>NC_049179.1:11398000-12796000 GCF_009769625.2 Cygnus olor
GCTTCTTTTTGCAGAGAGAACCTAGAAAAATTAACATTGCTAAGTTAAAGTTAGTCTTTTTGACTATTCTCTTGGGTGTCATTACTGGATTTTTCACAGTTTTTCTGACACATATAAAGAGCTTGTATGTAGGACAAGAAAAATCTTTTGTGAATAACTAATCTATTAGTTAGTTGGGTTTTAATTATAAAATGAGTTAAGAAAAGAACGTCTCCAGTGCCAGATGAGAATGAAAGCTATTCTCAAACGCGGGGTATCTGCTCACCTAACACGTGACCTTAGGCAATACATTCTTGCTTTGTTGGCAGCTCTCCGAGAAGTAAACACCATCTTAGCTACCTTTCCTTCCTGAACATCAGGATGCCGTTGCTTAAAAAGAAAGCCTTTTTGAATGACAGATTTGTGATCTTTTCTTGGATGCCTCGAGTATGTGTGCTTTGGGGGATTATTTTGTTTTATCCTGACAGTACGCTTAGATCAGCTCGTGCTGTTTGCTAGCCCAGTAGTTTACTGCTGCCAAAGGGGCTGTCCTAATTCCCTTGTTCCCACCGTGATCATGGCCATGTGGTCCTTTCCCCTGCCTTAGTTTTTGCATCTGAATCATCTCATTCTGATGTCAAAGCTACTCGGTGTTTTACTGGAAATAACGTTGTGCTGGTTTAGGAGACAAATCAGTTGTCTGATTGGGGGACAGTATGTGACTGCTGGTGTGAGGAAGGGGCAGGGGCACGCGTCTGGGGAAAGGGTGGGAGAGCAGAGTGGTGACTTGCTCTGCTTGTCCTCTCTGACTGAGCCCTTGCTGTATAACTTTAGGAATTGCATCTGTTAAAACAAGGATTTTTCCTATGTATCTTGGTTTTGCTGTTGCCAGGACTTCCACTTCCTTACTCTTGCATCTGTTTTTCTAGAACTCTAGTCTGCCTTCACTCCTTTCCCTCAGTCAGCCAGCAAGAAGCTCAGCATAGTATGTGACAGCATAGGTAGGGCTTTGTGCCACATGTCCCTCAACATTGGTGAGTTTTACTGGAAGCCAGTATGTTAGAAAAAAAGAAAATAAACAGAAAACATTTATGAAGTGCAAGTGGTATTGTGATCTTTCAATATCACTTATTTTCCTTCCCCCTACCCCCTGCAAAAAAAAAAAAAAAAGAGAAAAAGAAAAAAAGGAAGGCCACTTGCTTTTCGAAATACACTCTAAAAATCATATATATAATTTGAGTGTGATTATTTAGATTTGCAATGCTTAACATAGTTATATTGCAGGTAGCATGGTTCTTTGGGTAACCTCTTATTCCACATCAACGTTTGGTGGGAGAGCTGGAAAAACTGTAGTTTCTTCCATCTGCTCAAGTAGAGGATAACTTTATCACTGTGCATCTAACAAAAAACAAGTGAGAGGGCTAAGACAGTAAACTGTACATCCTGGGGAGCTACCCGCATTGCTTCAGTGTACTTTCAGTTAGTGAGCAGTCATTTGGAATGGATGTCTGTCTACATTCCAAATTCTTCTTCTTCTTGGGATGCATTTAGTTTTCCCTACTGGAGCAAAAAGGGGTTTTTGTCCCCACAGGTGATTCTGCTTTTTAGTTGACATAGTCTAACTTGGTGAATCAGAGCATTTCAAGTCCATACAAGTGCTCAATTAGAGTTTTGTATTTTTGATTTGAGTACTCAGCTTGGGGACTCAGGCTTGCTGAGGCAGCCCAGTAAGAGCAGGATTAGAGAGAAACTTCTTGCATTAGAGCTGACCAGAGCTAGATTAAGCCTGTGCTTAAGAACTACAAAACAAGCACAGATATCCTAATTACTACTGCAATGTGCATATGAAGGGTTGTGTGATAGGAAGTGGTGTGGTGGTTTTTTGCGGTGAAATGGAGCACTTTAGCAGCCTGAGTATTGACTTGAAGATAAGATGAATGATTTGAAGCTCTCACACAGTACATTGCATTGCGTAGGTTTTACAGCTCTGGCTATGATCTTTGAAAGAGGCATCCAGGGAGAGGGATGTAAAACTGTAGTTGAGACTTTTAAAACCAGCTAATAATAAAATGGCTGAATGCTAATGGGAGAGTTAGTGTAAAAGAGTGTTTCAGCAGTCAGCATCAGGTTGTGATGGAGAGCTTGATTTTTATATAAGACTTGCCTTGTGAGAAGTCAACAAAATAAGACCGAGTAGCTCAAACAACTGATTGTTCCTCTCAAAAGCAGAGGATGGAAATTTTTGAAGTGCCTAAATGAGCATTATGTATTATTATTTCAGGCAATAACTAGCTGCTTTAACATTTGCCTAAATAAACCCAGTTAATTTTTTTTTGTTTGCACTTTTCTAGAATAAACAGAAACTACCCACATAGTTTTAGTGGGGAACTTTATCTTCTGATAAGGGTTTCGGCCCATGGATGTCTCTAGAATGCTGTCACGCTGCTTAGGCCCAGAGATGAGGGCTGCAGTCAGCGCGCACTCTTGAGCAACTGCCCGCTTATCTAGCTCTGTTATGAGAGCTAGTGCTCTGTCCTGACAGGCAATGAAAGCGTAACTGAACCTGTAGCTCTTTGTTAATGAGCTGAATTTAAGAATAGTGAAGTTTTCATAATTCTATAGTAGGTGAGCTATTCTGTGGCAAATTCTTGTTTTCTTTCTCCCCAATCAATCTACTTTCTCCATTCTATTTTAATCTCTAACAACTCTGTTTGCTGTAGAGAGTTGACCGAAACAGTTGCTTCCCCTAGTGTAGCTAGCAAATAATGGCATATTTTGTGTACACACATGTACAGGCAGGTACAATATAGAGAACAGGGGTTAAGACAATCTACCCCGTCACACCTGCGTGGTCCTATCCATGAGTAATGCATCTGTTCCACTTCCCAAGAGAGCAAAGGTGGTTCAGAGATCGTATGACTAATTCCTGTCTCCCTCAGACATCATGTTGAATGCTTACATTTTAATACTAGGCTAATATTAATGATTTTTCTGCTCTGAGATGCATTTTTGCTGATAGGCCTCCTTCCTAATGCTGGTAGTTTTGATTATAAACATAAATTGGTTCTCCTTCTTAACTGTGTCTAAAGGCAAGTTATGTGAAATTTCATCATCCCTAGCAGTGACCTGGTGCTGTCACCTATTTTGCATGTATGCTAGTATGTTCTTTTCCTCTTCCCTCTCACCTATGCTACTCAGAGAAATACTGATTTGTAGTAATTTAAAGTGTAAGGCTTCCTTTTTTTTTTTTTTTTTTAAGGTATTCAGAGGGTTGTCCGAGGCCAGCTATGTCAACCATCCCTTAGTGATAAGATGTTTCCATTGCTCTAGTGAGTTAATAATAGCCTGCATAGGTCAGCAGGCACCAAAATCCATACTGTGATGACAGAGAAGTCCCTTTCTTCATATGACATTAAAAATATGTCAGATATGTCAACAGAACAGGCTAAGAAGTTGTAGAGCAAGACCAACAACATACACCATTCCAGTTTGCTTTCGTAGCTCTGACATGCTTTAGCATAAAATGCGTTAATCAGACATTCATGTACTTCATGAATCAGAAAGGGAGGACCTCCTTCGAATCGGCACCTCAAATAAAGCTGAAATGTGTCTTTGCGTTAGGTGATGTGAACTTGCAGCCTGTATGCTGTCTATGAATAGCGACAGAACTGAGCTTTTTTTTTTTTTTTTATCTGGGAACAATTAAGAAGAAAATTGAAGGTAGGATTAATTACTTGGCTGGTGGCAGGAACCTTTTCCTAGCACCGTATTTCCTGAGGTGACCACTGCTAACTCCTTTTTCACGTCTGTGATTTGTACTCCCCGCATGATGGGGAACGGACTGGAAGTTGCTTGGGGAGGACAGCCAACAGATCCAGGCTATGCGGATTGTTTTACCTGTGATAACTTGCTCCAAGCCTTATTCCTTCCAAAAAAAAATGGAGTTCGTAGGATTGCCTGTTCATACATCCTGTGTGACATACACGAGGTAAGCAAGCCCAGCACTTGCCAGAAATGTGAAGTATGAACTGAGCTAAGCAGTAAATCTCATGCAGTAAATTTGGTGAGCCAGGAAATGCAGGGATCTCAGCAGACATGCCCAGTATGGTCCACTGTGCCCTGCAGGAGGAATGGCCATCCTTGATGCTCACAGAAGTGAATTTGACCCACTTGGCATCGCTTCTTTGCCATGTTGTTAAGTAGGCTGACTTAACTTTACCTTCCTACTGGTCTTATTTAAGAGTGTGTGTAGGCTTGCAATCTGCAAGCAGTAAGATTAGAACAGCAATAGGCTGCAGATAAATCAGTGCTGAGAGAAGTGAAGACAATGCAAAGTACACGATTTTATCGCTGTAGATGAGGAAGGAAAAGTAGGCTGTGTCTTTAAAAATGTAAGACATTTGGGTCTGGTTTATATTAGTGACTGGAAATCCTTAAAAATAGGTTTTGAGGAAGGTATGTACTTTTACTCTGTGTATTTTAGAATCTCTCATTTGAACAAAGTGAAGTGGCTATTAAAGTTAAAAATGCTGGGCGAAAAGCTGTATCTATATTTTCAGTGTGCTTATTACCACGTGCTCTCTTTCTATCCTTTTGTTTCAGGAATCTCATCAGAAATGAAGGTTTTAAATTTTGGGGAGTGAAGAATTCCTTTTATCTCATTTGAAAACTCAGTGGGCTAATTCCTGGTTTGTTGCTTCTACATGATAGCTTTGATATATGCTTTTGAATTTTTTTGTGGAATACATTGAAATGTGTTTGGTATGGAAGCTCATAGAAAAACAATTTTAGATTCTTCAGTAGAGATAATTTTTTTTTGATAAAAAAAATGATTTTTTGATATTTCAAGAGTATTGAAGATTCAAAATGTAAACTGTGTTGAAATCTATTTATTTACCCCGGTTTCCAACAGTGAAACTATTACCTTCTTCGGTTTTCTTAACAAAATTCCAAATTTCTGTTGATTAAAGCTGGGACGCAAAAAGCAAATACAGCATCTGCCCCTTCCTTCTTCTCCTCCCACGTATAAGATACTTTGCTTTGGATTTGCTCAGAGTTGCCCATTGCAAGATCTCTTTTGCAGTTAGAAAATAACATCCCCCCATAATGTGGGTAAAATGAATCAAGTCTGAACTTAGTAAAAATGTCCCAAAAATACAAGATCTGTGGGTTTTATTCTGGTGTATCAGGATTAAAAATAAGGGCTTCAGAGTGTTAAATTCTGTAGATGAACTTATGGTTGCCTGACTTGAGTGAGTCTACCAAGTATAACCAACTCTATTTTATGCTGTGTGATTGCTTGGTGGAGAAACTCCCAGAGGAGCTGCCCATTTTCTAAATAGTACATTGGAATCGTTTTCATCAAGTTTGAGGGAGTGCTGTAAAAATCCTTTTTGACAAAGTATTCTTTGCATTCAAAACTGCAGACGGATTTGGTGAGTTAAATGGTGACTGTGTTACGTCAGAGAAGAACTTGACAAAACAATAGCCACTCTGTTAGAGACCTGGATTGCTGTGAAAACTGTTCAGAGCAAATCTCCTGAACTGTTTAATAAAGAATAGGATTGTTGAAGATCTGTTTTCAGCACTAAGGGAGCCATTGATACGAAGATTCCTATCTGTGCTTGCTGGCTCAGTTGAGGTCTGTTTCTGAACGTGCTGTGCAGTAGAATCGGCAGATGATGTTCTTCGAGTACCCTTTTCCCTCCTTGCTTCCTCAACAATTTTTTTAAAGTAAAAATAGTGTGTGTTTTTGTTTTTTGTTTTTACTGTTGAGCACAGTATTTTCAGGACTCTAGTGATATCTTCACTAGAGAAACATTTCGACCTAGAAAACTAGAGCTGTTCAGTTTCGTACGAGTGGAGTTCAGCCAGGTGAACTGTGCTGCTCAGAACAGGATCTTCAACGCAGCCGAGACACAGTGTGTGCAGTGGGATCTGTCTGTGTCTGGGCCATTCAGGTTAAGGTGTCCCAGCATGTGTGTGTGTGGGGAAAATAAATGAAACAACTTTTTCTTGTAGATGCGGCTAGTAGTTGTTTCAAAGTAATAATAAAATAACCCTGGACTCAGGTAAAATACCCTTGCAAAAAAAATCACTTCTGCAGTATTAAACAACAGTTTTAGGTTAATACATTATCCCTCATTGTTTAGGGTGACGTTTCGTATTCCGTTTTCCATGGGGATATATCAAAGCACTCTGTATAAATATGATTTGGCATTATGATGGTATTTAGGCATATTATTTTTCTGGTACTGCACATATCCCCCAGTTACTAGAACAATTGGTAAGACTTAGTGATATTCTAATAATTGATTCAAGAACAAATTTTGAAGCCTTTTTGCATGTATTGCATATTCTGTGGAGAGGAAGTGCTGTTATTCTTCAGCAGTCTTTATATATAGTTTTTAATGCTAGCGCACTAAATGTTTTGTATTCTTCCCCCCTCCTTTAAAAAAAGGCGAAACAAAGCAAACAGTAATTATAGAGGTATATAATTTTAAATTGCAAGGAAAGCAAGTGAGTTAAATGTCTGGTTTGCTGGAGCCAAGAGTTTAAAATGAATGCTAGCAAATACATGGCATCAAATTGCCTATCTTTTTCTTTTCTCCTCCCATCTACTTATGCGCTTAATGTTAGCTAAAGGAGTTCTGAAGACTTGCTGCAAGCGGTTAAACGTTTCCTTGAGGAAATGATTTGTACTCTCTTAGGATTTTTCAATACAAAACGTTAGATATTTTCTTTGGGATATGTATGCATAACTGCCTTTCCGATATCTCCACCCCGTACGCGGGCTTTGTTCCTGGCTTATCCTGGACCGCGTGTTTTCAGTATTGTTCAGTTAACCTGTGGTGAGAACAGGTCTGGCGCTCTTCTCGCTGCTGTAAGGGCTGGAAGTCCCTGCTGGAAATCTTTGCAGTGAGATAAAGCACAGATTTTGTTTGCATCACTTCTTCGCATAAAAAGTTTTATGAATTCTAAACTATCTGATATGCATTAACTTAATTTGAAACCATGGTTGTCCTAGTTGCTTGGCTTTCTTTGTTTTTATTCAACCATGGAGTACAAAGGCGATAAGACAAAGGTTTGTATGGAATTTCTGCCTTTCAGCTGTAGCTACAGGAGCTGCGTGCTCCAGGAGGTGTTAGCTGGGCAGGGATCACAGTTCAGTCCCATGACACACCACATTTGACCAGTGGAGTGGGTTTCTTAGATAAGAGATTCTCTTGTAAATCGTAGTGTGTGTGTGCAGTATATGTAGTTACATAAAAAATAGTAACTTATTTGTGAATGTTTCCTTGAATAGACAAGCTAAGGGACATTCTTGAGTACAAAATGTCTTTATGTAGATGTTTTAAAATTTATATTCTTGGTTGTAAGAGGCCTAGACTGATAGGACTGCTCTATGGCAGTGCTAGCATGAGTATTCATGCTACAGAGGCTTTCCGTTGTATTTTCTTGTTTTCAGGCTTTCTGAGACTTTCCATTATTGTTTCTTGCCCAAATAGAAACCTCAACCTTTTGGAAAACTGGAGGCAGTAGGGAAAGAATATATAGTCTCCTTATTTTTAAATAAAGGACAAATAAAGTTGGGAGATCTTTTTCCTTTAAAAACTATTGCATTTATTGAACTCCAATATGGTATAAGCAAAGATTTGAAAGTTGGAATATGAGATGCCATAGAAGTAGATATCACTTTTCAATTTGAAAGCAAGGTCTATGCAATCAGTAGATGAAATCTGTATTATCAGCCTTCCAGAAAAGTAATAGTCTGTAATATGATTTTTGTTTTAAATCCAGGTCAGCTTCCTGATTCAGCGGTTTTGCTTTATTAAAAAAAAAAAAAAAAGTTGTCAGCAGCACTTCTAGGTTGTTATGTAGTATTGCAGGTTCAACAGTCTATATTTGGGGTAAGTTTAAACTTAGTTTTTTTAACAAATATTCTATAACTTAAGATCCTTCAACGGTATGAAATACTATAAATGAGGAGAAAGAGTAAGTTGGAATCCTTTTGTATGTGAACAAATTTGTGATTGTCAGCCGTACTAGTATATTTACATCTGTCAAATCATCAAAATCATCATCTGTCAAAACATCTGTCAAATTTGTGTTCATTGAATCCTGCAAGGTTTTTTTAAGATCTGTATAGATCTTTTCTGTTCGGCAGGAAAATAACTCAGACCAAATTTGTTGGATAAACTTGGAGAATTTCAGAATAGCTTGATAAGGCATTGCAGATTTTTTTTTTTTTTTTTGAGACCTGATCTCATGCTGTACTTTGCTTCTTTTCATTTGTAACCTGTTATATAAAAACAAACAAACATGAACTTTAGGTAACTTTGTGTTAAATGTTTCATTCTACAAACAGACTTACTAGAAGTATCCATCGTGAATTTCACTAAAGATAACATAAAGAATTCCACAAATCTTGGGCAGGGATACCTAAATTATTTATATTATTGATGCTTTGGAGTGCTAATGCTATTGCTGAAGCAAAAATAACTAATGCCTAAGAAGGTCCTGGGAAAATTTCTACCTGTTTTAAAAGGCTGTGGGGTTATTTTGGCATTCAGATCCTTCCAGAAGTTGGAAGTCTAGTAGTCAGGTATGTTCTCTGTAGTTAGTAGTTCAGCAAATACTTGTATGCATTTTGTTTCAAATGTCAATTATAATTGTTTCAGCACCTTTAAAACTTTTGAAAGGACTTATTTATTGGAAGTAGTTTAAGGTATTTCCTTTAACCATGACCCCAGGGTTAATATATCTCTTTTAGCTTACTGAATCAGATCTGTGTGTTTTGTTTCTTGAAGTTCTTTCAGAAGTGTGGAAATATGCCGTGAATTTTGTCTAGTGAGAAATCAGTGCAACCAGAGTTAAGGTATCTTGCTTATCCCTCTACAGCTTAAAGTGTCATCAGGCACTTCAGGGCCAAGAATGAGTAGTTACTGTGGTATATCTTCCAAAAAGTGAAAGACAAGTTTTGTTTCATGTGCAGATGAAATCTTGCCAACATTGATTGCTACAAGTCTTAATCGGGTAAAACTTTCATAGGTAACTTTTGCCTGTAGGAAAAGATAGTGAAGGTTGTTCTGGAGTAATACTAATTGTATTAACGTTTTTCTTGTAGCCTTAAATTTTGTTAAGTTAGAGAGGTTTGAAAGGCGTGGGAGAGAATATGGAAAGCTAAGTTGTTTTTTTCAAGATGCAAGGTTGAAAGTAAAGAAAGTGAAGAGAGAAAAAGCAGTGCATTGGTTTATACCACTTAGGCTTTTTGCTGATACCTGACCTTTATGTTTTCAGGGGGTGTGGGGGTTATAGTTCCCTACAAACTAGTTTATAGGTTGTGGGTTTTTTTGTGTGATTTTTCTTGAACAGCAGTGCTACAGAGCTCCCCGTATGAGAGCTGACCCATGTTACCTCTAGCCATTATGAAGGTCCCCCTTCTAAAACACACTGGCAAAACAGACTAACATCACTGTGATTAACAGAAGTTGTCCAGTTGCTATAAGGAGAGTTTAAAAGGTGTGGTTGTGTTCTGTAGAGAGGATTAAAAAGCTTTAATAAGAGCGAGGATTTTTTTATAATAGATTAATTATGTGTTGTTTTTTCTTACGATTGACTACAGACTTGATCTCCTATTTTAACTTAATCTTTAGCTGACAAATTAGTTGCAGTAATTACCTTTAAGAAATACTTCCTTATCTTAGCGGTGTCCTCACGTCATCTTCCTTCTCCTTCCGGTCATCGCAGGAGTGTTAGCTAATAGTTGATAGTACGTTCCCTGTAAATAAGGCGCGTCAGTTCTCCCAGGTTTTTTCATGTGATCTTTACCCGTCTATGGGAAACGTCTCTCGCTTTCTCTGTTCTTTTTGTTTTTTCCTCTGCCTGCCCTGCCCCTTGGCTGAAAACAAGACTCTGTAATTAGCAGGTTCTATATAAAATCTCTTGTGATAAGTATTAATTAGCGTACAGGAGTTCTTCTGGAGAAGATCTAGTTTTACCAGATGAAAAGTTCCAAGTATGTTTTAATGATATAGATCCTCCTTTGTGCAAGTAGTATAGATGTACCTGTGCTCTACTGAGGACACTTTCACTGCTGAAGAATAAACAGAAATCCTTGGAGAGTGAAACTACATTCTTTAAGATCAAAAAAAATTAATTAGTATTTTTCTTGAAATTTTGAGAACTGGTGTTGCGTTATGAATTAGTGTTCCTTGTCCTCAGCTTTGATCATTACTTAATAATAACAATAATATTGTGTGGAGCAATTGACATAATTACATGTGGTTTATATACCTCAGATTTCAATAACTAGCTTGTTATGCCTGTGAAAGCTTGCTTCAAGGTGTGGTTTTAGCCAGCTTTTGGCATTAAATTGTTTATATTCTATATCTTTATATTCTGGAGGATCTGCAGAGCTCCTATGCATGTTTAAACTATTGCAGTGTTAAAATAATGATCTGTACAAAGACTTCAATTTTAAGAAATGCAGTACAGAAATACTTATAAACAGTGGGGAGTCCTGACAAAGCAGAAAGCAACTTTCAGAACTGGGATTCATATCACAAAGGCCAAGGTGAGAGCTTAATAGTGTTTAAAAATACTGAGAGAAGGGAGATAAAAACCCTAGGCCTTCCTAATATACATTTTTTTCCATATAAAATAGATATACTTATAGATTTATATATATCAAATCTATTTTTATAACACTGCTAATCTTCTGATAAAAGACAGAGAAGAGCTAAAGCTGTTTTGAGCCCAGCTGTGTGTAAGGCACAGGTGTCTAGAACTGCGAAGAGTCACTCCCTTCAATCTTCATCTTCTTTTCCAAAGAAGGAAGAAATTAAAGAAGAACAGAAAAAAAGAAAAGCCACATAAGTATGGAATCTTTTTTAACACCATGATTGCATGTGATATTTGATGTTCTGCAGTTCTACAGCCTTTTCTTTTTTCCTACGTCACGACAGCATCCTTTCCTCTGTATAGGGAAAGAAGATAGGACAGTAGCAAATAACAGCCATGGCTATTTATCCCAGATGTCTAAAGTATTAATTTAAATGTAAAATATATGGTGTGGGTTCTCATTCTGTTGGGTGCAAGTCCTCTTCCCACCCAGGATTTTTCCCTAGGGATTATACCTCCTGTTCTTCTCCCCTTCCTCTTTCTCTCTTGAGAAGTGTCAGTACCCCTGCACCTTTCCGTCCTCCTTGGAAGAGGCTGGTGGCCCTCGCAGTGTTAGGGCAGAAGTTGGAGCAGCAGCTTGTTGCTGTCTCAACAGATTCATTGTCAAAGGTCACTAAACAAAATATTGGAGGGAAATGATAATGAGTAATGTGGGAAAGATCTGCTGAGTCTGGGAAAGGTTTTGAAAGAGGGTAGACGGTTGAGGAACAATTTTCCAGGGGCCTATTTTAAAATTAGCTGCTACAGTCCTACTTGTAATAATTTCTGTTATCTTAAATTGATCTTGAAATTGCAGTGAGTGGAAAAAGAGTATGTCTTTACTGAATCTTGTGCTACAACAGAAAAAAAAAATAAAACGTTGGTTTCTTCATAGTTACCACAGAACTCTAATAGATACCTGTGAATAACATACACCAGTCTTTTTTCCCTCCTCATAGAATAGAACAGGTATGAAATTTCTCAAAGCATTCTGAAGGTAAAATGTAAGTGTAAAACAGGTGTCAGCAATGAAGAAACCTTAATATAATCTTAATAAGATTTTAAAGTAATATTGCATAAGGTGCAGATTGGCGTGCCAGAGCTGCTTCTTGTTTTTAGTTGATAAAAATCCATCCAGGTTCCTTTCCCAATGTACTGCTGAAACCTGACGTAGGCATAGGGCATTATGGATATTGTTTAGCATGTAATCTTGAGGTTATCATGTAACATAGTGTTACGTGGTTATTTAAACAAGCTGAAATGAAATCAGGTCCACCTATTAGAGTAGGTAAGCGTTTGAGGAAGTATGTGTTGTTAATTTCATGTTTGAAACATGTTTCAAGTTTAAGCTGAAAATAACAACAACAAAAAAATAACCCTCACATCCTAATACCTATTTTTTTAGAAAGTATTTTTCAGTGTAAAGTTTTATGATTTGTATTTTATAATACTGTTTTGTTTTGTTTTTTTTTCCTCCAGTCCCAGAAATCCTGGATAGAAAATACTTTCACCAAGAGGGAGTGTGTGTATATTATACCAAGTTCAAAAGACCCCCACAGGTAAACTAGAAATGCTGCAAGAAAGCTGTTACTGTAAGACTGTATAATAGATATTTGGACTAACTACTCTATCTGTATAAAGTACTGTTTTTAGTTCAGTCTTTTTTGTCTGGGCATTGCCACTCTTTCTTTAGCTTGGATATTTTTTTCTTGAACCTATTTGGCATTGCAGAAATCGCCAATAGATGTTTCCCTGTTCTCTTTACTTCTTCTTACCAGTCCTTCTAGTGATGTCTGTGGTGTGTCTACAGTATGGATTTCTTTGTCTTTTTTTTTTTTGGGGGGGGGGGGCAACTTTCTGGAAGGTCAGTCTCAGAGAGATACTTTACTTGAATTTAAATTGTATGGTAAAAATTGAATCTAATGTATGTTAAAATGTAAAAATAGACCTGACAGTGAAGTAAGAAGGGATTAAGTATTTGTAGAAAGTAGAATAAAGAGAAATGAGAATCATGATGTTACTTGCAAAACAGAGGTTTGAGAAAGCATCAATTCCAGGGAAGGTAAACAAAACAATAGGTCAGTTATGAAAAGATTCCCTGTCATTTCTAATCATTTTTCATTCTTAAAGATCTGTAAGGAAACAAAGTGAGATTGAAAAATGGGGAAATACATTTTAGAGGGGAGATTGAGACTAAGTGAAGGATACTTTGTATATCTCGGGTGCTGTTTTACCTTATACTAAATCACAAATGTGGAAGGAATCAAGTTAGTGATAGCTCTAACATTAGATACGTAAGCATTTACTTTCACCAAGTGCCGTAGGGATAATTTAAGAGTTCCTACAATGCTTGAAACTTGATAGGCGAGGTCATGACATCTATGTCACACATCAAAGTAAAATAGATTCTAAATTGGTATTTTAAGGCAATTATGTCTAACCAAAATGTTAACTGATGCCCTTGTGGATTTCAGATCAGCTTTCTTTAGCTTCATATATTTGAGATCTGTTGAGAAACCTTCTTCTGAGCTTTGGAAAACTTCTATTTCAGTCTTTTCCATGAAAAGAAATTATCACTTTTTTTTTTTTGTGAGTAAGGTATTATTTTATTTCTAAGAATTTGTTTTTAGGCAGAAAAAGAACAAAGAGAAGTCTTTAGAATTTTTTAGTTATTGTAAATAATTCACCACATTCCTTGAAACCACGTGACATGAGAAGCGTTTAGAATTTGTAGCCATGATTATAGCACGTGGAAAATTTACAAATGCAAACAAAGTAATTAGGAAGCTGTTAAAATTCCCAGAGCATTTCCCAAGGAACTAAATGATCTTCAACACTTGCCCTTTTGGGTTAACCTATTGCAGTATGTAAGGGACTTTACAACTTTCCCATCGGACGTTGTCCTTCAGTTTAGACAAATTGCTTGCTGTTCATGAGCTGTGCATAAAAGAATCAAATGCAGCCTGTATAAAACGTAGTTTTCTGCTGTTGCATACTAGCTCTTACTGTGGCTGTAAGTGGCAAATACTTATGGAAATTACAGAAAACAGTGATAGAAATTTTTATCTGCTATGCTATCTTTAAATATTAATAAAATTATTAGCAGGAAAACAAGGGAAACGTTTAAGATGGAAGAGAGTAGAAATGAAGATTTGTGGGTTTGTGTATGTGTGTTAAGACATTATTGTATGTTTGTTCAGACTTCTTTCTTTGTACATGCAAAAAATTTCGTATTTGAAATGATCAAATAGCCTTCCCACACAGGCAGTCCAACTTGGATGAGTAATAGAGGGGTAAATTTGTTGAACAGCTGCAACAAGGTATAGTTGAATGTGTCAAAGAAAATGCTAGTTTAAGTAACTTCTCAGCATCTGGCAAAATGTTTCTGGTTGAGTACTGCATAATCCAGTCTGATATATTTTGGGGCTTCAGATATTAATGATCGAAAGCCTGAAAACCAATTTCAAGGCTCACAACTGTAGTCTTCACACGTTGATATACTGTTGGTTGATGCATATACGGCAGTCACATAAAATAGACAAGTTACCATGATTAAAATATTCAAACTTTTGCAGCATTTTCCATTTATTGTAGTGCAGTAATCTTTTTGTAATCATGTGAAGTGGTAGGAGTTTTTTTTTTTAATCTTCCCGTTTTTTTGTTTGTTTTCCCCCTTCCCCCTACCTTAACATTTAAGCTGAAGTTTACTCATATAGTTAAATATTTCTTATAGATGCCTTCCAGGATGTCAGATTTGTCAGCAACTTGTCAGGTACGAGTTCTTTTAATTACAATATTTATGAATACTCTTTTTCCATTCAATAATCACTTTCATAATAACATTTTTAAAATTCTTGATCAGTATTGCAGATGACAAGTCAGTGAAAGGTTAGATAGAAAACAAATATAACTGAGTGAAGAGCTGCCTGCATTACTTAGATCATCGGTTTGTAGAAGTTATATAAATTACTTAGTTAAAGTAATCAATTTCAGTTTTTAGTGTCCTGACTAATTCTAGTTCTTTTGGCCTCCAACTTATCTCAGTGAGCTTCAACATTTTGCATAATGATTATGTATATTATTGTAATTAATTCTTGTCTTAAATATTTATGGTAACAAGGCTACGTATTTGTGGTGATGAGCTTGCTCTAGAAAAGAGGTTTATATATTTAGAATCTTTGCTTTTGAAAACTAACTGGTCTCTGTTCAGGATAATAGATGTGTTCTCATTTTCTAATGAAGTATTTATTCAAGTATTCGAAATTATATGTTTGGGTGCAGGTGCTGTTGCGGCCGCTTGGTCAGACAACATGCTTGTTTTACTGCAAGTCTTGCTATGAAATACTCTGATGTGAAGCTAGGTGAAAACTATAATCAGGAAGTAGAAGAATGGTCAGTAGAAAAACATACAGAACAGACCTCTACTGATGCTTATGGTGTCATCAACTTTCAAGGTGGCTCTCATTCTTACAGGGCTAAGGTACGTATGATGCTTACTTCTAAACTAGGACTTCTTACTTTAAACATGTTGATACAGATGGTGGATCCTTCATTTAGTTTTTGAAATCGAAGCGTGAAGGATGAAATTGTGATGACACCTGCATTGTGACAAACCAGTGCCCTCTATTATCATAATAATTTTATTGTGGTCTGAATTCTGTCTAATTTCCTTTTTAAATTTCTTTTTCATAACAAAAATTGCTTACATCTATCAGAACTAGTTGCATTCATGTACAGTTTACCTTTATATTGCAAATGGTGATAAGAATTTCTAATCCCTTCAGTAAAACATTCCATTAAGGATTCAGTGTTATTGTTTCAGACATTGTTAAAATACAGCTTACTCATCAGTGCTGCTGCTTACTCATTACTGTTAAATTTTTATAGGATCTGTTAAATAACACCTGCTATCTTAGCCTTCTATTCTTAATTCTCAAACTCTGAAAAATCATTTGCAATTATGGACGGGTGTAGAATATGCTTTTTTAGAAGATCTGTTCAAGATGATTAAAGTGTAATCAGACCAATCAGAACAACCAAGTTTTGGGGGGGAGCAGCTGGTTAAAAACAAGTATGCCTGTAGATTGAAATTCTGGAAAAGAACACTTAATTCACAAATGCACGTGCACTGGAAAGGCTGGAGGACTGGAAATTCTGATGTATGCCCTACAACCATTTTGTGAAGGGTTTCTGGTTGTGGTAGAAGTTGCTTAATGGTCACATGGTTTTAGCCTGCAATGAGTTTTGATTCAGTGTAGTTCCTATAGCCAAAATCAAGCACTTTAATGACGAAGCTGATCCCCCAAGGACAGCCTGGTGCTCTAGATTAGATCATCTCTCCCATGTTTTAGGAAAAATAATTGCATTTTCCATAGCCAGGAATAGGAGAATATATCCTGAAATATATCCTGTTTTTTTTTTTTTATCCCCTCATTGATTCTGTGATTATTTCTTTTAAGAATCTTTTCTCTCTCTTCTTGTGTCTGCAGTATGTGCGGTTGTCATATGACACTAAGCCTGAAGCTATTCTGCAACTTATGCTTAAAGAATGGCAGATGGAGTTGCCAAAGCTTGTTATATCTGTACATGGGGGCATGCAGAAATTTGAACTTCACCCACGCATCAAACAGTTGCTTGGCAAGGGTCTTATTAAAGCTGCAGTAACAACAGGAGCCTGGATTATAACTGGAGGAGTGAACACAGGTAAAGTACCAATGAATGTGCATAGTTAACTAGATTATGGTTTATAAAAGCCAAAAGATTTAATGAATAAATAGCTACATCATAAAGTAAATGTAGTTTGGTCAAATGAAATTAAAACAATTCATTTTGAACATGTGTAGTTGAAAGTGCATTGCTATGTTGTCCTGCAAGGAGAAAAAACATGAAGGTGGTGGTGTTGACTTGGGTCTGTTTGTTTCAGTTTTTGAACCTGCAAGAAAGAAAACTTGATGCAATTAACATAAGCATAGTACGGTACTGGAGACTCTTTAGTTCTTACTAGGCTAATATTTGTTTTGTCAAATTACTAGTACACAGTACTTTGTCCCATTCTGATAGTTGTAGTATGGGTGCCTGCCAGAGCTCAAGATGCATTTGGACAGCACTCTCAGACATACGGTTTGATTTTTGGGTGGTCCTGTGTGGAGCCAGGAGTTGGACTTGATGAGCCTTATGGGTCCCTTCCAACTCAGATTATTCTGTGTAAAATAAGTTCCCAGATCTTTACATGCCCAATTAACTAATAAAACAGTTGGTATTTCTTAATAAGATGTGGCATTCAGTACATCTTTTTTGTGCACAAACAGGTGTTGCAAAACATGTTGGTGATGCTCTAAGAGAACATGCTTCCAGATCATCTCGAAAGATTTGCACTATTGGGATTGCTCCATGGGGAGTGATTGAAAACAGAAATGACCTTGTTGGAAGAGATGTAAGGATAAATAATCTAACTGAAATAATTATTTACCTACTTTATTTTGACAAATCTGCTCAAGCATGTTTTTTCACTTGCTTTGCATCATTGAAGTATTTGCTTTACCATGAAGATGCATTGACATATGTGACTTATGCAAGATCATTAGCGTAAACATGTTGCAAAATGCAAATGCACTAGACATTGCTTGCATGTTGTGTCTAGAAAAATATTTAAGTTTCACAGAGACAAATCTGAATTTCTACGAGTCAAATACATTCTTGTGTGCTTATACTTAGGTGGTTGCTCCATATCAAACCTTGTTAAACCCATTGAGTAAACTAAATGTCCTAAATAATCTCCATTCCCATTTCATTCTGGTGGATGATGGAACAGTTGGGAAGTATGGAGCAGAAGTTAAATTGCGGAGAGAACTGGAAAAAACTATTAATTTGCAACGGATACATGCAAGTAAGTAATTCTGGGCTGAGTGTTACTATGCTTTAATGAACAAGGTACTTGCATCAAACTTTTAAATAAGAAAACACAAAAATTAATCTTTTGTATATGTTTCAAGTGTGAATGATTGTTTTGCAAATTTCAACTGAAGCTTTGGTCAGAGCTGAAAAAGCAGTCAGTGCAGATGGCTGATGACAAAATAGTTGTGCTGTAGCTGTGGCTAGCCATTGTCTAGTTTCTTTCCTTTTTTTTTTTTTTTTAAAGCATGGGAATGATATTTTGAAACTAATATATTTTTGCACACTTATGTCCCCACTACTTCACTCATATCTATAATGTCTACCTTTGTTATATGTATGCAAATAAAAGTGGCAACTTCGTTAACATTTGTGTGTGGATATGTAACAATCTCTGTTAGTATATCTCTCCTGCAACTCTGGCACTGAAACTTCTTTTGCTAGACCTGATAAAATACTTTGTTTTATGCTTACATATCCATTGATACTGACAATGGTGAAAACATAAGACTTAATCAAAAAACTTAAAAAAAAATTTATTTACAACTTTACAGGAATTGGACAAGGTGTGCCTGTGGTAGCACTTGTATTCGAAGGTGGGCCCAACGTCATACTTACAGTTTTAGACTTCCTACAAGAAAGTCCTCCTGTGCCAGTGGTAGTATGTGAAGGAACAGGTAGAGCTGCAGACATACTGGCATATGTTCACAAGCAAACGGAGGAGGGAGGGTAAGTCCTAGTACTGCTAGCCAAACTGTCAGTTATATGTAGATGGGTCTGAGAGCAGTCCTTAATGAATTGGGGCAAGAGTTTTATCTATGGAAAGATAAAAGCTTAAAGCAGAGAGAGTAATCTTTCATGTGATGCAGCTTTCCAGGTCAGCTGCAATCATAGCTTTGGATGAAGACCAAGACCTCTTTTCTAGTTCTAGGCTCCTCCTGCATACCTTGTACAAGTTGCTCCAAATTCTTGAAAATATGCTTGCTTTAGCAATGCTTATATAAGGAAAGGAAAGGTGTATGTGCCTATATACTAAATTAGGAGAAACATGTAACTTAAGCACAATAATTTTGTTACACCAGTGTGACTAGAAGACCCAGCTCTCTGTTTAAATGCTCTGTATGTTTCAATCCAGGTTTTAAATAACTGAACCACAGTACTTTAAATGATAAGTGTGACTGTTTTTAAGTGTACACAATAAACTTTTGCTCACAAGAAGTCAGAGCAGACCAGGCCTTCCAGAAATATAAGAATAACCCAGAGAATAGTATATTACCAAACTGCTTGAAAATATCGCTCAACTACAATGAATGGAAATATTTTTATGCAGTTAGCTGTTGCTTAGTAGCAACTTTTCTGAAAATGGATTAGAAAGAGTTCATATACTGTTCCTTCTGAAGAGTCTTAAAACTAAACTTTTAACACACTTCTGTTTAGCGTAGAAAATATTTATATGTTTTTAGCATAGCTTCAACTGATAAAAAGGATGTGCTTGTGTTCCACAACATTTAGTGTCTTCTAGTTGTATGTCAGACTTGCATTAATCCTTAAATGTAGTTGGATCTCAGTCTCAGTGACTGCCTCAGAACCAGGAGGATAGGGGTCAAATGTAGCACTGAACCAAAGAGCTTTGTCCATAGTGAGCAAAATCACAAGCCGACCATCCCTATTCAGAGGGGTGAGTGTGTAGTGTTTTGTGTCAAAATATTTTAGTTGAGATTATCTCAGAAGTGGCTATGCAAAGGAAAGGGAGAGGGGTTGAGTTACTTTTAGGAGGTCACACTAGAAAGTTGTAGGTTAAACAACCTATGCTTCTTTCTAAAGGCTGTCCAAGGTTTTGCCACTGAAACAGTAAGAAGCTTGAAACTGTTAAGTATAACATCATTCTTACTATTCGTGTATAGCAATGTGTTTTCATGTTTATTTTCAATTTCAGGAATGTTCCTGAGGGTGCTGAGCCTGAAATCATTTCAACTATCAAAAAGACATTTAACTTTGGTCAAAGTGAAGCGGTTCATCTGTTTCAGACACTGCTGGAATGCATGAAAAAAAAAGAACTTGTAAGTAGATCTTGCTTAGAAAATTTTTATGTAGGGTATGTGCATTTGTGTTGTGTATGATAAGTGTCATTCAAAATTGTTTCTGGACATAGTGCATCTTACCAATTATAGAAGATAATCAAGTACAGTTTTTGTGGGTACTTTATCTCATCACCAAGAGAGACTACATTCTTATAGATATTTCTGGTAATTCAGGCTTGTTGATGTTTCCAAGCCTGTTTGCTTTCAGCTGACAGGATTCTGTTTTGTTCATAGTGTGTATGTATTTTATATGTGGGTTGTTTTCCTTTCTTGTTTTGATTATTGAGAGCCTCTGGATTTTTTTTTTAGTCTTTTAATTTTTGTTGTATTGATGAAGTACCTTTATCATTGGACGCTTAAAGCAAAAACACTTAATAGAGCTTTATATATGGGCTATATTCAGATACTGATATCTCGTCTGGAAATCATACTGTGCTGTTCTAACATTTAAAATTGTCATATTCAGCTAAACATATTTGCTGACAGGTTAATCTTGTAATACAGACTGAACTGGAGGAGTAAATAGAATGCTGTGTGATCTTTATAGCCCATAGAGAATTGTAATTATAGTGGAAAAAGAAGTTAAGATTGGTTGAAGAGTGTAAAGGGTTTCTGCTGTCCTTTTTCTCATCAAAGATTGTCTTGTGTGATCCATAGTTAGGGAAACACTGCAGAGTGTACACTAAAGGTAGGTTTACATAGAGTATAGACTTAAATTGCACTGAAGATAAAGTGACTTTTAAATGTATTTCAATTCCTGACATAAAAGTCTGGAGCTAATCACCTTTGCCTGAAAATAAATTTTAAGCTTATTTTCCCTATTTTATTGTTTTTGAACAGATTACTGTTTTTCATATTGGGTCAGATGAACATCAGGACATTGATGTTGCGATACTTACAGCATTGTTAAAAGGTGAGACTTAAGTGCATTTGGAACCCCCAGCTATTGTAGTTTAGTGATTATATGATGGATTACTTATAAAAATCTGTAGAAATATTTAAGTTTCAAGAAAATATTTATCCACTATATTTTCTCATCTTATACTACCTTAATCTATGTCATAATTGATGAAATATACCACACAATGTTGAGGTGGATTACTTGATTTTGCAGGAAAAACAACTGCTTATTATATTGTAATTATTTTTTTCTCATTGTTTTTGCTTCTTAAGGCACGAATGCATCTGCATTTGACCAGCTTGTTCTTACACTTGCGTGGGATAGAGTTGACATTGCCAAAAATCATGTTTTTGTTTATGGGCAACAATGGCTGGTATGTATATGGCCTAGATTAAGCAGAATGGTATTTTCCAAGAGAAAGAACTCAACTTACTGTAAAGAAATGATGTTTTCTCTTTTATAGAGACGGACTGTAGAATACTGACACATTTATTTTTAGGACAGTAATTTTTGTATACTTTGTAGTTGTATAGCTGTTTTATTATTGTGTAATTGAAAAAGGTGCAACAATTGTAGAAATGTTAGACATTCTGAATAACTAGGGGAGAAGAGACTGCAAAAAGTGAAAGCTGAATTGATGGTAGTGAGATGCAATAGCAGTTCTGAGCATTTGTCTATTGAAGCAAATTGTGGTTTCAAATGTTTGATGTCTTCATGTGTTTGATACAATATCAGTATATGAAAACATCTTAACTATGCTAAACCAAATGACTATTTAGTCCAGAATACTACTTCTGAGTGTGTCAGTAAGAGATGTCTGTGGAAGAGTGTAAGATCAGAGAAAATACTTAAGTCATTAAAATATTCCCTCATCATGTAATTGTGTGAAGCTCAGGGGATTTTCTGAACCAAAGGTAGCCTCAGTATTTGTAGATATGTAAGGTTCCCTCGTTCCAGCCCTGTGAATGAATGAGGTTGGTTTGTAAACCAAGTACACTTAATTCTGTGATACTCCATTTTACTGGTTCTCTCTAGGCTCTACCCTGTACTTACTTGTTGTAGGTTGGGTCTCTGGAACAGGCTATGTTAGACGCCCTTGTGATGGATAGAGTTGCATTTGTGAAACTTCTAATTGAAAATGGAGTAAGCATGCACAAATTCCTTACAATTCCTAGGCTGGAAGAACTTTATAACACAGTAAGTGAATGGTTGCTTGCTCTTTTTTTCTTCTTTCTTTCTTTCTTTCCTTTCCTTTTTTTTTTTTTTTGTTAACGCCAACATCTGAAAATATTGGGCTTATACTGTAATATTCTCATGTTTTCATTGCACTCTGATTTCTCATTCTAATTTTTTTCCTCCCCTCTTTTTATAAAGAAACAAGGCCCAACTAACCCAACACTCTTCCATCTTGTTCGGGATGTCAAACAGGTATGCTGTAAATGTAAAAATCTATCACAGTAGCAACACTAGTCTTTTTTATGATTTCTTATGTTTGCTTGTCAATTTAATCTTGAGATTATTAATTTGGTTTTACTGAAGCAGTAAACTATATCTGCAGTTATTCTGTTGTTTCCAATATTTGCAGTTGTGTGCTTAATAGTACCTTGTTGCCACAAAGATATTTGTTAAACCTGATAAGTGATGTCTTTTTTCATATTAGCTCTGTTTAGTTTTTTGAGAGATGCATTGTGTTCCTTTTAAATCATGAACAGCTTAATTCGTTTTAATTTGTTTTTGTTTAGAGTTGTGATGTAACATGTAGAAACATTCTAAGCAAATTTAAATTAAAATTATAATTTGCAAAACTGAAAATGTCTTTTATATTCTTAGGGAAATCTTCCTCCAGGATATAAAATCAACCTGATTGATGTGGGGCTGGTTATTGAGTACTTGATGGGAGGAACCTATAGATGCACCTACACAAGAAAACGCTTTAGAGCTATATACAATAGTCTCAGTGGGAACAATCGGGTACGTAGCAGTTGGATAATGGAACATGCAGATTTCTATGTTCACAATTAAAATAAAATTGGAGCCATATTATTTTGTTCTTTTTGTCAAGGGATTGGCTCTTTTTAAAGGCAGTGTTACAGCCTAGGAGGGCAACTGGTAGCTGTTTGATCACAAACATAAAGTCTTATTATTCTTTTCTTCCTTACTCTAGCATATCCGAATTTCTTCTGTTACTCTGTCTCTTCATAGAGGGGAAGAATGGGTA
This sequence comes from Cygnus olor, assembly GCF_009769625.2. NCBI lineage: Eukaryota > Metazoa > Chordata > Aves > Anseriformes > Anatidae > Cygnus > Cygnus olor. Next base: position 11,420,733 of record NC_049179.1, read on the forward strand.
TTAAATATGCAGATTCACTGGGGCTTGGGATGCAGATACTGTAGCTTCTTGGTTGTCATAGCTTTACTATTTTGTGACTTCAAATTAAATAAAGAAAAATTAATCCTTCTTAAATATCAGTGAAAACTCTTAATTGTTACCATTGTATAAATTCATCACTGTTTCAGTGGCAAAGTAACTGTTGAATTGCTTAACTAAGTATCTAGCTGTAAACAGCTGATTATATACTATTTAGTAAGTGGGTGTAAAGAAAGCAAGCCAAACCTCTTTCTATTATTCTTGTCAGAGATCTGGGCGAAATCCTTCAAATACTACTCCTCAGATGTGTAAAAGCCATGAGTCTTTTGGTAACAGGGCAGACAAGAGAGAAAAAATGCGACATAATCACTTCATCAAAACAGCGCAGCCATACAAACCAAAGGTACAGATGTTTAAGGGGAGAGTGGAGGGTTTTATTTTAAGCAGTTAAGAGTGGAGAACCTGGTTAAATCCAAGTGTCCAAGTGCAGCTGAAGTGAGTAGCAGCGGTTTTACTGCCTTCAGTAAAGCTGGGATTTCATCCTTTTGTACTTGTTTATAAACCATCTATCACACTTATGGGATTCCATGAAGAATGTTCATCTCAACATTAGTCTTCTAGATAGTTTCTGATTGCTAGCCAGTAAAAGGCTCATCTTTGGCACAGTTCTATCGGTGGGGTGGAAATCTGTATGATTTTTTTAGATGAAGCAAGATTTGGCCGTGTTACTTTAAGGAGTTTCTGTGAGTTTCATCCTATTGTAGGTTAGTTACTGCATTTCTTTTGATCTATAAACCAAAGTAATTAATTCTATCTGTTATTAAAAATGAATTGTACTTAACTGAAGTTTTTGAACAAAAATTCCAGCTGCTTTTGAAATATTCAGAAGTTCATTTTTGTTTTTAAAAATACGTATCACTTGACAATAGATCACCCAGCATTTTGCTTCAAATTATGTAATGATTAACTTTAGAGATTTAAAATGGAACTTTCTGATTTTATTTTTAAAGATTGACACTGGTGCAGAAGAGGGAAAAAAGAAAAGAACCAAAGATGAAATAGTAGACATAGATGATCCTGAAACAAGACGTTTTGCTTATCCTCTCAACGAGCTGTTACTTTGGGCAGTGTTAATGAAGAGGCAGAAGATGGCCCTTTTCTTCTGGCAGCATGGGGAGGAGTCCATGGCAAAAGCCTTAGTTGCTTGCAAAGTGTATCGTTCAATGGCATATGAAGCAAAACAAAGTGACCTCGTTGATGATACTTCAGAAGAACTGAAACAGTATTCCAAGTAAATTACATTTATGTCATTAAAGATCTGTTCTTGAAATTTCCAATAAAAATAGCAGGCTATATTATCAACAGACAAAAACTATTGTATTAGCAGGCTCAAAGACAGTTCATTTTTGCAGAAAGGATTTGATGGCACTCTAGTAAAAGTTGTGTATTAGACATTGCTCACTTTGAGAGCTGTTACGAATCATGATTTGTAGTTAAATCAAAATGTCACTGAATGTGTCACTTGAAAACATCTGACTTTCTTGTGTAATGCTTTAATAGCTGTTCGTAGTATGCATATGTTTTTAACAGAAGTCCCAGTTTCACATCTTGTATTTGCAAATTACTATATAATAGAAATGTATCTACCAGAAGGGACAGGCAATAGTCCATTCAAGTTGTGTTACTGGAAACCTGTTTGGACAAGAAAATTTGGCTTAAACTTTATGGATACTAAGTTATGTTTGTTTTGATGCTTTTTTTTTTCCTTTGTTCTAGTGAGTTTGGTCAGCTGGCAGTTGAACTGTTAGAACAGTCCTTCCGACAAGATGAAACTATGGCAATGAAGTTATTAACTTATGAGCTTAAAAATTGGAGCAACTCAACTTGTCTGAAGCTAGCAGTGTCGTCAAGGCTTCGTCCATTTGTAGCTCATACTTGTACGCAAATGTTGTTATCAGATATGTGGATGGGAAGACTGAATATGAGGAAGAATTCATGGTACAAAGTAAGCTTTGTCACAGTTTATTATTGGTATAAAAAGGATCAATGGAATGTATTCCTAATTGGAAGGGAAAGTATGTTTAAACAATATTAGTATAAAACTTTCATCACTATAGCTTGTGTTAATAAACCCTGTAGAACTGTCTCCTATAACATAATCAAAACTGGAATTATTTATTGTTAACTCTTCTTTTGACACTCTATTATCTTTTCAAATAAGGTACAGAAATATAGAAGGCAAAAAAACAGGCAAGTAGCCTTTCATCAGAGGCTTAAAGAGATCATGTGAATACTAATCCACTACTAAAAATATAGTGGTTAAAAAAAAATTAACAGAGAGAAAACCCACTTGTAAGAATATAGTTTCATGCATTTTGGCTTTTCACAGGCAATACATAAGACTTGATGTAGAAAAGCTTTGTATATATTCTATTTTGGAGGAAGAAGCTGAGCATAAGGAGGGCACAGAATGAAACAAGGGTAGGCAAATCGGGGGTAGGTTTTCTGATGGTGCCCTTTGATACAAATCAATTGAACCAACATGGGAGTTGCATATTTCTTTGAATTGGTGTATCGGAAACTTACTGCTGCTAGGAATATAGTGAAAGACCATTTCCTTACAAAATATCTACAAACATTGCTTAACTTGTGACCTACTAAAATCCTCTTTGATAACTGAGTAACCGTTTTCCTGCTCGCTTCGTAACAAGCTAATGACAAAAAATAGCTTTTATTTATTCCCTTCATCCATACTTTAGCTTTCATTTTTCTACCATGAGTTGAAAAAAAGCCCCACTCATATACTTTTAAAACATGCCTTGATAGTACACAGTTCCAGAGTTTCTGGGAATGGATTAAAGAAAAGAGTGTAAACAGAATATCTCTATTTTTGGGCTCAGAGAGCATTCTTTCTTGTGGTTTTTAGTTCTGGAATTTGTTAATTTTTCCCCTTTCCTATATCTTTTAAGTAAAGGAAAGCACTATATATTGTCATCTTAGCCTCCTAAGTGTGTATATAAGTAATAATAGCTAATTATTTCCTACATTTTTTCCTCACTAACAGGCAAGGGAAATATGGGTAATATATTTTCAGGGAATATTTTATCTATTGGTATATTCTGATATTTTGATGTAGCTGTGAACAAGTTGAACTTAGTCTTCATTTTTTCCAGGTGATACTGAGTATTTTACTCCCTCCTGCTATACTTCTGTTGGAATATAAGACCAAGGCTGAAATGTCACATATTCCTCAATCTCAAGATGCACATCAAATGGCCATGGATGACAGTGAAAACAACTTCCAGACTGCAGCAGATGAAATACCTATGGTAAGGGGGGGGGGGGAGCCATTAAAGACCAGTATTTCTAATTTAAAATAAATAATTACATTTTAAAATTAAAGCAAGAGCTAAAGTGGATCTCCAAAAATGTGCATTTCTGTAAGTAAAGTTAACAGTCCTTTCATTTTAGGAGGTGTTTAAAGAAGTAAGGATCTTGGACAGTACTTCAGAGAAGCATGATATGGAGACTCCTGCAAAACCTAAAAGACTTCCAATTACACAGAAGTTTTACGCATTTTATCATGCACCAATTGTGAAGTTCTGGTTTAATACAGTGAGTTTTCTTCTATGTAGTATTTTCTTTTATTTGGAAATGCAGTGCATATCTTTGGGTTCTTTTTCTAACACACACCTCTGCAACTTGCATCAAAGCTTAAGCACTTTTTAAAAAACAATCAAAAAAACCCTTGCTCTACTAAACTGGAAATGAGAAGTACTTGATTCTGAAAAAAAAGCATATGCAGTGCTCAGTGCTTTTTTTTCTTTTTAAAGTTCATGATGTTGGTTTTGAAAAATACCTATTTTTTAGGCTGAGACTAGTTGGTGTGAAAATCTTTATTCTGATCTGAGTAGTTAATTTCATCAGTTTTTCAGTAGTTAATTAGTAGTAAAGTTAATTAGTAGTTAATTTCATCAGTAGTTAATTCCATCAGCAGGAATTCTATGATAATTTACTAGGTTAAAAAGCGTTCATGCACAATTTTGTTTAAATTATTGCAATAGAAACTCTAAAATTTGTGTTCTAAGAAAATATTTGTACCCTCTTTATAAATAATAACCTGTTTGCTTAAAGTGGTAAAAGATAGTACCGTGATCCTATATGAAGGTTTTATTATATACCACATGGAAAAAAAAAATATGAAGACATCTATAAGGAACCCTTCTGTAATTATGTAGAATTACGTATTACATAGAACCCTTCTCTGTGTGTGTGTGTGTGTATGTGTGTGTGTGTATATATATATATATATATATATATAAACTTTAATTGCTCTTTTTAGTTGGCATACTTAGGATTCCTCATGCTCTACACATTTGTGGTTCTTGTAAAAATGGAAGAATTACCGTCTGTTCAAGAGTGGATTGTTATTGCTTACATTTTCACATCAGCAATTGAGAAAATTCGTGAGGTATGTCTCTAACAGTCTGAGTGTTTTTTTTGTTTGTTTGTTTTTTTTTTTACAGTTACAGCAGTATGCTTTAAACTGTGTTTATAAACAAGACAGCCTAAGAAACTTTAAACGTTGGAGCACATGATGTGTAATACCTTTATATTTGGTATAGACTGCTAATTTAGATACTAGTGTTTCTTGGATTCTTAGTGTTTCACTGGTTGGACATAGCTTGCTTTCTTTTTTTCTGCTTCCAATGGGGAAGAGGGGGTGGTCTATTTAAAAGGAAATGCTTTTCTTTTTTTCTCTCTGAAATTTCAAGGACCTGACAATGACATCATGGTCTGGTGTATTTTTTTTCAAATTTTTCTGATTTTTTTTTTCAGTCTGTGGCTTACTGTCTAATCAGGTTCTAAAAAACAGCCTTACATTTTTGAGGGATTAAATGTATATGTATCTGTTAGCATCAATCAAACTCTGCGCCTAGGACCAAGATGCAACAAAAACAAAAAATCTTGATCAAGGTGGGATAGCTACCACAACCATAATGTTGCTGATTAGCAAGAGTTTTTTGAGTAGTTCTGTAAGAATTTTTAAATGGGAGAGAAAAGCCAGTTTACTAACTGGGTACAGCAGGTCCAACTGAAACAGAAATGAAGACTCATTTTTGTTATAGTGACTTCCTAAAGAAGAAGGTGGAAAAAAAAGCAATCAAATTGAAAACAATTCCTTCACAACTTGTTCAGGAAGAAGGAAATATCATTTCCTTGTCATAGTTGTGAAGCAGGCACAGTTAAACACTGGTTTTTGGGTTCCTCTGTGCAAAACAATTACCCATTCAAATACGTATTTTATTTTTGCGAGTGTAAGAATTTTACTGATTCATACGTTTCAGTGTTATTTTAAGTGGAGTAAACATGAGCAGACCTGAATATTTTATTTTTGTTATTGCAGATTTTTATGTCGGAGGCTGGGAAGATTAATCAGAAGATTAAAGTGTGGTTCAGTGATTACTTCAATATCAGTGACACAGTTGCTATTGTCACTTTCTTCATTGGGTTTGCATTAAGATTTGGAGCAAAGGGGAATTTTGGTGAAAACACTTACAGAGAAAATTATGTTTTTGTTGCTGGAAGAATAACATACTGTCTCAATATAATTTTTTGGTATGTGCGATTACTGGATTTTTTAGCTGTAAACCAGCAGGCTGGCCCTTATGTTATGATGATTGGGAAAATGGTAAGTACTATTTTTTTTATTTTTCTTTCAGTTGAAATACCTTTATTTTGCTGCATCTATTTATAATTTCTCAAAGTTTTATTTAGTAAAAGGTTGCTTATCCTGTTCCAGTGTGTCAGCAACTTTGTGCAGAAGTAGCTAGCTGGAATATAACTTAATGTGTTTGAAAACCAGCTCCGAGTAGAAGTGTTCTTTATTATGGAGCTTTCTCTGTTAAATCTGTAACAAGACGGAAGATCTTCCTTCTGTGCTCTGGTAAATGTGTGAGAATTGAAGGAATATGCTAATGCCTTTTGGGTTTGAGATTTATTTATAGTCCTGAGGTTTTCTTGCCTTTGTGCTAGCTACTGCAAGATTTTCACTTTTACAGGGAAGATTAGTTACTTATAGTGAGCTGTACTAAATGTTTCTAGGTAGCTTTCTGCAACTGTTCTTAAAATTGTGTGCTGAGAGTACACTCCCCACAGGCTGCCTTCTCATACACTCTGTGTGTGCACTCATACACTCCAGCTTCCCCTGCGTGACAATGTGGCCTTCAAATTTTCTTTCCTTCAACCTGGTAGAATGTTTTTTTGACATGTTATGTGGTGTCCAGTGTTGAGGCATACTCCAACTGTGTTCAAAACTAGTCGTGCAGTGCAGTTGTGTTCTGTAATGTAAAAGTGTATTTTGCAGCAAGTAGTTGATGAGTGGTAGTTACAAAACCATCTTTGAGATCCATTTTTGTTCAAAAAATCAATGTATAACTCTGCTGTAATAAAGGGAACCTAATGCTAGGGCTTATGGTCTTCCTAGTAGTAACACTGCTAGAGTGGAGGTAGAATTCTACAGTAAGATTGAGAGATTGTTAAATGAAAAAGTTGTCAGAATAGGAATGAAGTGTGTGTGTATGTGTGTTTCAGGATTTTAATCCTTGGGAGTCATATATATGAAGGGAGAAAGGGTGTTGTACACACACACACACACCCGAACAAAAAAAAATTTGCCCCTACAAAGTTGAACCCTGTCATTCCTTAAAAAGGAGGGCATCAAGTTGCTTACATTTCTCACTTTGACTTCTTGCCATTAGAATAGGTTCTGTTTTTCACACTACTCAGCCTTTGGAAGCTGTACTTTGTACAGCTATTCAGTAAATTTGGGAAGGAATGTTTCTCTTTCTTTATCAGCTGCTACTCTTCCACGTAATGGGTATTTGAGTTAAAAAGAAACTACCTTTTGGCCAAGAGTTGCAAACATTCTGTAAGAAAGGAGAGGGAAAAAATAGAAATTTTTAAAAGGATTTGTTATTTGACAACATTTTCTGACTGAAGTACAAGGGTCCTAGACTCTTTTGCTGATATAGAGAATTCATCGAGCTTATGCTGTCCCTGTAAAAGCATTTGAAGTTGTGAAACCATATTTATAACCTTGTGAGTTAACTGACGTTTTTGTGTTTCTAGGTGGCCAACATGTTTTACATTGTGGTGATTATGGCACTTGTACTGCTTAGCTTTGGTGTTCCCAGGAAGGCAATATTGTACCCTAATGAGGCACCGTCTTGGACTCTTGCTAGAGATATTGTGTTTCATCCATACTGGATGATTTTTGGTGAAGTGTATGCCTATGAAATTGATGGTAAGACACTACAATTTTTGAAGCAAGTAAGAAGGCTTATTCTCATGAGATCTTTTTAAGGTCTTACAAAGTTTTCATTTTATGAAATGAAATGCCCAGTATTGTTGACATTCGTTCCATTCACTAGATTTTTTCCTCTTTGTGACTTGTAGATATATAACTTCTTGATTTGACTCTTCCATTATCCTTTATTAAGAATGAATGGCTTAGAGTGAAAACTCTACTTAATTGGGGTTTTTCTTCAGGCTATTCCTAGCAATACTTTAGATTTTTCCCACATAGATATCATGTCTTTTTTTTTTTTCTGTGGAGGTAGTATACTTTTTTTTATTTTAATCCACTAATATGATTATACCTTAGTATAAACTGAAATCTTTGTCTCCTGTATCTTTCTACCATATTCCTAAATGCACAGCGATATTTTGAGTTGCAGAATAGTGCATGTTACTTGGTGTTTGTACACTCTTTGAGTGATCTTTTTTCTTGTCTATATCTGCTCTGAGTTCTAAAATTTGCTTTACATATTTTGTGTATTTTCCTCCCTCCCCCCCAACACAGTATGTGCAAATAATTCTGAGTCACAAGTTGCTCATCTCTGTGGGCCAGGAACGTGGTTGACCCCATTTCTTCAAGCTGTCTACCTCTTTGTACAGTACATAATTATGGTTAATCTCCTTATTGCATTTTTCAAGTAAGTATATGAACAATTGCTAATTTTTGCTATTCCTTTAAGTTTTTATATTTCACCTTAGTAAGATGAGAAGATAAGAATAACTGATAACAGTTCAAAGCAATCCTATTTGGTGGAAGCATTTCCAGGTTCAAAGGCTGGTCTTCCTCACTGCAAACCCCATGACAAGGAAGGGAAATTTGTGATGTGTCTGGTACATGTCACATCCGTGAGGCCGAAGGAACCAGATTTCTAAAGAGAATTTGAATGCCTTTTGGAACTTCTTTGTAATAAAACAAACAAGGTTGTTTCTGGATCTGTATATTGACTGTTCCTGAATTCATTTAAGGCTCTCTTCAGTTGAGTTCAATTGTAGAGTAATTTAAATCCATAAGGAATTCTCTGCAAGTGTTTTATATACGGGAATAAACAGCTCACTAATACTGGGGAATGGTAGACTAGACAATTAGTGTGGTCTGATTTAAAAGTAATAATAATAATTAAAAAAATGTGTTTAGTTGGAAATACCTTTTTGACAAATTTGAAATATCTCAGTGTCTTTCATGTCTGAGGAAAGGTACTGAAATGATAGCAGATGAGAGAATTATTTAATCCTCTCCCTGCTTTAGGGCATAGCCTTTTCTTGAATGTTTCCAACTTACACTGTTATTTATACAGTAAAAGACAAGTATGTGATTTTCTGTCTTTTTTTTTTAAACACATAATAAACACAAACAACAGCAACAGCAAAAAACTTGTGTTTAATTCTTTTTTTCTTCCTTTTCAGCAATGTATATTTACAGGTAAAGGCAATTTCAAACATTGTGTGGAAGTATCAACGCTATCATTTCATTATGGCCTATCATGAAAAGCCTGTTCTGCCTCCACCACTTATTATTCTTAGCCACATGGCTTCCCTGTTCTGTTGTATATGTAAAAGAAGAAAGACGGACAAGACTTCAGATGGGCCAAGTATGAACAGTTATTATCCAAAAAATTATGATAATTTTTTGATATGATTAAAGCAAACTGTCAGGAACGTGCAGACTTCTTGGTTTTAATATGTGTTCTCAACAAAGTTGAAGTTGGACTTGATGATCCTGGTGGGTCCCTCCTAACTGGGGATATTCTGTGATTCTAAGTAGGTCTTAATTTTTTATATCCTCAATATTGAATAAGACTCTTATTCTGTTCAAAATTCCTGTGTTTTTACAAAGGATATAATGCACAGCCCCTGGAAAATCTCCGGTTAGACTAACTGATAGCAAAAGCAAACAGAATGCTACAAAATTAGATTTTCTGTTAGTGTTCATGAAGGACTTTTTTTTTTCCTGGAAGACTAGTCTTACTTGAAACACTTTGAAGATTTAAAAAGAAAAAAAAAAAGATTGTTTCACAGATGATGAGAAATACAGCTGAGGAATCTAGCCTCTGTCTTAAAGAAAGTGTATGGGAGGGATGTGGCGTGTAGTATCTTGATTTTTATTTTAGGCAAAGTCTTTGACATTTCATTTTTTTTTGTCTTGCAAGGAGAGGAAAAGTCCTAGATGGCACTGTTTTCTATTTTTGTATGTGTTTTACTTTTAACACCCTTTGTAAGTTTGTGGCTATAAATTTCCAGTGTCTGAAAAACTTTACTACATATGCATCTTCTGAACTGTTTAATCTCTTTTTAGAACTCTTCCTAACAGAAGAAGATCAAAAGAAACTTCATGATTTTGAAGAACTGTGTGTTGAGATGTATTTCAATGAAAAAGATGATAAATTTCATTCTGGAAGCGAGGAGAGGATTCGAGTCACATTTGAACGGTAAAATTTTTACAAATAAATTTTTTACAAATAAAACTTCTGAATAGAGAAGCTTAGAACTTTTGTGGTTTTTAATTGCTTTAAGGGGGTAAAATACACTTAAAGAAAATACTCAAACTATGTATTTGTGCAAACTTTAGATGATGCTATGCAGAAGCCGCTAATGTGATTGGTTTGTTCCCTTATCTGTAGAATAGCATTGCCTACAGTTGGTAAGCTGAGGCAATTGTAAACTAATGCATTTGAAAGTGTGCTGTAGGGCCTTTGTTTATGTGTATGCTAATTCTGTGATTCAAAAGTATGTACAAATGTTGTATTACAAATGCCAAATGCTCTAGTTTATACCATCCTGAAATTTTAGAGTTCTTTTTTCTTAAGTGGGCAAAAAGAATTGCAAAGATGCTTTGTTTGCATATAGAAAATAATATCTTTCATAGCTACTTCGTAATTTGATTTTTTTTTCTTAGGGTGGAACAAATGTGCATTCAGATAAAGGAAGTTGGTGATCGTGTCAACTACATAAAACGGTCACTACAGTCTTTAGATTCACAGATTGGCCACCTACAGGATCTCTCTGCTCTAACTGTGGATACTCTGAAAACACTGACTGCACAGAAAGCTTCAGAAGCTAGCAAGGTTCATAATGAAATTACGCGGGAATTGAGTATTTCAAAACACTTGGCACAAAACCTCATTGATGATGGCTCTCTAAGATCATCTGTGTGGAAAAAGCACAGCATTGGAAATGTCTTCGGTTCTTTTCCACAAGGAGCCCTTGAAAATAATAATGCTTTACTCTGTAACATTTCTATACGTGATGACAAAGAAGTCCAACATAAGACTATTGGTCAGGAGTTAGCTCTAGTTCCTCGAAGAGAAGAAATAAACTTTCAAGAGGCAGGTTCCTCAGGCAGTGCCTTATTTTCCAATGTTGTTCCCCCTCCAGAACTTCGCCAACGAATACAGGCTGCAGAAATCTCAAAATCCATTAGTAGAAGTAAAAAATTAGGCAATTCATCCAACAGCATGCCACATGTAACATCCCCAACAGCTAAGTTTTTTGTTAGCACTCCGTCTCGTCCCAGTTGCAAAAGTCAGCTGGATTCTTCAGCAAAGCGTGAAGAGACTGTTTGCTCTAAGGCTACAGAAGGAGATAATAATGTAGAATTTGGTGCATTTGTGGGTAAGTATAACAAAGTAGATTCTGAATGTCCTGAAGTCATAATTAGCTGCTCTTATCCTCTTGCTTCTGGCTCTGCTTGCCTTGCTTTCACCCAACCTTGTGTTGAAAATGGAGGATACATTAATTGTGGTTTTATTCATGATGAGAGTGACACTAATGATAACTACAGCTGCAGAGTTGACAAATGTGATCACCAGTCCTCTGTCAACTTATCGAAGAACAAACCCCAAACGAAGTTGTCTTTGTCAACTGGCGACTTGACGTCAACAGTCAACTGTGGCGGCTCACATGGAAAATTGAATATTAAAGATGAACTTTCCCAAAGTCAGCATGTCCATGCAATGGAACTCCAAAACCAAGATTTATGTTCTAACATCCTTATGGGACTACTTCATAAACTGTGGACCAAATCTAAACCACAAGGTTTGACTTATCAAGAATTGTATGGTATTTTGGGTGTATTCCGGTTGCAGGTGACTTTATTCTACCATTTTGCTCTGCTTTTTTTGCTTTTAACATCTCTAATTTCCCTATGTTGCCTGAATTTATTTATTTTTACTCAAAAATTATCATTTCTTTATAATTCTGTCACATAGACAATATTTTTCTGAAAAACAGTGGCCAGTTGTTGAGTATAGCAGTTCTATGCAATTAACAGCTCTACAACTTGGTATGGGCATCGTAGATAAACTTTTTGCAACTCATTATGAAGCTCTTATCTTTTCATTTCATACATTTAAAAATATTGTCTATTTCTTGACGTAATTACAGAAGACTTCTTAGGCTGATGGAATCCTGGACAAATATCTTTGTGGTATCTGTATCAAACTGAGGGATCCTCCTATACTGTGTTTCTAAACACTGTTGTAATTGGGATCTTCCACTGTTGCCTATGTACTTTTTAGCAGTCCTTTTGGCAGCTTCCAATATCCTTTAATTAAATAACAGCATTATGCCTTCCCTCAAGTTTTGCTTAACAGTAAAAAGTTGCATGCTTTTGGTTATAGTTACCTACGTATTTGAATGGTAAAACAGTGGCAGATTCATTGCAAAATACAGGTGTGGGTTTACTAACCGATCTCTGTGAAATAGATAATGCTTTAAATAGTTTTAGTGTATAGTAGATCACAATCTGGAATTGACAGGTTGCCTGCAGAAGCTTTGTCTTGCCCCAGTTCAGGGATGCCTCAGTGTTTTTCAAATGTTTGTTGAGAATGTAAAGATTTAAATCTTTAGACAAGAGTTTATTGCTGTGAAACTTGGAGTTCTAAGAAGATACCTACATACACTATCATTTTTATTTTTGTTTATGTGTAGAAAGAGTATCTACACGCTTGTGTACACTAGTTACTTGTTTATAATGTTCTCATGATATATATATATATAAAAAAAAAAAAGACGTCCCCTTTTTCTTTTGATTCAGAAAGCAAGACTAAACAGAAATAATGGACTCAGTGATTGTATAACTCTAGCTAATCTGTGAATGTTCTTTACCACTAATAACTTTGAATACTAACTATACTTATTTTACTGGAGTGAAATTTTTAGTGTGTGGTCCTCTGACATCTAGCATTTAGAACATACTCTTCATTCTTACTGTCCAGGTTTTACAAAACTTCAGATGAAGGGCAGCTTTCTATTGCCAATCCCAGTAGGTTTTCATTCATTACAAAGCCACGTGCTTGGTAAAATTCTGGAGGCTGTCTTGCAACTGGGAGGATGAAGGGTATATTGTAAAAGCTACCTCAGAAAACTGTCTGCTTTTCCTTCATATGTTATGCTCGCTTAAAAATACTATGATTCAGACTATCTAGTTCCTTTCTTGTGGGGAGCATACACTTAACATTTTAAAATGTTATTTTCACATTTTGAATTGTGGTAGTCCACACAATGCGGGAAAAGCAATAGTTTCATATTAATATTTTGTTACACCAATTTTATTGTGTTTGGAAAGTGTTCCCTGGTGCAGTCAGGTACACAGAATTTAGATGGTTTGTAACCCTTTGTTCTTATGATACAAACTATTGGCATGGTCAGAACATGTCAGTCTGCCTTTGATTTTGAATACTCTTTTTCAATTCACTGTGTCAAAGGTCACAGAGACAGCATGGAGTTGCAGCGGTTTAAAGAAGCAGCAAGCAAAATTAAAGAAAGAAGTGCTGATATTGAGGTAACGTGTTTTTCAGAAAGTCTTTCCGTGATTAGTGAGGATAGTGTTTTTTGGTGGCTGTGTTTTTTTTTCAATTGTAACTTCACCATATGTCTTGATTAAGTCTAAGAGCAAATACAATCAAAGAACTTCCAAAATGCAGCCTGGAAGGAATGCATCTCTTATGATTAGCAATGGAGTGAAAACTTGTGCAACCTTAACTGCACATCAAGTACTCTTGTTTCATAATATGATATTAATGAAATATCAAAGAAGTTCTGAGGTTATGAAAGCTGAAATGAATATAACTGCAAATTAAAATTAAGATAAAATTATATATCCCACAATTAAATAAGAAACATTTGAAACTTGTAAATTTCAAGATAGGTGTTTAGGAAGATTTAAGCGATTTACAGTAATATTACACAGACCAAGATGATAGTGTATATGATTGAAAGTGACTGCAGTTCCTTCAAAGGTTGTTTGTTGTGCTTCCAAGAAGAAAAGGCCTTTCTACTAAACTTTGTTAACTAAAATGGTGTATAATTTCAGGTTTCGTAAAAAAATATTACAAATAACTACTGGGAAGTTATTAATTGTGACAAACCTGTCCTCCAGGTGATATACACACACACACACATATATATATATATATATAAAAGCTTCCATTTGCAGTTACCCCTCACTGGGGGGAGAATCTGACTTGAGAATTGCATGATGACCATTTGCAATGTCAAAACTTCTGCTGAGTTGTTCCTTGTTCGCCTTCTGATAAGTATCATGTGTGACCAAGAAGTTTTTTGTGTGTGGGTATTCCAGTACTACTTTTAATAATGTTTACAATTTGCTTTTTTTTTTTTTTTTTTTAAATAGGAGCAACAGGAAGACTTCAAAAAAGCTGTATTGGAGGGAAGAGAGACAACCAGACTTCAAGTAAGTACAGAAGGTTTCCATTTTATTCTAGAAAGACAATTTTCACCAGATGGTAGAATTTATTCATTACAGTGAAGATAAGAAACTCTGTTTTCATAGATCACTATTTTCAGGGGAAAGATATAATGAACCCTTGTCATGATTTAAAGAATTAAAAAAAAAAAAAAAGGGAAAAAAAAAGAAACAACACACTTTGGGAAGTTTGCCAGTTGTGTAAGGGGTAGTTATAGTCTATTCTTCCACAAAAAAAATACAGAATTTGCCTTCAAATGTCTTCACAAAGTATGACATTAAAGTTACGATATCCAGACACAGTACATATAGAGTAATAGAATTTATAAAGACACAGAAGAGTAGGGGAGGATGTATGTATCTTCTGGCAGCCATGCATTGTTATCTTGGCTTAGCATTCTCTGGTACATTTCAATGAAGTATTTCTGTCTAGGGATGTAAAGAAATAATCTTTCTCATCGGTATCCATACACAAATAGTATATGTATATACTCACACACTTGGTACACATACACACGCACACCTGTACACATACCCGTGGGTGTGTGCCTTTGAAGGGTCAGAAAGGCTGGTAACAACTTCCTAATTGTGGCAAGTCTTGAAATGAAAGCGAAGCATACCATTCTAAGTTCAAGTTTTTTTGTTCTACAGAATCATGAATTTTAAAATTTCATTCAGGTAACCATTGGAATTATTAGGCTGATTGTGAGGAGTGTTCTGGCCCCATTGCAGTGTACGTGAAGTTGCAGTTTGGGATGAAGATGTCTTTCTATTTGTTTGCAAAATAAACGTTTTGTTGTCTGAAGCTGACCGTTTCAGTAGATAGTCAAAGTATGTAATTATTATTAAGGAATGTGTCCATGGGGAAATTCACTTCATAAACTGTAGGTATTTGTGGCAACACTTAGATTTTATTTTTAGTTTCAATGGCTTTTTCAAACTGAACTTTAGTTTCTGACTGAGCCAAGTTCTCAAATGAGAATTGATAGTTAATGAAGATACATAACAGAACAGCTGAACGCGGTGCTTGTAGAGATCTAGCATAATGTGCATCTCTACAATCATGTCTTATTGTAACGTTCTCTTTAAAAGTATTTTTTCCGAATAGATCAATAGTCTTAATAAGCAACTGAAAATGTTAGAACTGATACTGTAAAAAGTGTTTTAGCTGAATTATGCACTTGACGTAAGCATTTTTTTGCAGCAAGGTATTTGAGGTACATCCACAAGTCTAAAAAACATATATATTTCTAATGTAGTGCTAAAAAAAGTAGTACTTGAGAACAATGATAATGATGATATGTGTACTTCTTTTGTAGGGTCTTCAAACTGACTGTGGTCTAAGACAGTCTAGTTCTTGCTGTGGGTTTACTGACCCTTTGGCAGTCCATTCAGAACAATGTAAGTATGTCATCGATTCAGGTGGCCTAATTTTCTTACTCAATTTTGTTGACAATGCATATTCCAAGAGGGTGCAAGGAAAACAGAAAAAGTTAAACCATCTCGAAGTGTTTTCATGATTGGTGCTATTTAAATTGGCTCTCACGTTTCACTGTGATTCTTCTCCTCATGCCAGCTAAATTCTGTTTGCAACAGCAAATACCCAAATAGCTAGATCATAAAAAGGTAAGTGATACAGCCAGAACTGTGCTGGAAACTTCTAACAGTAGATAATTGTGGATCAGGCCTTTTTTATATAGGAGACCAATTAAGCTGTCTAGTTGCTCACTCTGTTAGAAAATAGGTAACAAAGACACATGCCATTCTTTGTCCAGTTATTAATCTTTTTCATTTGTAGTATACAGCAAGAGTAGAAGAGCATCAAGTGAAGATACTCAGCAAGTAGATTCTAAAGCAGCCTTGTTGACGGTTTGTATCCTCCTCTCTTTGTTGTTGTCAAGTAGAACTAGAAAGTGAACAAATAAAGGTGAAGAAACAGACTGCATGAAGAATAATACTGATTTGTAGTCTTATTCGTTCAAGGAGGCAACAGGAGGGGACCTGTTTCGACTGAGGGAAGAAGTTGTACATATTATCTACTACATATTGTGCATGTTCTCACTACGAAAACATATGGTGCTTCCTGTTTATGTAAAACAAGCCTTTTTGTTTAAGAACAAAAATGCTTATACGATCTATAAAACAAAGAACATAGACTTTTCTGTTCTTTTAATTGTATTTACCAATCCTCAGTTGTATTTGAGTCTTTCTGTTCAACTGCAGTTTGGTACAGTTTAGTGAAATCTTTCCAATAAGCAGGCTGTACTGCAAGATCTTAAAACACGTAACTCCCCTGCCCCCCAAATTAAATATACGGTGTTCTTCTTACAAAATTGAAGCCTTCTTTTTTCCCCTTTGATTTAAAGGATTGGTTGCAAGGTAGACCTTCAAATAGCAATCAAATGTAAGTAAGCTTTCTAGTAATGAAGAAATTCCATTATATATTTTGATTTTTCTTTTTGGTTGTAGTCTTTGGCTGCAGTGTTACTCAGCTGTGTTTAATGAAAAAACAAGGTTTAAGGATTTTTCTAATAAATAACTGAATGTGTTCACTGGAATGCTGTGATAGGTTATATTTAAGTTAATTGAGTCACATATCAGAGGGCAAAACATGCTCTTACATGAAAATGTCTGTGTTGACACTTATTAATGAGCTAACTTCCTGGCAAAGTTCTTTACCCAACCTTCCAAATTGTAAACCTTCTCTGAAATTGTGCAGTCATTGCTCTTGTTAACAATTATCCCCTGAGTTAACTGTTAAAAGCATTACCTTATTAATCTGATAACAGAAGGGTAAGCTGTTGTGAACACACTTTAATTAAGCACCTCTGTGGGAATGAGCTCTTGTGATGCAAACTTTACATAATGTTGTGCGTGACTTGGTGGTATTTAAAGTATAGCTCTAAAACCAGGAGATTACTTAACAGCCTTCCATTACCATTTTGTAATTAAACAGCAGTTCTGCCCTTGAAAAATAAGATAAAAGCATTACTGTGAGGTTAACAAGGTCACCTAGGATGATGTGTCAAAATCAGTAAATATAAAAAGTTTTTAAGAAGCAATAACAGTTGGTTTTGTGACATTTCACAGGCCATCTGAAGAAGATGCATTGAATGGTAAGTTTTTTGTTTCTGCTATAAACAAGCTGGGAGCTTTTTCATACAAGCAACTGTTTGGGTCATGTATGAGAATATGTTTGCTGATAATTTGGAGCTTAATGGAGAGGTAGCACTGTGATTACTTTTTTAACAGCCTACCTTCAAGTACTACAATTTCTTCTAAAGTACTGAAGATCTAAGCGAGATCCTTAATTTTCTGCATAGCAAATCTTTTTCAAGCTCTAGTCACTTGGGAAGTGGTCTTTGCACGTGGTTATTTTGGTACACAGTACAGGTAGCAGGCAGTGTCTCTTTCATTATTTCTGGTCTCTCTCAGGCATCGCTTCTCCTTTCAAGCCTATCATGGATATCAATTACTATTATTCAGGTCAGTGCCTCTTATAACTATAGTTCATATCTCTAATGACACTTTTTAGAACCTTAAAATCTAATAAATGCTGTAATTTTTCTCTAGCTGTAGAAAGAAATAACTTGATGAGGTTATCACAGAGCATTCCCTTCACTCCTGTGCCTCCAAGAGGTAAAGATTGTAATTCTTGTTGGTGAGTGGAGGGGGAGGGTCAGAGTTCAAAGGGCTTGTTTAGTACGGTCTTTTGGGGAAGAAAACGAAAGAAATCCCTGTACAAATTTCTTCTAATAGAAGATTGTAAAGACAAATTTCATGTTTGCTTATAACTAGTAAACTAAAATAGTGTCTCTCTTGCAACGCTCAAAAATTTAAATGTCTGACACCTTTTCTAGGGCAGCTCACTTGATTATGAAATTTAGGTTAATTGTAGTTGTCCTCAGAATGGTGGTGATAGAATTGTACTAGCAATTTTTATAGCAAACTATTCTGCAAGTATTCCTTTAAGTTAGGGCTTGTTTTGACTCATTTAAAGTGTATGTAAGCATTTAGTCAGTGTTCTTAATGCTGTTTGAATGGTGTCATTAATAGTTCTAATCAGGAGGACAAAAACGCTGTAGTACTGTGCTGCTGTATGAAAGAAAAGAGGGGTCTTTCTACTGGCTAGTTTCATTTTTTTTACTGATTCAGAATGCGAGGGACAACTTCATATGTGTTGAGATCTAAGAAACTGAAGATATTCAGTGCTTTAATTTGAAAATTAAATGTGGTGATTGCTTTTTGTATTGTAATACAGGTGAACCAGTCACTGTGTATCGCCTTGAAGAAAGTTCTCCCAACATCTTGAACAACAGCATGTCTTCCTGGTCACAACTAGGACTCTGTGCTAAAATTGAATTTTTAAGTAAAGAGGAGATGGGAGGAGGTTTACGTCGAGCTCTTAAAGTAGTATGCACGTGGTCGGAATATGATATCCTCAAATCAGGTCATCTTTATATCATCAAGTCTTTTCTTCCTGAAGTTGTGAATACTTGGTCAAGCATTTATAAAGAGGATACTGTGTTACACTTGTGCTTGAGAGTAAGTTTTATTCTTGTCAATTATTAAGCATAGACAGGCATTATTTTTTCCCACCTGAAAAATAGTGTGTGTGTGTATGTGTATATATATATACACATATTAGAAAAGAAAAAAAGTTAATTTTCTGTTCTCTATGAACTAAAGGGTTAAAACTCTGCTACAGTATGTTTTACTAATTCAAAAAGCTCAAAGTCTTAAAATGTAAATTTAAAAGCAAGCAATTCGTTACACTGTCTTGGGGGAATCAGTAGTTACTGTTCTTGCTGTTCTTTTTTTTTTTTTGGCTCCGTAATGATTCCTTTCATATAATGCTGCTAATAAAATATGGGCTCTGAATTTTAGGAAATTCAGCAGCAGAGGGCAGCACAGAAGCTCACTTTTGCTTTCAATCAAATGAAGCCCAAATCCATACCATACTCTCCAAGGTAAGTAAATTTAAACTTCTAGCATATTACATGTTTTCTTCCAGAAGAATGCCTACAGGGCTGTGAACATACAGCTCAAATATATTAAGGTACTGATACGTGAATATGTCTCTGAACATTAAAGAATGTGTCAGACAAATATTCTTGGCAGTGTTTTCATTGATACTTTCTTGCACTGCTTCTAGCCTAGAGTGATAATATTAATGAATTTATATAGTAGTTTCCAATGTTTTAAATGATAAGTAAATCAAAGAACTGTCTAGTAGTAAATGACTAAATTGTCATTTGTTTGGAAATATATTCATTAAGTATGCTTTTTACTAGGTTCCTGGAAGTTTTCCTGTTATATTGCCACTCTGCTGGCCAGTGGTTTGCAGTTGAAGAGTGCATGACAGGAGACTTCAGAAAATACAACAACAACAATGGTGATGAAATAATTCCAACTAACATGCTAGAGGAGGTTATGCTAGCTTTCAGCCATTGGACCTATGAGTATACAAGAGGGGAATTGCTGGTACTAGATCTGCAAGGTAACGTCCCGATTTTGAAATTGGGGTCAACAGCCAAGGTATATGGGTCTTTCTCACAGAATAATAGAGTTGAGTTGGAAGGGAGCCATAAGGGTCATTGATTCCAACTCCTGGACTCTCTTGTGATAGCATTTTATTAAGAATTCATATGCGATAAGGAGTATTTATATTCAATAAGCAGTATTTAGTGTGTCTTAGTCTAGTTCATCTGAATCAATGATGGGTTTATTAAATATGGCACAAAATGTTACAGCACTACAGAGAATATAAATATATAGGAGTTTTCCCAATTATATGTGCCATACATATATATATATATATATATATATATATATATATTTGTTGACACATTTGTATAGTGCCAATATGGCAAGCTGTATTTATACTTAATTGTGTGTCAGATATTCTGTCTGTGAGAAGTTCTATATAGGAAATTTTTTTCTCTCAGGTGAAAATTAGTTAAGAATTGCAGGCAGATGTAGAATTAGGTGAAGGAAGTCTGAGAGGTACTAAGTGCTTGCTGAGGAGCAATTCATGTAAGAATAAAGAGTATTCTATACCATTTTAATTCTTTCTGCCTTTATTCTTGGGAAAGCTGAGAAGTCATAGCTAACAATGGCAAGGCTTTTCAATATTAATGCATTTATGTAATGTATCAGATTTAATTTTTTCTTCATGTGCTGTCTGAAGGTGTTGGTGAAAACTTGACAGATCCCTCTGTGATAAAAGCTGGCGAAAAAAGGTAAGGTCAAAGAAGGGTTTAAAGAAAAAAAGTACTGTAA
Source organism: Cygnus olor (assembly GCF_009769625.2). Taxonomy (NCBI): domain Eukaryota; kingdom Metazoa; phylum Chordata; class Aves; order Anseriformes; family Anatidae; genus Cygnus; species Cygnus olor. The sequence goes on from NC_049179.1 coordinate 11,441,095, forward strand.
AAATTCTGCCAGAGAACACATGCAATCCATGTTTACACACTCTTTATTTCTAAGGTCATATGATATGGTGTTTGGTCCAGCCAATCTGGGAGAGGATGCAATAAAAAACTTCAGAGCAAAGCATCACTGTAACTCCTGCTGCAGGAAACTTAAACTTCCTGGTAAGAGTGGTGCTGTATTTTTTTTCTGAGGCACTTGGGTATCATGATGTTTTGTATGATGCATAATGAAATAGTAATGTCATGCCATGAAAGTAGAGTAAATAATAAACATCCGTTTTGTATTTTTACTTTAAAAAGATATGCCATTTTAAGATAAAAAAATCCTAGTTGAAGGATTTAACAATGTGTAATCTATATTTGTATGCACAGTACTTGAAGAAGGTAGACTAGATTGATCTTGACTTCAGAAGGTGCAGTAAAAAATAATAAGAGTTCCCAGAAAAAGTAGGAAAAGGAGGTAAAGATACTGCAAAATCTGAGACTTCTTAGCCAAAAACTGGAATATGTTTTTTTGGGGGCTTTGCCCTTTTTTTATACATATCTAGGTCTGCATAAATTTGTTCTATTAAACTATTCAATTCTGAACATTTTTGTTGCATGGACTACACTGCACTCATATCAAACCTTGAAATTATTTCTCTGTATCAGGCTTTTAGACTCCAGAATAACTTAAGGAACTTGCATGATCTTGCCTGTTTAATGCTACTCTTTTAGGTTGCTTCTCATATGAAGAGAGGTCTTTTATTTTAAATTTGAGTTTTAACTCCTGGTAGCATCAAAGGGTATCATGAAAGGGTCTGATTTCCATTAGAAGTTGATTTGGTACTTGCTATATAGTATCTATAAATAAAATAATTAAGTTTCCATCACTTTTTAAAGCAGAACTATGTGCTTCCTGTTACGTATACGATAAAACATCCTTCTGTGGCATTGAATACATATTGAGGAATTCTTATTTATAAGTACATATGCCTAGCCAGTTATTTGAAATAACTTATGCTTCATTGTTTCTACACTCCAAAGAAATAGTAACTGATATGACTTCATTTTGTTTATTTAGATCTGAAGAGGAATGATTACACACCTGACAAGATTATATTCCCTCAGGATGATTCCCCTGAATTGACAATTCAGCCTGGAAGCTGCACCAAAGAATCAGATTCAGCTAATTCTATTCGTTTGATGCTCTAATGATGTGACCAAATCAGTGGCCTCATCCAAACTTCATGGAATGTCACAAAGTTGTCACTTATCTTTCCTCCACCATAATTAAAAGAAAGATGCATCAAAACAAGGATTACTGTGTTATAAGTGGAATTTGGCTGGTCCATTATCTAAGGACCTAACAACTTGTGATAACCATCTACAGAGAACAGCTTGGCAGCTGATCGTTTTAGAGGTTGAATAATGATGAGTATTTATGGTATGTTTTTAAAAGGGGCTTTTTAGCAGAAGGTTTATTTTTGATTTTGTTTCAGTTTAGTGGAGGATTTTCTCTCTGTAGTCCTGTGGTGTGCAATATGCCTTCAACCAAAAGGATTTTGGTAGTTGATGTTTTAAGGTAAAGCATTTGCCTCTTTGGCAGCTGTCTTAACTGTCAATCAGTAAAAGATAGGAGAAAGCACCTACCTCTCTGATGCCAGAGTATTCTGTGAGCGTTTCTGGAACGGTTCCACTAATGTTTTCTCACCAGATGTCGTCTTCTCTGGCTTTTTTGAAGAAGACAGAGCCAAATGAGGGGTGTGTATGTGATGCCAGTAGGTTGAGGTTGAAGGTAGGAACTTAATCTGTTCCAATAGAGAGAGAGTCTCCTGAATCAGGATTCAGCTTTGTAGCTGTAAAGCTGTTATTTTTTGTGGAATAGAGCCCTAATTGTGCATAATGAGATTTCTTGTTTTATACATTTCAGTTTTATCATGTCACCATGAAATAGTAACAAACAAAGCCATGATAGACTGGTATAATCATATTTAATAGAAGAAATAGTATGTACTGGTCCAAATAAGTTGCCTTGTGAGAACACAAGTTGGAAGTGCTTTTTGTTGTATGTAGTGACTGCTTCAGAAGTTATGCCTTCCAAAGATCTCATAAAACCAGTGTATCAAACTGAATGTACACATAACTTTTAAATGTATTTAAAATTGTGTAGAAAACATCTTTAATGTTATGTTATTTGTGGTACTTATTTAAGAGAGACTAGGGTTGGAATAGCGTTATGTAAAGTACGGGAGATTGCAATGCACCTTCATGCCAATAAAATGTAATTTAACTGTCCCAAATATTGTTGAGCATTCAGCAAGAAAAAACTGTCGTCCAACTGAAGTTTCATGCTGCGATTTTTTTGTTACATAGGTACTAATTTGTAATTTTTAATTAAAAGGGCAGTATATAGTTCTATAAATTTTTTTATTCAGTAGTGTATCTTATAGATACAGACTTAAGGCACGAACACAATAGCTGTTTAAATGGTGTTTTATGTTTGACGGGGAAAGGTAAAATGTTATAAGGATATAATACTGTATACATTTTGTATATCATTAAATCTTTAAAGAATCTAAAATAAATTTATTCTTGTTTACAGACTTCTGCTGTCCGTCTTTAGTCTGAAAGGCTTTTTGGGTGAATTTGAATAGCTCTTTATGCAGAAAAGTAGAATTTGCTGTGCTGGACCAAAGCAGTTGTCCACGTTTGGAGTATCTCAACTTTGGTAACACCAGGAACTGGGGGAAAAAATGTGAAAACACCTGTAGTGGACAAACTTATGTAATAGGATTAACGAGTAAATGAGACAAAATATTTTAAAGCTCTTTATAGTGTTTGTTTAAAATTTGTAGTTCCTTGTTTGATTCCTGCCAGCATCCCCTTCTGTTGTTGTCAGGTGATAGGCATCTATTCAAGATAGTAATTATAACTTTTCAATGCTGTATTTTAGTCAAGTAAAAGCAATAGTCAATGTATTAGTGAGGCTAGCTCTTAAAATTGGGAAGGATTCCTAGAGGAGCCTCAAGTGTTATAAACCAAATTTAGTATATAAAAAAGGATAACCGTTTTGGGAAAAATACACATTAAAGTTAGGAAACATTGTTTCCTGACGATATTTAACAATGCACAGTTCACTTATACAACCATGATGACTGTCTTCAGTAGTTTTGCTTGTGACTAATTTATTAAAAAAATAAACAGATGTGACATTTGTGGTGGGTGTTTGTGATAGGGGGAAATGTTTCCTTTGGTCAGTGTTGTAGTGCCTAGGGCCTGAAGCCTTTCAAAGACAAAAAGGGTCAAATAGGGCTGGGGAACGTATAGATAACTCAGTGTGGTCATCAGTGGTTAACTGTACATATTTCTATACATCTTCCTGTCATGAGTAATAGCTTACTCCTGGAGATTTACGGCTAGAATTATATGAGAGGCCTATATGTAAACTGAGGAGAAGACAATTGCAACTTTCACAATCTCTTTCAGACGGACAGAAAACAATCATACATGTAAGTATTCTTCAAGGAAGGCATTGGAAAGATGTGGTGGCAATTAAGAGTTGGTTTGAAGAAGTATCCTGACCCTTAGAGGGTCATAAATACCTTATCCTATTGATGTTGCACTTTTCAAAACTAGGTTGTGGGAACAAGTGCATTTGGCTGATAACATCGAATGCCGCTCCTCTTTTAAAAACTTATCAATCTTGAAATGCATGCCCATTATTCTCTATGAATAGTTAAGAGTTGTGATCTGTCAGCTTTTAAATTTCCTCAAGATTTCTGAGGAGGAAAAAAAAGCAGTACTGAACATCAGAACCTGTTAACTGCCTAAAACCAAAATATTGGCATGCATCAATATCGTTATTTTAATAGCTTTTAAGTACAAGAATACTAATTCAAACCTTCTCCAATAGTTTTTAATAGAAATTGTAAATGCTTCAATGACTTTCCTACTAAAAGGGCATTTAGCTTAACCTATTTAAATAATGTCTTCCATATAAGTGAATAGGTAGGCTACGTTCATTCCTTGCATAGCTTTGATTGCCTACCACCATCTTCAGGATATTTTTGTTAGAAGAAAAACTGATTGAATAACAGATTAAACTGAGTGTTAGAGTGTTATGTACTTGCATAGTAGTGTTGGTGACTTAGGTAACTTCTGTTTTAAAATGCACTTAATTTCCTACAGCCATAGCATTTCTTTATACAAAAATTTCAAATATATGAATACGCTAATTTCATTGCTTAATTAATCCAGCAAACTCAGCATTGTTGAGTGGTTTACTGCAGTATTTTAGGTGCTGAAACATTTCAGAGAAAAACAATTCCAAATATGTTGTGGTGAAATACATGAAGGTGAGTCTACTGGGGAGCTGGTTTCCTAGCTACTGCTCAGTAGCCTTGTGATCAGGAAAAGGAGAGATTTGGTTTTTAAGCCTGTGACAGTGATTTCCTACACTTTTGTTATTCGTGGTTGCATTTTGCTAAATGACATACCACTTAACACTACAAGAATTTGGAGATGAGAAAAGCCTACAGCTAAAAGCCTGGTAGTAACAATTCACGTTGCATGCGGCTAACAGTCAATTGGAAAACAAAAATAAGTAACAATGATTTTGAAAAGACTTTTGATTACTTTACAGTTAATACTTTTTCTTGCAGGTAATCTCTTGTGCTGAAAGTAACAGGAAGTTAATTCTAAGCCCTGGAGCTTGCAGAAGGTAGCACAGATATGGATTTCTATATTGTGTGTAATGCTAAAAACAGTATAATCAAGGTCTTGTTTCAGATCCACAAAAAGTAGTATTAAGCATATTCTGTTGTCTTCTTGAATGATGCATATTACCATGGGAATAATAAAAATTAATACAAGTGTGAGCAAACATGAATAAACTTGGGTTAGGCTGAGATGCTGAGTGCAGTGGCATCAGCAGATGCCCACCTTTTGCTAACTATTTTGGGCAAAGTGCTGGAAGGAGACGAAGGCAGCCCAGGCTCTTTCTGCCTCTGCCAGAACTGATGGAACAGAGGCCATCAGAGCTGCACTGTACCTGTGTCGGTTTTCTAAGTTTATTATGCTCCTGTTTGAAGGTAGAGCCACCATATTTTCCTGCTTTACCTGAAACTTATTTTTATTTTTCCAGAGGGAGTATGGTGAATCTGCAACTGCCTTTGGCTATTTGATGTCTGGTATGGGGCTTGGAGAGTCTGAGTGTGTTCCCCAGAAGTTTTCCATTCAGTCCTTGGGGAGCGGTACCCAACTTTTAGCAAGAGGACTCAGCAGGATGCACAGGAGTTTCTGATCTGTGTGCTGAATGAGCTCCATGAGGCTCTCAAGAAGGTAAGAGTGCAGCTGGGATGTTTTTGGGGCTGTAGCTGTTTCCTCCTTACATTTTGTGGTTTAGCACTTCATGTAATAATCACCTATTCTCCTCTCACAAACTACAAGATGTGGTTTCTAAAATTGTCATATCCTTCATTTCATACCCACATGCACACAATAATTCATTAGCTTCATCTAATGCTATGTCAAATTGCAGCCCCTCATCTTATGCTAATGTTGTCTGTAGCACCATCATACTCACCTCTTCTTCTCCTTGCCCTTCCGTGCTTTAGTTCCTCCCCCTTTTCATCTGCTTAAAATCTGTCTGCTATGCCCCCATGTCTGCTCAGTTCCTCCGATAAACGACTTTGCTGGCAATTAAATCATTCCTGCCCATATGTCCAGAATATTACATTTTTGTTTATTTTCTCTCATAAAAGTAATTTAGTTTACTGCAAACATCAAGTAAAGTAATAGAACTTTAGAGCCAAGTTCTGGGACAAGACTGAATACTAGCCTACGTGGGCAGCAGACAGCCAGTCTCTTGTAAAGCCCACCATTCTCTTTCACAGGAGTTAGTTTTAGCATTGCTTAAAAGAAGATATGGTAAACTGCAAGCAAAATCCTGTCACAGTGCGTCCTTTGTACCTGGCTTGGTGCTATGGAGGAAGTGAGCTGGAGGACAGAGACCTCGAAGCTGCTGCTAGTGTGAATTTTGTTGTAAAAGTGCTGGGAGGTTGGTTCCTACAACAAAGAGAATATCTGCTGGGGGGAAGGGGATTTTTGTAGGTAAGGTAGGGTAGGAAGGGTTTTTGTGGGTAAGGATAACATTGAATCTGAAGATTTAGAAAAACAAAAGCTGTGCAGCTAAGAATGAGTCAGACCTCTTCCTTCCAGGACAGACTTGTGTTTCATTTTATGTGCAAGTAGCTGCTGGGATGACAGGATAACTACTGTGAGTCACGTAAGCATGGGTGTGGGCCTGTCTACCCAGGGCCTCTGAGTTAATCTGTAGCTGGAAGGAGGTGCTGATAAATTGCACCAGATTTAAAGCTATTCAAATATTGGTTACATTTAGATTATGTCTTGATCAGTTATATCTTTACAAATAAACCAGAGCTCTAAGTAGTTTCTTTAGCAAAAAAAAATAAAAATAAACAAAACACAACAAACTATAAAACCACCTGAATTTTGCAATGGGTCCACCAAGACCTAATGACCCCCTACTGCATTGCAAATGAGCGTGTCTCCCTCCCTTGCATTGCAGTAATGGGCAGGGAACAGTTGAAGTCTTAGCAATATACAGCACAGAATAGTATAGATACTATCGACACTATTTAAAAACAGTGCTACTGCCTATAACCTCTTCTCAAAGAACCGCCCAGTATATGGCGGTCCTAGCATGCTGTGGATCATACGTTCGTTCTCAGTGTCTTTTGCAGGTTTGATTGTCAAGCCACGTTAAACACTTGCTTCCATTCTAACCATTAAAAGTGTTGCAGGCACTTCTGAAACAGTTGGCTACCTACTTTTTTTTTTCCTTGTATAGTCAAGCAAAAGAAGATGCATAACTGGTGCAAAAGAAAACAGAGGGCTTGGGCCTGCCAGTGAAACATCTCTTATCATGCAGTCATTTGAGGGACAAATGCGTTACGATATTACATGTATTACATGTCTAGAATGCAAGACTTCCACTGATAAACCTGAGATCTTCACTGCCCTTTCCTTGCCCGTTCCTTCTGAGGGCACATGCTCTCTGCAGGTATGACCTCTAATACATTCCCAAACTGCTGGTTTCTGTTTGGTGGGGGAATAGGTGGCTAAGAATGATACATGTTATTAAAAAGATGCAGGATTTAAGTTACTTTAGTTCCCCGGGCCTTAATCTCTATTCTTTCAAAGGGGATCTGGTGCTAAGTGGGGTTTCTGAGGTGCTCTCTGGACTGTGGAGACTGATAAAATTATGGGAGCAATTCTCCTGAGTTGTCACGGGATGAGGGAAATTTACCCCTTGGGGGGCGGGAAGGGAAGAGGGTTCTGCTTGTCACTGCGGCAGCTAAGGCACTGTATTTTTGTTCATCCCTTAACTAAATCATGTCTAAAGTGGATATACTATACAAGGCTGCAATTCAGTATAAGAGCTGCTGCTTCGCATACTTTACTAGCCATCTGTGGCTGATACCAAATTTATTATCAATAATTTCTTATTATCAACTGCTCATATATTAAAAATAAAATTTAAAAAATGCAAACGTTATATAACAGTTCGGAGCAGCTCAACCATCCCAGAGTAATTTTTCTTTAATTTCCCATTTAGCACGTGCTTTTCTTGACATGCTGAAAAAGAACTTGTGGCTCCTAGTTACAGCCTTTGGCTGTATAAATATGGCTAGGTAATGGCCAAGTTATGAAAGTTTAGAAGTATGGTGTAGTACTAAAAGTTACAAAGGAAAGAGGGATGAAGCCTAGAAAGAAAGAAGAGTTGACAATGACAGTGCAGTCCAGAACATTTAGGACACAGTGACAACCATGCAGAGGCTTGACTTCTGTCTGCTTTTAGTACCTGTGTCCATTTCTAATAGACAGAAGGATCAAGAAGCAAGATCTTTGTTTTTCTTGCTAGACAGCACTTAAAGACATTGTATGTTTTCTGTCAGTTGCCTGTAATACTCAACATTAACACAGATCTGTTTCAAACCCAGGGTAGCCACTAGTCATTTTCCCTTCCCCTAGGACAGCCAGTTAAGCAACCACCACAATAAAAGAAAAGTTTAAAATAGTTCAAAATTTTATTTCAGGCTTGAATGGCAAGGCAACTACAAAAGGAAACTCTTAGCTGACATCCGCTATCCACTCAGCAATTTAGATCTCTCTCCAGAGTTACCCACTTTTCCACAAGAACCCAGCATACAGCTTGTGTGCTCCAGTGGTGAGCTTTGCCTTTCCAACTTTTATTTGTAATGCCTTGCCTAATGCAGACAAAGCAAGCCTATGGTAGCTTGGACTTGATCAGAGCAACAGTCTTCTCTGTTCCAGGCACTTAAAAATTCTGTGGTTTTAAAAAGCACACAAACATACATACAAAAAAACAGCCAGCATCCCCCCACCCCTCCCGATCTATCCTTACTCTGTTCCGACTACGAGTGCATCTCTTGAGCTAAGTGTCTCCTGGACAAAGCCATCACTAACTGAACACAGTTTTCATCAGTAAGAAGGTGATACGTACGCACCCTAATGAAAAAAGGGCATTTGGTTTCCTGCCTCAAACAGTTTAGAACATGTGAGAGAGGATGGTCCCTCTTTGCTTGACTAACAATCTACCAGTAACGTCTATATATACACATACATATATATAAAACTATATAGAGAGTTGATTTTAGAATTATAATTTAGCTTAACATGTATAAGTAATATTAAACCTATCACACATGGCTTCTGCTATTGTGCATTGCTCTCAATGGATGCAAGTTTTTCATACAAATTTTAATCTTCTCCAGCCAGGGATATAATACAGTGACAGTATGTAACTGAACCAGAGAGGAGAAGTAACCACCTCTCTCTCCTCTTCTCCCCTACCGCATCCCAGTTTTAAAAAGCATGCATTCCTAGTCAATAACACCTGGTTGCAGCCTCCAGCCTTTTCAGCAGATACTGCAAGGATCCTGGCCATAAACAAGGACTAAGTGGGCTCTTCTTCCATTACTCTCTGCAAGTGGGGCCTGTATCAGGGCTAATAGCTAAGTTTAATATTGCAGAATAGAGAGGCATAATCATCATCTATGAAGTGTCTGTTTGCTCTATTCTAAAGCATTTATTTGAATTAATATTCCTTTCTGTAGGCCAAAGGGGGCTAGAATCTTCTCGCTCTCTTTTTCCAAGTGCAAACAGAAAACGCTTGCCAATTCCTAACTTTCTCTGTTAGGAGAAAGTGAGCCTTCTGTTCTAACAGATCATGTTGTTTGTTACAGAACCACTCTGGCTTTCTGGATGGTGGCCACTACACAGCATTCTGCAAGCACTCAGTCACCGAAAACTGGTACAGCTTTGATTCACAGATCACCAAGATCCCAAATTCCTCAGTGCAGACTGACAGCGCTTATCTCCTATTCTACACCTGTCAGGCCTTTTCTGCATCCAAAGAAAGCAACAAGTCATGAAAAAGCAACAACAGTGAGTACATCTGCAATTAGAATTCATTGGCAGCATCAGCTAAATTCTGTTTCATCAATAAACCAGAGCATTCGTGTTACCTGATCTGCTTGTGGTATTGCAGGAAATAATTTCTAGAGAGAGGGCTGGAGTTAGAGCTTCCAAGCCTGTTATGGAAAGCACATCCACTGTGTCTAATGTTTGTTTTTCATGACAAACTTCATAGATCCCTCAAAATATCAGAAATGCTGAGCATACAGATTTGCTTACCTGAAAATTCCTCTTTCTCTGTTGGTTATATATGCATGTAGACAGATAAAAACTCAGACTGTAAGATTCAAGATTTTTGAATGCCAACCCAATCAGGAAAGGAAAACTAACCCAAATCCAGACCACGGAGATGCACAAAATTCAGCTAAAACAATTTCTAAACTAAGTAGTTCTAGGCAAAACAGTATTCTTTTCATCTGAAGAGCCTTTAAACTATGTGAATATGATTCAGGCTGTCGTTACGTAGAATCCTGACCGTTACAGAACTAGTTGAGAATGAAAACAAACTCAAATATACACTTAATAGGATATATTTTTAAATCATTTCTTCATTAAGGTCTTTAATGCATGTATACATGAAAAATTTATATTAAAAAATTAAAAAGGAAAAATCTTGTTTGTTTAGAACTCTGATGTGCACAAATATTGACCAAAGCTAACAAAAAAAAATACAGCTCTGCTTTTTTATTAAATAGTGTTGCAATTACTTAGAGCTGGCAAATAAAAGCAATCCTCTGAGTTTGAGTTTCTCACAAAAAGGACAACATTTTATTATATACATAGTTCTGATGTGCAAGTATGCAATCAATATGTACACTTACATTCCTAACTGTTTACATCGTTCTAGAGTATTCACAGTAGAATCAAGCTTAAGGTTAGAAATGTGAAAAGGCCATAATAGTGAAAGAAAAAGATAAAAATAAAGATATGCCTTGGGATTTTAAACTACTTGTTAATAGATTTCAGATGACTAAGCTAGAATTCAATTTTGGAGCAGACTAAAAATATAGTTGTTTGTTAAATAAATGGTAACGCAAGTATGCTTTTAAATGGTTTCACAGATGGCAGTATTACCACAAGCGTTATTAATCAGTCTGATTTAAGCAAGAGTACTAACCAGAAAGAGCTTGCTTGCAGAGAAGCTGCTGCAACCATCCCCGTAACTTTAAGTGACTACATTTGTCATAGTTTTGCATATTTATGCGTCTTCCAATACCTACTTTGCTCTTATAAAAAGAAAACCAGTTTTCTTAACCCATGCTACTTTATGTGGCCATGTCCACTGCTCGCTGTTCATAAGAACTGTAAAAGAGAATATATGCAGCTGAGGATTTCACGGATGATGCTGAGATCTCAGACACTTCATGGTCATCAAACTTAAACCAGCGCTGTTTTGAGGCATTTTTGCAGTAGGCGGTATAGTGCCCTCCGTCCAACCCACCATAATGATTCTGTGAACATAAGAAGAAAAGAATCGATGACCTTGAAAGTTGCCACTTCTCACCTGGTTAAGGAAAATAACCTAGAATGTAAGATTTTTAACTAAACACTGATCATTCTTTTTAGAACACAGCTTCATCTGCAACCAGGCAGGCAGCCTGGAAACCCAGATGAATCGCACAGACTGCCCCTAGTCTTAGCGTAAGTATCAGCTAGCTTTGAAACGTGACATAGTTACTTACTGATACTGAAAATAGATTGTATCTCTTCAAGTTATTCTTTGGACCTATAACATACTGTGAAAGGTCAAGAGTTTCCAATGGGAAATCTACAGAGGTCTGAAGTTTTTGCTTCCATCTTCCATCATAGGAAAATCTAGAGATGAAAAAGCATCATTTTAAGTTACGAGTCATTTGCATGCTATTTAAGAATATTAAGCCATGTTTGGTTTCTCTGTTTTTAACCCATACGTGATCTCAGCTGAAGACTGAACTGTTTCAAAAACAGCATGTGGCTCCGATTCTGTTAATGCCTGCACACATGCTTCTTAGCACTGATGAAAAGAGGCTGCTTGTAGAAGTGCTTTGTAAACTACAGCCTAGTAAAGCAGACATCAAGTGAAAACGAAATTCTTGCAACATTACAATTGGAAATACATCTGGAACTTTCTCTAATTAAAAATGGTTAGTTACTGTACTGGAACAATCAATCTGCATCAATGCCTGGTCACCCTAATTAATTTTCATAGATCGTAATTTCACTTACCGTTTCAAGTGCACAAGAAGAACAGGTGGTAATTTCCAAATTTCTATTTTTTTCAAAGAATCCCTTCGAGTTTTGCAATGGCTACAGTAAAATCTATTATTGTCAGTGAGCTTTTCTTCTTTGGAGAACAATCTAAGGCATTCCTTAAAAGAAAACATAAATACGGATTGTGAACAGCAGTGTTTAGGGTAGCGTACCAAAAACGTTTATTTCCTATTTGCTTGTTAACTTGCAACAGTTACCTCCATGCCATGTTTCACAAATATAGGGAAAACTGAGATAAGTCCAAGTGTAGAAGTAAATTTTACTGTATATATTAGTTATCTGCAAGTCTTTCAAACTGTACCGACAATATATTCTTTTAAAAACACAACATTTATACTGTGGCATACAAAAACAAATACTAGACATGTCTTTTCTGTCACTATGGTTTCAATATTCCATCCTGCTTGTATTTTAAAACTGTTAAGAAGGGATCTAATTTTTTAAATTCTAGAAGAATTAAAAAAAAAAATAGCAGGCTTGGGTATGTTCATGTTTCAGGTTAGTGTAATTTAAGCTGGAACACTGATGTACCCCTTCAACAAGAGGCTGAACAAAGAAACAGAGAATGGCTGAGGTTGGAAGGGACTGCTGGAGGGCATCAGGTCCAAACCCCCACCTCATGCCAGTTGTCCAGGACAGTGTCCCTCCAAGGAGGGAAGGAGACTCCACAACCTCTCTGGACAGCCTGTTCCAGCAGAAGTAGTATCATAAAGGTCACAAAGAGAAATGTTTTTACTGTTTCAAAAACTGTTTTTCTCTAGTGCCACCTTACCTGCAGTGTACATTTACTAGTGGATGCAAGTGGTAATGACAAATACATGAAAGCCTCAAAGGTCCGGGACTTCTTGTGGCATGTGAGACACTGCACTGTAGATTTGAACTGGCCTTGGAAGAGTGCCACGATGATGGATTCGTTGAGCTGTTTGTGTTTCTGCCAGGCTAATTCTGCTGCTCTGAGGTCATCAAGATGATCATTGTTTTCTTCCTTGTATCTTTTCCGGTTGTCAGCCTGTATAACAGAAGTTTGAATACCTTAGCTGTGCATTAACATATATATAAATAGGAAGTTTAATCTATAGGCAAGTATACTATTGAATATTGGCAAGTATATTTGAATGTGCCAGCATAGCCGTCCATTTCCTAGCTGTTCAGTTGTCTTCCACCATTCCCTTCAGTACCTGATAGAGGTTGATTTTGTAACAGTAGAATTCTGAATACTTGAATACTGAATTCCAATACTTGAATACTTCTGAATACTTCTATACAAGGTTTCAGTAACACAAGCAGCACTACGTGTCCACTGTAAACTAATTTAGATTATAAACAACTCCTACTTTGGGACTGATTTCTTGCAAAAGTCATGTGCTATACCAATAATAGTTCTGGAACTTGTCTAAAGTACCTACCCTGCCCCTGAAGACTCACACCAGTTTAATATGTCCCCCACCACCCACAAATTGTCACAGCGATGAAAAGTACGAGGGAATGACAGCATTTTCCCAAAAGTTTTTACTACTTGAACAACTCTCCCCATTCTGAAAGAGAAGATACACATACAGCAACTGAGATTTGAGGTTTAAAAGCAGTAAGGTAAAGTAAAGAGTACTTAAGAAAACCTGCTGCACCTCAGAGTTTCTTTCATGCTGTCACAGTCTTGAGGTGGAAAAATGTGTAAGGTTACAGCACAAAACTTGCTTCTCCTAGCAAGCTTCTCTTACTCTTAGCAGACTCTTGAGGAATAAAAAAAAGTCTGCAGACACCAATGGTTCAGTCTGCAGGCTGAAAACATTTAGCAGACATCCTCCAGATACAAGGCATATGTTTCAGTCCTTGTGGGAGCCTGAATTCATACAGGTGAATAGGCTGAGGTACCAGTACGTGAGTATCATTAAAAAAAATCATTAAAGAAAAGGCTGTCTCCACCTCAGCCCAGATAATTGAAAGTAAATTTCTACTTTCTCTTTGCATAATTGTGTCTTTATTCCCTAAACCACAGAATCTTTGGGCGCAGACTCTCCAACTACATGGCCTGAAACAGCTACAAAAGCTAGACTCTGCAAGGGATGTTTGAAGATACATGGAAGATGTATAGACCTCGGGATCTCCTACTTGACAAGAATATGAGAAAAGCAAGCCATTTTGGTAATTCCAGGACTTCCCAAACAGAGGAATATCACAGAAATGGGACTTTGTCTCCACACAGCAGTAGGGAGCTGAATTCAGCACAAATGCTTACTCAACCCTACCCAGAAGCTGCTTTAAAAAAAAGTTTGTCCGTTTGCTTTGGCACAAAGATTTGTTACTTGAATTTTCTTAAGAACTATGAGCTATGAGAAAAATTTATTTCTCTTGATCATTTAACAGATGTGTATTTTGTAACATGTATTCCTTACTTTATTTAAATCTTCATGCAAGCCATCCATTAGAAAGAGAAGCAATTCTTGGGAGTCTTGCTGGCTATATCCTGCAAATTGGTCATTAATCTTCCCAATTGTAATTTTGAAGTCTTTTGGACTGATATATTTATACTGTCCTGTCCATAAAGCTTTCATTATTACTCCAAACTCTTCAGCCACTTCACCTTTATGCCCCAGGAAATTTGACCTATACAATTAAAGAGACAAAATATATGTTTTTATATATACACAAATATATGCTATATATATACATATATAAATGTATTTTATATATATATATAGTGAGCTATTCAATTAAGATTTATTATGAATTCAAGACTTTCTCCCAATTTTGAAGTAGTTTCTTTAGATCAAGCAAAAATGGTTGTTTGTTTAAGTTAAAACTTTTGTCTACTTTGGCATTGTAATTTGGTTCCACATTCAAAATTGGTCTGATGGAAGGTACAGTTATTCCAGCTTGTTTTGCAAACTGCTACTTAAATATTGTTTGTTTTTAAGCGAGTGTAGTACACTTATTTATGAATGTGTAATGCTTATTTTGTCCCATATCTAAAGTCTGAAAAATCTCGAAAGATTTAGAAGTTAATATTTCTCTTATTTAAAAGGAGTAAACAACAAAAAATCTTTAGCTCTATTAAGTGATTTTTTTAATTAACAAATGTAAAGTCAGATTTTTTTCCCTTCACTTGAAATTAAAGGATAAGAATAAGATATTGTTACCTGTTAATATCATCTTGATATAAGTTTCTGTTAAAATAGTCAGCCAGGTGAGGTGCATTGCACAGACACTGTAATATGGAATTCATATAGCAAGTGTTCCCTAGATTACGAAGTCCTGTAAGAGCTGGTCCCGATCCCCCAAACACAGGATTAAGATTCCTAATTTGTGATGCAGAGAGTCTTGAAATTTCTGCTTTAGTGTAATAGATTGGTCTGTAAGGAAGAAATTATTTTATTTCTTTTTAAGCAGTCTCAGACTTGACAAGACTGTGCACGTAACTTAAGAAAATCACCTTCCCTCCGAGGGAATGAAATATCCTGGCACAAGAGGCTATCAAATACAAATCATTTCACGTATTCAAGATCAGTCAGTGAAATAGTAAGAAATCTATATATACTGTCCTATAATTAGGCTGACTTATAGGCTAAATCAGTATTTATTTTTTTAATTTACAGATGAAGAATTAGCTGTTTATTTAACTTAGTTTAAAAATTAAAAACTGTATTTCAGAAGCTGCAAGACAATTAGTATTTTCTATGTTAACACAAATAATACCAACAACACTTAAAAAGCAACTGTTGTCCAATTACACTGACCTTTGAAATTTCTATTAATATTTAATAATCACATTAATTCTCAAAAAGATAACTGCCAATACACTGGATGTGTAGCAATGAAATTTAGGTCTATCAAAAAAACTCTCATGCATCTTTTGAAAATACTTATAAAATATTAATGAATTTCAGTTGGATAAGGACAAATGAAGTCCTATATGCTATCATATTGCGTAAGTTGTGATATAACTTATAAAACATACTTATTTTCACGATTGACTGCAGGAGTTACGGGAATTCTTTTCTTCTCTTCCTCCTGAATGGCTTGGGTTATATCTGGGGAAGAGTAGGAGCGCTTCAGTTTGGAGTGTTCCCGTTCTCGTTCAATAGTCACCTGCGGCTTGGGTTTATGCGTTGGTGGGGTAGCTGGAGGAGTGGATGAAGGAGCCATTTCTGGTGGGTACATATGAACAGTGTTTGTTGGCGAGTGATAGTAACGGAAGGTTCCAGTGATTGGATCCAGAAACTTAGGGGGGAAAAAAAAAAGTGTTTTAGAGTCAGGTAAAAATCCGTCGTTAGCCTTAACTACTCTAACAATACATGAATTTCTCAAGCAATGAGTTGTTAACAGTAGTTATTGACCTCAATACGTAATGGATTAAGTTTAGCAGAAGGTACCACCTTCACCAAAATGCATATCAAACAACTGGTTAGCACCAGAAGCAGATGAACTCCCCTAGTTTCATTACAAATAATGTTAAAATTCAGGAAGTACCTGTGTGTGGAAGTTGGAGAGACAAAAATAAAATGAGATCTGACTTAGTAATATGACAGAACTGAAATGCACTGTGAAACTGCCCAAGAAACTCGATTATAACATCGGAAATAGAAAATAGTATCAGAAACTGGAAGTTACCTTTACCCAACCCAGAGGCAGTCCAGGTATTATCCTTCCCATTTCTTCACTTCGTGCTCTCATCAATGGCTCCCGCTGAGACTAATAAATACAGTGGAAATGTGAGGTATGTATGGTTACTTATGAAGAGCAGCAAGCTGTCTGTGACTTCCCTATGCAGTTACATGTTTTAATGCAAAACAGTTCAATAAGAAATCCTTGATTATAGCTGGAAATGGAACTTACTGGAGGACACAAAAACGGTAACATAGTAATACTATTTTGTATTACTCAATCTAAACAAAATTAATTTGTCAACATGCTCCAGGAAAAAAAAAAAAAGACAATTCAGTCTCACTAGTCTGACTATTCAATTCTTTCCCTAAAGAAGCCACTTTATTAGAAATAAACACCTCTGTCAGACACATAGGGATGATCTTTTCTCCCTTCCAAAGTAGTATGCAATGGAGTACGCATGAGATGATGACTAAGAGTGGAAAACTTGTTAATGCCATCAGAAGCATTAGGAGTAAAAAATTTCTAGTGAAACTTTCAAGTATTTATTTGCAGATGAATGTGACAAATGGAAAAAGCACATAAACAGCTGTAAAAATGGCACAGTCTTTTCTTAGGATTATGACTTTAAAAAATAAAGTTAGGTGGAATTTAGCATGAGATAATAATCATAAAGCATCTGTGCTTGATTGATTTTAGCTACATACAACACATTGTATTTACTTTAAGTCTTTCAGTATCTTGTTCAGAATCCTCTCTAAGGGGTCCTGGCTTTTGAGCTCCACTGTCTGGTTGTCCTTTAACCCCAGTTTGCTGTAAAAGATTTTGAGAGAAGGCTTTCAATTTTCATCTGTAATGTCAGTAAAGATAGCTGATAAAGAATAATAGGGAAGAAGCAGAGTTATTTTTTTTTTTCTCGTTGAATGCAAGTGCCTTGAAGTCACTACTGCAGCTAGTTCCACATCACTTTTTTCAGCTATGCAGCAATTTGTTGGAATAGCCTTTGTAACTGAATGTTGTGTTATATAGGACAGACTGTTAATAGTTTCAAGATCTCAGAAATAAAGTCTCAAAATAATAGATTAGGGTATTGCTTTGCTTCTTAAACTAGACAACAAAACCCTGTTATTTCAGTGTTTATGCAGCTGGGGACACGCTAGTTCATTACGATACTGTGATTCTGTCCATAGTGTTTGTTACAACAATATAGCATATATTTTGGGCTGGTATGAGAGAGAGAGGCATGGCAGCATTTTATAGTTGAATCAGAAGATGGCAGAGCATGAACCATCCACTCTGCCTCCACACCAATGGTAATTATTATTATCTTATGGGAACTCCATGCTGCCCACCTGCAAAACAAGGATCAAGCTAGTCTAAGCTGCCCTATAAAACCACACCTATCTTGGTTTTAACTTTCTCCCCTACGTCTATGTAAAAATGGCAGGCCTAAACAAGATTCCAGTGAAGTACGTATTTAGAAATTAGACTGATAACATCTCACTTCGGGAGGCACACAAATCATCCTGAATACCCCACGCTCCCGTTTTCACTAACCTTGCCTGGAACAGACACAGAAGTCTGCGATGCATCACCCAGCACACGTCTCTGCATATCTGGTGTTCGAACTCCCTTTTCTCTTTCTTCTGCGGATACTTTGTCAATCTCAATCCTTTTTGCACCAATGTTTTCTGGTTCATTTTTATTTTGTTTTCTTGCTTCTATTGTCTCTTTGCGCACTCTTTCTTTTTCCTTTTCCTCCTGTTCTCTTTTTATCTGGTCATCTCTCTCCTTCTGGTCTCTCTCCTCTTTGGATTGCTGCAGCTTTTCTTTGTGTTCCTTTTCTCTCTGTTCTTCCTTTGCTTTTTGCTCTTGTTCTTCTTTTTCTCGCTTGAGTCTTTCTTTTTGTTCTTCTTGTTGTCTCTCCCGCAATTCTTTTTCTCGTTTGTTTTTCTCTAACAGGGCAGCAGTTTCTGCATGTATATGACTTTTTTCTTCTTCTGTCAGGGTGCTCTTTACATCACGTAAAGGTTTTGTGGACCGATCTGGAACTATTTGTCCATTCTCAATAGGCTGGCTGTCACCGAGTGTACTTTCAGATTTTGGTCTGTTATCATCAGGAATTTTTATTGAAGGCTTTTTAGTACGATCAACCTGTAACACAAAGCATAGAACAACTCACTAAAGCTACTAGCGCTCTGCTAGCTAAACTTCTAAGATAGATTTATAAAAGCATAAAGATCATATAAAGTTGATTTCTATCAGAGAGATAGCCAACTTTCAATTTCAGTAAATCTGGTAATTCAAATTGCTCATTAGCTAAGTATTAATTTAACTTCCAGATGTGAGATAAAAATCACCAAGCCTTACAGAACTATAAGGACAGCATTAAACACACATTACTACAACTTGGGTCTTTATTTTCAAGCTTTCAAAGGTGAACATGTTAAGGTAATCAGGCAGCCTAACTTGGGCTTGGCTCTCTCAATCACATGCTCTGTCATCTGATTAAGGCAGATCTGCTTGATGGGAACACGTATTTAAGAACGATTTCTGCTCAGACCTAGGAGAGGAGGTTGTTTTTGATACTGACATAGAAGTTCTGAAAAAACAAAGGGAATAAAATAAGTACGGTCTTTTTCATA
This sequence comes from Cygnus olor, assembly GCF_009769625.2. Lineage (NCBI taxonomy): Eukaryota > Metazoa > Chordata > Aves > Anseriformes > Anatidae > Cygnus > Cygnus olor. The sequence goes on from NC_049179.1 coordinate 11,460,095, forward strand.
GCTTAGGGCCCATTAGATGAAAATCTGTATTAAAGGAAGTATCGAAAAAGGTAAAAATAAAGAGCTGGCTATTTTTAGCGTTATCTTTCAAAGAAAACAAGTTATTTTAGTGCAAGTACTCTACAAAGGTGTTCTAGAAAATTTCTTTCCCCGAAGAAGAAGCAAGTCCCCATACTTTCACTACTGGACCACAAGTGAAAAGCCTCTTAAGTGTTTTTTTATTTGAAGGAAGATACGGTGGCTGGAAAGCAGAGCTTTGGAATAGCAAAGGTAAGTCATAGCTTAATTGCCCTCACTATTTCATCATACGTATGTGTTGATTAGAAAAGCTTACTAATAGACTTTCTGAATTAATGAGCAATTGCTGACCTTCATCTTCTCTGGCACTCACATCAAAATCCTCAATGAAAACTCAGCAATTATGTCAAGTGTATTCAGTTTCATAAAGTTCTGTGCATTATTACCATGGCTTCACAGACCACCAATAGTCTCTGTACCAATGTACTTGTGTACAAGGCTTAAACAAATACTGAAGACGTACCTCTGTGGAGGTCTGCACGTGGTGGGTCTCTAGTATATTAACCCTATACTAAATCTGAAACAAAGAAACACAACTTACCTCAGGGATACTTCTTGTAATAGATACGGGATTGACTACAAGTGAACTGTCAGGTTTTGGAACAGCAGCACCCTCTACGCTTGGTCTGTTAAGTAATTTTAGTCTCTCTTCCAAATTAGCTTCTGTTTCTTCGTTTTCAATCCCTTCTGTTGTAGAAGTCTTTACAGTGGCAACAGGTGGAACAGGAGCTGGCTCTTCCAAAGATGGATATGTAAAATCCACTGGGGTGGGAGAGGAAAAAAACATGGGAAAGCTCTTACAACAAAACCAAAGTGACCCTCAAGTTCCACCAGACCCTAAAATTTAGCCTTGTTCTGAGCTAGATCTCAATCTCTCTCATATGTACTTGAATGAAGTTACGTCCAGTAATTAGAAACACCTGGGGGGAAAGGGAGTCTCCATTATACTTACAAGAAACTGTTACTGCTTCAATCTTGCTATGTTGAGGTGGAGTTACTTTAGCATTTGTTGTGTACTGGGGAAAACAAAGGAGCCAGTTTTCATAACCTCCTTCTAGAACTAAAGGTTCATTCTGCAGTAGAGTTTTGCTTTCCCACTATAAAAAAAAAAAAAAAGTTAGGTGACTTAAACATAGCAAAGAAATGTTTCAATCTTAACCTTGTTGTTGAGATTTCTGTGTCTGGTCATTATACTACGAGGTTATTTTTGAGATTTTTAAGTAAGAATTAAACAGGCTATAAAAACACTTTAGGGAACAGGGTTTGGAGAATGCCCAACACATGAGATTCCTGGCTGTAACTACAACAGGGTCTGAATATTTCCAATACAGAAAGAACCACTTACTACTTGTTCAGGTAGTGATCCTCCATGCAGAGAAATATTTGGTTTCTTATCAGGTAAGTTTACTGAGTGATTATCATAAAACCATAGAATGGCTTGGGTTGGAAGGGACCTAAAGACCATCTAGTTCCAATTCCCCTGCTGCAGGCAGATATGCCACCCACTAGATCAGGTTGCCCACAGCCTCATCCAACCTGGTCTCGAACACCTCCAGGGATGGGGCATCCACAACTCCTCTGGGCAACCTATTCCAGTGCCTCACCACCCTCCGAGTGAAGAATTTCCTCCTAAACTCTGATCTAAATCTCCCCTCTTTTAGTTTAAAACCATTTCCCCTTGTCCTACCATTATCTGCCCAAGCAAAAAGTTCTCTGTCTTTTTTTAAAGTCCCCTTATAGTATTGAAAAGCTGCAATGACATCACCCCAGAGCCTTCAGGCTGAGCATCCCCAGCCCTCTCAGCCTATCTTCATAGGAGAGGTGCTCCAGCCCTCTGATTGTCTTTGTAATTAGGGGTGTTGGCTTTGGAAAGTATAAAAATGTTAACTAGAACATGAACAGAAGTTCAGAGACTATTCTGTAAAGCAATAAATGGAGATTTATTGCTCAACTGCCTGAACTAATCTCTGAAACCCTCTTGAATAGTTAGGTACCAGAAACACGTGCAGTCTCTCACAAGAGCCACCTTTATAAAGAGTAGGGACAACACAGCTATAGCCAGAATTCTGACTTTTAAATGTTAAGCAACTTAATATCGAGTCTATTAGCTCCTTCCAAAGATGAGGCTCAAACTTAAATATCAGTTCTGGAAAAACATAAATTTAAGGAAGTACAAAAGTTAACAGTTTTCAAATTATTTCTGGTGTCTCTTTTACCTTGATTCTTCCATTCTAGAAAGTGTTGGCTTGATAGGACTGCAGAGAAGTTAACTTTTTTCAACCTGCCTATGTAGGTGGCCAGCCAGTTCCCATAAACGTGGACTTAGTTGTCTCATGCTTTCATGTATTAGCAATGTCTTTGGCAAACAGTACTAAGTACTTTCTCAAACAACTCTGTCGGCCAAGAACTTAAAGTTTACGAGCTAGCTGTTGAGGAGGGCAGTTGAATCATTCTACTATTTACTTATTTAATGAGTTACTTTCCACTACTACAGCACAAGCAGCAGAAAGTGAAGCTTCAGACTATATTTCTATTATCAAAATAAGCAGTCTTTGAAAACTAAACCAAAGTGTTTGCCCAGAATGTCATTGTCTTCCACATACTTTGTAATTATACATACTTTAAGACCACCTTACTTATTGAGATGAAGTAATATAAAGTGTGGAACTTGCCAACCTTAAAAAGTGCATCTTTCAGGCTCTGAAGAGTTGTTCCTAGCTTTAAGTCTTCTGCAGAACTAAACCAGTCCAGGAGTATAACATAATCAAAGTGTCCTCTCTTCTTCCATTGATCTCTAGAATCTTCCGGGAGTCTAGCTTCAATCCAGCTAGCAGTAACTCTGAAATGTATTAACATGCACTTAAAGATAAATGTACAAGTAACACTTAGCCCAACAATATATGGTCCAACCTATACATGCTTATGTGCTTGAATAAAATACACAAGCTCTGACTTTAAGGCAGTACATACAAAAACAGAGCTGTCCAGATACATCTCACCAATTTGTATGTATTGGAGACTCTAAAACTAAATGTACAAGTTGTAGAAGCATATGACCCTTCTAATGCATTCTTTTTTTCAGTCACTTTACAAGAGGGAATGCCAGTAAGACAGTACTTCAGAGAAATCAAACATTTCACTATCATTTAACATTATTCCATACCCAGGACTGATAGCTTCTTCTGGGACGCTGATAGATCTCGGAATACAGGATTCCTGATAATCCTTCGAGCTTCGAGCATCCATTATAATCAATTCAATGCTTTTGTCCGTCATCATTGCAAACAGTTTCTCAGCTGTGACTGCTCCTTGAAATACAAAAGCTATTAGATGCTAAAAGCTACATTATAAATAAAATAGATAACTATGATCGCATCTGACTGGAGTAATCAAGACTGCAAACAGATGACAGAACAGAAGAGTGTACAGAATACATTCATATACATATATATATATCCTTCCCACAAAGTCATGGAGCTGAGACACTGTGGAACAGATTGGCTCTTCTGCTCCCACTACTACAATGATTAGCAGCTGATCTGCTAAATTAGACAATACTGGATACTTCAGTGATAAACTAGTTAATTTTTCATGGTCTCATTTAACTTAAGCTATATAGGCAAGCACTCGTGAACTACATGCTGCAGATGTCCTCTAGAGTTCTCAGCTGAAGAGGAACATTTTCACGTTTATTACAAGAACAAAAAACAAGGCTAGGAGGGGCAAAGGGAAATTTCTTATTTAATTGAGAAAGTCGACACATTTCAGCCTTGTCCAGATATTTGTCTTAGCAGTCGAGGAAACATTTTTCTTTCTATTTGACCACTCTGGGGTTAGTCCAGCTTTAGTTACTAAAGTTTTGAAAAACTCAGAACAGCTTTCTAAGTTCAAGAGACGTGATGAAGGCTTAAATACAGAGCTTTACTACTAAGTTGCTATTATTGAAATAAAGCATATCAAAATTTCATCAAATACTCTGACTGTGAAGTAACTGTTTAAAGAACTGCAGCTCCCAAAGTGATAGGTGCATAAGCACATGGAGACTTTTTTCACACCTGTGTGAACATTGCATCTCTTACCACTGAGACTTTCAGATTGATCCCTTCTTTCCAGTGAATGCTTGCTCTCACCATTAATCTGTGTTGCAGGAAGGGGAAAAAAAAAAAAAAAGCTAGTTAATTTAGGAAGACACCAAGGTTGCTGCTCTACTTAGACAGAAAGCAGTTAAAAAGGCAATACAACCTGCAGCATCATCTGCTGGGTGAAATTCATGAAGCACTTGTGGAAAAACATTTCTTTTTCCCCACACTATTGCTAATTAGTCAGCTCTCTCCTACAAAGGAGTCATGTAACAAATTTATTATCATGTTTCTTAATCCAATAGTTCCAGCAATGGTGGAAAGCACAGTTGTAATACAGAGTTTGACTTTACAAAAAGCTAGTGTATCTTAAGCAAGAATTGGAGGTTGGTAGGATTTTACCTTTTCCAAAGAAGACTCAAAAGAAAGGTTATGGGGAATAGAAAGTAAATTAAAAAACAAAACAAGCCAACAAAAAAGATTCTGAACTGGAAATAGCTACTAATAAATACCACATGCAGGATTAAAACTATACCTTTAGACTGAATTGAGAATTCATAAACATCTTCAATTACCTTTTGGCTTCTTCCTTTGGAATCTGCTGTATTTTCAGATGAGCTTTTGGCTGAACTCTTTCCATCATCTTTTGGTTCTTGCTTTTTCTGCAGCTCCTGTCTGTCCCTCTCTTCGAGTCTTTTCCGAACTTCAGCTTCTTCATATCTATGGAAAACATATTTCCCCACAACCAATATTATATAATCAGCTAGCCTTGGATAATCGGCTAGCACCAGAACCATCAAGTCAAGGGAGGGGGTGGCCATGAAACAGGAAGCATTTAAAGTAAATCCTCCCCAACATCCCCTCACTGCATCAGAGCCCACTTTCCTCCCTGACTGCTTGGTACAATTTCTTCCACTCTTGGGATGGTTTTCTTATTCTTAAATCCTGTTTTGGCTCTTATTTCATAGCCACTGCTCTTAAGGATTTACTATTTTTTTCTTTAAACCTGAGGTCATGCTTAGCTATGGTGTCACTAAAGGTAATAGGTTTTTCATTTCACAGAAACAAGAGTAAGTACTGGTGTCTTACAGGTAAACTTCAACATATTATAACAATCATCCAGGGTATTTTATTTGGTTTTGCAACAGTCCTAATAGTAGTTAAAAATGAGTTAGCTCAGTTCTCTAAAGTTCCTTTTTCTGAGAAGTTGGGTCACAACTACCAACACAGTAGCAGTCACCTTTTGGATGTAAGCTGACTTTATAATACTATTACATCCTCACCACCACCCCTGCTGCTTATTTCAAAGAGTGCAACTACAGTGAAGTCAATGCAAGAATCCCGTGTACTCAAAACTTTTGGTGCGTGTAGGTCTTGCATACAGACGTCCCTTTCATAAAGCCTCACCCTTCAAAGTTAACCTTCCAGCCCTTTGCCATTTTAAGGACAATCACAATATTGTAAACCAGTAGCCTCCAAACTACAGCTTTTATATCACCAGCTGCAGGCTTGTACAGTCACATTGCTGCTACATTGCACTCTAGTTAATAGAACTGAGAAGATAACAGTTATTAGTGATCCATAAAGTAAAAAATAATGTTTTGAACTAACAATATTTATGACTGAGCCAAGTAGTGAGACTTGAACACTGAATTGCATTAGTAATTGTCATTTTAATTATATCTTGACTAACCAGGACCAAAATGACAACTACTATGCAATTTTATTTCATACTAAGAGCACTGTGTTAATGAACTATATCATGACATCAGATTCTGCCTCAAACTCTACTCCACCAATAGGAAGCAAGCAGCAAGTGTAATTCTATTTCTTAAATAGGCTTCTTGTATTGGCAAAGACATCATAAATTAGAACAGAGCATTTTGTTCTTATTTGGAGTTAATGGTACAAAAATATATTTAAGATTTTCATTGAATTTGGTCAATATGGGATATTTACCCATCAATTTCCCATTTACCTACTGGTATGCCTTTGAAGCACATACTAGCTCATTCATGTAAGTATTCCTAAGCAAATGACGTTTCAGCAGCTCCACTTTTGGTTAATAATTAACAGTTAAACTATTTGCTGGCCTATTGCCTGGAAGAGAAATTGTACAATAACAATTTCTATGAAACCACTTCTGTAGGTACGCAGGAGTCATGTTTCATTTATTCTCCCCTTAAATACGCATATTTTTTGCCCAGAGTAGTTAAAAGTTACTGTGTCAAATTTCAAAACTCAGTTCATTTCATGATAAACCATAAGTTACTAAACAACAAGTCTCTAAATAACTTCGGTTTTCTATAGCTTTATCCAAGTTTACCCTTAAAGTGAATTTGTAGCTCTGCTGAATTGTAAGACAATTAAAAACAGGGAAGATTTAGACTGTTTAATATATAGTATCATCAAGCATCCTTAGAATGTCTCTTTTCATATACATGTAGCTACGTTCTTATTTCTTTGTTCACCTAAACTTTCTTTTTAGATTAAGCACTACAAAGGGCATAGAACAAGCTTTTACAGTAATTCTGGTGGGGCCTGGGGAAGGGAAACGTGCCTAACTGAGGAGACAGAGTTGAAAGGGTGGGAAGGGAGAGACAGGCAGTTGCTGAGGATGTGAAAAGCAAAAAAGGCTGCTAGAAGCAAGACAAACTGTACTAACTACCATTTAAAGACAGAGCCTATCTTACAGCATACTGACGCGATTTCATGGCTTATGGCACAAAGACTTGTAACTCAGTAACTGCAAATGAGCTAACGAAAGCCCCTTAGCTCAGTTCCATACATGTACATGCATTAGTACATTTGGCCTTAGGTGACCCTATGATGAAAAGCATGAGCAGGAAATGGCTCTTGATAACTTCTGGAGTACATACAGCTTATATTATCTTGTGGTTTCTTTCTATCAGTCACTGAACGAACCAACAAATCATAGTCTCCAAGAACTGAGAAAACAAACAGTGGCAAGTTATTGGAATACATGATGACAAAAATAAGCTATAAAAGCAGGCTCTTGTGGGTACACGATTTAAGTTCAAGAATTTCAGGTATCTAGATGGTACTGCAAGCACAATCCTTTACTACTATACAGCATGAAAACCTGCAACTGCATGCGTACTGGCTTCATGTATAACTAACCACATTATATATTCATTGTATTCACATACCTGAGTTTAAGGCTGTCTGAGAGTCTTTCAGCTTCTTCAATAGCTTTTTTTAAATTTGTAGGTCCAAGAATTGAATGGAAATAATCCTAAAATTACAAGCATCAGCCCACATATTAACGGTATAGCTTAATAATGCTGATTTCTGTGCATATAAAGAACAGCTACCCTACAGAAAATTGGTATTATAGTGGTGATAATGCCCAAAAAAAAGGAACTGTTTTGAGTTAAGTGTTTTCTCCTCAAACATGAGTTTGTAAGTAAAATTGTTCTATGGCATTAACAAATAGGCAAGGCAACTCTGTTTGTTACCACACAGCTCTAGTTGCAAGACTGAAGCTAAAAGCGCATTTGTTCATTTTCAGTAAAGTAGGCTTGAATTGAATAAAAGGAACACTCTCCCTCAATCCCCAAACTCCTTAGCACTGCACCAAAAGAAGTCAGAAGTGGAAAGACAACAGGATTATCTTTCCATGAAAAATATTCACATCTGTCTATTTATATATCTTAAGTATAATTAATAAGAGCAAACTGTAAGAGCAATTAACAACAGACTTGTCAAAAATAGCAAGTAAAAATGTCAGCACAAGTGAGACAGTTTACTTCATATCAGTGAAATCCTTTGAATGTGCCTTCGTGCAATTTTCTGTGCTTCTAATGCTTCTACCAAAAAGCAAAAAGGTCAGAAAGTTTTTTATACCTGTTGCTGCTTAAAATCGGGTCTCTTCTTAATAAAATTATAAACAGTCACATATTTCATATATAGGATGTAAGCTTTTTCTTCATCTCGGTCCAATCTGCTTTCTTCTGCTGCTTTGAAAATCTTAAGGGCACTCTGCACATAACTAAAATCAAAAAAAGAAGAGTAAAGCCCACAACTGTTGACTTGTCCCCAAACATCTTATAATTAAAAAATGCCATTTTAAGTGTTTGCAGCCCCTGCCCATATATTAAGCACTTGATTTTTACCATCTTAATATAAGGCTTTTACTAACATGAATTGCAATTATGCTCCTCCAAATGAAGTTTCTCTTTGCTATTTTGTTTTTCTGGTCTTATTTAAAATCTTCCATATTTAAATAGCATACTGAGACATAGAAAAAAGTACTTTCCTGAAAACATTTTCGAGGAAAAACTAATTCATAGTAAAACAAAATGACTGTCTAAAAGTGCTAGAGGCAAAATATTTTCTATTCATGCATCTGCAGAGCTTTTAATTTTTAAGAACTTGTATTTATGTAGCCTTTTCTCAAAGTACTCAAGCTGTCATGGGCACCATGCTCAAGAAGTTACCTTCTGTAGGCAGTAAGCATATCTGATGTGATAGCTTGTCATACATAAGGCTATCAAAGATTTGATAGTTAACTAATAACTGAGAAAGCTTAGATCTAAAACATAATCATCTGAGCTGGAATCTGCTCAGAAGAGTAGCACTAACACTTCTAATACTAAGAGTTCCTCTAGAGAGAAACTCATTAATGTTTAGTACATAAGGAAACAATTTAACTTACACAGGTATAAAAATTCTATTTACTATGTACTACTAAGACTTGTATTTTGAATAGTTGATCCCAAATCAATTAAAATATACACCTCTTTGTACTGGTCTTTTCAGGTTTTATTTCTGTCTTCTTGTTGAGATCTTTCAATGAAGTACAGAGATAGAGCTCCTTAGGTACAGATGCCACAGCAGGCATGTTAATGTTGTTACTTATGTCCCTTCTAGGATGTTACAGCTTCTCAGAAGTCTCTATCAATATTGTTCTGAAAACAAAACAAAAACACATCAGGTAGGAAGAGCCCAAGTATAGTCCATCAATGACTTTTAAAACAGTTACTATCGTTACCAGTACGGTGTTATTACCTAACCTGTCTCATGTTACATGAATCAGCACTAATATAAAACAATCTGGAACTTACACAGTTAAAGATTAAACTATAATGAACAATAATAAAGGTAAATTAAGTGCATGTAATCAATCAGAGCTCTAGTACCTGATCTGGTCCGCTACAATCTGCTGAAGTGTTACTCAACGCTACAGCATCAGCACCTGTCTTTGGTGTTAAACTATGTTACAACCATTAAAACCAGGATTACTTACATAATAGGCAGCTATTTAAAAAGAAAAAAAAAAAATCTCACTCTGGGCAATTATTTGTAGCACAGAGCATAAATAGAAAAATTATTCCAGGAGTCAAAACCAAACAGGAACTTCTTGTCCAAAAGAGGAATAATGCTTAAACTGCAACTATTTAAATGTTAACTCTTTTATCAGTTGTATGCATTATTGATGCAAGCAGATTAGGAGGATTAATTTATACAGTTAATTATTCAGCCAAAGTAATAGTTATTTGAAACAACTCTGGGTAATTTGTCAAGAATGTGAGCATTGTGTTTCAAATACCAGAATACTAAGGAAAACAAGGAGAAAAGAAACGCTGACTTAAGGATGATCAAATGAATCTATCCAGAAAATACTTACTCAACTTTATAGTTGAACAAATATTACCAAAAATCAACTGACCTGTTTGCACTGTGAAATTAGTGCTGGATAATTATTTTACAACTAGCTTAGCACCAGCCTCTCTGCAAATAGATGCTACGCCCATGGAAAGGTGGCTTGTTATGTCTTGGTAAGACACGAGCTGAGGAAAGGAACATTGAAGCAGACTGCTAAAAAAGGCCATAAAGAGAACGTTAAAGGAACTGTTAAAGGCTGCTTGAAAATGTCTTGGACATACTATAGGTCCTAAACTCCCAGGTACAGTTGTCTTTCTGCTGCCACTTGGAAGCATTCCCCAAGAAGCTGTTACGTAGTTAAGCGGAGTTTGGCCAGAAAGGACTGTTACATCATCTCATCTGACATTCTGCATGCAGCAGTCCATTAAGTCTCATACAGATAGTCTAACTAAAGCCTTTGCATATATTATACGGTGAGCTATTTTAGCCCTTGGGGATGGCAGGGGAAGAGCTCTGCTCAACCAGTGAGACATTCAGGTGCTAGCAAAAACAAATAAATTCAGGGCAACTAATTAGAAGAAAGATGCTCAAATGATCCCAACGAATAAATTTCCTAGGTGTCAGAAGGAAGTGAAAATCCACATAGCCTTTGACATGACGAAGGTAGGGCTCTTCCCTTACACCCCAAGGTGAGGATCAGCACAACAGCGTGACCAAAACCACCATCGGCCAGTAACCTTGGAGTGAAGTTTTGCACAACTGACCTGATCTGTAGCTGACTGTTACCGAACAAGGAGGTTCTGATTTCCCTCTGTCTTTCTCATGCCGGCCTGGTACTTCTCCGGCCTCTTCTTGAGCCAGTGCAGCTTGCTGAAGAGGCAGAAAAGCTCTGTAGCTTGTGCAAGGACAGCAGTAAACATGCACAGCCAGGAATGAGCAGCTGAGATGGGAATGGGATGCCTTCCTGCGGCTCAGTGCTGGTACCAGCCAGCTAACTTACTGCCTCAACACAGATGCTATGCTTGCTAATTTTCTAATTACATAGCATCTGTGCAAACTTGGTAAGTTTGAAAAAAAAAAAAAAAAATCCTATGAGATTGCATTCCAGATAATTCTAGGAAGTATATCATAAATTCCTCAAATACTAATTTTAGTACATAAAATCAAGAATTTATCCCGTACCTCATGCATCTTAAGAACATTTTCCCCTCCCTATAAAGTGCCTTATGTTCAACTTTAACTTTCAGGAGATATTTAGTTGCTGAAAACAAGGCAGAAAACTAATTAAAGCTTTACATTCAGTAGAAACAAAACAAAACAGACACACATCCCACCACAAAATGAAGTACCTTCCCAATCTAAAAGCTTTTTTGCCTTAGACATACTTTTTTTTTTATTATTATTTAATAGTCTTACAGAATTGCAGGAAAAGGCCTCAATCTAAGACTTTAACGTTGCTTGTCTAATCATACCTTCAGAACGTGTCTTTAACTGGCTCTTTGTTTCTCCTTGGAACTGCAAATAGACTTTTTCTTTGAAGCTTTAAGTCCTTTCTAAATATATCTTCAATGTTTGCTCTGTTATGTAATCAGTATTTTCTTAATCTTAAGTGGCAGCATTTGGTCGAGTTCAGACAGAATATTGTAACTAAATATGTATTATGAAAAAGATGCAAATATAACATTACTGCGTCTGTGTATGAGGAAAAAAACAAGATTATGTGGAAAAGCAGCCATGTAATGAAAGGCAGAAGATGCTAGTAAACCTTCACGTGCTGCTGACACACCTTGATAAAGGCAGTTCTGGGACCTCATCTCTACACATGGGGAACTATTGGATAAAAGACAAATCTCAGAACTGGCCAAGAACAAAAATGGACTTTCCATGTTTTTCTGCTACAGTTACTAAGAGTTATAACTAAGTGTTTTTAAGTTGCCAAACACAACACTAAACTTACTTTTATTTCCTGATTTGAAAAAATTTCTACACCCTTTCCAAAACATGAGCTGCTAACCACAGTAGCTGATGAATGAGACGTTACTCTTTGACCTCCCAGAGCACTGCAATCCATACAAGATGCTGCAGTAAAATGAGTAAGGATAGATTAGAAATAACATTTTCTGGGAAAAAAAAAAAAATCAAATTCTCAATAGCCTACTTAATGGAATTACATGCAGCATATATCAAAAGTTAATATAAGGTTTCAATTGAGGTCCCTAATGACCAAATCTAAATGAACACAGCTCTGTGTCACCAAAACAGAGGCAGCCAGAATTAGTGGCTAACAAAGGCTTCCCCACTCACAATAACACTGATCCAAATAAAAGTTTGTGCTAGTTAGTCTAAAACAAACAAGTAGCAATAAGAAAACATTAACCAACTGTTTCTAGGAACATCTGTGTCTCTTACTGATTGTTTTAGAATTGGGAAAAGTAATGAACAGAGCTAGTGGAATAGCCCTCTTGATTACATTCGACTTATAAATTGTAATGTATGTCAAAACTCAGAATGTGACGTACTGTAACAACTTCTAAGTCTCTCCCTGTCAGCTAATAAAAGGGGAAGAAGGAAACAAGCTCTTAACAGTTTTTTGAAGCAGAAATAATATGCAAGTTTTCTGCATTTTGGGTACAGCATTTCTAAAATATTGAGTGATAAAAACTTAGTTTGAGGTGAAGTGCTGGGTATTCAACCCATTCTCTGGCAGACTCTGCTTCCTTTGGTGGCAAGCTACAAAGGCTTGGCTTGCTGAGCAGTTACCAGGTGAAGTATTGCTACCTGCGTAGAGAGAAGCTGATCTACGACCAGACACTTATAACTTATATAATACACAAATTAAAATACAGATATACGGACAATGGGTACCATACTTCTTTGCTAGTCTTCCTCTCTTCCACAGATAAAAAGCAAGGAAGGGACGAGAACATCTGAAAACAGTAATGGACGTCAGCTTATCCAAGAACAGCAGTACTTCCTCCTCACGCCCCCAAGTTCTCCTACCTACTCTCCTCCTAAAAAACAGTAAATTGTTGTGTTACTGTATGTTCTGAGACAGTCTATGTGCACAGATTGTTTGCTGACCTGTGGCATGCATCCATACCATTTTCACCAAGTCTCCTAGTGCAGGTCTGGAATCCCCCCTCCTCCTCCTCACCTCCTATCTCGTCTCCAGACATTTCTTAGAGAACTGCAGCTTGCTGCCTTTTTACTGCTGGTAGCCTTACAGAAACAGAGGCAAGAGAAACAGTTCATGAAACAAACTGTATTTGAGAAAAGAAATGCTTGAGAAGGAATGGCCAGACGCTACAATTATCCTCCTAAATCCAAACAAATTGCTCACTTTTTGCACACGGACATGTTTCCTCTCTTTTATTGCATTTATTCCTCCTTGAGTACAGGATTCCATAGCAACCTAGCCCTAACTGCTCTTACTTCTTAGACTTTCCAAAAAAAAAAAATCCAACTATTCTGCTTTATCAATTCCTTTTACCCCCTATGGTTCTCATTTTTTACCATACTATCATCAGATGCTCTGTTCAAATTATTGTTTTGAAGTGAAATGCTGCTGTTCTTTACTAAAAACTCATTTCCGTTTATGAAAAACTTCCTCTTGGCCTGATATTTTGCATTTGCTATCTCAGTTGAATGAGGTTCTTATTTTTTTTTTCCTCCTTTGATAGGGCTTTGGGAAGAATTTATGATTTCACAACCATAATCTGCTCTTTGATATACATAAATAACCAGCTGATTCTGAACCTAACTTTTTGCAGATATTGAATTCCTAACTGACCTGGTCTTTGTGCTTCCTCCAGCAAAAGAAGTTGCACAAATAAAGACACTCAGGAGTTGGCATACAGCAGTGAAACACATGGAGATAGACCAGCTGCTGCAAGTCTGTTCTAGGTCTCTATTTGTTTCCACCAGAACAGCTGCAATGAACTGCACTTTCTTATCAGAATTGCATCAATTTTATCAAAATACACTCTTGCCGGTCCAGTCTGCTCTGACTAGATTATGCTTGTTTTTGCCCAGTATTTCCTTTCCCTCTAGACTTAAAATCACCGCAACAGCAATGCTGAGGTATCAGTGAACCCTTCAGATTGTGTGTGTCTTCCTCACATCTGTAAGGAGGAGAGAATGTCTCCTTTCCCAACAAGAAAATGAAACTGGATCATGAAACCGTCAATAAAGCAAGCGATTGAAGAAGCTACGATACCTAAATATACTATTAGTCAACTCTGTGAGGAAGAGTAAACAACCTATGTTCCTTAAAAATGAAGATCAGACACAAGCGTGTGGATCTAGTCCCTTGACAGGTGAAGCATCATCTCAGACTTCGTTATTATACTCAGGAAAGCTGAAAACAAGGCCAACATCCCAAAAATACATGGGAAATCATGTTCAGGTATCTATGGACATTTAAAATACTTAAAATTAATAGTTTTACACTGACAGGGAAGCATACCTGTTGGTAACAGGTTTTTCTACATCTAATTGCCGTGCCTGTTTCACTAAGGATGTGAGTAAGCTCTAAATGGAATGACAACAGCAAGAACGATGCACAGAAGCAGTTATATTGCAAGCAGCATACCCTAACACGGGCTGAAAAAAGTTAACATGCTAAGTACTGTGCATCATCAATTCAGGTACGTAATAAAGTATTATTCACCTATTTATTTTTCTCTCTAAGACTTGGGCAAATGAAAAATGGGTTTCTCACGAGCATCATTTATCAGTAAGTTTTACTGCTTGCACTTTGTACACAAGAATTGCTTTTGTTAAGATTGGCAGTATTAATCTGGAAACGCGGTATTTTCACAGGAGTGAAACACCCAACTCAGTCAGTACGTTTAGCTGTGAGGCCTCTGGCTCTCTTTCAGGCTCTTGTACTGTTAATACCACAGGCCTCGGTGCTGTAACCTGATGTGCACAAGCAGCCCGTACCCATTAGGGCCTCGTACAGGAAGGCCATTACGCTTACACAGGGCACGCCGAGTTCTGTCATTTTCTGGGTAGCACGGGGCCACGTACTGAGGGTCTGTCCGGCCACGTACCGTGCTCAGACCCCGCACAGCACTGCGCAGGAGCCTCTCCTTTCACCTAAATCCCTTCTGACAGCTCACTCACCCGGCAGTTTAACTGACATTGATGGCGGGCAGGGGCAAGACGCTGTAAAGTTAACTTAAAAAACCAAAAAACTTAGGTTTTATACAGTTAGCTTGGACGCCATTCAGTCTAAGGAAAAAGCCAACCAGCTTCACCTCTTAATTAAACAATTAACGCCCTCCAAGCGCACGGGCACAGCCGGGGGGCCGGGGAGGTGCCAGGCCGAGCCCCCGGCCCGCCCCGAGGCCCGGCGGTGCCGCCGCCAGCCCCTCACACGGCGGCCGCCTCCCGGCCGGCTCCGGCCATTTTCCTCCAGCCGTCCCCGGGCTCCGGCCGGGCTTCCCCCGGCCCCGTCCCCGCCTCGCCCGGCCCGGCCGCGGCCGCCCAAGGTCACGGCGGCGGGGCGGAGAGCTGCCGGTACCCGCCGGGCCGAACCGGGCCCCCTGACCGCAGCGCGGCCCCACTCCCCCCGCAGCCCCTCGGGAGTCGCCTCCCAGGCGGGCTCCGAGCGGCGGGGCCGGGCCCGGGGCTTCCCGTCCAAGGGCGCCCGCCCCCCTCCCGCCGCGGCCGGAGCAGGGCGTGAGGCGAGCCCGGGGCAGGCCTCGCTCCGCCGGCAGCCGGCGCGGCCGCCCCCACTCACCGCCGCGGGGTCTCGCTGCCACAGCCCGCCGGCCCGGGGCAGGCCCATGTCCGAGCGGGGCTGCCGCGGAGACCTCGCTAGGCTGCCATGGCTGCTGGGGCGGAACTCGGCGGCGTTCCTCGCTCAGCTCCCTCCCCGCCGGGCCTCCGCTCCCCCGCGGGGGCGGGGACTCTCGGCGCTCCTATCGGGGCCGCGGGGCCGGGCTCGGTGCGGGGGAAGCTGCGGGAGAGCCGGGCCCGGCTGCGGGACCGCCACCCGCGGTGCCTTGCCCAGGCTCGGCCCGTGGCTGCGAGCCGGGAGCGGAGCGGGGCCGAGGCCGCCCTGCCCCGCCGCCAGGCCCCCGGGGGCTTCGCACCTGCCCGGCTTCGCTTCGTCTTACCCAGGGCAAGGCACCAAGCTTGGGGTCTCAGATTTTGTGGGGCATCCAGCGTCTGTGGGGGGTGTAAAACCGGCCCTCTTGCTGCCGTGTGGGGCGGCGAGATGCCTTGCCTTGCAAAAATAACTTTTTTTTTTTTTTTTTCTCCCTAGAAAATACTGCATCGACTGGGGATGATGTAAGTTCAGATCTCATTTTTTTCCTGTTGTTGGTAGTGTTTGTGCAGCTTGTGGTGTTACTTCAAGCATACCTTAGGGGTGGCAGGCACATGTGGACGTGCTGGTATAGTCACTCTGGGATTTAAAACGCTGGGAGAGCGTGGTGCTGAGCTGTTTCCAAGCAGTCGTGTCACTGGGATCTTGCACAAACAGATGCTCTGTCCTGCCACAGTCTCTTTCCCCTGATTCAAGGTGGAGGAATGCAATGATGCTTTGATCTACAGCACCATTTTGCCAATGGAATTATGAACCGGAACTGTTTTGCTTGGCCATTTTTTAGTCCACCTTGTAGACTGGAGAAACTGGTCCTTAACCAGCATTTTGCACTATGAAGTTTCGTCTTTCAGTATGCCTTTTAATACCGGGTGCTTGAAGCGTACTTAAGCTCAGGTCAGTTGATTCTTGCAGAGACTGACAATATGATTGTGCAAAGTGTGCGTCTATGTGTTACCTACAACAAACAGGCTTGTAAGTACTGTAAATGTGATTTTAAACATCCACAATAACTAAATATTAGGCTCTGATACTATGGTGACATCCGTGCACCCGCTCAGCACTGCTGCCACACCCAGGGCAGCGCTATCCACTCAGGCTGTTTCTCTCCTTCAGCAGCGGAGGCGGTTAGAGCGACTGGAGGTGAGCTGTACTCTTCCTGCAACATGCTTGAGTAGAACAGGGCCAGGTGAGGGTTGAGTTTGTCTTGGAGATTCTGTACTTCTAGAGATGGCAAAGGAAGAAGGAGCCTTAACACAATTTCATGCTGCAGGATCCTCTATAGAATGAAGCTTGCAAAAGACAGATCCTCTTCTTCAGGAAAATCAGGTGGCTGTGACACAGGGAGGTCATGAAGGTGCAAAGAAGATGCCTGTTGAGCGTCACACTAGCTGTTGTGCAAAATGGATTCCCAGTCTGTTTTGTCCAAAGGGACCTTTTACTGCTTCTCTTACACAGAGTTAGAAAATCCTTTGGTCTTACTTGCACGTAACCATACATATAAGCTGTATATAACCAACCATATATAGAAAGGGGAGGACCTGCCTGTACAATTAGTTTTACCGTATTCAAAAACTTGTTAAAACATGCTAATGTGTTGATTGTGTTATAACATGCTGTGGTGTTGCCTTAGGTTAAAACACTTTTTCCTATCTTCATATGTTACTGTATGGAAGTATTGAATAAATGAAAAAAAAAAAAGAATTTAAACAGTAGAAATCTGTGCTTTTTAATAAGAAGTATTAAGAGTATTTACTTAACAAAAGCTAAAAATTACTATATTATACAGCTGGGTAAAATAAAGTGGAAGAAATTACGTCCTTTACAGATGTGAACCATGTTTTGACTTGCCTATATGAGACGTCTCTCTTAAGTGCAGCTTTGGTGAATTCTAATGAAAAATTAGAACTATTTTAAAGACTGAAGTGTGATCACGCTAATGAAAACTCATATACAGTGCTAATGGAACCCTGACTAAATGAAGACTGGATTCTTCACCTCTGTAAAAGATTGTCAGTAGTACATCTCACTTTTTGTAGTACTGCAGCTAACATCAAAGAGAATTCCCACTCCTTGGTGCAGGCCTGTAAGGACATTGTAACGTTTTCTGCACAATCTACTGCTACTGTGTAAATGACAACCAATGATATGGCAAGATAAATGCTTCCTGAGACACAAAACACGTATCAGCATTGGAAAAGAAATGTGATGAAGGCTGGATTTCAGGTTTCTGCGCCGATGACAAATGCGACAGCCCGCCAAACTGTCTTGGCTTGTTCTCTAGTGCCCCCTTTTGGCTGCCAGTCCCAGGAAAACAACTAAACTGGCCCTGACTTGTCAACAGGTCCTTGATTAAGGTGACAACATTTAAAGAAGGATTAACTGGGTTTCCAGAAAGCACGTGGAGAATTCGTGCCTGCAGCCGAACTCAAAAGTGCTGCAAAACCCAGGCACAGCCCGGCCAACTGCGGCAGTGGGAGCCCTGCCAATGCGTTGGCCAGGTGGGTGGCTGCTTCCTCATGTAGGAAATAGTGTTTTCTCTCTTGTACCGAGCAGATCTGCTATGGTAGCGCCTTGAGGATCCAGGTCTGTGGTACCTGCGAGGTGATGCTTGTTCTTCGGAAGCCGATTTGTGCTTTCTCCAAAGCTGTGTTAGATAACTCAAGGGCCTAAAATAATGAGTTTGTAAAGACTGATACAAATGTGAAGAGAAGGTATAGTTATCTCCAAAAAATAACAAGGAGAGTTTTATGACCAATATCCTTTGACTGAAGGATATAGATTATGGGACCTCCGCTTTACCATGGTCCCCAATTTTTGCGCTGTAATAGTTTTGGTGAGAACCTGAGCGTGAGCACTTTCCAACCGGGTTGCAACCAACCAGCCTAGGAGAAGCATTTCAGGGCCCAAGACACCATCCCTACGGCAAGCCTGAGGCTCAAGGCCAGAGCAGCCTGACGGACCAGCGAGGCCTCAGGATCATTCGGGAGCCGCCACACGCCCCAAGCCCTTCCTCCCCGACCCCCACACCCTCCTGAAGCCCCCCTTCACCCCAAGGAGGGGCCGCCAGGCGGTGCAGCCCCTCGCGCCCGTGCCCGCGGCGGGCCTGGAACATGGCGGCCCCGTCCCGCTGCCCGCTTCCCCCCGCCTTTCCCCGCGCCGCCGCGCATGCGCGGCAGGCGGCACCGAGGCCGTATCCCTCCGCCGCTTCCCCCCCACCCCCCCCGCTCCGGCCGGGGCGGCGGTGCCGGTGTAAAAGCCCCCTGCCCGCCGCAGGGTAAGTGCCGCGCGCCCCTCCCGCCGCTGCCCGCTCGGCCGCCTCGCGGTGAGGCGCGGGCCGGCGGCGGCTGCGGCGGGGAAAGGAGGGGGGGCGCAGCGCGGCGAGCCGCAGCGCCCCTCCCCGCCCCTCAGCCGCCGTGTCCCTCCGCCGGGCAGCAGCGGGGACTTTTGTGTGGGGCTTTTGGGCGCCGATGAGCGGCGGCCTCCGGCGGCCCCGGTTGTTGCGGCGGCGGCGGCGGGCGGGCCGGCGGCACGGTAAGGCTCCCGGGCCCCGCGGCCCGTTTCTCCCCCACACCCTTCTCCCGGGCCGGCTCAAGCTTTTCCAGGTCAGTCAGCGCCTTTGTATAGGGCCCCGTTACCGGATGTGGAAGTCGATCTCTTCGCTGGTAAAAAATAATTCCACTTCCCCCGGAACCCGGCGCCGCGGCTCCCTCCGCAGCGCCCAGCCCAGCCAGGATTTCCTGTCGGGGAGAGCGGGCGGGCCGGCCGGCCTTCCGGGGACCCCGCCGCGAGGGGGGCGCGGGCGGCGGCCCGGCCCCGGGACCGGGCCTCGGCCTCGGCGGGCCGCGGCCTGGTGCGGGGCCGGGGCCGCCGTGGGGCCGGGGCCGCCGTGGGGCCTCCCGCCCTGCGGCTGTCCGGGGGGCTCGGGTCGGCCCCGTGGGCCCGGGCCTCGAGTGGGGCTTGGGCCCGGCCCGGCGGGGAGCCCCGCGGCCGCCGAGCTGCATGGGAGGGCTCGGAGCTGGAGGGGGCCCCGGGGGGAGCTGCTCCGCCAGCCGCAGCTCTGCGCCTCGGAAAGCTGCTGGGGGGTGAACGTGGGGCAAGGCTCGCTGCTGCGGGCCCGGCGCTCGCTTCTCTCCCCTGCAATCCCAGTACTTTCTGTTGGCCAGACCGTCCGATAGGACGCTGCAGGAAGGTGCCGTAGGAAGGCTTCCTCATTCACAGCTTTTAACTTAAAGCGGTTGTGTGGAGGCCTTTAGCCTGTTTGCTAAGGTGGTTTTTATTTGACGGCGAACGCCGCATGGTAAACGTGCTGATAGTTACGAGTGCAGCCACTGGAGGCCTTTAGCGTAGTGGTTTTTTGAACTGTTGGTGAGTTTTGAAGCGCTAATAAGACTAAAAGCTGTTTGGATGAGGTGCCTGTAGGGGTACAGAAATCTCCTGTGAGTAAGGTTAAGAACATACGTGGCAGAACCTAATAATCGCTGCACACTAGGTATCGACTCTCCCTCCTGACCGACATTCTTTCCTAAAAGCAGTTTATGAGCTCTTTTTTTTAAACCCGTGTGCAAGAAATTGTCAAGAAAGATTCCTCATAATAAAAATGTTGCTTTAATTAAAGAGACTGGCGATTTTTGTTTCAAAGTATTCTCTCCCATTTTTGATGAATGAGGCAGATTCTGAGATTGTGTTATGGTTCAAAGGCAACATCACAAACCCTTATACTCTGCATCTTAATCCTATCTGCTGTAATATAACCTCTTTGTTATCTAGTGCCGAATCTATCTGTGAAAGCTTTGTAGTTCGCTGGCAGTGCCAACCCAAATCTTGGTGCCAGTGGTTCACCCTTGTTGCATAATAATATTTCTTAGATGCTGCAGATGTTGTATTTTGCCGTTAGGGGCCAAATCTCTACTCTTCTTCTTAAGGGCAAGACTTTTTTTGTAAACGCTTGCATTGTTTAATGGAACTACATTGATGATTGGGTACTAATTTAATTTAATGTATGAACCGAATTGGAATATGGACCTTCATAAACACAGGCTTGAATACATTCACCACAAAGTTATCCAGCTACGTGTTTGTTCTTCTGATCCGTTCTCTTAGGTATTTTTCATCTGATGCTGACGTGGTCCAACATGAAGGGGATGTTTCTGTTTAAACAAGTGAGGGAGAATTTAATGAGCACAGCACAATCTAGAGGAAAGCTGAAAGCACTGAAATTAAAACATTTTGCTATTAATGAATATTTTCTTGGAATTAGGTGATCTTTAAGGTCCCTTCCAACCCAAAGCATTCTTGGATTCTACAATTAGGTTTATTGCAGGCCTTTCAGTTCCTTTAAAAGTTACAAAACTAATTGAAATGAAAAGTTGGGTTAGAAGAGTCGTTCTAAGTTCACTCAGGTTGTTGATGGAAAAATAGAGAAGAAAACGAGTTGGACCTGTTAGTTCAATTCTAATAGTGATCAAAACTGAATGCTTGATTAAAGATTTAAATAGTTACTGCTAACTGTTTAAACTTTGTATTCTAAAAATATTTTTTTATGTGGTGTGGGTAGGTGCATAAAATTAACTAGAAATTGCTATTCTCAGTTTTGAGAGGTACTGTGCAACGTTGAAATGAGTGGGGTAAAAACATTTCTGAAGATCTGGTCTGGGGAAGGAGGTTGAATTTTTTGAAATAAGAAAAGGAAAAAGGTGTGTTGAAAAGGGCTTTCTTTTTCTGGGTGTAAATGGATGCCAGAAATGATGGGTTTCAAGCTATCTTCCATGTATAATCCTGCTGTGTGCCACTTGAGCAGGGGGAGCCTCTTACCATTTTCTAGGTCTTCGCTTGTCTTGGGGTTTGTAGAAGTGATTACAGATCGTCATCGTAGATGTGGTGTATATTGATTCACTTGACTCTCTGGTAAATTACACTGCTGCACTCATGCTGTTCTAGTGTAAGTACATCTCTCTTAGGAGCATGCCTTGCTAGAAGTGCACCAGCAGCTGGGATATCTCCACGTTAGCAGGTGTTCTGCAACAACTATTTGTTTTGTGCCGGTTGATTTTGACCGGCTGATGCTCAGTGCCACAGTGGCAGAAGGGGACCAAAGGCCAGATCCGGCACCCACTGGACAGGACGCTGGTCCGAAAGGTGCTGCAGTGTTTTAAGCCAACCTTAATAATCTTCCTTCGGACTGCAGGCTTCACTGCGCTGTTACCTGTAGGCTGTGGTGTGGACCCCAGGCTACCCAAGCTGCGTGCTTTTCAGCCCCTTTCCCTCCCCACAGTCCAATTCGCGTGCACTTCTGCAGTTCCACCTAAGCCCAGGTCAGGTGCTGTTGTGTACCCCTCTGAAGTGACATGACCTTCAGAGCTTTAGAGAATGTGTAAGGCCTACATCTAAGTTAAGTTTTAAGATACCGAAGAGCAGTATGGTTTCCTTTCGAACCAAAGTGCAATTGCAATAGTACCTTGATGTGCATTTAATAACCAGTTAATTGTGGCACCTGGCTAACGGCACTCAGCGGAATGCGTCGCAGTAACGCGGTGTGGAAGTTCAGGAGGTAGTGAATGCTGAGAAGCCCAAACCCAGCAGAGGCTCTTCCCTATTTACCCCGTGGTAGACAAACCCCTCTGTTCACACAGTGCATGAGAGTTGTTACAAGTCTGAAAACATACTCGGATTGCCATAAGAATAAATCCAGTAGTCTCAAGACTATTTCAGAGCCACTGATGCTTCTGGTGCCTGAAAGATTGCTCTTAGCGTTGCCCGGGCTGGATGGAGATGCCGGTTGCAGAAGAGCTCCCTCCGGCGCTGTGCAGCGGAGTTGATTTGCGTCACTGTAGGGAGAAGCAGTGGCGCTTACCTGCGAGTGCTGCTTTGAAGTGGAAATCTCATTTTGATTTAAAATATATTTTATTGTGCTATACGCAGAACTTTTGATCGTATCGCTGTGCTGTTGTAGTGCCACAAAATGGTCTCAAGGGGGCAGCCGAAGGACTCTTTTGGCAGAAGGAAATCGTGATACTGCAGACCCTTGGCATGTCCCGGTACTAGCACTGAAAGAGCTTGGGGGAAAATGCGGGGTGTTTATTACTTAATGGGTTGCTGACCTTATGGCATGGGTCCTTGGAGTGGTCTGCCAAGTAGAGGTCAGCTTGGGGTTGATTAGTCCTGAGAAATGTCATAAATGCTGGTATTGGTTGGTTAAAAGTGGCTGAACGTGCCCAAGTAGTTTGTCAGAAAGGCATCGTTTACGGCTGCAGTGTGCTATTGCTGTACAATGTGATTTTTATTTTTGAGTCCAAGCGTGCAGCTCTGCTAGTTCTGTCATTTTCTTCCACTAGATGGCCTGAGCATGCTTTCAAGCTCTCTAGGAGATCTCTAACTTCATTTCTGAAATAAATGTTATCGTAACTGAAGTTAAAGTTCTACATCACACACACATGTAAACTGATGTGATGTTTTGTGCTAGTTTAAAACACAAACACTTTATATTAACTAACGCTTTCTTCGGTTGATATAAAAATACACGGTAGTGGAGGTGGTATCATGTATGATCTTCCAGGTCCCTCTTTTTCCTTTCCTTAGTTAAAACATTTCGTTTCTTTCTTTTTCAGGCCAACGTAATTGATTGATTTTTTTTTTTTTTTTTTTTTTGCTGCTTGCTTTTGTTGTACAGAGCTTTGATAACAGCTTTGCAGTTAATTTTACCAGTATAGATGGTACAAGGAAAATGAATTGTATTTCTGAATTTGTTCCTAACTTCAGTAATTTGGATTGTTACAGCTTTTCTTTCACTTCTGAGGTTCCTGATGTGGTATTAGACCATCAGAAAAGTCTTTGTGTGCTTTTTTCCCCTCCTAAATTGCCATCCCTCACACCCCTGAAAAAAAAAAAAAAAAAAGGGTGCCATATAGAGGGAAGACTTTGTTCCTTTACTTCACTGCTGCACTTGACAAACATCCTCTCTGCCCTACTGTTTTGTATCATTACCCTTAGTGTCTCCTTTTAACGGGGACAAGTAGTAGGTTTTTCTCTTATTCCTGTTTCTCTTTTGCTTTTTCTCTTCATGGCAGAGATCCAGCTGCTGTCCCTTCCTCTGCACCTGACCGTGTGCTCCTTCTTTCCTTCCTTTTCCCATTGTCTGTATTTGGCCTGCCCTTGCCACCTTCCTGCTCCTCTCTCCTTTTCTGGCTGGCTAAGTCAAAATGTGCTTGCGTGCTAGGATGGACGTAAATGGAGTATTATCTTGGTGGAGGGAATATTGGTGCCAGCAGTCAGTTTTGCTCCTGTTTGTGGCTCTGCTGATACATGCTGGAGTTCTGCGTTTGCAGTATTTTTTCCCCTTTCCTGCTTTCTCGTTCCTTGCAAAATCAATAACTTTCAGCTCATTTAGCAACACGCCACACACAGTTTGCCAGTTGACCCAGGTGCAGAGAACTTTCTAAATAAGGTGGTTTTGTGGTAGAAGTATAGGCTTAAGAAAAGAGATTAAAAATGATCCTATTGGGATTTCTTTCTGAACTCATACACTGACACTCTGCATGGGAGATAGGCTGCACGGCCTTGTTACTGCTGTTATTAGTCATCAAGGCTTAACTCTTAGTTGTGACTGGAAAGCAAACTGATGAAAGTAATTCTGTTCTTGACATCCTGGTAGTGGAAAGCATAGATACAGGACTGAACATTTAATACCATATTTTGGTTAGTAGCATGAGTTACGATTTAGTTCTAAATTTTATTATTGAGCATATTTAATAGCAAGTGTGAAGCAGAGTGGGTTTAAATCTTTGCAATAGGAATGTAGATAGGTGTCTTTTGTTTACGTATAATTTTACATGCTCTAAATTACACATCTTCTACATGTTTGTTTGTTTTTTTTTAAAAAAAAAGGGAGATAGGAGATTACCTAAAGATGACGCGAAGGTTTTCCAGCCAGTGTCTCAAGTCTACAAACTTAGCACATTTTTAGTAGCCGTAGGCAGCTGATGGAGGTAGTAACGTTTGTTTTCAGGGAGATATTTTAGTCTGTGTGTCTTATGCAGATAGCACAAAAATACGCGCCTATTGCTTTGTGCTCTATCTAGGAATACAGAAATTATTTTAGGGTGAGCAAAATGAATGATAGTTATGGACAAGATGCCAGAAAGGTGCTGTATTCTTATCCATCTAAATGCTTTTGCATAGTTGAATTTCTTAAATGTATATAGGCGTTTTGGATAAGTGAAGGTAGTGTCTTTGGACATGTGACATGGCGTCTCTGACTTAGTACCTTTCGAAAGCTGGACAAAGCTACAGAAGGCTGTGGTATCAGGTGAGAGCTTCTGAACCAGGTTTTCTTTTAAGAAATATGCGGCTAGTCCACTTTAACTTTACTTTGATATAACATTGAGACTGCTATGGTTACAGCATTGTAATACGGAAATCTTCACCCCAATGTCAGTTCTGTTTGACTGACAAAAGTAATTCTAAAATCAGTCTGCTTCTTGCAGTCAAGCAAGGTCATGGCTAAAATATCAGCTTATAAGTCTGAACTTTAAAGTTTTTGAACTTTCAGAGTAGTTCAGAAATAGTCATTAAAAGACATTACAGCCATATTTGTGTGCTTAAAACAGTATTAATGTTATGTATATATTGTTTTCTTTATGTTCCTTTATGTCCTTCACTAGATGTCACTAGTAGATTTGGGAAAGAAACTTCTAGAAGCTGCACGAGCAGGACAAGATGATGAAGTTCGCATTTTGATGGCAAATGGAGCGCCTTTTACCACAGATTGGGTAATGAAAACTTTTGCAGTGTTCAGTAAATTCTTTTACTTCCCTCACCTGAAAAAGAAAACAGGATTATTACAAATAAGCATTTATATTGCTGGCCCTGGGAGTTTCTTTTTGAAATCTTGCGGTCACATCATTTGATGTCTAATTCAAAATTAAATTTTGTTGTTTCTTCGTATGGTCTGATCTTCTACTAAATTTTGTAACAGTCTGAAAAAGTTCCTTCTGATGGCTGTTAAAATGAACTTTGGAGTGGTTAATAAGGGAAGTAACAATCATCCTCCTACTTACAGTGTTTATACGTTTAGTATAGCAAGAGTTCTGAATTAAGACAGCAGTCCCTGCTACCTAATACATGCACTTGAGAGTTTCCTGATATAGGTGCTCTGAGGTGCCTATGCTTTAAGTGGGTTGTGTAGACTAAGGCAGGTATCTAAAATTTTAGGGCATTTGCAACCCCTTAAGAACTTTAATCTATGTGGTCACCTATCTGTCAAGTTGAGTCTGTTTTGAGCAGGAGATTGGAGTTAGATGACTTCCAGAGGTCCCTTTGGATGTTATGGTATGTTGACCAATACTAAAAACAGGGTTAGGCCCTTTGAAACATCACACCTTAAAAAGACAGGAAAAAATCTAAAACAGTGATCTGTTTCTAGTGTGTTGTCATTACTGAAAAAAAGTTAAACTTTTTTTCCTCCTTATACTCTGTGAAAGCCTTGATAGCTTATTTCCTTGTGGCTGCAAGGGAAGATAATTTGAAGTGGTGGCCTAACACCCAAGTTTGATAGCCCCAGAATAAGAAGAAATACTTCATACTGACATCTGTTAAAAGTCCACTTTTTCTGTTAAATTACAGTTGGGAACATCTCCACTTCATCTAGCAGCACAGTATGGACACTACTCAACGACAGAAGTGTTGCTGAGAGCAGGTGTAAGTCGTGATGCCAGAACAAAAGTGGACAGAACTCCATTACATATGGCAGCATCAGAAGGCCATGCCAGCATAGTAGAAGTCTTACTTAAGGTAAGAACTGCTGAAACAAGGTCTGAACCAGAGATATTACAATGGTTTGTGGTAAAATGTGAGATTTCCTTTTAGTTGTGAATCTAACATCAAGACGTATTTATACTGTATGTATTGGGAGCTTTGTTTTCCTATTCAGTTGTAATTTATTTTAATATTAATTAAAATCATGATTTCAGGTGAATTATTTATTGCTGTTCCAAAAAATATTCCTTTCTAACTTGGTATTGTGTGAGTAACAGCTTTTAGAACCAAGAAAGGTTATGTTTTGGGGAGTATTCAGTCCTTTGAGGTAAATAACTAGTGGTACTTAGGTTGAAGACCTTATACATTTATCGTTTTCTTGAAAGGTAACAGGACACTACGGCTAGAGAGAGACAATTTTGGGCTTTGTTTCATGAGTGGCATTATTTAATTCATTTACTTCTAATGACATAGTTTACTCAATGTTGTTTGTAGCATGGTGCCGATGTCAATGCAAAGGACATGCTCAAAATGACTGCACTTCACTGGGCTACTGAACATAACCACCAAGAAGTTGTAGAACTCTTAATAAAGTATGGAGCAGATGTTCATGCTCAGAGTAAATTTTGCAAAACTGCATTGGACATTGCAATAGACAATGGAAATGAAGACCTTGCTGAAATATTACAGGTAACTTTTAATTCATGATGGTAAGGGAATTTATAGCAAAGTACTTGTTTACATGTGTGATCAGCTAAGGTTTTAATATAACCGTAAAATTTAACGTATTGCCATATTGCCAATATTAACATACTTATCAACATGCTTGTCTTCAGATTTCAGCCAAAAATGTTTCTGATGTGTTTAGCAGAGCACAGGATGTGACACTGTATGTGTTTATTGCATGAATATAACTAGGGAGATCCTCCCTGTTTGTGTGTAATATTCAATTATTCTAGTTCTTAGAAGGTAAATAATTCTTTGTATCTACAGTTGGAATGATATTACTACCTTTGTCTCCTAGATTGCAATGCAGAACCAAATCAATACGAATCCAGAGAGTCCGGATACTGTGACAATACATGCAGCAACACCACAGTTCATCATTGGACCTGGAGGGGTGGTGAACCTAACAGGTCTGGTATCTTCTGCAAATACATCAGATGGAACGGGTATTTAGTTGCCTATAGGATAGCTAGGATTTTACATTTAGTGAAAAGGCTTTAGGAAAAATAATGGTAAGAATAGAGTACTTACATATAACTCTTCAGTGTTCCTTACGTGTTGTAAATACTTAAGTACTTAATTTATCTTTATGAAGGAAGTTCTTTTATCAGTTGTATTTATTTCACAAACGTGCTTTCAGAATAGCACTCTGGTTTAGCAGAAAGTTGCCGAGAACAGTGTGTATTAGAAACTTCAGTACAATAAAAATGTAAAAGGGGTTTCATTGGCTGTTAAAATATCAACTAACTTTTTTTCCTCCTTCTAGATGAGACAGGAGTGTCTGCTGTGCAGTTTGGAAATTCATCAACATCGGTGTTAGCCACGTTAGCGGCTTTAGCGGAAGCATCAGCACCGTTGTCTAATTCTTCAGAAACACCAGGTTAGAAAGCCATGTTACTAACAACTTATCTTCTTTAATAAACTAAAACAAAGTACATAACTGGGGATTTTTGTGATATAGTTTGTGCAGAAGCAAGGACTTTTTTTTTTCCAATGTTAACAAAAACCTTCCTTTTCTTTCACCCAACAGATTGGTAGATACATGTGTACAACTATTGCTTAATAAGACTTCTGACCACATCTGGTCAGAAACTTGTCAGCCTAATGCTACTAATGTTCATTCTTGCTGAAAGCAAGCATAATTCAGGAGATTGAATTCACATCTTTGTCTACGTGCAGTCTAGTTGCATTTGGTTTGAGACTGCTTCCTTTGAATGCTTCTTTCCGCTAAGTTATGGGAAATGGCCCCCAATGAGATACTTTGTGAGGCCAAAATCTTTGGTGCTTAATTCTCACAGAATTCAGCTCTGCAGTAGACATCATTCTTAAGGACACAGCTTTCACTGGAGGTGGAAGGACTCCCAGACTTGCCGGCATGACAGCTGCATCCCAACATATATCTGAGTTGTCACCTCCAAGTATTTTGAAGTCCTGCAGAATTTCTGCTTAGTCCAGCTCTTCTAATTCTTAGAGCAGTGTCTAAGTGCAGCTATACTATTCTATGACATTTATATATTGCAAGTGAAGTGGATGATTCAAAACCAAAATGTGATGCCTTTAATTACAGAAAAAGCAGATGATGTTTTCAATCAATTCATATATTTCAATGAAACTCAGATCTAATCGTAGGAGAGAGAAACTTGAGAGAAGGGATTGTGTAGGATTACGCAGTATTAGATGTGTACCCAGAACTTGGTAGTAGATAGACTTTGGTAGCTGAGTGTTCTCATGTTTCATGGACCTACCCTTGCAGTGCCCTACTGTAACTGACATTACATGTCAGCAAACCACTGAAGATAAAACATTGTTAGAGTGTAGGCAGGAGATGACAGGCAGGAAGAAATACACTTCAAACTTTAATGCAGTAGCTTCTCACCTTCAGTAGTGCAACGTCCATCATACTTAACCCTCCTGTGTAGTTCAGTTTTTCTACTTTGATTTTTATGCAGAAGTATGGGAAGTCTTGCAGCATCTTACTTACAGTAAATGGTTTCCTGGAATCTTACTCCTTTAACAGCTTATAAAGGATACAAAAGCAGCTTTTCATTACTGTGCATCAACAGTAAGTGTGTTCAAGTGAAAAAAAGAAACCCAACATACACACACACACACACACACAAAAAACAAACCTCAAAGCCATGTACCCTCTCTGTTGTGCTCATCTTGTAAAAAAAAAAAAATAAAAAATAAAAAAATAAAAAAATAAAAACAGTCCACTTACATTTCCTAAAATTGTAGAGGTGAAAATTCTGGTTTTGGCTTTTATTTACCCTCCTGTATTTAAGGTTGTATAAGCTTGGATAGAGCAATTAGGTTCTGCCTTTTATGTTGTTTATGTTGTTTCTTTCTAGATTTTTCTCTCCCTTCCAGGTGAACTTTACTCTGATCTCTTCCCTCTAGTTCCTCCTTGCTTACAGTTAAAAACACTCTAATTTTGTAAAATCAAAGAAAGAAATATGCTTCTCATTGTAGCTGAGTAGAATCATGCTTGTTTTTAGTTTTTACTCAAGTGAAGTGTGTATGAGAAGATGAATGTTACGTGCTAATATGATTCATAATGTGTGTATGGAGCTCTGAGTGGAGAAAATTTACAGAAGTGTCTGGTTTAAGGTGTATATTTGGAATGCAATATTTGGTGTGCTGTAGTGGAACGAAGCGTATCTCATTGTGCGTGCAGGAGTTCTCCCCTGTGCATGCTGCAGAAGAAAATAACACACATTAATTTAGAAATTCTTGAATATATCAGTGCTTCTGTTTTAAATTACTTAAACTTTCCTTTATCGTATGAAATTGTGTGATAATTAAGGTTTATAGGGATATAAATTAAAAGAGTGAGGAAAGAATAAGGACTTTATTCGTGTTAAAGAAAAATACTCCCATAAATACGTTTTCAGACGAAATCTCAAAGGTTTTTATTCCAAGGTCTCATGCAGAAGTCCTAATGTCTCCTTCCAGAATGGAAAGCCCAGCGTTGAGTTTGAAACTGAAAGATCAGAGCTGTTTGCCACAGCAGCTAGTATTGGCAGTTGTAACTTGGAATTCTTTGTCACAGTAGTCTCTTACTTGGAAGCCAAATCAAGTTCAATACAGTACCACTTATTCATGTACAACTTACTGTTTTGGTTTACGGAACAAACACTCTCTGAATATTTAAGCAGTGCTATAGGACAGTAATCTCTGAACATAAAGATCTTCAGAGGGCAATGACTGCAGTCATTTGAACTACAGAGTGACTGTGTGTATGTTGTATTGTAATTAATTTAAAAGATGAAAGCTTCAGGGTTTTATCTACCTTCTCTCATCTCAAGCATCACAACACAGCCTATAGGGGTTTAATTCCATCCCTGTAGATAGGAAGCCCTCTAATGTCTATTATTTAAATCAAAGGCTTTGCTTTTACCTTACAAATTGAAAATAAAATACAGAGTTAATGTGCTTGAGATTCTTTGATTGTGTTCCTAGTGATCTTGCTCTTTGTCTCAGTATCGTGTTGTTTTAAGAAAATAAGGGTGGTAGTGTAAGGCCTCAGTTACGGTGTGTAGTGCAAGCTGTGGTATGTGCCGTTGTTCTGAATGCTGAATTCTGTGTACGTTGCAAAAAAATATTTGTATTCTTAAAACAACTCTTGATGCCATGTTAACACTGAACCCAAGTAGTCTTTTTTGAGTGGGGTGTGTATATTAAGAAACATAATAAATAAAAATAGATTATACCGAGCAAGGTAAAACAGAACAGAATTGCATATATATTTCAAAATGTTAATGCTTTATGTTAAAAATGCTTTATGTTTTTCAAAATGTTAATGCCTGGTGAAAGTTTTATATTAATGACATAATGTGTAGTAATGCATTAATTTGGGGGAGGATCGCCTTTGAAACGACATGGAAGAAATTCTTCCTTGGCTTTAGCAAAATGCATTTGAAATCATAAACTTTAATTTATAAATTGACTTAGTTCCTTTGCTAATCTGTTGATAGTTGTGGCGACAGAAGAAGTTGTGACTGCAGAATCTGTGGATGGTGCTATTCAGCAAGTTGTCAGTTCTGGAGGTCAGCAAGTTATTACTATAGTTACAGATGGCATTCAGCTTGGTAATCTGCATTCAATTCCAACCAGTGGAATAGGGCAGCCAATCATTGTGACCATGCCAGATGGACAGCAAGGTAGGTGGAAACTTGCATAGTTTGAGAATCCATTTTACATATAGTAATAAGTTGTTAGATGCAAATAGCTTGGAAATTTTTGTGTGGTAATTAGTTTGAATACACTTTTGAATTCTTTCACTGCAAAAGGCTCAGACATATGAGCTATGGCAGTTTAGTGAGTTGCCGTGTGTCAGCTGAGCTTCTGCATTAGGAGAAAGAACAAAAGAATCACTAAACGGTATGGGTAAGACATAGGACATACAGGGGCAAAGTGGTAACTGCTTGCTTTGCCCTCAGTAAGTCTGGGGTTTTGGAAGGGGGCAGTCTCAGAACCAGTGAAGCCAGGATGACAAAAATTGTCCCTCTTGGGCCCTATGTACTTTGTTTGTGGAAGCTGTTAGTGTAACAAGTGCTGTTTTGTGGCAAGTGTGTGTTCTGGATGGTTTCTTTTCAAGATGCTCTGCCAATGAGTGCTATTTAGGCAAAAGTGATTTCTCTTTTGTTCGTGAGGATTCCAAGTACGAAGCTTGAAGAGTTGTACGTTGGAGACAAATGATTTGGTCCACCATGTGTATGAATAAGTACAGCTAGTTGTCAGAAAGCATTCTTCAGCAGCATATAAATAGCTAAAGCTTTTAGAGTGTTTTCTCTGCACTGGCTTTGTAAGTCACTTTTGTAGAGCTGGCTATATAATGCACTTGTATAGAGTTGCCTTTTTTTAAGGGAAACACTTTGCATTTTACTGCTGTTAATAAAAATATCTGAGTTTTACATTGTGCAAATATTGTTTGAACTAAAGTGTATTTATATGTACAAATATGCTTTCAGTATTAACAGTTCCAGCAACAGATATTGCTGAAGAAACTGTGATAAGTGAAGAACCGCCAGTCAAGAGACAGTGCATTGAGATTGTTGAAAATCGTGTGGAGTCTGCAGAAATAGAAGTAAGGAGTCTCTTACATGATGTGTATTAACCAGAGTGTGCAGCACTGAATATGTGGTTGTGCTTTTTGGTGTTGTTTTAAAGCTAAGTTTCTGTGTAACAGAAGAATGAAGAGTGTGATACAATAACTTGTTCAATCTCCCCTGTTACTGGAATTTATCTGTTACAAGGTTGTTGTAAAAAGAATACAGGAGTGCCCTTTGCTTCATCCTCTGGTCCTGCACATGAAAATGACATTCGTTGAAGTTTTTGGTAGTTTAACATTTTTTTCCCTCTAAGATCACTAGCTAGCTTTTAAAACTAGATACTGATAACATATTATCACGTAACTTGACATGATAGCAGTGAATGAGAATACTGTCCCCTCATCTGTGTTTTATGGCCATATGCTTGTCCTGATTGTGAGATCACATTCTTAGCAACGTTTCCTTACCATTCATGATAACTAGATAACTGTTAAAGGCAATATGAAACAGTAAGATTCTGGGTTTGTCAATTTTTATCTTTCTTTTTTTTCCCTTTTTAATTCTGGAGCAGTTTTCTATTACATATCTTTGCATCATAATGTTTTTTGAAATTACAACACGGGTGACCTATCAACATTAAGAGGGCTTTTCATATATGATGAACAGATATAGCCGTTCAATTTAAAACTGTAGCTTTCTTAAAAATATTACAACAATAGGTCAACCATCTAATCCCCTTTTATGTTAATTCTAACTGTGCTGACTAGTTGTGGTCAAAAGTTTATGAAAATTGCTGTCAGGCTTGACTAGGCTGTGAGTTCTCATTTTGTCAATTCCATGCTACTTCATTTATCAAAGGTTGTATTCTCTGACTTCTGTTCACATTATTGAATAACAATTTGTGCGCAATTGAATATTATTTATTGTACAGTGTGTGCTATGCCTTGTCCATGTCTAGTAACAATAATTACCACCTTTCATCATTGACTTTCTCTGTCCTTAAGTTGTCATATCAAATACTTTTGGCCTTTGCAGCTTTGTGGTCATTACAGATTATCATGACAGTTAAAATTTTCTTGCTGCGTTTTTTAAAATTGTATGACTGTTACAATAAAAACTTTTTTTTTGTTCACACTTTTAAACATCTGCCTGAATTATTGCTACAGGAAATTACCTTTCCTTAAATAATAATTGTTAGGTAAAGGGGAAAAAAAAAATTCAGATTGGTTAAGGAATAAATTGACCTGTTCCTAGTTACAGATAGTTGGTATAATAATGCAAATAATTCTTTAAGGGGACTGCCAACTTCAATTAGATATTTTAAATACTTTTATAGAATTTTAAAAGTAGTTGGTGAAAATGAAGGACTCTATTTGTTTCCTTTAAGTGCTAGTTTTGATGACTGACCTTGTCCCTGATTATACAACTGGAAATACACGTACAGACCTCTGTCCTTGTGTAGAGGCCGGTTGACTTCCAGAGCCTTGGTGTGGTGCTCCCTGTCTTTGGTAACTGGGGCATTAAGGAAGTGCACGGGAAGTCAGTTACCTTCCAAGTTTATCATAGTAGAAGTATATATCTGGATATGGAGGGAGTGCGACCCCTCCCACTTCAAAATAATTTTTTGATGTGGAAAACCTTTATTACTGATGATTGGTTTCTTTGCCTCATCGGTGATTCATTCCTTTATTTCATTATAAAGACTTGATTTGAGGCAAAGAGTGCTGTCTTCAGATGCTTTAAACTCAGTGTACAAACAGTTAATTGTAGTTTGAAAATCTAAGTTCAACTCCCTCCCGCTCATGAGGTGACAAACCTTCTTGTGAAAGTATTGTGAATAATTAATACTGTAGTGATGTTTTTTGACTTTCTCATTTGCCTGTTAAATTCAATCATTGCAGCTCATTTTCGAGAGGGATAGCAGTCTTCCTAAGCTGTGTGATGTTTAATTAAACATATGGCAGCAAAAAAACACTGTCATGCACATGGTCTGTTTTTCATTTTCACACATAATTCATTAACATACAGTGAATTGTATTTTCATTCTTGAATGTTACTGTCTTGTTGCATGTTGAAAAGGTGACATGCTTTAGAAACAACCAGGACAATTAGACTAAAAAATTTTGTTTGTAAATGAATTGTATTAGTGAATTCACATTCCTGCTTTTTCCTGCTTAGCTTGGTTATTTTAATTATAGGTACCT
The DNA here is from genome assembly GCF_009769625.2 of Cygnus olor. NCBI lineage: Eukaryota > Metazoa > Chordata > Aves > Anseriformes > Anatidae > Cygnus > Cygnus olor. Next base: position 11,494,449 of record NC_049179.1, read on the forward strand.
CTATCTTCAATATGTAGACTGTTAAGGAAAGTTGTATGTAATAAAGAAAATTCCCTTATAAAATGGAAGATTCCTTAAGAGCACTCAAACTTCTCTAACCTGATTTTTATCTGTATAAGCTTTTATATGGTAGAAAAGGATTTTAGAGAATTAAAACATTTTTTCTTGTGTTCTGAAGAGTGCCCTAAGAACATTTTCTAGATTTGTTGAAATTAAGACCCCAGTTATAGTCGTCCTTAATCTTAGTTGACAAAGTTAAGGAACCAGTTTTCACTGTTCAGTCCACAGTAGGTCTGTAATGTTCCTCCAGAAGCGTTGGTTTCTGTCCACTTCCATAGTTAGTATATTTGGCCCCAGTTCTTGAGCTTATTCTGCTTACATAAAGACTAGGTCTGTATGAAAACTACATGTGTTAGTTCTCTGACAAATCTACATGCTTTGAGTTGCTAGTCTGCCTGATAGTTACTGGTTTTATCTTGCTGTCTCTGCCACTGAGAGTCTTTTTTTTTCTCCTTTTGTCCATCCTTTTCTTAATGTGCTTACACCCAATGTGGCTGTACATCTCTATTTCTCCCTTCTGTGGAAAGTGCTCACAAGAATTGTTCTGAGTTTGATCTCTGCCCATGAGTGCTTACAGTCTGCATGTGGCTGCAGTAGTGATAGTGCCTTATTTATTTGTAATGTGCTGCAGAGCCTCTGGCCAATGAGCTGCTGCTGGTTCTCACCCTTTTGCAGCCCAGTAGACCAGCTCTGCTTCTTGACAGTAGGACGTTTAATTGTGTGACAAATTTGTGAGATAGATAATGCTCAGCTCAGATTATGCCAGAGCTCAGTGCTCACAAGAGGGAAGGCCCACTTTGCATGTGTAGCAGGATCCACTGTTTTGACTACTACTTTAAGAATTGTCTGTAGCAACTTTTCCCCAACTTAGTACTCCCCAAGGCTGTATTATGTAAGCTTTGTTGGCTCTGCTTAAATTACATCGATAATTACAGAAATAGCAGTGTGTTTTGGTTGGACTGGTGCTGGAACAACACTGGTGTATTTCAGATCCTTTGTGAGATGTAGGCTCCACCGTTCATTTTGCCTTAGCATTTGGCACTGGTCACTCTAGTAGCTACATGGGTTGGCCATTTATAATGTTACTTAAAAAGCAGAATCCAAATTTTCAGAGATGGAGGCTGAATATCCTTTTCCAATAAGCAACAAGATCAGATGAGCTCTCATTTTATGAGCAAATGCTCCAAATGAAGCAAATCCATGAATGCTAGCTTCTTTTAGCTCTTAAAACCTTGTGTAAAGTCAGGTTTCATTTACAGAGTTAACGCTGTTCTGTTTTATAGCTAGTCTTTCTAAACTTAATAATACTGCTCCTTCAGCTGTTGTTTTTTGATATACAGATGCTGCTGTTAGCAATGATCAGATCACCTATGTCATTGTATTTCAGCACATTCAGCACAGCATGTGACTGGTAAAAGTGGCTGTGACAAGTACTGAGAACTGTAGCAAGTAGAAGGGAGGCAGGGTATTTTGTATTTTCAGACTCTGATCATGAAAATATGTGAGTGTATCAGAGGTGAAGAATAGGGATGCTGTTCTGGGGGTGGGTGGAGAAATGTTGAACAACTGTTTGAGGTATTAAATGGGAATGTGATGCTGAACTGCTGAGATGGGGATAAGGTGAAAAGGCAACTTACTTTTGCTGGGTCTCAGTTTTTGACAGTTTTGTTTTTGTGGGAAATAGATTGCTTCTCTGACAGCCTCCTTCCTGTGGCTACTTCAGCTACAGTGGAAAAATGATGTGAAATCAAATACTACCTTACTCATAAAATATGATACACTTACTTTAATAAAATAGTATTTGGTTGAAGATCAAAACAAAACTGTTTTTCCAAGCAAATTGCTTTTTCAATTAGGCTCAGTACAGCATCAAACAAAATTATAGTATCGACGTCACTGAAGATAGAAATACATTCTCCGTAGTTCCTGTGGAAGCTTCGTAGGAACTGGCATTTTCCATATTATTTTGCTTGGAAGCCACGTTATAGCCATCCCCATGTGATTTGTATGCAGAATGGTGCATAAATTAGTCCTTTTGGGTTCAAAAAGCTTACCTCACTAAATACCTGTTAATTCATAAATCTGCAGTGTCCTTGGGGATGTTGTTATACCTCTGTATTGCATGGTATCAATCACTTAAATCACTTCATTTAAGAAACTAAGTATGTATATATTCCAGTTAGTGAGTAGCTGTCACTTTCCAGTGCACACTGCTGATAGGTATCAGTTTTTGTAACAGACAGTACTATCTGATTAGAAATAAAATGGAAATTGACAGTCCTGTTAGATTGGATTCCATTCTTATTAGAAGTTGATTTTAAAAAATCACAGGGAATTGAATCATTGGGAAAATGATACTATGTCATGTTAGTATTTGATCACTATCTGTTTTTGTACTGCACCGTTTTTCTTTGAAGACTTGCTTATCTCTGCAGCTAAAGAAACTTAGTTTTACTATATTTAGACTTCAAGTCTTACTGTGAGAAATTGTGTCAAGATTCATGTCGAATTTACTGAGCAGCATTCGTATAGGTTTGCCCAAGTAAGAACTGAACAATTTCTACGTGATGCCCTAACACTTAACCTGCATGTAAAGAAAAAGTATTTGCCATTTTAACTTGCATTTAATACATATTTGACAAAATATTGCTGGTTCTGTTTTTAATAGGAAAGAGAAACTCTTCAGAAGCAGCTGGATGAGGCAAACAGAGAAGCACAAAAATATCGTCAGCAGCTTCTAAAGAAAGAGCAAGAAGCAGAGGCCTATCGGCAGAAGTTAGAGGCAATGAACCGCCTCCAGACTAATAAAGAAGCTGTTTAATAAACGAGAACACACTGCAAAGCCTGTTACTTTCAAAAACCTGCAGTACAATCTTGAACTGTACACTGTATAGGTACAGACACAGGATTACATGATAGAGAAGATGCTACAAGTTGATAACTGGACTTAAGCCGTGAGCTCTGATGAATTTCTTGTAACATAAAAATTCTGAATTTAGAAATTGTGAAAAGTATTTAAAATGAAATACTGTAAATAGTTGTTTTTTTTTACAGTTTCAAAATAAGTTGATAAATCTTTTTGAAGGGATCCAGAAACATGAGAAGCCAATGTTTTTGTGAAATTTTTGATTTTAGTATGAATCTAACTTCTGAAAAACAGGACAGTTTTAAGGGTGATGTTGATTTAAGCTGACAACTTGAAAATGAATTATGTGACAAAATGAATTAACAGTTATTTCTACATGGTAACAACTTAAACTTCTCTGAATAAGTCATTTCCAGGTGGAAATCTTTGTACAGCTTTAAATAGTTGTCTCAGATTCTCTGAAAACCATTTTTTGGGTTTTTTTTAGGCGGTGAAATTTTTATATTTAATTTCAAATATATCCAAGTAGATTTACCTGTATATGAAGCTAATATTTTTTAAACTTTTCAGTTTGTACATATGCTGCATGTTTTTATAATTTCTACACATACATCTAGCCTAAGTATTTTTCAGCAAAGATGAGAAAAATGTTTAGCCTATAGGTCATTTGAAGTAAGCTAGCAGCCAGTTTTATTGTGGATGGTATATTTCTTGAAAGAATGTAATTTGTAATCAAAACAAAACAGAAAATCCTAATTTACATAACAGGCAAAATTTGATAGTGGAGGCATTGAAATTTTGTGTCTTACAGTTTTCACATACAAACATTTTATAATTCGGTAATGAGTGGAAAAGAATGTCTCCACTGGAACACAAAGAGTAGTTCTTTTAGAATATTCTATTGATCTGTTTTCCCCAATAGCCTTGACATTATTTCATTGATGCATTTTCTAAACAGACTTTTCCGTTTTAATTATGCAATTGGACAAGGAATTTTTTATGTTGTAGTGATGCTGCTCTTACCTAGCATCATTGTTCTTCACTGTGATACTGTGTTTGTGTGTGTCTGTGCAGTGATATATTATACTTAAGATTTATATAAAACGTAACATCTTCAGAGCATTGTAAAATCTTTTAAAGAACCCTTACTATACTGCCTGAGGCAGGTAAGTGAGTGTCTCAATTTTATAACTGGTATAAGCGCAACACAGGGAGTGTTAAACAATTGGCCCAAGACCACGTGAATCTGTGGTAGACCTGGGAATGGATCTCAGGAGTTCCTGGCTTCTAGTCCTGTGCTTAGACTGAGCTGCCTTAAGATTGTTCAGTGCTGTGTTACATACATTTTGAACTACTGTGCAGATTCCTTTTTTGTAAGATAAAACTATTTGTGCTTTGCTTTGTTGTTGTTCCATGTTTCACTGCTTTTATGGAATTGTTTATATAAACTTAAGCAAAAAGTCTAGTTTATCTATACTGTATACAGAAGAATTACCCTTAAAACTGTACTCTGGCCTACTTTTTCTATTTTACAATTAAATATCTTTTCCACATATATGTAGTGTAGAATCAATTCCATTTCAATTGTTTTTATCTGCACTGGAAGGTCAAAACTGATGTGTTAGGCAGATGTGTCAAAAGAATATGAAAAAACAGTGTTAGACTGAGAAAATCCCACAAAGGTAAGAGGGAAGAGTGGGCACAGAATCGCATTATACAAAAACAGCATCAATCTTTCTCCTTCAAACTTGGATGTGAGGTTGTAGAATTGTTAGTTATGAAAAAAGCCTAATATTTATGTAAAGTTGGCAAATGTGATTCAAATTGGTAAATTAGGACCTGAAAATAATCACGAGATGGTAGCAATGCAAATCTATGGTGGTGGTTTTTAGATTATTTTCCCAGTATGTAATAGTACTCAGTTTGTCCTAGAACTTGAAGCAAGCCTTCTGCAGTGACTAATTGGAAACTTAGTGTATTTTAGGGTTTTCTTAAAAATTATCCATTATGTTGCTAGTAAAAGCAGGAAAAAATTAGTCAAATGTGCTGGTTAGACATTTCTCCAACTGAATTATTTTGATCACAGAATAACATTTGTGTCCTCACATCCCACAAACTTAACTACAGTTTAATCTGTGTGAACTCTTAATAACGATAAGAACTTCAGCGTTAGCCTGAGTGGTGATAGTGGTAATGGTCATGTCCAAATGGAGAATTTCCCACGGTTTTTACAGCACGGACCTTTGTAGCAAACAATGAAGAGAACCTTTTCTATTCGTTCTGCTTCCTGTGAGCAAATATTCTATTCCTCACGGTCTGTAACAAAATCATTCCAAGTGCAGGGTAGCTAAAACAAAAAAATACATTTATCTCTAGTAATATTTACCCTACCTGTAATGTGTTATTACCTATCTTATTCTAGTTCCAAACAGGACCTGCTGTTTGTTCTCTTCTGTACAGAACGAAAGACCAACCTGGTCAAACTATCAGCTTTGAGCAAAAGACGTAGGATATGTGTCATGTGGAGTATTTATTGTGTAGCTCAGCTCTGAAAGCATTGTTGAAAATATTGCTCCTTATTTGCTGTTCCGAACTGAAATCAAAAATGTAATTAGCTGCCAGCTTTCTTTGAGCAGGCATGCTTCCTATTTAAAATAATGTATTAGTTACTTGTAATGAGCTATAGTCACTGTTTTTGAGAACTGAGTTCTCTTTGACTTGGTCAGGCCATCCCCTTTCTCACTTTATTTGTTCCCCTTTATGGTAGCGTTTACAGTAAAGTCAAGAGAGGTTCCTAAATTCATACTAAGTATTGGGGACATCTTGTTAATTTTTTCTTGATGTTTCCAAGGAAATGTGAGATAAAGCAAATGAATATGCATACGATATGTTGCTGTGTGCTCTTCTTGCACTCTTCTTTCAATGCCTTTTTTATCAATTTATTTTCTTATTTCAGTATATTAATCTGCATGTGTATCAGAGTATCTTTGTATCTCTGAAACAGTTCATTCTCAAATATCTAATCACAGCAGAAACTAGGAATGGTTTTCACACTGTTCTGTAGAAAGTACACTGTGGAGGAAGCAGTAACTACTTATTAGAATAATGAAAGAGTTCAGACTGCATTGTAGTACATGAGGCAGCAAGTCAGAGCTTCTCTGACAGCCAGTTCCCTTTTGTATCATGAGAACAGAGAGACTGCTGCAATGTACCAGACTAAGGGGCTGCCTAGCCTGGTATCCTGTTCCAACAGTGGCTTGCTGTAAGCAGGAGCCCCAGAAATAGCAAAAATAAGGCAAACATATGTTATCTTACATAACAATTTCTATTTCTAGTGTTTAGTCCATTTAGACCATTAAGATCTTTAAGTTCTACTTCTCTTTTTCCCCAGGACTGCCTGGTATCAGTGTAGAGTGAGTTCCTTCTGATGAAGACAGTTAGTGCTCAACATTGAATAGTGTCAAAAATTGTGCTGCCAAAACAGGTCAGGATGTGTTTTCAGTCCCTAAAACTGGAACAAGGGGGACTCTGTGGCCATTCTTCCAAACCGAGAACAATCCAGGTGGAGGACTTGGAGGAATTCTGGAAATATAAGGTCATATCCCAGTGCTTATGCGTATCATATGTGAGAAAAGCAAGCATGATGTGCAAAGATATGTTTTCCCAGCTCAGCAGTCTAAGGTGATACCAGTGGAGGAGTGTAACTGTGCAATATAACCTGGTCTGATCTGGAAGGGCAGAATTTCCATAAAGAGGATCACTGCTTTGTATTGCAGCTCTGGGGCTGGTAACAACTGTATTGCCTTTCCTTCCATCAGTGAGGGACTGATGAATTGGGATGCTCTTCTCGGTAAAACTCATTTCTATATTTTTATTTTTTAAAAGTCCCCACATAGAACTGCAGTATCAAATTTGTTACATACTCATCCCTTTGTTACAATGACTACTGCTAGTGCTGGTTTCAGTGTGCAAAAGTAATACAGCTGCTTTTATTTGGTTTTGGAAGTTCTTGAGCTTCTTCTCCCATGGGTCTGATGTTAATGTGTCTTGTATTTATGATGGATTAATGTGAGACTTCTGAAAGATCCTTTCAAGATGGGAAAGGCAGTCCCATTTTGGGGCAGAGCAGAGGCAGCTCATTTCAGAGATGTACTGTCTTACACATCAAAAGAGCAGAGATGAGAACATACAAGAGACTAAAAGCCCTCAGTTGGGAGGAGTTAGATAAACACTCACCAATAACCTGCCTACGTTAAACCTTTTCCAGAATGCCTGAGTCTGAGATAACAAGAGCTATAAAGCGTGAGCAGCTAGCAGGGCGCCAGACTGGACTGTCCACAGCTCACTGAAGGGTTGCGGGCCAAGTCTGAAGAGGTGCTTTTAGAAGGAGTCAGTATGGAGCCTGAGGAGTACAGACAGAGAGGTGAGTGATCCTCTGCTCTTGGAAGTAGGTAGCGTTTGCCCATGGGGAAGAACTGTTGTAGGGCTGTGAATGGTACCCAGAAATGAGGGTGGACTGTGTACTTTTTAACGGCACATGTCCTTGATTCTTTAGATCTGCTGGGGCTGAGACGATAATATATCCCTAGGCTGAGTTTGATTTAATGGAGTTAAAGTAAGTGGCTGAGTTAGGCTTTTTGATCTCTCATTTAAAATACTGTGGGAAAGCTCCAAAACTGATTCTGAATAAACACGTGAAGGGGCTATGTACTATGGCTCTTCCTTGGCTGATACCATGAAACTTTACTGATACTGGTGCAGTTCTGGAGATGGGGAGCGAACTTTGGTCCCACGGCTGGAGAAAATTGCCTAGTAAGTGGAGAAAGATTAGGTGTGGAGCTGTGTAGTTGTTTTCAGAGGATGCAAAAGGAGTTATGCCTTAATAACAGGGAAGCATGAGGCATTATGGCAATTTTTGTGAGTGCAATTTCACTTCATCTGTAGGTAAGAAAATCTCTATCACCTCAGTAATCAAACAGACTGTAACTGTACCCATGCTCATATTTTAAAGATATATTTGAGCTATTGAGTAATGACAATGAAGTAACCCCAGGAATCCGTTTTGTCCCTATGAAGCCTGCTCTAGAAGCTGTGTCCCTAAATTATTAGATGGGACAGGTAAGGTGTAAAGGTTGAGTAACTTTTCCTAGATCATCTAGTCACAGAGCCAGAGATTAATTCAGGTCTCCCAACTGCGGCCCAGTCTCTTCTGTAGAAGGATGTTCACTCTGAATAATCGGAAACCTTCACAAGGTCATACAGCTCCCATGTATGGGGTTTTATGTGTGTGTTCCCAGATAAGCAGGAACATTAATTTGTGAGACTGGTTCATGATACAGTGAATTGTGACTAGTGCTATGGAATATGGCTGTATTTTCTTAAATGAGCGAAGTGATGAGTTTATTCTCAGGGAATGCTGACAAGTATTATTTTCGCTGATGATTCATATAGCCTTAAGCTAAGACTCAGAGGACTAGTCTGAATCAAATGTTGAACAGAAATTCATATCTAATTTTTTTTGTAAATTCTGTATCTATTTCAAAATTGTTAATGGATGTGGTAAAATGGACTTTTTAATTCGGTCTTCTCTGTAGCTGCCAGCTAGCAACATGAGATTTACATGAATTTCTTGTATGTTTCTGCTCCATTCTGAAGTTCAGAAATGATAAGAACTAGAAGCGGTGAGACTGAGGAATGTGCTGGATCCCTTGCTTCTGAATCTCCTGAAGTACTTGTGCATAGGATAAGTGGGGCTTCGGTGGGGCTGTGGGCTGTTTGGTGTTTTAGTTCCCATGGCTATCCTGGGAGCAGTATTTCAAGCCCTGTCAAATGCCAGTGACAGATTGCATGAAGTGCTAGTCATGATAATCGGTTTATCTGCAGTCTAAACTCAAAGCAAAGCATTGGTTTGCTTCTTCCAGGGAAAGAAATGGTGGATTACATTTGCCAGTACCTGAGCAATGTGAGAGAGAGACGGGTGACTCCTGATGTACAGCCAGGTTACATGAGAGCTCAGCTGCCGGATTCTGCCCCGATGGACCCAGACAGCTGGGACAACATCTTTGGAGATATAGAGAAGATTATTATGCCTGGGGTAAGAAATAAATTATAATTGTGACAGGAAAAAGTCACTAATACCTGAGGTGAACACCCACATTCTGGGAATGCACAAATTCTGCTGAACATTTGTTTAGATACATGCTTACATTAGTGTCCAGCATACAAGTTTCTTCGGGAGAGGAGGGCTATATAATTATGAATTGCTGTGTATAGCTAAAGACAAGCTCATGAAATGAGCAAGAGCAACTAACAAAGTTGATTTGGGGATTCCCCATATACGGATAAGTCTTTCAGACTTTGTGCAATAATTTTCAAAAGATCATTCTTTCCTGTTCAAAATCTTTGTCTGCCTGTTTAATTCAGATAAATGCTTTTGCTATAATTTGGAATTTATCTAATAACGACACAGTGTTATCACTTGCTACTGCTGCACTCCTGTTGATATTATCTCCGTAGCTTTCTGCTAGCTGTTCTAGAATTGCACGTATTATGCTGCTGTGATCCTTTCCCATCACGTAAAACAGATGCTAATCACTACATCTCGTACAGAATTTTGCCGCATTTTCAGACTTAACTTCCAGATAATTTTGTTCTAGGTTGTCCATTGGCAAAGTCCGCACATGCATGCCTACTTTCCAGCTCTTACTTCTTGGCCTTCACTCCTCGGAGATATGTTGGCTGATGCAATTAACTGCTTGGGATTCACATGGGTAAACTACTCTTTTTATTTTGTTACTTTAGATATCCTTCTTCTGTGTATGTTATGGAGGAACAGGTCATAGTCATTCTGGTTCTGTGAGTCAGTACAACTTTTTACTGTAAACCATTGTATTGTAAGCTGTTTGCGTAATTGAAGAATGTCACTTGTAAAAAATAAATTATATATATAAAACCAAACATTACCTAGTAATCAGAGTTGAATGGAGAAAATACACCACTAGAAAGGTATGTTTTCTAATTAATTGCATATCCAAACAGTTGGTATTGTTCCCTGATGATTTATTTACTCCCAGTGCTAAGACTGTTGCACTGCAGGCAGAGCAGCAAGCACCCATGACTGCAAGTTAGGCTGGACTTCATTTCAGTTCTCCTGATCCTTTGAGAGAACACATTTACTGTTCTTCTCCTTCTAAAAGTGATTGTTTGGCAGCCTGTCCCAGAATGTCTGAGTATTTGGTGTCCTCCTGCCACTACCAACGCTACTTGGCTATGACTCTACAGACCTCAGTGGCATTCTGAAGCCAACGTCTTCTCCATTGGTGAAGGTGCCCAGATCTTTAGGTGTATGTCTCCATGTTAAGAAAACAGTAGAAACTCATAAACCTATAAGAATTTGGTTATGGTCTCCATGTACTTGTATCTGATTAGCTCATTGCATATACAGGAGCGTCCATTTTCTATGTTCTCTATCTAGTTTTGACAGAATTTTAAGTTTGCAATGTAAATGGATTCTTTCATAAGTGGAAAGCTTGGCACTGCAGAACAACTTCTATCTTTCTTTTGCTGCTCTTCAAAAACCCACCCTTAACTCTCCTCAGCTGAAAGACGGATCAGTCTCCTTTCTCTTTAGGAACCGAGAGCATATGCTCATACTGAACTGTAGTTCTGCATTTTAGCCTCAAATGGCTTGTTGTGACTTCTTAATGACTCTAAAATTATTGGTAGTTCAGAAGCTCAGTGCTGAGGTGATACTAGGAAGCTGAAGAGAACATTTTAAGGGGGTTGGTAAGAGTCTCTGTATTTGATATTGCAAGAGAGCAACTGGTAATAAGAGAATGAGCAAGACACCTAAACTGTAATCTCAGCATCAAAGTCTGTATTAGAGAACTCACCAAATAACATCATTTTTATTATAATAGTGTTGCACTTTGCCAGGTATGAGCCATAGCCTTATAGGGTTAGCTGTTTACAAACTTTGTAGCATTAGATACATAATCTGCACCTTTGTTAGGTCTAGGTGAGATTTCTCCCAAGGCAATTAAGAGTGTTAATAGCCATTAATTAAAATGTGATATGTGGCATGCTCTCTAAGGGTTAAACTCCTATTGTATTTGCTGGGTGAATTTAGAACATTGTTCTCTTTGTTTGATTTTCTAGGCCTCCAGTCCAGCCTGTACAGAACTGGAAATGAATGTGATGGATTGGTTGGCTAAAATGCTGGGCCTTCCAGATAAATTCCTGCACCACCATCCTGACAGTGTGGGTGGAGGAGTACTACAGGTAAGGGAGATCAGAGGTGGCCTCATCAACATTTCTGTGTTCACTGCAGTAAATTTCCCTATAGGTGATCATTTTCCTTGAGGCAAAATCCACAAGATTTGTCATATAAGTCTATATGGGGACAAATCTCATCTTGATGTTTCCTTCCCAGATTTTAGGATTAAATTTAGATGATTATGGAATAGGAATTACTATTGCTTTTAGTCCTGACTGCATTATGGACTAGGAGCAGGTACTTTTGTGGACTTAAGGATAAACGAGATAATCAGATTTGGTTTCTTCAGTCTGTTTCACATCACTAGAGTATTCACCAAAGTTATTCCTGCACAATTAGAGAAGGGGGAAGACTTGTCACTGTCTTGCCAGCAAATAAAGACTGCTGGCAGAAGGACATAAATTCGTTTCCCTTCTTCTGATGTTGACTTTGTGCCTCTGGAAGTTGCAAGATCCAAGGCCTGAATCTTCTTTCATACAGCCTAAGCAAGTATTCCCTGGAATCAATGCTAAGGCTCTGTGTTATTATAAGGAGCTTTGCTCAGGTTTGTAGTTTTTGTGGTAGATAGTACATTTAATCTATAGAAGAACAAAAGTAATTTATTTACTCAGTCATGCACTTCAGTCCTCTACATTAAAAATATAGAGAAACTAAAAAGCTTTGTTTTGTGTTGCTGGCCCAGAGAGCTGTTCATTAGCTAGTGAATTCCCATTGCATCTGAGAAAAGCAGTTGTGGAAATTTAAAAATAAAAAAAAAAAGGGGGGGAGGTAGTTGAGAGCATTTCAGTGACTTCAGTAAATCCTTGGCAAAACAGCAATAAAATAGTGAAATGTTGCAGTAAATGAGCAATGTCTTTTCAGAGCACTGTGAGTGAATCAACGTTGGTTGCGCTGCTGGCAGCAAGGAAAAACAAAATTCTGGAGATGAAGCTTTCTGAGCCAGATGCTGATGAGTCCTTGCTCAATTCTCGTCTCATCGCATATGCGTCTGATCAAGTAGGTTGTTACAGTTACAAAAAAAAACAAACTATTTTACTTCCATCTCACCCAGACCATACAGATGACAATGTGAACTTACATTACTGCACCAAGAGAAAAATACAACCATGAACGAATCCCTCTAACGCTGTTACCCTGTAATGCTGTTTTCTGCAGATGGGGAAATGAAATTGGTGTGAGATGAGATTTTGCAGGGTCCCAGCAGTCCAAAAGACTTCTTTCCTGTTTCTCACAAATCCTTACTCCAGTAACTAAGTGTTGATCTCATGCTGCTTCAGCTCTTGTTCCTTAACATCCTCCTTCCATTTGGAGACAGGCACACTCAGATCCTCAGTGTTGCTCTTGATTGTTGTCTCTGCTCCAGGCCTATGAACTTGTCCTTGGAGAAAATGCCTACACAGTGATGTGACTCTGCCTGCAAACCTGTTCTGTCCTTTGGCTCCTGAACTGAACAATCATACTCCCCTGTGAAAACAGCAGCAGGAGACACACTCATGCTGGTTCTTCATGTAACTAAAAGGGTTTTTGATTGCGAGGTGTTTTGGTCTATGCCAGCCCCAAACTAGGCACGCTTCAGGACTTTTTGTCTTCAGACAGTGAGGAGGGAATATGTTAAGGTAGCTTCATTTCTAGAAAGTCCTTTAAGATTCGAGTTTTGATAAATGGCCCTCCAAACACAAGATAAGTATGCCTCATAAGATTTTTAGAGACCAGAACACAAATAAATGGATCGTATGTGTTCCTTGAAATTACAATGTGTTCTTTCTTCTTTCTTCTTGTTATTCACAAGGAACAAACTTTCAGACTTACATTAGTCTGGATTATAACAACAACTTTATCTATGCTTTTATTGTCTTTTATAAGGCCATAATTTATCACAGTTTTTGAGCCTCAGAGCTTGCTTTCTTAATGCTTTTTTTAAAATTTTTTTTTAAGGCACATTCTTCTGTAGAAAAGGCTGGCTTGATTTCTCTTGTGAAGATGAAATTTCTGCCCGTGGATGAGAACTTTTCCCTTAGAGGTGAAACTCTGAAAAAAGCCATTGCAGAAGACAGAAAGAAAGGCCTAGTGCCCATCTTTGTATGTTCAGCTTTCTGTTTGAGAGTATTGATATTCTTAATGTCATCAGAAGAAATGTCTTAGATATAATTTTACTATGTTAAAATACTTTAGTTGAAGATGAAAATGTATGTGAGAATTTTGCATTTTATTGAACTCAGGAATGTTGATATCGTTTCATTTTTACTACATTAATAGCCTCCCCAGTTTTAAAATGCTGCATCCATTTATTAAAAACAAAAAAAGCCATCTGAACAGTTTTTTCTTCTAGGTTTGTGCAACTTTGGGTACAACTGGTGTCTGTGCTTTTGACAATCTCTCAGAACTGGGCCCGATTTGTAAGTGTCCTTTTCCCCCTGATTTTAAACTATGATAGCACAGAGAAGATAGTGTGACAATTTTTCACGTCAAAACCAAGGAGAGTAGAAAGACTAACGAGCGGAGTTTTTCAAATGTGTCTCAAAGATGAGTGGAGTCAGTATAAGTCTCTGAAGTGATTTCTGTAAGGTTAGGATGCTAAAATACATTCCATTCCAGATGGATGACACTTGCCAGCTGATAGATCTTTAATGTGGTTATTCAGGGAATACACAGAGCATACGCTACCGACTGCAGTATTATTGCAGGACGGATACTAAACATTTAACCTAGCAAAGGAGTTTTGAAGGTAGTGATTGGTAGGACATCCTTTGTGGTCACCAGTTCAATAGGTAAATTTGATATTGTTGCAGATTCTATTCCAGCGTAAATTCTGACAAGTAAGTGCTGAAGATCTATGGCACTTTCTGTTACGTGTCAGAGCATGGCTTCTATCTCTGAGTCCTTTTGCTTGCATTTATTTTGGCTTTGTGTGAATGAGTTATACTGGGGAATTTCAATTAGTAAAAAGGCGGTGACAGAAATCAAATGTTAAAAAGCCTCATCCAAAATTTGGAATAGTGAATTTTTCTAGAGTTGGCTCCATCTGGATTCAGCATTATCCCATATTTTGTGGTTCTAGTTCCACAGCTTTATGATATAACTCGATTGTCAATTGCTTGTATTGTGTTTTATTTTTGTTAACCTGTCCACCTCCTGCAAAAAAGTATGCCTAGTTTTCAGAGAGAAGAGTACTACTTTAACTTAAGCACGTACTCTGATTCATTATATCCCTTACATAACAATGATTTCATTTCTAACAGGTGATGCTGAGGGACTCTGGCTTCACATTGATGCTGCATATGCAGGAACAGCATTTGTGTGTCCTGAATTTCGATTGTTCTTGGATGGAATTGAATATGCAGATTCCTTTACTTTTAACCCTTCAAAATGGATGATGGTTCATTTTGACTGCACTGGATTTTGGTGAGTAAAGACAACACGAGAAGGATAACATGCAAATTGTAAAGTCTTTCTTTGCACATTTTTTTTGCTAAATACAGTTCATTCTACAATTGATAGGGTTAAAGATAAATACAAGTTACATCAAACCTTCAGTGTAAACCCTGTCTACCTCAGACATCCCAATTCAGGAGCTGCTGTTGATTTTATGGTAAGTTGCTATTTGAGTTGATATTTTAAATTGCCTATAAAGTGTTTAAATGTAGACTGCCAAATTCCTCTGGAGTTAGTTTTTAGGCAGCCTTACTACTTAACAGCATAAAAACAATCATACTGAGGTCTTAATGCAGATTAATTATTAAAACTTTGAAGTGGTTATGATAATTGGTTGTAAAATTGCTTTCATTTTTAGAGATTGAAGTATTCAAGATTTTTACACAGGTGGGGATCTAGCCTAGCCTTTTTTGTTAGAAGAGTCTTTTATGTGCATTGTATTGTTAAAATAATTCCTACTAAAGACATTTTGGGTAGTTTTCTTGTATCTTTGATATGTGATAAAATAGAGAAATGATTAAGCAATGGAAACACCATGCTCTGAAACAACAGTAACATGAATTACATTTTTCTTCACATTTATGTATTGATAGGAGAGCTGAGTCATTTCAATTTATATCCATTTTATAGCAGATTTCAGTACAGTAAAACAAAAGAATATTCAACTGCCAATTGTTTCAGCTATGATCTCACCCAAGCCCTGAAAAGATGAGTTTTCTTCAAATCCATGATGCTTTTCACTAGAGGGAGTGTAAGTGTAGAGAGGGAAAAGAAAAAATCACGGAGTCCCTCTTGTGGTTGAATAGGACCCTGCATGTTACTGTGTAGCTCCTTAGAAGTACTCTTATGTTTTGTCACTCTTCTCCACACAGTAGGTGTTATTTTCTCTGGAAGGGCTTACTCCTATATGAATTCTTGTTGGCTTGGGAAGATGTTCAGGATGGCACTTAAATATTCAGATTACAGGAACCGAAGTCAGCACTCAATCCTGAGTGTTAATGGACACATCTTAAGTTGATAACACTCTTTAAGTGCAAACAGTCGTTGTTATATGCCAGTAATTAAAATCCTAAACAACACCCCTCTGTTTCCTGAGGGGAACAGACAAAATCTTATTTTTGCAAATAATTGACAAATTTGTAGACATAGCGTTTTCTTGATGGCTATTTCCTAGGCTTAGCTGGGTTTCAGTAGCATGCAATTTGTTGTCTCAGTGGAGGTTTCTGACATGAGTACAGGTCTGAAACAACAGACCTTGTAGTGTAAGGGTTCAGTCCTTTCTGTCGTTTTTGCCCTTATTGATATGCTGTTGTGTTTTCACAGCACTGGCAAATTCCATTGAGTCGTCGATTTCGTTCTTTGAAGCTGTGGTTTGTGATTCGTTCATTTGGGGTGAAAAAGCTTCAAGCTCACATCCGGCATGTATGTACATTAACAGTGCAAGCATAAGTGTATTATGCTGATTTATCAGTAGTGGAGTTCATTAAATTCAGTCATGCAAAGATGAGTAACAAATCCTTTCATGTACAAAGTTTGCCTGTGAACACTAAACATGTGCTGACTTTAACTAATCTGTAAAGATTGACTGTGTGGACAAAACGTCTTCTGTATCCTTTTTGGAAGCAATAGGCAATGGAAAGCAACTTGATAAGTCAATACCTCTGCACATCATTGAGTAAGTTTGTAGAGGCTTTCCTTGAGGCAAGGTGGCAGCTGTTTGGGAGGCAAGCTGTGAAGGATGGCTGAACCCATTGCAATGAAACTTCACAGGCTTAAGTCTTTGATGGAGTGTATGTATCATATTGTGGATCAATGGTTGCTGCAAAAGGAATTTAATCTGTGAAAAGAAACACGCAGTTTTCAAACCTTCTCAAAATTCCTATATGTAGCCCAGCTACTCTTCTACATTGTCAAGGGTTTGGGCAAATAGAGACAGTCTTAAAAATTCTTAGCTTTGTTGTTGTTCTTAGCTTTGCTGCCATACATAGAAATGAATGGAGTGATCTGTTTTAATGAGGAGGGATGTTTTTTTTAACTACTTAGTTTAGTGTCTTACACTGTGTTTTTGATGAACCAATACATAACTACTTTTTTTCTTAATTACAGGGTACTGAAACAGCCAAATTCTTTGAATCTTTAGTTGAAAGTGATCCACTCTTTGAAATTCCTGCCAAGAGACATCTTGGACTGGTTGTATTTCGTTTAAAGGTAAAAAAATGGGCTATTTTAATCTATTTTAGACTATTTCCATGAATTATTTGACTACAGATGATCTCTCCAGAGGCATTAAGAACTACGAATAAACTTTCATATAAGAATTGGTAATGCTGAAATTCTTACAAAGATGTTTGGATGTCACTGGAAACTGTAACAGTTGTACTTTTTTCTTTTCCCTATGCATATTTAAAACAGGGTCCCAACTGGCTGACAGAAAAACTCCTGAAAGAACTAAGCAGTTCTGGCAAGCTCTTCCTTGTTCCAGCAACCATTCATGACAAGTTCATCATTCGCTTTACTGTAACATCTCAGTTCACCACTAGGGAAGATATTCTGCAAGACTGGAACATCATTCAACATACCGCAGCCCAAATCATTAGCCAGAATTATGGGTTACACCACATCAGTTCTGGTGATGAGGCAAGAATCCCTGATATGGTAACGGAACATAATTCTAATGTTATCAGTAATGCTTCTCAGCTATATGTAGAAGAAGAAAAATACAAAATACCTTCCAGAAAAATAGTAGTTCAGCCTAAGAAAGTAGCAATGAGTTACAATACATGTGTGATCAGTCAGCAAGTGAAAGGTCAAGGGGACCCTCTAGATGACTGTTTTCCAGAAGATGTGCAAGATGTTACCAAACATAAGTTAACCTCTTTCTTATTCAGTTATTTATCTATTCAAGGCAAGAAAAAGACAGCACGTTCCCTTAGCTGCAACAGTGTCCCAGTGACTGGTCTTCTTGAGCAATGTAACCCCAAAGCAGCAGCCACTGACAAGAAAGAATCTCATGCAAATGCTAGAATCCTTTCTAGGCTGCCTGAAGAGGTGATGATGCTCAAAAAAAGTGCCTTCAAAAAATTAATTAAGTTCTACAGTGTCCCAAACTTTCCAGAGTGTAGCATTCAGTGTGGCCTTCAGCTGCCTTGTTGTCCTCTGCAAGCCATTGTTTGACAAGTAAAAGAGATTGGTGCTTAAGAGCTCCCCAGGTAGAAAGAGAACCAAAGTTTGCTTATTCATATGCAATACTACATGTTATTTTGTTCAATATGTAAGCAATGGTAATGACCACCGAGAAAATTCCTGTGCTTTTACTGGAGTAAAACCTTGTGTATTTATAGATTAAAATGTCAAATAAATCTTGTAGACATGTAACATTAAACTCTCTGGTTTGTAGACTGTAGTAAAGAAAATGCAAACTTCTGTCTTGTAAACCGTCCTTTAACAGGACTGAGAGCTGGTAAACTAGAAACATTTTGACAGCGTACATTGGCCTCCATAGGGTGTTAACAATTCAGTTCTCTTTGCACCATTGATTATTTTTTTAATACGTTGACTTGAACTCTCTAGGCTGCTGTGAGGATGTGTGTATGTAGACAATGCCAACGTCACTTCTGAATTGTGTAAAGAGGAGGATGTAACCTTTCTAAGTGACTTACTATACTAGGGCAATTTTCAGCTTTTGAGTTTAAAAACAGAGCAGCCCTGCCATTCCATCTGTGCTAATCAGTTAACAGTGCACATGAGGCTTTATGTAACCATATTTCAAGAAAACAAGAATGGAATTGCCCTAAAACTGTGTTTGTGTCCATCTGATTAACTCTGAATTGTCCTAGCGCAGTCCATTTGAGAAACTAATTCAGGAAGGGGAGCACCTGCTTATATCTTTTCCTAGTGTGAGTGTGTAACAGTCAATTCAGACTGAAGTACAGGAGTGGGTAGGTCAGCAATCAAAGTCACTTTTGTGCAGAGTGGAGATGTGGAGGATGGAAGGACCCTCAGAGCAGGCAGCTTAGAAAACATAAAACTAAAGAGGAAGGGAGCACTAAGATGGTGGCTAAGAAATTCAAAGGAGAGGAAAAGCCAGGCTCATATGCATGTGTAGTTGGAAAAGTTCTGCTTTATTAAGTCAATCTCATATTCACATTTATTTCAAATACCAATATTGGCTAATATTCATAAATGGAATTTCCCAACACGGTTAGAATAACAGATCCTTCAAAACTTGATTATTATAAAACATGTATTTTTGGACATGCTCACAATTTGAAGTTACGTTTTTTTTTACTGAGTTATAAATGTCCTGGGTCATTTGTACGTACAGATTCTCTTTATCGTCCAGGAAATGCAGGCGATCTTTAATGACTGTTGGATTGAAACCCTCCTCCACTAGTTGTACCTTATGGTACTTAAGATTTGCTGTAAGTTCAATGGCACTCTGCAAAACAAAATTACACTTGTACTTACCAACATCATCATATAATATGGGAATTAGATTAAATTTTCTAGGTTTAAAGAGAATCATATTTTAAAAAAAATCTATACAGTGTAGAAATGGAAGCCTTACTAACAGAGGTAAAAACCATCTGCATTCATCTGATGATAATTACTGGCCCACATACTCAATAGTTCAATTATTCTGAATGCAAGAAGTGTTGGGGACACAGAAACAGACTAATGAAAGACTTCTTACTGCAGTATTTAAATGAGGCAGGAAGACATTAGTAACATTACTCATGCTATTTTCAACTTTTAGTCAGAAAGCATCACAGTGTTGATCCAGAAAATCATTTTGTTATGTGCTAAAACTCGGTTGTGAACTTCACATCCAACTTAAAAACAAATTTTTCAGACCACTAATAGGGTGCAACATTAACTTCTTAAAGAGTAACAGTTCTGCAGTGATGCAGCCATCTTATAGAGTCCTGACCCTATAGGAAGATCATTAATGACACTGTATGCTGTTAGAATATCTGTATCTTGTTTTCAGATAAAAAAGCAGTAGGATTATTCTCAGAAAAGAGCAAAGAAAATGCCCAGTTGAAGACTAGCCTTAAGCATGCTAGACGCGAAATTCTTTTCCAAGCCTAGCATCAGAATAGTAGATGACAGATTTTATGAAAATCTTCCTTCTTTAGAAAGTCTTTGGAAAGACTTTGGAAAAACAAGTCTGTATGCAGAAGCAACAGTCTGCCTGTAAACACATGACACATTAGTTGTGCTTACAGAGGAAACTTAGACTTGACACCAGACTTGTCTTTAGAAGGTGACTATCTGCATAAACTACTTCCATGTAACTTGGCTGGGCTGCGGTGGACTTAACCCTCAACCAAAAGATTCAGTTGGAATTAGTAACCAGACACTTGTTTACTTTGAATGCAAAATAGACCAAAAGGCTGTTTAGTATGTTCTTTATTCTTTCATTTGCATTTACTTAAATAGGGAATATATGTATAGCACACATCCCTTCTTACCCCAAGTCAAAAGACAGTAGAGGGAGAGCTGGCATAGGTGAGTATGCCTATGGGGCAGATACTCTGTTAACACAATCGATATGTTCCTCAGCAGTGAGAATGTACTACAGCTTGTAACCTGTCTACCTGTTAACCTTATACAAAAAGTGAGCATTTCTGTCCCACAGTCTAGCCTGGGATGCTCACTCAGAGATCTCCCTCACATGTCACAATACATGATAATTGAAATTATCACAAGTATCTGGTTTAAACCACGGTTTGCGTGTAAAATATTTTCATGTGTGCTTTCTTCTATTGCCAATTAAAAACAGTTTGAGCCACTGGTGGAAGGCAACAAGGTTATCATCCAAAGGGTATAAGGTGGGCACAGAGATACATAGCTGGGCCACCAGTGTCTCCAGGGATAACAGATAGCAGACATCTGGTGATTGTACTGGTATAAATAGCAAAGCACCTGAGCTCAATTTACTACACTTCGTACACGATCTGAAAAGCACAAATACGGCTCTAATTACTCATCAACTTATTCCTTTCACCTGACGTGCCTCAGCCTCTCAGCCCCCCGCGTTCACCTACCGGAGGACGGGGCACAGCCGGAGCCTCCCGCCGCAGCCCACCTTGCTCGGCACCCCCGGGACCGACCCCAGGCCCCCCAGAGGGGCTCGGCAGAGGCCCGAGGGCGGCGTTTCCCTCCCCCGGCACCTGAGCAGCGCCGTTCTCCTCACCCGGGGCCGCCAGCAGCCCCTCTGCTCTGGAAGTAGCGCCGCAAAGCCCCCCCATCCGCGCCGACCTCCCGGCCCCGCGCTGAGGGGTGGGCAGGCGGGGCGCCAAACCGCGCCTGGTGCTGAGGAGAGGGCGGCCCAACGGCCGCGCCTGCCTCCTGCCGCGCCTCCTGGCGGCCGTCGGTCCTCTCTCGGTCCCCGTCTAAGGCCGGGCAGTGTGTCTGTCCTCAGCGAGGCGGCTCCCTCAGCTCTGGGTGCTGCCTGCCTTCTCCCGGCGGCGCCTCAAGGCACAGCCCAGCAGCCTGCCCCTATCGCACCGTGGTACCAGCAGGTGCTGACTGACCTGCACCGTCAGTCCTCCTCCTCCTCCTCAGTCTTCAGTGCCCTCGGATGAGGCTGGCATCTTCCATTGCGAATGAGACTGGTGCTCGTTCTGACGGCAGAACGCAGCCTGAGGGGGCTCAGATCATCTGGAGTTTCAACCTCCAGCCACCAGGGACACAGGCAGCCAAGCCTAGTCAAGGGTCCCACTGAGAGAAATTTAGGATGAGGCAGACAAGGGGTGAGCTGACTTGGAGAGCACGTACTTCATGCTCCCTACCTCTCGGGATGTACCAGTCCTCGTGCTCTTCCTCACTGGGGAGTAAATAGACTAAATAGGTAAATAGGAGCTGAGTCAGCTGAAAATGTGGGGGGTGATTTATTTATTTATTTTTATTATTTTGAAGCAAATAAAAATGTTTATTAGTATTTTAGATGCACAAAAGCGATTTACAGCCCCAGTCTCTCAGTCTTGCTCCTGCCCAGGGCTTGGAGAGACGCTGGTTACCCTGACAACCCTGACGCAAGAATTTTGCCCTTCTGATAAGCCTGCAACCGCTGCTTTTCTCAGTGAAGTTTAAGCAGCTGTTGCTGTGAAGAAAGATTAATTCCTTCCTTCCTTCACCACCGAGGGAAAAGTTTATTGCCTTCTCAGTCACAGTTTTCTGCTCTTCTATGTCAAATCTGGTACTTCTTTACCCACAAGGCAGTAATTACGTCAGCATTACTAGGCACTACGCTTCCTGAGTTCCTGTTATTTTCTCTAATGTTTACCAAGCCCTAGCTACCTATGTTTATACTGTTCCTTCTGATACTTTTGATTTAATGCTAAGATTTGTTTTGTTCTCTAAAATCATGAAGCAAAGTCCTCTTAGGAATGAGTCTGCACTGTACACTGGGACAATCTGGTTTTCTTCAGTAATCCCAAGGGGTTGAGGTGTTAGTCCACTGCTAGATACAGTTTTGTGTGTTCAAGTATTTCTTATTATCATAGCAGTTTTAATAGGTAATTAACTGCTATTTCATATGTCATTTGAGGCTAATATATCATGAAATGTGCCACACACATGATCTGGGTTTTAAGTGTTTGGTGCTTTTCTGGTTTTTAAATATTTTTTGTGGGGGAATTGCTATTCCAGGAATCTTGGTTTACTAATCCAAATATCGGTTTAAATACTGTTAGCCTAGAGACAAGAAGTGCTTTTTTGTTGACTTGTTTGCTAGTTTCATAGTTCAGTAAACCCTATTTAATACCCTCCCTACCCCCCCCTTTTTTTTTTTTTTCCCAATTAGCTACTGCAAATCTGGAGTTATTCTAGAAAGCTGACAGAGTCTCCTGTGACTAGCTAACACGTGTTTAGCGGTACAAGAAGCATGTGTGCTTGAGGCTGTGCCAGAAACTGGTCAAGGGCCTCACCCACTGCAAGCAGTCAGCAGTGCTGGCTGTTGCCCCTGGGTCAGGCACTGCAGAAGGCCTCTTAGCAGTGTTTGACACTGCCCGGGCACCCCTGCAGAGCCCCCACAGTCAGTCTGTGTGGAGACAAGAGGCTGCTTGCAGCTGATCACTGTGGTTTCAGTGGGTGCTCTGTTAACGAGTGTTTGATTTCCCATGTATGCTCCCCTCCATAGTCTTGTTCTTTCCAGCTTTCGTTCTTCTAATGTTTTGTGGAAGCACTTGAAACACAGATATCCTTTTATGATATCTCCATGACAGCTGACGTTCATGGAACTTTCTTTTCTCTGCAACAATATTCTCTGTGGAATGACATTTCAAGGTGCCAGCATAATTTAAAAGGAAATGTATTTCTTGTTATATAGTTGTGATTTTGTTCCAACATTATGAGTCTAACCTAACCTACTTTTGTTTTCAGCATAACATCCACTTACACTGGTGAATGTAGGTGTCCAGAGGTAGCAGATGAAAATGGCAGGATGGCAAATTACTACCCATTGGTGAGTTGCTGTTTTTAATAATGATAATAATAAAAAGTTCAGTGATTAACAACGTTAGAGAACACTGGCTCAATTGTTTCCTTTGAAGTTACTGTCAAAATGTTCATCATCTTTGCTGGGGATGATCATATATCAGAACTTCTAAGGAGAAGATTATTCTATTTTCTATTGGATAGGTGATTATTCTTGATGAGGTATGATTTTTTTTTTTTTTTATTAGGAAGATATGAAATTGTTTTTCCTTCCAAGAACAGGAGTGTTACATCTTTGGTATGTATTATTGTGATATAAGATAGGGGGTGACTTTAAAGGGCTACAGCTATTATGGAATAACTCTTTGTTTAGAAATTCATGTTCTGAAATAAGTATATCTTAATGGAAAGTTGTTCTGGAATAGTTTTTCAGAAAGTAGTTTCAGAGTAGATGTAAGAAATAAGCTGGGAAAGCCATAAACATCAGCTGATCGCTTGCATTCAATTATTTAAAAATATACTATGGTAGAGAAATAGATTGTTGAAAAGTTTAAATATTAAATTTCCTAGAATGGCTGCAGAAATTAAGGACCTTGAAGTTAAGAACAGTGAATAATCTTTCATACAAAGTTTTCTTGCTAGATTAATAAAAATTACACCTCTGCAGGTGACATATGCAGTTAAAGAAATATGATAAATTAATTTTATGTTGTTCATAAAGAATGTGCAAATATTTCAAAATGGAGGTTCCAAAATAATATTGGTATGAAGTATTACTAACCTTTTCCATTTCTTAGTGTCTGGACTTAATTCTGAGCTGGGTTCTTGCTTCTAGCCTCTGTCAATGGTATACAAGCATACTGGGAGGGTTAGCCGCTTAGTATTTCGGGGTGTACAAAGATCTTTGATTGTGTGGTGCTGATTATTTGCTTTCTCCTGCCACTGTGGCAAGCAGTTTGTAGGTTCCCTTTGACTTTAACTATCATACCCTAATTGCTCAAAAGTTGATTATCCTCAGCTTTAGAAAATATAAATGATATGTTTATTAGTAGAAAACGTAGTTCAAGGAATTAGTTCATTACTCTCCTCATTTCTCAGTTTCTGTGCTCTACTCTCCTATTTGCTTTTTTAATACCTCTATTTTCAGTTCTTTGTACAGGGTTTGTTGTTACAGTGCTCGTTTGCACTATCCATAGAACAGTAAGGGAAAGAAAAAATAAAGACAAACTAAAACATAGAGAATAGCTACAGAGCTCCTGTGGACTTGGGAAAGAGACTTCCACTCTGCAGGTTCAGCCACCCGTGGCTTCGGTGTGTTAGGCAGCAGGCAGGGGTATCTTTGTTTTTTCCACAAGATGTCACCAGAGGGTAAAAAGTAGCTGGAACACTGTGTTAATTTGGGATTCAAGCTCACTGTTCTGCTAATTAAGGGACAGGAATCATGGGAAAGCCCAGCACTCTGTACGCAGCTTTCCTTTTTTTTTTTTTTTTTTTTTTTTTTGAGACGGGGTTCAGAGTGGAAGACTTGTGGTTTGAGTGAGTCTGTGTAACAAATCAGCTGGGGTTTCTTCTTGTCTTGTCTGCTTCACCTGACACTCCCAATGGGATATTTTTCAGGACTGCTAAGCTGATATCTATCTTCAGTTTCCAGTTTGAAATGCCTACCTGACACATTTTCAAATTTGCAGTTGCTTTTAAGGGTTTATTTGCAGTATTATGTCAGTGTTTCTGTGAGGTTGCAATTAGATGAGACAGGCTGACCTGATCTAATTCATTGGTGTGGCCAAAAGGGGTGATTCTGTTTCCCTCTCATCCTTATGTGGCCTTCTACCTCTGCCTCCCTTACTGCAGCTCCAATGCTCTTCTGACCCTTCAGCGACCAATCCAGCTCACTAAACCAGCAGAATATATTTTGCTGGGTGAGTTCCCTGCTGACTCACAGAGTAGAATTGGCTCATCAAGGGTCATATTAGTACTATGAACAATGAAAAGGAGGGAGCGAGGAGATGATAAGCAGCAGCTCAATCTCCTTCCCTACATGCAGTGTCTCAAATTCTCCTTCTGTTCCCTTCCCTCTTCTATATGAGTTGCAAGGTGCAACTGGTCCTATTAACCAGGAAAAAAAAATCATGAATGCAACAACCAAGCTCGTAGTATATGGAGAGATAAGTCAGTGAACCTATCCATGGCAAAGTTCGAGCCATTCCATTTTTGGCCTCGCAGTCTGGCAGAGGTTCAGGAGATGAGGGTCAGTGAAACACATGCACTGGCACCACTTAAACTGTGCTAACATCAGCAGTTTATTGGTATTTTTCCAGATCTTTCCCCACTTCTGGTGAATGATGCTTACAAATTTGTAATGCATCAGGATTTCTAGTAGATCAGCTAGGTGAGCTTAGTTGCTGGTCAGCCCTGCAGCTAATTTGACACCTCTGTTCACTGAAATACTTTGCAATCAACAGTCTCCAAAAAACTTTTCCAAGTGAGTGAACCTTTCCTGTGACCCTAGAATTTTCAAGAAAGTTTTGTCTGATGGATTGCACAGTCCTTCTGTTCTCCCTGCTCCCCTGTCCATCCACCCGCCAAAAAAAAAACACCCCACAAGAAATCTGTATGTTGCAGGGTACCTTTGCTTTGCTGCACTCTGTCCCAACTTCCTTTATGTTCCTTTGTGTTAACGAAATTACTATTAAAAGGTAAAGGAGGTGCAACCTGGCTGTGAATAAACATGGCATGACTCATTAGGCAAAACCATATAGAGGGTCTAGATTTATGTGCCACACATAGATTTCTAACAGTGTAGGCACAGCAGCTCTTGTTGGAGTTGATCCTGCTGCAAAGCCAGAAGGCTTGTAGCACACATGTAGCACTCATGGCAGACTATGAGCATCTGTCTTCCCAGAGGCCTGCATGGAAAACTGGAGCAGGAAGTGGGAGAAGAGAAGGGAACCTTTCATATGTTCTACCTACATATATTGGATCTAAAAACTCTTAATGAAACTTTCTCGTTTCAAGAAATTGTCATTTTGCAACTAAGAACTTGTTTTGGTAGGAAACTTCCCACCAAATCTTCTTACGATGCCGTGTTTACTTCTAAGCTATGAAAGTTAGAACAGCGAACTATTTTCTGTTGAGATGCCAGCTCACACACAGCTCTCTGCTCGGTTACAACTGGCTGAAGGTGAAGTGCTCTGATTCATAGTGTAACTCATCTTTCTGTTGTAGATGTGTTAAAAGCAACTGGTATGAAATTCTAGGAATCAAATAGTAATGTTCTACGATGACATGTGAGAGATTCCTGGCACTGGATGGTAGCTGGATTCTTGGTACTGAGCCCATCCTTATCCTCCCTGGACAGAGATGGTTAGAATTCAGCAGAGCAGATGTGCTCTTCAAGATCAGGGAAGGGAGCCGTCAAAGCTCAGGAATTATCCTGTCTCCTAATACAGAAACCCCAAAGGGTGTCTTGCTCAATGTTCTTTTGTGGAGTTGAGGGAATGTTTCCATCCCGTAAATAGATTTAGAATTCTCTTAGTTCATTACAGATGCAAAGCCAAGCTCCTTTGAGAGTTATGTCAGCAGAAGTTGGTTCAGAGTTCAGGTAGTTATGTTAGTAGGGGTATACGAGTGATGGCGAGCAAGCTACCTGCTCCCTCCTCCCTGCTGCTGAGAGCTTATTAGCTGCCAAGAACTGAAGTGGGTGAGAGGAGATGAAAGGGTAAGCATTAAGCAGATAACTTAGCCGAGCCTCGACCTCAGGAGAATTTAAAATTACCCCTTTTCAACAAATTTTGCCTTTGCTTTTTTTTTTTTCTTTTATGATGGAAGGGTAGATGGCATCCATGTGTCCAAATCCAGTGTTGTTTTTGAACCACTAAATTTAGGCTTGAATCAGATTCAGTGTATAAATCACAATGAATTTATGAAATCACTTTTCAAATTATACTTGACAGACTTTTAAGAGGCATTACAGCTTGAGTATTAGTCACAGCTGCTGCCAACAAGAGCATCGAGTAATGGAATATGCTTATCAAAGAACTGTGTTTTCTTTGAAAAAGAGATGGGGTAAAAAGAAGCTTTATTCTCACAGCCTTATTTACTGAGCTATGGCAAACTGAACAGATGAAATCTGTGGTCTCGTTTAGTCCAGGGATTCTTCAGCCTCTTTCACAGGAATAAACTGCCTGCATACACTATAACATAATGCTTGAGTCAGTACACATCTGTCAAAGAGAATATTTAAAAGCTCAAAAAAATGCACAGGTTGGCTGAGGTTCTGTGGCTTATTACTTTTGTCAGAGAGTCTCTTCATGGCATTCTCTGCTTTAGTGTGGAAAGGCGAAGAGGAGGAAAGATGTTTTTTGTAGCAGACTTCCTAAAATAAATAGAAGTCTAACAACTAAGCTGAGGCAGGGGAAATTTAGGCTGGACATCAGGAAGAGGTTCTTCACTGAGAGGGTGGTCGCACACTGGAACAGGCTCCCCAGTGAAGTAGTCACTTCACCAAGCCTGCCTGAATTTAAGAAGCGACTGGACTGTGCGCTTAGTCACATGGTCTAAACTTTTAGGTAGACCTGTGCGGTGCCAGGAGTTGGACTTGATGATCCTTATGGGTCCCTTCCAACTCGGGATATTCTATGATTCAATGCATTAAGCTGTTCTCTCCTTGAAGCTTCGGATGGATGAGGTTGCTGGAGGGCTGATGCTTTCTGTCTGTTCCAAGAAATAAAACAGGTGGAGCAAATGCTAAGTATTGACACAAAAATCATGCAAACCTTTGCATTAAGAGGCCAGTAGTTTACTTGCAGTTGCCACTCACACAGTGGTTGAAGGAACTAGGATTTTTTAAATTGTTTTTCAGAGATACGATGTGATATGGCTACAATTTTAACTCCACAGGGAGTGAAAAGGAAACTGGCTGCAGTTGATATTTTAGGGGCATAGCAAAGTTCTACTAGTAATTTCTATAAATATTCTTCAAGACAAAATGTAAAGCAGTCTTGAAACTTTACTTGCTAATGCAAAACAGGGTATGTCAAAGACCATATGACTGAGATTAATGAGACTTCAAATGTTGTAGAGCCATGCGGTTCAATTGGCAGTCCGGACAGAAAGTATTGTCACAGTACTGATCCTAGAACACGTTGGCAGATCATGTTACTGTATTCATGGCAATAGTGGTCTGAATGAAATCTATCTGACCAAGTGATGTGCCTTTTGCTGCATGAACCTTCTGCATTTTTCAGTAGTCAGCACTGCACTGTCTCTGGAAATGACAGAGTAAAATGTCATGGATTATGGTCACTAAATCCCTTGCCTTCGTAGAACTTTCTTTAGCACTGTCACCTTCCTATAATAGAAACGTGACATCTAAAATTAAAACAGATATTTACATATGTATGTTTGTACTCGTGTTTATGTGCACATACAGTGTAGTTAGTCAGAATGTGCATTTCTGCAGGCTCTACTAGGAAACTAATTGAATTAGTAAGGCAATCATTTCTGTGATGTATCATGACTTGTGAGTAGCTGGTAGGACAGTAGAAAGTCCTGTCTTGAACTCAGCTGGATTCACTGAGCAAGGACTATTTTATTTGCTCAAATTTCAAAACTTCTTTTGGACTAGCTCTAAGCCAAAAATTTGTCTAATGATTATCTCACCCGAACTCTGTCATTGTTTGCTATTTAATTGCAACTTCTATCTCCTTGTTGGCTGGTGTCCTGCCCTTCACATATATGCACCTCTACTACCTGTGCTGTTTCCTTTGTGCAGTTACTGGGCTTTGTTTTGGGTGGGGGTTTTGGGTGTTTCTTCACAGCCCTCCAGTATTACAGTATTAACTTGGTTCCCCTAAAAAAGAGTTAAATGATTTCCTAAACTATCAGACATGATTGAGATTTAGTGCATTACATATTTATATTGATATGTTCTTCTGATGTACATATGTTGATATGCATTTTGATTGTATATGTGATTTAATAGTATTTTGGAATGCAATTTGAGACATTTTAACACAAAGAAATACGAGGAGCAATGCTTGCATAAATAGAAAAATGCACTAAGAACTGAATCATGCCAGTGTGCTAGGAATCTTAGAAAAGTTTGATTTATCACTACCTAAATTTCTTACATAAAACATCTACATAATTCACCCATTTTCAAGCCGGAGATTTTTTTTTCCCTCTTTTGATTTCTTAAAGGCAATGAAACTTTCAGTCTTGCTGCCTAAGAACTTAAGGTTATATGACTATGGATTGGGTGTGTGCATAGGGATTGGGTATATGCATAAAATGATTTCAGTTGGAAGGGACCATTAAAAACTCAATACTCAACCCCCCTGCTATGGGCAGGGACAATTTTCACTAGATCGGGTTGCTCAAAACCCCATCCAATCTGGCCTTGAACACTTCCAGGGGATGAAGCACCCAAAGCTTCTCTGGACATACTGTTACAGTGCCTCACCACCCTCTGAGTGAAGAATTTCTTCCTTATATCTAATATAATTTACACTCTTTTGGTTTAAAACCATTACCCCTTGTCTTATCACTGAATGTCCTTGTAAAATGTCTCTCTCCATCTTTCTTATAAGCTCCCTTTGAGTATTGAAAGGCTGCAATAAGGTGTCCCTGGAGCCTTCTCTTCCCTAGGCTAAAGCACCCCAGCTCTCAGCATTTCGTTGTAGAAGAGGTGCTCTAACCCTCTGGTAATTTTTGTGACCCTCTTTTGGACCCTCTCTAACAGGTCCCTGTCTTTCTTGTGCTGGGGGCCTCAGAGCTGAAGGCAGTGCTCCAGGTGGGGTCTCACAAGGGCAGAGTAGAGGGGAAGAATCACCTCCCTTAACCTGCTGGTCATGCTGCTTTTTATGCAGCCCAGGATTTGATTGGTTTTCTGGGCTGCAAGCATGTACTGCTGGCTCATGTCCAATTTCTCATCCACCAGTGCCCTCAAGTCCTTCTCCACAGGGCTGCTCTCAATCTGTTCATCCCCCAGTCTGTGCTGACGTTTGGGATTGCCCCAACACAGGTGTAGGACCTTGCACTTGGCCTCGCTGAACTTCACGAGGTTCATGTGGGCCCACTTCTCAGGCCTGACCAGGTGCCTCTGGATGGCATCCCTTCCTTCTCTTGTATCCACCACACCACTCAGCTGGTGTGCCGCAAACTTAATGGGGGTGCACTCAATTCCAACACCTATTTCATTAATTAAAAAAAAAACAAACGCTAGAGGATTTGCCCTTTAATAACTATAAGCAATAAAATAGGCAGAAGTCATGTAAAGTTTCTCATCAAGTATAAAGATTAAACTGGTGTGGGTGAAGCTGGGAGAAAGAATTTCCTACCATTTTACATATGACAAACGTAGCTTGTTTGGTCAGGTAAGAGATTAGATCTTATTATATCTTTCTTTTCCATGTGAAGAATGATAAAGAAAGATTTTATACTATTTAATTACACAAAATGAGATTACCTTCAAAAGATTTTTAATGTAGTACATTGATTTTCAGCTTTTATTACAGGTCACAAGTTAAAGTGAAATATATTATGTTAAATTGTTTTAATCATGTCTAACAATGTTTCAACTCTTTTTAGACTTCTTTTTTTTTTTTTTTTTTTTTTTTTTTAGAGTTGACAACTAAATTATGAGCTTAAAAGGGGAAAAATAATATGTAGTTTAAATATTTTCAGATGCATCTGTTCTTCCCATCTCTAACAGTCCAGATTTCTGAACTTCTGGAATTTGGAAACTTGCTTTCTAAGAAGCATATTGGATTCTCCTGTGTTGTTCCTGTTAGCTAACAGATAAGATTTGCAGTGCCAAATTCTCTTCTCGTGGTTGTATTCTGCTGGAATTTAGTGAGCAGTATCATTGACAAGGCACAAGGAACTGAAATCTCTCACAATTTTATTGTTGAATAGAGATATCATAAGTAAAAACTATTGAATATGTGCAAATGTTGAGACCAGCTCAGACCAGGCTTTCTCTACAAAAACACTGTAATCAGTTATAGAGCAGAAATACTGGTAGGACAGGATAAGCTGTTTTTTAACCTAAAAAATCATGTCCCTCAAGTGCTTCAGGCACATTGCTATACCACTTTACAACTCCAGACGACAACAGATGCTCTGAAAGGTGGGATGTCAATTCATGACCAGATGGAAATTCACATTTAAACAGTGGTATAACCTCTTGAGACTTTTGTTTCTCTAATAGATAAATATTAGAAGGTTAATTAAAAAAAAAAAAAAAAAGATGGCTGAGCTTATACTTTGATCTTTGTTAACACTAGTGTTTGGGCCAGAATATTGCTGCTAATTGGAACCACATTGCTTTAAATGGATTACATAGTTGTCAGAATGATATGGTTGTATATAAGCCGGCAAGGCACTTTGTCATTCAAAACTGATGGATAGAATATTACCAAAAAAAAAAATCATACAGCCCTATAATGAACTTTTCGATCCAAAGAGCTCAGCACTTGCTTAGTAAACCACATGTCCAACTAAACCCTGAAAGAACACAAATATAAATGTTGCAGATAAACCCAGACTCATGCAATATTGAGGGATTCTAGAATTTCATTTGGGTAACAAATGAGTTGCACAAATTTAAGTAACTTTCTGGTATTTGAATGAATGAAATCAGCTTTATTTACATTTGAGTAATTGTTACTGTCATGTTCCGTGACTTTTGTCACTGTTAAAACTTACATTGTTGAATAAAGCCCTTCTTGTGGAGGAGGAGGAGGAAGATAAAAAGAGCTACCTAGCATACAGAAATAGGAGTACTCTCGTGTTGATGCTAAAGAGTGAACTGTGAAGAGTGACACTTCTCATACACCACAAATGTGAACTGTATGAAGCACATATTGGGTGGTTCTTACCCATAAGGGGAGGTGTGCAGAGAAATGTGAGGGGCTACTTTAAGGAGACATTTTAAATTTTTTATTTTCAAGTGACACAGTAGGTGGTCAAGTGATGAAAGAAGCGTAAGGATACCACTAGGTTGCATTTTAGATGAGTGGTGCATCGATATCATTACAGATATCAAGGCCCATGCGAGGGCAACCTGGGGGTCAAATGACTGTCCCTCAACGAAGGCTGGAAGGAAAATGCTAATGAAGCATGAATAAAGGTTTCAACGTCAGACAAAATATATGCCAGTTAGGAGAAGGAAAGGATTCCTGCTTTGACTGTACTCAAATGAAGATTGGCTCATGGCCAGGAGGAACTATACCTAAAACAGGAAGAAATAGACCTTTGAGATATGGGAAAGAATGTTTTCACTGAAAAAACGTGAGCAGAAAAAATGCAGTCCAGCAGGAAAATAAATAAATGACAGGGCACTCAGCACAAAGCCCACTGTAATGATGGTGGCAACAATTTTAGGGACCCTATAGAGTATCAAATATATGTAGTAAGTAGGAAAAGAAGTATTGTGCAGAGTCAGAAAAACTATGTAAACTGAGTTGAGAAAGAATGATCCAAAGGTCCAAAACTAGCTGATAAGTTGAGAAGGACAGGAAAAGAAGCAAGACCTTTGGATTTAGCCTCAAGCCAATCATTAATTCTTTTAGAAGGTCAATGTGAGCAGAGCGACCTTAGCAAAATCAACTGAATCACATAACAAGCATATGAGCATAACTAGAATAACCTTTTATTATTATTATTAAATAGATGGCAAAAATTGGTAACTAGAAATTAAGTAACATCAAGAAAATTCCTTTTTGAAACTAAGAAGAATAAGCTTTTTGATACAAGGAAACATTCGATACAAAGAAATATAGTTTGAGGCAACTATATTACACACGAGTCCTAATGAACTAAGATGTGAAAAAGTTCTGCTTTCATTTGAAACAGGACAAAACATGTCTGATATCATAACAGCTAAAATAATTAACTTTTCTCCCTAAAGTATGTAAATTCATGATGAGAGAAACTGCACTGTCCTATTTCTCCTGGGAAGCTGCAGTGTTTATCTGTGCCAAAAAGGCAAACTGTTGATTTATTAATTACCCAGTAGAGTAAAACTTGCTTACTCTTGTATCTAAGGCGTGTTAACACTGTAGCTGTTTTGCTCTGTGCTATGACTGTAGTTTTAATATACATTAGTAGTACTGATGTTTACCTTCTCCCTGCTATAGATATGTCTGCTGAGTTCATTAGCACGGCTTGTGGTCTCACATATATATAGAAGTGATGCTAAATATCATGTCTATTCATGGACATGCCCCGCAGCACTAGCACTGAAAAACAAAGCATCGACTGAAAGAGGATTAAGTAAAGTTGAATAAATGGCACAGCATGGGTGATAAAGGCAGAACCAAAAATAATAAGGTTAAAATAAATATGTAGACCTCTACTGTTTTAAACAAAAATATCTCGGGTAAAACTATTTTTTCCTATGTTGTCTTTTTACTTTTGCAAGGCAAAATTAAAAGTGAACTTGTGTGTAAAGTTGAGAAAATGCAGAACTACGTGTATTAGGTAATTATTACCAATGTTTTTATTACCAAGTATGAGCAGAGCTGGTAGCAAGCAAATTTCTTATTTCAGAAGCATTTTAGAAGATATGTCTCTCTCTGGTAATATTATTACTGAGCGATTTTGCAGGGGAAAAAGTGTAAGTCTACCAGGAGCTAACGATTTTAGGCTTTCATTTTAAGATGACTTTTCATATCACAATACGCACTTGAAGAAGCCAGAATTTGTAATTGGTTGGGATTTTATTGAAACACCCCTTCAAATTATTATTATTTTTTGAAGAATCACAAAATCTTTAGATTGTTGTCTAAAACTTTGAATTGTTAAGCAATGAATTAGTGACTTGTTTTGTAAAATTGAATTCCTGTTGTCTACAGCAGGTTTAATGAAGAATACACATCTGGTGACTAGAACCAGCTATGATGGGCCTCAGTGCGCTTCTTAGAGAACTTTAAATCTCGCTCCTGGAGAGTCATCTGCGGAGGGGGGACCGAGGTATGTCGAAAGCAGCTGTCAGCCGGCTTTGAGGATTGCCTCATCCGGGCAGACCACGTCCACGTCTCCCTTGCCCGGCTTCCGGGCCTGAGGGCTCCTGCTGCTCCCCGCTCCCCCCTGCACCCCCTGCTCCTTCTCTCCCCGCTCCCGGGCAGCGCGGGCTCAGCCCTAGGGGCGCGCCCTGGGGGCAGGCCAAATATGGCGGGGGGCGTGTCCGGGGGCGTGTCCCGGCGCAGTAAAAGCGCGGCAGGGCGGCGCGGCGCGGCGCGGAGCTGGGCAGTCCCCGGGGAGATGCTGCGAGTGCGGTGCTTGCGCGGGGGGAGCCGCGGAGCCGAAGCGGCGCATTTCATCGGCTCGCGGGTTGGTGCCGCGCTGATCCGCCGCCACGCTCGGCGGGGCCGGGGGCCGGGTCGCTCCGACAGGGTTGGGGTGCGCCCACGGTGGCCGCGGGCACGCAGGGATGCGCCAAGTGTGGGCACGGTACTGGTTTCTGTAGCAGGGGCTCGCATGGGCATCCTCCCCGTTCAGCAGCACTGACTTCAGTGACATCGAGTCATCGCTGTCAGTTTTGTTCTCCCATGCCGTTATTCCTCCAGACAGAATGTATTTTAAAAGGCAAATTGTCTTTTAAGCATATACTATGCCACAAATAAATTAGAATGCCTCTAATAAACAGCATGTTACTGTTAATGTTCCACATAATGCTTGTTGTTTTAGGATTACAGTGTAAGGCGCTTGTGGACTTCTGAACTGTTACTTTTTGCCTTCTGTAAGGGAAATATGATTTTTATTTCTATTTTAAGCTTGGAAGAGTCTTTACAGGATGGGTGCAGCGATCTTTCCAGAGCACCCAGGCAGCTACGGCCTCCCAGAACACCTGTGCTGCTGATGACAATAAGGCTACAAGCCCTGTACCTCAGGACAGTCCTGTTTGCTCATACAATGAATGGGACCCACTGGAAGAAGTCATTGTGGGAAGAGCTGAAAATGCTTGTGTTCCTCCTTTTTCTGTGGAGGTTAAGGTAAACAAGAAAAACAACAACTTTAAATTGAAAGTAGTGCAGTTTCTATATATGCAACTTAAGCTTTACAATGCACAAGGTATGGTATTTACCCATGAAAATTCTTCTCTAATGCTAGTTGTTTACGTTTCTGGAATTTTACAGCTCAGCTGTGTTGGTAGGGGTTATGCTTTTTGTTCCCACTTTCAACAGATCTAATTTTTAACTGAAGTCACCACATAGTAGAGAGTATTTAATACGTACAGCATGATTTGGTAATATAGTCCAGACACTATCAGGCTACACACATTGTAGCATTTGAGATAGGTGGCAGGATTGATATAATTGGTGAGCTGGGGCATGAAACCAAGTAGGGTTACAACTTGAAGGAAAAGGAAGTAAAGCTGTCTACTTAATGGTCTGAGAGAGATTAGTGTCTGTAGCTGTAAGACTGTTCTATTTAAATAGCTTTTAAATAGCTCACTGGAACTCCCATGTGCTATAGTAAGTGTTGTATGGAAATGTATACTCTCCAGCTTTTCAGATTTATTTTTTTTATATATGTGTGCATAAAACTATAACAGTAACTTAAAACTATGTTTCTTTGCTCTTTAAAATCTTGTATTTCAGCCTTGCTTTGCTTCTTATGTATGTTTAAGAAAAGCTTTACACAGAACATTAGACTATTTAATGGTTTTAAACTAAGCAGAAGCTTTCATTCTCTAGTTTAAGAGAAATGCTTAAATTCTGGGCTTGCTCTGAACTCTTTTTGTGAACTTTACCTGGACTTTAAAATGCTGAACATGTGTTGTTACCTGCATTCCTGGGGATAATCCTGAGTTTTTCTCTTCTAGTGTCACAGTATAGATACAGCATGATGCCACATTGCTGCCTTAGAGGAGGGACATGCAATGCATGGCTATTCCACCAAAATGAGCTGGCATAATACAGCTGCTGGAGAGACCTTAGTAAAATTTTACAGGATACCTTGACAAAATTGACTGAAGACCTCAATGTTAAAAGGGGGAGGGGACATGACACAGATGCATACACACACAGGAATTCTTCTCTTTTGGCATAGGAGAGATGATACTGAAAAGATGTTTAAAGTGCTGGAAATGGTAGTTTAGAGGAAGCTTTGGATGTACTTGTGGAAAGAAACTTTTCTTGCTACAGCTCATTTTACCCTTGTATATTTTTCTTTAAAACTTGGGCTATGATTCTGGCCAAAAGTGTTTGGAGGAGTTTGAATGAATTACTGCAGCTTGGTGGTTCTAATCTCCAGACAGAAGAGTAATCCTTTGACATACACTGGGATATTTGAGATGGTACCTTGGCCCCAGTAGCTCAATGAAAATTTGCCACTGACTTCATTATGACTTGTAAAATACTCCTTGAAAGCTGTAGCTCACTTACCAACCTCTGGAATCCTGTTCCAGACACTCCAGAGAAATTCTAGCAGCTTTAGAAAAACAAGCTAGTGAGGACTGGGATTTCTAATATAAAATATAAGTGTGTGCATTTATGTACTTAAAACTGCCAGAAGGAATGGACAGAAAGAGTATGGAGAAAACCCAACAGCTATCTTTGTTACATTCTAACATCACATTGGAGCAAAATTATGTTCTTAAGTAGTGACCAAGGACTTTAATATCAGAAAAAAAATATTCTTTCAAACGTCTAACTTGCTGAAACGTCACATACTTTACTGTTAGCCT
The DNA here is from genome assembly GCF_009769625.2 of Cygnus olor. NCBI lineage: Eukaryota > Metazoa > Chordata > Aves > Anseriformes > Anatidae > Cygnus > Cygnus olor. The sequence continues at coordinate 11,531,220 of NC_049179.1, forward strand.
TGTTCTAGTGCTTGTTAAGCCCTAACTAAACAAATGAGCTCAGGTCACTCAGATCTATTGTTCTATGCAATATTAAAAGCTTAATGAGGAGTGTCAAAGTATAGAATTAATTCTGGAATTTGAAGACTTACTATCTGGGGGTTAAAGCAAGCTTTACTTTTAGCTTTTCTTTATGTAAACTGCCTAGTCTGATGAATACATTGGCCAAAACAGTTAATAGGAATAGCGTGTGCTGGCTGAGATTTTTTTTCTAGTTTTCTCTGCTTTTGTCTTAATTGTGCTGTAGAAATTGCTACGGTAATTCTACCTTGTGGACGTTGTTGAATAATCCAAGCAGTAGTCTAAATCCTACCTTGCCAATAGTAAAAAATCTTAATAGATTCAGATGTTATTCAAACCCCTGCCATGTGTCTGAAAGGTAGGGGAGGTAAATAAGAATCTATTTCCCTATTATGTTCCTGTAAATGGCAATACTAGGGCTGCTGTATATCACATGGCTTCTGCCAAGTGTGAATGAGGATTATCAGTTATAAAACTGCAGTTTAAATCTAGCAATTTTGAATTGTATGAAGGAAAAACTAAACTGTTGTACCTGAAAAACGTCTCAAATCATAATGCTGTTTTCATAAATACTGGCTTTTGAGGTCCTTCTATGTTGTGTTTTAAAACTGTATGCATGTTTATATACGAGATACTTAAGTGCAGGAAGTATGGATGCGTTCAGGTCTTGTGTGTACCAAAAGCACATCTCAAAGTACAACAAAAGCCTTTTTCCTGTGATGTAGAAATGATGCACTTGGCATAAGGAGGAGGAATCAATGAATTGAATAGGAAACTCTAAATATCTGAGGAATGTTAATAAGCTGACACATTTGACAGCTTCTTTATTGCATATTCTTTTGGGAGCTTGAAATGGCATGCGTAGGTTACGTAAAGGGAAATGCACTATTTGGAAAAACATAGGAAATCTTATCTAGCATTCCATCAGTTAGGAAGATGCCCTCTTTTGAATAAGCACATTGATCAAGTCTCACTATTCAGTTGTATTCTTCTGAAGCAGTTGACATTTAGTCAAACAGTTGAGCTTTATGGCTTTGTACTTCACAATGATTTTCAGTATATTTTTTAAATAATGCTTTTTTGATGAAGAGATATTATTACAACAGATCATTATATCTTCAGTGAGAAGCTAACTTTAAGGTAGGTCTAGAGAGCATTAATATTGATAACGTTAATTATTTCCTCACTATAAATGTTTAAAATATATATCAACTGTAGGGAGTGATTATCCTTTTTCTTAAAGATAATCTTTTTCTTACAGCACATTCTTGAATTTCTTTCAGAAAGATAATGTTGCTTTCCCCCCTCCCGCCCAAATACCACTACATGTTTTTCATGTACTTTCAGATTATAGCTCATAAAGCGCATTGAGAATATTATTTAAAGCTCATTTCTATTTCCTGGTCATGGTACTTTTTGAGAAGTCTGAAATGATTGCAAGTATGTAAGTATGTGGTCAAAGGGGCCTGAAATCTCAACCCTGAATTAGTACAAAATAGATGTCCCAGTCACAGAGTTTCTTGCCCATCTATTCAGAATATGAGTGTTGTTATGGTATGGAATAGGAGTGGTGTTATGGTGTTTCTCTTACTTTGTTGTAATTTTAGGATTGCGCTATCAGATTAAGGCACCACAAGTGTCATTTTTCACATTTGAGAAACAGGAGCAGTAGTAAAGGAGAGCTATACCTCTCAGGAATTAAAGAGATTCAAATATAACACGGGTGGCTCTGAAAATAACTAGCTTTACTCCATAGAACAAATTTGTCTCATTAGCAGAACAGGAGTCCATGGGAATGCTAGGCAGTTCATATGATCTGCATGTGACTTCTGAACAGCTGGCAAATCTGAGGTGATCAAATCACCCAAGACCTTGGGGGGAGGAGAGGGGTAGCAGTGGGGCATGGGGCAGGGAAGGAATAAATTCCCCCAGGAAGGATGGGAATATGTTTCAGTAGTGGAGGAGCAGCAGGGCCATACAGAGACCTTTGCTTGGTCTCTCTGTATAAATGTTAAGGATGTCTAAAAGGTTGAATTTTCCCCCCCTTCTATCTTACCTCTATAGTTTGAGGGCAAATAACCAGAAATAGTAGAGAGTGCGGTGGATAGCCTGGATTGTGAATGGAGATCAGGCATGATGCCTTCAGCAGAATTGCCTTGCCTACTTGGGACTCACACACCATACTAGCAACATTCATTGTTGGGGGTTCATCTGTTTCTGTCCAGAGCGGTGCACTCTGGAAGGCAATAAGGACTGCAATTGCATGAGTCTTCCTCATGTTCAGGAGGGCAAGGTTCTCCTGTGTCCCGTTGCTGTCACTCATGCTGTCTGAATGAGCAGAATTGGTAGAGGGAGGTCCTGACCTCTCTCTTTACTGTTTCTGATGCTTTCTGCTGTTATTTCCGAAGGGATACATTTGCACGTGTTCACCTGTCACGCTAGTGTTAGCAGAGACCCATCAAAGTTGCTGGTTTCAACAGCTTATAAATCTGAATGAAGTGCTTCCAAAGACACGCTGCTGAAGCAGCCTAATCTGTTTTGAAAATCTCTGTTTTTTCTTTTCATCCATGGGTACAAGGACATAATTCTGAATTATTATTATTATTTTTGAATTTGAGAAGACTGTCAGAGGATTTCAGGAGCAGAGGATTTTGGCCTGTAAGTGTTATACTTGTTTTAATCCAACCCTGACAGATGAATTTATCACTTGCATTTTCTAGACTTCTGCATTACCTGAAGTATGGCCACTTCTAGCCAACAGGGCATATCATCTGTTGCTGCTTTACAATTCCTGATGCCACTACTGTGACAGTACCAAAGTGAGGTTTTAACAAGGTGATTACAGACAGGTGAATTTTTGCTAGCCTTATTAAATAATATGTCTATAGGGTTTCCTTTATGACTGGTGTGTTTGTACAGGTCTAGTGTAACAAGGACCAAATTTTTCATGGCCACTTGGCAACAGTAGCTAGTAAATACTCACTGAAGTGTAAATAGGAGTTGTTTATGTAGACTGTCTTGGTTTTCGTCTGTGATTTGATAATAATGAGACTTTCTATAGGGCTATGACTAGAGAGGGGAAAAGACTTCTAAAGAAAGAATTTATTACATTATTTGTAGTAGTATTTCCATCCGTAGGAACAAGGAATTTAAAGCTACTGATTCCATCTATATCCAAAAATAGGAGGAAAGAAAATGCCCTGAAAATCCCATCTAAAAGTCATAACACTAACTTTGCAAATGTGAATGAAATGTGTACTTCTCCCCTTTCCAGAACTGATTTCTCCTTTTTCTTTTTCTGCTGCTCATCAAAGGACTTTTTCTCGGGCATCATGCCCTGTGTCCAGTCTATCAGCAGTACTGAAACTGCGTGCTAGTTGAGTGAGTCTTCTCAGCATGTACAGCTGAAACTTAATTCTGTTGCTATGTGTAACTATTTGGTGAAGACACCATCAGCTATTCACAACTAGTCTAACATCTGCACTTAAACATATTTAATAACTGGACACATGCACATCATAAAACATCTGAGCAAAACCTTGCCAGTGATAAGTATTAATAGCTAGAGGTGACCACAAAAAGACAGCAGAGTGCTCCTAGGATAGGAGTTCTTGACAGGGAATAATTGGCAGCATTTGTCTGAAGTCTTGAATCTTCCACCTTCCTTCCACTGTCTCACACCAGCCCTTCATTTTAGAACGATCAGCAGGCCATTAACAGCTTTTACCAACTCCTCAAATTAGAGCAGGAATCAAATGTAAGGTGCACTATGTTGTAACTTATACAATGCAATGTAGAGATGGTGAAAGAACTGAACATGAAGAATTGTATGTTATACATCTATTTCACTTTGCCATAAAAACCCGATGCTTATTCTTTGTCACTTGTCCTTTTGTTCTAGGCCAACACATATGAAAAGTATTGGGGATTTTATCAGAAATTTGGAGGCCAGAGTTTCCCCAAAGACCATGTAAAAAAAGCTATTGCTGAAATTGAGGAGATGTGCAATATTTTGAAAAAAGAAGGTGTAATTGTCAAGAGGCCTGATCCAATTGACTGGTCTGTGAAGTATAAAACACCTGATTTTGAATCTACAGGTAAATACTATTCCGCTCTTGAAGGGTGTATAGTCTGTTTAACTCCCTCGTCTGAGACACTTCGGCTGCCATCTAGCCTAACTTCCTGCTTGGAGCGGGAGTATCCAGAGAGGGTAGATCCTACTCAACTTTGTATCAATTGTGGTCTTCAGGTTCCCTTCATGGCAGGCATGTTCTTAAGTTAGTTTTTACTAGTAGAAGTTCAGTGGGGACCAGGTAATAATTGTGAAAATTATTAGCAATATAATAACAAAGCTGTATTTTTTTTGCTTGTTTCTTATTTATGTACCCTATTGGGACTAGTTCTGCATTGCATCAAATTCCTGTTCTATGCTATTACTATTTAAAAGGATGACACACAAAAAATGAGGTACTCTTGGAAAACCCACTACCTCTTAACTTTTATAGAAGTCTTCTGAGTAGTTCATAAGCATATGTCTAGTTAGTTTCCATTAATCAGACTGTGGAGACTTGTAGATTGCGGATGACTTCCTTCTAGCTGTAAACTTGTTATGAATGAGGCTTTGTAGCAAAATGTTGCAAGTATTTTGAATGGAAAATGTCACTTTGAAAAATTGAAGACTCTCAATAAGAGCCTTATTATGGGCTATTTTCCTGACTTTTGTGAAGATGCTTTTTGCAAGTCTTTCGGGTAGAGAAGTAATGGTAAAAATGGTGGTAAAAAGCGAAGAACCTGAAAAATCTGAGAAAAGCCTATTTGTTTCATAGGTTCATGCGCTTTTTCCTTTTAGGTATGTATGCTGCCATGCCAAGAGACATCCTGCTGGTGGTGGGAAATGAAATTATTGAAGCGCCTATGGCTTGGCGTGCTCGTTTCTTTGAGTACAGAGCGTATAGACGAATAATTAAAGAGTACTTCAACTGCGGTGCTAAGTGGACAACTGCTCCCAAACCCACAATGGCAGATGAGCTCTATGATCAGGTATTATTCTCATTTTGCTTCAGAACTTTTGCTAATTTCAACCGGAAATCTGTTTCACAAAGGGAGAGGGAAATAAGTGAATTTGTGTTTTCTTTAATGTTGGAAAACTTTCTACAGTCTATCCAGGTGAAACTGAGTGTGCACCTGTGTAATAAGAAACAGGAAGTTGTGCCTATTGCAATCAGGTCTACTCTGAATTGTTTTGATTACTGACTGTAACTTAGCATTGCTAAAGAGGAAAGAATGCTCAAAGGTCATCACAAAATGTACTTCAAAGAATTAATATTTCCCGAATATATCAGGAAGGTGGGAAAGAGTTATGTATATTTCTTTTCACCAAAAAGACCTCACAATTCTTGTTTTGCATGAAGGACTTGTATTTTGGAAGCTACAAGAAGAAATAGTGAAAGATCTAAACTGTGACTATTTACCTTCTGAATATAAGTGATTTTTTTTTTTCTTCTGTAATACTTTACTTTGACAATTTTGGTAGTTTTCTATAGGCTCCCATTTGCATTAGGATCTTGGTAGCATCTACAATAGGTGCAGCTAAATTGGTTGTGAAATGATTATAACTTTTTGGGAGCAGCGACAACTTCCCAGTGATGCAAGGAGGTCTTTATTAAATGAAATTACCCTAGAGTAATCAGTCAATATTAGAAAACATCCAGAGCCTATTGTAAAGCATACTTACTTATCCAGTAGCTTTTGTTTGTGCTGTTTTTTCCACCTTATCTGTTCTTAATTCCATTGTTCTAAAATGTATTTTAATTCCTGAAATTTTACCTTCTAAGTTAAAGTAGTACTTCAATCTAAAATGTTGAAAAAGTGCAAAGTCCACCTGTGTTAGGAAATAGCTTGCATACAAGTATTTCTGTCCCTGTGCAATAGTTTGTTGGACTGGTAGTTAAACTCAACTGGTAATGAATACTTTCAATGCACAAGTCAGTATACTATCGAGACAGTGGTTCTGACAAACAATTAACTTCTTGATATAACTCTTCTCTTATACCATCACCTATTCTTGAATGTAATTGAAACTCTATTTATTTAAAATTCCATAATTATGCTTTTTCTTCTACTCATTTAGAAGTAAGAAAAACAAACCAACTCCAAGGGAACATACGGAACATACTAGCTATCAATATAAACATATCTTCTTCATTTCAAAATGCTCATCAGTAGCAAATGGTTTGAAAACTTTCGCCTACTAGCTCCAACCTAAAGTTATCTCCTTTCTGAATTAGGATTATCCCATCTGCTCTGTTGAAGACAGGCACAAACTGGCTGCTCAGGGAAAATTTGTAACTACTGAATTTGAGCCATGCTTTGATGCTGCTGACTTCATTAGAGCTGGAAGAGATATCTTTGTACAAAGGAGTCAGGTAAACAAAGGTTTCTTCCAACAGTGTTGTTATCTATCTTTGATGATTGATATTTTTATATTTACATTTCTAAACAACATTAAAATATTAGTATTGACAAAATCTGGTATTTATAGAGTATCTGTTAAATATTAGCTAGAGGCACAGGGTTCTAGTATTTTGGTGTTAAATATTTATTTAAATAAAACCTTATATAAACTAAATTTGGATGTCATTTATATTCTAGCCTAGTGAAACTTTGTTCTGTTTTTAGGTTACTAATTACATGGGCATTGAATGGATGAGGCGACATCTTGCACCAGACTATAGAGTGCATGTAATATCCTTTAAGGATCCAAACCCTATGCACATTGATGCCACATTTAATATCATTGGACCTGGTCTTGTGCTGTCTAACCCAGACCGTCCCTGCTACCAGGTAAGACTGCAGCAAAGGAGAAAATATCAAGTGTTTGATATTTTTAAATGATTCAGATATCCCTACTCATCATTTAAATCGTTTGAAGTGAGGGTGAAGAGGGGCTTTTCTTAAAAATACTGGCAGGCTGGGTTGCTTACTGAGTTTTTAGGACTAGAGCTCCCTCTCGTGGTTACACGTGAATAAAGAGCTCCTCCAAGTATTCAAGCAATGAGGTTGAAAAGTCGATTCTCTTTATCCAAATTATCCTCCTCTTATTTTTAACTTAATTGTGTTATTCCGAGAGAAACATATTCCACCGGATACCTATGTTTTGTTTCCTTTGTTAAATAGACTGCATATTAAGCTTCTCAGGAAGTACAGTGCGGAAGTAACTCTGTGGTATTTTTGCTGGTTTTGTTTCTATAAAGAGCACTGTAATTCATATCAGTGATTCCTATAGGGAAATTAATAATCCTAAAAAATATAATACTTATTTAACATTCTTACAAATATCGTTTTCACTTGACAGGCTCTAAACTGCATATATCGTCTTTGTTTTTAATGTATCTTTGTATACTTAGCTTATACTAAGAAAAACAGTAGAACTATGCTAGTAGTATGCTAAGTTGGAAAAGGTCTTCAAAATGTGCTTGTACAAAAATTGGTTTTGTGGATGGAACACAAGGGAAGGGGGTGTTGTATATACTGAACTACCCTGAGAAAATGTGGCATAGGTTGGATGACATAATGTGATGCTTTAAGAAGCCTGTTTAGAATCTAACTAAATTTATTTTTCAGATTGATCTCTTCAAGAAAGCAGGCTGGACAGTGATTCACCCCCCTGTGCCACTCATCCCAGATGGTATATTCATACTTTTTTTTCTAATAATTCCATAATATTCTTAAGCATATTCTTATGGGGCAACATTGGTACAAAGTCTACAGTTACTGTAGCAGGTTTGTTCTCCTGTGTTTAGATCACCCACTGTGGATGTCTTCTAAATGGCTCTCCATGAATGTCCTAATGCTGGATGAGAAACGCGTGATGGTCGATGCCAATGAGACTTCAATTCAGAAGATGTTTGAAAAACTGGGTATGTCCTAACTTATTTTAACATACACTTAAAATGAAATGATCTTGAGCTCAACTGTGTGCATCAGGATGAATGGAGGCTTCACTGATAGTAGTCAAAGCAACCAGCACTGGAGAAAGGTATTCAAACAATCGGATTAATAAATAACAGTCATTCAGTGGTTTCTCTCCTGAATGCTTAAGACATACCTACAGCTTGAAGCAAAAGAAGGTATGAGTAGTAATTAAAATTGCTTATAGCATGAGCTTTTGAATGAACTTTTTAAATGTGAAACTATCTGTTTGGTTTCAAAGTCAAACTCTGTGTTAGAGGGATTGTATACGTATTGCTGAGTGATACTGCCAAAATGCTTCAGATTTTCCTTCTCTTTATACTTCAAACTAAGACTACTTAACCTAGGTATTTCTGCTCACTTACGGAGAATCTCTCTCCTGCAAGATGTAACCTTAGATAGGGCAGAACTCCTTTAGATATGCAGTGGCAGGATAACTATTATTGAATATAAAAATCCAAGTCTTATGCACTGCTCCCTGGAAAGACAAATAAAATAGACTTAATTTGCTGAACTCATGCAGTTAATCCAACTGTTCCCATCATGCCGGGAGAGAAGGATTTGGGTAGGTCTACTTACAGCTCATAGCTGGTCAGTAGGAGGGTAGTCTACTTTTGCTTGGTGCTATAGCCAGCTGACTCTTGCTGCAGGATAAGCACATGGTGATGCAAAAGTTGACAGATTAGATGGACTGATGGGTAAATAAGGAAAAATCAAGCAAAGTGGGGGATCGTTGTATTGGAGAATGAGAAGGAACACTCCCACAAGCAGAAGGCTAATGAGAGAGAATGAACTGAAGGTGAAAGATAACTGAACCTAGAAGAAAGGCTGCTTTGCTCATGGAAGAGAGCACTTGATTGAAGCTTCCCTCAAATCTGAGACAGTTCACAGATGAGAACCATGCAATCTAATGTTTTATTCTACTTTTAAAAGACTGGGTATACAGCTGTTAGTGAACAACTCTAGCTTTCTAGTCTTGGGTTGTTTAATTCTCTGCATGATCAAGGAGCAGAGTATCTATAAATACTTTAAAATACTTAGAAAATGAGGCTATTAATGCCAGTTGTGACACATCCTTCACACTTGAACTTTACTCTGTGCAAGTTCTACATAAAATTCTGTAGTCAGTAAGTTCATAGGACTGAGATGGGTCTGCTGGGAATGAAAGTATTTCTGACCTAGATGGTGGATTGTACTGAACTGCTCTTGATCTCCCAAAAGTACTAAGAAAGAAAAAGTCAAGCTTCATAACAGAAAAGTCTTCTGATCCTAATCCATCTCTCAGGACTTTGTGTAAGCTGAGCCACAGCTGAAAAATCAGAGCTGAAAAGAAGTGGGAGGAAGCTTAACTTAACCTAGGTAATAAGTATAACAGCTTTTTCTTCCCCCTCTCAGAGAAAGAGGGTCTTGGAGATCCGTACTTTCAATTCTGGTTTTCTTGAAAGGCACTTGAAAGAGTATATTCAGCGACTGAACTGTAAATGCTTGCACAGATTTATGTAAATGTGCCTTGGTCACATATCGTAGTGGCATTTCAACTAATTTTTCACATGCTGAAGAAAATGATTTTCTTTTTGACTGACATGTCATAACACATCAAACACCAGCTGTGCACCAGGTACTGTATTATTCCTGAGGGCATGGCTGAAATAAACAAATTAGCTGTGTTCCTAGCTTGTTCTCTGCCTAGAATTTGGGGGAAAGAAATTCTTAACAAATGAGTAGGAAATACTTTAGATAATCTTTTATCAGATCATAGAATGTTCTGATCAAAGCTTACCACATGAATCTGAGATTTTCATTTAAAAGTATGCAATGTATGTTTCTTGCAGGCATTTCTACAATTAAAGTGAATATTCGCCATGCCAATTCATTGGGAGGTGGTTTCCATTGCTGGACATGTGATATCCGCCGCCGTGGTACCCTGCAATCTTATTTTGACTAGTCATGAGCTAACTAGGCAGCTATAGTTCAGCTTCTAAAATAAGCATAGGAAATGAGCTCATGCAGCCATTTTAACAAAAGTGAAATTAATTTGTTATAGTGCTTGATCAGTGGTGTCCTTACAGTGGTCTAGGGAATGATTTATTCTTAGGTACTCTTCACTTTAAGCAATATAATTGAAACTACTTCCATCAGCAATACAGGTTTTCTGGCTGGCTTTTTGAAAGACATCCTTCATCTACGAAGCCCTCTCACATTGGCTTTGAATGTAAAAACTTGACAAGATGGCTAAAGGCTCTTGCTAGATGAGTTTGGTCACTAACATTGGACATCTACCTCTGTCTGATACTCTATCAAATAGGCAGCTTGAAATGTTAAACTTGAATTAACATTTCTTATTCCTTTTAATCGGTTTATTGTTCTAATATATTAGTGTTTAATGCAGTTAAAACAGATGCGACTGTACAGATCTCTTATGGAACCAAGTAATTTTATAATGCTTTTCATGTTGGGCCATACAGATATTCAGAGAATTTCCAGTATGATCTAACTTTAAAACATTATTTTCATTTACTTGTGATGTCCGTCTACATTTTCTTCTAATGCATTTGTCATGCATCTGAACACTTTTTTATATTACTTTTTGTATTGCTGAAATTGGTTCTTTTATTTAACTTTTTAAAGTGTACAAATGGTAGCTAATAGTCTGCATCTACAGGTTTTGCTGTGAATTGTTTACGTAACTAAAAAAAAATGGAAAGAAAAAAAAAAGAGCTGACACCTCCTTCACTGCTCATGCAACCTCCTTCAACTGTAGCAGATACCGCGATTTGAGTATTGATTACTGAATATGTACTTTTTATGCTAATAAACTTTTTTGCATTCTCTGTTTGTGTTGCCTTTCTTCTGAAAAGGAGTAAGCATGAAATATCTGGATGGCTAGGTGCTTGTAAAATCCAGCATACAGCTGGAAATAGAAAATACACATGGCTTTTTCTGTAAAATATGGAACATCTTAATGCAGGAAATCCTTGTACTATATTGTTCACATAACATGTTGTTGTTTGTGTTTTGTCGAGAAGTAGGACTGGTGGGGGAGAGTACCCTCAATAGATGTTTATTATCACAGTAGGGAGGAAGCTACTACTCCATACAATACAGTGCAACTACACGGAAAAGGTTTTGCAAAATCAGCTGTCAGGCATAACATGCTCACGTTTAAGTTATCAACAAACTATAAAGCCCCATTGTCGTATTTTGCCAGCAGCTGCATGGGACCAAACGTGTTTTTTTTTCATGTGTTGATGATCTAGAATTCTGTAAGACATGCCACCCTGGAAGAGCTAATAACATGGCTACCACCATTTCACTGAGTAAAGATGGCTTCTCTCTTTTAACTTTAAAATCAAGACTCTTTAGGCAGTTGAAATTAATCAGAGGCTACAAGTATAAGTTAGTTTTGCTTTCAATTAACGACAAGGGAGCTGGACGTTTAGCCTAAGCAGCTGGGTAGAGGGGCATGCATTCCAAAGCATTCTTTTGCCATTGTTCTGCATGCTCTAGTGCTGAAGTGGATATCTGTATATCTGTGCATAGCATAAGGTATCACACGGTACAGCTGAAAGCATTAAAAGCTTTGGCCAAACGTGGATTGATAACTGGATACAAGTGCCTCTGATACATCCACAATGATGGAGACTACTTTCATATCTTGTTATATGTGACCCTTACTTGATAGTACAGTGTTGCTTTATGTAAACGTTACGGATGCTCTGACTTCATCTCAGTATACTTTTCTGAAGCAATTGTAAGCACAATTCCCTCCCATGCACACACAGTAAATGTGATTGACCTGCCAGTGATAAAGGTGCTGCATGTGCACCAACCTTAATGTTCTCTTTCTCTGGAAAACGTGCTGCTGTCTGCTCTGATGTGATCAGCTGTTTCTTGCATGTTCTTTAGAGCCATAGGAAAGGAAGAATAGGTGGGGTGGCTGGCCTGTCTCTGAAGTCTTCTACCAGTTTATTCCAATAATGAAGGTAGCTCTTTCAAAAATAGTGTAGACTAGAGATTTTGACATCACAGGAGAAAACACGACACATTTATATCCAATGTTAGACTAAGAGTTTTAGACCCCAACAAATGCTTAAACTCTGTAAAGTTTTTTTCAGTTACCATCCTGTTTTGATTTGTAGTGTTTAAAATTAAGGCAGTGGTATCCAATGATGAACATGACTGAAAAATTACAAGGACTCTTGGGTAGTTGTTTATACCCATCTGGGAGGAATGTAGAAAGCAAACGGCTCAAAACAAAACAAGGACTGTAAATCACCCTTTGTATTAAACCCAGTGTTTTAAGTTTGAAGGAAAAAATGCTAGAATTCTTTTTTTTTTAGCTTTTTTTTTTTTAAATTATAGTGGTTTTCATCACTGTGTTTCTCACAAGCTCTGTTGCTTGTGGGCTGTTTCTTTTTAGGCATGTGATGCATTTCTGTGGAACCCTGTACTCCTGTTTGAATCTACTGAAGGCTCACAGGTTCTGCTTGGGTTTTAAAGAAAGTGTAGTAATCTTTACTTTGATGACAAATACATGATCCCTAATGCTGGAACAAAGCTGTCTTTACAGCAGGCCTGTGAATATGTCTTGCTGATTTTTTTCTTCAATTCATTTTCAGAAGCAGAAACAACCAACCCAAATGAACAAACATATTGATATTGACTTGGGAGTTTAGGCTTCTAGTTTAACAGGAAATGCTTTCCTATTTAGGTCATGACTAAAAATCGATTTGAAAGTTGCTAATGTGAAATTTAGCTTTAGTCTTAGTTCTAGTACTTAGATGAAGAACAACTTCAAGAATTAGTACCATTTTTCTTTCATAAGCATTTTGTCGTTTTGCTTAAGTGAAGTTAACACGCAGTGTAGATGGAATTTCTCCTGTTTTGTATGCTTTGGGGCAAGCTGAACTGTGTTTAAAAATCTGTGTATAGTCTCAAAGGATCAGAATTCTTCTTTTCCATTAATAGTTCCCTTGATTATGTCTGGTGGGACTTTCGAAAAGGATATTATTGAACATCAAATTAGGTGCAAAAAATTTATGAACGTCAGCCTTTTCCCAGCTTTTTTGCTTATCCTTTATAAAATACGTATATTTTTTAACCTTAAACTGCTCACATAGTACGAAGTCTTTCAGCCTGCAAACCACCACTATGCTTCTGAAGTTGTTTGTTTTTTGTTTTCTGCCAGTAATACATATTCTTCTACCTAATCCTTGGAGGTTTTGGCTTAATAGATTTGTCTCCAACTCATGTTTCCTTCAACAAGGAAGGCAGGGGATTTTTTCCATATGATCAGAAGCTTTCTGTTCAGTTTCAGCAGTGGCATCAGAATGCAGATTGGCGAGACACACCAGGAGAAATGCATTGACACAATGAAGTGTTACTACCATCATTTAGGGACAGAGGAGCTGGTAGTGTGAATATTTTTGAGACCTTCTCAGATCTGTCTCCTTGACTGACTTTAGCTGGTCACTTAGCCAGTTTACTTCCACATAAGGAAAAAGAGAACCACGCCTAGTATTCCATGAAGTGTAGCGATGGTTAAACAATACATGCCTGGAAACTGCTTCAGTTTGCAAAAGTGCTGAAGACTTTTTGGGATCCTGTGTAAGTCTCCTGCAGCACAAGACCAGAGAGAACAAAGTTTCTGTCTCTCTTGCAGCTGCAATATTTTCCCACCAGTGTGCAGTACATATGCAAATGTATGCTTACAAATGTCTCTGGGGTTGATATGCACTTCTGTATAACCAAATGTAAAATTACCATTTCTTACACTTTCTTCTGTTTTACCAGAGCCATTGAGAGATATGATTATGCTGCTATAGGAGAGAATCTATGAAGTGAACAAAGCAATGACAAAAAAAAAATAAAAAATAAATCAAATGTATATTTTAAAGCTCTAGTAGGTTTTCTTTATAGTGGAAGAACTGGAAAAATGCTGATGAGAATCAACATTTTCCCCAGTAACTCATTCAAGAGGGAGTGATGCAGAGACAGCAAAACCTTAAGAGGAATGATGAAGGGAACATGATATATAATACTGCTCTGGTAGATGCCACCACATAATGCTGATACTTATAATCTTCCAAGTTATTTTTGTTCTTGCAGAGAGGGAGGTCAGCCCATGTCACAGTTGGTTTTGGTTAGACAAGACCCTGGAAATAGGAATACATGGTGAGAAACAGGAGCGCTTGGTTTCTGCTTTGATATCCAATTACAAGCAATTTTTGGAGGCCAAATTACATGCGGGCAACAGGCCTTGCTATTGGGCAAGATGGAGGAAGCAGGCGTGATGGTGTTTGGCCACTTCTGTTCCAGGCTGCAGTTTATATGTAAATACAAACAAATTAAATACGGGCTGGACTTGAATTTTGCATAATTTGTTTTTCAGTCTGAGAAGGCCTTGAATACTTGGTATTGCTTGGCAGAGGGGCACTTTAGCTTTCAGAATAAATGGTTTCAAAAGAAGCATCAGAAACACAGGATTGACTAGAAGCCCTAAGGAAAGGTGATAAATCAGTTGCCTAATCTACAGAGAGAGATCTTCAGGGTGGGCTCAGCCCAGCTGCAGGGAATTAGCCAGCCATGCTCCAGGCAGTGGCTCTGGAGGGCTAGGATTTCCCTTGCACTGAAACTTCTGAAACTTGTCTGCAGTAGGCTTGCTGGTTATAAGAAGCCACGTGCTGCATTTGTGTAAACGCCTGCAATAAAGGTTCTTTGTGTCTATTGTTTTTAGATTAGACACGTTTCTTAGAGTACCAGTGGCAAATCAGAGAGGATGTAGAAAGAAGGTGAAGTCTTAGGTAGGAACAGCCTCTTGCAACATACCTGTAGTTTGTGGCTGGGAATGCTAAGTGCCAGTGGTATACAAAGTAGGGGAAGGAGAGCCTTTTTTCCCTACTTAATGTGCAGAAGGGAAAGAATGGTTCTCTCCAGTCAGTTCCTGTAGGCTGTGTCTGTTCTAGCAGAATATGGTTGTTTCTTGGTTTTGATTACTCCTGAATCTTCCTGCTATCTAGTTTAAAATACTGTCATTTGGTTCTGCTTTGGTATCCATCTGATTAATAGCACAAACTGCAAAGATTGGTGGGTAGCACTGCAACTCCTGTGTTGATGCTTAAGAGGCATGGGCTGATGTCTGTGCAACTCCATATAAAATTTTTTTTGTTTTTTAAATCAAAAGTTAGGCCCACTGGGGAAAAGAAATTTGTCTGGCTTTATGTGCTGCTGTTGGAAATTAGACTGTTGGATCCACAAATATTTCTGCTAGTCAGTTATGTTGCCAGAGTTGAATTCCCTGTTCCAGCCTTCCAGAGTGGCAGGGGCTCTTCATTCCTGCTACAGCCAGACCCAGTGTGTTTAGCTCTGCTGAAACTGTTGGGATGCCCCTCAGCCTCTGGCATTTATAGCTTCCCAAGAGTATCTGCTTCTGCTTTGCTTATGCTAGAGCATTCTTGGAGCTTAATTGAGCAGGCAGGAAATAGTTCTATGATAATGAGTGATGTCCAAAGTTAGTGGTTCATTCATTAGTTTATAGCAAATTGTCACGATTTATGTGTTGGTGAAGTCAGTTGTATGAATGAGAAACAGAACTTTCCAAATGCTTTCTTACTGGAATGGTATTTTCATAAGCTTGGTAGTGTGACGAATTAGCGCTACAAAAAAAAATAGTCTATCAAATCCACTGCATGCTCTATAACACTTTATACCATCTCTCTGTTCACTTTATGTCTTGCAGGACAAGAGAGAGGGAGAAGCTATTTGGCTGAGACCCAGACTGGATAACATGAAGGTGATTCTAGCTGGCAGGGATGAGCAGGAGGAGGAACTGGCAGAGACTAAGGTAACACCCTCAGCTACGCTGGTTTATCTGTCATCTACATGGATAATAGTTTAGGGACCTCTGACTCAGCTTTGCTTCAGGAGAGCAATAAGTGGTTTTTAAATCTTACGTAGCCTTCCCCATCTAAAGTATAGTGTATGGTTTCCCACCAACCCTGTTTTACATACCCTATCTTGCCTCTATCTTTCTATGTTTACCACAGTGACAGATTAATTTTTAGACAGCTTATAGACCTGGATTTATGCACCTATTTTGCTGTAACTGACAGTAGCTACTTTTGGAGTCACATCTTTATGTGGTTTGAAACTTGTGGGAGTATTTTCATTTCTCTTCCACTGCACAATGAAAAAATAATCTCTATCTTTGTAGTGCTCTTCCTTCTCATCGCTTGGAAGGTATTGTACTGTGCTGTAGGTGCTGTTAACACAGCACAAAGATCTTAAATAATTGCAGTTCTTTATTCAAACATTTGTTAATAATGATTGATTTGTCTCCTTAGTCATCTATGTTTCGTTTTGTCCACAAGATGGTGTTGATATTCTGCCCTTTTCGTGAGCTCTGTGTCAATGGAAACATTCACCAAGGCACATAACCTAGAAAGAGCTCAACATTAGATAACCTTTAGCATTACCTCTGTGACAACCTCAAAGGCCCAGCAAGCATTGACAAAGTAAACCTTATCCCCATGAAGTAAAGGAGGTGTAGAAGGGGTGGTGGCTCACTGAGACCCCTTCCCAAAACTGAGCAATGAGCTTGAAAACCTGTTTGGTGGTTTGCACAGAACAACAGGGACTAATGCCCACTTATCAGTCCATGGTGGCTTCCACTGATGGGCCCTTGGGATGTGGTGAGTGCAGGGCTCTCAGCAGGCAGAGTCCTGTACGCCAGCCTTTAGCCTGCACGGAAACCTCAAGGACTGTTCAACCTTGAAAGAGTGAAGTTGCATCCTGACACAAAATACTAGATGTAATCTAGGAAGTGCTGGCAAATCCCAATGACAGCAGCACAGTAGAGGGTGCTACTGTGATGCTAGTAACTTTTTTCCAGTCTACCATAATGGATGTTATAGAAGAGTTTTTGTTTATTCATCTTGTTCCTATTGACATTTCGATCAAAGGATCAAAGTAAGTAAAAATACCTAAAAATGTTTTTTTTTTTCCTGTAAGTATCCTTTGTTTGATCATACACAAAGTACTACTTGTCAATGCCAAAAATTTCACATATCTTATGTGTGAAAGTGATTGCTGTGGAGTGCTAGGACACAGTCAGATATCTCCTTAAGGGTCAGCTGAATTGCTTAGCTTTGTACAGGGTGTCAGAAATGACATATAGGGCCAAATGGGGATTGAGCTCCGCCTTCTGAAACCTCCTTTGTGTGGGCTGAGAACCACAAAAATGTATCAACATAGCCATTAATTAAAAAAAAAAATATGGCTCAAAAGTCATACATTTATGGGGCCATTACCCATTCTTTTAGATCCCTCCTTGGGTTTCAGTTATGCCTCTCTTTCTATATAAAATTAAGGCTAAATATCCTTATTTTATTAAGCTCTGGCACAGGTGAGATTGCTGTGGGTAACATGGTTTATTTCAGGAGTTCCTGTTCCCTCAGATTACTGTTCAGAATATTTCCTTCTGTTAATCAAAATATACTGCTCATTTTTAGAAATATAAACATATTTGGAAGAACCAGGAGTTAAGATGAACTGGAAACTGTTGACGTGAACCTTAAGAAATTCCAAGTCATTAGTACAAAGCACAATTTAAGTTTCTACAGAAGCAGCAATTGCTTTGTGAATTGCATATTATTTCTTCTGCAGATTTGAAATCTCATTTCAGTAGTACATCAGTGATGCACTTTTGAACAGCAGATTTAAATTAAAACAGAATCTATCCTCTGTACTCTTCTTTCTATATTACCTCTGAGTCAGCAAGGTACTGAAATAACCCTGTTAGGTGACTTGCTTGATGTTTATAAGGGTGTTGAGTAGAGTTTGGCCCTGGCTAGCTGTAATGCTGAACTGTGTTCAAGGGAGCTAGAGTTCAGTGACCCAGGCTCTGTAACACAGCTCTTGTAAAAATTATACCAGACCTGTTCGTTTTTTCCCCCGCAGTTTACTAGTAAGCACTGTGATTGTCACTGAGTGTGTGACATCATTGTGGAATAGGAAGAAATAACATTTTCCTTACAGCATATTAAAAGTACCATTACTTGGCAATTTATGATGTCAGTATTTACCCAATACTTCACACATAGAAGTATGTTGTTTACCACAGACTTTTTCTCTCATGGGCAACAAATGGTCAGTGTATCCCGCAATATAGTGACTTTTTGCTAACAGTGACTTCTTCTGGGTGTGCTTGCTTCCCGAGACTCAGGAATTTTGAAGACTGAGGATTTATACACATCCACCCTTCCTTTCTGGGCAAGAAAGACTGAACCAAATTTCTTTGGCCTTGTGGTGGGCTGGACTTTTCTTGGGATAGCTGGCATCAGGATCTCATGTCACAAGGTGTTTGTGGTACCAAAGGGAATTCCTGAAAAGAAGGGTGAAATGTGGGTTTCAATGTACCTCCTTTCTTTTTGAAGGAATAGATCTCTCCAGCTTCTTCCCTGTAACCCTATTTACAAATCCCTATTCCTTGGGAGAGCTCAAGGGCTGTCAAGAGGATGACAAATATAATCCTAAGAAGAAAAAAATGAATTGAAATGACTGGGTTACTTAGTCATGGGGAAAGAGGAAATCAGGCAAGACATAAGTAATGTCTTCTACGAGTGTGGCATGTACTTTATCCATATTGTCATTCTCTTTTCTATATATCCAGCTATGTATGGTGAACAGGAGACTAGCGAAGAAGGGGCATGGAAGAGGACTGCAGTGGTTGTCCTTATCAATTGTTAGGCAATGATTTCACAATTGTAGCTCATTTTCCTCATTGGGAAGCCTGGAGACGGGCTGTGCTGCACCACTGCTGTCTGCAAACACCAGCATACTCAGATCCTGCCCCTGCTTCTGCTAAAAGATAAGAATAGTATGATGCAAAACGAGATTTCTTTCCTAAACAAGAAGAGATTTATAATGGCCAAACATTCAAGTTATGCCTAGCAAATACCAAAAACTAAACCCTTTGCAATGGTCTTCAAGATGCGGTCACTTCTATGATAACTCAGCCTATGAGTTCAGCTCACAAAGCTCTTTTAACTGGAACAAACAGGTTTATTTCACTATATTGAGTCCATGTTTTCTCACAGCAGCCCTGATCCCTGCCTTGCAGCTTATCTCAGAAAGGAAAAAAAAAATGTAAACCTTTGTTTAATGTTGATTAATAGTGTTAAAGTTACAGCGCGATGTCGATTAACTTGTTCTGACACGTTTTGTTGTGGCAGCAGCTTGTTACTCACAGGCCAGGGCAGCCTCTGTAATGGGCAGTCTTATCAGGGCTCGGGTCAAAGGCTGCAAGACCTGTGGTCTGAGTTTTATGCTCATGCCTACTGTGCGTTCAGCCGAGCACCCAGCTCAGTGAGGTATGAACAGCGCCGGGGTGTCACTAACCGCCCAGCAGTGCCATGTTTGGGGCAACTTGAAGTCAAACATAACATCTCTGTAGCACTGGCAGCTTCCCTCTAGTTTCTCATGTGAGTTTTCCAGATGGTGTGAGCTCAGCTTGGAGCCTCTCACTCAGCGGGGCATTTGTAGGAACCCTTCCCTCTGCCAGACCACCCATTTTCATGAACCCAACATCTCCTCTCTACTGAGTTTGCTTGAAGCTGGCTCTCCTCCCAAGGAACTCGGGCAGAGCCCACAAGCAATACAGTGCAATTTCCTTAGGAAAAAAAATGAGAAATACTTTACAGCTTTCCCTGCTTATCCAAAAGAAATAAGTTTCAGACATGTTCATGAGGCTTTCTCCTTGCTTCTGCATTAGAAATGCAAAGAGTTGTTTTGTCCCTATGGCCCCTTCCGTTTAACAACCATTCTCCTGCAGAGGTAAATGTTATTCTTGCCTATTTGCTGAGGGAAAGACAGAAAAACTGCACCATACTGTGGGCTCTCCAGAAATAAAAAAGGAAACTGATACCCAGCTGCAATTACAGTTCTCACTTCCTGATCTCCACTCCTGGGCTGGACTTCAAAGCCATCTTTAGACCCATCTGCATTTTTCCTTTTCTTTTTCCTCTTCTTCCCTTTTCTGGTTGACTTTGACAGTCAGGACTGCAGAACTACAAATGGGCTGAAAAGTTTAGTTTCTGCCTCAGCATTGGGGCTAGATCCTCCAACCTCAAGTCACCTTCTGACGCAGGGAAGAGACGTTACCGTTGTTTTACAGGGGAAAACCACTGAGCTACAGAGACAAATGTGTCTGGCCTGTCATTGCCCAAGAAGTCAGTGACTAATCCATGGGGAGAGTCCTGATGTCCTAAATTAGTCTGGAGTAAACCAAGCTGTGGGCTATCCTTCCTGTGATCTGACACAGCCTGGAACAGATGGCTGGTTTACACTGAAGGTTCAAGCTGAAAAGCTTGTTGAGTTTGTTTCTCCACAGCAACCATAGGAAAGTTTATCGTATGTTATGCTGTGTATGGGGAAAGTGTTTCCTTTAATTGCTCTGTTTTAAATTAGGAAATGGCCAATTCAAAACCAGAAAAAGTCTGACAGTTACTGCCACAGAACATCATCAAAGCAGAAGGTGTAGCATGGACACCTATGTGGATAATTAGGTGCAGTACTTTTGCTTGCTATTAAATGCAAGCAAACTTTGGAAGTTTAGTTTCCCCTACTCAGGGACATGGCTAATGTGTCAATAAATGGGTGACCTGTAAAGAGAAAACAGGAAAAAAAAAGAACAAAACAAAGAAATTTGATATTTCAGCCAGGCCCTTTGCTTACTTTCTTAAAATTCAGCAATTAGTGATCAGAGATTTTTGCCCAAGTCAAAGGAATGGCATAAAAGAGAGTCCTTAAAGCTGTTGTTATAAAGAGCCCTTGTGAATAACTGGGAAAAGACTGGTATAACTCCAACCTGTGTGCAGCAGAATCTTCCAGCTGGGCAGGCAGGAACTTGGCTGATCATCTGCTAGTGTGGACAGTGAGGTCACGTGGGCCTTGAGTTATTTCAAAATAGGCAAAACTTGCTGTCTGAGACTCAATTACACCACTGCAGTGGAGTGAACATGTGCCTGGGACCTCGAGCACTGTAGACTTGTGTTGGCCACTGGGAGAAGGCTGGGATAGTGTTACACTTGTGTAGCACCCTGTGGGGCATGTTGGCTTTGCTTTCCTTGGGCTTTTGTGGGCAAATGGTTGGATAAGGAGTTCACACGTTGGTAGGAAGAAATGCAAGTTTGGTAAAAACATTGAATATCTTCAGTGCGCAGCCTGCTATTCCTGTGAGACAGTAGTGCTGAGTATTGCTTGTCTCACAGCACAGGTGGGGAAGTTGAGGTGCAGAGCTTTGGTTTACCTCCTCAAAATCACAGGATCAATAGTAAAGATGTACGAGGTCACTGGCTTCCAAATTCACGCTCTTATCCTTCACTTTCCTGTCTCTCCATAAAGAGACACCTGTGTCCTTATGCTTATTGCCTATTTTGTTTATCACTTTTGACTTCACTTCTTTGAAATAAATGCGTAATCAATAATGCACACACCTGGCTAGACATGCGCTAGTGACAGTGTTTCTATTCATGTCCTAACCTAGATTGATGCTTTTAGTTAGTTACCATTTTGTAAAATGTAATCTCCAACTCCTTAAAGACCAATTTTAATTAAACTGCTGAGAAATATCTCATGAAATCAAATTTGATTAATGAATAGATGAGTACATAGATCTAGCACGTGATCTTGAGTAAATCACTTGTGCACTTTGTGCTTCGATGACAGAAAGAGGACTAAAACTCTAATTTTTAAGGATGCTGCCAATATGAATGATTGACTAATAGATTTTCTATTCTGACAGAACTAAAATTAATCTTTCTCTACAGTTACTACTGGAAAAAAAATGTTGCCATATAGATATAAAGATATAAAGCATATAGATATAAAGAATTGCTCAGCCAGAAAGAAGTTCACATACTAGGGACAGGGAAAAGTGGCCTTGCTTATCCAGAGTAATCAATGCCCCTGGACTCCTCTGTTTTGGGGATCCTTAAAGGAAAGGCCTCTCCTGAGAGGGCCATGCAGCTGCGCAGAAAACGAAGCCATGTGTGTCTTTAAACAGATGCCAGAGATCACAGTCAGTTTCGAAATTTTAGGGCACCAGCTATCTGCAATTGCACTGCCTGATACGCAATGTAAACAGGAAAAAGAGGATTGATCTTTTGTTACCTGCTTTTATTCATATTTATTGTAGCCCCTTTCTATAACATGTGCAATGTACTTGGAATTTCTTTCTGAAGTGAGCATGCTCCTTTAGGTACATGGTACTCCAGTCCCTGAGAAAAACAATCCATTTGCTTGAGAAAGCTCCCTCAGGTAGGGAAAAAGCTGCCTTATCATGTAACCTGATTTTTATGGACTCTGGCAGGGGACTTGAGGCTATTTTGTAAACTTGTCCCTATTTTATGCAGACTTTTGAGAACGTAGCTTTGTTAAGCTGAGCACGTGGCAGATGGAAGCCTAGTAGGCACCTGAACAAGAGCTCATCATCTCTCTCCTGCTTGAGGCCCTGAAGGCACTATCCACCAGGCCTGCTGGGGCACACGGTGCTGCTCACACTAAGAGTGATGTTTTATAGGGTTTTTACCCCAATGGGATTTGCAGATGTGGCTCAGGTATCTGCTGCGAGCTTTCCATTGATTGAAACGTATTTCAGATAAGAACAGCCAGCCCCCCGCCATCTTCTCTGGATTTCTTTCATCTAATAAAAATATTTATCTACCCAAGCAATAGGTTGAATGTAAGTTAGCTTTATGACTGCAGTGACGTGGAATGGTTGGTTGCTGGGTGACCTTGTCTGTGATTTTATGGTCTCGGCCAGCTCTCGCAGTGGAGAGGTGTGGCTATGCTATTGCACTTCATTGTCAAGTTTCTCCTGAGATGATCAGAGGTTCAGTGTCAGCTCTCTTACAGTACCTGGGAAGCCATATTCTGATAAACATTTGACATTTGTCATGTGAAAACCTGGATCTGCAAGTAAGGCCTAAAGGAGATAAATACCTGACAAGAGGAGCTGTAGAGGCTTAACAGAAAGGCCAAGCTTTGTGCCTCTGAAATCCAGCAAGAAATGGGGATCTGAAACCTTGGATTAGACAAGTGACCATAAAGCTTCTGTGTGGTTTACTGCAGGGATTTAGCAAACTGGAATACAAGAGCCTGAATAGTTTGGTTTGATTTTGCCTGGAGGGTGATTTAATGTTTTTCTTTGGAAACCAAAGTTTTTCAACGAAGCAGACATGGAAGAAAACGAAGGAGCAGATATTTTGGAAACCCACCCTGTCTCTAATGGTCCTTGGTGCAAGGTGAGGACTTTTTTTTTTTTTTTTTTTTTTCAATTACAGAAAATATTATCTCTTTCTGCTGTTTACAAGCGACTTCGGGAAACCATTGCCCTTGGACCAGACTGCATACAACCTCTGCATCAGCCTTTGTAAACAATTTCAGAAACTCCTTAGAGTGAGGTTGTGCTAAACAGTAGAAATAGAAATGAAATGGTAAGGTTTGTGGTTAAGCAACTGTCATCCACCTCACTGGAAGTTTCAAATATATGAGTAACTACAGGTTTCTGTGCTGTGGAAACTACCGAAATAGTTTTCCTAGGTGTCTGGAAAATCCAGAAACTTCTTATTATGCTAGCAAAGCCACTGCTTTAAGATCTGCAGGTCAAATGTGTTAGTAAAACCACAGCAAGCATAAAGTAAGATAAGCATTAACTTGGGCAAACAAATTGACAATTTAACTGCACAGAACTCGGTGT
Source organism: Cygnus olor (assembly GCF_009769625.2). Classification (NCBI taxonomy): domain Eukaryota; kingdom Metazoa; phylum Chordata; class Aves; order Anseriformes; family Anatidae; genus Cygnus; species Cygnus olor. The sequence continues at coordinate 11,555,008 of NC_049179.1, forward strand.
CCAGCAGAGAACTTCTAATATTCTCCCAGAGCTCGCTCGAGAGCATTTAACCTTCCTAACAGGTCAGCTGTGCTTCTTGTCAAATCTTGAGCAGTGACGTTCAGAGATTGTTTTCTGTTTGCTTGTGTTTGTAACTTGATCTCATGTAACAACATTGTCCTCAGCTCACATATAACCACAGGGGCAACTCTGACATCCTGTCTGAAAAAAAATGTTGTTGTTTCCTGTGCTTGAAATTTGAAAGACTTCCAATTTGGACAGGTTAGCATGTTTGTATTAATCTCATCCTGTTACACGAGAGAAAAGATTAGTGAATTGGGATCCAAGCATTCTACCTCCATCTTGTTTCACCCCCCCAAAAAAAATGTTTTTTCTCATCTTTTCAAGTTTTGGAGGGGACTGGTGGAAGTTTTGCTATTGCCTGTGCTGAGGCCAAGATTTCAGTCCAGACATTCACGCTCTGGAGAGAGTCTCTGTGAGATTGTGTCAGGATGTGGCAGTTTAGATTTTAGCTCAAACTTGCCCTTTCTTTATGGGAGTTACTGGAAATTAAGGGAGAGAACTTAGGAAGCTGGGAACTTGCAAAATATCTGCATGTTTGCTGCACATTAAAAACATTCTTAATGAATACAGAAATGTATGTATCTAATGGCAACATGTCAATATGTTTGTTTTCAAGAGCTGGTCAAGCAAAAAAAAAAAAAAAAAAGGACAACAAAAAAACCCACAATCACCTTGTTCTGTTGGAACATCTGCTCAGCATTGATCACTGCATTTCCTGCCCAGACTGTTGTTCGTATTAGTGCTCAGGGTCCTTCACTTGAGTATCTCCAACAAAAATAGTTGTTGTTGTTGCGTTCACTGTTTGTTATTTTTATTTTATTGTTTAAAGGCAAGATATCCAGTTAATAGGCAGAAGCAAGCAACATTAAAGAAAAAAAAAAAGAAAAAAGAACAGGGATTAAACAGCAGAAGTTTTTAAACATCGAGGGTGAAAGTTGTTCACCCCAAATATTTGGCAAGTGAGCAATGATAACAAAACATGTTCACAGAACTCTAAACCAGTTTGCAACCAAAACGTCCATGTATTGCTGTTGTTTTATCCATCTTGGATTCTCATTTCTGTGGAGGTGGAGAGTTAGAAATTGATTTCTGAAGTGGTGTGCAGCTATGTCCCTTGCTCAGTCAAAATTTTCCACGTCTGCAAGTGTGCATTGCTTCAGGGATGCTGGCAATGCTTTAGACATATGGATTTGAGTTCACGGGAGCCTGAGTAGGATGTATGGTTGTGGCATACATCCTACAAAATATATTGAATAATAATATGCAGTCTCTCATGGCCTGAAAGTTCACAGAACAGGTGAAGCTTTACATACTACCATATCATGGCTCAGACAATGTGATTTTCCCTCTATTAACCTGGAATTTTCTAGTTTTGCTTTAAAAACTGGAAAAAAACATTTTCCCTGGGAAAAACCTAGAGCATATTTTCAACCTTATCTAAGTTATATTGCAGTCTTAAAAATATTTACAGCAATGCGATAGCACATTCTTCCCAATTATTACTGAGAAATAATATTGAGCATAGCTTATTAACCAGCCATTCAGCAACTACCTTCACTTTTTTTTTTTTTTTCAAGTGCGAATTTGTGTTTGCAAATAGCTTTGTCCTCATCTTATTGTGGGTACAAATGTTACTCATTAGAGCCTCTTTGTCGGCATCCCAAAACGTGGCAGTTGAAGATCCAGCTCCAAATATTTGTTTGTGTTCCCTATCTTAGCGTTTAGTTTAAAGGGATTCACTCTCGTTTCAAGATGCAAGCGAAAGTGTGTTGCTGTTCTTTTATTTGTTTATTATAAAATCATAAAATATTGTCATTTTTCTGTAATTAGAAGATGTGGAGCCTGTGCTGTGACTCAGCAGGGAGACATGCATGCGGGCTGGCTTGCACCAGTGCCAGCAGGGCCTTGCTTTCATAGAATTTTAAATGCACTTGTAGGGTTTTTAAATAAAAAGAAGGTGGTTAGTTATTAACTTGCAGAAATATCTGATTTTAGAGAACGGAAGATTACAAAACAAACTGGATTTTCACCAGCTCCTGAAGGGCAAACAGCACACTGCATCTGGTGGGGAGAGAGAATTTGCTCCTTGCATTTCACTGCACTGTGTTTGTGTTGAAGGTTTTTCCCTCATAGTGCTTGATGTAAATGTTAATTAGCACTCCGGGGAAAAAGTGTTAACAAATGTACCTTTGACATAGGTCTACAGCTGTGCTTTGCTCTGTAGCTGCAGGCTGGAAAGATTAGCTGGCAAAATACCTTGTGCTGCTTTTTAGGAAACTCCTTAAACACAAGTTCAGTGAAGCTTGCTGAGCACTTCAGATTTGCTGCTCTGTTGCAGCTCAGGCTGCACTTGCTGCTCTGCGGAAGAGGTGCCCGGGAAAACCTGAGCAGTTGTAAGAAATAAAAGCTAACTCCTGGAGAAAAAAAAAAAAAAAGGGTACTTCAAGCCATTAACAGGCTGCAAATAAGTCTGTCTGGGCTACGGTTTTCACACGGTTTGGAAAGATTGTCTTAACTTACCGCAAACTTCATGGCAGAAATGCCTCCTCCCCCAGCGCTGATCTTGATTAGCAATAAATACGGGTGGTAAAGTCATTACTGTAAGCTGTTAGAGTAGAAAGGTAACAGTAATGCTTTCATAAACTCATTTACTTCATCATTGCACTTCTTTCTTTTCCCATACACGGCAAGTCAGAGATTCAGACATGGAAATCATTTGGAGGGTGTGATTTTTCAGGAGTGTTCAAACCTGCTTGGACTCAGGTTAGCATACAGACACTGTCATGGTGTCTGGCCAGTTTAATTCCTGAACTTTGAGGTATTTTATACCTTGACTTCTGTGAAAACATATGCAGCCATTTTTCAAGATTTGGCTTGTTCGGCTGTTCTTTGCTGTGCAATATCAAGTCCTGATTTCTTTCTGATGAGGAATAGCTCATATTCAAGGTACACACAGTGAAAAGAGTCCAAGAGTCCGAGAGTTCCAGCTCTCTGGAAATTAGGTCAGTGATTTCAGCCAGCTTGCATGAGTCTGGTCTGGGGTTTGCACTAGCAATGGTAACCCCACCAGAGGACAGTGCCTGTGTCTCTAGGAGCTAAGAGCAGCGCTGCTGTTGGGCGTCCTCCCCTTTCCTGCAGCAGGATGTCGCATGAAGAATGCTGATATATTGACATGGCTCTGGTTCAGTGGGTCTGACCCTGGCACCTTTCTTGTGTGGCTCTTGGGGGTATTTTGAAGAATCTAAGCTTATACTTCTTCCTTCATGCAGGATATATATATATATATATATATATATATATATATATATAAATATTGTCTTTTATGTTGTGAGTTTTAAGCCTCTGAGCTGCCTGTCACTGGGACAGCCCTGGGATGGTCTTCTGGTGGAGGTAGTTCATGCGAGTCCTCTTATTTTGAAGGGCAACGAACCCCTCTTCTCTGCAGTGGGAGATCTCCTTGCTTTGAACTGCCGACAGGTAGATGTGGTCTTGGCTTGGTAAAATATGTCCAAAGCTACAGGATGGAAGCCTTCTGGTGTGCTATTGCTTTGAGGACGCTGCTGTGCAGGAAGAGTTTTGGTGCATTTCAGACTGCCCCCCTCCTTCCCTTTGCAGGGAGCTCGACCTGAGCACACAGCCCTGTCCCACCTCAAACCTACCCTGCGGTGAGGCACCAAGAGGCACTGAGGAGCCTGCTCTGCCGACCGGAGGTGCAAAGGTGCCCAAGGCATGCAGGCATCTGAGGCTGCCCAGGAGTGCTTTTGCTTTGTTGACTCCTGTGGCCCCTCCATGTGCACTGACTGGATTTTAGCCTTGTCCTATCAGCCTATAAAGTGGTGACAGAGGTCAGATCTGAGCTATGCTGGTTGGTGCCATGGATTTGTCAAATCACTTTATTAAATGTGATGGGCTGGAGAGCAGTGAAACCCAAAGGGGTTTCTTCTTCCCTTTCAGGCTCTGGCACAAGGGTTCCTCCAGCCCTGGGAGGAGATGACACGTGGCACCTCCAAAGTTGGGCTGGGAGAGGAGGGAGGTTGCAACCAAGCAGACTGCCTGCTTCTGTGCCCCATGGAGGTGACAAAAGATTGAAGTAATTTTTATTAAACTGATTCTTCTTCCCTGGCCCCCAGATTGCAATTAATCTTCTCAGCTGTTACATTTTTGCAGTTGGTTTCTTTATCTATAAATTGTGGTCTGTCAAATTTTAGCAAAAAGAGATATACCAGTAAGAAATTGTCAAAGATCACATGAAAATTGAATCTCTAAGGAGAACAGTTCTGCCCACAGGGTGGCTGTCTATCTGTCTGGCTTTGGTTTTGTCTCTTTACATAAGTAATCTGACTCAACACCCAGCTTGTGGTTAAAATTCAGCTCAAGACAAGCACAAAACTCTCTCAGGTTTTGAAAACTTGTTTGCTGTGTAACTCAGCTGTAATCTGGTTCTCACATTCAAATAAACTGGTCACCCGGCAGGAGCTGGACTTCTGCCTTGTTGAACTATGGATGTTGCTTTAGTTGCTTAAAAGGAAAACGTATAAGAAAGGCTGAATTCTTGTTGGCCCAAACAACTGAAAGAAAAATCACAACATTCCCTAAATCAACAGATGGCAATTTTCAAAACAAAATCTGAACGTCAGGCAGGAGCTTAGAATGCAGGGCTGGATTCTGTGGCCAAACTGCGACCTTGAATCTTCCCTGTCTAAACTGGGGGGCTGAGCTGGGAGCTCTGGCTGGTGACGTTAGCTTGTGTCTCAGAAGAGCTGCTTGTGCATGATCCTACCTGTTCTGCAGTCAGGAAATTTAATTATCGCTTCCACAGTAGCCATTGCAGAGTGCTTGCTGCATGAAATATGCATTCATACGTGATACGTCCCATAATTTCGTTCTGTTTCCGCATATGGAGTTAAGGTTAATGTTCTGTGGACAAATGGTAGTTGCCATGGGTACCATAACCTTGAATTTCCCGTCCTCCAAGTGATTAAATTCCCCACCTTAATTTTGCTTTATTGGGTTATTTCTCTAGCTCCTTATTTCCTTGGTTTGCTCTCCTTGAGAGAGAAAAGCAGGATGTTTCACAGGCTACCTGTATCTCCTTGGCCTTTTGCATTCTGCACGCGGTTTGGAGGAAAAGGTAGGGTGTGGTTTTGGAGCGTGTGGTGAGCAGCAGGAGATAACACCTGTGTGACGCCCAGCACCCCAGAGCCCGTGTGAGCCCTGGGCTCTGCAGAGGACACCCCGAGCACGAGATGTCCCTGGAAAGCTCCGCGTGTCAGGCAGGCCCAGCGAGGGCAGGCGGCTCCAGGTGCCGAACCTGCCTCCCCTACGGCTGCATGACACCCCGCTCACTTCACTTGTGGTCGCAGCTCTGCGACCAGCTTTGCTTTCTGATCCATGGGCTCTCGCAGGACTTTACTCTGTGAGAAACTCCTGAGAGTACAAAGCTTACGTTACTCTTAATTCAAAACAAAGAGCTGCCTTATACCATGCTCTTAAAGATCTGCAGTACCTAAAGGGCTACGTGTATCTGATGGGATTAGGGGGCCTCTGCAACACTGCTGGCTGCTCTCCCCAGTGCCTTGCAAACTGTCTGGGTGTTTAGGTTTATTCCATAATCCTAGCCCTCCAGAAAATGGCATAAAATAATATTGAAATGGGAACCACAAGCTATATAAACATTGCCCTAGTTGGTAAGTAAAATGAATAAGTAGCTGTTAAATGTAAAATGAAAAGGTATAAAAGGACAGTGGGTGCTTTTGCTGTTTAATCTGAAGTGTTCTATAAATACAGCTAGGTTGCTACATATTGACGAAATTGGTCACCCCTAACTTAAGGCATGTCATAGGCAATGGAAAAAGTGGCCCATGGACCTGACTTATGTGGATAGAAATAGAGAGCAATTTGGAGAAGTAATGATATAATGGCAGCCTTGTAACTGCAGACCCTGAATGCTGGACATCGGTACCATCAGCTTAACAGGGCTTTCCTCCAACACCCATTTATGGTGATTGAGGTCGATTATCTGACACTGTTTACTTTGAAGTCCTGGTAATTAAAGCTAGAGTGTCATCTACGTTGTAATTAACATGCTCCTCTGCAGCTAATTCATTCTGACAGTATAGATTAATGATGGTAAATGACCAGCAAGGATTTATCATGAGGTGATTCTCCGTTTTACAGGCTGTCTCAGACAATTACAGGAAGCTGTTAAGTTTAGGCTATTGTCCTGGTGTAATTGTGCGTGCTCATTCTTAGCTTTGTTTTGCAGTAAAACTCATCCAAGGGCTTAATAAAGACTTAGTTATGGTCCCTAAGAGGCTGAGCCATGCTTGTAAATGGGAAAGAGAGGCACAGGCTGGTGATACCGCTCTGATTTTTCAGTACCCCAGTGCTTGTAGTCCCTGTTGACATCCACAGGAGCTGGGGCTGATCAGCACTTCTGAAAATCAGATGCTTTTGCAAAGGTAATTCTGTTGGGAGGTTAGGCAATGGGGTCAGCTGTGCAGTGAGGTGCACATGTGGGCTTGGCAGCCTTGTATGGCACCAGCGCTTTTCCCTGGTGGCAGTGCTGGGGCCACCTTCCTTGGTACCCCCGAGGGTGGCACCCGTTTCTCCCGAGCATGGTACAGGGCCACAGAAGCTCAGCAGCCATGTGCTAAGAACTGCCGTGCATCTAAGCTGTAGCCTCAAGAATGGCCAGTATTTGAAATGACCAAGACACACTATGTAAAGGAGATGCTCCCTCAAAAGGAAGGTGCTGAGTTCCCTGCAAGCTTAGAGCCTCGGGGGACTTCACCAGTCCTGCTTGCAAAACCTTGACTTTCAAGCCAAACCAGTCATGGCCTGGGGGACAACACCATGTCATGCTATGCAGAAAGTCACGAAAAACGATACAAATGAAGTGAAATTTTCCAAAGCATACATGGCACTCAGTCTCTGGTTACTTCTTGCTAAAAGCAGTTTCATCATCGGGTTCTCTTATAATAGCTTCCTTGTGTACACATGGACTTAACCTGACTTACTTAAACTGCGTCATGTATTGCTGCAAGAATACTTGATTAACAAGATGATCAAAGTGTGCTGTTCCACGTGTCAATCAATAGGAATTAATACGCAGGAGCCTTGTCCAAAAATGTGAGATTATAATGGAGATTTGGTTTTCTTTGTACTGAAGTGTTGCTGGGTGCAAACAAATGCTAATGTGATGAGCTGAGCTCCACTGTCTCCCCTCCCTTAGGCTGGCATTTTTCTTTCTCCTTGCGTGTTTCCCTGTTTGTACCAATCCAAACCTCCTGCCTAGGTCTGTTGAAGCACCTTCATGTTTGCAGCAGAGGTCTGAGATTTTTTGATAAAAGAGGTGAAACAGTGGCATTGCGCAAATGCACAGCAGAGGTACTTCAGGAGCAGCAGGCATCGGAGTGTGATGGGGGTTTGACGTCTTTCCCCGACGCACGCACAAGTCCTGTCCTGAGAACCAGGCTGCAGAGCAGCTCCAGCAGGTAGTGATCTTAGGTCTAATAATTTATTGCTTAAAAAACAAAGAGGATTTGAGTTGGCCATGTAGACAGGAGAAAACAGTTCTCAAGATACCTCTTCTCAGGGCACACAGGCAGACCCTGGCTTGCTCTTTGCAGACTGGCTGGACCAGAAGGAAATGAGTGATCATAGCCTTTAAAACCCTCAGAAATTAATAGGCTAATTCCTACCAGGACTACAGTACGGATCTTTGGCAGAATACACAACAAAACAGCTTCTCCCCAGTGGCACAGCAATGTGCTGCAGTGCCAGAATGGCTTGTGCTTTGGGTATGGAGGGCACCTTTTGGGCTCTGTTGCCCACTCCACATGCCTGCTCTCTGCAGTGTTCATCTGGCTGGCTGCTTTGGCAAGTTCAGATTTGTGCTGGGGCAATCATGCCCTTTTTGGTATAGCTGCTCTGAAGGACATATTGGCCATTACAGAGGATGCTTTCTTAGCAATATTTTTATCTGTGGCGGTGGCGAGAGTTGGATGATGGAGTTTGGCTCGAAGGGGTGAATAATTCCCTTTCCCTCTCTCAGGAGGTAAATCTGGGAGCAAAGCCCTGAAGTGTGTACAAAGCTCTGCCCCCAGATTTACCTCCAGCTGCAAGGGATTGTGTGTTTTGGGATCAGCCTGTGCACAAGAGCACTGTTCATACCTTGGGAGCAGCTCACCAGTCAACGCTGGCTGTGAGCACACAGCTAGCCAGAGTTGTCATCTACCCCAAATGGACTCGAGTCAGTCTCTGGTGTAAGTGATCTGCTGGTGTGATGTACAGAAGACTGTTACTCTGGGACAAGCCCAAGCACAAGGCTTAACTGCAAGTGCCTTCAGTGTTTATAGGAAAATATTGCTCTGATTTGCCTACATAGCCCCGGGGACATCATCTCGACCCTGGTGGCTGCTGGTTGTGCAACGGTGCTCCCTGTGCTGTTTCTCTCTGCTCCGTAAGCAAATAGTTTCTCTTCTGTAAGTGACCACATTGGATGAGTAAATAGACCCAGGGAGACAAGAAAGGCAGGGAAAGAATGAAAGAGCAGAAACACCTATTTTATTTCCCTTGGAACAAAATCTACTGGGAAATGAGTACGTCTGAATTGTCACCCCTTCCCCAGCCAAAGAGAGATGAGGAGGTGCCTTTGGAGAGGAGGAGCATGTGGATGAAAGAGGAGGTCTCTGAGGCACCATGGCCATGGAAACGCACAAGGTTGGTGTTTGTCGCATTACTGTTTGCTACTGTTGGCTGCAGAGATGCCTGCTCTGCACCTTAATCCTTGAAAAAACTGGGGTGCATCTGACAGGGTTTATCATCTTTGCAGTTTTCCCCCCATGAAATAAGAAAATAGGGGTTGGGAGCAGAGCTGGATAAATGGTGAGTTTTTTGGTTTGCTGTCTAAAACCCCTACCCCCCCACCCCAAATACGAAACCCAAACATGTTTAATGAAAACAAAAACAGGTTTCTTTGGAGAAAATTGATGAGCTTAGGAGGAAAAAAAATTTTGCAAAATGTTTTGTTCGGTTCCAAACAGAATGCCTGGTGTTGCTTTATAAGCTGTTTATTTTTGTCCCCTTTCATTTTGGAAAAAAAAAATCAAAACCAAACCATTTAATTTAGAAAATACCAAAGCAAAACATTTCACAGAATCATAGAATACTTGAGGTTGGAAGGCACCTCTGGAGAGCATCTACGCCAACCCCTCTGCTCAAAGCATGTTTGAATATGCTATATACAGTTCTGTTTTGAATTTTTGTCTGTGTTCACGATCATTTCCCAAATTTGACTTGGATTCCAAGTGGATCTGGTGCCCCACAAATCGTACGCTGGGGGTGAATTTAATACATATTGATTTGTCTGTTTGCTTAGGCTCCTGTTTGGGATATCTATGTCCTCTCTGCCAGGCTGGCAATGTACACTCTTCTCAGACTCTCTATACAAAATGTTTCCCAAATGCCACGGATTTCACATAGCTCCTCTCTTCTTCTTCCATATGGCTTGATATAGCCAAGACTGTATGACCTTAGGTTTGCTTATTACAGCACACTTCTTTCTTGTCATTTAAAAAGATGTGGACACTTATAGAAGGAAAACATCAGTATTTGTTAAGAAAAATAGGAATATACTGTCTGGTTGGCTTGCTACCTAAAAGTCCATGTGAATCAAAATGCTCATCCATTTCTGCCAATGATTTATTAAAGGGACAAAGCAGGATCTGTTATTTATCTACTAACTTTTGGGCTTTTTTTTTAAAAAAAAAAAAAAGAGAGAGGGGGGACTGACAGCATATAACGAGCAGCTGGTGATGAGAAACATGAATGACTAGGATGCTGCTGTTTTCAGGCTTGAGATGTGCCCAGAAGTTTACTCAAAGTCTAAAAAAAAAAGCTGTGTTGGGAAAATAATTTGGTGGTGCCTGTGACAGCCCCTTCCCTGTGTCCCATGGAGTTTGTCACCTGAATTCTATCTGCTTAAGGGTGACTGTGTTGTCTGAGCTGCCATTTTGGCAGAGATTTTTAAAGGCAATTGGTGTGATTTGGACAGTGGCTGGAGCAGTAAAATAAGTTTTGTCATACTTCAAGTCATAAGGTGCTCTGGGAATGACTGAGGAGCCATCTTCTGCTTCTGTCTGCTGAGCGTGCTAAAGTAAAGTTCGTATAAAGCAAAGCCCTGCTCTTGCTTCCAGTGCTGCGTGAAACTTGCCCACTCTGTGAAGTGGAAGGGCAGTAATGGCTCTGTCAGAAAATGCAACTCAGCCCTTCTATTTTTTTTTTTTAATTTTTTCTGTCAAGGTTTCTTTTTAGTTCCCTGTTCTGCCTTTTCCTATTGCAAATCATAAAACCAGACCAAAGCTCAGGAGTTCCTTTGCAAAACTATTCCCTCATGCTTACAGCTGGAGTCATTTTCCAACATTGACATGAGCTCACAAAATGTTAGTCTGACACTAAAGAAGATTTTCCAGAGTTGGCTGAAGGTTTTGGCTTAGTTCTAGAATCAACTGTTTCGGAAACCTTTCTGGAATGGATTCTGGATGGCCTGGCACCATTTAGAGGATTAAGAAGTCATGCACAATTTGGCCTTCAAAATACTTAAGGCTTTTAGATTTCTCACCCCAGAAGTTATCTTTCTTTTCATCAAACATCAGCTGTTTCCAATTGCTTCATTCTATTTTGGTCACCTATTTTCCTTTTTTCATTCCCATGCATGACTAAATATCTTCTTTAAATCAACTTGAAGTAATTCGTTTTTCCATTCATCCATTCTCTTGTGCTGGTTTATTTCCCGATTGGAACGTTCCATGAATGTCATGCTCTGAAGGAGCAATATCATCTGTGCAGTCCTGAGTGCGGGAGTACTTGGCACCAGCTCTGCAGCTTAATATGTGAAAAACACGAAGACAGCTGCCAGTTTCTGCATGTTTTAGCTGGTTTATTTTCTGTAGCTCTGAGCAGAAGTGCTGAGGCCATGGCAGCCTCGCACAGCATGATGCCCAGGTCTCTGGTCTGGTGAGCGTGCCAATTCCTGAACCAGTGGGACTAATTCTGCTTCAGCTCGGCACTCAGCTCCAGAAACCTGGTCCTTTTGAGAGTCTGGCCAACAAGCCTAGCAGCCAGACCATGCCGTGCTAGCTGCGCTGCTTGTGAGTTATTCCTGAGCTGTTTCCGTGCAGAATTTGGCTGCCCATTTGGATGTGCTGGCTTGCTGAAAGGGTTGGTACAGGCGCTGTGTTGTGCTCTCTTACCTTGGGTGGATGTGGCCTAAGAAATATGTTACATTTCTTTATGTGTAGGTGACTGGATCCCTTCTTAAAAGCACAGGGTGAGGTGATGCATCCATGCAAGTCCTGCGTTGAACTTGACTGAGTAATGCTGTTTCTTGGTCCTGCCAGCTCTGTAACACCCAAATGCAGTCTTGCATTTGCCTTGCTGTGTATGGCTGACAAGCACGCATGCTGCTCTTAGGTAACCTTGTTCTGTTGCCCTCAAATCAGAATGAAATTTCTCCAGCCTTTGATCTCTTGTATAAGATATGAACACCCACCGGAATTCTGATCAATGTGCATCTGACACATGTATTTTTCTTTCAGTTGACAAATACAGAAGCTGAAATTATCCAGGAAAAAAATAAGTACCATGCTCAGCCAAGTATAGGAAAGGGTTTTGTTTTGGATTTCTTTTTCTTTTGGTGAAGACAAGAATATGCTGGAGACAGATTTGACAAAGTGAATGATACGGATTTTTTTGGCAATTGCATCCCATCTCTGGCTGCTGGAGTTGCGACTGATCTAAGCTGTGCTGCGCTCTGCAGGGGAAGGAGTGGGGTCAGGCCTGTCAGCGGGCCCCGAGCACTAAACCTTTCTGTGCAGAGTGGGATATGTAAAACTGCATTTCCTCAGGATCACTGCCAAATGACTAATCTTGGACACTTTCAGGCATTCCAGCATGTCTGGTTAGTGGTTACTCTAGCCATCCTATCATGTTTTTGGGAACCGAATGTTTCACGTGCTAAAGCAAGGTGCGTATTATACAAGGGGTGCCTATAATGGATTTAGAGAGTTCATAGCCAGCACACGGTGGCTTCACATCAAAGATAGCCGTATGAAGAGGGAGCACTGTGTATATACTTGAAGTCAAAGACACAGGGGAATCAGACCCCTTTCTACATAGTTTATTTAGGAGTCATGGGCAGAGGGGTGGATAGAAGAAAGGATTTTTAAATTCCGAGTGAATTAATTAGTTCATTGACTTCTGTTTCATTTCCATGCAAGTGACAACTACCTGTTATGCCCAGAGGTGATCTAATGAGACAGCGCTCTGAAGTAAGCCCCTGCTCAGACAAGCATCAAACTATTTCCAGTAAAAGAGAGCTCGTGCTTTCTGCAAAGATATCCTGAGCTCATGTAGACTGTTCTGTTCCATAACCTTGCCTGCTCCAGCTCGCTAATGCACTCCCTAAAACTGCACTGTCTGTGGCCATTCCTTCACTGCCTGGTTCCCGATGGGCATTCTGATGTCATCTCAGAAGATTTTCCTTTCGGCTTAAGGTACAACTTATATTTAAAAACAAACAATAATATGTCTGGCCACTGATCATCTACTGTCTGAAGCTTGAATACTTCGCCGTGGCAAATCTATCTGCCACAGGGTATTGCTGGTTCTTGAGAATGCTCTTTAGGGTTTCACTGTACTTTTACTTCAGTGATAAATTATTGTGGTTTCCAAAAGTTAATAATAAGTGCTCTACAGAGGAGATAGTATGTCCAGATAGTATGCTTTCCTTTTAGCTGTGTTTTTGGATCTAGCTTTGTTCTTGTTCTATGGGATAACAGGCCAAAGGTGGCACTGTGCAGGCTGTGTTGATACGAGCTGAACCTCTACAATTTTTTTTGTTCCTTCTTTTTCATCTAAGCTTTCCTGACTCCTTCCTCCCCTTATATGGAAGCCCTGTGCCTTGTATCTCCTTTGGCATCGGTGCTTGGCGGGCTGGCTCAGGTCACAGCACTCGCCTGTCTGACAGAGCTCGGGCAGCCGGCGGGATGAGCTGACCTCCGTGCAGCCGCTGATGTGCGGAGGGAGCCGTGCGCTGCTGAAATCCTGTCCCTGCCCCTGCTGGTGCACGGCACTGTCTTGTCTTTATGGGCAACACTAAATCTTCCTAGAAATGCGTTAAATTTTGTGGTTATGTGAATCTGTTGTCTTTGCTGAGAATTACAGTCAGTAACCTGTCAGACCAGTGCAAGGAGCTATTTTCATGTTCCAACGTGTTCCCCTAAAACCCTGGGTGTTTGCACAGGGCAGGCCTGGCAGCTCTTTGTCAGGGTCCAGCCACCCTGGCTAGCTAAGCCCAATTTTAAATTCATGCAATTTAACTCTCAAGAAACAGACTTTAAAAGAGGACTAATTAGGTGCTTTCAGTGGGAAGGACTTGGGAGGTGTCACGGCTGTGGATGCCACCCACTGGCTCCCTGTCTGGTCGGCAGGGGTGTGGAAGGGCTGTGGCTTGTCCCCCTGGACACTCTGTCCAGGGCTGTGCAGAACCCTGCCGGGACGTCCCAAAGCCAAGCTCACCCTTGCCAGCCCTGCTGTGCTCCAGAAGGGGAGGGAGCAGCCCAGCTGCATCCGGCCCATCTGCCTGGCCACAGGGGGCCCTTGAAGTACGGCTCTCAATAAATTCCCTCAACCCCAGCAATTTTCCCCAACGCAGATCAGCAGGCGGCAGGCCTGTGTTCTGTGGCTTGCACTGGGCATTTATAAACGTCCCAAGATGCCTGTGTCTGGATGACTACATCCCAAAGACATGCCTCTGGTGTTTTGATGTGCCCACAAACAGCATTTGAAAGACATCACAGGGAGGACCAAGACCATCTTTGATGGCTTCAGTGGAGTTACTTCTGATCCTAGAGCTCCTTCTACCATGGGTACCAGCACCCAAACACTCCAGGCTATTTGGCAGCACAGAGCCATGAGCAGGCTCAGAGAGAGCACGCCAGCACACTTTTGCGCCTGCTGCTCGCCTTGCTAGAAGGGGTCCTCTTGAAGTTCTTCTTGAACAGGAATCTGCTAATGCAGAAAACGCCAACAGATCCATGCTCAGACAAGAACTTAGAAGCTTTCAAAACCAGCAGAGCTGGAAGGAGGTGAGAAGTATTTCCTTGGACAGCTGTGGAGAGGTTCCCTGTGGGTTTCAGAGCCTCCTGAAGTGTCATGTTACTGCCCCTACACAGGTCAGATGCTGAGCAAGCCCACTGCATTTGTCTCCCCAGTGCACCAGCTCCTTTTTCTTCAGTAATTCCCATTTGTAACAAAGTCTGGAGACTTTCCTTTCTAGGGGCAAATCTGCTACACTAAGTGCCATCTTGCTTCATTGACCATTACTAGCCTTTTCATGATATATTGACCTTCAGAGAAGTGCAATCTGAAATAAGTATCAGAAAGTTGTGGTGTTTAAAAACCTTTTAGGTGATCACTAGCCAGTTCAAGCTTGTGGTGGACAACAAGCAATTTGTTGCTGGTCTTGACCAATGTGTGCAAACTCTAAGAGATGCCAGGCTATGCTGTGTAATTGTAGGTTATGTTAAAAATACTTCAAAAATATAGAATTTTAGGTGGCTATATTAACTATTTTAAATATGCAATTGTCCAGAAACCACTGACATTACAAAAGACAGATACTACAGTTGCAAAGGGAGTCAGCTCACAGCCTTACTTTCAGGCTATGGCAAGCACTTGTGACTTAGGACAAGTCCCTCAATTTTTATTTTCCCATCTGTAAGGAATTAGAATCATAGATCAGTCAATATTTACGATGTGTTCCAGTTAGCCTGTGATAGAACCATAGACGTGTAAATGAATGAAAGTTTGTCTTCTGATGCTCAAGAGAGAATTGAAAGCAATATAGTAAGTCTTTTAGAAGAAATCCAAGGTTTACATCGTCCCTTCTGAGGTTCTGTTTTCACTGAAGTGGTTAATAAAGCCTGTATGTAGGGTATTCTAATGTGCATAATTTAGTTGAGCACTTTAAATTCTTTTAGTTATATGGCTCCTGTCTGTCTGTTTTTGTTTTACTTTTTTTTTTTTTTTTCTTTTTCCACTGCTGAGCTCCATAATTGTTCCTTTTAGCCACAGTCACCTAAGGTCAGGCTGTACCTTGCTAAGGAGCCGAACTGCAAACAAGGCTAGCTAAATCACATGTCCCCAGCCCGCTCCTGTTGTTAATCCTCCCAGGTTCTGGGCCTAGCACTTGGCAGAGCAACAAAAGCAAACTTTTCATCAGAAGTTCACGTTCTGCTCAAGAGGAGGATGAGCTGAGTAATTCCTGCCTTATTTAGGAAGGGTATAATAGGGAAGCTACCTCAGCTTTATTTCTATAATGCAGGGGGCACAGACAACCTCATTTAAAGATCAGTGTTTGCACAGTGTGAATTCAGTGTGATGATATTGTTCCTTTTCCCCAAATGCCTTTCACTAGTAAATACACTGTCATTGTACAAATTACCACTGTGGCTTTAAATTGATGAGAAATGGCAAATGTAGTTTATACTCTGGTAGGATGCTAGCCTGGGTCTTCAGTTTCGTCTGAAATCTGCAGTGCTATAGAGGATTTTTATTCCTGCCTCAGTCTTTAATTAATTTGCTTTTTCTTCCTCTTGTAATTTTTTTACAATCTTCATCTCTGCTTCAGTTCTTTGTGTGTTAAGTTCATTGCGTAGGAGCAGGCACAGCAAACTGAGAAAACCCAGCTGGGAAGGAGAGGAAGGTTGACGAACTTTGTGCCCAGAGTCTCCAGGCAGCCTGGGGGAGCCCAGGCGTGGCCAGCACAACCCTGCACGAATGCAAGGAGCCAACATAACCAAAACACCACGATGGGATCGATGTGGGATCCCTCTGCCCTAAGTAGGGCCGCTCCAACAGCTGCCTCAGATGGGAAAATGTTCTTACTAATGTGTCGGTGTTACCAATAGGCTACTATATCAAGATAATAAAAAATAATATAATAGCATCATGTGGTGAAGTGGTGAGAAAAGTTGGGGTGGGAGGGGAAAGAAGTTAAAAACCAGAAATCCTGAAAAGGGAGAAAACCAGCAACCCTCATCGTTTGAGTGTTTATGTGTTCCTCATATAGGTCAGTATTTAGGTACATGTGGGAAAGTGCTTACAAAATACTGTTGATAAATACCCTAATACATCAGAGACATGGGATGAGGAGTTACTCAGCATGCTTTGGGGTGGCTTGGAGTGCTCAGGGGTTGCTGTGAGACCATATGAGCTGTTTTGCTTGCTACCAAATGGGTCTTGCTGCTGCACCTGCTCCCAGCCCAGGCTATCCAGGTGCCTCACCCCTTCTCACCAGCTTCCCTGCACACCTGCACGTAGACCTGTGCACGGCTTCCCCCCATGTCCAGTTTCTGAGTTTGAAGCACTGATAGGAACAAGGAGAGGAAGCATCAGCTGCAGAAAAATGCGGTGCACACACAGTCACCCGTAGAGACTGGGCTGGGAGTGCAGCATCTCCCTCCTGCTGCTCCAGCCCCTACCCCAAGCTGCTTCCCCACAAGAAAAAGGGTTGGGGTGGGGACTAATTCATTCTTAATTACATAGGGCAACTTTCAACTTTTCAGTCCATTTTTCTTCTGTATTCTGACATTGTGAAAGCCCTAATGGAAATACCTCTCAAGACTGAGCAGATTTCAGAGACCTCAGCTGTGAGCTAGAGGCAAAGCTTGTTTTCCAAACAAATTTCTAAAAAAAAAAAAAAAAAAAAAAAAAGGAAAAGACAGTGAGCAAGTGTTTGAATACAAATTACCAGCATACATAGAAAGTCCAATATAAAGCAGAAAAGGTTTTTGGCAGAGAGGAAGGGGAGTTCAAGGAAAGCTGCTGCTTTGAGCTGAAAACAGAAGCTGTAACAACGTCGTCCCACTTAAACAGTAAAACCTAAAGGGAACCTGGTGGCTTAGAAATTGTTAAACTAAGTCATCATCTGCAATGACACTGAAGTGTAATTTCCAGGTCTGTATTCCTACCAGATTATCCTAAACAATTCTGGAACATTTAGCACATCCATCTCTTCCTCTGATGAGCAAAATGTTTAGGACTAGCAGGAAGCTTTTAAAAATATGGCTAATGCTGTGTTAAGATGAGTGTTGCAGCATTGTGCTAGTGTAAAAGTGACTGAAACTAAAGCAGTGGGCAAAAGTGAAGGTGGCTGACCTAATGGAGTTCTCCTAACTAATGAAAATGCAGAGCTTCACCAAACAGCCAAAGAAAAGCAAATCTGATTTAAATTTATCTGTTTGCCTAAGTGCCATGCTGTGACCACGAAGGTGACCTTTAAGAGGGATTCTGTGTGCTATAACCTAACTTCATCAGCGATAGGAAATCAGCAGGTATGAAAGTCTGTGATTTCTTGGAAAACAACCTTATGGTGAAAAAGCATTTCCTTCTGTTTGACCGGCACTAAAAACCTGCAACCTAGGCTTGAACCACTGAGTTATTAAGGACTGTAGCAAAGCTGTGCTGCTCGCGGGGAGCACACACAGACTCCCACCTCCCAGCATAGCTGCCCATCCAGCAGGGTCCCTTGTACCCCAGAAAGTCACCTTCAGGTGGTCCTGCCTTTCTCTCTCCCACAGTTTAAGGAGCAGCCTGCCAGCAAAGAAATAATAAATGGTGTGTTTTACAAAGCGAATGCAAACAAGGGATCTGCTCCCACTTATCTAAACCTGTGTGTCGGTGATTTTTATCTGAGTGTCTAATGTTGCAGGTAATTTGTGTAGCGATGCGTATCTCTAACTGTGGCTATAGGTTAGTGCCTTTTTTCTATTCTTAAATGTGCAACAACTTGCACTACCAGTCAGAAGTTTGCATGTCTCTGGTTTGTTTTGTAAAAACTGCATCTGCATGAAAGAAGCTGATATATTATACTTACCATATACACCTACGTTCCCCGTATGCTTTTTCCTGTTATTTAGCTTATATTAATAAAAACTTGAACAAATGCTATGAGGGATGGAATTTGTTATATTCCTTTTTCTAATTTAATTTGTTTTTCTTTTTGATCATCTGTTACATAATCAGTGAAATACCTCCCAGCTGGAAGTGCAGCTTCAACTGTGAGATGCCTCCAGCTGTTTTTGGTAAATGAGCAAGTGGTTTTAAAAATCAAGAGAAGTACTGCTTGGGAATGGGGTTTGGTCCTGTGTCCTCTTCCTGCTGCTGGCTTAAGGTGGGGGGAAAATAGGGATGGGGCTCCCGCCTAGACACTAAATTAACAGAGGTATTAAGAGATCTGTTACATCTCTCTTCTCCCTCTCCATGTGGCATTTGATGGAGAGGTGAATGATATCCCCCTTGGTCAGTGGCAGGTGTGACTTTGGGCTAATCTGCTGCAAAATCAATGATGTTGTTTTTTGGGGAAACCTGCAGCAGAAGGCAAGTGTTTCCTAATGTCCTTCTCCTGGAGCTTTGCAGAAGTCACCCCTGAGTGAGGTTGAGAAGGAGAGAAACTGCTGAGGTTTGGCCCCAAGTCTGTCTCATCTTCTGTAGATAAGCTGAATTTAGATTGCTAACTTGTGCAGTATTTTTCTTGTATAGATGTATTTGTCCCCAAGTGGAAAAGAGACCTTGCTGGGACTTGCTGTTCCTGCTGAAAGCAAGCATGGCTGTGTTTGTAAAATGTTTTGGTGGTGAGATTATTGTAAGCATCTTATGTGTTAGATATGCCTTCGCTTTACCTTTCTGTCTTAAAAGGCCAGATGTCCTTTCCCATGTCAGTCTGTGAAATGGGCAGTCACTAACGTCGTTTCCTTCTGATGGGGTTGTAGCTTTAGATCAGAAGTCCTCAGAGCTGTGCTTTTTTTTTTTTTTCTTTCCCCAATGGCTGTTTCTTTTTGTGCCCAAGACTTTCAAAAGGAAGATGTGTACTTATACTGCCTGAGCAGGATGGAAGCTTGGAAGCTTTATGCACAGGGGTCGGAAGAGAAGTCAAATCACTCTGACACCTGCCTAATCAACTCCAAAAGTGCATGGAGATGGGCAAATCTTTCATTGTTTTGTCTGGATTGGTATATCTGTTGTGGTAGTGAATTGGTTTGGTTATTTTAATTCTTTGTAAAGCTGGTGTGTGTACACCAGTTTCCTCTGAAACTCCCTGAAACCAGAAGTGTAAACCAGCTTAGGGCTGTGGGAAAAGGTGTGTTGAGCACTGGGAGCGGGTGAGAGATAAAGGGAGGAGCGGCATTGCTCCTGGGTGTCTGTGGCCGCCGAAGTGTGAGGTCTTATTTCTGCAGAGGGATAGGAAGTGGAGAACCATGCCTTGAAGGCATATCGGGGAGAGAAAGGGATGGTACCGCAGCTTGTTTCAAGTGAGAGGAGATTAAAAGCTTCTGGACTGAGCATGAGGAATCCGTTCACATGGACACGTTAAGTACGTAGCTGGGAGAGACTTGCCAAGGCGAATAGAAATCATGAGATCAGCCTTCCCCCTCAGCAGCGGGTTCATTGCTCCCCCCAATCTGCACTTCTCTCATGAGGTTAAAGGACACATTTTAAAACTATTTTTCAGCTCTGTTCTCAAACCATTTGGGTGATTGTCTTATTTTATTTTTTTATAGTGTTTGCTATTGTGACTGTGTTACAGAGCCTGTCAACCACTGCAGCACCCAGCTGTGCTGGCTGCGACCATAACTCACGCAAACTGCCAAGTGCTGTTCTGCTTAATGTGACAGATCCTTCCGTGATAGCGGCACTACAGCCAGCCCTGGTGAGCGCGTGGGGAAGGATGGTGCCCATGTGGATAAGATTTATGTTTGTTAGGGCTGTGGTGAGTGAATCTGCAAGGGCTGCCTTCCCCTTTTCAAAAACTCAGAAGATTTATCTCCCCCAAACATCCTGAGAGAGTCTCTCTCTCTTTATTAATAGCTATCCCCAGAAAACTTGCACTGTCTGGTTTTTCCACCTGCCCTCAGTGTGGTTTCTCCTTATCTTTCCCCCAAGTTGTCATCTCCTCTCGCAGTTCTTGTGGTGTTGCTCTTCCCGCTGCTCTGCTGCATGTGCAGACAGCTGTAAAACGGAGTTTACAAGGCTCATGATCTACGAGCGCTGTGCCACGGCACCGCAGAGGTCGGGTTCTCGTGCGTTCCTCCTTACAGCTGTCTGCACGCAGAGCTGCATGTGGGCAAGTGGCAGGGAGCGTAACTTCCCTGATGAGCGCCTAGAGAAACACGAATGCAGTTGGAAAAATCATACGAATCATGAATGAAACATTACTCCCAGAGCCTGACTGCAGTGTAAGAACGGGATGTCAGATGTTCCTGGAAGAAAGGGGTACATCTGAAGAGAAAGATAAATTGCACGGCCATCTCAAGTCATCTGTCTGGTAGGGTGTACTTCTTGTAGTTTATTGAGGGTTCAGCCACCTTGTTCCACAGAAAGACCTAGCATCAGGGAGATGGGTTGTACGCAGGCAAATATAGCTGAGTGTTTTTAAAGGTACTGGTTTGGCCCAAAGAAAGGAAATGTCCTTGAGAACACAGTTAACAGATGTTAAGTGTTCTGATTAGGTCCAGTACTCTGCCTTACATTCAGATGTGTTTGTAGGGTGACTTTTTTCAGATGTCTGAGTGATCTAGGAACGTGTCACTGCCAGTACATGGGATTTCTTGCTGCTGCAAATATAAAATAAATTACTTCTTAACATGACTGTGGATGATGGATGTGCTCCTTAAATAATAAATTCAGCAACCAATGGAAGCCATCTATTTTTCAGGTGGACAGCCTGTCTTAAACAGTCATTTTAGTGAGTTTTTCAGCTCCTATCACTGCCATACTGCAGGGATATGTTTCTAGCTCTGTATCACATTTTTCTCTATGCCACTCTCACCCCACACATCTCTGGAAAGGATGCTGGCACAGCGAGGAAGGCTGCTAACTGCTAATGTTCCTGGTTAACGAGGAGTGGGCAGGAGGGGACTCCTGTCCTGGGACCCAGGCCCTTTGTTTCCCCTGGAGAGGGGATGTGGGGAGTCAGAGGGACTTCTGTCTGTGGATTTGAAAGCCTTTCTTGAATGAGCCTTCCTGCGTGAGCCTGAACTGATCTTGTTAGCTGCTGAGGTTGGCTTACCCACACTAAGCACTGGTCCTTGTGGCTTTGATGACCAAATGAGACTGACCTCCTGCTGGAGGAGCCGGGTTGCTTGTTTCTTTTATTGATTGTCTTTTACTTTCTCTTGTTGGATCCAGGCAGACCACAATGTGGTTTTGGGTGTTACAGCATCAGGACCCAATTTACATGTTGGAAGGGTCCTGAGGCTGGGGTCATCGCTGGGCTGGGCCAGAGGCTGGCTAGCTTGGGGTGGGGGTCCCATAGCCTTGGGAAGCAGAGCAACAACAGGCAGCAAGGCCTGCAGGATGTAAGAACCAAGGGGTGGTTTTCTAGGAGAAAGACCAGTTCTCATCCGTGGCTTAGTAAATCACAACCTGAAAGGAATGCATACTAAATGAATGTGAGTTAGCTTAAAAATACTTGGGAAGAGGGAAGGGAAAATTCTGCAAGAGGGGAACAGCTAATTCCCTATGGTCACAGCTGGCTGTATGGCACTGTGCTTCCAGATAGATAAACTTGCTTGTGAAGCATGGGATAATTATAGGGGAGTGGGTGGGGACGACAGTGCTTTGTTCCTCCCTTCCCCACAAATTTTTGGCTGACTTGAGGCATGGCCAGGCAGTGGGAGCTGCTGGAGGCTGCTTTGGCAGCGGCTGCTCATAGAGCTGCTCTCCTTCCCGCTGAGCTCCGGGGCTGGCGCTGCGGTGGCAGCTGGGTGTTGTGGTGCTGCCTCCTGCATCCTGCGGGGGATGCGTTGACTGGGCTAAGGGACTGGAAGGATGGGGCTTAGGTGGCAGTTTCCTAGGTGGTGGGCACGTGAACGTTTGGGAGCAGAGGACTGTGAGGGAGAGGAAAACCTGTGAGATCCTTGGACTGGATCACTTTAAGGATCTGTATCTGCAGTGCCTAGAGATCAGTAGTGCTGTGGGTGTCAGTCTCAGCTGCCTCTGGATCCACAAAGCTTCCTTTGGGGACAGAGGAGACTCAGAGAGACCGTGCTCTCACCCTTTTCCCTGCATATGTCTTGCTCCACAGAAATCAGGCTACAGCTAAGCCTGCTCTAAGCCAGCAGCGTCAGAAGCCCTGTGCCAGTCTTTTAAGCTGGGGGGCAGAGAGATCTGGACACCTCCACTCTGCATCTACTAAACAAGCAGGTGCTGCTCTTGGGTGACTTCAGGACAGCCTACAAACAACAAAGGAGAGAAGACATGGTGCAGGAGAAAACTTGAGAAATGTTGGACAGATGGACAATTGTGAAAGCAGGAAAAGTGGGGAACTTTTGTGGGAGATTTAAGGGGCCTGACTAAGCTTTGGGAAAATGAAAGGGATGAGAATTGCTTTGGGGCAGGGTGAAGGATTTTGATCTGATGGGGAGAAATGGTGAGAGAAACCAGATGGAAAAAAAGGGTACTTAGGGAAGGAAAGAAAAGGATTTGAAGAAAAGGTAGGAAAAAGGACAAGAAACAAGGAAGAAGAGGAAGACAAATTTTGAGGAAAGAGACCTCCACATTGTGGGGACAGCAGAGAGGTAAAGGAAATGGGAAAGGGGGTACATTTTCCTCCCAGATATACTATCTATCCTTCTGATCACTGAGCAGTGGTGAGTGTGATGTGTACACTACAGCTGCAATAGAAAGCCATTTTGACAGCAGTAAAACAGCAGATGAAGTTTTGTAATTAAAAAAAAAAATAGATGAAATTTGCACGTACATGAAGTGTCTGAGCTTTAGATTCAAATGTCTTTGGTGCTAGAGTTGAAAAAGTTGCTGACTTAGACTGTCCTGAGGACTTTGATTTCCAAGTGGCACAGACAATTGTCTGTATTCTGCAATCTGCATTATGCAACAACTGCAAGTCAGACAGCCTTCAGAGCAGGGTTTGTGTTGATTGCTTTTGTTGTTGGGTGGTGTTTTTTTTTTTTATTTGGACACCAGGAAAGTGATGAAGAAAACAAACCCATTGTATTTCTGTATTTCCTAGGATCTGAGGATGATCTATTGCAGGATAAATTTTATATTTGTCTTCTGTCATCTGAAAGTGCCTAGCTCCAGGATGCCTGTCCCTTATACACAAGCAAGAAGAAATATCCTGCCTTGCTCGCAAGGTATAATGCTACCTGTGACTAAGGCAGAATGTGGTCCCTGTTTTCTTAAGTATCTTGGGGTTGGAGAGAAGAGCTCTCTCACAGTTTGCATGTCGCAGTAGTTAACAGTGTAGAGCCCATTCAGCTGTTTGTGTCCTGGCACATTTTCCACAATTCCACCTCCTCCCTCTCCTCCTCCCCACTGCCTCCTTTGCTGGCCTAGAGACGAGCAGGATTGCCTAATCTTCAGAAGGCCAGAAGACACAGTTGGAACATATAGCTGACTTGGGGGGAGAAGCAATTAAACCAACATAGAGTAATCTTGTATCAAGATTGCTCGTCTGCTCACAGGACTGCAGGCAGGCTTTTTCTACCACTGAACAAATGTTTTTTCTTTTTTTTTTTTTTTTCCAAAGCATGCTGGTATTTGTTGTTCATGCAGGTGCTAGTCCATCATTTCTTCTGCATAATTCTGCCTGTCAGTGTCTTGGGCTCTGAATTATTATCAGAATTGGATTTTGGCACCACACTTTCTCTCTAGGCCTTCATTTTTGTGTAACTGGGCAGGAGCAAATTGTCCCAGTACTCACGCACAAACTCTCGCAATGTGCGGCAGGAAGTGGTCAAGGACAATGTGCAATGGATGCCTGCTGCTAGCACACCAAGGGAGAGGAGTTTGTTTGTGGGAGTTAGGGGGCAGACAGGGTGCAGCGTCCCACCCAGGTCCGGGAGTCAACATGTAGTTCAGTTCTTTGTCAAGAAATGAAGTATCCAATTTAATTTGTCTTGGAGATGGATGGGGAAGTGGCCGAATACTGTAATTTTTGATTCCTTTTGAATTTTAAGTTAATGTATTTGTTCTCCAAGTGCTTTGATCTTCTACAGCTCCCACTTGTCCGCAGACCAAGCTGATAACAATCATTGCAAGTTCTTTCCTAGCCTTCGTTCTTATTCTGTAATCCTGAATGAAATTCAACCTTATTCTCCATAAATAACCTTTCTCATTCCCCAGCTGTCTCCTCGAGCTAGCTCTCTTCTGACCTCTCACTTACTGACTCTGCACTGACCTTGCACTTCCCCCACAGCCCTAATTTGCCAGTGTCTACGCTCCTATTCTTCCTCTGCTCTTTTGCACTATTTCATTTTTTTGAATAATAGAGCCCACCATTTCCTGAGCTGCACTTCAGCAAATAAGCTTGAACAAGCCCCTTTATCTGCAAACACAACTCATGTAGCATAGTGAAAGATGACTGCCAATGGCAATGATTTTGATATCTTCACCTTTTCTCCCTGATTCTAGGCTACAGGTAAACCTAGACTTTCAACAGTATTTTCCTACTGGCAATTAAAAAAAAAGGCAGTAATGTTTTCAAATTTAAGAGAAACAAGCCAATGACTGTGCCAGTGTCTTGCTCAAATAGATTTTTTACATCTTTAGTTGGAGTTTCATCAGTGTAGCAACAATTCTGGTAATTTCTTAATGGCTTAATGACTGTTAAGGAATTGTTCATGCATTTTGTGCTCAGCTCACCCTCCAATTCAAGGCAGCGTGAATTCTCATTTGAAAAACTTGCAAATGGAGCTTTAATTTTTGTTGTTTCAAGTAGGCTCTAGATTGAAATACTCAGAAATAGTCTCATAGGCTTAGAGTGGAAAAACTTTTGAAAAAGGGCAAAGAGGTCACATGCATCACATCTGCACGTACACTGTTGTTTTGTCTTGCTGCTATTATGTGATGTTGAACAAAGCATTTCCCCCCCCAGTACTTGTTTGTCTGTCATTTTGATAAAATATTGGTTGAATGTGAATTTGCCTCTGAAATGGAAAGCAGAGATGTTTTTAACATTCATGTTTTTGAAATGACACCATGAAATGTAGATTTCATCTCCATGTAGCTGCAAATCAAACCTATTTATTTTACAAGTAGAAGGCTTAACTCTAGGTGTCAGCACTGCAAACTGAATGTGGAGCTCTGAAAATGAAGTTTTGCTGTCTCTGACTCCCCCAGTGCCACCAGAAATTAAGTGCAGTAGTAGTTTTGCTGACAGATCCATTAAGGCTGAAGAAGAGAGCCCACACTTGTGATTAATGGCACGAGTAGGAATTTCAGCATTCTCTTCTGACACTGCACTTAAGTGCATTCTTATCAGTGGGATTTAGAAAATTAGAAGTTTAACATAAAGAATGAAGACGAGATTCCTCTCCAACCAATGCCCACTGTTTAAAGCAGGTCTGTTAAGCCTTTTCTTTCATTTATTATTAAGTGCTTATCTTAAGTGGGCATCCGAAGTGATGAGAGCACAGGAAGCCGGAGTAATTTGCTAGTTCTGACAGGCGATATGGAGCAGCTAAATTAATGGGGTGGATGAAGTTTATGTGACTGCTTATGTTTGAAACTGCACAGTAGCAGGGAGACCAGGGACGGAAAGACTTCATTTTCCAGCCTTTAACCCTAGCAATTACTAGAAGTAAATAAAAGCATTTTGACAGTGCAAGTACTGTGGTTATCCTGAAAAACCACATTTCTCAAAAGCACTGCCTGTTGGCTTTGCATCTCCTGGCCTTATAGAGTGCTGCCATCTGCACCAGGCGACGCTGTGACCTATATGAATGGAGAGCTGCTTTTTGCTACTTTTGCTGACACAGTCATCGCTTATCTGCATATCTTCCTTTTAATCACGACCTGATGGCATTTCCCATGTAGCTAAGGTAATGCTCGGAGGCTGGCTGTTCCGAACGCGCACAAGGGTGCTCTGAATCAGCTGCTTCTGAAACGCTGCGACTGACGGGGGCACAAAACCCATCGTGATGCGCATTTGTAGGAACTTGAACAGTTTTCCCTGTAACACCTCATTTTTTCTCCTTAGGCATAGGAGCTTATTGACGGAAGTCATTTCTCTGATATTCTGTGCTCCTAAACCTAAAGTTTGATCTGGCCCTCCCCAAACTGCTGTTGCTCGCCAGGTGACAGCGGGTGGTGCGTTGAGGTACCTCCACGAGTCACGGAGAGTGAGCCTGGGTGCCACAACCAGGATCGAGGACACGTGTGGGATGAGAACAGGGGGCTGTATGCTTGTGTCGGAGGCTGCCACCGAGCCTGAGCTGCGCTTGGGTCCGTACTTCGGGAAGTGTCAGTGGTGCACCTAGCTCTGTGCTGGGCACGGCCTTGGCAGCGCCTCAAGCACTCCACTTCTCTGTTGACATGCGTTACAGCTGGGGCCTGTCTCGTGTGTTGTCCTCCTAACGCGAGGAGCACCTGGTCTCGCAAACAGAAGCAGCTTGATTTCTGTGCGTGCTGCTGACCAAGTCGTTCTGCAGTCCGATGTCCAAGTCCTGGGGTCTGCCTCGACCCGCAGCACCTTACCTCAAAACCACTTTCGAGTAAATCGGCGCGGCCACAGCTAAACGGGCAGGCGGGCTCGGCCTTTCGCCGGCTCCCCTCTCCCCTCAGGGCACCGAGCCCTCGGGGGGGGGTGGGGGGGCCGCGCGCGGAGCCCTCAGCGGGCGCCGTGAGCGCGCACGCGGCTGTTTGAAGCCGGCTCTCGCGGGCGGCGCGGGCCGCCATTGGCGCGGGGCGGCTGATTTGCATTGACGCCAGCGCGGGCCGGAGGTCAGCGCCGCCGGCGGCTGTCATTGGCTCCGCCGCTGTCAAGCGCCGGTGCCGCGCGGGCGGGGGGGGTGGGGGGGAGGGAGAGGAGGGGAGGGGCGGGGGGCGGTGGGGAGGGGAGGGAGGGAGGCAGGGAGGGAGGGGGCCGGGGCCGGGGCCGGGGCCGCCGCCGCCCGGTGCAGAGAGGCGGGCGCGGAGCGGAGCTGCGAGCACCGGCACTTCCCCGCTGCACGGCGCGCCGCCGCCACGGCCCTGCGAACGGGAGCCCTCTCCGCCGCAAGCCTTTCCGCCGAGCCGGGACGCTAGGATCGTTTTCCTGCCGCTTCTCTCGCCTTTCGCCTTTTTTTTTTTTTTTTTTTTTTTTAATCATCATCATTATTATTTTTCCGTCCCGCATCACCCCTCCGGCCACACACTGCCCCCACCTTGGAGGCCCTTTGATGCCTCCGCCAGCCTCGCCGCCTCCTCCCGCGGCCCCGGGCAGCGCTCCGAGCCGCCCCGCCGCCCGCCCGCCCGCCGCCGCCCCGCCCGGGGCCGGGGCCCGGCATGCCGCTGCGGCGGCCGGGGAGCGCCCGGGCCGCCTGAGGGGGGCTGCCGCCGCCTGAGGACGCCGGGACCGCCAATGTCACCCCCGCGGCCGCCCGCCGACGTGCCCCGCGCGGCGTGACGAGCGCCGCCGGGGCGGACCGGGCTCCTCGCCGGGATTTGTTTTTTTGGGGGTCTTTTTTTTTTTTTTTAACCCCCTCTCCGCCACCGCCGGCTCCTCCGAGCAGCCCCGCAGCGCGGCCCCGAGCGCGGAGGACGAGGTGGGGAGCGGCCCCCCCGGGAGCGCCGCGGGGAGAATGCGCCGAGCCCCGGGCTAGGAGGGGGGAGATGGTGCCGAGCCCCCGGCCGCGCTGAGCGCCGGGGCTGTGCGTGTGCTTCGGGGCTTTTCGGGGCTTTTTGGGGTTATTTTTCCTTTTTATTTTTTCCTTCCTCTTCCCCCGAAGGAAAGAAAGCCCTCCCAAGCTTCTCAGATGGCTTAGGAAAATCAACACTAACCTGTGAAAACATGAAGTCGACCAGTTGTTGATCCCCCCCCACCCGCCCCTCCAGCCCCCGGCCCACCGCTGAGGGGGCGACAAAAGGACCCGCTTCGTGGAGGCCGAGGAGAACAGACACGAGCCTGTCGTGTGCGAGGGACCGATGGCAATGCTTCAGAGTGTAGCGGAGACGCAGGAAAAAGATTCAACCTGTTAACAAAAAAAAAATTAAGCAGGGGGAAATACCAACGGGAAGGAAAGAGATATATATATATGCACGTATATATATATACAATTTAGAAGTATTCCCCAGGTGGCCACAAAGCATGGGCTGTGCTCCAAGCATCCACATCTCTGACAGCAGAGTGGTCTATCACAGTAGCAAAGAGTCTGAGGAGTGCAATTCCCCTCACCAGACCAACACAACCATGTCTCAGCAGCAGCAAGGCAACCCCGTCCCAGGATTATTCATTAAATCCTCCAACACATCCACTTATAAGGTGAGGACTAATTCCTCTAAGAAAGACAAGAGGGAGAACAGCCAGAGCATGGAGGCAGAGACCCAGACCAGCAGATCCAGTGTTAAGGTAAAAAGGGTGCGAAACACGAGCGCTGTTTCTCTCAGCACACGAGTTGGCTGCAGCGGTCTAACCCAAGGAGTCCCCCCGCCTAAGTAACGCGTTGCGGGGGAGCTTTTCCTGGCTCGAACTACTACTTTCGTTTATAAACTAATCCGTCTCATGCGATGACTTTGTGGATGTTCCCGAGCCTCTTCGCTCCTCGAAAGGGCTTTGGCGAAGGCTGGGAAGGGGAGCGGTGCGAGCGGCCTCGCCGGGCGCTGGAGCCAGGGGCGCAGGGCTGGCTGCACGCAGTGGGCCTGTGGCGGTGGGCTCAGCCGTGGGACTGTGCTGGTGTGCTCGTGGGGGGCTGCCCAGCGTCCCTCGTGCTGCTCGGCTCCCGTGGAAGCAGGCAGATCGCAGCCCGAAGCGATCCGGTCGGTGGGCTGATCGGTTTGCGTAGCTCTTCCATTCAGAAAGTTGGAAGAGGGGCAGCAGATTTTGCTCTGGGTGCTGGTGTACGTTAACAACTTGTAGACCTTGTCTGTTCCTGCAAATAGAGTTTTTGTCTTTTTTTATTTTTATTTTTTGCATGTGTTTCAGTGTGTATACTTCTGTGTAGAGATACAACACAAGACCTGTGTGAAATTGACAGACACGTACTGAAAAAAATTGCAATCGGTGATTATTTTTTTTAAGTGTTAGTTGCATGTCAGTTTGCTTTCCATTGATGTACTCTTGGCTTATGCGTTATACTTCAGTTCCTACTGCTAGAGTTTTTGATTATTCCATATTTTCTCCTTTGGGGGGGGGGGAACTATCTGTATTTTGCAAAAATAAGTAATTGCAAATATTAAAAAAAAATGAAATGAACTCAAATGCAGTACCCCGGGGGATATTGTATAACGTGGCTGATGAGCTCTGGGTTACTGTGATAAGGACTGAGATACGCATGCCGTAAATACAAGATACAGGCTTGAGGTGCAGGCAAGAACTAGCAAAATGTCAAGTGTTTTGCAGACCCGGAGAAACTAATAATTTTTAGATTTCTGAGGATTTTTACACACTTATTAAGGTGGCTTCTAGAATATTGACCCGAAGCAATTTTCTTCAGTACTATGGATGATTTTCTTCATTTTCCTCCAGATTTAGTAAGTACAGTTCACAGAAGTTTAAAAAAGATGTAGAAAAAATGAGAAGACACTGCATGTAGTGACTTGAAGGAGGAATTAACAGCACCTAAGTCAGAATATGAAGGTCAACGGTGTTGTAGTAACGTAAAATTGAGTGCTAGTACTGTGCAGGAAACTAAACTGTACAGCTCTGTTCACGCACAGTAGTCGTGCTTATGGTAACTGCAGTAGGGAAAGTTAAGTTGTCATCAGAATCCTGACAATTGCTTTAATAGCTTTATTTTTAATTGTGATTATAATTGTACATTAACAATATTTTGTTTTTAAAATTTGTAAAGTTTATATTGTGTGAATTTGTCTTCTGTGTGCTTGCTTATGGGGGGGAAAACAAACAAACAACTCCAAGGACTGTTTCCAGAAGCATAACCATGGAAAGCAGCCTTAGTTTTGTTGTTTGATTTCAAGAACTTAGTAAAAATTGTTGTTACCCAGTTTGGGTAATTTGGCCAGGTGCTATACGGTTGATTTTGGTTCGTGTACATGCTCTAACCTCATTGGCAGCTGTTCTGATTTTTATCACTCGGTCTTTTTCTGCCCTTGTCATCACTCTGAGCACATTGCCTGGGTTTTTAGAAATGAGAATGGAATTCTCTTTGTGATCAGTCGAGTACAAAATCTGATTGAAACATCACATCTACATGATTTTCGTTTGTAAAATCCTATCTTTAGAGATGCAAAACAGCAATGTGCTTCATTCTCTGCTTTTAGCATTAGTGTGCATAATATGATCAGATTTACAGTTCATCCTGTGCTAGAGTATAACTGTATTGTCTCAGAAATTGTGCTGAAGAGAGGGCTACACTTGTCATGGTACAGTGAAGTTGTTTAGAAAGAAATAAAGAGTGAGAGTGCTGAAGGTATGGGATTGGAGCCTGAAATCACTGAAGCCAAAAGGAGCATTGGGCAGGACACTGGGCAGTTTTGGAGTTAAAAGGATTTTTGATTTGAGAAAGAACTCTGAGATCTATGGTCCTATGAATTTGGGTGCTTCCACAAACTGTGGCTGTTCTTTATGTCACCTGGGATACCCTCACCTGAGCAGAAGATGCTGCATACCTTTTGTGCTTTGGTGCTGCAGTCAGAACGCGTGTGCACAGCCAGTTTACTGCCAGAATGGCATTCTCCTGTTGTCTCAGGGCACTGCAATTGAATTCACATACATTCTTTTGTCATACATGCACAAATTAAAGGCAAAAAAGTCCTATGTGAAAGCTAGGAACAAAACCTGGGCTGTAAACCTTGCATTTTCACTTCAGCTGGTATTAGCATTAAGTTTATTATTAAAGTGTAATAAGTAACACAGTGACTTTTATCAAATCAATTTGTTAGCTATAGCGCACATATTTTCAAGTCAGGCAGTGTCATAAGAAGAAATAACCCATGTTAATTGTAAAATGGCCTTATATATATTGCTGATTAACCCCCAGGCTTATTCTGGCTTTATGTTTATGTCTTATTATGTCTTTGTGCTGTTGGAATGGCAGAGGATCACTTCTCCAGATGTGTGGTGTGAGTGTTTTGGGATTTGCACCAATTTACAAAGTGTAGCTAAAAAAAATCCTGCTCTTTCCTAATAAGGAGAGGGCTCAGTTAATCCATGGTAAACTTGCAGAGGAGCCCTGAAAGTGTGTGTGTGCAGAGATAAGTTCTGTAGTACCTAGTCCTGGTATACATGCGTATGGTGATAGTATGCGATAAATGGAGGAGATAAATCTGTTTG
Source organism: Cygnus olor (assembly GCF_009769625.2). NCBI lineage: Eukaryota > Metazoa > Chordata > Aves > Anseriformes > Anatidae > Cygnus > Cygnus olor. The sequence goes on from NC_049179.1 coordinate 11,586,368, forward strand.
GTCATGGCGCCTGTATCTCCCTCCTTGATTAGTAATTTTATGCGTGGCTTTCATTTGAAAATTCATGAGCAGCTTGGAATCAGTGCTGTACCTAAATAGGGAACCAGCCATGAAAACCCTCCTTTTAATTTTCAACAGATAGACTCCACAGCTTAAACTCTGTCCTTTTCCCAGTGGAAGATGAGCGAGATTTACTCAGTAACAGTGACTGAAGTTTGATTATCCAGGGCTACATTAAAAATATCAAAGAAAACTTAGATCAGTCCTGTGCAAAGGAGACATTTCCTGATTTTTTTCAGCTCTAAAAGTCTCAAGAAAGTGGATTCAGAATTGCGATAGCCTTTTCATATAGATTAGTTATGATTTTCTTCTGCAGAAATTTCAGTAGCTGAATTTGTGGTAAGGGTACTTGGCTTTATAGAAATCTGCGTATACTCTTTTGGGATAATAACTCTGGTTAACATTTAGCATAAATAAGGATTGGCATGGTGTAAGGACTTGATGGGCATTTATGTAAAACTGCTGTGGGTAATCATAAGGGAATGCTGTCCCAGCAATGTGTGTGTGTCACTTCTATACTGCATTGATATGCACTGCAGCACATACATTGCACATTTATTTTGCCCTCTCATTCTTTTACGTATGTGAGATTTCCTTCCTCTCCTCTTGTGTAACTCTCCCTGTCGTGTATATTTAACACAGAAATGTGTGTGTTTGGGTGCAAGGGGATCGGATAGTAAATCCAAACTTCCTTTATTGCAAATTAAAAGTAGAGTTAAGCCAGCAGGGCTAAATTTGAAATAGCCTTTTGATTTATCAGCCAATATGGGATGAGCGGTTTAGATCCATGGTGTTAGAGCCAGCAAGTTTCCTTCATTCAAAACCTGTGAAATTGTCTGTGAATTTTACAGTCACTGCAAACCAATGGTTGCATAATCCTGTATATATAGGAGGACGTATGCTAACTTGTACGTTCAGTGCTGAAATGGATCTCATCTCAGCATTTAACAGCACATTATTTAGTCTGCTAAGCCGTCTGCTCTTTTCCTGCCTGTCTCATAATCCCTTCCCCTTGCAACACTTCAGCTCTCCCTCCCTTTGAAACTCCCACACGTACTGTCCCTACTTCCAGTGAGGCCGTCCAGCCCTCTCGATTCCTCCCTGTTCCCACTGAAACTGCCCTCAGCTGTTCCCCCAGCAAACCTCCCCTCACCGTTTCCCTCCCACTTCCACTGACGTCAGCCCTCCCGTACAGAAATCCTTGCTCCCACTGAGAGGATCCTTCCCACGCTGAGATACGCTAACTTTGCTGAGTCCTTGTGGCTCGAGACTTCCAGCCTGATGTTAGTATGCTTTTATTGCAAGGCATGAACCCTTTTCTCCAGGGGATGGAGGGGTCTAGTTTGTAAATGGTATGGAGTGAACTGATGCAGTAACATGTGACCTTTCCATATTCATGCCCGGGTTAATATTTAAGGCTTTTCTTTCTTTCTATTTTTTTTTTAAATCTTTTAAATTTCCTCTTGTTTGTAATGTAAACTGGAAAGGAACTGGAAATCACTCACAGCATATAGATTGCTACGCTATAAAGACAGCCTAAGATGTGTTTTCAACTTTTAAACGATTGGTTTTTAGTTCCTCTCCTGGTCATGCAAACCAGCTCATGCAAAATGTGCCACTGCATTTGAAGGCAACTTCTTGTGTGACTGAGATGAGCAAGGTTAGATCTTGAATTTTTTGAGTACTTACTGTTGGTAGAAATTCCACTGAGACTCCTTCCACCTATAAATTCATGTTAGACATGAAACGCTGTCTTCTCTCTGCCCTTTGTGCTGTTCTTCACTGCCCCGGTCTGAACTCGCTTTATGTCTCTTGCCTGGCAGTTCTAGGCTTAGTTGCTGATTTCTCAGCTTTACGTTTTCTGCCACCTGAATGTGTCAGTAGAGGAAATATTGAAAACAAACCTTTATTTCTCCAGTTCTATGTATTTAACTTACTGTGTTACCCTCTGTATCCTTAATTGTATTGCTGAGATTAAAATGCAAGTTCATTCAGAGTGAGAAATTTTCTACTTGTCAAACTCTACTTGCTTGTAAGACATGCAGAAGAACTGGAGGTGACACAAGTTCTCCATCCCTTTCTACTGTTCCCAGTATTACCTGTGGTGTGAAATGCTGGTGCAAGGTACTGGCATCACCTCACCATTCAAAGTGCCAACACTTCAGTTTTTGGCATCCAAAATGCTGCATCTAAATATAAATGAAAGATGTGAAATGGTTACACCCACTTGCAGATACTTCATGTTTAAGATTTCAGATTGGCTTACAATCTGTGTGATTATGAAGAGTGTTTCATTAAGAAAGGTGTTCATAGTCCACTTGAAACTTAGAAAAAATATTTTTTAGATACTGTTTTGCTTATATTATTATATTTTAGTATCCTTTTCTCATTTTCAAGTAAATGTCCATATTAAGAAAATGAGAGGTTGAATGATAATTATTTTTAACAGCCATTAACATTTTTTTATGCAACAGTTGCCACTACCAGCAGTGATAAATTATTGGTTTACTTTAGTTATGATATGAACTTCTGTTTGCCTCTCTCAGCTTTTACCTTGAGAAGGGACTCCAGAATTGGGCTTAAGCAGTACTAACAATACACTAAAAATATTCCACTTTCTGAGCAGCTACATGCCAAGTGACTTTCAAATGAGTCCTCAAAGAGGAAATAAATATTTAGGGATATGGACAATTAAAGCTCTGATTAGCTTGCAACAAAAAGTAAAAGAAACCTAAAGCAAATATGATAATGAGCAAATTGCCCCCGAGGTAAAATTGTTTCAATATAAGCTTTGCGTAAGTCATCGTTTTGTCAGGGGACAGTGCAAGCACCTGCATACCTCGGAGAACAATTTAGCATTGTGTTCTATTTTGGTGGTGTGCATGGATATAATATACTCATGGTGTAAACAGCTTTACCAGCCGTGGCTGGAACTAAATCATTGTTAGTAATGTTTCCGTGATTGCACATAAAACGTGATTTTATGTCCAAAGCACGATTTTCTGTGTGAATTGTGTTCAGTGTTTTTTTTATTTCAGACCCATTAATTCAGTGGAGTTTCACTAGCAATTTGCTTGGCCCTGTGACATTCTATTCATTGCTATCAGTCCATTGGGTAAAATAATTAGGTATCTTCATTTAACCATAATTTAAATTGGCATGGGATGACAAGATGCAAATTGAATAGCTTTCATGTGCATGACATACTGAATAGTCTGATTGCTCAGAGTCAGATTTTAAGCTTTCAGAGGCATCAAGGAGGCGATGTTGTTAAAGTCCTCTGTTTTTCAAAGATTTCAACATCCAGCCCCTTTTAGGTTCTTTCTTAAAATCCCTGTTCAGGCCAAAATGTAAGATACATACGCTGTGAAGTTAAATAGCAGAGTCTCTAATTTGTGCATTCTTCCAGACCATCCCCTTTTACTATGGGCTGAACTGTTGGCCTTGGATCGAACTCCCAGGGCCTTTTCTCCTCTTCCTTGTAAAATCTGTAAATATGTCACTGTACATAATATAAAAAGCTTAGCATCCTATAAACCAGCTCCCGTGTGTGTGGCTTTGTTTCAGTGGAAAGGATGAGGGCTGGAACCTACTTTTTTGACATGGAAATGCATTGAATTAAGTTATATCTACTTTGAGTGTGGTTGACAAGGTAGTTTGTAATGGTTTTTGATAGTCTTTTATGTGTTTAAAGATGGTCTGCATATATATGTGGAGAGAGGATGTCCTAGCAAGGCAAATTAACTTTGACTCGAAAAGGGATATTCAAGATTTAAAGGAAGTTTTGGGGTAAAATAACGTTGCTATTGAAAAAGACTGATGCTAGCGTGAGGGACTCTTAATTAGGGTTCCCATCTGTGCTTGGAAAAGGAGGAATTACAGCTTTTCAGTTCTGTTACTTTATTACATTATAGCCAACTTTTGAGCGTTAGATCTCTAGAAATTAAGGTGACACGATTTAGTTCATGTAAAGAGAGTCTCCTTGTTAATCAGATGGTTTTCCATTTTGTTCACTCAGGAACGAAATACTATCTCAAGGACATTATTTGTATTGTTCTGATCAGGATAGAAATAAATCCATTTGTTAAATAATGTTGAACAGATTGAAGTTGTATCTGTTTCTTCATTGGAAACAAGAATTCAGTCTTTTCGCGAAAGCAGAATTATTTTGCACTTTAATTTGAAGTTGCATGGGAAAATGAATGTTTTCTATACTTGGAAAGATCAAAGTAGGAAGTATTTTTCTTTATAAAACAAACATTTTGCATAAGTCTACAAACAGATTTCTGATACCCAGCTTTGTTAAGGGAAAAATGGTAACCTTGAAATCTTTTCATTGTTTGTAGAGTTCCCAGTTTCCTAAGTAAATCCATGCAAAGAAAACACAGAATCACTGGGCAAATATGAAAGAATGACATCCTTTGCTTCCCATTGTTCTTAACTTTGAGTTAGCAGTGACCTTTAGCTCCCTACTGGGATGCAGTGGAAATTTTATGAGGCCCCATCTTACTTGCCACTAAAAGACAACACATTTTCAAAGTTATCTATTTACCATAGCTTTCTGCCTTTAAGCTTGAGGTTCTGGTGTGTCTGATACAGTTTCATCAGACAAATAGCCTCAGTAAGTGCTCAGCAAAGTAAACTTTCCTGGTACAGATCTTGTTTGAAAAAAATCTATACTTAAGTTTTACTTAAAGTACAGCAACAACAACAATAAAAACGCAACCTTCAATTTCCATTGAATATGATCTTAATGTGTACTGTATTCTGTTATGTGCATTGTCAGATAGAAGCTATATTTGTACTGAATTACCATGCTTGCTTCTCAGCTGACGCTGAAGTGTAGAACTCTGTTTTTGCAACAGTGGTTTTAATTCCGAGTGATTAAATGGATAAATGTATCCGTGTGATAGGTAGGTGGGTCAGGATTCTGTCAGGCTTTGAAGCCTGAGTTTGCAGATGTGTATTTCTTCTTTTTTGAATACTCTGTCTGCTGGTTCAGTTTTTAAGACTTTTTTATTACGAAAAAAAAAAAACAACTTTGGTGAGAAATTCCACAAATGGTTGAGGACAACCACACCTAGTACTTTGGTAAGTTGAAGCAAAAGTGACTTGCTCCATACACTCCTGCAGCTTAACTGCTGATGAAGCTGTGCTTTTCCACTAGCTGTAATTTAGTGATAAATAGCTCAGGGTGGGGAGCAATACTGGGAAGTCCATGGGTACTGAACCCCAAAGAAGCTCTGCCGTACACTTAAATGTGGATCGCACTGGGATTGCTGGCAAGATGTCTGTTTAATTTTTCAAAACAAAGCCAAGAACTATTTTCACATACTGAAGAAGTTTATTGGAGGGTCAAATTCTGACTAAAGTTAGTTGTTCAACCCCTTTAAACTCTGTGGGCTCGAGGGACGTACCTGCGGCAGGGCTTGGACTGCTCTGTTTGCCTCTCGCTGGTGTAGAAAACAGCTCCCTGTTAGAGACAAGCTTTGGAAATGAAAATAGTGGCAATAATGGTTGTACTAAGGATAAGTTGTTTTCTGTCATTCCAGAAAGGCATCAGTGTAACTTCAGTAGGCTATACTGAAGTTACTGGCAAAGTTCTTAAAATTTTCAGAACAGCCAGAATTCGGTCTCTGGCCTGTAAGTAAAACGTACCTGGATTCTCTTAAGTGCAACCAGGGTATGTGCCCTTATGGTTGGGTGCCTTGTTTTATGATTGTTTAATCTGTACTAATGCAAAAAACCTCCAATAACAGATACTATTAACTGTCTAATGATAGGAGTAATGGGATAGCAAATACTTTTTTTTTTTTTTTTTTTTTCCAGCTTCATATAACAGTGGGGGCACTTATCAAGTAGGAGCTGTATAAAGAATATAAATTGCTGTGGTTTCAGGTTATATACCATATACTAATGTGAGAGACTACTGCTGATCTTAAGCGTGCTGGCTGTCAAAGTTAAAACTTTGAATTTCTTGGAGTTCAGAAGATTTTAATTTTGTACATATGTACCTGTGTTGTTGTCCTGTTACGTCTGAAGTGTGTTGGGATGTGTTAGGTTGCTTGGTGTTTTCTGGTTATAGACAATCATTCTGTAGACTGCCCGATGCGGCAGTGTGGCCAAGGCTGGAGGTACTGACCTGGTCAGAAGATCTAGACTGCCAGCGGGTTATTGGGCATCTCTTTGGATGAGTCGCTGTATGCTTCTGCTTGCACGCTTGATCTTAGTTATGTGTCACGCAGGATCAAGGCCACCGTGTACCCGGGAACATGAGTTGCTCTCAGATCCAACTGTGTCCATGTAACACAGTGCTTCGTCTCTATCTGCAGTCAGCAGAATGTGCTTTGGAGAAAGATGTAAGAGTCTATTTAAAGTTACAAAAATGAGAAGAGTTTTTCTTGTTCCTCTTCTGGACTGAGTCTGGACATACTGATTTACTTCTCATTTTTCACAATTTTGGCAAGTAGTATGATAATGATATTTTAATTTTATCTCCTTAAGACTTGGTTGCTAAGTTGACAAATGCAATAAAAACATTGTGCTCTCGAGTGGGATTTTAAAATGAATTTTTGATTTCCAAACCCCGTTCTGCTGTGGTCGTGCACGCTTACCACCAACACACCATCAGCGTGGAACCTTTGTGTATTGGTTTCTGCACATCCTGGTGCAGGGACCAAGAATAACTGATAAAAGTGTTTAAAAGATTGCAAGTGGGATGAATTGTAACCAAATATGGGTTTACATTTTGAAGAGGATCTTCATGACCAGAGAAGCTAGTTACTTTTTTTCATACATGTAGCAGAGTATTCTGCAGATGGATAAAAATGGTGAGGGGTACATTGATACTTTAGAGGGACAAAATGTTTCTGAACCCAGGCAAAGAGGGTTTTGCAATCCCAAACAGCTTTTGTTTCGATATCAGCTGCACTGAGAGGAAGAGTAAGTCCTGAAAACTCAGAATCAATGCCTCCATTGGTTCTGCTGCAACTCTTAATTGACTTAGTATTTGTTTTGTTTTTGCCTTTTGCTGTGAAAGTGATCTGTTTTCTGCAGAATTTCAGATAAAAGGGCTGTTCTGCTTATGCTGACACTGAGCTGTGTTATCGTATGTACCCAGTTCTGGAGATGATGAGTCTTGTTCCTTGCTGCTCAATGCCATGGAGCCAAGATCTGTCACACAAGCGGTGGTGCTGTCATTCACAGCCTCTACACCTCGTAATGTTTTCTGAAATATTATTGCTTATTACAGCTTTTTAAAATGAATGTATTAGAGCAGTAGGATGTTGGGAACCAAGGTGTTTCCAACGGGCAGCTTGCGTAGCCTTTTCCACAGTACCCTGCCTCTGGCACTGGGACTGGGTAGCAAGAACCAGCTTCTAGGGCAGAAGAGAGATTTAGGTTTTCTGATCCTTGTTAATAATAATAATACAAACTCATGAAGTTCATGAAAGTGCTTAGTGAGGAAGCTGACCTAATGCTCTCACACCTGGCTTTGCTGAGAAAGGAAAGGACAGGGCTTGCCTGTGAAGGACAAGAAGGTAGTATCAGCCTGTTGGCTTGGTAGAAAACACTAAACATGGAATTTTGGTGGGCATTTTTTACTCTTGGTGCCTAAAGCTAAATACTGATGCATTAGTTTATGATTTTTACTGAAAAAACAAAGTTCTGCTGTCACTGTTCATATAATGTTTGACTTTTTTTCTTTTTAATCAGTGCAAAACTTCAAAGCTAGAGTGGGAGAGGGAGCAAGCCCTGCTAGTGGTTGATGTGAGGTGTGGGAAGTCTAACAGCTTGTCTGATCCCCAGACATAGCCCCAAGTCACCGGGTAACCAGTGAGATCCATAGCTGGACTGTCAAAAGAATATGCTGAAAATACCATCTCTTATTTTGCCAATTAAACTAAAAAGAACTTCTTTTTCAAGGTTAGACAGCTCTGAAGTTTTCTCCCAAGCTAATTTTGGCTGTTCTGATTCCTAACAGCTTTTACAAGGGTCTCCTGTGCCCTTTGGGGAAACTCACTTCTGCTGTACTCTGTGGGACACTGTTCATGGGGTAGATTTTGCCTCATGGGGTAACCTTGCTGGTCTTAGTGAAGTAGTGAAGTTTAAGGACTGTGGAAGAGAAGTAAACCTGGTACTGATTCAGTGAATGGAGTTTTTTTTTTTTCCTTTTCTTCTGTGAGCCTTTGAGCTGTGATAGAAATTACAGGCTCTAGGTGTTCAGACATAGCTGTGATGTCCAACTCCTTATTGCATGCATAGAAGTTATTTGGGATAGGAGATGCCTCCCCTGATACCTTGCACTACTCTGCATTGCCTCCAAAGTTTAATCATGAGGTCAAGAACGGAGACCAGTACAGAATCCATGTGATGGGATCCAGTGCTTGACTTGCAGGTCACTATGGCAAATGTTTTTGCTGGTAGGTTGCAGAAGTCTCTGCTGTGTCCACATAAATAAAACAGGGGTCTCCTTTGAGGTCCTAGAATTTTTGTGGCCTTTTCCTGTTTGCTTAGGGCAAGGAATCTTCACATAACAATGGGAACGATTTGCCCTAAAAGGTTGAGAAACAAACCTCCTGTATTTTGCCATCATCAGTTGGAGCAATGGCACTGTCTCCATTACTCGTTTCCTAAAGTGTGTTTAGCAATGAGTCCATGTGGTCTTTTGCCCTTTCTCCGTGGACGACCTGCAAAGAATATAATTCCCTCTCAGGAAACCTGATACTTCTGGCCCTTTGCATTTTTTCCCCAGCTGACTGGCATTCTAGCTGGCTGATCAGAGAAGTGCCCAGTTGCATCCGCTCGTTAGGATTCCCTGTGCCAGTGCTGTTGCATTTCAGGAAAAACGTACCAAGGAAGAGCACTCTGTTGGTTGTGTCTGAAAACAGCTGCGATTCCCTGACTATGGACAATCACTTTGACTACATTAGGATCTACTTTCCCTTTACCCCTGTAACAATACAGTAAGTAACAGCAAATACTCATGTGGAATGTTACCTGGGGATCTTTAAATGCTTGGCTACTATTAGCTTCATGCTATTTTGTAAGAGTCATGAGGACCTCTAAAGTACCTCATTCCCTTCTTTTTCCCCCCTCCTTTTGCAGAGAGGTGGGTGTGGGTGAAGGGCTTGGCATTTTTTTCTGCAGCTTTCCCAGCACTGGGAGGTCCTGAGCCAGCAGGTAGAATTCCTAGGAGATTTTCCTAAAGGAGGGGTCTCCATGGCTTGTTCTGAAATAGCTTAACGATTTTAAGGTAAACCAACAAAATAATTCATGGAGAGGTAAAAGCATGACAGAGTATTGGCAGGGTGAAGCTGTAGGGTTAGCTGTATGGCTAACAGCACTGCACCTCTGCAGTTGTTGGGTGCTGCAAAAGATCTTCATGTCCTTAAGAGTCTGAGTCATGTTTGGGAAACCTTCACCTCTGTACTGAGGAATGAACTGAGGCCAGTGTTAATGGTTTGTTTAAACACAGGTTCTTAAACTCAGATTAATTGATTGCTATAACTCGGTTTGGTTACTACAGACATTTTTGTCCTAGAACAGGTGTGAGCAGGCTGTCCAGAGGAATATGCAAGTACAAGATGCTTGTCAATTAGCTTGCAGTTGGTTTAAATAGAAAACAATAGCTTAGCTTGGAATACCCTTAGGTCCTGTTTTTGAATCTAGTTTGGACAGGGTCTTTAATGCGCAAACCTGGCTAAAATACAGGAAGGACAGCAGTACATGTTGAAGTGCTTTGTTCAAAGCCATGAACAACAGTGAGGAAATACATTTAGGGAGTACAGAGCAGCCTGGCCTTCATGATGCTGAGTTTTTCTGCCTTCATCCGAGTAGGACAGGCCCCTCAGATCATGGCTGTCCTGTCAATACACCCATCTGCAGAGCTCGGTCCTGAGCGCTCGAGGCTTGGATCTTCACAAAGTTTCCTCAGGAGGCTCTCTTTCCTCTCTCCAAATCATATGTTTTTCTGGAGGTCAGACTATCTTAATAAACCATTGCAGATTGTTCTTAAGTGATTATGCATCTTAACTTTCTAAAAATAGAAAAAAAAGAAAAAAGAAAAAAAAAACTAAGTAGCTTCCAGACATGCTGGGATAAGCAGGGGGCTTTCTTCAGACACTTAGTGAAGTAGCACCATCTCATCACATGAGCTTTCAATTTCTCGGTTCAGAAAAGTACACAGCACTGTCCTACAGCGCATAGCTGGGCACTTTCAAAGCCTGCCTCTTCACACACAATTTTTGAAAGATGACTGTTAACTAACCTTGGCTTAATTAAGTTGACAATTTCACAGCTACTTTGAACAGCTCATTATCTGCAGGCTACAGCGTCTCTGCAGCCAAAGCTCCACAATACATCACACAGTGAACCTGCTGACAAGAGGGTACAACTTCCAGCTCAGGCTTCAAGAGATCAGATTTATTACTGCAGTCCTGCTCCTTCTAAAACCAGTTAAGGCTCCTTTTACAGATACTGAAAATATTTTGATCTGTAGTGTAGTCCTACATAGTGCTGCCCACTGCAGATACCACTTTGCATGTTGAAGCCAGAGCTGCTTTACATATGCTGCCAAGCTGATAGCAGCGTTGGAGTGAGGACAGTGGCTGGGCTTGATTTTCATGGGTTGCAGCTGCTGCGTGACACTGATAAAGGGATCCACAGCAATTTTTTTAAAACTTTTTTCTTTTTAATGTGCAATATGCAATTCCTTCTTAGAGAATAGTTTGCTGATACCTGTGTATTTATAAATTAATTGATTTGGTTTATTCTTGTGCTTTGTCCTTCCCCCCTCTCTGCTCTGATTGTGCAGAAAATTTAGTCTTGCTGAGAGCTGATAAAACACCTGCTGAAGGTAATGGGTACTGAGCTTTCTGACTTGAGTTTAGCTAGCTGGGTTTCTTAGCTTGGCCTTGGAGGAAGAGTACATGCTGTTCCACAGCAGTCTGCAAACCTCGGCTGCCCACAACCCTACTTTGAAAGATCCCATCGTATGTTACAGAAGCAAGTATCTAGGGTCTTAGATAGGGGCTCCTCCTTTCACCTCTTGCATTAATATTGCTGTGGTCTGTCCTTAATGTTTGTGATTTCTTACTGACATGGCTAGGGTAAAGCCCTACAGTAATTGCAGCAATACTGATACTAATGTGCTTGTGACTGCATAGTTTATGCCATTTGAGAGTATGAGTACAGTGGTATAACTTCTGTAATAGAAGATTTTCCTGTGTTTCTTGATGTTTCTGATTTAGGCAAAGTCTTAGGACAGCCCAGGCTAGGACTGAACAAGGAATGTTACCTAGCCTGGAAATGTCAGTGAGGGCGTTGGATTTCTAAAAAAAATATTTTTTACTGGCAAAATCCCTGTTACAGACATAGTGATAGCTGGGAAAAAAATTGGCTAACCTATGAAATTCTAATATTCTAAGTTATTTGCAAACCTTTTCTACGAAAAGGCATTTTTTTTTTGTCAGCAAAGCTGCGTATGCTAGGCCAGGCAGTAGAACAAACACAGGGAACAGTCCTTGAATCAGGACAAATAAGTGATTGTTAATGGCCTTTGTCCTCTGTTGCTGTTTTTGTGCTTTTAGTGTTGGACACTTTGCTCTTCAGAATTTGCTGTAAGTATGTGGCTCTTCATTTTGCAGCTTCAGGTTATTAAGGAAAAGTTGAACTCTCAGTTAATTAATTGCATTGTTTAATACTCAATAGACTGTTAATAATTATCTCCTGAAACTGTCCTAGATTTGTGTTTAAGTATGTGACAGATGATTACTGTACAGAAGATACCAATTTACTAGGTATGATTTGGTGGCAATTTGATGGTAATGCAAAAAGGCAGCTTGTGATACAGGTGCCGTGATGCCACAGCTGCTTCTGCAGCAGCAGAACAACTTTTCTGATGCTTGACAATGTAACTTTGGCATCCACATGGTCTGTAGCTTATCTTTAACTCGTTCAGTTATATATAGTGGAGGTTCCTTCCTGCAGCCCCTTCTGGGAGATGCAGTTTTTAAAAATCATTTCCCTCCTCTTGCTTTTGCCATTGTGTTCTACCTTTGGTTGCCATTTTTATGTTTCTAATGCCCCTATATGCACCTATAATTTATTTTTTCACAAGCAGTATACCTCGTCTCACTGACACATTTCACATCAGCTCCTCTCTCAGCACTTTTTCTTCTTTTTTTTTTTTTTTGATGAAGTGCTGTTGTTGGGTTAAGGTCTTTAAAGAAAGTCTAGCTTCTTCCCACCCAGTGGCCCACAACACTATCCTAGAAATGACGGAATCTTTTTTGTTTACAAAGAAGCGTAGCTAGTAAACAGATCTCTCCCTGAAATTCTTTATTTAGTACACACAGTACACTGTTAATGATTTGCACCAAGGTCAATAGCCCTTAAAATGCCATTATTATAAATCAATATGATATTGGAAGAGTATTTTCATAGTTGTGTACACAAAATCAAACAAACCAGAAAAGCATTTTTTCTTTTAACTTCAACTAAAAGGCAGTAAACTTCAATCTAGTCTGCCATACTAGAAAAATGTTTTTTTTATCAGCTTTCAAAATTGCAATGCTTTTTTGTGCTTAAAATGTTTCCCTTGCTGACATTTTAAATTGTAGTTATGTTTTTGTGTTGCTTAACCAAAATAAGTAACATGTTGTGGGCTATTTTTTTTTCATAGCACAAAGCATAAATAATTAGTTGATGTTTACATTAATTATAGTTTGGGAATATGAATTTTACTTATTTAAATATGAAGGGAGATTGTTATAAATGATGTTAAGCATGGACTCCTAGTTTTGTATGATTCAGCTGGTGCTGACACATTTCATAGTAAAGATTAGATATTTTCCCTCTCTTTCTGTAACCACAGCAGTTCAGATAGTTGCTGCAAAAAGGGAATACTTACCCAAATAGTTGTGATCAAACTGAACTTTGTTCTGAAATGGAAAATGATGACTGCCTGCCGGTGTCTGGGAACTACCCATGGCCCAGTGATGATGGCTTACAAACTTTCCCATGTTAGACTGTAGATAGGAGATAACTAGTTGGAAACGTCAGGAATTGTTTCCTCGCTGGGAAATTGTTTTTCTGCCTTACTAGGGATCTTGACGTGGCTTCCCAAAGTATTGAAGCTCAAGCTAGTTTTGGGGCAGCTTGCTTTCTGACAAGCACCGAGTGGGAGGAATCATTACCTTTTCTCCATACATACTCCCAACAACTGCCATCATTGCCAGCTCTTTTTTTCCAATGGCCATGGTCTTGTGCCTCTAATGTAATTAACTGCTATTTTACATCTTTCAATACCCTTCAGAATTTGCCTCTCTCTTTTGCACTCGCAGAGCTGGTGACCATTACAGAGAGGACTGCAGGTGGTCCATGGGTGCCTTCTTGCTTATGGAGCCGCATCCCATAACTCCCTACTCTGCAGTCGGGTTTTGGGCCACCAACCATTCCTCTTTGATTTCTTGGGAGTAGTGTCAGTAGACTGAGAGAGGCCTGACTCTCATCTTGATTGCACTGAGATGGGGAGGGAGTTTCATTTAAGTGATATTACGCAAGAAAACAGAGCGGTGTGTCAGTTTGTGAGACAAAGCCTCTTACTTATATCTTTATACACATACACTGGAGCTTGAATCCCATAGAATTACCTGAAAGGCTGGTTTTCTTAGAGCCATTATTAGCTGGTTTTGGCCTTTTTTTTTTTTTCTTTTTCTTCTCCTGTCTAATATGGCACTGCCAAAAAATGGAGGCTGGTCCGTAATGGTTTTAGCATGCTGAAAACTCTGGTGCCATGTTAGAGCTGCGGTGTGCACACAGGGTAGAGCATAGGTGAATGACCCCTGCTGGCTCAGAGAGCTCGGTGCTGAACAAAACGTTCCAGCCTTTTGCAAGTCAGCTGGGTGTTGGTTGCTGGGATGGTCATGGTCATCATTAATACCACATGCAGCCAAGAGCAGAAATGACAGAAAATATATAATAAAAGGAATTAATATAGGTGAATTTGTAATGTTGCAACGACGAAGTCTGTAAAGTTAGGCTTAGCACAAAGCCATGGCAGTACATATTGGTGCAGTAGCTTCATCTAGGCAGGAGATAGGTTTGCTTGTTGTAGGGAAGCACTTTGTTGAGCCAGCAGTCATTTCTTTTATACTTTATAATATGCCAGTTCAGTCCATGGGAAATTAAACTAAAATCTAATTATTGTGCATATTTTATTCTTTGTTCTTTTTCCCCGCTTTTTATATTATCTTTCCAAAATACCTCGCCATCTATAAACATTAGACTATTACATTTTTGAAGCTCATGACAGCATTTTCCATAGCCGTGCATTAGCTGGCATTTGCAGGGTAAACATCCTCCAATCAGAAACTAAGCAAGCTCAGTCTCTGTGGTACACTAAGTCCTCATGTGCCCTGGGATCAAGAGTCCCTAGTCTGTTTTCATGTCACTCACATGATGTTGTTTCACACTTGGAGTACATCAATGGGTCAGCACTTCCTTGCTTTTTGAAAATGCTTCTCTTTTTAGGAAAAGCAATTGCTTGATTCTAGCTGCTCTTAGTAAAATAACAGCTTTTTAAGGCTAATAAGTGTATATTTCTAAACTTTCCAGCACCTTTCCAATTAAAGCCTAGTATCATAGAATTAGAAATTACCCAACAGTAGAAAGAAACTTTCACAGCAACAGCAAATGCAGCATAGATAAACTAATAGGGCTTCCTGGGAAAGGCCTTCAGTATTTTCAGAGATTGCTTTACAGCCACCAGATTCCTCTTTAAAAATTCATGAGCTCGATCACATTGTGTCCTGGCAGAAATTTTTGGAGTATAGAAGGATGTTTTACTTAGTGACTTGTGGGTTTGCGTTGCTCAGGCAAGAAGATAAGATGGTCAAATAGAAAAATGTTAACTTTGAATGATGTATAGTGGTCAGTCAAGGCCATTGTATAACTTGTCTGCTTTGTGACAGATAAGCAACTGGAGTGCAAGGACTACACACATTTATTAGTTTGAAAATTCTCATTTAGCTTTGTCTAAATTGTAGGAGCTTTTTTCTGTGACTGGAACTTTTTTTCTTTCTTTTTTCCACCTAGATGCAAATGATAGCCAGTCTTGCTGAAGAAAAGTGTTAATCAAAGGCATAATCAACATGATATTTGAAAAAAAAAAAAAAGGAAATAAATATAAGATATATTTATGTAAGTATATAAAATATCTGAAAACTGTCCCATTCCAATAGTTCAGGAATGATTGACTCTACAGCTGAGTAAATTCTGTTCTTGTGGGTGAGTTGTTGGCAAGGGCAGAGAGGAGAGGACTGTGCTTCAGTGAAGAAAACTGGTTTGGGAAGGAAAACGAGTGATGAAACTGTCTAAGTGCCATTGATGGTACTGCCTTAGCGCCCTCATATTTGTGTTAGCATGGGGTGGCACGCGTAGCTTGTAGATATCTTTATAATTGTTTTTGGTAGCCAGTCCAAAAAAATGGAAAGAATTAGCACTAACAAGAAATCCCATTTTAAAATGTAAACTTGCTAGGACAGGGATCAGTTTTTCCTGTATGTTTGTAGGGCTGCTGTGCAGTTCAGTGCTTACATAATACAAATGTAAAAATAAAATAAAACCAGTGATGATGATGGCAGGAAGTGGATCCTCTGTTAATTCACTCTCCATAATGTCGTATGCTTTTCTTTTTAAACTCATTCTTATTTATGCATTAGGAGAGTGCAAGAGTTTCATGTGCAATTAGAAGTAATTTAGTTCAGTAATAGATGACTTGTTCATCTGCTGGCATAATTAATGATAGCACTGGTATTCAGTGTCCCAGTTATTTATAGTTTTAAAAAAATAGCACTAAAGCTATCAAACTGCAGTTATCAACAGGAGATAAAAAAATCAATCTTGTTATGTACAAAAAATATATTGCTCATTTCCATATATTTGCATGGATATATTTTTATAATCAAATGTATTTGGAATGAATTTTAATCCCTGATGTCTTAAAGTAAAAAAAAAAAAAAAAAAAAAAAGGAGAGAAAAGCATGAAGACAATCCACGCTGGCTGTGCGGAGCTGTTTTCTGCATCTGATTTTGCAACCGCACTCCCCAGTACATGGCGTCGCCCTCCCCGTGGCTGCCCTGGCTGACGTCAGTGGTGTTACTGCGGGTGAGCCGCCCAGCCCGGAGCCCTCCCAGGGCAGGACACAGCAGTCTAGGGGCAGCTGAAAGCGAGCCAGCCAGATGAATTTCTCTGTTCATAGAAAGTGGTTTTCCTGACCTGTTGCACCGAGCCTGAGAGAAACCAACAGGTTTATCAGAATAAAATGTATCCTGACGTTTTAAGCTGAAACATTTTTGGTGGTTGCTGAGTTGGGTGTCTCTTAGGAAACATGATATGCTAAACCAGAACTAGATAATATACGCTGATTGTATTCCTTCAAAAACAAAGCCAGGGGGACAGTTCACCACAGCCTCCTAAACCCCAGCCTTTGCAGTGCCCCAGGTGTTGGCTGGAGCAGTCCCTTGTGCTTCCTGGGGCTCTGCTGCCAGACAGCGTGGGCCAGGAGCCCTGGCATTGCAGCTTCCATGTTAGCCTGAGTGCTTGAGATGGTAGTTCTGGCAGTTAGAAAATAAACAGGAGCTATAAAATAATTAGAGTACTTGGGGTATCTTTGGTAAGATCTTAGACCCTAACTGTAGTACAGGAATTGCCTGAAGTAGGTCTTGATAGTAAGATATTCTAAAGTATGGTCTAAAGCAGCATGGTCTGAGCTGGGACTTCAACTTCTCATAACAATTCTCTTCTTTCCTGCCCGTAAAGGCAATGTCAGCCTATGTTCTGAGAGAGCAGTCCCCAGCGGGTGGCTGAGGTGGCCAGCAGCGCCATCTGCAGCAGAGTGCTGACCTTAGAGGGGCCTAATGCCCTGGGGAGAAATGGTATTTGTTTAGCTTTTAAACGATTAAATTGGGATTAAGTTGGATATGTAAAAGACTGTCATGTATTTCATGTTCTCAGCTCAAAGATTAAATAACTGTTTCCCAGGATGTAGGAAGAAATCTTAATATGGACCGAAGAGCAGTACTCTTTTGTTTCCAGGGAAGCACGGGAGACTTGTGTCTCTGATCCAGCTGCAGAGGGTGTTGTTCATGGGAACGGCTTTGTACAGCTTGATCCTTCCTCGTCTGAACCAGTGAAGAAATCTCTCAGGGTATCTAAAGGGCAGTGGTATAGTACTAATACGTAGAGGAGCATAAATGAGTTTGGAATGACCAAGCCAGACTGGGTTAATGGAAGTAGGAGAGTTTTGTAAACACCAGGACTCATTTTTGCAGAGTACTGCGGTGATAGAGCTACACTGCTTCCAGTACCAGAGCAAGCTAAGTCAGCACTACCTTTGATATTCACCGCCCTGTGTCCTACTATGTTGATTCCCTCACAAAAAGTTGAGAAGATCAAGCCTTTAATGAGGTGCGGGCAGGAGCCTGGAGCCCTTTCTGTTCAGTGCAACCTGGACAAGGACTCTGAGACCATGGCAGGGCATGGTGTCTCTGGCACCGTGGGAGGAGACTGCCTGTGCAGCTCCAGCCAGGAGCACACTAAATCCCAAAGGTTGGGGAGTATAGTGTGTGGGAATCCTACAGGGAGGTCAGCAAGCCCGTGAGGGGTTTTTCTATGCTTGGTCTTGTGAAGGAGGGAAAAATTGCTGGGCAGTGGCAGAGTTCAGAGTATAACAGGGCAGAGTTTAGGCTTTCCAAGAAGCTGCATACCTTCTCTTCCATGTCTCTTATCTCTTTCATCGTTCCCATATGATTTTGACATACTTCAGTAATATTTGGAGATCTGTAGCTTGCGCCTCCAGTTGCACGTGCAAATGGTGTATGCCGGCTGGCAGAAAGCAAAGAGGACAGGCTGTTGTTATCCTGCCGTGGAATTGTTTCCAGAAGTGACTCTGTAAAAATGACAGCAGGAGGTTCTTACACTTGTTCTCTCTCAATCACTCTCAGATAAAACTTTGCTTAGTTTACAAGTCAAAAGGTGATTTTTCTAACAGCCAATATTCCAAACTCTCACATTTGGGTTTGACAATCAAGCTGTTTTCTGTCTGAATCTTACTTCATTGCCAGTAATAAAAATTCCAGCTCGCTCAGCCATGGGTATATTGGTTTTGCAGAGCTAACAGTAGTAAAAGCTTGTTTTTGTCAGCGAAGTTAGCAAGATTAGGTCTCAAAGAAATGTCACCACGGCAACAGATGTATAGGAAAGTGCTCTTTCTCGTTGGTGACTTATCTTGGACCAAGCACTACTGAAACAACTAAGTGCTTGTTTTAACATCATCAGCCTTTGCTCTTTCCCTTGCCTAGGTAAAGGAACAAGGATCTCGCTGTGAAAGTGTTGTTGAGGCTTATGCAACTTACTATGCATTACTGACTACTGCAACAAAAATATTCCATGTTAAAGGACATACCTCCTTCTTCCTAGGTTTTAGTGCCAATATTTGAATTTCAGACATTAAATCATATCTTATCAAGCAGATTTTTTTTCTCATGGAATTCTGAAAGCTCCACTTAATTGCTGATGGGGTCCATTCTTGTTACATGCCTTCTGTTTACTATTATTTCCTTTTTTCAATAGCATCATGCAATTTCTATTCTGATTTAATCCTTCATAGAGGTGACAACTACGTTTTGAAAAAAAGAAAAAAAAAAAACTTTTTGGTTTAAAGGAAAATGCAAAATATATCTGCTTAACTTTAACCTGTTTACTTTGCAGTCTGTCACCGGAATTATCCATCTTCCCAGCCTCCTGCTGTTTGTCATTTTCGTACTGTTACAGAGATAGTTATCAACAGACAAATGCTCCTTTGAAGTAGGAGTGTAATTTCAAAATCTTGTGTACATTAGTCCTATTAACAAGAATCTGTTATCTTTTTCCCTTTCACTTCTAACTTTCAGATGTGAACAAGACAAGTATTTTATAGTACCATAAAATAAAAATTTCACAAATTGAGGCAGTGTCTTTTGAAGATAGAGAAAAAGCATATCAGCTGTGGAAAGGCTGTTGTTGCAGTAGAGTGATGCAGTCCCTCTGTGATAGCTTCCTTGATCTTCTGTTTGAGAGGAGTTGTGGGATGTCTCTCGGCTTTTTAATTGTGGCACTTATTCTTGCTTATGGTGGTGCAGAAGGCAAGGGAATTGATCATGCCAACCCATGCAAGAGCAGAGCCTGTGCAAGCTATCCTACATTGCCACTGCTGTTGCAAATAAATTGCTGTTAGCAGTGAGAACAAACTTTAATGGAGAAAAAGCAAACAGGAAAGATTACAGAATCGTAAATCAGCACATGTGAACCCTGAAAGTGCAATTTGGAGTTGGGGGAGGAGAACGGCTTTCTGTTCTGCACAGACGTGGCCCAGCACTAGGCCTTGACCTGGAGCAAGTCTGCGGCCTGCCGCCTGACTTGGCCCGTCAGAATAATGTGCCCATGTCAGGCAGGCTGCCTTTCATCTGCCTTCATGGATCTCACACACGGGCAGGCAGCAAACTGTGGGACAGTTGAATTGTTTTAGTATTTCATTACTCTGTTTTTAGGAGGTGCTAAAGCCCATTTGTTACTCCATGACTGGAAGTAGCCTGGTGCATGTGCGAAAGCTGGACATTCATCTGTTAAATGATGGCATACCTGGGTACACTGGTAGATGCCAGAATTTCTTACATCACAGCTGGAAATACAGTTATCACAAACTTGAAAATATGTTATTTGGTGTTAGTGATAAATAAATTTCTGCGTTATGACAGTATAAGGGATATGGCCTTCCAGGGACTCCATATCAACCAGTGTGGTTGATACCAGTAGGAAGATTTCATCATCTGGTTTCTTTGTAGTCTGAAACATGCAGGGGGCACATTGGATATGAGGGACTCTTGTTTTAAAGAATGGGCAGTGCCTGTATTATGAGAATAAATTTGACAACATTGAAATCTGTGGTATCCTTATTTAGAAATGGAAGAA
Source organism: Cygnus olor (assembly GCF_009769625.2). Taxonomy (NCBI): domain Eukaryota; kingdom Metazoa; phylum Chordata; class Aves; order Anseriformes; family Anatidae; genus Cygnus; species Cygnus olor. Next base: position 11,606,442 of record NC_049179.1, read on the forward strand.
CTTGCAAAATGCACTGCCTCTCTTTTGGTGGACCTGCTGCTTGTTCGCATGTGTGGCCCGGTCCCATGAGTATCTTCCAGAAAATCAGTAAGCAGTGCCTTTTGGTTTGCCTTTCCTAACTGCATTGTTTCCCCTTTAACTGAAGGCAAAGGAGCTTTTCTAACAACTGAATCACAGAATATCCTGAGTTGGAAGGGACCCACAAAGATCATCGTGTCCAACTCATAGCTCCACACAGAACTACCTAAAAATTAAACCATGTTTCTGAGAGCGTTGTCCAAATGCTTCTTGAACGCCAGCAGGTTTGAGACGGTGGCCACTTCTGTGGGGAGCCTGTTCTAGTGCCTGAATGTAGCGTGCCTTCTGCATTGTAATTTATGGAGAGCAGATAGGAGACAGATATGTGGAAAAAATGAGATGCTGTTAGTTTGTAGTGGGAGCAAGACTGTGTCTTGCTATGTAGATAGTCATGCATTTGTAGTCTGCTGAGAAACCAGTGAAGACTCCTCCAGTAGGGCATGTTTCAGTGGCTGGCAAGCATTTATTATGTGCAGTGTCTAAACTCTTCAGCCTCTAGCCTTGTTAGAGGATAGACACCTATGCCTTGTTTTGGAGTCAGTGTCTCCATTAATTAGAGATTCCGGTAATATTCGCTTGAGGGTTAAACTGCTCCCAAAGGATTATTTCCAACATTGTTTTTCTTCTGCTCTTTCTCCTCCCCAGTATATTTGTTCTACTAAGAACCTGTTTCACCCCCTGATGGGGTTTATATCCTACCTCCAGTGACAGTGCTCATTCCTCTTTATTGCAAGGACTGCTGTGTCCAACAGAAAGCCCGGCTTGCAGCAATGAGATAAATTAAAATGGGCACTTATCGGTGTGAGGACCTCCGTACTGAACCGACTTTGAAGCTCTTTTCCAACTGCCTGCTGCTGGGTCCAGCTGTCTGTCCTGATTTGGAGCAGGAAGTATCATTTGGAGATTATTTTGCCTATGAAGTTTGTACTGTGGAGGTTGTTAGTCCTTGCTGTTGATTCTAAGCCCCAAGCAGATCAATAGTGAACACAGGAACATAAACAAAACCAAATTAGACACTGCCAGTTTGAGGTTTCCCCCTCTGTGGGGCCCTTGTGGTTCATGGGCTCAAGCTGTGAATCAAGGCGACTGTGTTGCCACAGTGATCTCTTAACCAATGGCAAGTGTTGCGTTCCGTAGGCTCAGCGTGGCTATTTCATTAAATTTGGCAGAGGAACGTGATTTGCTGTGATGTTTCTAGCACTGCTAGTTTTTCTTGCAAAGTTATCAACTCAAAGGGTCCAGTGTCTGGGTTCAGTGGGAGTTTGGGGTTCATTGTTTCTTTCTCTTCTTTAGAACAAATGTGTTCGTCTGCCAGGTGTAAAGTTTGGGGATGCTAGTGTGACTTTTTTTTCTTACAAAGCCTACGCAAAACAGATTTTGCACTAAACAGCCTGCCTTTTATAGTCTCTGTTTGTTACAGACTGAGGCCCTTTCAGTTTACATTTGCCCCATTCCTCACAGTGAAGATTATTACTTTCTTCTGCCTTTTCCCCTAATCTGTTTGTTTATTCCCATATATTTCTGGAATAGTTTAACTAAAGCTCGGAGTTCAGTGAAACTTTCTGGCTCAGACTGCCTCGTGCTTCTGTGCAAAGTATCCCTTCATGACACTCAATTTGCTGATACCGTTCCTTTGGAAAATGGACCCTATTTCCAAGCTTTTTTGGGGAGCTGCAGGAGAGGATACCTCTTATTCTTCATCCTAAATCATTGTAAAAGGCTTATTCGTGGAGAAGCTCTGCAGGCTTCCACAACCAACAATACTGAAAATACGCATGACAATAGGTATCTTTTCTGATCAACGTCTTTTTTTTTTGTTCTTACTGAATTAAAACATGAGTACCCAATCCTGATTTAGGAGATAACACTTTCTGGATAAAGCAGCAGCCAAGTGGCATTTCTGATGATCTGTATAGTGTACAAATACTCTGAATATGCTATACCTTAGCTCTTCCTTTTGATGTGGAATTAACCTTTCAGCTGACACATCTGTGCTTTTGGAATTATTCAGATATAGAGAAGTTAAGAAAATGGTCAACATATACATCTTCAATTTTTTGCTGTACAACCTTAGGTAGCTCAGGCCATATACGCATTGCTAATGAGAAGTGATAGACTTTCAACTGTGCTGTCAGAGTTAGGGTCATTGGCAGCACAGTGAAGGAAGGCTGCCAGGTACCTGCTGTCTTAGCTGCCTGGGAGAGCAAACCCTCCTGGATCAAATGGTGGTAGATTCTAGGTATTAAAAGAAGATGAGTTTGTTAAATTAAGCTTCCACATTGTTTCTAGTGGCTCTTAAACAAGGCTCTTGAGCCATCTGGAGAAAAAAAAAAAAAGGGTAAAAAAAAAAAAAGGAATAGTTAGTAGTCCTAAAAAAAAAAAAAATCAGCATTCTGGACATGAAAAGCTATTTTCTGGCCCTTGCAAACTGGATAAACTTCTGTGGGGTGAGTGCTCTTGTTTGTGTATGTGGCTGATTAGCATCAGCCCTCTACCCAAGATTGTTGGTCTGTGTCAATCACATGTGGATCAACGAAAAATGGCATTCTGCAGCCAAGTCCAGTTTCTGATGACTCAGTTGGTAGGGTGTGCAGCCAAGATATGTGCCCTTCAGTGACATGAAAACCACAGCCGTTTGTGGAAAATAGGGCTCTTTTCCTTTCCATAAAGCAAGTGGAGCAAAAGAGTTTGCAAATATGGCATATTTTCTAGATAATAAACTTGCTTTTTAAGAGCATGCTGTGAAAAAAAAAATAAAGAAGTGTCACTAAGAAAAATAAAGCAATTTATAAGTGTATCCAATTGGGTCAAGTTCTTACGTACACAATGAAGAGATGCAAAATGTCAGTGTGTGGTGTTTAGTAAGAAGCCAGTTTAAGAAAAAAGTTAACTCGTAGGAAAAAAGATTATACAAGGCTGTGAATGTGTCCGTTCTTGTCTTAAAGTCAGTCAAGCCTTGCTCTTAATATAAACCAAATTTTGTGTTGAAATCGTTATATCCAGAGAAAGAAATAGTAAGCTGATATGTTTTCTAACCAAACAGAGTAAAATTTTATTCAATGCCAGGCCTTGGATTTAAAGCAAAACAATTTTAAACCAAAATGGTTTTAGAAGGACGTAAATCACTTATACATAAATAATTTTTCCCAATCACTCAGCACTAGCAAGGTTTAAACCAAATTATTTTTGAAAAAAAACTGGTTTTGTGTCTGCAATAGGAATGATCAGCATTTCATCGTATCTGTGAATATACATTTGTTTGCTAATGCATCTTATTGAAAAAGGAATTTTAAACAACCATATACCAGTCTTTTTGCATATAACCTGCACAGCAGATAATTAACTGTTCTAAAAAGGGAAAAAAAAAAAAAGGAAAAACGAAAATTTGGAAAAAAAATGTCTAGACAATCTCCATGTTCAGATAAGCTTTAGAAAACCAGCAGCAGGAATGGGTTGGGGAGGGAGGAGGACCAGAGGTGGGTTGGCCAAGAGAAAACCTGTGGGGAAAAGGAGCAGAGCTGCTTTGGGTAAACTCATGGGTCACTCGTGCAACTGCCTGAATCGCACGTTTGTTACAGATAACTCCGGGTTAGGCTGTGAGAGCATGGTAATAGCCTTGTCGGTACTGTCTGATGCAATGGGAAATAATTGATGCTCAGACATTCCGCTCTGCGAGTGAAATCTGTAGATACTTTGACAGGGATGCCAGGAGTGAGCCTATTTGAATGTGTTTTTCCTCGAGTGTTCTTAGTGCTTAGTTCAGTTGTTGGGTAAAAGTGCTCTGTGCTACATAGGAGGTGGTCAGCAACTGATAAAGTCAGGCTGGAATTGTAGCAAAGCAAAGTTTTGTATCTTTGAATAAAAAAGAAGTTATGCCTGAGAAACAGCATCTATCTCTGCAGTTAAGCAATAGAGTATTAAAGGTAATTTAAATCTTTAATTACTTTTAGATATAGAAAAGATTAAGTTCTTGGGAGGAGTACAAATTACTGAACTTTTTTGCAACTTTTGGAACCCTGTGACTGTGAGCATTTTCATCTTTTCTGTATTAGAGGGATATCCTTAAACCCAGTGTCATTTTCCTTTGGAAAAAAAGGAATGTCTCTTTAAGGACTGTGAAATCAGAAGCAGAAGCTAATGCTACCTGGATGAGAAGAGCATTTCTGAAATCATTTTCTGGGTTTTTCTATAATCCCCCCCCATCTCTTGTTGCATGTTTTCTGTTGTGTAATGGTACATATTTCTACTCAAACTCAGTGAGCTTTTTAGCAAAAATTGGACCGATTGAATGTCTTGCTTTCTTAAAACAGTGGATTCTGGCATTTTTTTTCTTACTTGTCTTCTGAACTGTCAGCAAGGAAGATTTAAGGACTTTCAGTAGAGGTTTAAACGACTGGCTTTCTATAAACATTGCAGCTTTCCAGTTGTATGTGTAATGTTAGACTTGCTGGTGCTTTGTAACAAAATACCAGACTATTTATTTCCCTCTTTTTAATATTAACAGAACATTTTTGAGAATGGAAATATAACATCTTGTTACACAGAGCTCTGAAATTTATAGCAGTTTGTGATGTTCTTTAGCTACCTTAGAAGCTTTGTGTAGACAACCAAATCGTAATTTTTAATAGTAGTGCTACTTATGGCATCTATTTTTAAATTATTTTTTTCCTTCTGATGTTTTTAACCATTCTGTTTATCTTAGAGACTTCAGAGCTATCCAGTAATACACTATTAAAATAATAATCCTGATGGCTTGGATATCTGGACAAGGTTTCTGATTTAAAAGGAAAAAAAAAATAAATCCAGACTTTTAAAACAAGGGATGTTACCTAATCTTTCCCATATGGACATTTTGAAAATGAAAAACAGTTTCTTAAATAGTAATTCTTCAAATTCAGGTAACAACAAAGCTGTGAATTTGCAAAAACAGCTGAAATGAAATGACGAGTCCTGGAAGAGTTTGCCATTAAATTAGCTAATAGTGCTTGCATTGCCGTCCAGAATGTTGCTTTCAAAGTCTTAAATAAAAACAGTTATAAAGTAGTTATATAATATGGTGTTAGTGAAAAGGGAGATATCCAGAAAATACTGCCTTTAGGAACTGAGTTAATTAGTGAGCTTTATTTCTCAAACTGTAATTTCTGAGATATTTTTGCAGTTTCAGGAGATTTTTTTTCTGTTATGGAACTGTGATATGGGCAATGATTTTGTCCTTTTATGCCAATATTCTTTTAAAATTAAAACAATTGAAGGGTGTTATCCTTGCTTTTCTTCATATAATCTTTCTGTATCGTACCTACTACTTGGCTTATGTTTTTTTCTGAACTAAGAGAATTTTCTTAATGCCATACGTCCGTGGGAAGTGTGCTGAGACAATGGAAGGAGTGATGGGTCAGCAGCCAGTTTTTTCCCAGTAGTGCTCGTGTGCAGCTCATCTAAGTCAACCTGGTTTCCTGCCCTGTGTAAAAACCTGAGAGACCTCACGAAGCTGAAGCCAGTAAGGTTCAACCGAAATTGCTTTAAATTAACTGAGGCCAAAATAGACGTAATTTTATAGGAATTTATTTTATGGTGGGGTTTGTAGAGTCATTTGCTGTAAATGTTTCCTGACACAGTTCACTAGCAAGCACTTTTTTTGTTTTATTGTTATTTTATCAGACTTCAAGCATTGGCTTTAATTTGTCATTTGGGGTCTGCCTCAGGGGTAACGTGTGTTTGTGCTTGGCTGTGTGTGAAATTTTCAGCCCAACGGGTTCCATTGTTTGTAGGTGTGGTACCTTTATGAAAGACTTATTTGGCCCATGTTAAAGCCCTGGAAGTGTTTCCTTTGAAAATTTGTAATACCTTGGGACCAGGAACCTGACAGTTATGTGTAGTTTGGTGGGTCTAGGCTGTCCTGAAGAATCGTATCTGATGTGAGGCTCTGTGGAAGAAACATTGGGCAAGAATTTCTTCTCAATGGGTGGCTCTCTTCATTAGTTTTGTTTGTTTGTTTTAATTTTCTGACTGTAAATATTTTTCTATCATATAAATGATGTTGACGTTATATGGGAACAAACAGTGCTTGCAATGGGAGGAGAAAATTAACATTAGATTATTTAATCGAGGGAGAAATTGCTGTATATTGTACATTTCAGTAAGTATGCTGCTCGCAGGGAAGGGAAAAACTGAGAAAAAGAATTTGAAGAAATCACATTTGTGTCAAGTTCCACTAATGCTTGAGAAGGATGTCCACAATATAATTACAAAAACGTGATGTTAATAGGAAACACATAATTTAATCTTTTTTACTTTTTATGGCAGTTAATAAAAAAGAGCATTCTGTGTGTAAATCCACATATATAATGATTCTAATGTTGCAATAAGCGTATTTAAAAGTAAACCGAAATGTTGGTACACAGAAAGTTATTTTTAAACTTCAGTAAGTTCTGTTCTCCATTGTTTAGAAATACCCAAAGGAAATGGCTGTATGTAATGGATTAACAGTTTATACATTTTCCTGTCCACAGCTGAAAAAAAAAAATTATTGGTGTATGGACTATGAGCACTCAGTATCCAGCTATAAATTTCACAGACTTTAATTTGTAGTGATTATCATATCTTTTCCAAGTATTTCAAGCCTGTTTTTCCTTTATGGTATTGTGGACTCTTTTTTGTCAAAACGTATTACTAACTGGTAGCACATGGCAACTGGATTTATTAAAAAACAATTTATTAAGATGTCATTAAAATATTACAGCCAGCTGCCAGCTGCAGAGCAGTTACAATAGTTGTAATGTGCGTGTTGAAGCTGTGGGCTACTCCTCAGCTTGGGAGCTGTCATTTTTATACATTCTGTATTTTGTAAACCTTCTGCCTTTCAGCCCTACTTATTTTCATTCCATCCCTTTCCCCCAGACCAAAATCTCACCAAGCAAAACACCCAAAAAGACAAGCTACCCTTTGGCTAGTGTGCTCCTTGCCAGGACCACAGATAATTAAAGACTATCGGGTTCTGTAAAGAGTCAAATTCAGAAGTGTTTTTATTTTTTAAGCTCAATCTCAGGGAGAGCAGAGCGTTATTAGCGTTTTCAGACTTCATTTGACTCAAACAATTTGGGCCTGTTCCCATTGACCTAATTAGAAGCAGCCCCGGAGCAGGGGCGTGAGGGGCCGGGCCTCGCCTCCCGCCTGGCCCCAGCGCTGCCGTCGCGTGGCCCCGCGGGTGCGGAGCTGGTGCAGGGCCCGCAGGAGGCCCGCAGCAAAGCGAGCCCGGGAGCTTGGGGGAATGGAGGCCGCTGGCGGATTGAGGCCGCGTTGGACTTATATAATGCGATAATTGTGGAGCAAATGTGGCTTGTTCCCTTTTCGTTCCTTGTTTTGAATGCCTCTCTTCAGAGTGTTTGAGCGTTTTATGGAAGACCTTTTGGTTGGCTGGAAAAGGAGGACAACATCTCTTTCTATAAATGGAATAATAATTGCACTGTGCGCTGGCCAGCAGCGACCAACATCTGGATCCTGGTTATCGGTTATCTTTTAATCATAAATATGTAAAACGTCTTTCTTCTCAGTTGCTCTTTGCCAGAGCCCAAGGCATAGTCAGGAGGGTAGAGTTATTGGCTGTGTGCTCCTTGCCTGGAAAATTGGGAGAGAGGTGGCAGAACAAGCAGTGATGGCAGGTCAGGATGGCATTCTGACTGCACGAATGTGCTCTCAAGAAACTAAAAATTCTCCTCGTGCTTATCAGTAGCATTTTTACCCTTGGATGTTTAAGAATAAATAGAGAATAAAGAAAACATATGAACATATTTTGGATGTTGAAAAGAAACACATTGCACGTCAGCCAAAGGTGCAGCATAGATGGTGAAAATAAGTTAGATCCATGCAGAAGAGGACGGCACAAGTCTCGCTCCCTCCCTGGGGCTGAAAATGGCTGTGCCTCCGTGCCACTCCGCGTTGCTGCCTACTAATGAAGAAGGATGTCGGTGAAGACTTCTGTGTCTCTTTCTTTTAAACAGATTGTGACTGCTTCTTTGAAAGGTGTAATAGCAACTTGAGTGCAGCAGATACTTTATACTGATTTGAGCAGAAAATAAATCTTTGCCCGAAGAGGAAAAGTGTTAAAACTAGCAGTTCGGTAACCTAGCCCTGATTCACAGAGGATGTGAAGCCTCATAAAAATCAATTCCTAATTAGTGTAAGAATTTTGGTTGGAATATGATCTTAATGCATTCCCATGTTGGAATTTGCAGTTATGTATTTTAGGGCTTCCTCTTCCAGCAGCAGGGTGGTGGTGCTTGGCTTTCTTTTTTCAGTAGCCGGGTTGGTTTTAACCCTTTTTTTTTTCTTTCCTTCTATGTATCAGTGTAACTAAATTATTCTTAAGTCGTTGTCAGTAACGTACCAGCTCTTTAAAGAAGAGTATGTTGATTTGGTGCAGCTTAATTTAGTGGAAAAGGATGGGATATTTTCACACAGAGTTTAGTTGCTAGCACTTTAAAAAAAAGTTTCAAAGGCCTGTCTTTTTTAAATGTGACCTTTACCTTCTTAATCTCGAGGGAGAGAGAGGCTGGAAAAGCAGAGCTGACTTCTGCAGTTACGATAAACAGACATTTATCAAGCGTAGTCTGCCTACACGCTGGGTTGTGGAAGCCCATGGCATCACATTTCAGGTGAATAGAGCTCTTACTTAGGGCTCTATCCCACAGAAAATATTTGAGGTTTTTCAGTCTATACAACCCTAAAAGATGCAGATTTCAGCTTTGCAGGAGGCTGACCAGTGTAAGGGGAAACTGGCCTGCTGTGGAAATCTGAAGCCAACACTTCAAGCATCGTCAGCTCAGGTTTGGAGAGTGGTACTCGCAAACCCACACTGTCAGCAGGTCAGCCACCACCACGCTGGAACCTCTTCCCTTGGGAAGGTGCTTGGGTCTCCCAGGGCTGCTGGGCCAGGCTGACTGGGAAAGCTGGGGGGTGGGAATGGACAGACACGAGAATGGGATGCACAAGACAATGTGGGGAGGGAAGTGAAAAGAGAGCTCTGTGGTTGTAAAAATGGAAAGAAATCCAAATAGGCAAAGTATTCTGAAAGATTGGAAGGATTCTGTGGGAAACAAAAATGAATTTGAGAATGAGCATGGAGAAAATGGAGACCAAAGCTGAACAGAAATGCTAGAGAAAGTGGATAGAAAGGAAGAGAAAACTGGAGTGTATCATGTGTAATATGCCCCACGTGAAAAATAATGAACCAAGGATTTGGCAGTTGCTAAAAGAAAAAATCTGAACGTTTCTGTCCTAGCTTTCGTTGAGGGGAGACCTCAAACTCTATGCTTTGAATACTGCAGAGCGCACACACTTTTTTTGAGTATTTGCCATGGGTAGCATTTTTTTTTTCCCTTTTCGTGGACTGGCAGCTATGGAGATTCATTTCAAAACAGATCAAAACTTTAGGAAATGTGGCTGCTTTTTATTTTAGTTCTAAATCTGCTTGCATGAAAAAACAGTGGAATAAACTCTTCAATTTAGAGATAAAAAAGGATCCTCTTTGAAGGGTGAAACCAATTTTTTAAGTTGAAGACATGAATTATCTGGTGAGAAAAGTTTTTCAAAAAAGTTCAAATAAATATGCTTTGATAGTGGTGAGGAGTTTTAACAGGTGGGTGGATTGAAGTACATTTAGTGTGCTCCTGAGTCTTCGCTACTAGAAATGCAATAGCATTGCAAAAATCTAATTGCTAAATGATTTGATGTGAACAGAGTCTTAGGAAGAATTATAGCCATATGATATCATTCTTTAAGGATGTCACCAAAAGTTGAGTCCTGAGCAAAACCTACTGTCTCCTGCTCTTTATCGTGCTGATCAATGCTAATTTATTTGCATTTCAAAAAAGTGAGTAGCCCAAGGACAGATAGAGAATAGGATTTTGCACAGACTAGTCTAGAAAAGTGCTTTTTCAGGTGGTACTCCTTTTGTGCTTACAGGTACACGTTTGTGTTGATGGGTGACTTGGCAAGGCTTTAATTTTCTCTTGATTTAGTTTTTCCAAATTGAAATCCAGCAGTCCCTCGTTGCAGATCTTGCAAGGGTAGTGCTGTTAGAACGAGATAAAAGGTGAGTTTATGGTCAAGGAAGATATACAGCCATGTCTTTGGCTGAGTGATTTTACTAACTGAAGATCAGATTGTGAACTCCTTGGGCTAAGGACTATTTATGATGTGTTTGTACAGTATCTAGCAGAGTGAGCTCTGGCGTGCCATTAGAGTCCTTGGGCTCCATCACAGCACAAGTAATGAATAATAAGTAGGTAGGTGGCGGTTGTACTGGTTGGCTGCCCTGCGAGATCTTAACTCCTCTTTTATGGACATATATGCCGGAATTTCCTCGGCATCAGCCTCAGAATAAGTACTTCTGTTTGCCTGAAGGAGTTCTGCTCCAGTTACTTACAGTATTTAAGGCTGAGATCCTAAGTAGGCTACACACAAGCAACTGTAAGGGCTGGCTTTGGAAGTTAACAATGCTGCAATTACCACTTAATGTATTAGAAATCCAAACCTAGTTCTGTAAATTAGTGCAAAATATTTTCCGTACCTTATTGTTTTCTGTTTTTTTCTGTGGTATCTCTAGGATTGTCAACACATTATTACTTTTAATTTCATGCAATTATAAGAGGCCATGTTAAACTAAGCCCCAGAGCTATTTGCCTTTGCTTTCTAGCATAACTTGTAGGATGGAAAGTAAGACTTGATTTGGTTCAGCCTTAAAAATAAGATAAAAAAGATTATACATCAGGTAGGAGTTTGAAATCCTGCTTCTGCTGATTAAGACCCAGTCACATGGACGAGCCTAACTCACCTGCATATCAAATTAGACCTTATTTAATGAGAATTTCTCAGACAAGTGTTTCCCCTGCTTTTTCATCACATGCCGTTAAACAAATATAAGGAGATTGAGGAGTTCAGTGTTAATGTAGCTGTGGAAGACTAGCAAAAGTTTCCTGACCCGCGTGGGAATGGCCGTGCTGCATCCATCTGGTTATGGGCAGCACGAGGCAGTGAGCAGCTCGGTGGTCTGGGGCTGGCACCCTGCCACTTGTGTCCGCATTGGCAGTGTCACTGCTAAATGCAGTGCTGAAAACAAATAGTAGCACGAAATGATGTATTCTCGTTTAGATAGTTGAAAGTGTGCGTTTTTTCCCTCTTTTTTGGATTCTTCCTCTTACATCTTCAATCTATGGCAGTACTTTCACTTAGCCCATGATTGCTTTCTAGGTTATCGTTTTTGTTTGGGATCTTGTCAGTTTGGAGGTCTAAATTAGTGTTCATGTGTTTTATACACACTACGTTACTTGACCTGCTCAAAGACCTTGAATAGAGTAGAGATACGGGTCCTTACTTTTTGTGCCATCCTTTTGCAGGCCTGATGTTACTGTGGTTTTACCATTTCAAGCTCTTTGCTGGGCATAACTGCAGGGTCATTGGTCTAAATATCCAGGATTGCCCATAGACTTAAAAAATAAATATCTGTTTACCATAATTATTATTCTCTAGTCCCCTGAAATTGTAGCTGTTTTTCACTGAGAAACCTCATATTTTTGTTAGCAGTTCTTCATCTTTTAGTAGTTCGGTCACTGTATTGAATTTTTAGATCTAACTGGTCTTTTGGGCAATTTATGTATATGCAAATATACATACAAATGTATATGTGTTTATTATTTATTCTTGGACCCTTTCTAATAAGCTATTTGCTGGGAATGTTGTCTTCACTGCAGGGAGAGAGGAAGTCAGGATATGTTTCTTCCCACTTGTGGTGGGAAGAAAAAAAAAAAGCTTCTCAGAAATACCCCAGGCCTGCAGCGCAGCTTGCGTGGCACAGAACCTCTAGTTTCATTCTCCAGCTTTGCATTTAAAAAACCTTGTATCTGCTTTTTCTACCTGTCTACTCATTTTGTATTTGAAAGCTCCTTTAACAGTTCCTTCTTAAATATCGCTTGATCCAGAGCCCATTCAGATGAATGAATCCATTCAATCACAGGAGGAAGCATATTGTTAAATGCTACTCCAGAGGAACTGAGACTGGGGTGACTCTTTGAGCTGCGTGCTTCTGTTTGCCACAAAAACTATATATTACATTTAGATAGGATTTTTGTTTGTTTGCTGTTGGTTTATTTTGTTTTAAAGCAAAATCTACTCCCACCTTTTCCAGAATGGGACACTCAGATAATAATCCTTCAGTGATGTGAGGGTAACTTTCAGTGTGGTTTTACGAATTTTTTTTCTTTATGCACTAGTTGTATTTCGATATCTGGGAAAGGAGAAAAGACAGCTGGATCATGGCCTCAGAATTAACAGTGACTGAGAAATTTGAAAAGAAAGAAAAGCATTATGGCTTTTGTTCTGATAATATGCGGAATTAGCTGTTGTAGAAGCTAATAATGTTGAAGTTGTTGACAGAAGGCAATACATGGGAGGAGATGCTGATACAGAAAATCTTGGGCCAACACATTGCTGTTGTGGAGGAATCCTGATAAATTCTCCTCAACAGCACATGTGTTTCACTGTGCATCTTCACAGTGAAGATAAGGAGATCGGCATCAGTACGGGCCCTCAGCGGTGCCTGGTAGTGTGGCGTCTTCCTTTTTCTAAAGAAGTCTGTGATTGAAATCATTGCTCTTGAGGCTGGCATTTCTGCCCTGCACCATTTTCTGCCAGGCTGGGTACCCTGCGTAACCTGGGTAGCCTGTGCCCACTGGGAAGGGAGCATGCAGAGCACCGGGTGTCTTCAGGGTCTGCTCTGCTGCTGCCCCGAGATGCTGCCAACATCTTTACAGCTCTAACTCCACTTGCTCGGTGAGGAGCCATCGGCAGTTAATGGTGTCCCACTCTTTTAATAGGAGTCTTTAGGTTGAGGGAGACAGTGCATTTGCTTGGGATGCTTAGTTAGCCTAGCACCAGTACAGAGCTCAAGAGGCATTCAAAAGGCAGAAGAATTTATATATGATGACTTCATTTGTACTGGGCGTTCAGAAGAGAATCCTAAGGTCAAATCTATTTTGAGTCTGAGAAATCTCTTCTTCTCAAGCGCTTTGTTTTGCACATAGCTGAACGCTTCTTGGTGGGTGCTGTGTAGCTGCATCCCTAGCTGTTCCCAAAAAGGTGCCCAGCAGCCTGTTGTGATTTTCTTTCTCATTCCTTCTGCAGTTTGCAATTTTTGTTTGGTTTTGTTCCGTTAGCTGTCCTTCCAGACAGTAGCACCACGGCAGATGTATTGATCCAAGCTGACAAGAAATGGCACTTCCTGGATGTTGCTTTTCTCTTTCTACTTCTCTTCCCCAAGTCAGCTGTTGACAAGCAGGAAGAACACAAAGGTGATGTCCAGCATTTGAAAGTTTGCTGCTGCTGACGTGGGGCAAACCAGACACAAGCCTCAGACCAACTTCCTGAGAGGCTCAAGGGCAATAAGTTATGTAAACAAGAAAGTATCCAAATTTGTGCCGCAGCAGCGGACGACAGGATGCTCTGCGGAGCTGGGGTTCAGTTTTGTCAAATTAGGCACTCATTTTTTTCTTTAGTTATAAGTGACAGCTTCAGTGCTGTTACAAACATTTTCACTAATTTGGGAGTAAAAAAGAGAATAGAATAGAGGTGGGGGAAGAACAAAAAAGATGAAAATGTACTGTATTGGGAAGTACTTGTACTAAGTATTGACTTAAGTCACACAGTGACTTGAAACAAGTTCTCAGGGCATTTGTCTTTGCGCATGATAGATGTCTGCTTGTCAAAAATGCACATACTGTGCTCTGAGTCAAAGCAATACAAAAAGTAAAATGTTTGATCTACAGCCTATTAGAAAACAAAGAGCCAATAAAAACACATTATAACATCTTTTATCGTCCCTTTCAACAAAAGAGGCCACCCAGCCACAGAGGTACACTATTACTAAGTTTTCAATAGAGTGACGTAATACTAAGTTAGGTTCATCAGTGCTCTGAGACCACTTCAGCAGCCCTCACCCTCACTTTAAACATGAGCATATTGCAGTTGGTTGGGTGCTTCATCCCTCAGCTGAATCTGAATTGCAGAGAATTTTCTATAAGCCGGCCCCACGAGATGGCACAGGGATTGGAATTAAAGGAGCAGATTTCTTCTGCTAATTCTGTCTCTGCTCTGACCAAGGAAGGGAGGTAAATGTCTTCTCCATGATTAAATGCCAACCAGGAACAGTTTCACTGTTGCTGGCTCAAACTATTTCATGTGTTTTTTGTGCTTTGAAAACCTAAAAGCTTTGACATGGTGTATACTATGAACTGATGCCAAGCTGTGACTAAACAATCTCATTAAAAATGCAAGGTAGCTGAAGCAAATATTCCCTTTGAAGAAGCACTATCAGTTAAGTACTCATTTCCTCTTTTAAGTCTTACATTAAAGGGGCAAAGACAGGTGGGCTGATAAGAGCAAGATAAGGCATGTTGAGTTAGTTTACCAGCTAATTTGGCAAAAAAAGCAGAGTCTTGTTTCAGGCAGTTGTAAGAGTTTGTATCACTTGTATTTGTTGTGTGAGGCATCAACTGTCTAAATATCCAGTGTAATTGTGAAATGTTTTTGTATGCACATGTAACCTGATATATTTACATATTTTCCACAAGATGTAATATTAGTAAGATAAGATCTCACCTTTTCCTTTACTCTCTCAAGTCATTTTAAGTTACAGAAAGCAAAAATCTTTCATTGTTTTCCTAGCCAGAACATTGGACACTGTGTAGAAGTCAAGAAAACAAACTTGGAAGTGTCCTATGGCAGAACTGTTGTGAGTCTGTTCTATGTAACAGACCCTCTCATGGATATCTTGCCCACAGATGTTAGGAGAATGTAATTGCAGTTAATAATAAAAATGTATACAGTAGTGTAAGGCTAAAGGCTAGGCCTGGAAGGATTCCCGTTGGTTTTAATGGGCTTTGGATAAGGCCCTAAGAAAACACAGAAGACACTCTACAGAACAGACTAAAATCATGGTTAATTTTTTTTGGCACACCACTAGCCTTTGAACCTCTACCCTTTCCCTTTTCCATCCTGTGAAAATGCAGAAGTATTTCGATTCCAATATACAAAGGTGCTGTGAGGATCAGCCTCCCAGACTGGGCGTCCCTATCAAAATTTTGGGAGGGTTAGCTCTGACACACAATATGTTGTATTGCTTTACAAAACACTTAAACATCCCATTACTGCTCTAAAAGGTTTATCAAGTGAACGTATAGATTTCTTATTCCTCTCAGGGGATTTCTAGCACCCAGTTGTGAGTCATAACATTAAAGTCTGGAAGGAAAGAGCATCTTCAGAATTGTCTTTTACCTCTTGTTTTAGTGGCCTCCCAAGCTTTTCTCTGGGTCAAGATGCATTCAACTTTAGAAGATGGGAACATGAGAGATTACGAGACATCCGTGACTTTTTCCATGAGAAAGTAATAATAAACTTTCAGTAATTTAAGGATAAGTTCAAGCTTTTCTCTGGAGACTTGTACATGTATTTGCAAATGAGATAGTTCTGATGTCTGCTAAGGAAAAAAAATATCTCACAACAGGAAAGAATTCGTTTGGAGGAATCTCTCCTCTGCTGCCGAGACTTTTAAGCATTGTGTGCACTAGAGAAGCTTCAGGCAGGGTTCCCAGCATTGCAAACACCAGCTCTTCTCTGCAGGAACCAGCAGTGAGCAGAGCCCATGGGTGCGTGCGTTTCCTCGTGCTGTTTGCAGCACTGCGACCATTTGCACAACAGGCTGTGAGGGCCAGATTCTGACCACATTGCGATCTAGTGGGCACTTTGTCGTTTTCATCAGTAAGATTAGGATTCCTTCTAATGCAGTGGTGCAGAAACACCAGGGCTGTAAAGCCATGTACCAGATCTCACGGCTCTGAATCACAGGGGTCTGAGCAGGAGGAGCATGGTGCTGAACTCCGGGCAGCCGAGGTGGCCCCGTTCCCACACAGGGCACTGCTGCAGGCTGGCTGGGCACCAAGGCTGGTGGCAGGAGCTGTTGGCAGCTCAGGGACTGGTGGTGGGTGGCCGCAGCCCCCCACTGATCGAGGGTGCAGTGTGGCAGGTGAATCACCTTCGAAGTTTGGCCAGGTCTGTGTCACCAGTAAGAATGTAGCAGCTTCTTTGAGTAACTGGTGTTTCATTAAATATGTTCATGGCCTATGAATTAAAAAATAAAAAATAAAAATAAATTTGAAACAGTTTCCTAATCACTTTTCCTTCTAATGTCATTAGCTAAATACATTGTTTGGAGTGCTGCTTATTAGCAAGTGTGCTTGCTGTAATGTGAAATATAGAGTGGTAACTCAGCATCTTTAAAATATAGGAGCAGGCTTGTTGAACATGTTCAAATATCAGCATTACAATTCAAGTTCATCTACTGCCTGCAATCCTGGATTAGTGACCGTGGTGTCAGAAACCAGGCTCACATCTCCTGCAAGGAAAAGGATGCAGCTGAGTGGTGTTCATTGCGTGCCGCCTCGCAGCATTGTCAGAAGATTGTGTCCTTCATAACTTAAAAGATGTTGCTAGTCCCTCTGGTGTGCCCATTACACAACACAAATTGTTTTGCTCCATTTCTCTTCACTGTGCTTTCCCTCCTACCTTTTGTATTATGGACTGAGGTGCAAAAGGAGCCTTCACTGTTTGTTTTTTTTATGTATTTTTTTTTTGTATTTTTTTGTGAGAAGTCTGTCAAGATAATCACTGAGTGGTGAGTGGATCCTTCTAGCAGGTTTCTAACATTTTTTTAAAACAGTCCTGGATTGCTCCGAGCAGCAGAGGTAGTGAGATTTCTTGTGTGAGGCTTAGAAACCAGCTCTGCATCTGGTTACGATTTGCGACTGGATCTTGTGTTAGCTGTGCAACCCAGAAGGAGATAGCTTGGATCTGAGGAAGAGAAATTCTTCCATTTGTGCCAAAGGTGACAGCTCTTCCCAGGAAAGCTTTGTCCTGTCCCTGGTGGACAGGCAAAGGAGTATGTAGGGCCCCAAAATTATGTTATTGCCTTTATTTTTTTTTCCATCTCTTTCTGAATGTTCTTTCTGGGCATAAGTGGCCCTTTAATGGAATTATTTTTTCCTGTATCTCATCACAAGAGCTGCACATTCATCCTTGTGTTTGGAAAAGTTTCTAAATATTCACATAAGCTTCAACATTATTTATTTTCTTTTGTAGCTTAATAAAATCTTGGGTTTCATTCCGACTAGCTTTCTTGAGGGATTTACAGAAGGCAAGTGGGGCTGGAACACAAGACTGAACCAAGAGACAAAGGAAAACAAATAGCTGTGTGAATACCTAGCATTTGCTTGGAATGCTTCAGTGCTGCCTTTAAAAAAAAGTTGGTAAATTATTAATGCTTGTAGGAGGAAATGAATATAGTAGTGGTTCTGCAATGTCTGAAACACCATGGATTTCTGCAGGCTTCTTCCACGGTCCTGTGGAGCAGAGGTTTTTACCCCAGCTATTTGCTCCTGTTATACATCTCCACCCCGTTCCTCCTGGCCGCAGCAGTGCGGGTGGGCTGAGGGGACTGCTCGTCTCCCTCTGGGCAGCTCAGCAGGGTCTTGCTAGGGAAGGAAATAAAGGTTAGACTGGACAGTCTTTTCTTCCCCCGTTTTCTCTTCTTGTTTCTTGAACCCGCTCAGCAGACGTGAGGTACTTCTCTTCTGAGGGCTCGTGCAGCAGAGGTGACAGGCCGAGCCCTGGAGGTGGCGGTGTCCTGGGCCTCCCTGCACAGGGTGCCTCAGGAGCACCGGGTGATGTGGGGCTGGTGATGCTCCTGGCGAAGTCTTCTGGGCCTTCTCTTTCTCCTGCTCCTGTACTTCATCCCTTCTTGCTGGCAGGGCTAATCCAGCACCACCCATCTATTTCAGGCATTTGCCATCCAGCTAATGTGTGTGCACCTCCCAGATACTTCACAAATATGTTCTTCTTTCCCAGGTTATGGAGGAAATTGCCTGATAGCTGTGTATTCATGTGGAAAGAGAAGGAAGAAATAAAAGTTCAGCCCTATTAGTTCTGACTGAGGTGAGCCCCATGGTGATGTTCTTTCCTGGGGAATAATTTCCGTGTCCAAGACTAGCACCAGAAAACCTCTTTCTGGAGCAGTGTGCTGACATGCTGCTTGGCAGTTTCCCAGTTTTGCTGGAACATAACTGGAGTGGGAGGCTGATGCTGCAGGAGAAAAAGGTTTGTAGGCAGCCGTTCTTCCTTGCCACTGAAGGGTCAGTATCTCACAGAGCAGAATCCCTTGTCTGGTGTAGGCCTGCAACAGCACAAGTGTTTGCTCCTGTCCCAGGCTGGACGTGGCTCCGCAGGCCAGGTAGCACTGAGGCCGCAGGCAGCTGTGGTTTCCTTTTGACTGTGACAGGCTTTGGGCTGGTAGAAAAGGCTCCCGTTCTGTTTGAGGTTACCTGCTCCAGTTCATGTGAAGTGTAGGGGTTTATTTGATGTACTGAAAAAATGATGCAGAAGGAAGAATTTCCTGAAATTTATTGTCACATTAGCATATTTTGACTCCCAGATATCCCAGCAGAATAGGAGTTTAAAACGTGCTTAGTTTTCAATATTTACAGGAATAAGAGGTGTCTAAAAACATTCTACAAAGGTATCTTTCCATGTCAATAATCCCGAAGAGTTCACAATGCTGTAGCAAAGGGTGGCAGTGATGATTTCAGGCTACCAGTCTGGTGTTTTTTGTTTTTTTGTGTGGTTGTTTTTTTTTCTCTGAAGATGTGATGATTGTATCTTTGCCACAACTTCTGTAATTTTTTTGAAAGTTAATTTTCAGAATAAGGCAGGAAAAAGGAATTTGGTATTTAGCTGTTTCTAGCCAGAGTAAATGATGATGATGAAATGAAAATTGACATTTAACTTTAAATTCCTTAAGGTTCCTGAAGAATCTGGTATATTTTCTACCCAAAAAGAGTGCATCGGAAAGCAACATAGTAAGAGGGGAGATATTTTACCCTTTAAAATTTCTAAGACTCTTTACAAAAAATGAGGCGCCATGTCTAAAAATATTCTAGTACTCTATTTGCAGGTATCTCAGTGTAGTTTTATAGTGGAAATTTTATCATTAAATCAGATTTCTTCTGTGAAATGCAAACTAAACTGTAGTAAGAGGTTTTATTCTATGGGTTGTTTGATGTAGCACATCACATAAATCCACACCATCCTGTACAAGTGGCATAAGCACAAAGGGAGGGCTTTGGTGTACGTCCCCCTTCCTTTGTGCTACAGGAGCTCTTCACTGTATTAACCCTTAGATTTATTTTAGGCACTTGGGACAAATTAATTTCATTTGAAATATTCTTTATATCAATCAAAGATGATCTGAAATAAGTTTATTTAGTTTTAGAAAATATAAAGGATTTTTTAGTAAACAAATTTATAATCTGTTTCTTAAAATGGAAACGTGGCTAGATTTCTCTTAAAAGCAAATGAAATCAGACAACACGGAGGAGTAGATTCAGTAAAAATATTGGAGTAGTTAATGGTGTTTTGCATTTTAAAACAGTTTTTACTGAGTCATTTACTATAAACATGGCAAACGAGATGTATTCACTTTAAAGGCCCTTCTATTGTGTTTATCAAATAACTGTTATAGTATTTACAATGCTGTATTGAGTTGGAAAAAATCTGAAGCTGTTTTGTGTATTTTCCCTCAAGGTTAAAGCTTTGAATCATGGGATAATGTGTGATATCTCCAGGGCTTCTTGAAACAGTTCAAGAACATGCACAAAGGACTGTGGTTTGTGCTATATTTGCACAGAATTTAACATCATGTTCCTTTGGCTGAAGAGCAAAGATGAAAATATCAAGGAAAATATCCTTTGCTTTGCTTTAGCACCAATGTATACATTTTAACAAAAAAAAAAAAAAAAAAAAGCTTTAACTGCTTTGCAAGGCGCAAAAGTTAGTCACGCACTATTTTTCTCTGTCGTGATTTTTCTTCAAAACTGCCCCATCAGCCTAGCAGGAGGAGTGAAAGGAAATGTTCTTCAAGTAAGAGCCATCCTTTTTTTTCAGTTAGAATTTATTTCTGAAAGAAGTTACTTGTGGTTTGTTTATACCACGGCAAGCTACAGTATTTCAACTTAAAATATTTCTCACATTTAGGAAAGTAATTGTCAAACAAGTATTTTGGTCAGTTAAAAGAAAAGCTGTAGAAAGTTAAAACTTGTTGGTTTGCATTGGTGAAGTGTAACATTCTGGCTTTTTTCAACAGAAAAATCCCAAGAAGAGCTAGGAGGTTCTAGAATGAGAGTTGTGTTCTTGACTTTGATTAATTATGATTTCTTCTTAACTGCTGGGCAGAGGTTATACAAGCCAGCTTGCGTTTGCATTAGGAAGTGAGTTAACTCGTGCTCCAGAGCTTTACAGCAGCATCTGCCTGCCTAAAGCTGGGTGCATCTGCAGGGGTGAGTGCCCATTTCTCACACTGCACTCCTGCAGCCTGCAGGTCAGACACGACACCGTGCACAGACGTGTTTCTGCTCCGTGCTTTTACGGGCAGCTGTAATCCCTCACAAAAAAAAACAAAGTTTACATTTGTAAGAAAATACCTTAAGTTCTCGGACCATGTAATTAGCTGAGGGAAATCATCACAGTTCTTGCATCCTCTAATATTTTCCTTTGCTTATGCTTACTTCAACGTTTGCTGTCAAGATTAATGCATGTATTATTTTGTAACTCACTGCTGTCTGAGTTATTGTCTTGGAGTGGTTTCTGTCTGTATAAATATGCCAGTTCGAGAGCTCTTGGGTATTCCCATATCCAGATGCCTCACAGTTTTTAACGTATTTCTCCTCAGAGCCACCCACGGAGCCATTGCTCAGGCACACAGGGAATAAACAACTCAGCTGGGGTCACAGAGAAACTCTGTGGTAGACCAAGAACTTGAACCCTGGCTTCCTCAGTTCCCTGACTGCTCTTTTTCCTACTTTTTTAAACTCACTCTTCTTACGGGGAAAACCAAATGTGCTTCACTTCATGCTTGTTTAGTTGCTGGGGTGGTGTGTGCGCTGTATATAAGGAAAATTTGCATGTAGCCCATGCCCCTGACGTCTGTGAGAGATGTTTGTGTCATGGGTGAGTGGTCTGGGAGCTGGGTGCGAAGCGGGGCTCAGCACTGAGTGGTCTCACCTTACCTCGGGTCTTGGCTGTGCCCGGGCACCTCCCGCGCTTTTGGAAGTCTGCAGTGTTGGAGGGGGCTTGCATAACGTCCTGCATCGTAGCGGGGGGGGGGGGGGGGGGGGGGGGGGGGGGGGTGTTGATGCAGTGCACCAGATTTTATCTATATTTCACAGTCATTCTGGAGTTTGTCGAGAAGCCAGGGGCTGGCAGCCTGTTGAGTGACCAAGGAAGGGATGGAGGAGTCTGTTTGATCTCTCCAAGCATTTGGCCTCTGGACATTTGTAACCCTGCTTCTATCTGGAGTTACATTCTTTCCTGTGCAGAAGCAGTGTGGTATTTTATGAGTAGAAAAAAAAAAAAAGGCAAATTCGAACAGCTGTGTTTCTACCCTGTAGAATTTGCTATCTATTTAATCTTCACTCAAGTAAAATACAAAGTGCTGGTTTTGATCTCTTGTCTTTTTAGGAAGTCGTTTGCGAGCGTATTTTCAGAGTCTTTATTGTGCGTATGTGACAGCTTGATATGACTTACTGGTTCTGCGCTTTCTTTATAGCCTTACTTAAATATTGTCTGACTTGTTTTCCAGATATTTTCAAAGGGTTTATGAAAGCTTAATATTTCTGTAGTCTCTGTACATGAGTGATTGCATGCAACCTGTTATGATTCATTCTTCTAGAGGGGTTTTTGAAGTCAGCACATTACAACCTAGTTATGAGTTGCAGCTAGTTCTCCAGCATGCTGCATCACGCTTATTATCTCGCACGTTTTACAGCTCTGCTGTGCGCAATCTTTGGTGGTTCCGTTTGGCAGTGGGTCGGTTGTATACTTTTACTCAGCTTTGTTTTTCTGTTTGATCTGTTTCTTCATCGGTTTATGTTGGTTTTGAATGGTACAACTGTACTCTGAATGATTTGCCCAATCAACACTTTTTCTGGCATGAAATAGAGTGCAGAAAAAAGCCCATGTAGACTTTTGAAGGCAAAGCCTCAGCCTTGGAGAACTGTTATTGCTCCATTGACTGCGGTAGAGTAAGTGCAGGTTTAGACGAGCTGCAGCTGTCCCTAGTGAAACATTGTGCGTACCTTTATTAACCTTTGCAGCTTCATTTTTCATCGGTGCCTTCGGAAACAAGCAAAACGTGCTAGTGAAATGGCAGTCTGGTTAACAACTAGAAGGTTGCCGGAGAAAGACAACAGACAGAGCTTCCAGACCGACTGCATTTCTTCATGACGGTGATGAATTTTGCTCAGGCTGTTTCCCATTGCTTTGGCTTTCTGTGGTCACTCCATTAAAATAAGCATCAAATTGGACGGCATCTGCCAAATGCAACAACACTTTAGTGTTAGAAATTGGAAATAAGCGACTAGTTTTACATTGAAGTTAACACTGAAGCTGTTAACCTACATCCTTTCTTTCCGTATTAATACGGTCAGCTTCAAGGCTGGCAACACTGATTTGTGCAGGAGGTGGCTGTCTCATGGGCATGTCTAAGGCTGTGCTATTTCCATCTCAGCGAAAAAACGTAGCACAGTTATGCCAACTGAGAAATACACGAGATGCACATCTTTGAGTTGTTTGCAATAATAAAACTACTTCCACGCACAATTTCTTCTTGTAACTGTGTGACTGCATTAGTGATTGCCTTCACAGAGTATCTTCTGTTTTTTCTTTTGTAACTCCCTCTTGGATTCAGTCCATTTGTCTTCAGGAAACTCCTGGGGCATTTGGGTTATTTGTTCCAACCTTTTCTTCCCTGCGTATTTTGAAATTATGCTCAAGAAACAAACAACAAGATGTGATTCTTGTCTTGAAGAGTTTAGAAGTTAATGTAGGGCGGCAAAATCAAGCCATGAAGAAGTGTGTTAAGATTAGAGTATTGGTGGTTAATGAGTAAAGAGCGAAAAGAAAAAAGATGGTCCTGGATAAACAGACCAGCTGATGAGGTTAGGAGAAAAAGGTTGCTGAAGAGAAGTGAGAAGCTGTTCTGGGTGTAAGCGAAAGATGCAACGCTGAGAAAATAATAGCGGGGACAATGATAAGGGAGGAGTTGGAGGGAGCAAAGATGTAGTTGGTGTGGAAAACATACAGAGTATTGTAACTGAGGAAGAAGCTTTTTGAGTTTGCAGTAATAACAGGAAACCACTGGAGAAATTCAGAGGAGATTTTAGCAGTTCACTTCAGGGCGGAGTGGAGAAGAGTCAGGAGGCAGGGAAGCTGGACAAAGAAAAGCAAGGACAGTCAAGATGGCCAACCAGTGACAACGTCTCAGCAGTCAGCAAGTGCAGAGCTTGAAGCTGCTGAAGAGAGAGAGGACAGATTTAGACACTGAATTTGTGCTGTCTAGTTTTGCAAGTTGATTGTAAAACTGATGTCGTAAACACCTGTAAGTTTTTATTTTATCTTCAAGACAAAACAGTTTTAAAGCAGGGTCTTCCTGCCTTTAAACAAACAAACAAACAAACAAAACCACACTGATTTAGACTTTTTTTTTTTTTTTTTTAATTAGAGAACCGTCTCTGTTGTTTGCTTCCTTTATGGGTTGTGGAATAGGTCCGAAGTATGTAGTATCTAGTCCTAGGTTTGAGATTCAAATGGGCAGCCTAGAAACTTGGCAGTGCTGTGCATTGTTTCACCAAAACCAAGTACAGAAACCACGCAGGTTTCTTATCCTGCTGGCCAGAGGAGCTGGGATGTTTCCTGAAGGTGAAACACTTCAGAGGGAGGAAAGCGTGCCAACTGCTACAGTGAATGTCAGGAGCTGGAAGCATAAAGATCATGTTGGGGAAAAAGAAATAGCGCATTGCAATAACAGTGAATTGCAATTGTTCGGAAAATGTTTAGACAGATGTCTTCAGAATGGAGGTAGGATGGGGAGATGTCATGGTTCAAATGATTGTACATTTGCTATGTAGAGAGGGGGCTGAATTAAACAAATATATCAGACAAATGCATTTTGAAGGGTATCTTGAGTTCAGTAACCTTACACGACCCAGAAAAAAACAGTTTCTTCTGAATTCTGCATTGCTGAGAAAGACGGTCTGCTTGGAGTCCATAAGAAGTCAATGCCAACAGGACTGGACCTACTGGAACATTTCCATAGTTTGCTGTGCTAACTTCACAAGGTTAATTTTGGGAACTCAGCATATTCTGGGGACATGACACGCTCTTCTGAAGTACAGAGCACCTCAGAGCCCTCGCTAGCTTCAGTTGCATGGTCAGCACTTCTGAAGCACAAAGAGCACCCAAAACTTTAAAGTACAATAAATAGTGAAAATGTTTGACCTGGGATTTTTCCTCTAAGTGTCAGGCTGTTTCCCAGAACTCAGGAGAGTGTTATTACTTAAGTTGTTTAAATACAATTTAAGCAAACCTATTGCTTCGTAACACTTTTTTTTTGTCCTTGACTGGATGTAATCTTCCATAGGAGAGGGGGGAAAAAAAAGATATGAATTTTGTTTAGTTTACTCCTCCGTTTTATTTCTGTACATAACTCTGTGAATGGATCTGATTATCTTATTATTGATGTTCCTCTGCTAGAAAGTTATGTGAGAGTCTAAAGCTTCTGTGAATGAGCATGGATACACTAGGGTAATATCTAAATTTGTAATATCTAGATTTTGAGATTGAGACATGACGCTTAAACCCAAAGGTCTCTGTCTCCATCTGTTGGAATGAGAAGGGCATAGCCCCAATGGCTGCTTGTTTGAAGAACCATCACGGTGAAACTGTTAACTTCATTTTAGGTGTGTCTTCATCCACTACTTTCAGTCTAACCCACACTAGCAACAGCAGTGACATGGTGTTCTGCTTGTGCCATGGGGGCAGAAAATTTGTCTTCACTGGAAAACAACAATTATGGCAAGACTTTTTCAGGTGCTCAAACATCTATTCTGCTTCCTTAAAGACAGGCCAGAGTACTTAAAAATGTGTGCGACTTAAATCACTTAGGATCCAGTCTGGCTCCTTTTGAAAGCAGAGGGAACACAGTCTGACCTCAGTAAGAAACAGAACTGGGCCTTAGAAACAGTTGACGTTCTGTCCTGCTTGGACCAAACTACACAAACTGCATGCTGGACATCCCTGCCAGGGGCTTGAGCGCAGGGAGGTGCATAAGCCCCCTGGGAGCTCCATTTCAGAAGTTGGTTCTTTACATTTCTCCTCCCGGGGGCTCTTTTGCTCTCTGCCCCTACAGTTCTTTCACCAGGGAGTTCTCAGCCTTCACCTCTCCTCACCTGCAAGGAGTTACCCTGCGGACGCCACAAGAGCTGGCAGGAATCGGGCAACCTCTCCACAATGCCTGCACTGCCCCGTGCCTGCTCTGGGGAGGTGTTCCACCTCCAGACTTGCACTGTTGCTTCAGGGAGGACATTGCATGCTGCACTGATATAACAGAGTTCCCTGGGTCGATCTGTTGGAACCTTACTCTGTGATTTGGATGAAATGTGTTTACAAATGTTGACAGAGTAGGTCATAATATTCTTCCACTCATATGACAAAGGGAGAATACTATTTATAAATGTTGGGACAGGTTCTTCTCTTCCAGTGATAGTGATAGTTACATCCATGTAAAAGGCAAAGAAAATGATTTTTTTTTCAGTTGTCAGATATCTTTATATCACATCAGGGAATTCAAAACTGTCCAGTGATAAAAGGATTTCAGTAAATGCGTGAAATCAAACATGAGGAATTAAGGGACAGGTTTTGACAGGTTCCCAAAATGCATATGGACACCGACTAGGATTTTCAGTGGTACTCATTTAATGCGTGTGTGACTTCCTTGGATGCTTCGGGAAATTGAATCACCTCTCTGGTCATTATGTGGTTAAAGACCTATAAAGATCGTCCCTGTATTTGTTCAGTAAGAAAACTTCAGCCTAGTAATCATTTGATTACGAACCTGCCTTGAAATCACTTGAGTTTGTTTGTCATCTAATTCAGTAGCGATCTGCGAATTTCAGAGGTTAGTAGGCTAACCCCACTTTCTTCTGTTATCTTTTGCTAAGTCTTCTTCCCTTCTGTAGGAGAGGTTGCTGCTGCATGGCAGCAGGCGTGCTGAGGCTCCTGGCAGGCAAAGCGGCCATTCCAGACGGTAACTTGCTCGTTGCCAGAGACCCTGGCTCTTCCGAATTGCCCTGGTTGTGCTCGGCAGAGGAGTCCTGCAGGGCTAGCACAGCAGCAGCCTTTGCAGACTGTTTGGTCATTTCTTATTCCTATCTGTAATGGGTCTGGTAGGGATCTTCATCCCTTGGGATTCATGTTCCTTTTGAGTTAGTAGTATGTAGAAGGTTGGAAAAGGAAAGGTTGGACGTGGTGCGTAGGGACATGGTTTAGTGGGTGACATTGGTGGTAGGGGGATGCTTGGACCAGATGATCTTGGAGGGCTTTTCCAACCTTAATGATTCTAGGATTCTGTGATATTTTTAACAGTAGAACTGAGTTCTGCTTGGACCGGCGAGGATTTGGTATGCTTGCGTAGAGCCGCAGACTTTCCCTGTGTCCCTTGTCCTTCCAATCAGCATCTAAAGAGGTCAGGGCTCTAGGAGCAAGGAGTATTGCTCTGACTTCGTGTCTGTGCCTTGTCTTGGACTTGCCAACTGCTGGCAAAGGGTCTGTCATTTGAAATATTGAAAGTGGTCAGTACTGTCTTAAACAGTTCCATAGCACTTTTCATTTCTTTGTTGTGTGATATTGTAAGCCACTTGTCCTATCTTGGGTGGTGTTTTAGAGTTCTTGCATCAGAATTTACCTGAGGGTTGATTTATTTTAGCTTTTCATGGATACAAGAGTACATTTGGCTTTGGAAAGGACAATGTTCCTTTGACAAATACGTTTGACAGGTATTTGGAACTTCCTGGTTTTAATGTAGTGCTCATTAAGTTAATTAACCATCTGCCTTTGGTTAAGCCACTCGGTAAATATAAGCTCATATCACTTCCAGGGGAGGTTTTATTTCTGTTAGCGAATGGACTCTAGGCTTTCGACTTCCTAACAGGTTATTCAAGAATAGCAGGCCTACCTTAAATACATGGTTTTCGTGTTGCTCTCAGTAAAAGTCTCTCATTGCTGCTTGAGATGTTGAATGGGCAGCGGGGAGGTCCTAAGACCGTTCTCTGGTTTGACAGTAGCGCAATTGGTGGAACAGCGTTGGCAATACTGGTTGTAAGAGTGCTGTGGATTCACAGACCTGTACATTCATCCACACAAATATACACTCTGACAGCGTAATATATATATCTAAAAAAAAAAAAGGAACAAGGTTGTCAAAGGAAGTTTTGAGATGGCAGGTTTAAAACGAAGACGACATTTTTTCATGCACTGCATGAAGCTAGAACTCAGTTTCAGAAGACACTGCAGATGACCAAATTTTACGTAGATCCAAGAACTGAATACAGGAGTCAGCAAAAGGAAAATTCATCTGTACTGTCACAGAGATGTGCAGCTCGTGTTGTGCTGGGGGAACCCCTCAAGCCACAGGCTTGTGGGATGAGCCTCTACCTGCAGGAAGCAGAGACTGGCCATGCACCCAAGCCATGCACCTTGATCCCTCGCTGCTGGAGTGGAGATGCTGGCCTGGGTGAGCCTGTCGTGTGGCGTGCCAGTGCCTTTTCTTTTAGCAGTGCTGCATGGTGGTGGTCCCTCTTCGGGCCGAGGTGTTGCTCTGAAGCAGGAGTGGGGTCTGGGAGCAGGGAGCTCACTGCCGAGCTCTGCCCTCAGGGCACAGCGGTGGGTGCAGACCAGGCTGCCTTCACTGCAGGCTTCACCTGCTGGGAAGCTGCTGCCGCACTGCTTTGGAGGAGGAGATGCCTCTCCTGGGCTGGCTTTACTAAAGCTTGGTGGTATTTTTATTCCTCATATAGATTTCAAAACAAACCAGAGTTGTTGTTGCTTAGCTACTGCTCTGGAGTGATGGGCTCTCACCATGTTGCAACTCAAATCTTAATGTTGCATTTTTTGCTTGTTACAGTCTATTTTTGCTGGCAGGCCTTTTATGCAGACACTTCTGGTGCTTTTTGATCAGCAGGAGTGGGAGGGCTGCATGCTGCTGGTTTGAAGCGATAGAAAGGAGGCTGGCTTGGGAGGGTCTGAGAAAGGTTCCGCATAAGGAACCTTGCAGTAATACAAATGTGAGTTTGCTGTAGGTTCAGGGATGATAATTCTCTGTTGAAACTCTCTGCTTGGGGTGTCTGTATTCTTGTCATTACTGCTTGACTGTTAAGAATAGATTCATTTTGGATGGGGATAAACACCGGAAAGCAGAATATCTGACTCCCATCTTCAAGACTTCTTGAATGAGAAGCTGTAAATTGGCATTTTGGAGTCATGATGCTGCTTACTGCAGAGCGCAGCAAAACGGAGCTAGCTCAGACGTTTATGCAGTCAGAAATGAACATGAAAAAATCTCTAGGTTATTTCTGTTGAAGGAAACAAAGCCTGCTTAATGCCCACAGCCTGTACTTTTACCCTTTGGATGCAGCACTGAGGCATAAAGGAAGAGAAGAGGTTCTTTAATGGAGAGTATCATTGGAGAGAAAAATCTCCATGTGCACAGAGTGTGGATTCTGTTTGCTTCTCAGCCACTGCTTGAGAGTTGTGCCAAAAGGAGGATAATGCTTAGCTGAGCAGTGTTAGGTTTTGGATACTCTGACCTCAAGGAAGAGCTTTTCAGGGCTTCTGCAAGCAGAGCCTGCAGGCATATGTCCTTTGGCCACCAAGCTGTACCTCTGTGCCTCCTGCTCTCTTTTGTTCGTGGTGTCCCAAGCAGCACTCAGCCATATTTGCAGAATTAGCCTGACGGTCTTAAACACAGCCCCTCTCCTCTGCTAGGTGCAGCTGACAGCCGACATATTTCTGTCAACCCTGACAATGCTTAATTTACAGCCTTTAGCCACAAAGCCACTTTCTGGCATTGTTAGAGAAATCAGAGTCTGTTCCCATAAAGCTTGTTACTTGACAGCATTTATGCTGCATGAATAATACGGTAGTGGCAGCAATTTGCAATTAGCTGTTTGAGCTCTGCCTATCTCTGCATGTCCCTGCCACGTGCCCCACAGGGTGCGTGGCTGGCTGGCTGACCTGCTTCCCTTTAAAATTGTATTTCTTTATGTGTTCTTTTTGAGCTCGCAGGGGGAACTGCGTGACTCGGATAACTAAATGGTTGAATGAAGGCTGCAGAGTTTAGATCACCGCTTTGGATCCAGCTGAGCTGCAAAGCCTTCTCCTGGCCCATGTGTCAGCCCGTGGTCCCCGAGCAGCCCCTGGGAGGCAGGTTGCCCACCCGCGGGTAAGCCTCTGCAGGGAGGGCAGTGGCCCAGCACGGGGACATGCAGGAGCAAGGACAGCTCCCCCTCATCCGCGGAGCTGGTCCCTTCTGGCAGGGGTTGAGGTGTTCTGCCAGGGCTGTGCTGCAAAGCGCTGGTTGTACTTGACAAAAAAAGCCAGCCTCTGGTCAGGAAGTGTACCTGAGGTTCCCCGCTCCCTGTTAGGGTATGGAAGGTATCTGGCTCTTGCCTTCAGGGCATCTGCACCAGCACCCAGAGGCGCGTGACATTATTGGAACCCGTTTGAAGTGCTGTAATAATCTATATATAATCTGGTTTGTCCCCTTTGAGTCTGCTTTCGTACATCAAAAGCGACCTGGCAGGCTAGATGAGCTGGTAACTCTGTCTGGAAGGCAGGATAGTTGAACGGCTTCCAGGAACGAGGGACCCCAGGCCGCAGCGGGAAGAGAGGAAGAAGGTGGGCAACAGGCGCTTCCAATTCCTGCCTCCCGCGCCGGAGCAGCATCAGCGCTTCTCCCTTCCCCCAGCTGAAGCCTAGGGTTCAGTGAATCAGAGCTATAGAGCAGAATTGAGCCACAGCCAAGGAGAGGCTCTGGCTCCAATCCACCAGCTAAAAATGAGCAAAGCTTTTGAGCCTGACTGGAATCTCTCACAAAAACAAACAAACAAACAAAAATCCTTCTTCAAATCCTTGTTTCATTCCCCCTCCCCCCCCCCCCCTTCTTATTTTGGTAAAATTGTTCATTGCGTTTTCATCTGTTTTCCAGATTTTTCGTTTCCCCTTCCTAATTATATCTATAAATGTATCTCTGTACGTATATGCGTTCTAGATGTTTTCAGTCAGTCGTGGAAAGTGTTCCTTTCTGTGGTGTTTTCATTGAGACAATCAGGGGCAAAGTTCTTGTGGCAGTGCCAGGTCTAATACCACAGGAAGAGCTGTGTCCGCTGGAAATACCACAGAGAGTACAGAACCCGCAGTATTTTCTAAAAACACAAACTGGTTTTGAAAGCAAGTTCAATACTGCAAAGTCAGCTCAGATTATTATTTTGTCTTGAATTGTTTATTCGGCTTCGTGTTGTTTTTTAAAGGGGTGCTGAGGAACATTGCTTACGTTAAATCTGGTTTTGCCACCGTGCCCTTCCAGTTAGAAGTGCAGCTGTAAAGTAATGGAAATGTCAGGATTGCATCATTTCTAGTCCTTCAGAGATGCACAGCTCGGTCAGCAGTCAGGGAGCTGCTCCACCTTGAGTTTTGGTTGGCGCTGTGTCTTTTTGGGTTTTGCAGTCTTTATACTCCAGCAGCATTCAGTAATTCCGCTGTGGCCCTGATTTCCCTCGAGTTGTATCTGTGAATGAGTCCCACCGAGATCAAGTGTGCTACCCAGTGCACGAGTGTTTGCAGGAGCAAGGGCCCCAGTGTGTAAAGAACATATCATGAGTAAATAACCTTACGGGGAGCAGGTGAAGGGAGCAAATCTCTGCCATTAGACTGAACTCAGTTCCAACCGGTCATTGGCATAGCATGGGAACACTCTTATTTTCCTCCTCTACTTTGAGAAGTAGTTTGGGAAACACTGATTTGATCTTTTTGTTTCTCAGGTCTAGTCAAGACCACAAGCAAACTATTAATAAACCGTTTCTTCCCGAAAGTCTATATCACAAGAGAAGATTTAAAAATCTGCAAAGAATTTGGAATACCCAGGGAAGCCAGCGGTGAATACTGAAGTTTGGAAATACATCCTCATGTTTTTGGAACGGCTTTCTTCTGCAGCAAGAACAGCCAACTCAATGTATTATTAAGTAAATGATTTCCCAGTGACAATGAGTTAATAGCGGTTGTTGTGCAGAGGATAACAGATGGCCCCTGGAGTGAAAATACTCCTGGGTCTCGGCTGACGTTGTAAGCCGTACGAACACAGCACCAGTGGGTTGTGAATGGTACAAAGCCAGGAGTCGGAGTCTTCTCTTGGGATGATGTTTGTTGTTGCAATGTGAACCTTGCAACTGTACGCCTAGACTCTAGCTTAGGGAGGTGACTTCAGCTGCCTAGTGTTAGATGTCAATTTACAAGTTTTTACTGCTTTCACCAGTGCTAGATTTTCTTGTTGCTTAGTTATATCCCATGTTAACTCTGGTTTTCAGGTACCGCTGGGTGTAGGATCATGGTGTTAGTGCTGCTCAGCATGCTAAGAAGCCTTCTTCTGTAGCCTGGAACAATTTTTTTAAAGGCCTAATACTGTGGTTTAAGGATCTATTGTCCTCAGTCATTAAAAAATGAAAAAGAAGGAAAATGTTAGGTAGTTTATTGTATACTGTTTCCAAGGCACTGCTGGTCTGAGGGGAGAACCTAGTAGCTTTGCAGAAAAAAGCTAGTGTGTAAACACCATGAGTGTCAGCAAACTGCCAGGGAAATCTGGGTGCAGCTCCCTGGCCAGGACATTTCTGCAGAGATATATAATCCTGTTCCTCTTTGTCTTTAATGCGTCAGCATGGTTCACTCAGGAATTTGTGGTGCCGCTGGCTCTCTGGGATTTGTGACAGATCCCTAGCTCTCTCCGGGAGTCACTGTGACGGATCCCTTATGAACATGAAGTCGTATCAACAGGGCAGTGTCATCTTGTGGGAGCTGCACCTGAAGCCATGCAGGTTTCCGAGGGCTCCTGCTGTTACGGTGGCTGTTTTGGGGTCTGAGATGACTGAGGTCCGTAGTCTCTCCCGAACTTAGGTGAGCCCAGCCCTGCTGTTTGTGTGGCAGGGCTGTTCTTACCAACCATATCTGCTGCTTTCCTGCTTGCTTGTCCTTGAAGGAAGGGTCTTTTTTTCCTTCTAATATCAAGTTAAAATCCTGTTTAGCTGCCATATATTTTCTCAGTACTTTCTTTCCCAGTCACTGATTAGCGAGATGTGTGTGTACATGCAGATTCTTCTTTTCTAATTAGCTTACTCCTAATGCCCAGCTGGTTCATTGTCATAATCCAGTTTTATGTGGCCTCACAATCCTCTTGTGCCTCTTTCTAAGTGATACAATGCAGTCAGCTCCAGACAAAACCCTACAGACAATTCTGTTTCTAAAAATGCACTTATTACAGGTTTGAAGTTGACACATGTCAGCACTAAGCAAAGCCCTCATCTTTTCCCAGCCCACAGTAAATATGACACTCCTCATTCAAGCCAGCTCAATCCATCCCTCTGAGAGTCTGGGAAAACAGGCCTTGCAGGGAGCCCAGAGGTCAACAAAACAGGCTCTGTTGGACAAATTAAATAGCAGAGCAGAAGTTTTCAGAATCTATATGGTTTAGCAACAAATCACATACAGTAGACAGCAGGAGTCAGAATATGTGCTGTAAATGAGGCATTTTGTGTGCAGTTTTCTTCAGGTCCCCTAGATATTTAGTAATTTATTGCCTTGTAGAATTTTCTAAATAAACCCTTAAAAATGAGGCAAAGGTAACTAAATCAAAAGCAAGATAGCACACAGCCATGTATGGGAGTCACGGATAGCGAATGCAACCCTGGAAGGCCAGCTCGCATCTTAGTCTTCATGTTGTTTATATGCTATGTGCCATTTTCTGCCAAAGTAAAGATTCCTATCGTCCTGGTGGCTTTCTTGGATGCCCAGTAGGGCAGATGCCTTGTACATATGGAGGAAACTGGAAAAATCTGTGTTCTGCCATGTCCGAGTGTCCTGTTTCCCTAAGAGAGATGTCTGTGGAGTCAAATCTTTCAGGGTTTTAGTATTGTCTGAGAATAAATAAAAACCAATCTTTTCCACAAAACAAAGTTTGGTCTTTTACATACCTACATACACATATAACAAGGAGACAATGCAGACAGCGAGGAACAGAGGAAGCAAATGTACAGCCATCAGTAAATACGAAAAGCTCGCTTCCTTTCTGCCCCGACCCCACTGACCGAGCTCTCTGGTAGGTGCCCCCCCAGGAGCTGTTGTCCCCAGGGGCCTGGCTTTGTCCCTCTGCTCCTAACACCTGGAGCAGCACCCTCCAGCTCTGGGGGAGCAGGGCAGGACCTCCAGGCTGTCTGCTTCTGTGTGCTTTTGGAAAGGACTGGTCTTCCCAGCATTGGTCCCTCTGCTTCATACTCCCAGGGCTCCTTACAAGAAGTCCTCTCTTTCAAGGGGAAGTTCAGGTTTGTTTATTTGTTGTTTCCCAGTGTAAACCAGTCAAACGGAGTTGATAATACATAGGCAGGGGGAGGGGAAGGGAGAAATCTGTGCTATCAAACATACTGTTTGACACTGCCGGCACCTAGGATGGCAAGTCGGTCCGGACACTGGTCACAGTAGGGTTAGACAAAGTGTGAAGGGATTCAAAGTCCGTGCTACTCAGTATGGTCAGTGGGGTTTGCAGCACTAAAGGATTTTGCAAGTGGTTCCAAGGTCCGGGGATGTTTGAGCTCCTGGCTTGCCTTGCAGTTGTGTCAGACTCCTCCCTTTGCTCCCCTGGCCTGGCAACGTGGACTTTGCTTCGGTTGTGGCTGGGTTAAAAAGGAACCAGTCCAAAGCTTTTTTTTTCTTTTTTTTTTTCTTTTTCTTTTTTTTTTCCTCCACTGCACCAATTTGTGATCCATTACCTAATGCTTTCCCATTCTGAGCTGGGCTCTGGACCTTATTGCTCAGTCTCAGAGCCATGCCCTACATCTTATGACTCTCTGCTTCCTGTCTTGCTTGTGCCTTTTTTTTTCTGGAAATTTATGACCATTTGCATTGTGATAACTGCAATGCAAAACTTCCTTGCTAGCAGGAAAGGTGTTCGCTGCTGTGTGCATGCATTTGCACTGAATGCCGTGTGCCAATTAAATGTAGAAGCATGTTAAAAAAGTGTCTTTCAAAGTAAAATTCAGTAGCAGATTTTGTCTTACTTCCTGCTCATTAAAAATAATCTGGCAGTCAA
This sequence comes from Cygnus olor, assembly GCF_009769625.2. Lineage (NCBI taxonomy): Eukaryota > Metazoa > Chordata > Aves > Anseriformes > Anatidae > Cygnus > Cygnus olor. The sequence goes on from NC_049179.1 coordinate 11,640,856, forward strand.
TTAAAAGCTTTGCCAAAAAATAACATAGTAATCTTTGTAAAAGTGTAATATGGTGTTCAAGCTACATTTTGCCAGAAACCATTAGTTGGAGACATGTTCATGGCCAAAAAAAGGGAAGAGTTGTGACCACTGAAGCTTCCCTTGCACCCCATAGACTGTGCTTTGTTCCTTGCACTGGAAGAGAAGGAGTTATGTTCTTCTCTAAATGAGGTCTTAGCCTTAAACTGTAAAACCTGCTTTTTTTCCTGAAGGGACTTGCCATTAGGATGGTACGCTGCTTTAGGCCAGGGAGAGTCCCTTGTAAAGTAAGACACGAGAGACTGGGGCAGGCAGAAGGAGCGGCACCGCCGACACCTGTGCCTGAAAGCCGCTTTCCTCTCTGCCAGAAGGGAAGTTGTGAACTGGTTGCGGGAGTTTGTAGGCAGTCATTTTTCGGAGGGGAACAAAAGAACGAGTCAGCCCAAGTAGCTGGGGTGTTGAGGTGGATTGACGAGCTAAGAGAAGGAGCTCTCATCTGCGTGGTTGGAGCCACAGTGGGCCTATTATCGAGACTTTCGTTTCTGCAGCTGGAGGGGGCAGGAGGAGGTGTCAGGGCTCTGGAGGGGGTGCAGGACTGCTGTGACTGCGTGGCTGAAAGCGACCCGCAGAGACGCTGTGCGGACATCAGGCCCCACCAAGCTGCATGAGGCTCCAGCTGAGGCAAGGCGAGGAACGGGAAGGTTCCTCTCCTAGCTGCCCATGGTCTAAGCGGCATGGGGCCATGGGGTATCCCCCTTTACTTGTGCTCGACAAATGAAGGAGAACATTTACACTGCTTTGTTGTATTGGCACGTTCATTCCGTAGTGTAACAAGGTTTTGGTAGTTTTGTGCTGTGCACAAGTGTATACCTTTAGTCTGATAACACAGCGTGATAAGGTTAATATGATAATATTAATGTACTTACAGCACAAGGAATAGCATTGATGGGTATTCTCGCCCAATAGATTCCTTCTCAACTGCTCTACAGCTACTGAACCAGCTTGACAGCTACCAGAAAAGAACATGAGGATGGGAGAAGTGAACAGACAAGTTTTATAACTACATCTTTTGAAGACTTTAAACTGCCACATCCCTGACTGGACTTCTACTGACTAAAAGTTGCATATGTTTTCACATCGGGAAGTCCTTGAAAGTCAGTTTCTCTCCTACTTCGCTGCCAAAACCCAGCGCAACTTCTCTTCCAAAAGCTGACAAAATTACAAATCCCTGAAATTGGGAAGGGCAGCGGCAGGACTTTATGCAGGGGATATGTTCAGAGTGGGCTGCTGTAGCTGAGGGGTAACGAGCAGGTTACTCTAACAAGCAGGTTACTCTGTACAATCTCGATTGAAGGTGGTTACTACAGTTTTGAAAGCTGGGTGCTCCTAAGCCTGCAGTTCAGTCAGTGCTTTGAATGAAATAGTAAGAGGGAGTAAGATGAGACTTCCACGTGGTGTTAACTCCAGGATGGATAAGGTGATCTTGAAGAAGGACTTAAGCATTAATTACGTTTTTTACCCAGGAGTACTTCAGGCAGGTTTATATAGGTGCTGAATTATCCCATGCTCACTGGGCTTACTGACCGCGCTGAAGACAGTGGGAGTCTGTTTTAGCTCTAAAGGGCATTTGGGTGCCTTTATGTGAAGTTTGCAAGCTGAACTTTGGGCTTCACAGAACTTGTAAACAGAAAAAAATGAAGCTTTTTTTAACTGAATTTTACTGATGCCGAATTCATTGGTTTCTGTGGAATCTTTAATTCTGATGAATTTTCTCTTTAGCCATGGCAGTGTTAAGGCAGGTTAGCTGAGCTGAGCAGATGAAAACCAAGGCTGCATCAGCAGCACGCAGGCAGGGAGCCCGAGGTCCCCAAGGATTGCCTCGCCATGCCAGAGCAGATCTTGCAGGCTGTCATGGAGTGTGCAGTGTCATGTGTGACGAGCAACAAAATGGAGAGTCACACTGCCTGGCCAGCTAAGGAAATAAGCACTGAATTTACGTCCCCTTTGTACGTGAGCTTTAGGATTGTTACCTGAGGCTCTCAAAACGGGAGGCACCCTGAGCTGGAGGCCGTGCGTGGCTGTGCAGCCTGCCCTCTCCTTTTCTCTGGGGTGAGCTCTGTGTGCTGCTGAGCAGTTGCTCTTTTTTCAAAACCCTAAATTCACATGCTGACTTTTGAGATTACTTTTCAGTCAGGGCATGGTTGTAATTATTTTTAAAGTATTAAAGGCCTAAAGAGCCAAAGTCAATATTTTTTTATGACCTGTTTAATGCCAAACATAAAACCTGAAGATTTGAATCCCCAATCACTTTTGCATTTTTCTGCTTTGGAGCTGGGGATGGCAGATTTAAAAAGTTGAATTTCAAGTATAACACATTTTGGTTTTGATATCCTGACTTACTCTATTTTTGTTTAATGCATTTTAGTGGATTAACATTTTTTTTTCCATACAACTTGCTCACTATTCCACTGGCTCGTAGAGCAGTGGATTAAGGACAAAATGAGCAGATCGGCAGAGGGGCCTTGAACAAACATGGTTTTGGCCTTTTCTGTGTTCTGGGGACATAGACAATTACTGGAGTAGGAGGGATGACCTGGGTCATGGAGGTCACTCCTCTGCTATTATGGTCAGCCACAGCATTAAATGTCTTTCATAAATGCATCCTGTACCATCTCAAAGCTAATTACTTTTCAGCCTTTCCCTGTTCTATTAGAAGGCTCTTCCAGATCCTTCCTCTTCTGAAGGTTTCTAATCCTCCTTACTTCGAGCCTAAACCTACTCATGGTGAGTTGATACCTATTTCTTCTTGTGCTAAGGTTTTACTTTGGCATCAGTTGTTCTTTTCCCTCCTGCTCTTTTTCTGCCCCAGTGTTTTGATAGAGAGCAGCCATGTATCCTTCCAGCCTTCAGTCTGTAAACTTGTTCACAGGCTTACACAGTAGAAGCTGGAAAAGGGCAGGGAGGAAGGACACTTCACATCAGAAATCCAGATCGTTCTGTCATTGGATATTCTTTGGGCTTATTCACTGTTCTGAAAAGCTTGCCAGTGTTGCTGATGGATGCGGTGTCAGAAGCAGCCATGCTAGACCCAGTTAACTGCGTCTGTCCCTGGTCCGTTGGAAGCACTGCCTTCCACTATGGCCAGTGTTATTTCCTTGTACTGCACCCTGCTTGTCTCCATTGTTTGCTCCATGTGTTACATTTGCGCTGTAAGATGCTGCCCATCATTTTGTTGTGTTGATATAGCACAACCACATCGCAGTCTATGAAGAGGGCTCTTGGATATTTGGGCAGTACAAATAAACATGAGTAGTGGAGCCGATGGAAGAGCAAAGCTGCAGAGGCACTTGAGGCTTTCCTATTGCACAAACAGCAGTAAGGGTTGTTAGAAGGAGCCAAACCTTGCAAAGAGAGGCTTGGTTTAGGTCTCCTCATCTAAGACTGTGATCGTTACACCACTTGGTAAGTGCCGGTTAGGTGCCGCTGACTGTGGAGGCACCGGGGGACTTTGTGCATTGCATAAACAGCGGTGCCTGCTGTGTGCCAACTGCAGTGCCCAGCAGGGCATGGAAGATCCCCAGGGCTGCTACGAGGTGTGCATAACACACGGCCTGTGAACAACCTCAAGGACCAGCAGGCATGTCCGCGGCACTGAGCATCTATGTTTAGATTAAAATGTCTGTGGATCTTAAAGGTTCTGTTTCTGGGCATTTTTGTTAGTGTATCAGCATCCTGATTTTCTTAATTAAAACAGTAAATATATTTTGAGAATTGTAATGAAGCTTGATATTTGAGGAGAGGAATAAACAGGGAGAGTGGGTTAAAAGCTCTAAAACAAAGTGAATGAAACTGGCCTAGATATCCTTTGTGCTTTCCTTAAAGTATTTTGTACCATTAGTACATTTTTTTTCCTGAATCTGTGTTGTCTATCATGTAAAGTTTTGACTGAGCAAGTCTTACATCTCATGCAGCAGAGCCGTTCGTAGGAATAAAGGACACAGGTATAAGGAGGAATTAAGGCCTGTGTCTCATGGACTGCAGGGTCACTGATGTAGAGGCCAAATTTCTGATGTTTACGTGTAATATCAACATTTAATGTTACAATGATTAATAATCATGACCATCTCATGCATGTCCTCCTCGTATTATATTCCCTGTAAGATTTTATACTAGCCAGTTTTCTTTGGACATCGCGCTTGCCAATTACTAGCGTATGAACGATAAAAATCTGTGATTCAGGTATGATAATGTGTAGCAGGCTTTGTCCCCCACCTTCTCCCCTCGACACGAACCGCTGTTCAGCCGGGCAGCTCTCCGGGCCGCAGACTCCATTGATTTATTTCGTGCAGGCTCTTTGTAGCGGGCTGCGTCGTTGCTATGGCAAGGGGAAAACACAAACACTATAAATGAGTAATGGCGATAAGGAATTGTTAGCTGGCAACAGGGATGATGCGGCTTGACCCTTTGTGAGATTTCTTTATTGTCTGAGGACAAACAAAGAAAAGAAAGGGATGGATTTCATCTGTCACAGGAGCAATGTCCAAGTGGAGAATATGTTGAATTGGGAAGGGATGCATTAACCCTAGGGCAGCCTTAGGCCTTTGTTACCTGTGAGAACGCTGTGGAGCCCAAGAAGATGTCTACAAGATGTTGGAATGAAGACTTGATTGCTGTTGGTCTGCCCTGGAGTGTGATCTGCTCTGGCCCACAACTGTTCCTGTAGAAATCAGTTGTCATCTCTAAAATGTTGGTCGGAGATAACTCCTCACATCGCTTTACCTCCCTGAGAGATCCCACTCCTCTTTCTCCTCTGGGCTGCCACCTGCCCCCCAGCAGGAAGGGCACTATCACCACAGGGCTTGTCCCAGTCAAACAGGGGGGTTGGATGCTTTGGGGAGCTGCTAGGGACCCAGCAGGGACCCCCCTCACTGCACCGGCTTTGCTGTAGGTTTGTGCAGGGTCCCGACCCAATGCAGCCTGCTGGTCTGGAGGCACTGCACAAAATGTAATTGCTAAGTCATGTGAAAAGTTTACAAAGAAAAAAAAAAGGGTTCGCTCACACACAGGCACTAGAAATTGTATTCTGAACATGGCCTCTTGCTAGCGTAAGTTTGTGCAGCTCACTGGAGTCCCATGCAGCCACAGCTGGCAGTGGCTGCCTGAAGATCTGGTCCTACACGAGGTTATTTGCTGACTGCTCGTTCAGCTCTGGTAGAAATGCTGGGGTGAATGCACAGTTAAATGTGAAGGATTTTTGCTACAGTTTCACTTGGAATTGAAATTCCCAGATTTGTTTCAAGTTTAAATCAGATTGCTAATTGGGACACTTTTATTTTGTCCAGACTTTTAAAGGAGTAAGGGTCTGCACAGCAGGAGAGAAAGTATCAGAATCTAGTCATTCACGTTTAAATGAATTTGGGTTCTTGGGATTAATAATCGCAAAAGCAGTCAAATATCAGCCAGTGGTTTGAGAGATGGCCAGTATAAACAGATGATGAGATTTGTGCTAAGCCTGTGCATTGCCATTGTTGCTTTTCTTGCTGTTTTTTTTTTGTTTTTTTTTTTTTAAGTATTGTGATTTCAATGTCGTCTGTTTGCGAGTCTTGAGTTTTTAGTGCTGGAACATGTAGAAAACCGTTGGCAATGAAATGTACTTCACCCAGCTGCAGCTGTGAAAGGTACAACTTCCTAAGTAAAGGTGTAAAAAGGGGCAGGTCCTCACCTGGGTCATTTTTACTGCTGCCGGTGCTCACAGTCATTGATGTAATATTATATTGCCTATTAATAAGGTCTGTCAGAGCAGAGGTAGCAACAATAAACTGGAGGTACACTGCAGTACTCTTGCCTCAGAAGACACGGAGTTCAAGTTAAATTAACAAGAAGTGTAAGATGCAAGAGCAAAAGCACTGGGAGTGTTCTTCTTGGCCTGCAGCTGTAAAAATCTCAGTATGTGTTACCCTGACTTTTATGTCTGGCACGTGAAACATATGGCATAATATCACAATGGGAAGGCTAACATATTGTTTTGAAAAACTCAAAACCTATTTTTATGGTATAGAGCAGAGTTTCCTGCAGCTCAGGCAGAAGACTGTGAGAGCTGTGCCTGTTCGGGCCAGGACTATGTTCGCTGTTTGTTTCTGTTGCATCTGTTGGAACACAACCACTGCAACAATCAGGGAGGTTGCGCTGAGAAACAACATGTCTCTAGGCTCCCAAGCGAGGCTGAGACTTAAGGCAGTGCTCAGAACAGAAGCGTCCGATTCTTTTGGGTTGGGATGCTGCAGTGACCTTAACGAGAGCAGAGCGTTCCCCACTTAGGTCCGTCTGGGTGAAGTTCGCAGCCTCCATGGCATGCTGCAGTGCTAGTGCATATCAGGAGCTGAGATATATGGAGATGGGAAGCCTTGTAAATCGATGGGAAAGACAATTTTCTGCTAATTTGTTTGTCAGTTAATGTATGGAGAGTCAGAGAACAAAGAGATGGCATATGTATTTACCAGTATCAAATAGATGTTGCTGAATATATCTCCTATTCCCATGAGAATACTTACTCTGTCTTCCTTGTCTCAGTTGCAAGAAAGTTTGATACTCAATTTATTGCTTTTTTGCTCTAAAGTTAAAGCCACAACTTCCTATCAAATAGAAGTTATTCTATTTTCAACATGATTCAAAGCTACCCTGGTACCGTACAATGTGTGCACACAACTTTTAAAAACTGTAGTTGATCATAGGCATAATTTCCCATTTAAGCCGTGTTGTACTCTGACCCAATCCCTTATAACAAGCCAAGATAAAAGAAGAAGCATTTTTCCATTCTAAGCAGTCATTAAGCATTACACAACTGTTTCCTTTATACTTTCTGGTCTGCCAGAGCCTCATTCAAATTAAGTAAGATAAGTGTGACCAGTTTGTTGTTTTCCAGTAAGCTTTTCTCTTTCCTTTTATAGATCTATGAAAACTTCTTTTATGAGTTTATGTGCTCTGGAGATGTCAGTAAGCGCTAACTGAGATTTGTATTTCATTCTGAAAAGTCTGTGAGAAATATAATTATACAGTTACCTCCTGCTAGGATTTCTAGTGTCTTTACTAGAGCACATTGTTAATCCCAGCTGTTGTAATAAACATCCAGTGAAATTCTCTCTTTGGGGACTGACAAAAATGGTCCAAGTGCAATCCTAAGAACAAGATGTAATTTGTATAATTCCTATAATGTCTAGGTTGTCAGACTGAAAATGAATGTGTACTATAGCCTCCTTTGTGTACAACACCAAGCCGTGATTCAGCAAAGCAGACAAGCAAAAACTTAAAAACTCTCTTAGTTTTAGTAAGAGACGAGCAGGTGTTTGTGTGTTGCCCTGGGCACAGTCCTTTTGTGGAGGTGCAGGGCCTTTGTTTTCAACAGAAGAGCTTCCATGGAAGTCAGTGCCTGTACTCTCTAGGCACTTCCTAGAAATTGGGATCCAACTGGTAGGGATCATCATGCTCCTGGATGTTTTCTGTGCCCAGCTGCTTCTCTGTGTGCGTGTGCATCCCTCCTGCAATCCCTGTAAAGCGTGTTCAAGCTAGACCAGCTACTGCTCACAAGTCATCATTTATACAGCTACCATGAGTGTTTACAACCTTTTTGTGTGTTTTTATTTTTTATTTTTTTAAATGCTTGAACTTAAAGGAAAAGTAACAAGTCCTTTACTTCCACTAACTAAACAGCTTTCAGATCTGCAAAAGGCTGTGCAAAGTGAAAGGGAATGATCAATTTTTCATGTCCATGGTGAATAGGACAAGAGATATTATAACGAGCCTTAATTATAGAGAATATTGGAGTTTGGTAGATTGGAAAAAGCTCCAAACAGAGAAGACAGTGAAGCAATTCAGTAGGTTGCTGAGTGTCATGGAGTTTAAAAGAGACTTAGGCAAATATGTGTTAAGGGTGACATAACTGAATGAATCCTGCCTTAGGACGGAGAACGATCTAGATAATCTCTGCAGATACGTTCTAGCTCTGTGATTTGACATTCTGCCGTGTGAAAGGACAAGCTTTTCTTGTAGTGTAAATTATTAATTTACTTCTTTGCCATTTGCAGGCTGATCTCTAGTCTCCAGCTACCTTTTGTGCTGGCTATACCTGTTTCTGTGTTTGCTGCTGTAGCAGGGCATGCACTGGAACCAGCGCTTTCCACCTTTGACCTTTGTTTTGTGCTACTTGCTAGCCCAGGTTGCTTTTGTCTGTCCAGGACCATAAGGCCGTGTGATACTCCAAATGCTCGTTTTCCTGTTCCGTGTCTCCTTTGAAAGTGGCAGCCCTGTATTTGGGAACTGGGTGATGAAAACAGATTTCTGAATATTGATGGAGAGTCTGACTTCAGGCACAGGAGTTAATCAGGCTGATCCTTGCCCTTTTACCCTGTTTTGCTTAGTGCTTAACGCCTTTCTTGCTCAGATCAAAGTCCTACGGCGGTTGTGACCTATTTCTGCTGCAGTGGTGCAGTACTGCCAACTCCAGAGAATTAAAAATCTCTATTCCAGTCAAAAAATGCACTGGGTATGGGAAATGAATCTATTTTAAGTACAAGCACGCTTTGGTTCTTTCTCTCCTTACTGTTTTGGTGTTTGAATTGCTTCAATCCTAAAAGTTCGAGCTTATTTTTTTCTGCAGCTGCAAGAGGTAAAAGTAACCTTTTTTGCCAGGAAAGCTGGCAATCTCATACAGTCACATGGCCCCAGGAACTGCAACTCTGGCTTTGAGGAAAAGATTAAATATTGTGAGATCCCTTAAAAAGATGCTAGATCTGGTCACATTGCTACTCACTAGTGAAGAGAAAAGAATATGTTCTGGGGAGAACACTTACCCAAGCTACTATGAGGAAGAAAATTCTGTCTAAAACTGCTTGGTTTATAAAGACTTTGTCAAGTCGGTATCATGGTCTTTCCCAGAGTAGTATTTCTGTGTTCTGAAATACCTTAGAGAATGATTTCTGATACATAAAAGGTCAGAGTGTCTATGTAAAAGACCACCTTAAATTTACATTTTTTAATGTAGAATTTTAAACAGTTTTTAAACTTTCAATGTAGAAACAGTTGTTTTTTAATAGAAAGTAATTTTCAAGAAGAGAAATGCTCCATGGACAATTATATGTGGTGACATGAAGGGCTTTTATAAATCAAAGATGCTAAAGAATGTCTTGGTTCTTTTTTTTTAAACATAAACTTTATTTTTCAAATATACTTTATATTTCAAATATATATATATCCTTGGTGTGGATAGCCTGTTAAAGCTCAAGAAAAGAGTGTGGAATGATTTGGATCATGCAGGTCCTCCTAGAGCCCGCACCACTGCCAGCAGCTCAGGTCAGACAGTCCCGTGAGTTCCTTGGTTTCCAACAGAGCAGGGTCTCCGCAGGTGCCCGGCGTACTCACTCTGTGGTGCACCTCCATGGCAGAGCTCTGAAGAGGCGGCGCCGGCACTTTTTCTCTCCTCTGTTCTTCAGCTGGGTAGGTAACAGGGAATCACTGAGGTGCCTGTGCAACTAGGGACTGACTGCTGAAAATGTTGCGTCCAGGCAGCTTCTTCCACTGTGCTCAGGAGAAGAGAAGCCACTGCTGAAAGTCATTTTAGACTGAGGATCATCAAGAGTTGCATCAGAAACATCCTGAATCCATAAATCAAATCTTTGTGATTTTCATGTGATCCTTTGGTTATATTGATGTGACTACATTGTTTATGGTCCTTTTTCTGCTTTTTAAGGGAGGTTAGGTTCATTACTCATTAATGATTTTCCTTTCTATCTTCAACTCTTGCATTTTTCTTGCAATCTGGGGTATTTTTCCCTAAGTAGACAGGTTTCTTTATCCCCACCTTTAAATGACATAACGTCATTTCCTGGCAGTCATTCAGTGTGTCCATCCAGCCAGAAACATAGATTTTTTGTTCAAACTCTTCTGCAATGTCGAAGAATTTTAAAGTATACATTCCTAGTATATGACCTCTTTGGCTATATGGTGATTATTAATATTATAGAAGCAACTAAGGAAATGACGTCAGTAGATAAGATGAGCTGTGCAATAGCAGAAGCTTTATTCACACTGAATACACTATTCATTTGGACAGAAAGATCATTTCTCAATTCAAAGAGGAATATTCTAATTTAAGGTCTAACTTCGGCCATATGTCAAAATCTCTACAGAAACAAAGCTTAGCACTGTGCAGAGAGCCCGTAAGAAACACATTCCCCTTTGTGGATGGCGAGTGGTAGGTGCATCTAACCCTTGGAGCTGTCGTTTTTTCCTCACAAGCACTCTTTTTATATCAGAAAACATTTCAGTTTAGTCCATTTGTAACTTAATGTAAAGTAACTCAAAATAGGTGTAAAATGGGGGAAATACCACAGTTAGTGGCCTCCAGCTTAACTCTCCCATAAACCTAGACTAGGTTTTTGTTACTCATTTGAACTGGTTAGAAAGTGCCATTACACTGCACAGCAGAAGTATAGTTCCAAAATACATTTCCACAAAACAAACCAATATGTAGAAATTCAGTTAAACAAAGGTGATAACGACATACGTTCCAGACACAGAAGGCAAGAGGAGATCTCCATTTAGCTGCGTGGCAAAGATCAGGAGGCGGTGGCCTGGCTTGCAGGGTCGGTCTCAGCGGTGTGGCATCGCAGAGAGGACAGGAGAATGCCCCGCGTTTGGCCGTACCTGGCGGTCAGGGCCTCAGGCCACCGGGAAAGGGGAGGGAGGTCCTGCAGAGGTTGCTGCCCTTTTCCACGGCCCCGTGTTGAGCAGACAGTAGGCTCTATCAGCAGATGGCTCGGCGCAGCCACCCACCCTTCCTATGCTGCTCCCGTTTCTGTGCTCGCACACAATAGCAGTCCATACTTTCATTTATATTCAAAACCACGTGCTGTCTGCCTTTGGTCACCACGCTCACCTCTATTGATATAAATCAGGGCTTAACAATGGAAGGCCCTAAATAAGAGTGGCATGTGGATGACAGGCTTGTATAGCCATGTAACTCCACTCGGTTGTGTCACAACACCATCGTTGCTGTTGCTGCAGGTCAGAGCAAGGTCTCTCTCTATATCTATCTATTAGCAGTAAGCTGTAATGGAAGGAAAATATGGAAAGGGAGTTGTAGTAAAATAATGTTTTCATCCTGGAGCCCGGCAGGTTTTGCAGAAACCTGGTCTTCAGATAAGTTATTAACTTTTTGACCTCGTTGTCACACCCAAGTGAATGTCATTCTCTGATAAATATTTTGGCATTCCTCCAGATCGATTTGTTTATTCTTGGAAGTTTTTGCTAGTAACGTATATTTTTAAACATTATCATGTAACCAAAGTTAGAGGACAGTTGTGTGTGATCAGCGTTAGACAGGAGCTTGCTTTCTAAGCCCTTGGTTCTTACGTTCAAACTGAGGAGCCAGGGAAGAATGAGAGAACTGGGGCGAGCTCATGCGGCTCAACAGCCTTGGGCAGGGTTAGGCCCCGTTCGGCCTCCAGAGGCTGTAGGCTTGCATGTGTTCCCATGCCTGGCCAGATCTGTGCACATTGCCTAAAAGAAGAAACCACCACCAAAGCTTTTTGTTACAGGCGTGTTTCTGAGCAGAGCGGTTGAGGCTTCAGTGGGCCAGATCTGAAGTGGGATATGCGGGCACATAACATCCAGCCTCCAGTCAGGACGTGCTGAGTTGTTAGAGGTACTAACGTAGGCCGCGAGCCAGTGTAAGCTTCTTGAGAGTTCCCATGCTGTTACTGGTGACTGCTTGCACAGTGGCATGTCCTGGGAAAGTGGCCTAGGCTGTGCTTGCACAGTGCTCACTGTTTGTCCACTACCAGCCAGGTGCTCGAGAGGTCCGTGAGGAGCTTCCACCACAGCCTGGAGGGGCTGGCAAATGCGACCAAACCTATGGGTTCATGGCGTGCCCACCTGTCCCAGACTGCTTGCCCACATTTACTTGTTAAGTCAGAAAGAACAGTATCTTCTCTTTTCCCTTACTCAAGCAAAACACTGCAAATTAGTGGTAACTCTTCCCAAATCACAAATTAATTGAAACCAGGAAAATTGTGATGTAAGTAGAGTGACAAATAAGAAGCAATTTGTTGTTTTTTTTTTAGTGCTTTTTGTTTTGCTTTGTTTTTTTGTAGACCTACTCTTTTTTATAGGCATTTGTAGCAGTTTGGGTGTTATGTTTTTTGTCTAGCCGTTTGTTAGCCTATGGCCACTTGCCAGTATTTAGGAAGAACAAAGTCTGCTCAAGTTACTAGAGTTACATTACAGATAGATTTGGCCCAGTGTGTTTGCCTTGTCATTTGACTGCAGCGTTGACATGGTTATTGGTGTGTCTTCCTCCCCAGGATTACATATTACTTCTTGTGTCTCCAAGGAGAGGAGAATTTGGCGAGGAGCGCTGAGAAGCATCTGGCTTTTTCCTGTTGTTCCATCTCTCTCATACTGAGAGTAAGGCAGTCTCGTGGACAGCTCTAAATTTAGCTGCTAATTTTAATCTTAGGAGTCTATTCTGTTTATATTTTGGCTAGGAGGGATACCTGGATGAGAGGAGAGTCCTGGGATTGTACTTACTGAATTGCATCCTCCCAGGGAACATTCCTGTGTATTTTTGGTAAGATCCCCAAATCTTCCAAGATCATAAAACCCCCAGAAGCCTCCTAGTCTGTTTATCATGAGCTCCTCTTAAGAACGTACTTGTTTAGAATAGGACTTGATTCTCTGCGTCCACCCTTTGAAAGGAATAGCTTAAAAGGCAATGTAAAAGAACTGAGAAATGCCTCAGTGGTCTCTTTACAGTAGCTGAGTAGGGAAAAGATTTTGTCCAGAGGATACAATTTTTATTGATATAGTTGTTTGGGATGCAATAGTGAAGCTCTGTATTTGTGGTCAATGGTCAGATATTACTCTTTACAGTTAAGGGATCATTAAATTGGACAGAGATGGGCAGAATGACATTCAGTTAGAGCAAAAATGTCTTTCCCTACATTTCCTTTCTGCCTGCTGTAACCTGGCTTTGAGTCATACACCTAACTGAGAGGTTATTTTTTTGGATCATATTTGACATTTGCCCATAGCTGGAAAATATGAGAGAAGATTTCACAAAGCAAACACTGAAATACAGAAAGGAGATGTCATACCTACCGGTTCCGTTCCATTGGCAGAGTGCTGGGCTTGGTTCATATCAAAATATTTTAACAAGAATATATGTTTATATGTCGTTATTGTAATATATGTAAGACTGAAGGTAACATGATCATAAGGAAATAGCATCTGCATTTCTGATACTGCCGTCCATACATTCACTGAAATTTATTCTTTTTATTCACATCAGCTTTTTGTGCTTTAAAATAATAAGAATATTTACAAAATACTCAGAATATTAACAGTGTGAATTCTCAAAAATGGTATTTTCATGATCAGAAAGGTAAAGATTTGGGCTCAAATCTTAAACAGACCAAATTGGTGTGTGGTTCCTTGATTTCCAGGGAGCAGCTCCAATTTGCATCGGATGAAGATCGCTCCCTTTCATCGAGACAGTAATTTTCATGCAAAACACACCAGACATCACAGGATTCCAGTAGTTCCGGCCCATTTGTCTGCTGCTGCTAGGAAGTTGTTTACTCTTTTGTATCACTCTCTGCTGACGTCTGCTCACTGAACAATGTCATCAAATTTCCTGTTTTTTGGCTTGTGGAAAGTAGCTCCCCCACCTTATGCTAAGGCTTCACTGCATGGAGATCTGTGGAGCCGGATGCACCCAGCAGACAGGATGTAAGGTTAAATGCAGCATAGCTAAATAAATAAAGTAGGTGTTCAGTTGTGAACGAGAGCTGCCTGCTTGCCATGAGGATAAAGCTGACAATTTAAATGATGAGCAGTGATAAAACCCCATGTTTGTTACAGTAATTTTCTTTTTCAATGGCTTTTAGATTTATTATTCTTTTTAATTTTATTCTGTTGTGAATATGCTTTTGTTTTAATTGAGTTGTAAGAATTGTTTTAATAGATTCCTTCCCGGAGCAGCCAGGTTTATAACTGAGGAGGTTTATAATTTGGTGTTGTATGGTGTATGTGTGAAACCACCTCCATCCAGGTGTTGCAAAACAAAGGTGTTGCAAACTGTTGACTCTGAAGCTGCTTGTGCCGTAATGCTGAGGAACTGTCAGCAAGGCATGCATCGCCGGCTCCCCTGCTAGCTAGTGCAGCAGAGTCTGATTGCTGAGATCAGGAATACTGAAGCTCTGCCAGGGGTCTGATCCCCTTACATTTTTGGTTTGCTTGTTTTTTGGCCGGTGGCACAGGGTTATTGACTTCCCCTTGGACAAGAACCAGTGATGAGCAATGCAGACCTTAGTTCAACAGTTCTTGCAGACGGAGCTTTGGGCAGCTTTGCTCAAGAATACTGACAGCATCACCATGTTAGCCTCCTGTCATGCACCGCAAGAGGAAGTATCTATCAGAAAAAAAGAAACAACCTTTGCAAAAATAGGGCACACTGCGTGTCTTATGGTGCTTGACTCTTGTGCTTCTCGAGCTCTTCTGTAGGTCTGTTGTGCTGCAAATGGTTTCCCCTGGCTTAGCATTACCCCACCTCCAGATACTATTTTTCTTTTCCCCAAACAGCTTGTGTACTTGGTTAAGAGCAGTTGATCACTTCATGAAAGCAGTTCTTGTAAGGAATCTTCTAATGTCCTTTATTTAAGAAAACAAACCAAAGGAAACAAAAAAAAACATTTGGAGTTGCCCTACAAAGCAGTGGAAAAGTCAGGGAACATCTGGTGACTAACAGACCAACAGGGTATGCCAGAGTCATCTGTAGGAACCAGCCCATCGCTGGGGTGGTTGAGTTTGTCTTTGATTGTTTGTTTAATGGCTTTCATGACTAGATTCAGTTTTGCTGAAGTGTCTCTCTGATGTTTTCAGTCCATGTAATCGAAATACTGACTGTGGAGTGTGTGGGCTGTCACCTCACAGCAATGCTGTGTTCTCTTGGTCTTTTCTGACTTCTTCATGTTTGGGTCTCTGCAGAAACAAAAATGATGTTTCCTTCTGCCCGTCCTTATGGTCAGAAAGGAATATAGCTAGTTCCTGCACAATACCGAGTGCCTGTTCTTGCAGCATCTTGCTTCACTAGTGGGGCCCCATATCCACTGTATGGAGAAATGAACTGGCTGCAGTACCCAGCCATGGGTAAACTTGTGTGAATTTGCTTTGCATGCCCAGGTGTTTGGTTCTATTTGCAATGGGGTTGTATTGCTAAGATCTTACCAATCCCTAAATGTGAATTTTCTCCAAGACAGTCTGCCAGGTCAAGCTGGATGAGGTGCAGTCAGCTTTCACTTCAGGCTGTTAAACCCCTGCAATGAAGACCTTGTACTCTGTACAAGCGAAAATAGAGAAGTTGATCTAGTCCCTCGTGTGGACCTGCCCATAGCACAGGACCACATCAGTCACCTTCCGATTTGGAACGAGCACTGTCTGTGCTCAGGGAGGCTCAGGAAAGCAGCAGGAAAGGAGACGGCTGCAGACAATGAGTGCAGTGCCTAGGCAAAGGTAACCTTCATCCAAACAATTGGCAGGGGCTTCTCTCTCTTTGTTTCTCTGCTGCCCTTTTTCCTCTCTGTGTATTCCCTGTTCCCTCCTCTGCATATTTTCAGAGGTTCATCCTGTACCTTTGTGCCCTCCCATCAGATAACAGCGGTGGTGTTTGATTCTTTTGACCTCTGCTCCCCCATTACTACTCTGTTTTTGCAGTACTGTCCTCTTAAATTCCTCCCTTAGTTCCTCATTTCCATTCCCCTTTGCAGCTTCTGCTGAAGTTGGAACCACTCTTGGCATTACAGACAACAAAAATGACCTTTGGGGCTACGTTTCTCCCACAGCAAAGCTGGAATTAACTCCCAGCATGGATGGAGCACTCCACTGGGGAGAGGGGACCAGGAGATCAGGGACCCCCTGACCCAGTCGAACAGAGCAGGCAGGATGTGTGCACTGAAAGCCAGCGGGCCCCAGGAGGCCTAATGCAGCACATTGCTCATTGTTGGGTGGGAGAGAGCAACTCTGAGCAAACTGCCTGCAGGGCACCTCGGTGCTGTCCTTCTTCCTGGGGCCCTCCTCTGGGGCTGAGCCAAAAGAGCCCTCTGCCTCCTGCTTCTGATTGAATTTATTCATAACTTGTCCTCGTGGAGGAGATTTATAAGTACAGGTGCAAGCTAAAACTCTTGAAAAAATGTCATTTATTTTATTTCTAACAAATAAATTCCAGATGTTTGTCTCTGACTCCTGGAGTGCTGATAGAATCAGCTGGAGGCTCCAGTTGTTCAGTCTTGTCTTAGACGACAGAACAGAGAGTGAAACAAATGCTCACCATTGCCAGTGGCTTGCAGTCAAAGGGACACAGTTATTCCAAACAGATGAAACTGGGAGAGTTCCAGATAAGACTGGGAGAGTTGTATCAAGAAAACAACTGATAGGCACTGCACTAATAACTGAATTAAAAAGAAAAGTAAACTTGCACAATGGAAATACTGCAAATAATGGAACATTTCAAGAAGAAAATATACTATCTTGTACTGCAAAAATAGGTCTGTACTTACCAGAAGGTGTTTCTTGCTGCAGACTATGTGAAATGCTGCTTCTTGCATACGAAACTTTACCTTGAATAAATGCCATGCAAATTAAAAAAAAAAAAAAGCTAAAAGTGTAAATCTGAATTTTAAAGCAAAACAAGCTATTAAGTTGTTGTAAACACTATGAAATTCTGCCCTAAAACTCTGTCTGAAGTAGAAATGTAATACATGGGATATGACCGGAGTCATCCATATCAGAAAAATATTATTCCTAGCATAGATGTGCCCCTCTTGTAAATGAATAAATAAATAGAAATCAGTCACAGATAGTTTAAACAGTATAAGCTTATGGTCCAAGCTAGCCACATGTTACTTCCTAAAAGTACATGGGTAACAGTGACAGGGCTATATCCTTGTAGAATAAGGAAGAGCCATGGGGCTAAAATATCACACATGCTTGGTAGTCATTGTATTTGCTAGATTTACTTACCAAAAGTAATTAAGAAGTTCAGCATTCAGAGCTAGCTGCACAGAGAGGAAAGGACACCCAGAGCAGTGATGGGGCTTACATTTGTATGAGCATCCTCGTCAGGTTTTATGGCTCACTCAACTAGGAAAAGGAGGTGTACAAGGAGGCAGAATCAGCACCAAATGCACTAGATAATCTCTCTTCCAATAGCAGGAAGTTGCTGATTATGTCACAAAACCACTGCAAATCTTGCTTGTTTCATCTGGAAAGTATTTCTGGGTACAGCCTCATATTACGGGCTGCAAATTTTGTTACTTTGTTTTGTGGGGAACATGCTGTGAGTAATTTATATCTAATGGGTCAGTGGTTCGATGCCACCTCTAATATTTTCCTGCTGTTCTATGGAAGGTTTGTTTTGTTGAAATACACGTCAGTGTTCTCAGCAAAATTGTATTAGAAATATAAGTGGATTAAATTATGCAACTCATACTGTATTCTGAAGTCATCCAGAGTACCACATTGGTTGAAAGTTAGCAGTGAAGAAAAAAGGTAGACCTTTGGTGTTCCATGGCAGCTTCCTAGACTGTACATGTTAGCTGCTCATATAGTTAGTCAAAATATTTTACTGTCGCAATGCAGCACAAAAATTTCAAAGTTCAACATTCAACAGTACAACATTTGTTTTGTCTTTGGAGGATAAGGACAAAAGAGATGCAGAAAAATCTGCTAACCACACAAATATGAATGCGGTAAGAACATTTGTCCTGGCTCAGAGGAACATACAAACACACAAAACAAATCAAATGAAACTTCTCATGGTTGATAAAAGCTTTCCCAATCGAAAACACTATTCTCTCCTGCACTTGTAGTAATTACAGACTTATGCTCAAAGTTCATAGAGGAAGAAAAAGAAATCAGGTGATCTAAGTAATAAAACTTTTCAAGAGTCCTATCTGCATCGTTTTTCAATGAGTTTATAGGTTTATTTTTTAATTTTGCAAGCAACCTGTAGTTTTACTGTAGCCTTACTGGAACTGTTCATAAAGTGAGTCTGTCTTTTCCTTTCTCTCACTTAAGATGTTACACTTTAGTCCAGAAAACTATTTATCCCTAATATCTAATTTGTTAGTAGTTTGTGTTATATTTACTGTTTCACACAAGTTATTTTTACCATTACACTGATTTATAGAGATGTAGAGTTTTTACACAAAGCAAAATAGTTGTTTTTTAAAATTCCAAGCCTGCAAGTTTCCAGCTAGGCTTTGGGTCCTAGAAATCAGTTTGAGTTCAGAGTTAAGCTATGAAACTACACTAAATTGGATATTTCATTAATAGAATTTTTCTGTTTGCATTGGACATTCTTCTAGTATTTCATTGCTTGGGGGAAAAAGGAAAAAGAAAACAAATGAGTACAGTTGGTTTTTTACTCAGCTTTGCTAGAGCCACGCAGAAGTTTCTCTCTCGCACGTCGCAGGCAGGTCAGAGGAGCTCTGCGTCCCTGCAATTGGGCTCTGCAGATGTAACGTCCCTCTTCCCTGAGGGAGGACACCGAGGCTTGCAAATTAACATTTCCTGCTAAAATTTCTGGTAAAAGCTCCCTGCCAGAGCTATCAGCAGTCTGGATCACTGTCTGGGAAGAAACACTTGGTGCAGGGGAGGAAGAAGGAAATGGTGACTGTGAACTTGTTAATGGTGTCGCCAGACAGGACTTTAATGTCTCTTTTCTCTTGTTTGTTCTTTGGCATGAAGCGCTCTCACTCGCAACAGAACGCCTAGGCCCAAGCATACTTTCTTAGAAAAATGACCAGAGTGAGAAAGCAAGAATGACCAGGGTGGAAACATATTTTGGACAGTTGCAGAATAGATTAAATGAGCTTCCATCTTGTCAGATGCCAGAATTTGTATCTGAAGGGAGATTGTCTTTGGATGGCTGCCAGTTTTCCTTAAAACTCATCACCTTTTTTTGTACAAGTTGACACCATTCTGGTAAATAAGGACCAAGTGGAGCTTCTTTCTTTCAGAGGGCGCCTTCTCCTAATTCATTGTTGTTAAACAAATGAAATGAGGATGACGCTATGTGATGCTGCATGGAGCTCAGTGGCATGTGGCAGAGGAGCCCGGCTCTTCCGCAGCTGCTGCAAGGGCCTGCTGCAGGGCACGAGGACCTGTAACCTGAGGGGAAAAAACCTCTGAAAGATTCCAGACCTCCTAGCCACATCTTAGGGCATTTTAAATTGGCTGTCCAAATGGCATGTGAAGGGCCCATACCTGCTTGACCAGCTGTGTCTCTTATCCACCTCTAGCTCTCTGCTCTTAAGTGGTAGTGATTTTACAGTGCAGTTAGCTGTGCATCTGTTTAGTTTGCCAGCTAGCTGTGCAGTCAATGCATGTGTTTACATTATAGATTATTCAGGGTTTTTTCACCTTCTGTCTTGGCCTGTGCTCTTCTTCCTGCGTGTTGCAGACCTTTCCTTGAAAATCTGCCGCTGCAGCAAGGCTCTCTGAAAGCTTCACTGCCATCCTGTAACACACAAAAGGATCTGATGCGGATATCTCCAAATGCTGTCCCTCTTTCCTAGAAATCTCAAGGTTAAACAGAAGAAACAATTTATGTAAGGCTATTCAACATCTATATATTATTATTTGCACAATTACGGCTCTTGTACTTTGAGAAATACAAATATTATACCCAGAGTGAGTATTTCCAATAGTAGTGTAGTCAACAATCTTCACTGTGAGCAGGACTTTACCTTGTTGTATATCTGATACCTAGCTGCATTTGTTTGTCAGTTATCGACTACAGGAGCAGCTTTAAGGGTCTTTGATTAAAAGGGAGCTGCCCCATGGGAGGCTGCTCTGCTCTGTTGCCACAGCCTTGGTCCTGTGAAACTTCACAGGGAGGTGGTAAGATATTGGTCGCTTAGGCATTTCTAGAGGGAAAAGCATGCTCCATACTAACTCATTTTACACCAGCAGTGTCACCTTTGGTATATCCAACAGTTCATTTGTAAAGGAAAAGTTACTGGTAGGCAGAGCGTGTGGAGATTGCTTTGTAGCAAAAATAGTAATACAGTTAAATTTTTTAAACATTGTTTTTAGGTAAATAAAATGGAGTGCTGGAGTGTGCCTACCACAAATCTAGATAGTGAAATTCTGTTTGCAGCAGAACCAGAATGAAAAGTGTTTATGCTGCATTCAATTTTGCCTAATTGTAATTCTGATTATAATGAAAAAAACACTTCAGTAAAGACATGCAAAGTTTAGATTGGCATAACTGTAAAAAGGTTCTACTGTACTTAATTAAAAAAAAAATAAAAGTGATCCCATCTACTGAGCCTGTAATACCCAACGAGCCCTGTGGGCTGGCAGAAGCACTGTGTGTTACTGAACCAGGCACAAGTACACGGCCCGTGTCAGGTTTCAGGCTACCTGGTAGGTCCTCAGAAATGAAGAGGCATCTGTATTAGAGGAAGGCAGTCGCTCGTCCCCTCAGCTGGTAAAGTTCCTAGTGGTCAAAAGAAAGAAAGGATCCCCAGCAGTCATAAATACATTTTTCTGTTTTCTTCCGTATAAAACCTGGAGTTAACCTGTTGGAGTAGTCATTGGTGTGAACGAGCAAAATTAATGCTGAAGAGTGAAAAAAGGACACACTACTGTGAATTTCCTAGTGTTACATTTAAAAGATACCTTGAACATGCCTGCAGTCTCAAGTTTTCTGTCCTATATTGGAGAGAACGTTTTCTATTTAGTTTCAGTGCCAAGAACATCTCTTGTAGTTTTCTCAATTATTAATAGACAGTTGCATTCAGCTTGGCAAACCTTGATTCAATAAACAAAAATACAGAAATGTTTGCTACCATTATTGAACGTTCCTCTTCATTATACTGGTCTCTGCCCCACTGACTTTGTCATTACTCTGACTGTGAAATCTAGAGCCTGTGTCTGCTGTCGCTGAGAGCAGTCCCAGGCAGGATGCTGCACAGAGCACAAGTGCCTTGGTGCTTGCTGGAGGTGGGTAGAGCTCACCTTGGGGGCCATGCAAACACGTGCCCCCGGTGTCCAGCAGATCCACAGACACCCGTGCTTCCAGAGTGCCCATGTAGGCCAGCACTGGAGATCTGGGAGATAAGCTAGCAGTTACACAGGCTTGCGTGGGGATCTCGGCCAGTCAGGAGGGGTAATCTCAACCTGCTACTTGTGCAGCTGTGATCTGACAGAAGTTTGTTGCAGGCTGTTTGACACTGCTTGGGAAATGTATTCTTTTATGATAATGGGTGGCAGCAAATAGAAAAAAATATGGTAAGTAGAGCCTGAACTGTCCTTTCCCACAATTTCAAATTTCAGGTATGCCTTTCAGTGAGGAAATTTAAGTTGTGTAACTGAGAACGCTCAGATTCCCAGAAGGCAGGATGTGCTGTCAGCCTGTTGCATGTGTGATTTTACCTGTGCTGTTTGTGTGATGTGGTTTTGCTCTGACTTTAGATTTGTTGGGGCTGCATGGCTTCCACCATGTCAGTGTGAACGGTGGGTTGTTAATGACAACAAAAAGCAAGTTTGTTCCTCAACAAGTGGAGGCTTAGGACAAAACAGAGATCTTCTTGAAAGTCTAGCAGATCCACTAACAGGTTTATGCTATTTTTGTACTGTACTTTCTTGCTTTACTTGGTCTGTTTGTGGCAATTACAGTGTTGGTAGATAAAGGCATGAAAGGTTTGTTTGACATAAAGAAACAGTGATTGGAAATCTTCCTGATGAACTGAAATTTCCTCTTAGTAAGCTGAGTCTGTTTAAATCCAGATGGTTCAATGAAAAATGCCAATGAAATTCATACGTGTAAAGAGAAACATAAACCTCACAGTGACAGTGGTGGAGATCTATTGTATCCCGATGCATCTGTAGTCATTTCTAAAATAAAACCAACAAGTGGGAGCCACTAGGAAGAAGAAAACTGGTTGATAGGTATAGAACAGATGAGCGCTTACTGCTACACTCCAGGATCTTTTGGCTTCTGCAGAATCACAAGAGAACAAGCAGTTTTAATGTTATTAAACAATAGAACTACTGTGCCATATTTAAGTCTCCCAGAGTGCTGTGCAGCTCAACTGCGAAAGTGCAGGCAGCAAGAATTTCCCTCTGGGTCTAAAGAATGTAGTATTTGTATGAAAGCGTCTGCACAACTGTGGGGACGGAAAATATTAATGTTGCAGCTGGCCTGCAACATGAATACACCTGAGGCAGCAGTAGGTGAACGAGATCTTTTTGAGTTAGACAAAGATGTTGGGAAAGCCAATGCTGGATTTATTTGTTTGCAAACCCCAACATATTTAATGCTTTGGTTTTGGCTTGGCTGATCATTTGTCTTGACTTTAAGACCAATTTCTTTAAGAAATTTCTTTAAGACCACAAGACTTGAAGACCGTTTTCTTTTCAGTCTCTAGTTCTTACATTTGGGTAGAGGTTATTTCTGCCAGTAGATGTGAGAGGATAGCACACTGAAACTGTAATATCCATGCCACTTACGTAGACAGCAGTGTGTAAGGGACTAGCTTGTCCCCAGAGCTTGGTTACAGCTCTCCCTGCCAGGGGAGCGGCCAGACTTGTGTCAGGTGAGGGGTAAAGAGGCAAGGAAGTAGGCCTCTGAGCCTCTGGGAGTTTCTAGACGCACGTTTTTACGGGGCTGCCTTTAAAACATTCTGTGAGATTGAGTGTGGCTGGTCCTGACTGCAGAGGGGAAAAGAGAGCAGTCTTTGAGTTGTTGGGGTACAAGGGGATAGCTGCTGGGGGTAGTTCCAGAGGTCTGACATCCACCCACACATGCTGCTCAGCTGCCGCAAGGTAGCTTCCCAGAGAGGTTACCCCAAAATACCAAGGATATCTGACTTTGGAGGACATGTTATCTCTGGAGTACTGGGTATTCAATCTGACAGATGAATTTTGTTAAAAACAAATTAAACATAGAGTTAGGTGCTAATACCCTGTAGATGTCCTCTTTTCTCATCTGAAGCAATTCACTTTCTGCATGTTGCACATTCTTAAGCTGAACTCTCCAAAAAGATATATGCTTAAGAACCATGTTTGGCTTTGAACAGCTGAAAATGTTCTTACTACTTTTTTTGCCTTGATAAAGGCATCCATTTCTGCAACCTATATATAGCAAACCATTATTACAGGGTTTAAAAATTTCTTCTAAAGTACAAGCCAGGTCATTTAAGCTGCTGTTTTTCTCTTTAGCGCCATGATATAAGTACAAATGCTTTACAGCATGGCCTCACCACACTGAAATACTTGGCTATAGTTGAGTGAGCATTCCAGGGATCCAACGCAGGGCAAGCTCACAGCCTCCAGGCAAAGGTTTGTGCATATGTGGCCTTTATGGAGAACTTCCTGAAAAACTTTCAGTCAGAAAGTGGGGAACGTGAGTGAGGACCCCAGCGAGCCGTCTCAGATTGTAAGATGGTGAAGGTTTAGGGCATTTTGAACTCGGTGCTAGTTGATCATAAAGGCATTTGATGATGAGGCAAATGATGACCATGGGGCACAGACCAGGGTATTCACATCTCCGGGATTGTTATGGAGCATACAATTCACATTTTTCATATTCTAATAAAAAAAAAATGACATTTCAAGTCTAATGTACTTGTGCATATCATGCAGATCTATAAAATATCTCTGGATTGGATAGATGCTACAGCAAATACAACCTGCTGTATTTGAATAGCTTTTGGTGTAAGATCTGGTTTCCATTCAACATCATTCTCTTTGGGTAGAAAAAGTGTTGTAGATTCATGAATAGATTTCTTTCTTTTTCTTCCTTGACTGTGATTTATTCAGTCCCTTTTTATATGTGGTACATTAAAGGTGAGGAATCTTAAGTACATTACAATGAGATTTGCATGGCCACCTTGCTAGCATTGTATCTAGTTGGCTTAAAAACCTACAGGAATACTGGGGCTACCGAGTCATAACCCAAATGGTGTTTGAAGTATCAGAAACTATCATTTTGGATTTCGGAAGTCAGTGGGTGTTTTCCTGATACCAGGTATTGTCTGGTGGTGCCAGTGTCAGCGGTGCCTCGCTCTGCCTGTTGGCCAGGATGCAGGGCGACCTGAGGCCACGCAGAGGGGGGCAGCGGGCCCGGGCCTGGGGTGGGCCGAGGCTCTTTCTCAGTGTCTCCTGTCCACTGCATGTAAAAATGGAGACACTGATGGTTTCCGCCCTCTGTGCAGGTTTGAGATCTGTGAAATAGTGCTGAAGGCCTGCTAAGAGATAACGACGTTTAAGTTCTGATTTAAATATCCTGCAAAAGCTGAAGCAGTCCCCAGAGTTGTTGCCATGTTCTGTGTTAAAGTTCTGACCTTTAACGATGGTAGAGATTACTGGCTGCTTTTTTGTTTGTAACTGTACGAAGTTTACCACAGTGGGCCACTGGTCTGGGCCAGAGGCCACCCAGGCCTTACCACATTGCAAACAAGAATAAAAGTCCCTTTTGGACAGCATCATTAATTTTTCCCCAAAGTAATGGAATGATTCACTTCTGATAGTGTCATGCTTGCAGCGTGGCAATAGTAATTTCTTATAACGAGTAAAGGGAGATTTTATAAAAGGCACAAAACAAGAGTTCTCAGTTGTGTCTAAAGTGTGCCAGAAGGCAGCAAGGCTGATTTCATGACAGTATTACTCAAGTTTTGTTCTAATTTAGCTTTACTTACTGTATTTGGGCTAACACTGAAGAAAGGCAGTGGCGAATTAGATCCAGAATACAAACAAACAAACATATATAATCATGGCTGGCATTTGTAGACCGCAGAGAAGCAGGGCACAGCCAAACATCAGAAGTGTTCCCCTCAGCCTTGCCTCTCCCGGGTGGGGCTGTTTCACCAAAAATGTTGAGGCTTCTTTTGCAACAAGACCAACAGCCAAAATCACAGTACTTTCCAGAACTGACAGGCAGTTGGTCGTACTGACTTTTTAAGTAGGCATGTGTTATTCTTTCAGGGGCCTCTGTCAGGGTGTTCACAATTAAACCTTGATTCAGATCTCTGGAGAAGGTGAAGTCTCAAGGAGCTCCAGTGGCTCGATGCCCTGGTGATGTTAGAGTAGTCACAATGTTTAGTGCTTTGTCCTGATATACGAGTCCCAGCTTCCTGTAACTATCTCCTTCTTAACTTTTTCTTGGGACTTGGGAGAACCTCAAGCTCACCTCCAGACTGTTGGTTGGAACAGAGCTGGATTTTAGGAGTGGTGAAGGTGTCATCAGGAGCTCAAGACTGAGTGTGGGTATCATGGCTGATACGGTCAGTAGGCTAGCTCGAGAGTTTGGCAACTCACTACGCTCAATAAAGCTTCTCACAAAACTGCAAGCTCTCCAAATTCTCTGTTCCTAATGATGTGGATCAGGGGCCAGAGTTTGGCTCCTAAGAGCTAATTTATGTAAAACTGATTCACAACTGTTACTAAAACTTCAGAAGCAGATTAAGAGAACAGAGGGTATGTTATCTCATCACTTATGTTGGCTATTGTATCGTTAAATGGCAGCATCATAGACAATTCTTTCAGGAATTAATATAAAACTGAAAATAGATTAAAAAAAAAAAAAAAGGCATCAGGCCAGAACCTCAGGTGATCTTCAGACCCTGAAATACAGATCTAAATCTGTATTGTTTTATTGACAGAGATGCATCAGTGGGAACCAGATTTAGATTAATGTAAATGCTAGATTTTATCAAAGCAAATTGCACTGAGTCAGAATGCTACATTATGTAAATTATTGAGTCTGTGACATTTGTCTACATCTTTTATGAAACAAAAATAGGAAAAAAACATCAAGGGCTGGAATTAACAGGTTTCATTTAGGTTGAACAGAGGTTTTGGTAGATTGCAGTTGCCTTTCAGAACTCTGTCTCTGTATTTCAGCAAAGAATAAGCTGACTACGTACAGCTCCAGGTGTTTAAGAGCCTGGCTTACCTCTGTCCTTGAATCTGTTGAGCAAAGGCAGATAACCTTGGATGCTTTGTTCCTTCCTATTCTTCATTCTAACCGTTGTGGCCTCCAAACAGCAAACTCTATGGGGCCAGACTCTCACTTCCTTTACACTGAAGTAAATCCAACATATTTTCCTTGTGTTTGGTGGAATTACTCTGAATTTTCAATTACGTTGGAATCCAACCCATGGACTATAAAACTCATTTTATGCTGTAAACAATTAGGAAGATTTTCTCAGCTAGCATTGTATATAACTTGCACTGATGCCAACTGTTGTAACAAAACGATGCTGTCAAGGTCTGCGAGGAGCATTAGAGCAGTGATGTTAAGTGTTTAGCAGAGTGTGCATGGAAAATAGGAAGCTAAGGCTTAAATTCTCTACTTAGGTAGATTTCCAGTGAGAAAGAAGTAGGTAAATGATCATGAATTGGATTAATATCTATATATTTCAGAAAGTGATAAAGACTTACAAAACGTCCTGGCCTCAGTTGTGTCAGCTGATATCCAGTGGATTGCTTTCTGTCTTTCAGCATCCAAGAGTTCTTGGATGCTAAAGTTTTTGAGAAAGGATATTATCACGTAGACTTCCAATTTTTGCCATTAATGGATCCCAAATCAATTAAAGTTCGAGATATGGTCTAAATCTGTGAGTTTATTTGAACTTTCGTTCTCTGGGGCGATAAATCTATGCTTAGCACAGCAGGTTGAGAAAAAGGATACCTTTTCCTTTGTAAAATTAATCCTTTTTTATTTCTTAGAGTAATCAAAATTCAGGTTATGTTAACAGTCCTAATGCTCCAAGCATGTTTTTATGATCAAGAGTGTCAAATCTTGCTTCAGTGAGTCAAGTCATGCTGATTTATATCACACACCTAGTGTATGTACAAAGCTTAAGTATATATTTTAAAACTAAATAAAATATATTTTTATGATGTGTTAAAATATTGATCTAAAATGATGAATTTTTCTGGCAGTAGTCCATTAAGACCAGTGATGGAGTCTTGTATCTTATCATCGTAGTTATCTGTGTTATATATTACAATGAGTCAGAGCTTTAAGGTTGAAGTCTTTATTTGAACAGGCAGTTACTTGGTATTAAACTGCTGACGGGAATTCACTTCTCATTGTCTGCTTTCTAAACCTAGATGTCAGCTGTGCAGCAGCAGTTTCCATCTGCAATCCATTCAGCAGAAGTTTCTGTCACTTCTTTGTTCAAGTCAGTTGCAGGAAACACAAGCTGTCGCATCTCCTCCGTCAATCTCTAACCTGGAAAAGGCGAGAAAAGCAGCAGGAGCAGAAGGACTTCCAGCTGCCTTTCGGGGAGGGATGCTAGCAGGAGGCCAGGGCTGCATGTGGCAATGACATGCCCAGACAAAAAGTCACGCCTGTCACCTGCGCAGCCCCATCTGCAGCAGGTGGGAAGTGCTGGAGCAGTTGTGGGTCATAGAGGAGGATTTCAGCAAGTGTCCCTGCAGCTCCCCGCGACAGCCCAGTAAGCGGTGCTGGCTCTGACAAGGGTTACCTCGGGCTGCCCAGGGCTCTGCTTTAAAACATCCCACAAAAACTTCATAAAAAAGTGACTTAAGGAAATCACCCTGAAGAAGGAATGTGTTTGCCCCACCAGAGCAGGAGTACTGTATGGGAGTTAATGGCCAAAGGGATTTTGGAGGGCTGACTCTGCCCTTTTAGGTTTGCTCTCCTCTCCAATTGGTAATGGTAGGAGAGGCATTTTGGAGAAAGCCAAGATATAAGACCTCTAGCAAATAGGAGACCTGTGGAATGCAGGCTGCTTTGATGTGTCCCACGCTCCAACCAGGCAGTTTATCACCATAGGGAGTGTGTGGATCAAGCTGGCTTTATTTCTACCCTTTATTCCTTAGTACATTTATTCACTGGGCAAACTCATTTAAGGTTTTTCTAGCTGTAGGAAGAAAAGAAAAAACAAAGCAAAACACCAGCAACCATGACCAGAGCGTTCCTGTAGATTCTGTTCTGGTAAAATGTGAATGACTCATGGTGAGAAGTACTTTACCGGGTTATATAAGGTCAATGTCGAGTTCGTTGTACTTTAATCAGATCAGTCGCAGTTGTTTGGGTCTGTATTTTTAAGCTTATTTCAGTTGTTTTTGTTTACCAAACATGCTCTTATCTCTGGACATTGGAAACATGAAATATTTCTATGAGCAATTGCAGTGTTTTCAATTTAGCTGCTACAACATGCAGACAGTTTGTAGGCAGCGCTGAGCTGCGTTCAGCACTCAGCAGAACGACCTCCCCATCGACAGGTATTGTGCTTATGGCTGCTGCTGCTGTCTTGGGACAGATCTCACCTTGTGCAGGGCCTGGTCTGGTTTGACAGACTTAAAATACAGCGTTTAAATAAGACAAATCTGGGGGTAGACAAGTGCTAGCCAGCAGGTCAGAGAATGTGAAATGGCTGCAATTCCTGTGTGTAAGCATTTAAAGTAGGCTGGAGTTGATTATCTGCTCTCTCTAAGCAGAGGGTGTAAAATGTGATGCTGCAGTAGCTGAGCTGCTGTCTGCAATTAAAGCTAACTAGTAGTTGCTGACCTGCAGCCTGCTATTACAGGCATCTCTCTCTCCCCAGATCTAGAGGAACTGAGCTGCAGTTATTGTTGCAGTAAGCACAGATGAAGCCAAAAAGGTTTGGTTTTCAGAAGCTTGAGCATTAGTTACTGTTAGAAACTACTCGAGCATTTAGATGTCTCTGTGACCAAGAGCTCTAGCACCAGCCAGAGCCCTTGGGATGGTTTGAAGGTGGAGCTGCAAAGAGAGCAGGCTGTGCTCCGAAAGCTGTCAGAAGTCTGTAGCATGACCCTCTGAGTTGGTCCTTGGCTCCAAGTTACAGGCTGGCCTCTAAGGCTGTTTGGCCAGGGAAGGATTTTCAAAAGACCTGCGCTGGTAGTCAGGGTACTGAAGTGGCCTGGACTTGGTCCCTGCCACATTCACATCTGCTCTAGTTACTCGTGAAGTTTGCATCAGCGGCTCTTTTGTGAGCAGCCCAGCTCAGTCTCAGTTCCAAGAACCTATGACTGGCTGTACCTCTGCCTTCTCATGCACTTTCTGACAGATTTGTGCATGCCTGGAGGGCTGTCATGTGCATAAGTCATGTCTGCCAATCTGAAAACGTACTTAGGTCTTTCTTTTTCAAGCAGGAAAGTTCAAGGAAGAAGTAGTAAAATGTGTGAGTGAATAAAGATGTGTTTGTGCCGTTACAGTATGTGTGAGCTTTGGCTGGGTTTGCTTTTGTTATGAGCTTGTACTTAAAAAGCTCATTTTGCTCACCAATATTTGAGTTTCATCTAATCCTTGCTGAAGCCTTGATTTTTTGACACAGCACTTAATCAGCATGGTGCTTCTCAGCGCTACCAGCAGCATACAAAAAAGCTGAAATGATTAATTAAGGTATTTGAACAGATTTCAACAGGATTAAGAATTAACTGGAGTTCACCAAAATTTTCCAGCTGAGATGCAGAGCAGGGTTTTTCTTCTACTCAGGACAGCAAGTTAACGTGTAACAAGGCAGTTTCTCACTTGGGCAGTGCTTGTAACTTAAGCTCCAGTGGTGCATACATGGACATTTTCAGTGTAGGAATGGCCAGAGGTTGCTGGCCTAGAAGTGTTTTCCAGGCTCTGTGAACTCCCTGCAGAATAAACCTTGTAGCGTGGCTTCATGGAGCTTGGTTTTGTGTTGGGTCTGAGCAGGATTTGCCTGCACGTGTGCGCACTTCTCTAATCACAGCTGCACACGACATGGCTGCTTAAGGGAGCTCATCTGTTTGTACAAGCAGGCAGTGGGATGGACACAGGGTGCATGTCCGAGGCTGCACAGGGGGTGCCAGCAGAGCACGGCGGTGCCTGCTCCAAACTCAGCACTTTGGGTGCGGTGCTGCTGAGTGATGCATGGCTGCGGTGGGAGCAGGTGATGCTCAGGTCTGTGCTGGGTCAGATCACCCGTCCTCTAAGTGCATTGATGAACAGTCAGTCACAATCACTTCAAAAGAAAGAAACAAGAAAACCAAGAACTGGCAATGCTGTGTTTATCTCATCTCTTCCAGTTACCCTTGGACTAGGACTTGAGAGCGTGAGGGTGCCCTCCTCTGATACATGGGGTTTAAATACCCCCAGACTGCAGTAAAATTGAGCTCTGGGTCTGGACCTTACAGCTCTCGGTGGAATTGAGAACACTTGCTGCTTTCTGCTGGCAGCTGGAGAGTACAAAATAAATATTCCAAAATTTAATTTAGAGTGTGGTTATGGTCAGAGAAGTGGCTGTAAAAAGGCATCTCTTATTCAATAGATACGCTGCCTCTGTATTCTTCAGACACTCCTGCTGATCTTACTGACTGAGAACAAATCGTTACTGCTGTCAGTGCTGCAAAACCAGTAACGCTGTGGTAAAAAGAGCTGGATTCCCTCCTGCTCTGTGCATTGTCAGCAAAAGCATTTTCTGTTTTTTCTGGTGCAGATTTGCAATAATTGGATGATGGACCACAAGGGAGAATAAAGCAGTGTGATTTTTTCCAACTGAGGAGAGATTTGGGGTCTTAAAATTAGAAAAACTGACCAGAGAGAGAATATTTAAACTAAGCCAGTCTGATTGAGAATGGCTGAGAGTTAATCTGAAGCCCCCCTGTGTCATTTTAAGGTCAGCTTTTTGGGGCCCTTTTAAATAACGCAAGCAAACGCTGGTTCCTGGCTTGGTTTTGCAGGTGTTATATTGCCATTTTTCTTTGATTCATGTTTCTTGCTCTTTTAATGTTACCCTGATGATTTCCAAGTTGATAAATAAATAAAATCACAGATAAGAAAATTCGAGGGCTGAGCAATGGAGCAGTAAGGTCAGAGAAAGAATAGAGCGTGTAATTCAAAAAGATTTTTTTTCTGTGGAATGTGGTGACAATTCTTCAAAATCACTTATTGGAAAAATTCTAGAGTGCAAAGCAATAAATCCGATCTTCAAGTGTAGTTTCACTTTGAAGAGCAACAAATGTAAAAATTACACCTTTGTGCTCAACAGATCTTTTCTTTGTCCATCTGAACCTGGAGAGGTCTTCCATTTCCTGCATTGCTAACAGTAATTTTCTCCTGCTTTTTTACTTCAGTTATCTTTGAAGAGTCTATGCAACTCCAAGGGCCATTGGGTGGACACTGTTTCCCTTTTATGAATCAGGACAACTGTTATTCCTGATTTCTAGTTTTCATTTCTCAGACAAGATGAAAACTACTTAAGTACACAAAGGTGCAGTTATTTACCTAGCGGGAATTCCCAAAGAATCCAACCTACACAGTCTTATTAGAGTCTCCTCTCTATTTATGTGTTTGACTGCTTTACAAAGTCTGTTCCAACCCCCTTGGAAAGTTGTTCATGTTCAAGCTTGCAGTCCAGCCAATGGTACCTAACAATGGCTTGTGTCAGAGAACTGCAGCGATAAAATGCACTCGCGGCTGTTCACCTCTGTAGCTTGAAGAGACGCATGAGAAGGAAAGATCCCAGATCAGTTCTTGCATCCTAAGCAAAACTGTTTGCCTGCATTACTTGAGCAGTATTTAATGTGGAAATCACTGGCATGCAGAAAGCAGGGCGTACTGCAACAGCATTTTTACAGGGCTTTTGAAAGTCAAGTTGAATGCATGCAACATGAAGTACAAATATCTGCATCCTGACACCTTCCCTGGGTGGGCTGGGCAGGACGGAGGGAATGCAGCACAGCACCTGTGGAGAAATTAAATTTATGTTGTTTTGTATCACTTTTGGGCACCTGTTACATGTGAAATTCTAAGAGTAATGTTTTTCTGCCTTTCTCCTGTATATTTGATGCTTTTTTATACTTTTTTTTCTTTTGTAAAGCAGTTTTTAAAACACTTCCATATTTTGCAGAACAGCTGGTGTGATACAGATGATAAAATATAATCTGTCTACAAAACTTTCATGACTAATCCATTACTATGTTTAAAATAAGAATTAAAAATGATTTGGAGAATAGTTTGTTGATTCGTAACCGTGTTAACACAGCTCAGCATATAAATTTACAAAAGCAGAACAAGACAGTCAAGAAGAAGCAGCCACATAATGACAGCAATATATCTGTGTGACAGTGGTAAATAAAAAATGTCTTCTGTAACAGGTATATATGTGTTAAGAAGATTCCCTTTTATTTTTTCTAGGCGCCAGTAACAGGTGTGCAGTTTGGTCCTATGAGACTTCATCAAGATCAACTTCAGGTAACAGTTGAAACTGAAATCTTAATTTCTAAGACACACAGACGTTAACTTAAAAAAAAAAATGTGACTGGAGTTTTTTGGGTATGGAGATCTTCACAGCATTTTTGTCAAGTGTTACATGTGTACCTAACAGATTTTTATCACAACATTCTGTTGTGCATACTAAAAGTCCTGCCTAATTCTTTTCTCCAAACATGTCTTAAATCATAAAAATAGAGCTATCTACAGCTCTTTCTGCTATCAATTAGCTTGCAATCAATTTAGTATGTTCCATGTTTTGCATTTTATTGGTAGTCATTTCTTAATCAAAATCTCATCAGAACAATACTAAACGTCCTGCTGAGGTTTATTACACCAGCATTATTACCAGTGTTAACCAAACTTGCAATATCATCACAGAAGATACAAAGTGAGCTTGGCAAAGCATATTTTTTTTATTTTTGCTGTTGACTGGCATTACTTCATACTCCTTTTATCTCTTTATGAATATATGTCATATGCCAGCTGTCCCCTTATTTAGTCTGGGATGGGTAGGAGGTTTGCAGATACATGACTCCTTTGAACATCCTCTGAAAATTCTCCTGTATCCCAAGGCATACTGAAGTATTAATAATCCAAAATGTTCTTCAATCAGTAATGACAAAACTCCTGGGTGAAATTTATCTGGACCTGCTGATTTGAAAATGTCTGTCTTGGGGTGCAGTTCAAAATCCTCCTGACCTATTGTAGGAATAGACACTATTATCACCTAACATCAAATATTAGGACAGCCTAATTCAACTTTTTCCCATGTATAAATCAGAAATATTCACTGAATATTTCTGCCTTCTTTATCATTATTAATGGCTGTATGATTTCTGTCCAGTCATGGGCCACCCTCTAATTCTTCTAGTTAAACCTTGTAATACAGCTGACCAGGTATGAGGGAAAGAAAAGTTAGACAACATCACATTTTTTCAAGCAGAGTATACAAATAAGATCTGCTGACTGCTCTGTGCTATTGCTGAAAACCATTCTTCCAATCCTAAGTGTGTTATAAATTAACTTCACTAAATATAGCCCAAACTATGACATGTTTTTGCAAACAGGTTAACAAAGTAGGTTGCTATAAAAGGAATCTGAAGTAAATGAGAACTAAGTCCTTCATTCTTACAAAAATATGCACTACATGGAAATGTTAAGATTTACTGGTAGACATTCCACCAACCTGGTCCAAAGTGTAACCAGTGCTGGAATTCCTAAAATCACCCAGAAGATAAGTGGCGGTGGGATGTGGTATGCATTGCACATGCTCCAAATTATTGTCTAACCAAAGCATATATTTAAGTGCAATTTGATTAAATTACTGAAAGATTTGTGTCCTGAGACAATAGGCCAAATGCTGGTTTGGTTTATCCATTTTTCCCAAAAGGCTGCATATATTGAGTCATCCACAAAAGCAGCATTAACATAGATCTTTTTTTTTGCCAGTCTGTATTCTTTCAGACAAAATAAATTTTCCTCTGTAAAATATTACCATGATGCAAAGCACAATCACATCAGTGGGAGTCTTAATTAGTAGACTTCATGTTTATCTTTTGTAGTGTATTCCATCCTAGAATTTGAAACACATTTCAGAAGGAATTGGGTCTTCTCATACTTTGAATTATGTGGGCATTGTGTTGATTTTAAAGAGACTCAGAGAGAGTAATGTTACTGGCAATTACACAATAGGTTATGATACAGCAGATCATAGATCTCGTCTTCCATTTCTGGATTTCAGCCATGGTAATCTCCTTGGGTGATATATATCCCATGGCAAGCTTTGTATAGGAGTTGCGCGGGGTTGTACTCCATGTTCAGAGGTATTTCCATCCAGCGTGAGTTCATCTTGACCAGCCTGTCTGTAGTTCCCAGAAGCCCCACAGAGTGGGCTGCTTCCAATATTTTGGGAAACTAGATTGAGATGAAAAGGAAAGCACAATTTTCATCATGCCACTGAAGCACTATTAAATATTAATTCACATGAGGTGAAGCATGCTCTGGTGAGTAATCCAAGTGTTTTGCTGGAGTATGATTCTGGCAAGAAGGAAAAAAAAACAACAAAAAAAACAACAAGAAAAGGGATGTGTGGTAGAAATTTCACAGAAGAAACGTAGACTCACTGTTATTTTGTGTACGTTGTCTGAAAAACAGACATCTTGTCTCAGCTGATTGCCTAAGCTCTCTCTGTAGCTAATGAAGAGAGTGCCACTTCATCCCATGTGGACACAGATGGCTTGGCAGAATATTTTATCCACTTGAAAAAACTCTGTATACAGACAATTATAAAAAACAATAGTCTGTAGGAAGCAATTATGTTAAAAACAATGAATTAAGCCTTGGAAGTAGCTTTAAAAAACTTGTTAAGAACAGACGTAAGTCACAGAATATGTAAGAATTGTTTGTAGTGATTCACTATCTGTCTTTGAACCAGGTACTTTTAGTGTTTGCCAAAGAAGATAACCAGAGTAACGGGTTCTGTTGGGCTTGTGAGAAAGCTGGATTTCGATGTAATATTGCCAGGACACCTGAATCTGCGCTAGAATGTTTTCTTGATAAACACCATGAAATTATCATTATTGACCATAGACATTCCAGATACTTCGATGCAGAAGCATTATGCAGGTAAGCACCACTTCAGTCTAATTAATGCATAGCTATATAGTGAACAAATCATTAAAGTGTTTTTTTTTGCTTTTATAAAACCTGTGAAATGTTGCTGGTTTTTGGACAAATGTTCATGTGCAGCATCAATTAATGTTATCTCAATGCTGTAATTATGAAGGCTGCAGCATTTTTAGTTGTTTGGTAGGACATTTGAAGCTTGATCTGGCATGGAGCCACAGCATGTGAATTTGTTGCCATAATGAAGTGTTTTTTTCCAATACCTGGTTCCATGTTCACACGTCAAATTAACTGCAAAGGTCATGTGCCACCACAGGCAATTTAATGAATACATTCACTTCATTAGCATTCTGAATTTTTTGAAATGTCACTTTCTGTTGAGTAACTCCAGATGCAAGTAGGCAATGTTTTGTGTGCATGTTTCCATACCTACAGCATCTGAAAATCTGTTATGAGGAGGAAAGTTGCACACTGACTCCAAAAAGACTTTCACAAACTGCTGTAAAGTATGAAAAAAGAGGAAAAGGATTTGCTTCTCTGTGTGTCTTCACAGAGGTTTGACAGGCAATGGTGCCTTGTTTCAATGACTTTCCAGTGAAATACCCCTTGGGAATGTGTCTAGACTAAATAACAGTCTGTGGAGTGTGGGTGATGGGGTCAGATTATGTACCGTGGGTGAGTGTGGTAGGTTCAGGGCACTGGGACAAAGGCTTTTGTCCTTGCTGAAATAAAGTAATTAGGTAAGATCTTTGTCAGTCATGGACTATATAGCAGCACTGTTTGCCTTGTTACATTTTTACCATTCTGTCCCAGAGTAAAGTGAAATAATCCTTAAATTAGTGAGATATTTTAAGTAAAGTACTGTAGGAAGGTTCTGTACAGTCATGGTTTCTGAAATGTGAACTTTAAAAAATGTTAAATGATCTTGCTTTTTATTTAAAGGTCTATCAGAACAACTAAACCCTCAGAAAATACAGTCATTATTGGTGTAGTACGAAGGTAAATGCTCATCTTTACTTATAAATCTCATCAACAAAATGTGAATCTTATCATTGTAAATGTAAATGCTACAGTAAAAAAAAATAGAATTAAAACTGAAATAGAATTAAACTTAGAATTAAAACTGAAAACTGAATTAGAACCTCTTACTTTGCTAATGATAATGTAATTATATCATATAGAGTTTTCACCATTGTTGGCCACAGGATTGGGACAGGATTTTTGATTTCTAGTTTTTACTAGAGAGGTGTCACTTGGTTTTGGTGTTTGTTTTTTCCCCTCTCCTTATAACTGGAGGTTTTAGGAGCATGATTCAAACAACCTTTGCAACACCATTTGCAGAACTCTGGAACTGTCTCATAGATCTGTATTTTGATATTAGTAAGAATAACACTTTGAACCTCTCTTGA
The DNA here is from genome assembly GCF_009769625.2 of Cygnus olor. Taxonomy (NCBI): domain Eukaryota; kingdom Metazoa; phylum Chordata; class Aves; order Anseriformes; family Anatidae; genus Cygnus; species Cygnus olor. The sequence goes on from NC_049179.1 coordinate 11,677,207, forward strand.
TCTGTCCTTCAATCTGATTAATCACAGCACAAACAGAAGATCTATTGAGTTACCAAAAAAAATTGTACAGAACAATTTGAGCAGTGACAAGTAGCATCTGACCATGGAGATCCTGCAAATAAAATAGGCTGCTAAGACATTGCAATAAAGGAGTGCATATGCTTTTTTCCTCCTCCTCCCTCTTGAACACACTGCTTATAGATGGTTAAATAAGTGTGGAGTTTATTTAGACTATACAGATGTAGAAGTAGCAGAAATGCAGTATTTTTAACTTGAGATGAATTTTAGATAATTTCCTCCAAATACAATTTTGAGACTGTCCATTTCTCAGAAAACTTATATTCCAAAATCCAATTCTGAGGTGTTGAAATTTCCTGTTAACAATGCTGTTTTCCACCACCATTTCTAGGGAACAAAAGACCCTAGTTAAACATTTCAAGGGACTCAATTGTGAATATAATCGTCATTGTTTTTATGTGAGAAAGTCTTATGACTATGAAAACTGTTGCTTCTGCATTCAGAATTGTCTGTCATCAAAGTAATACAAAAGAAAAGAGAAGAAAAGGAGCAGGAGAGAAATAGCAAACGAACTCAAGAGCTTCTTCATGTACATCAGAGAGAAAGACACCTGTGGTTCTGTGGGCCAGCAAATCCTTTCAAAAAGCTAGGAGATTGGAAGGTGGGCTTGCTCACTCACAATTAGGGAGTTGCTCAAAAGGTTTTTTTCTCTGCAATTCATTTTGTCTTTTGAAAATTTTCATATTGTGTGTTGGGACAAGATAAATAGATCCCTGCAGTGACAAGTTCTCATAAGCTTCAGTCCTCAGACTTTTCAGATGTGTCTGGTATCCCTGTCTAGTGGAAACTTCAGAAGTAAGTTTGCCTTTCACTGGGACCAAGTTGATTGTTTCAAGTTCCTGTGTGCTAAACACATGCCTTCTGTAGTTGCCATTTAGGATTTCACAGAGTGAGAACTTTCACACGTTTTCTTCCATTCTGCAAGAAGCATATTTGTGAAAAAGGCTGACATTTAGCCAATAGCATATGGAAGGGCTTCTCTCTGAGGATTATCTTCCTTCGGTTTCCTGCAGTTCACTTGTTGGTGTTGTGTCTTTTTTTTTTTTCTCCCTGCAATATGCCTGCTCTCTTTCTCTGTACTTTTGGGAGGCAGCTTTATCAGATAGCTGGCATGAGGAATGGGGATAATTTTTCTGATACCTGTCTTTGTCTCTCTCCTTAATCTTGGGCAAACCTTGTACTTTACTAGGCATCATTCACTTTGTGCACAGGAAACAAGTGCATGGAAAACGAAAACGAGGTGCCATAAGATCCAAAATTTTAAACATAAATAAAAGCTATTGTGCCATCTGCTAAACTTGACCAGCTTCCATCTACTCATTTACAGAAATCTAGCATAATGACCTTCCCTCCAGATTCCATTCATACATTCACATATGTTTGAGCGTCTTTTAACAGTTAGTATAGCCAAGTTTTCCAGAATGATTCAGGTATCTCATTTTAGGAATATGTCATCATGAAGTAACCTACTAGCAGGTGCTGGGTAATCAACAGTAGAAAATCCATCCTCATTTAGGCATCTTGAGTTGTCTACCTAATATTTGGTATATACAAGTAACAAGTGATTTCTTAAAACTTTGGCCATGTAAACATTCAGGTGTATCTTTCACTAGGGACAGCATAAACAACAAAGAAGCCAATACAAAAAAGAAGGAACAATCCAACAGTCTTGCAAATTACTTTTTGTGATGCAAGAAGCTCGTTACTTACAAATAGGAAAAAATAGGAAAATAACATGTTGGCTTCTCTGTGCCAAAGATGTAAGTTTGTAATAAACAAAAAAAATGTTTGTAATGACCTGTAAGGATCTAGCTGTACTAGCCTTTAATATGACATTTGGTGTACAGGTATGTCAATGCCTTGTCAAATTGGGGTTTGAATTGATTACAAAAATGATCTCTGACTTTATCATCCTTCTTTAAAAGGCATGCTGATCGTGAAGAGTCGTCAATATTGCCCCTGATCTCTGCTGGCTTCACAAGGGTATGTATGTTTTATAATCCACTAGATAGCTCTGACATTCCAGAACTGTCATGGAAGAAACTATACTGAAGTGTGGCTGTCAATGACAGTTTGTGTCAGTAATCCAACCTGTAGATCTTGTTCATGCTTCTCATTCTTACATATTTTCCAATTCTGAACTACTGTACATTGGTAGAGATAGAATAAAGCTGACAATGTAGGTGGACATTCTTAGGGATACCAGAAGTGTTACCAAGACATTTCTTCAGTATACACTTATTTCAAAATAAGTATACAATGCTCTGCTTTAATGTATGACATTGACAAAATTGACTTATTACTCTAGCAGGACCAAAGAGCAGCTTGCAGTGAACAACAGAATGTGCTGTGGGAAATCTCTTCGATCAAATGCCAATTCACATCTGTAAACAGGCTTCAGACATTGTCAAGTGCTAATATCTATTGTTTGGAGGCACCTGAAAAGTATTACATTGAATCTGTTCCTTGGCAACTATTCCAATTAAGCAGGAAAGGTGCTTATTAGTGTGTCAGTTAAGTGGATTCCTTATTGCATTAAGCTGACAATGGAACAAAAATATGCATGATTTACCACTGTAATTCAGAGTGTTTTGGTTGCATGCTCGTTGGATCTTTTCCTGTCCCATCACAGTCCATCTGGACCCATTTACTTATTTGTAGTAAAAACTTCCTAATACAGGAAGTGTTAAAGCCTGAAAACAACTGTACTTCTATGCACAAAATCATTCCAGTGGGCACAGAAGCAATCCAACACAGGTTCTGAATTATTTATAGATCAGAGCCTTGGAGATTGGTCTAATGGAAAAGCACAAAGTTTTGTTTAGCAGCATTGATGTGGTGGCTTATCTTTGATAATCTCCACCCTCCCATTCCCCAAATCAATGTCTATGTCAGTTTATCATGAGCAAAGATTTAACACTCAGGCTTCTACGTGGTAAAAACAAGAAGTTTCAAAAAAGCATCAGAGGAAAGATACTTGGGTCATTGCTGTATGGGGCCCCAAATGAATAATTGTATCCAGTAGCAGGTACATTTTTGGGGAAGTTTTGCTTTCCTATATGTATATAGTATATTGGAATATTAGTAATTTGAAGCTCATAATAATCTTAAATTTTGTTGACCAGAGACACAATGTTATTTTTGATTGTTATTTTAAATAAATAACATGAAAGTTTATAAATTCATTAAAAGTAGATTATCTTATATTTTGATCCTGCTGACAATTACACAGAATAAACAGCTTGGCTGAACCTCGTTGCTGTGAGGTTCTGTCACCTTTTCAAAATGCAGTAACCTGAAAAATTTTACTAGTTCCGGAAAATAATCTTACCAAGTTGCTTACATTACAACATGTTCATTTTTTGGCATATCTCTACACCTTTTTAATCTTCTATCAAGCAAAAGAAAACAGAGCCTCATACCCTTGAGTACAGAAATGTGACTAATGAAATATTTCTAACATTTTATTTGCAGAGATATGTAGAAAATTCCAATATAATGGCCTGTTACAATGAGTTAATTCAGCTGGAATTTGGAGAGGTGCGGGCACAATTCAAACTAAGGTAATTTTACCAAAAACATCATCAACAAAAATTTCCAGTTCAGCCATATCCTTACAAGAGCATTCATTTTACTGAACTGTAGAAAATTATAGAATGTCAGTTAGCTAAAGAAAATATGTTAATCCTTAAAGTACAACTTTGTTTAGTATGGAATTATAATAGTTTATTAGCATATGCAGTAAGAATTATGAGGATTAAAGCTAATCAGATGTCACTTTTTTGTCTCTAGGGCTTGTAATTCATTATTCACAGCATTAGAGAAAAGTCAAGAAGCCATTGAGATCACAAGTGAAGACCATGTAATACAGGTTTGTTCCAGTTATTTTTATAAGTACAGAAAATTGCTCTGCGGGCTGATGGTATTTTATTTCATTCACATTTATATTTCCTCTTTTTTATGGTGCAAGAATCCAACCTAACTAATGGTTCTAATCAGGTTAGAGCGAATTTAGCTGTAGAGTAGAATTTTCTCCATTTAAAATATCTTGCATAAATCAGGTAAATTTTAAGGGACAGTTCTTTCTGAAAAAATAAGAATTTACGTTTTTTTTAATGTTTTTTTTTTATATCATGAATGAATGCAGCTGCTAACTTGCATACATTCTTTCCCCAAAAATATTGTATGTTAATCTGATGCTTTTGAAAAGCAGACCAAATCGTTTAACTATTTAAATAAAGGTAGAAAAGAAGTTTTGTTTTATTTATTTATTTTCATAAATCTGATGCTGTTTGTTGAATCAGGATTCTTGGGCCAACTGTTTTTGAATGTAATTGTTGCTTAAAAATGGAAAAGAGTTTGTGCTTAGGTCAGCAGTCCTGAGAAACATCATCTTTATAAGGGAGTTAGTTCCACTATGAAGGCCATGAGGAGTGATTTTATTATTAGTAAAGAGCTTGAGTCCAAGCCTCTGGGACTTACAGTGTGCGTATAAATTGTACCCTCTTGACCCAAATCTTGACAATGGCAATTTCACTGAAGGATGTGTTTTCTACATCCCTTTTACAAAAAGAATAGAACATATCCTTAAGTTGTTTGGAAATACACTTTTTCAGACCAAATTTTGTCACTCTGCAGACAGAATATAAAAGAACTGACATGTGCAAGAGTCCTGGAGCTCCAGCAGACAGGCCTTTCTTCCATAATAGGCTAGAGGAGAAATGCTAGGAGCAGAGAGCATCCAGTGGCACCCTTTCCATATCTGTCACATCAAAACGTTCAACGTTGTGAGGTGTTCAGATCCCGTTATTACGGGTCCTGTGTCTACAACTCAGCTAGTGAGAGTCATGAAGGTGTGGGCTATATAGATACCAGTTTTTAGTTTCATTGAGCAAGCGCCAGAGAACTACAGTGAAATGCAGCATTCAGCTGAGAGAGAAAGTTGCTTTCCCAGACTGCACTTCTTCCAGTCAGTTTGGCTGAGCTTTGCCTGGACAGGGGAGTGATGGTGGTTGGCTCTTGCACACAAGAAGGCAAAGAATTCGTCAATGGATAAGTTTAATGTTTCTATGGTATCCCACCATCTAATTTGTGAATTTTAGGAACGCTGAGGTAGGTTTGAGTTTTTTAGGTTTGAGAACTGAAAAAGCTAATTTTTCAGGGTTTTATGTTGTCTGTCAAAACGATGGGTGTATAATGCTCAGCTGGTTCCATATTTTCCCTCTCTTTGCTCACATGCACACACTCTGCATGACTGTTCTAGCATGGACATTCATGTTTTTCTCCACAAAGAAAAAACATTTAGATATCTCTTTCAGGAACAATGCATACAGAGATTTATTTCAGGTTAGGAAAGAGACACCTAAGTTTAGCAAATAGACAAAAAGGGATTCTATTGTGTTTTAAGTATTCTGTTGAATGTTGGTTTGTTTTCATTTCACAGTACGTCAATCCTGCATTTGAAACAGTGATGGGCTATCAAATAGGTGAATTAATAGGAAAGGAATTAACAGAAGTGCCTATAAATGAAAAAAAAGCTGATTTCCTAGATACTATTAATTCCTGCATAAAGATAGGAAAGGTGAGTAATGACATTGTGTTGCTTCTCACTTGCTATTTGTAAAAGTTACTGTTGTCCAGGGATGACACATGACATAACCTGCATCTTCATAGCCCAATATAGCATTTGCAGCTTGATTACTCAAGCAAGACAAGGAAGTGAAAAATGCTCATTTTTAAGGGCTTCTTCTTTAGTTGTTTTGATGAGCTACATGTTTTATGAAAATTATTGGCTTGCTGTGTTTGTTTATAATATATGCTGTATATAGCAAAAGGTGTAGGCATACCAAAGAAAATTGGTCTAAAAGCACATGTTACCCAGAAAGATGCAAATGAGAAAAGAACCACATGGAAGTATTTTAACATGAAATGTGGAAGCTGATCTGCAACTTCAGAATGTGAAAGTATCAGAAAAGACATTTTCAATATCACTTGATAATGATAGGTGGTGTCAGCTGCCAATACTTTTTATCCTCTTATGACACGGGAGCTGTCTAATGGATTTCCATTAGAAATGTTTGTTGCACCAAGAAAGTACACGAGAAAGTGCAGCTGGCTTCAAGGGAGGTCACTAGAGAGAGGCATCGCTGTTTGCCTGCTAGCTCCACAATGTTCCCTTGGGACTGTTGTGGCTGCAGTGTGAGGACCATCTAGGAGCTTTCACTTGTTTTGACAATGAGCTCTAAGTGCTTCTGGTGTCATTGAACATGTCGCCTTGTATAGAGACCATGGAGGTAACAGAAAGATTGGGGAATTGGTGTGTTTGTAGATGCATCATGGTCCACGCTCAGACCTGAGTCAGGATAACTAATTGGGTCGTGCTCACTGGGTGCTGGGAAGCACCATAGTATTGACAAAGTGCAGGGAGATGCTAAAATGAATCATGGCACTCGTGTATCCAGGCAGTGATGCAAAAGCACCAATGCAAAGTTGTGATGAGTCATACTGTGTACTTAACGCAAGCATTCATTATCAAAACCTGCGCTCTGGATGCAGATTGTATGTGCATTTCAACAAGAATGTGTAACTCATTTCTGTGTGTATTGGTCTTTTGGAAGAGATCCAAGCAATAGACAGTAGCTTGGATTTCGGTGCTTTGTACCTTTGTTGCCTGACCAAAATTATTTCAGTAAATGATTGTAATACAAAACTGATGTTATGAGGGAGTATATATTATTAAGTTATAATTCAAACACATTAGATATGTCAGGCTTTAAAACCACAACATCAATTCTCAAGATATGAAGTGATCAAATTCTTAATATTTTAGTGTGCTGATAAAAATGTCTTTAATAATAGAAACATATTTCATTCTATGAATGATAGAAATCTAACCCTGATCTATCTCTTTCCTTGCAACATATTTCACTCTTGGCTCTAGGACTTCCAACTGTGATGGCTAATGAAATACTACTTCTTAAAACCTGTCTGTCTGGAACAGCTTAAACTGTTTTAAGTGGATATGTTCTGTTTGCACGTTTTCGTATTTCCCTTTGGAATGTTTTGTAGTATGCGATTTATGTAGCCTCACATCTACATATTAATAGAAAAATGTATTACAAATGAAATTATTACAGGAAGTACTTGCAAGTAGAGCTTGACTGGGTGGAACAACTTTTGAAATACTGCAGTCCTTTGAAGGTGCTTTAGTTTGAAATGATTTGTGACAAGGTGTTACGGCATTTTCAGCAATGCCTAACTTTTGTCTGGATCATTCTGATTTGGTCTGTTCGTTGTTTTCAGGCTTGTGATTACTTTATATCCTAAATGTAAGTCTGCTTCCGATTACAATCAACTATATATTGGTTACCATGGGTTACAGCATACTAAAAAAGCCAGCTGTGTTCTGTGATATTCTCCTCTCAACGTTTTTTTTTTTTGTTTGTTTGTTTTTGAATAAACATGGTACTGTAACAAAAATAATAGAAAGTAAGATGTGCTGATCTTTAGAAAAACTAAGCTGTAGAAAATCTACATCTAGTCTTTACATGGAATTTGGGAAGATGAACTCTTGCAGCATTTCCCTTCATGTGCTGACAAACATCATGCTGTGAGCAAGTTCAGTGTATCCAAAGAAGAACTGAGAGACGTTATACACAAAAATTGCTAATTGCACAATGCATAGGGGTTTGTGGGTCAGGATGTTGTTTCCCTTAGCAAAAAAAAAAAAAGTGGAAGTTCATTTTTTGTTACTATAACTGGCTATAATTTGCAAGAAGCCAACGTTATTGAAAGGCATTTTCACGTATCCATACCTGAGTTGAAAAACAAGTTGTGCTTTTTCATCCTTTTATGATTCAAGTGACATCCATTAAGATGAAATGTGCAGGACTGTTTCTGACTAGAGTTCTCGCTTCCTCTGATCTCTGCAGTTTGACACAAAGATCTTTAACTCAGTTTCATTTTTTCTAAAGTGAGGTAGATAGCTATCGATAAATCAGACAAGGCATGCAATTCCTCTCACTCCTTGGGAATGATGTGCAAGATAGCTGTCTTTACAGGGGGAGTGGGGGAGTCATCAAGCTCTGTGAAAAAGGTCTGTGGCAATTCCTTCCTAACTCAGAGTTACGTTCTGTGCAATTGTTTTTGTGACACTTTGTGTTTAATTTAGTTTGTTCTGTTTTCGACAGGGAGCTTGCTGAACGTTGCTGTCTAGTGTGAGAAACCCCAAACTGAAAGGGAAAGCTGAATTAGGGAATTACTTGTCATGCATGAATGAATGATTTTGGTGGATAGAACCAGGGCCTTCTGAATGAAGTCTTAAATCACAGCATTGATTTTTAGAATACTGTATAAGGGGTGAAAGTGTTGTTTTCTTACTGTGTATGGTTTTTACTTTCCATTTGAGCCTAGCCTGACAGGCTGTGCAGAAATGACTGATGACTGTTATTTGTGTGGCAGTACTGTAACCATAAAATGACTTGACTGACAGCACATCTTGTGAAGCAGCTCCTCTCTGTTGGATTGCTGACAGAGGCTCTGTGAGAGCATATGGTGTTCTTAAAATATGTTTAAGTAACATCCCTGTGAGAACTTTACATACCAGTAGGAGCTTGGCTTGGGCCTCCTATTTTTTGGAATTCTGCTGACCTTTTCCCTCTCACGTTCCCTGCCACAGTTTCACAGGTTTTAGACATTCACAAGTTGAAAAATCTATCTGTTGACTATGAAGAGCACATTGGTGAATAACTCGAACCTGTTTTGAAAAGCATGCACTTTCAGTGCAAGAATTATCCAATCTGTCCCTTATGACTTCACCCCTTTGTGCATATTCTGGCTTTATTACCTGGGTTAGAGATTGATCATTCATCTCTGCCTCATCCTGGTTGTCAAGAAGCTATTGATATGCATACTTGTAATTATGAGAGTGTGGAATTTTGTGATGTTTGCCTTATCTTCATTTGTATTCTTCATGCAACTCACAGGATAAGATATTATGTCTGCTTCCTAATTTGTTATTCACAGTGCTTTTCTCTGACAGCTCCTTGGAAAAGCCTTTCATATTTTCTTCTGCACAGCCTGTCATCATGCAGCTCTCTGTGGGCAGGAGTCTTTATTTGTTGGCTCAATTAGCATAGATGCAAAACTCTTTTCTCTGTACCTGGGCTCTGGCCTGCTTGACTGTGAGATCTGTCAGTCCAGTGTAAATAACTATGTATCGGGTGCCCCGTGAAGGTATTTTCACATACATTGGTAAGATCTGAACTAAAGCCTGTTGAGCTCAACTGAGGGACAGCTACTTGCATGGGTAGTTTGCATTAAGTGAATATGCAATATGGGATTCATTAATTATTAATCATTAGATGCCCAGATCAAAACCTGCAGCTTTAAATAAAACACAACACCAACAACTACTCAAGGGATGGAAATGCGTAGGCAAGACTGTAAGCCTTGTCAATGGCCAGGTTACAAGAGACTGGCACAGCTGGAAGGTTTCAGGTTGCTGTGTTGCTACCAGAAATGAGCAGAGGAGACCTGGGCTTTCCAAACTTGTTTTCCCTGAAATGTCCTAAATAGCCCTGTGAGGGGGCAATTCTTGCCTGGGCACCACATGTGAGGGGAGACCTGGGGATGTCTGTCAGTGCTGGGTTGCATATCTTTGCTGTGGCATTTGTAGCACAGTTTGAGAAGCAGCAGTGATGTCTTGAGGGCATTTGGAGGGAAAGACAGGGGTAAGGAGGAGAAGGGTTTGTTGGAGCTGCCTTTAGCTCCACCTGTGTGTGGGCATGGGAGCTCTGCTGCTTCACAGCGCGGTGTGGGCTCCACTGCAGGCGGCTCGTTTGGGGCTGGGTGATGGACCGTGATGGTGCCTTCTGGCTTTATAATCTTTAAATAACAAAAGTGATTTAACAATATTTCGCTTAAAAGCATGCCTTGAACAAGGGAGAAGGGTCACTTTCTGAGCCTCATTTGAAAGAAAAGATGAGGATTTGGAAAAATTTACATTCTGCACTAGAAAGAAATGTCTCATTTCCAGAGGAAAAAAATGACTTCTTACAACAAAATGAGAAATTCCTTTCCACCTTTTTTTTTCTTTTTCCATTTGAGTTTTATCAAAAAAAAAAAAAAAAAGATACTGGCAGTGACAATCTGATACTGCAAAAATTGTCTACTTCAATGTTATCATGAGAGCAAAGAGCTTTTAGAGGGGAGGTCAGCAGATGGAAGGCAGAATCCAGTAGCTATTCTAAGCTCTTTTTTGCTTAAAAAAACAGGATAAATCTCTGACGTGGTTTGAGACTGAACAGACAGTGTGGAAAGTAAACGCATTAGGATACCAAAGCACTCTAAGTTACAGATATATCTCATGTTAATGAGTGATGTGACTTCTCTGCTAGACCATCAGTCTTCTTGGTGAAGGTGACCCCAACATGCTCTGGGATTTCAGAAAATGCCACCTGTTACAATGCCGAAGATCAAAATCCAGTGCCCTTCCATGTGTTCATATGTTTGTTAGACTTGGAAGGATGACCACCGTACATAAGAGTTACAAAGTATGCTCAGATTTTCTGCTACTGTTTAAAAAAAGAAGTTAAATTATGCTCTATGCAAGGATTGTTTGGAACTTAAATCGCTTGATTTTGTAAATAAAATGCCAGGGTATCAAGAAGACATTTCTGAGGAATTCTGTAGTAACTTCAGATCGGAATGAGATAACCTCTGAACCAACATCATCTTCATCAAATTGCTTCTTATTGTCACACGTTCCTCTGATGTACTCTTTGCCTTTGTGACCTTTATGGGTGAACCCTTAGGTTTTGTATTTTACAACAGTTTTCAGTGAAGAAAGGTATGAAGCTATAGCTTCTCTTCCTGTTTTATCTCACTTCTCCAAGTTACCAAATGAAGGAGAATATGTAGAAGAACATATTTGGTTTGCTTATTACATCTTGAACTTCCTTTTGCTTGAATTCCTTTTTCAGGAATGGCAAGGAATGTACTATGCGAAAAAGAAAAATGGAGATAGCATACAGCAAAATGTGAAGATATTACCTGTTGTCGGACAGGGAGGGTAAGTATGAATGCTAAAGCCATGATTTAGGTGTGAATCAAGGTTCAGTTCAGAGTTCAGTTACTGTCAGCAGGCATTGGATTATCTATCCCAATATAAAGGAAACTTATGCAAAGAAGGGAGCGTCAGACCTCTGTATTTAATTCCTTGGGTTAAAATCACCTTTACATGTTGTGTACAAGAAATGTGAAATTCTCCCAATTCTCCCTAGAAAGGAGCCAGAGATCCAGATGTGCTCACTTGTGACTCTTTCTGTGTGTTGTGTGGGGAGCACCAGAACCTACATCCTGTTCTACTGTTCACCTGTAGCATGTCCCTCACGTACTCATGGCCGTTGTCAGGTGTCTTTCTGTGATGAGGTTACTGTGTGCTTTGATCCTGGTCCAAATTCAAGCATGTCTTGGTCCCCAGGTAAAGCATTTTGGAGCATGCAGGTATATGTTAGTTGTTGGTACATTTGTGATGAGTACATCTTTATGATATTGGGAAAGAAAGTGGATCAAATCACATGCAGTAGCAGTATAAAAATTCCTTTAAGGCAATACAAACATTAATTAAAAGCACTGTGCATTATCTCCAGACTTGGCTGAGACACTTCCTTAGGAAGTTGTGTCAATGTGAAGGAGAGGCCAAATGCCGCTTCTTCATGCAGTTACTTCCTTTAAAAAAAAAAAAAAAAAAGTGTTTTAGGTTGATTTCATCCCTTGGAAGTAATTCATGTTCTCTAGTCTCCATCAATAGAGTGAGGACATTTCCAGCTTATTATGCCAAACTTGTAAAACTAATATATACTGTGTACCTTGTTACTTAAGGAGAAATCTAAGCTCATTTGAAACTGGCTTAGAAAGTTCCCTGCTAATCAAAGATTTAGTTTTCAGATTGATTACCCTGTCCCTAAATCCTATAGAAGGTTTCAGTTGTTGGACTGCACTGTTGCATATTTTTTCAGTTATATCATACCTGAAGCATCCTACAGTTGCCCAAAAGAAGCTGGGGGGGCAGGGAGAAAGAGGAAGGAACAATCTTTGCAAAGGATGTTTCCATTTTGTATTCCCTATCACCTGCAGCAGAACTGTGGGTTGGTTTTGGTTTTGTTCTTTTTTCCATTCCCTACCTAGCCTTCCTGCCAGAACAGGATTTGTCTTATATTAATTTGTTGCTATTACCCATTTTGTGTATCAGCACTGAATTAGAGTTGAGGTTTGGATGGGAATTAACACGCTGTTTTTTGCCTGCAGAAAGATTAGACACTATGTGTCAATTAGTAGACTGTGCAATGACAACAATAAGGTAAGTGAAAATGGTGATATGCTTGCTTTAGTTTGAGCCCTAAATACTACAAAATAATGGAAAAGTTCTGACTAACTGGATTTCTCATACTGATTTGTAGGCGGAGAAGACATGTGAACGTGTTCAGGCTGAATCTCAGACAGGTATGACACATCTCTTCTGTCATAATAAATGGAAAATGTACCTGGGGAAAGAAAGAAGCCAGTTGCCAGAATGTGACTGAAAACCACAGCTGCACAGGATAGTCCGAGTCTGAGCAGTACTATTTAGCTAAGGACAGTCTGAACAGTACTATTTAGCTAGCAGTAAACTGGGAATCCATCTCAAAAGGCAGCAAAATAAATACAAGCTCTCTCTACCTGCCACATTTGTCTTAGAAATGCTTTAAAGCAACCCACCCTCAAAAATGCAGTAAGAGGGCCCCAGGTTGGTGTTGTGGTATTGCTGGATTTGGTGTCATGTTTCAGTTGTAGGTAGTGGATCCCTGTGGCAAAATTAAAGGCACCAAGGATGCTGTCTAGTCAGCATGTTGCTACAGCTGATCTATAGCTTGTGGCATGTCTGCTTGCATTGCTTTTAACTGTACTGTGGAGTATTTCCATGGGGAAAGAAATGAGTATCACCACCACTACTGTTCATCCTCATCCCACGTATCAACACTGCTGTTAAGATATCTTTGGCATCCATGCCACAGGTACTTCTTAAGTGTAGTCTTGGTAGGACGGGTTGTATCTGTATCTGTTGGAGTCTGTCAGGGATCTGGAATGCATTGCCTAGTTTACTAGTGTGTATTGTACTTTGGGACAACAATTCTTTGTGGCAGTTGTCACTTGAGTGAACTCCGGTGTGTTGCATAAGTTGTATTCACAAGTACACATACATTGTGTCAAGAGTGGAACTTTTCCCTCTGGTAGATCCATTCTGCAAAAACACTTTGCCATGTTTTGTCAGAATGCATGGCTGGGACAATGACAGTGTAATTGGGCAAGAGTTTAAAAATGAGTTTTCATTGTCCCTCATCTGTTGGAGCATTCTGCTAAATGTCACTCAGCTGCTGTGAGGCCTTCTCTTGAGTTTCGGTTCCTTTAACATACATCTTAGGCAGAGCTTATGTCATCGTACAATGTAATTTTCTCAACAGATATTCAGACTTCCAGACACAAAGACAGGAGGAAAGGATCACTAGATGTCAGATCTACAACATCACGAGGGAGTGATGGTACGTTAAACAAGCAGATTTTTTTCATTTCAGCATATATTCAATTTTTTATATGCACACACGCATACACATATAAATACAGGTAAGTATAAATGTGTATATACATATACTAAAAAAATAGCAAGTCATTGGTCTATGAACAACTTTATATTTGTGGAACAGCCCCATTTTCTTCTTTTGAACTTCTTTGAATCATTTTTTGAAGCAATGAAGAATGGAAGGCTATCATCTATCATCGTGCATGGAAGACCTTAGGAGATTCAATAGAAGTACTTCCAAGTACAAATGGCAGACTCTAAACCTAACAAATTACTGCATTTCTTATCTCTTCTCTCGATAAAAATATGATGTAAATTTTCTTAAATGTTTTGTTTTCTTGGCACTGTATTGTACTGTATTTCATCATAGCACCCCAACCTTGATAGATGAGTCACATATTGAAAACTTTTCCTGATACTTGCATGGTTCTGCTAAAGCATGGATCGTTACAGTGTAGGGAGCATGCACTAGTGAAACATGGAAGGAGGTCTGTGGCAGTGAGAATACAATCATGCCCCAGTATGAAGAATAGCATTGATTCTTTTTCTAAAGAGGTGTTCAGTACGAAGTAGCAGAGATCTGTCTGTGTTTTATAGGTGCACAACATAATTATATAGAAAAATCCCTTTGGGGCCTTTCCTCTACAAAGACAGAATTGCTAACTGAAATAAAACTTTTTTTTTTTTTTTAAATTTTCAATGAATGAGGGGCCAGAACTTCTGCTATTTTAATTTGGCATAGATTTCTTCACTTCATAAGAGCTTCACTGATTTACCTCAGCATGGTAGCTGACTCATTATGACTTGTCATGTTGAACCAGGCAGGAAAAGTATTTGTATCTTATAATAACCTAAATGCAATTGTTACCTACATGAGCCTGCCAGTTTATGCACACACACATCTATATAGTCTTTTAACTCAGTATTTCCTTAAATATTTTAATCAGTTCAAATACAAAAACAAAGCCATAAAAAAAAAACAAAGCCAGGCTGTTACAGCTACTTATCTCTAATCTGGATAGCAATGGTTCAGCAGGCATCTTTTTGCACCTGTGTGTCCCCAGCATAACAAGCATGTGTATGCATTCTATAGTAGATACTTGTGAAGGGCACAGCAGGTTAAGCAGTTCAGAAAATGAATCTAGATTTCTTGGCTGGAACCTCCAGTCATGCCACGTCACTGGATTCAGGATACTAATTCTGCTTTGTTTCCCATGCAGGCAGCTCACAAAGGAGGCACTCTTCTATGGCCAGGATACATTCCATGACTATTGAAGCACCTATTACCAAGGTAATGTACAACTGTTGCTGGCTATTGTCAGTTGTGCTGTACTGGAATACCATGGCCCAAGGCTCCAACAAAGTATCTAGACTGAGGAGCAAGGCAGTGTTGGCCTCCAGTGCAACTTCTTCCACCATTCTACCAGTCCACTGATGGAGCTCCAAAAAACAGATGCTTTGAACTGAGTTCTCCGAAGGCTGTGTAGCAGAGTGCCCTCCCTGTGGCCAGCCCACAGCATGATCCTTTTGAAGGATTCTTGCCTGTGTGGAGGAGGAGACTGGAGTTCCTCCTTCTTACTTACGCATTATAAACTGCCTTCTGAAACCATTCAAGGATTTGTCAAAAATCAGCTCTTCTATAAAGTGGCAGAGGCAAATGGAAGAAGGTTACGCTGAATCCATTCAGAGTCATTTTGGGGCTGTGCCTTGAACAGGAAAGTATTAATAAGGCTGCTGTCTTTAAGGCCGTTATCTTGTTCCTAAAGGTAGTCGTAAACATCAGTGTTTTATTAACATCCCTTTCACTTTGATTCCCCATATGTGGATTAAAGTTTTAGATCTGATTTAATTGCTATGAGTTTTCCATAATAATTTATGAGAGTGTTTGTTCTTTCTTAAATTACTTTTAAATTCAAATCATGTTTGATGTTAAACTAGGTAATAAACATCATCAATGCTGCACAAGAAAGCAGTCCAATGCCAGTTGCAGAAGCTTTAGACCGAGTTTTGGAGATATTAAGAACCACTGAATTGTACTCTCCACAACTGGGAACAAAAGATGAGGATCCACATACAAGTGACCTCGTTGGAGGGTTGATGACAGTAAGTATATACTGCTACAAACAGCTATTGATTAATGTTCTGCTGCCTGATGTTCCTGGTTACTTGATCTTTATTATCTGGCAGATGCTTTGCCTAAAAACGCCAAATTTTCATGAAAAACTGCTCACTTCTTTTTTGTGTTTTCTCCCCATCCCCTTTATTAATGTAGCTCTAGAATGAAATTGACCAGTCCCTTTGAAGCATTAGTTTCACTAGAAGTGGGAAGTAAAAACACTTCTTTTCCAATGTGTATCATTTTAGAAATGTATAGATGGGAGAGGAAGAAAGAAAGACAGATAGACATGTATATTTATTAATTAGGATTAGAATGGACTGTATAAAAAGTGTATAAATAAGACGTATGGGTTTTCAGAAGAATGGAAAATACTTTTGAGTTGCTATTTCTTGGATTATATTTGAATTTGTAGAGACTCATAGAAAGATCAGTGCTTTGAGCTAAGAACATGAATTTTCACACGAAAAAAAATCATGCTCCACAGAACTCATAATTTAAATAAATAAGGCAAAAAAAGGACTGAAGAAGGCGGCATATATTATTATGTTATCTAAAAAGGAACAGGGACATTAGAAAAAGAAGCATTGTACCCAAAATTGAACAAAGGGCATGTAGCAAAGCAAAGAATTGAACTCAAACCTTCAGAGTCTGGAGTGTGGCCCTCCTTTTGATAACTAGATGAACTTGGCTGAATGTTACCTGTGCCTCCAGGATATGTGTTCCCATTAGTCTGTAGATTGCATATAAAAGGCTACCTCAGGAAAAAAAGAAGACAGTGTGTTGGATGCAAAAGGCTCACAAAATGCGAGCTTTTCAGAGATGTCTCTGGGCTATTACAATTTCATGCTCAAGACAACTTTGCAGTATCCATTAAAGTCTTGAAAGAGTTTAAATATATTTTTGCCTTGTACAATAACACAGCAAATGTCTAATCAGGAGAAACATATGAGAGACTTCAAGAATTCCAGAAGATCAGAATCGTTCACACAGGGTTGAATTTACTAGCACAGGAGACAAAATATATTGTTACATTAACCATAAAAATATTGTTGGAATGGCAATGCATTAGAGTCTCAAAGTGAATCTTTTCTCCTGTTGACGATGCTGTCCATAAACTTAGCTGGCTACCCCTTTTTGTAGATTGTTTGTTCTTTACATACATTTGTATTCTGCTTGTAATTCAGTCCATGGTCCCAGAACATGCAGGTAACAAAATTACAAAATACAAAATCCTTACTGAATATAAAACAAAGGATATTTTATGGAGCAATAGAAAAGCTGAGAAAACCCATTTCAGGGTATATGGTGTATGCTGAGTTTTAAAATGATCTGGGAGAAATATTTTTTCCAGCAAAGGGAACCAGAATCTTATTATTCCATTTCATGTTCAGAAGCTATATCTGAGTCGTAGGGAACAAGCAGTAGGTTAT
The DNA here is from genome assembly GCF_009769625.2 of Cygnus olor. NCBI lineage: Eukaryota > Metazoa > Chordata > Aves > Anseriformes > Anatidae > Cygnus > Cygnus olor. Next base: position 11,694,452 of record NC_049179.1, read on the forward strand.
TGGATTTGAACTCTTACACAGAATTCATGATGGGAAGGGCATTTGGAGTTCAAAGATGGATTTTCCAGATACAATTACACCTGCTATTTCAACTCCTAAAAAAATAATCTTTGATTCTAAAGGATGCACAGCATCTGGTGTACCAAATCCTTGTTTCATAGTGGTGCTATTGAAGAGTCGCTGAGCCAATTAGAGTGGTGGTACTCCCTTTCCTTTATATCGCAGAACTTCAGACTAATTTGCTTCCAAATTTGAAAAATAAAAATGAGTTATAACCGTTCCTGTACATGCAGGCATTGCATGTTCAGATACAGCATCCACATTTACCTCAGCTATGCTTTGGGTACATAGCACAGGGAGTTGCATTCAGAAAGACTGATTTTTTTTTTTTATAACCTTTTTTTTTACATCATAAGCTAAATATTGATGTGTGGTAACTTAACAGTATACATCAAAAGAGGAGGCAGAATTTGGGCCACAGCATTTAGAATTATGAGCAGAAAGGTAAATATTAAATGGATCATTCAGTTAGTTTTAATCCTTTGGCTGAGTTTTCACATTAGGCATCATGCCAGAATTACACCTAGGAGGCACTGAGCTGGAGAATACACAAGCACATGTTCTTTGATAGAAGGGAAGCCCAGAGTAATTTGTTGCTCTGTAATCTCAGCAACAAATCACAAGATTCTTATGCTGCTGAGGTGACCTGATCTGTCAATACCAGGGGGAGGAGAGCAGAAGCATGTCTCCATCTGTGCCCTCCCACCACCCACCTTTGCTTGTTGAAGGGAAGTATACAGACATATGGTGTCTGGTTTGTGGCATACACCCAGACCTGGTGTCTGTGTTGTCCAAACAAGGGTGGATGTGAAGCTGTAATTCCAGACTTCTGTCTGCACCTGAGATACTCAAGTTTGCACCTATCAAAGTTCATATTGTATCCTACCTCTTGCAGTTTCTCATCCATTATGAGCTGTATGTAAAACAGGCAAATCTTAACAGTGCACACAGATATAGCAGAGGCAGCTTTGATGACTATGATATGTTGTAATCAGGGTTCTCTAATGTCATTGTGCTACTATTTGTTGTCATCATCGTATATACCTCTTTTACAATACCCTGCATTTAATTCTCAACTTTCATTGAACAGGATGGTTTGCGAAGATTATCAGGGAATGAATACATACTGTCAGCAAAACGTAAGTCTTAATTTGACACTTAATTAGATGTTAGCATATTAAAAAAAATAAGAAATATGCAAAGTGATCAGTTGTTCTTTTTATGAGCATTGTTTTTACTTTATTTTTATTTATAAACATTTTTCTGCACATTACTGAGCTTTACAGAAATGAGACCTGCTAGGCATTTGTACAGAAAAGAAAGCATGTACAATGAATAGTAGTGTATCTTGAGGTTATTAATAGTGATCTGCAAATACATTCTTCAACAGAAACTCATCAGGTCGCTGGCAGTTTGATCTCTCCAATCTCCCTCAATGACATACCCCCACGGATAACACAGGCAATGGAAAATGAAGAACACTGGGATTTTGATATTTTTGAACTTGAGGCTGCCACCCATAAAAGGTCAGTAGACTCAAGGGCTCATAAATTCAAGTTGCTGAAAATTGACTTAAATGTCATCCTGTAATCAGCTCTTCAATTTCTCTACCTTTGCTTTTCAAATGGAATTACTTATATTTTCAAAGTCAAATGTTTGAAATTTTCTCATTGTATATGAACCGATTAAATATTTTTGTTTCATCATATGTTCTTTCCTGTAGATTCCCAGTCGATGTAAGTGAAAATTATGTATCTTTGATATGGTATAATAACAAAGCAACATCATTTTACAAGCCTTCCTTTTCTGTTTTCGAAAATAGAAAAGTTCTATCAATCAAATTGTTATCTTGTGGGGATTCAAATTCAAATTATGTGCAACTACACACAGAGTCAACACACGGGTCCTAATTTGATCAGTTGTTACTGATCATGATTTATGTTCTCTTTATGTAATCAGGTATTTTTTTGTTTCTGGACAGTTCAAATACAGCTTTTCAGCAGAATTCTCATTTCTGGGATCAAAAGAATTTCTTTAATCTAAAAACTTAGCAGGCTACATTTTATGTATAAGATTAACTGAAGAATATTTACTGATAAAAAGTAAAGCACACCGATTTCCATGACAGGCATTTCCAAAAGTTTTGGTAGTCTGTACTTCATTAGCAAGTGCTCCCACTATGATTGTAAATCAATCTTTTTGTTTAAATCCTTGGTTTTATTTCCTGATGCCTATCAAAAATTCTCCTCAGGGTCTAGTTTCATGTATCATGGTTTGTCTTAGCTTAAATCTTCTGTGAGATTGTAATTTGGAGGCTAGATTCTGCAATGAATTGACTATCTTAAGCCCCCATCAAAATCCCAGATCCATGAGAGCTTTGAAAAACAATGTCTAAACAAGATACGAAGGTATTTAATTAACACATACACACTTCAATTTTAGGCAATGTTTTTTGAGCCAAAAAGATGGAAAACATTCAGAATTTTTTTCTTCCTTAAAGTGATACAACTTTAAATTTCTTTGTAAGTAAAGAAATTTGCACCATTATCTTAGGTTCTCTTTTTTCCACATTTTTATTTCTGATAAAGTATTATGGATACAGTGATTGAAAAATAAAATTAATGTAGTCAGTGTAATTTACAAATTTTAATATGCACATTGCAGTAACTTAAAGAATTAAATATTCCAGGTAACATGAATGAGATGACCAGACAGGTTTATCTTTTCTTAGTGGTTTGAAGAGGCCACAGGAGGACAAAGGAGGTGTTTTGTTGCCTAAAGATATTATAATTAGGATTGCCTCCTGCTGCTATTAAATAAAGGCAATTCATTTATTAAGGGAATTAAGGTGATCTTCAATGAATCACAACCATGAATATGTTATTAGTACTGTCTTCAAGCCTAAGCAGACATATGGTAGTAAGCCAAGATAATTCATTAAATCTAAGCTTACTACAGTAAACATTGCGGTTCCCTGACAGAGAAACCTGGAGAGATCTTTGGCAGTGGTACATGTGGTATTAACGATCTAGCAGTCAGGGAGATCTCACTTCAGTGAAATCCCAGCCAGCACCTGTTTTCATTTACTTCCAGAATGCTTCCATATCTCATCCTCTATTGCATACAAAGTCAATGAGCAATGGAAACCTTCAAGTGGAGGGTGTGAAAGAAATGGAGCAGCTCTGCAGAACAGAAAGAGTACTGATTGCAGCAATGTATAGTATAGATATACTTAACCTAACTGTAAACAAGCTAGTTTAGGAAACTGGCAGTAGTAAGATTACCTCCCTCCTCTAATGTTCTGTGTTTCGTACGTACTAATTTATCTCATTTTAGCTGCAGTCTACATTTATCCAGCATAGTTTCCCCAAGCCCCAAAGTGCTGCTACACAGAGTACAGCATAAATACAGAGCCTGCTTAATATTCCTGATAGTGTGAGGAACTGGCATATTCTGAGAGTCAGCATGTGATAGGAAGGTTTCTACAGATCTGGGTTGCAATTCTGAAACAAGCAAGTCTGTATACTGACCTGACATGTCATTGGTTAAAAAAATATGTATAGATTCATACTATTCACACTATGTAATGTGCTTTCAACCTCATTTGTTTTAAAACTTTGCATTTGTTTTTCTCCACAGGCCCTTGGTTTATCTGGGTCTCAAAATATTTGCTCGCTTTGGAATCTGTGAATTCCTAAACTGTTCAGAATCAACTCTGAGGTCATGGTTACAAGTTATTGAAGCTAACTACCATTCCTCCAACTCCTATCATAATTCTACTCATTCAGCAGACGTGCTACATGCCACTGCTTATTTCTTGTCTAAAGAAAGAGTAAAGGTGAGTCCACATTTCTAAGAAACAGTGTAGGTGGGAAGTACAGGTGGGATTAAAGCAAGACCTCTCAGAAAAGATGCCAAGAGCCATATGTCTACTTAGCGCCAACCCATGTGGCAGCTCTGAGGTCAAAGAACTGGGTTGCTTTACACAAGTTCTAGGATCTGTTGTGTAGTATATGTGGAAGAATAGATACTAGTATTACAGGAATTGAGCTATTCTTGATGAGAATAAGGGAACCTCCTTTTAAAACAAAAATTCCTGGTATAGTTAAATTTTCTCATGTAGATGAGCTAATGACACTATTTTTGTGATGGTCTCCACACATACAGATTTAATCAATCATCATTTCGTATTGCAAAAGACTCCCAGGACAATATAGGCCGTAAAATATTTTTGGTGCTTCCAAAGCTGTATTACCCACTGGACGAGATGCCCTGAGGCTTAAAGAGACTGCATTGGAGAAGAGTGTTGAAACAGATTACTTGTTGAAGTTCCTTGTACCATAATGCCCAGTGGTGTATTAGAGCCTCTGACAAGCAGAATAAATCAGAGCAGCCTTTGTTCTCACACACCCAGAGGGCAGACTGGAGTGTGAGAAGGGGAATTAAAACAGTGCTTGCATGTGTACGCAGTGGAGTGGCAGTATGTATTTCTGAGTTGCATTCTTAGATAGAAATTCCTACCCTGAATTGGCCTGCCTAAGGATAGTGCTAGTGATGGGCACTCGGCTGAGACATTTGTGATTGTAAACAAGCTTCTGACAGCTCATTAAAATTGTAGTAAGTCCCTTAACCTGAAGCTGCAGCTTATTAACGTGCTCTCCAGAGGCTGACTCACAGATACCATATGCCAAGTGGGAATAGAACTTCACAGGATATTTGCAGTCCCTTATTTGCCAGAGGTTTAACTGGTCTTCCCAAGAACATCTATGAAAAACAGACGAGATCTGGAATCATTTCAATGCCACAGAAGCATGACTGCCTCCTCCTTTTCAAAAATGTTATTTCCATTCCTCTGTAGGCATAGCAAAAGAAAAAAAAATGTTGCAACAGAAGGAGTAGAATCAAAGTTCAAGATTCTCTCTTTATCTTCTCAGATTTACAGCCCAGCTGCTTTTGTGTTGTCCAGAGTTCAACTTAAGTTAAATACAGAAGGCCAGATTCTGCCACTCAGAATCACACTTTTTTTTTAGTAAATTGAACTCAGTTCTTGTCTGGGAAAACTTTCTGGCTTCCAAATTGAAGCAGTATTCTCAGAATCATTTCCACTTCTGTGCCACAGGAGTTAACATGACAAAGTTAGAATCCTTGACCTGAAGTCAGAGGTAAAGGTACTGTAAATCCCTTTGAAGTTTGTTATGTCACACTCAGGAAATAAGTATGAGATACATTGCTGTGGCCCTACAGGTCAAGTATTCTCCAGTTTCTTGCCACTTTCCATCTACACAAGTCTTTCTCAGCCAGACTGAGATCAGTGTGGCCTTCCCAGGAGAACTTGTTCTAAAATCCCTCTTCCCTAACTTTATACCTCAAAATTAGAATCCCATGAGCAGCTGCTGAAAGAAAGAAGGAAGAACCTAACACACAGGAGATAGTATTTCAGACAATGGTAACTATGAACCTAGGGTAGAAATACTTCTTTGCCTTTTCTTTTTCTCCACAAGAACCTTTTTGCAGTCCTCAATGAATAATATCCTTGCTCCATCAAAGTCACTGCATTAATTTCACACAGTGAAATAAGGTATGCACAGTCTTTTCTACTGAGTGAAAAAGTATGAGTGAAAAGTCTGACCGTTGTGAATGGTACAATCAAAGTCAGTAAAAAATTTGGACCTTTACTCAAGCTAATTGGACTGGAAATTATCTGTCCTGCATCTAGAGTCAGCTGGGAACAATTCTGCTCATGTCTCTTTCGTTTTATTGAGTTTTTTTAACATAAGTGTTTTGTATTTATGGTCCTTCACAAAAAGCGCAGCATAAACACAGCATAAAGGCTAGTTTCAAAAAGCATACAATAAAGTTTTCTGAGATCCTTGGTGCTTTTTCTCCTCTATGCTATTAGTACGGTATTAAAACTTACAGTATAAAACCTTAAAAATCAAATAGTTTTGTGTTTTCTGACAGGGTAATTGTAACTAGACATAAAGCAATAACCAGTGTAAGTAGACAGGAAACATGGAGTGCAGCATGGTAAAAGAATCTGAATCTGATACAGCGAGCATAGAACAGTGTCACGTAATTTTTCCACAGATATAAACCATCAAGAATTCTTCACAGAACTCATATTAGCTGTAGCCTCAGGACACTATTATAGAACTGGATGTATGTGAAATATTCTTTACAAATCACAAACCTAGCCAACACATATGTGGAATATGATTAGGACACATTCAGTTTCCAAAAGAAATGAAGGAGTCTGGTGGAAATAGAATTATTTTTAGCAGTGTTAGGTTTTTTTCCAAGGGTATTTCCCTAACTTGAGTGCAGGTGGTTTATGTGTTGTTAGAAAACACAAACTAATTTATTACTTTGCATTTATTTAATTTGATGTGCTTTGTGAAAGGTGTGGCTAAGGCAAAATTCAAGAGGAACAAAATGACTTAAAAAGTCATGCAGTGTTCAATGAAGCTTATAATGAATTTTCCATTGCTCTGTCTAGAACATCTGACCCTTACTGATCTGCAGAGTTCTGGCTTTTCTCCCTTAGCAACTTGGCTTAACCTTTATGGACAGAGTAGGGTTTCTAATGAGTCTGCCAGGAAAACTAAGCATCTTTCTATTTTCAGCAAACCTTGGATCCGATTGATGAGGTTGCCGCACTTATTGCTGCCACAGTCCATGACGTGGATCACCCAGGAAGAACAAATTCTTTCCTGTGCAATGCTGGCAGTGAGCTAGCAATTCTCTACAATGACACCGCAGTGCTGGAGAGCCATCATGCTGCCCTGGCTTTCCAGCTCACCACCCGGGATGACAAATGCAATATATTTAAAAACATGGAGAGGTAAGCTTAAACACAGGGTCCTTGTCTGCCCTCTAACATCTCACGGTTTCTTCTGTGTAGTACAAGATAATGCAAACAAGCATCCTAGAGGAGAGCATGCCTTGTGGATAGCTGTATGTAGCCTTTGTGAAAGTTTGCTTCTAAAACAGTACTTCTGCCTGTCCTGCACAGGCTTAGGAGTCATTCCATGGTTTCAGTTCCTCCTGTGAATAAAAAGGCAGACCTTGTCTAAGGAGCTTACAGTGTAAATCCTGATGTTAGCAAAGTCCCCTTTTGTATTCTTGGACACTGAAGATGAACTATGGCTGAGTGGATGTATGTTTGCTGGGTAGAACAAAGATGGAAAGAGTCAGGAAGAATCACTAAAACATTAAATGTCTTGTTGCAATGGGAAGGATAGTGAAGGACCTGCTCTTCTCCTTCCAGCACAGAACAGGAAAGACATTTAGGGTGAGGATGACCACTGCCTTGGCTGATTCAAGATACAGCTGAAAAGTATTGCTGAAAACTTGGCAGGAGCTTGAGCTGTGGTTGAGTGTCTGTGCTAAAAGCCTTGGGAACGCACCGGTGTGATGTGTCCTGGCAGCCCTCCTGAGTAGCTGGTGCCTCTGCTTCTGCACAGCTCCTACACTGTTTCTCCCAGAGATCCAGTCATGCCTCTAGCATATATGTCTCTGCACACCAAAGGGTACTTCATCTAGCATAGATGCAGCTACCCAAGCCTTTCTTACTATTCTTTCTTCCCCTCACACCTCTCAGCAGCACAAATGGCCTTTAGCATTTTTGTTAGACTTGTTTTAGCAAGCAGCCCTTTGTGAACCAGCCAACATTCTTAATTGTTTCCTTCTTTAAACAGGAATGAGTATCGAACCCTTCGCCAAGCCATTATTGACATGGTCTTAGCAACAGAAATGACAAAGCACTTTGAGCATGTCAACAAGTTTGTCAACAGCATTAATAAACCCTTGGCAGCGCTAGAAGAAAATGGGGTAAGTAACACTGCAAATCTTCCTTAAAATGAATAAGCAGGGACTGGGAACCCTTGGCAGTAGGAAATCTCCATGTGGTATTCTGAGAAAGTTCATGAGAAACATGGAGAAAGAGAGGTTAGAAATGTGTCTTTCACCTCTGGGTTTCAATGCCTATCTACTTAATGTCATCATCGCCCATTTTGAGGATGAGTGGGACTCACTCGCTTCCTATTAATATTGCAGCACTATGTTTTATGAGAACCAGCCATGTACTGGGGACCAGAAGCCTGTATATGTTCCTGTTAAAAATGTCATTTTGATGAACCCAGTCACTTCCATGGAGAGAGTGCTAGCAGCAAGACCTTGCATTCTTTTTGGCCATTTCTGCAAAGGGGCCAAGATTTGTCTCAGAACAGAAGCTGAATTACTCCCTCACTCACAACGGGAACCACTGGTGGTGCAGCATAAGGGCAGGTATACTGACTGCCATATGGCACAGTCTGTGGAAATGAGGGCCCTCAGCTTTCAGTGCTGCCTCGCAGCATTCATGGGTTTTCTGCCTACTTTCTTTTTTAATCTTTAAAATAGATCATGGTGGCATTATGTATCATATAGACATAATCAATAACCATCTGGAACCCCATGGACACAATGAAATTGCCTGTTAGGAACTCATTCTAAAAAACCACACCAGTTTCAATAACAGCTTCAACCAGCAGATTTTTTTGCCAGTAAGAGCAGCGTATAATTTTGTTGGAATGGTTTTTGCAAAGAGAAGATTTTCAGAAATGGTTATAATAAAGTTTGCAACAGTGGCAATGTCCTGCAGGAGCTGTAATGGTTTTCTGTGTTTTCTTACGATGTTTTTTTAGAAAGCCACATTTATGACTGTTGTGTGCAGTGGGGGTGGGCAGTCTTTTTATTATCAGAAGGTGGGAGAGGGACAGATCTTGTTCCTTACCCATCAGAAGCAGACTGGAGCTTAATTGGAGGAAAGTACCTTTGTCCACAAGAGTATATGCTAGAATTAGCTTTGTTCTTGACACCCAGAGATGCTAATGAGAACTACATAAATGTGGAGCCAAAGTCCCAGTAGGATACTGGTTTTACTGACTAAACTAGGAGAAAGGCTGTTAATTCTGTGGCTGTGAAGTATTTTTCCCAGACAGCTCCACGTTGGAGAAGGTTTTAAAGTCACGGACAAATATTGTTGACTTCTGTGGGTGCTGTGTTGGACCTTGTGTAGTTGTTCACCACCTAGGACATGCCTACACTTTAAGTGCCTGCTCACTGCTACCAGCACCTAGAGAAGATCAGAACTAGTTTGTGCATGTTTGTCCTTAGATTCATCATTTAATAGCTAAGCCTTTGTTATCACAGTTGGTCTCCTACCTTTTACAAATAAAGGAAGGATAGTGAAAAAACATGCTTAAATTGTAAAGTTGTCAGAGGTTACCAAATGGAAGGACTACCATCTCTTCAATGTAGCGGCTCCATTTATATGTCCATTACAATGCATTCAGGCCTTAATTCTATCTTCAGATTCTGTTTTCACTGACTCTTTGACTTCTTTGAGTCTCTTCACTGCCCACTGTCTTGTCATGCCATTTTCAGTTCTCACCCACCATTTTGCTCCTTGGCTTCTCACTAGCTCTGCCTCTCTTCTTCCTCCTTTTCCCTGCACTAGTTCTCGCACTCACGAAATCTTTCCTGTTTCAGCCTTCTTCCCTTCTTCCAACGGTATTGGCTTGCTAGTCTACTCTCTCCTTCGCAGCTCCCAGGATTTTTATGCCATTCTACTTGTTCCCTTCTCCATTTTTGCATTCAAAGCAGGCAACAACCTCCTCTGCCCTGCTGCTGTTTTTCTGCAGGTTTTGTTTACTGCAAATAAGGGAGAGAGAGGCTCCCTGTTCTTAGTTATAAAACCTGGATTTGGACAGTGTCTGCTCCGGCACAGCCAAGAACTACAGTTGCAGCAAGAGTCTTGTTCAGACCCAGGCTCCAGCAGTCCCTATTGAATATACACAAACCACTTTTTTTTTTCCAAAGTTTGTAACATGTCCAGCAGCTTTTCAGAGATGGTGACTGGCTTAACCCAAAACCATTCCTCTAACTGAATTCCAGGTCCTCATTCATGAAGATGTGAGAAACAGCAGTAATTTTTAACATCAGCATGAAGACTTTATTTCCCCAATCTCATATTTAGAAGCCACCAAATCATTTTTAACTGCAATTTTCAAGAAAAAAAAATCCGCGTGAGGTAGACACCTGGTGGGGAAGCTTCAACCAAACAATTTCAGTTGGCAATTATGGACAGTATTAAACAAAATCTTTTGATGTGGAGTATCAGTCTGCAGGCTAGCCTACAACCATAGCTGTAGATGTAGATTTTTTGTTGTTGTTATTGAACAATTGTAAGAAATAGCATGCTAATACATATATTTGGATGCTGGATAAACATTTTTTGTTTCAGGATTGTTTAATGGAAACATAAAGCCAGCAAAATGGATGGAAAATTGTAAGGGTAAATGTTTCGCTGCTCGGTTCCTTGACTGTAACAAACAAGAGAAAAAGAAGGGGGAGTAATTCTTTGTAGATTACAAGTAAGTGAGCTAGCCAGGAAAAGCTAGGGCACTTCTCTCTCTGCACACAAGTCTGCAGATGAAGGAGCTGTTTGGCAGCTCCTTTATTCATCCCAGTGCTACCATACTGCAGCCCTGCTCAGCCCCCGGTTTAGCCTGGCATGTAGGCACACTAAGGAGCTATTCTCCAGTCAGAAAGAAAAGGAGTAAAAAGGGAGTAGATGGGGGAAGAAAGGAGGATGAGTAATGGTTATATCTGACAGAAGCAAGGAGGAAATAATGGCTGTTGTGATGAGGAAGGAGGACTAAAAGGAGTTGCAGAAACCTGTGAAGTAGGGGATGCAACGTAGAAGGCAACGTAGAAGGGGCGAAGAGATTATCTAGCCCATCCACGAAGGCAGGAGTAATTTTACCTACAGAACTGCCTAGAAGAGGCTCGTGTTTATAGCTGTCAGGGATGCAGAAGGCACAGCCTCTCTGGGGGCCTGTTCCCAGAGAGAGGAAGAGACACGGAGGAGAACCAGGGGGCTGCTGCTGCTGGGTGCAGCATGCCACTCTGGGTGTGCAGCTCTGGGGTGCTCCGTCCTGCTGGAGGGCTGTGGCCTGGCCTGGCCCAGTGCACTGAGCCCCCTCGCAGCCTCAAGGCATGGAGTGCAGCAACTTTCTGAGCAGCAGTGTCTGTCCAAAGAGCCACACTCTTCTCCCTGCCTGTTGCGGAGAGCTGGATGGCTGCTGCTACCTGGGCCTGTACAGTCAGGCAGTAAAAGTAAGGACAGTGACATACAGGAATCAAACTAAGTTTGATTCTGCCCTTGAGGGCCAGGGGCTGCAGAGAAATAATCTGCCCCACAAAGCATTTGTGATTCACAGCAAATTCTGCCCAAAATTGGGTATAAAGACAAAGGCTATATAATTTTTATTGAAATCAAGAAGCAAAATGTTTTCCTTCTTTTAGCTGGGAGTTTCTCAGTTCAGCAGGTTCCTATTAAAAGGCCTGTAATGTGTGAGTGGGTGGAACCAATCATTTGCTGTGCTTGTTACTAGCAGAACAACACTGACAGATCCCCTTTCAAGTCTGGTCGTATATCTGGTTGCAGCGGCAGCGAGTGTTTCCTGGCCCGATTTCCAGTCATGGCTGTGACTCAGTGTAATGTTTGCAGGCTGAGCTGCCAACCGTGTGTTCCAAATGGGACAGTTCTACTTTTTTTTTTTAATTTATTATTTTTGTACATATTTGTTCAACGAGCCATGCTGAGAAGCTGCTCTGTTTGTTTCCTTTCTTCTTTTGTTTCATAAACTGAAAAAAATCCTTTCCAGCTCCAGCATCCTTTATCCTCCCATTTCCCTTCATGATGTCACCTAAGCCTATGACAGGAAGCCAACATCTGACATGCAGAGACACCTCTGCACTCTGAGCAGGATGCTGGGACTAAGCACACTTAGCACATTTTATTCCCAAGACATCCGCATCCAGCAAGTAGAGCTGTGCCCTTGGTTTGAACGGATCACGGAAGCAAACATCCTTTCTTGATTCCTGGTGGTTTACCTAGGAGGATATTCTCTACTACCCTTAGCTGAATGATCTCTACTCATTTTCAGTGCTTAGTTTTTACACATTGCTTTTGTTTCTGGAGCCTCTGTTATTTTATGTCGACTTTCTCTTGCCTCATGTTCCTATGCATTTGGAGATGTATGCAACTCACTTTGTTTCCCCTGTACTTTCCCTTCTGCATATCTAAAAATGAGGGAAAAGAATTGGTTTGAGAGTCCCATTTCAGCAGGAATTGTGGAGCTGATGTTTCTGAACCAGTAGCCTACCAAATGACAATTAATAATCTAATAATTATTATTTTCTTCCTTCAGAAAGAACTTTATTCCTCAGAAGAACTTTCTTCTGAAAAATATGTCCTAATAAAAGATCAGAATGTTTCTGCTGCTTTGTAGAAGCTGGCTAGTATCTCCCTCTTTGTGCAAAGTGCTGCAGAAACTGGTGGCTTATTGTTCTTGCTATTATTCCTGTAACTCCTTACTGCATTGACTATATACCAAAACCTTGTTGGGTGCTAGAGAAGTCTAGTATATTCCTTGCTTCACTTTTTTTTTTTTCCGAGTAGAAGATGAGACTTTATAAATTTCTGTACCTACTCATCCTGAAAGAGTCAGGTAATAATAAGGTTCTTAGATGTGATTTTTTAAGATATTTTAATCCTGAATGTCTGTTCTTTAGAAACTCACTTCATCAGAGCTCCACAGAAAATAGCTTCCAATCTGGATCCTTGAAACCTTTACTCATATTAGCTGTATGCTGGCTCCAAATATAGAGTACTGTTGACGTGCTTGTATGTGCAGCCTGGGAACCAAATATAAGACGTGTGTGGGCTGAAACCTTTCCTAGACTTGCAGAGGAAAGATGAGGCTGTTCAGAAGCATGGTTTTAATATATTGCTTTAATACCAATAAACTCTCAGAAAGCAAAATGCCCAGTCAAGTCAGAGACTGATGGGCTAACATAGCTGCAGTGGAAGGGAACGAGGAGCACGCCTGAGAGGCAGTGTGGGATCTGGCTCTCCTAATGGCAGCAGCGCTGTCATAATGATCGATGCTCATGCTGGTGAGATTTGCATGTAGAGGACGACTGTGCATGTCATGTCAGTTCTTTTTTTGTTAAACCAGCTATTCCACTGTTAATGTGCAAGTCTATTAATCCTTGCATTTCAGCAGAGAATTACATTTTTCTGCCTACATAGTGCTCATCACTATGTGTGCAGTGATAAATGGATCCTCTCCACACTTTTAGAGGCAGGTAGGCATAGAGGGATTAGGTGACTTGCCCGAAGATGCCCAAGAGATCTGTCACAAATACAGTGAATGAATCCAGAAACTGGAGTTCAGTGCTAGCTCAGAGCTGTGGCTAACTTTCATAATCCCCCTATAAATTCAGCTGGACATCAAATATGATAGTCAGTAACAGGACTGATCCCTATAGGATCTGCTGAAAACATTCCCAAGGCACAAAGCTTTTGAGTAACAGCTAACAGTTTTTTGTTAATGGATTGCTTTTAATTCTCAAATGTTACAGAATAATGGTGATGGAGAATCAATCAAAACTGTTCTCACGTCTCCTGAAAACCGTATCCTTATCAAACGCATGTTGATAAAGTGTGCAGACATTTCCAATCCATGCAGACCCATAGAGCAATGTATAGAGTGGGCTGGACGCATCTCTGAGGAGTACTTTGCACAGGTAAGGCAGCTAAAAAGGGCTGCTGACATTACAGGTGAGCATCTCTGTAAAAGCAAAGAGAAGTGTGCATATACTGCCAATGTTTGAAAACATCTAAGGGTGCATTAAGCAATCTGAAAAGTACTGGTTGTTTTAATCTGAAATGATGGGATATTACTCATGCCAATACTAGATACCTTCAGACAGAAGGAAGTTGACATCTACAATGCAAATTCTTCAAGACTATAATGCAGTTTTTGAAAAACTTAAGCCTTTAAGTTGTTCAGTTTGGAGGTTGTTTTTTTTTTGTGTGTGTGTGTGTGTGTGTGTGCATTTTGCTTGCATGTGTTCCCATCACAAGGCAGAGGGAGGGTGCCTTCTAAATACCCACGTGCTGGCTATGTCTCAAGAATAGGATTATGAGGTTCTAGTGTTAGCATGGGAGCAGCACTCACTACAAAAAATACTCTAAGACCTCAGTAAACCATGCTGAAGAAGGGTTCTAGGAAGATGGGAACATGGGGCAGGCAGATTCATTATTACTGGTGATAGACCAAATACTGAAACTGGGCCTTGGTACCTCAATGGGGAAAAAAAAAAAAAAAAAAAGAGGATAAAAAAGATACTTTGCTACCTCTTATTTGCACAGAATTCTCTTCTATTAGAGTCTGACCATGGATATGCATGTTTTAGCTCCAAAGCAGTCATAACTTCAATTAGTAATGCACAGAGTAACTTAAGGACAGCTTTGTGTGTGAATGCAGATGATAAATGTCACTTTGTGCAAAACACTGGAAGGCACTGTTCAGCTACTGTTTGGCTGAAACCTGTGCAAGTAGGTGCTTAAGATTAAGTTGCTGCTTCTTCAGATTTCTTGAGGTTTCTCTGTTTATTTAGCAGTTGCATGCTCTAGTTGGTGTCAAACAATCTGCTGCTAAAAGAAGCCGTTAATGTAATGTGTCGTGGAATAATCACAAGAGCGTTCTTTGCAGACTGATGAAGAAAAGAGACAAGGTTTACCTGTTGTGATGCCAGTTTTTGACAGAAATACTTGCAGCATCCCCAAGTCACAAATATCGTTCATCGATTACTTCATCACTGATATGTTTGATGCCTGGGACGGTAAGTGAAACACTGCTGTATTTCGTGACAAGAAGCATTTTGTAAACATTTGAAAGTACTGTGATATAAAATTGCTTTCTTATGGCTCCTAAAGAAAATGGGAGAAAAAGGAAGATTTCTACAGTTCAAATAAGCTTAATAGCTTCATTATTGCTTAGAAGTATTTTGATACTGCTACAAACTATATTCTCGTGGCTTCTCTTTAATATATTAGTTTCAGGCAGTTTATAACTTTCATTTTTTTAAAAACTTGCTTCTCTGTAAATGGAGAACAGAACACATTCGCTTTGATAGCACTTTGGGCATAATCATTTTGTCTGTGTTAATATCAGTTACTCTTCAAGACAAATTTCTACAGTCTGGAAACAGGGGGAGCAGCTGTTTCCTTCCAAGTGCTGCCTCCGTGGTAAAAGTGGTCAGAAATGTGACTCTCCTGAATGCCAGATCATGACATGTGACTGAGATTCAATAAAGTAGGATAATTACAGGCATAATTAGTTATGCCCCTCCTGCAAAACTGCACCCCTTTGCTGGTGCTTGCAATACCAGTATTAAGTAGACTCACAGAATTGTTCTTAGTAGCCTGGGAAGATACATGAGTGATGAGAGCTATAAAGCCAGAAACATTTCAAGTATCAGTATGACAGATTTAAGCTTTCCTACTTAACACAGTTGCCCAGACATTTCAAGTGATATTTAAGCAGACAGAATCATGTGACTGTTCCAATTCTGCAAACTAAATACACTCTGCCCTTTCTTCCTTAGCATTTGCAGACCTGCCAAATTTGATGCAGCATCTGGATAATAACTTTAAGTACTGGAAAGGACTAGATGAAAGGAAGCTGCGGAGCCTTCGACCACCACCACCAGAATAGCAATTAGACTATGGTGTGTAATTTACTAACCAGATGCATATTTATTCAAGCTCACTTTTGTTCATGTGATTTGAGATTTGTTTTGGTCTCTTCAGTATTACAGTAAGGCTAGCCCGTGCACTTGGGGAACTTTCAAATTCAAGAGAACATGAGGTCAGCAGTTGACTTCCACAAACTACCATGTGTGGACTCCAATGAAATAAGCCTATCAAGTGGAATTACACTGGATTGCTGCAGTACTCGTACTGAAGAGGGTTCATTAGTGAACATATTTTTGTGCTATCTTCATACCAGTATGTGAAGCTGGAAGACCTTGAAGAATTCTCATAAAAAAAAGGACATTCACCAGAAGATTTTGCATAATCCTCAATTCTGCAAGTGAAAAAGAAATATCTATTAATAGTGACTCACAGCTTTTATGAGAAAGCTACATGCTTTTTATAAGCACTTAAGACAGTTACGTAGAACAATCAGACATTTAAAATGCAACTCTCCATGAAGGAATTTTTGATCCATGAAAAATAGATGTACTCTATTTTTTCACATCACAGAAGGTGCAATCATTCACTTCTGAGCACTACTGAAAGTGAGTTCTCTTTAAGAAATTTAGTAGCAAATGTAAAAAATAACACAAGAATTTTTGAGGTTGATCGTTAGCATCTATGATTAAAATGATATGTTTTATTTATTTTGTTAGATGTTCAATATTTTCTATGAATTTATAAATACTTAAAAGCCAAAGCCAACTTTAGATGCATTACAAATTTACATGATTCATACTCATTAATATACATTTAATTGATGTACAGACCTTTTATTTTCATAATGCAAATACAAAATACTATACAATGATACATTTTTATTGCACTGTAAGGATAGATGTGTATGTTTAAATATTGTCTGATTTATGTTAATTAAAATAAGTTTTATTGCAAAGGTCTCACTTGAGAATAGTAGAATAAACAAGAAATGTATACTGTCTGAGCACCAGAACTGCAGTAGTTCTCCCACAAACCAGTGACGACCACCTGATCTTCCCTTGGCTACAGAAGATGATAATATGTTGGAACTTTTTGTTTTCTCCCATGAAATTTTATGACTGAATTCCCTGTCAAAGTCTGCCTTATTTTATATAGTATTTCTACAAAGCATTCCACAGCATATATGAAGAGGTAATACTAAACATCTAATGAATTTCAACATTTTATAGTGTATGTATTTTCCTCTGCCATGAAAGAAACAGAACATAAAACCTCCAACAAAAACCTTTGACTCAACAAGTTTGTAAAGGCTGTGTACCTTCACAATTTGAATGAAACCTTCATAGCAAACACCAGAAAATAATAAAATGTATATTTTAAGAACTGTCAAAGTCCTAGCCATTTCATTTGAAATGTATACGTACTTTGTAGTATGCAGATGAACAGATGCATGAAATCCTTGTTAAAATAACTGCTGTCTGGGGAAGGGAGGAGTTGAGGGAGTTGGATTGGCAATAAGGGTGATGAAAGGTGGTATATGGCTAGCAAGTCCCTCTGTTTGTGGCCTGCCCTTGGCAAACCTATCAAACCCTTCTGTGCACTTAGACACTGTACACAGCTAGAAGCAGTGCCATGCTGTATTCCACTGAAGGACCGAAGGAGTATCCTGTCAGCCTTTCCAGTAGGCAGGAAGCCACTCCAAAAGCACTGAAGGAATTACTAACTATTGTCAGTTCAGAGGCAATTGACTGATTTTAGAGAAGGGACGTTTTGAACCATTCCTCAAGAATCACAAGCTGAGGAGAGGTGGACGATGGAGCAGTTCAGGGGCTGCAGCAGCAGGAGCCTTAAAGCAGGTAAGAAAGGAACAGGTGACCGCTCCAGTTGTTACCTGTTTCTGTGTTTCTCCTTCATCTCCTAGCTGATGATATTCGTGATATACTACTATTTGTAGTTCACTGCTCTTTGTGTTTGCATCGTGCCTTTCTGTCAGTGGTGCCCTCACTGTACTTGTGTGTTCTCCCTTCCTCCTTGGTATCTGGGTTAAGTGCTGGGGCAGCAGGCAATTCCCTTTCCTAATCCCCTTTATTTTATCGATGTTTCTATATTGCCAAATCTGGTGGGGCTCAGACCCTGCCTAGGAACATCCAGACCATACCAATATCTCAGTGATTATAGTTGGATGGAGGGTACGGGGTCCTTGTCGATCTTCCAGGGGTTTGACAATCATTACTGAAGGTTAAAAACAAACAACAACAACAACAAACCACTCTATCCTCTTTTCAAAGGAAACGTGCAAGTAGAGGGTGAGTTAGCTGCCAGATGTGTTGTTTTCCTGGCAGCATTACACTGTGTCTCCATATACATGAATCTATTGTAACCAGCTGTAATTTGCCACCTGGTGTTAATCTCTTCCATTGCATGCAGGCTCCTGTGCCTAGTTCAAGGAAAAAAACTACTCTGGCTCCATTAGAGGAAAGCTGCATCAGACCTTCAATATCTCTACTAACAAGCTGCAAAGAGGATAGGAGAGGAAAAGTAACAGCATATGAGTCCAGAGAATGCCTTCAGGAAGAGGGTAAAAAACTTTCTTCATAAGCGTAGTTAATGTTCTGGGTTGTATTAACGAATGGTAAAAGCAGTTAATCTGCTATAAAAATGCCTGCTGAATCATCATTGAAAAGATGTGAACAATATGATTAATTCCCTGAAATTCACACTGCATCTTTAATGCCATTACTTGGAGTGTAGAGCTGTGCTAATCAGCCCTCTGTATCAGCTAGATTTATGCCTGTATTGCTGTACAATAAATTCACTTAACGTAAAACAGTAATTTGCAGCCACTGAATGCAGCTCTGTTCATTCTCTTGCCCATCTAAATTTTCCTGTTGCCAGGGACAGATTATAATTAAAGAAAGTCTGGAACCAGCATGCCTGATCCTCACCCAAGTTCTCTTCCCACTGAGTGTCTCAGTGGATTACATCCCTTTTGCTTTTTCAGTCTGGCACCCAGGGTTGGAGCTCTGCTGGGGACAGGAACCATGAGTTTACTGATGTATTGATGGTCCTTGACCGTGGAAGGGGAACACTGGAATAAACTGGAAGAGTATGTTTAAAATTATTCCCAATTTCAGACAGTCTGGCAGTCTTATACAGAGTCTACACTTTTCCTTTATTCTTGGTTTAATGCTAATACAAGAGTAAATTCCAATGTAGACATGATAATGGAGGGTTCTTTTATTCACCTCTGGGGCTTTAATCTTACAGCTTGTTTTAAAACTGAATAAGGTTCAGCAATTGAGCATTAAATGAACCATTCAGAATCGTTAGCTGTTTTTTGTGTTGCATATTTTCATTCAGGCAATACTGCTGCTAAACCTAGGTATCAATTTAGTTGCTTCCAGGTGAGTCTGGAACTATTATGATCTGGAGAAGAAAAAAAAAGTTGGTACTTCAGCAAATTGCCTGAGATTAATATCTTGGTCCCTTCAAGGGATAGGTATAAAATTCTGGGTAATAACTGCTTTTTACAAAGGAGAAACCAGGCAGGTATTGTGCATAGCCAACTTGTCACAGGTCTCAAGCTAGATTTCATACTAGTTTTCCCAATGGCTCTATATAAATTAAAAATCACCCAAAATTAAATAAATGTCTTGGTTTTTGTTTCAGTGCTTTTCTTGGTAGCTGCCTCTGCTTGTTTCAGTGGAGACATCATTGATATGATACTTGAGAAAATGTGTCATGAACATGAAGGAATTCAAGCAATGACAAAGCCTTTCCTACATGAAAGAGGAGAAAGGATAATAAAATTAACTATCTACTAATCCCTCACAGGATGCTCAGAGACAGCACAGGGAAACTGTAGCCAGTTGTGTCTTTCTGTGAGACCAGAAGGGTTTGAGTCATGACTCTGAGTGGAGCACTCCGAAATGAAGTCTCAGAGCTATTCACAAGCTTCAAAACAAATAATCTCTCTGCTGACCTGTGACATCATGCCTCCAAGGTACAGTGGTCCCGGGGTGCTCGTTAAATGATAGTGAGATGGATTGCATTTCATCCTTACATGATGTTAGGATGCAGAAAACAAGCTTTTAAATTACTGCCATGTCCCTCTGCAGCCTGTGCTGCAGGTTCAGAACAAAGGGGATGTCCAGGTGCTTCACATATTTTTTTGTTTTGCTGAAGCTATGGTTCTGTAGGCAAAGGATTTCTTTGTTGTATCTCCACTAAATGTTTTCTGTCACTCCTGCTTTGAATGTTGCTAGGGCAAAGTGTCTCGTTTTCATTTTTTTCCTTATTTAACATCTATAAGGATCTCCACCCACACTTCCCAAGCAAACCTTAGTGAATTCAGCTTTGCAAATCTTGTCTGGTTATGTTAGCATCCTCTTTAACAAGCAAGCCAACTGAATTAGAAAAGGCTAGAGGATTCAAAGCCACTAAGCAAAATGGGCTTGAGGCATCTAAATGCATCTGAGATCCTGCACCTTCAAGCCCAGCCTGTGGAGTAACAGTAGGTCTTTCTCAGGCCAGGGAAAGGATTCTCATGTTTTGATCTTCCATTTTTTCCCTCTCAGCTTCTTTGTCTTCCATTTTTCTTCCGACGCTATTTGCTAGAAGTACTTCCCTCAACTTTCACAGGCTGTGGATCTCCCTCAAACACACAGCCCTAAAACTAGGACTAAGTCCTGCCGTTCAAACAGACACTTGCTGCTTGCAACAACTGCTACCACAATGCAGTCTTCTTTTTCTGATACAACTTAAAGGGAAAATACCCCATATTGGCTGAAAGCCTTACATTGGTAACAACAGACAGGAGAGTACATTAGTTAACTGAAGCAGCTTGTGAGCAGTGCACTGCTACTGCGTGCAGTGTGGACGTGTATGCAAGGTCTTTTACATTGTTCTCCCACACACAAATGGAAGTTCAGGAGTGTTTGCAGGCATCCCTGCCTCTGGGGTTATGTTAGCAAATACAAGCAGCCTTGGACACTTGTTGAAATTTGAATCTCGCCTTTCTTGGTTTGCTTGCTCCCCCCCTCGAGTGGCAAGAGTCATTGCTAGAGCTAAAACTAATCTTAGTTCAGTCCATGGTAATTAACAACTAACTTCATCCTTTAATCACATAGATTTTTCTTGAGGTCGAGGAATAGCACAGTGATGTATAGTTTTAGAGGGGAAGTGAGGAAGGTGATTGCCTGGCTTTGAAATGAAAGGAGGAATTTAGCAAGTGTGCAATTATTCAAGTAAAAAGTTGGTCCTGTCTGTCTTTAATATTCCTGAGTAGTATTTGATGTAAATCCTTCCCTAGAGTTCATTACATTAGCTCTTAGCTCAACCTGAGCACGCTGAGTGCCAAGTTCGGTGTGCAGCGCATTTTATAACCAAGCAGTACGATGTCATGCTAGTGATCCTGCAGCTCCCTAGCTCCTTGGGAGGAGGCATGGTTTTGTCTTCAGCCTGAAGATGAAATAGAAGATGTTTGACCAAATTCCCTTACTGTTTTCAACACAGAATGTGTGAGTATTGCTTTTCCACCAGGAAATGTCCCTTTTTGCCTAAATTAGATGTTATTTTGCTACTAATATTTTTCTTTACATGAATTTTTTCCTTTATAAGAAAATTCTTTTTTCTTCATAGATCTCTGAGTGCTTTACAAGAAGATCCCCATAGCCCTCTTGCAAGTGGGTAAAACAAGCTGCAGGGCAGCACAGTGCTTTGTCTGCATCCACCCCATGGGAAATCCTGGCCTGGAGCCGGGGGGTGCTGGGCTACTGCTGAGGGCTCTGGTCTTAACCGTGCTGACTTTCAAAAAAAAATCAAGAAGAGAAATTTAGAAAGCAGGTGATTTCGTAATGGTTTGCCACTGCCACTTTACAGAGACACCGGTCGGAGCTCCTGAGAAGCCAGAAATCTGCCCTCCCTCGCCACCTTCGCTGAACTTCAGCGAGGCTCACGGGAGAGCCCATAGCCACCACTGCGTGCACACCGTGTCCCAGCGCCTGTCCCCAGCGGTGGGTGGTGCCAGCTATTTCAGACACTGTTTACCGTAAGTAAGACTGCAATGATACAGGGTGAATGTAAGTGCTAAGAACCAGGCAAGGTGCCCAGCCGACACACAGAGCCAGTGCCTGGGCTCGGAATGGCATGCATCATATCAGACAGTTTTGGGGCATAGTGAGGGAGAAAGCACCCAACTGCATGAATAGACAGTTCTCAGGACATTATCAGAACAGAACGAAATTCTCCTCACCATGCAACCAAGCCCTAAAACTGAGCAGCCTCTCCCAGCCCCTGAAAATCCATGCTGGCAGACTCAGTGCAAATATGCTGTCCCCTGCTATGACAAATTGCTGACAAGCCAAGGTCAGAAAGCAGAAAGTTTTCTGCACTCTATCATGCCAGGAATAAAAAGAAAGAAAGAAAGAAAACAAAAAGCCTTGTTTTAAAATAAACCGTTTTAATAAGCAAATGTTCTTTTGAACCACCGTAGAGTACAAACCTAACAATATTTGTTAAGTAATTATCAGTGACATATTTAAGTCTGGCTCAGTATGTATTAACAAAGTGGTATTTGTGCTGCTTTTGTTGTAACAAGACTCAATAGTGTTTCTAGAAGGTGACCTGAAAAAAGGGTTTTTCTTTTTTTTTCCACTTAGTGTCACACAGAAACATCTGCTGAGCAGCAGACCCGCCTCAGGACTTTCAAGAAAAAACCTTCCTAAGGTACTGATTTCAGTGAAATCATATTTCTCTTTCATTGGCTTAGTTCAGTTCATGTTCTGCCTCTGAAGTGTTATTTTTTACCCATAAATCCACTTCCTTTTATCACTATGGCTTTCTGAATTGTCTGCCCCAAGATTGCAAATGCAGCCCTATTATTATAGTCTGTATCTGAAATGCCACAGTGCCGTGGCTGAATAAAGTTCAAACACATTCCACCTCTTCTGATCAGCTGCTGCTCCCTGAGGTCTGGCAAAAACTAGGCTCACTGCTATCCTTGACTACAGCAAGGCTTTTTAGGGGGCTAGGGACCACCTCACAGGACTAAAATCATGTGAGGCCCTGGGGAGGTTGGAACCACAACGGACTTGACCCAGAGTCTGCCAAGATACGCTAGCAATGTGCAGAAAGCCACTGAGGGACCAAGAGGGCACAGCACAGCCTGAAAGCTGATGGTTGCTTTATGACATGCCGCAAAAGAAAAAAGTAGTATCAATTTCTAATTTAAATTGACCTATGTAAATTTATTTGTATTTTTGTTTATCCTTTGATGTTTGCTTATTTAACTTTTGTAAGAGCCAGATATTAACTCTAGGGTTAATGCATAGACAGAGGAATGCAAAGCAAGAGCAGTCTATAACCATTGTGTTGCTGAATTTAAAATGGTTGTTGTGAAGTTCTGCACTGGGAACAAAGGCTTTATTTTACATCTGATGGGTGGTGAGGAAGTCAGAGTACTCCTTAAGTGTCCTTTCCTGTATGTCAATACATGTTATCTCTTTGGGCCTGCTCAGAAATTTGGGGCTTAATAAATCATTACCATAGACCACACACTTCCACCTCCTTCTCTCTGCCATTGTGGGGTGTGGGTGAGGCGGAAAGATTGTGCTCTGTGGGACCCAAGGGGGAAAACTGCAGTTTATAAATCAGGCTTGAGCTACCCTGAAGTCATAGTGAGGCTCTGCAGGCAAAAATGCCAGCTAGGCTTTTATCTGTATGCCATGGCATCACAGGTCGATACCGTGACTTCCTTCTCTTCTTTAAACCTTTCATGTCAGAGGAATCAAAGACCCCTACCTCCAAATTGCCTCAAGTTAATAATAGCACGAACAGTAGTTAGCCCAGGTTTGAAAGAGGCTTTGATTAGATACTGCTCTTTGGTGAGCCATTTGAAAGGCAGTAGGCAGTGTTTACTTTGCTTGGAAGAAAAGCCTGATGAGCAATTTGCTTTTCTTTTGCTGATGCCAAGCAGAGCTTTGTTATCCCTGGAATACGGAGACCACAGAAGTGGTTTATGGCTACTGCTCTTTACTGCTGGCTATTTCTTTGCTTTGTGTAAGGATAAAAACTCATGCACGAAGCCCAGCGGCCTGGCCTTATGCGTGACAGCTGCTTCTGTGCTGAGCCTTAGCAACCGCCTTGCCCCTCAGCTTGCTCTCCCATGGCTGTTTTTTCCTGCCTGGGACTGGCCTGGGAGGCTACAAGAAAGCTTTATAACTCAGATTATAAATGGTGAGGGCTTTCAATGTTCACTTCATTAAGCTTTTTACTACCCGGGGAGCCATGAGGCCTATCTGACCCTCAGTGCGCTGGCACATTAACCACGTGTACTCCTGCAGCTCTTGGGTCAGTGTGCAACAGAGGCAGGAGGTGCAGAAGGGTCCGGGGCCCCTCCTGACCATGTGTTGTTAAAGCCTGCAACTGGAACACAAGGAATTTTGTTTTAAGATCAAGAGAAAATCAAATGCCTCCAAAATACCTCCAAACAAAGCATTTCAGATGCCACCATTGGCCCAGCCCTACATGCACAGTTAGTGTCCTCACGGACTGGGGGGACCTGCGGGCACAGGGGCTGGAATAAATCGGGAACTTGGCCAGCGCCTGGCCCTTCTGCCACCAGACAGGCGCTATGCGACATGGCAGCGTTTGGAGAGGGCTGTTACGGAGAACGAGAAACGGGCCCTGCGACACTCAGGGCTGGTCTGGCCGCTGCATTTCAGCCCCGCGGGGCTGCCGGCACAGAACTCTCTTTAAAAACAAATAAATTAAAATCACGGCCCCCTCCTCCAAAAAAAAATTTGGGTCCCCCGGGCAGGGCAGCTCAGGGGGGCGGAGGCAGAGCCCGCTCTGTTCCGGGCCGGCAGGGCCCGGCCCCCGCCCCCGGCGCGCCAGGAAGTGGCGGCGGGGCCCGGCCCTCAGGAAATGGCGGCGGCGGCGCCGGCCGCGGGGCGAGGCCGGGCGGGACCCGGACCCCTCACGGCGGCGGGGGCCCGGCGGCACCGGGCGCGGTGGGCAGAGCCCAGGCCTCCCCCCGCTCGGCTCCCGGCCTCCGGGGGCTGCCCCGGCCCTCGGCGAGCCCAGCCGCCGTGACGGGTCCCGGCACCCGGCCGCCATTTCCGCGCTGTCCCCGGACCGCGTGCCGCCGGCTGGCGGAGGAGCCTCGGTGCCGTGCCAGGTGAGGAAGGCGGGCGCTGCTCGGCCCCTCGCTCCGTGCGGCCCCCGCAGGGCTGGGGCTGGGACAGCAGACCCCGGTACCTGCCGATACTGAGCACGTCGGCCTTAATGCAACCGAGAGGAGATGCAACAAAAAAGTCAGCGGTGGCTGCTGGGCTGCCCAGGGACCGGCTCCGGGACAACTGCGGTGCTCGGCAGGGGGAGCGGGAAGCAGGGCGCTGCCTCTGCGCGGTGCCGGGCTGCCCGGCGGTGCTGTGCTGGTGAACGATGCCGGTACCGCTGGGAAACAAGCGGGCTGCTGCAGTACAGCTGGGCCTGAGGGAAGGACAGGGAGCTGCCTGCCAGGGAAGGCAGGCGGGCTGTGCGGCCAGGCTCCGGAGCCTCCTCTAGAAGAGAACAGTCACACCCTGAGACTGCCCCGAGTTTCCTACAGAGGTTTAGCTGGAGGACTAAGAAAGTGGAGCCAGTGACATTATATTGACTCCACTGATACTATCCTCCTAAAATAAACGGTGGAAGAACAAGGCCTGCCTGTGAGATAAAGTCAGGACCTACTTCCTCTACCTACAAGGTTTTTTTTCACGGTAATCACAGCAGGTTAAAAGGCAAGTGCTTATATAGAAAATGCGGGGTGGGTTTGATTTGAATAGAACACACCGCACCACGTTCTAGGCCTGTTGTTGCACTTACGCTTCTGATGTTCTCACCAGTGTTTGCTCACAGCCCGTGGGTTCCTTTGTCCGTGGCTCCGGGACTGGGTGATGAAGGACACGACACGCTGAAGGATTATGGTAACCAGTCTGAAAATTAACTGTGTTTGTCATAATGGGTGTTTAGCCCTCATCATTTGGCGTAAACCTGTTAACCAGTGCAGCCTTGCAAAAGGGCTTGGTGCGATGCCCTCCAGTGGCAACAATGTGTACTGGTATTTTAAATCAAGAGGGGACAGAAGGGAATTGGAAAAAGTGATCCTAAATATTTGATACCCCTAGATGCAAAGGTACCTTGGGTCTTAGGAGGTGGTTTCTCACAGAGGAGGAAACCCTGTTGTTTTCTGCATGAGGCCAAGACTCCTGAGTGTGGTTTCAAGTCCCTGTTGTGCCACAGTCCCTGTGTTACCTAGTCTGTGCTGCTTCTGTGTTATTACAGGATACTGGGAGAACAAGGTGCCTTGAGAGAACCCTGGAAGGAGTGCCTAAAAGCAGTCCAGAAAACAAATCACTTTGATTTCTTGCAGAACCCTGCTATTGACTTAGCCCTCTGGTCAGCACAGAAATAACTGTGCTTAGAGGGAGAATGAGTCTGGCCAGCTTGGTGATTTCAAGAGATGCTGGCAGCTTGCAGCAAAGTCTCAGATTCTGTTTCTTAATCTCTTCAGCCAGCTGTGGTTTTATTATATTTTTTCTGCCTTGCTCTCTGCTGTTCTGCACAGAAGCCTACCACAAACCAAATATGATGATTCTAACCTAGGTACAGAAGGCCAGGTCAGCATTGCCTTCTGGTCTTTTTGCCCACCATAAAAGGGTTTGGGTGTAACTTGTTCTAAGCCCAAGAGCCTCGGGGCAGCTCCTGCTGCTGCAACCTCTGCAGGGATGCGCAGATCACTGCTGCAGATTGGGGCCAGCCTGTGGGAATCAAGTGGCCAATACCAGAGCTTTAGGCATGAGCCCCCATCCTTCACTGAAGACAACTTATTCTGTGTGCCAGCAAGTGCACGTAATGAAATGAACAGAAAGAAAAATGCCAACAGGTATCAGGAAGAATGTGTCTCGCGGCACATAACTCATCAAAGACAAAGGCAACTTGTTTTTTTACGGACCTTTGTCCTTTCATGTGGTCTAGTTCAGCAGTGAGCCAGTGTTTGTAGATAGGCCATGGATGAGAAGAGGTCTTGCCTCATCTGAGACCCCTTTCAGTTGACAACACAGCTCTCCAAGACAAGCACTTTACCCAGGTTTCCATCTAAACAGAATACGCTTGGTGTTAGTCTTCTCTGGCGTGCTGTGCAGGACCTGTTAGTGCCTTCTGGCTTTCCTAAGGGACTCCCCTTTTACTCTGAAGCACAGCTTCCAGCTTTGTGCAGGGTTTGGCCCTTAACAGATGTTTGGCACGTCTCTCTGTCAGGTGGACTTATACAGAAATACAAGGTTGATGTGAACATGCTGAGGGAATGGCCTGAAGCTGCATCAGGGAAGGTTCAGGCTGGGTGTTGGGAAAAGGTTCTTTACTGACAGGGTGGTTGGGCACAGGAGCAGGTTTCCCAGGGAACTGGTCACAGCACTGAGCCTGCCAGAGTTCAAGAAGTGTTCGGACAACTCTCAGACATTTAGTCTGATTTTTTGGGGTGGTCCTGTGTGAAGCCAGGAATTGGACTCGATGATCCTTGTGCGTCCCTTCCAGCTCAGGATATTCTGTGATTCCAGCTTGGGTGCATTACTGCTCAGATCAATAGTCCCTGCAGTGTAAATGGTGGCCTTCTTGTAAAGGACACATACAATGATGATTTACAGTGACAGTTTTAAAAAATTGAAACTGTTCATGCCTTTTTCTTTGCTGAATAAATATTTAAGTGACAAGGTTAGGTTTCCTAAGAGAGGAGATGCTTGGGTTACAGCTGACAGGTGAATCTTTTATTAAACAGAAACATGCAAACTCATTTCCTAACCTGTTTTCAGCCTGGCAGCTGATTATTGCTTATTTATTCTTCTTTTCAGATATTTCTGTTGCTGCCTTAGCAGTCCTGTACCATCCCTGGTGATGACCACTGGGTCACGCTCTGCTAAGCAGGCTGCTCCTGCGATCTCCAGCAGATTCATCGAGCTGGCAACATGATGACGGAGCTGTTTGGTACCCTTAGAGTCCCACTTGCACAGTGTCCAAGTACCTCATGTTCGACTCATCAAATGTGTCCTTGCGGCATGCCTGTGAGATGATGGTGAAGCCCCTGGGACCCAAGTTACGGGGCTCTTGTACCATCTGAGGTGGACAGCTAATCCTGGTGCCAGAATACAGAGTGGTTTGAACAGCTGGGACGGAAGCTGTTGGTGGGGAGTGGTGTGGTGGGGCTGTTCACACCATGACTTAGTGCTTTCAGCAGAACCCTTTGGTTCACCTGGCAGGCTGTCTGCAGGAAAGGTGTTCTTGGTGGGTGGGGGTTCAGACATCCTAATACCCCTGCTCTGACACTTGTGTGTTTTACTTTCAGATGTCTCTCTCTGATTGTAAAGAAGATTGTGGTGCTCAATTTTGGCAGGTAAAAGTAAAACATGCTCCAGTGGGTGGAAGTTGGACACAGAATCAAGGTACACATTTTTATCCAAAGGGAAAAAAATAGCGTTAAAACAATTTGGGGTGTGGTGCTATCTCACCACTGGCAGAGCTGTACACTGTAGCTGCTGTTCTCTGGTACAGCCTTACAATGTCAGCAGGCTCACCTGGCCACCTTGTGCCCTCTGCCTTGGTGGTGGTTGCTCGCTGAGTCACCTGTCTCTAGCAGACACGCGTTGTTGTGCTCGCTGCAAGAAACAGCAACTGAAATTCTCTGGACTGCCTCACAGGAGGTGTGACAAGGTAATCATAACAACCCTTTCTGCCTTGGAAATCTGTGAATTCCTGGTAGGCTATGAAGCTATACTTGCATAGTTCAGTGTTGCTAAACCCATCTTCTTTTGTGGCTTGCAAAACAAATGGATACTCAAGAGACTAATCCTGCCATAGCAGCATATTCAGCTCCTGTTTGCATGTTTTTCTGCAAAGCCTGTTTTGGAGAGACGCATTTCTTCTCTCTCAGCCGTTTAGGAAAGAACAGACAAGCTTTTGGCACACAGTTTACACCAAGTCTCTTTAAATTTTGCCAGGCTCTGTTTATTCACATGGACCCTGTATATTGTAGGGACTACCTGTTCCTGACTAACCCCTAGAATGGAAATTTCAAACCAATGACTTTTGTAATGAATGTACAATAAATTTATGGAAAAGCTTCTTTCTGTGTTAGTGAGTCTTGCTTGAACTCAGGTAGTTTTGACATCCACAAGTGAGGCTGCTTAGAGCAGGACGAGC
This sequence comes from Cygnus olor, assembly GCF_009769625.2. Classification (NCBI taxonomy): domain Eukaryota; kingdom Metazoa; phylum Chordata; class Aves; order Anseriformes; family Anatidae; genus Cygnus; species Cygnus olor. The sequence continues at coordinate 11,723,343 of NC_049179.1, forward strand.
CTGCTTGAGGGGGCAGTGCCTGTCTCGTGTCTGGAAATGAAGTCTGAACGAGGACATTTCAGTTGAGTGCTGGAGTGCTACTTCCAGCCTACACTGGAGCCCCTAGGCTTCTGGGATACGGCATCAGAGGACAGAAGTTCTCAGTGCTGAGGGGAGAAAAGATCAGTGTGTGTGGAGGATATACCAAGGCAGGGGTGAGCATGGCCATCAAACAAACAAGAAAGCTAAAAAAAGGTGCTTTAGACTTTTCTATATGGGCAACCAGTCACTGCAAAACACCTCCATCTGTTTTTGTTTTTTCCCTTATAAAAAGCATTCTTACAAAATGCTTCTCATTTATGTAAAATATTTGAGACTAGGGCATGGTTGAGTATTTCAATAAGCTTCACAGTTTCAATCCACTTACTGTGTATGGTATGCACTAACAGTTCACACACAAGGGAGGCGTTTTTGATTATCTCGTGTCACAGACTGTGTAGTGGCAAGAATACTTGATTGTGAGATCAGCTTCATGCTTGGAGTGTTTTCAGCTTTGTCTAGCAGCTGTACAGTGATTATGCGTTTTGCTATTTTTGTTTTTCGGTTAATTTTTAGCTCTTCAGCAGACACAAGAGTGGAGTTTACAATTGCTGTGGAGTAAGGGAGTTCCCCAGGCATAAATGGGTATTGGGGGAACCAGTAATCCAGTTGCCACTGCTGCTTGGTAACAGTGTCACTCGTGGGAAGGATGGTAGTCATTTCATCCCTCAGTAATTTGGAGAACAGCTCCAGGATGCTGATGGATCTTGTGACTAATGTTTTTCTGCTGAGATGTTGCCTAAGATGAGAGGAATTGTCTAAGGCTTAGGCCTGGGAGCTTGTTTGGGTCAGGGATATTTTGCTGTCTTTCTTAGGAGAGAGCTGGTTTACAGGGAGTGCGACTGAGCAGTTAATGCTGAAAAAGGGCATTTCTCAATGCTGTATGTAGATGTGGCAGCAGAGGAACACGGCTTATGGGAGGGCTGTCCATGGGGGTGCTGCAATGCCAGTACGTATCTGTAGGATACCAGGTGTTTCCAAAGCAAAGCAGGGGTGGACGTAATGCTGGAAGCGTGAATTGAACGTGTAAAGGTGCTGGGCAATATCAGCATTGAAAAACGACAGTCTGTAGTTCTCGTAGTCCAGCAGGACGCCAATCCTTGTGGGGGGAATGGTAATTCTGATGTCTGGTGTCATCCCGCTGTGCAGGAATTCGTATTTGTGCCTGTAGGCAAGAAGCACAGTCAGAAATACCAAAGGGCACCCTGGCTTCTCAAAAGGAAGCACTTTGTGCACGCAGGCGTGTTGCAGGGTGTTTGTTCCCACTTCACATGCGTGGTGTGGACAGTCCCATCCTTCCTATGTGCCCCGTATTGACTGCCCCTGCCCCTGTGCTGAGCAATGGCTGTTTACCTGCTGATGGTGAGTGCTGCTTTTCTACACGACCTTATCCCTCAGTGCTCAGACCTGCGTGCCTGACCCACGTAACAGGCCTGTATTTCATGTTCCCAGCTGGCTGCAAACGGCTGGGTGGTGACACTTGGGAAAGCGTGAGGTCAGAGCACACTGTGGGACTTCATTTTTCTCCTCTACTAGGTTTTATCTGAAGTCGTCCCTTACTGCATGAAGGAGCTGTGCTCTGTCAGGCCGGTTAGGCTTGCCCCAGAGCAACACTTGTTGTCTCCTCAGTCTTGCAGCTCCAGAGCTGTAGGCACAGCCAAGGAGAGTTGATGAGGTGACTCAGCCATCCGTCCAGGCCCTGCAGTGCTGCCCACTTGCTCCCTGGGGCCTGTGGTACCGAGCCCCCTTTCCTGCCAAAGGCACAGGAACTGGGAACTGCTCACGCCCACGTCTGCAGCAGCAATGAGGGAGTGTAATCCCTCGGGCAGAGACTGACTCAGAGTGTGGCTCGGCATCCTCCAGACTATTTGATTTCATTTTTCAAACCCTGTTGTCTAAATTATGTTTCTGGCTGCTTTTCCTACAAGACAGCTCCCTCCTCAGCCAGGGGAGGTATAGATGGGGAATTTCCAGCCCTCATTTACTAGAGGGTGACCTCTTTTAATCATGATTCCTGAGCTGTGGATTAATGGAGGCCATGAAGGTGCACTGTACATAACTGCTTTGTCGTGAGGGTAGGCCTCATCTTCCATATGTAATCACTGTTTGAGTAATGCTGAGGTCCTGTAACAGTTACTCAATCTGCTCTCCCTAGTGTGGCACGCTGCAACCAAAAATATGAGACTTCTATGGAATGTGTGCCTTTCTGAGCAGAAGTGAGAAGATTTATTCAGCTAAAGTGAGTTATCTGGTATTTCACAAGGGCCTGCTTCTTCACTAACCACCTCCTCCACCCACACTGCTCAAACCTGAGAAAATTTCCCTGTAGAGATGGGTATGACAGTGACTCAAACTGAGCAGTGGCCCAGCTCTGTATTCTCTTCCCTGAAGTCCATGCTCATTGCTTCAGAAGAATAAGAGCAAACCTCAATGTACCTCTTAGCTCAATGTAGCAAGGAAATCAAATTAGCCTTCCTGCGGCGTATGGAAGAGTCATTAACCTCAGTGGGTTTAGTCCCTCTCATTAAGCAGCACTTCTCGCTGTGTGGGAGGCAAATGCCAGCACTGCTAAGGACTTTGGTTGTGCAGCAGGCCGATGGCTGGGGAGTTGTGGGCAGCAAGCACTTGGGAGTGTGTGCTCCCGCCAGCTGAGCTGCATCTAAAGCCTCTCTGTGTACCAGCTGGCAAGGACAGGAAGCTCTGGAACCACGCTGTGCCATCATTACCATCTGCTGACAGTGAGCATGCCGGGGCACTCAGGTGGTGCCCAAGCGTCCTGTTCAAGGGGAGCCAGCACCACAGTGGCAAATCATGCAGGCTGAGTGGCGTTCAGACAGGCTATGGGAGTTACTCAGGGATGCCTGTGACTTGTTCCTGGGTCCTTCACAGGGTGCCTGAATCTCCCATGAGATTCTAAGGCAATGATGTTAATTCAGTTGTCATTGTCCAGGGGAGAGCCGGCGGTCCCAGATGAAGCGTAAGGGGCAGCTGGCATTTCTGCATGCAGGTGCGGTTGTTCGGTACCTCCATGAGAACAGAGGTCAAAACATGGTGCATACAGCTGGATTCAGCTAGGTTTGTACTTTCTAAGTGGCATGGATCTATTTATTACTGGCTGTCTTCCCACTGGGGTTTCAGTGACCTATAACAAGGCCTTTATAGCTAACTTCTGTAATGCAGATTCTGTTCAAATTTTTATTCCTGGGACTGCCTCTTTCAACGTGAGAATGTCATGAAGCGGTAGGATTTGCTTAAAGGTTCCAGTATCCATCCAACACCAGATTACAGTGCCAATGGTGGAATAATCACAGGCCCCTGGTTAAGTGTTTGGCCGAGACTTTGGTGTAAGATCTCTGGCCACCCCTATAAGCCCGAGCTCTCTGCTGCTCTGTCTGCAGGTGTACATGCAGGAGGTGTTCCCACAGGAGACCTGTAGCCTCCAACAGCCCTTACCTTGATGGTGTGATGATGTGCCTCATGCACCAGGATGAGTTGTTTGCCCCCAGATAACCATGTCTCGGAGTGTTTTCAAAAGCCACACCAATTCTGTACTCTGTATCTTCCTCAGCTTCCACCTCCCAGTAATGCTTTCCTGGGAATGGGATCAGACTGCCCAGGATCCCAATACACCTGTGAGAGAGACAGGAATATGCTCTGGCAGGGACTCTTTGCAATGTTATTTAAAATGTTTAGCTATGTAATATACCTGGATGTTACATACCAGTAAATAATGTTTGTTGTTTCCTTAGTGCAGTGTGGATTTTTGATGACAGTGAAGTCCACATGCTGAGGACCTGACAGGTTTCTTTGTGACACCAACCCTGTTTTATCTTTGGGCAGCTTTGTATGAATGAATGCCCTGGGCACTTTCAGGACTAGGGAGAATAGCATCCTGTGCTGCCTGGGTTGTCTGGGAAGTTTTTACTTGCTAGAAAAGAAGAGTGCTCTGGTGAACCCCAGTGTAGTAGGGAAAAAATCTACACATTGTGTTTTCTTCCCAAACAAGCTGGGAAGAAATTTTACGTGTCACCCACCATCAGGAATGGAGCACTGCAACAGCATGGGGCAGCTGGGCAGGGGGAGACCAGCCTGTGCTGTGGGTAGATAGACCACCAAGAATTGGACGTGGTGGTAGGGCTTGGAATATGCTTCGGTACCTGGGCAATTAAAAGTTTTGACAGCAGATTGTGGTTTCTATCATAAAGGGTAGGAACCACGGTCTGCTATCCTTTATGACAGGAACCATGTAAAACAGATACTTTAAAAAGATGTCTGGGAGGGACTGACAAAGATAACATGCCACAGAGACCCTTCAGCTTGTTTTACGGGAACAGCCTCAAGAGTCAAAGGAGCTGGGGCCTTTGAAGATGCAAGGCTGCAAAAACAGTTTCTGAAGCAAGAAAACCGGACAAAAGAACCCATGGCAAATGCTTCTGAAACACCCCCACTCAATTTAAGAGGGCAGCATGAATCCTCTAAGACTACACCCCAGCTTTGCTTCAGAAGAAGTGGAGAGTCTATTAACTGTCATCGCTGCATCAAAGGGCATAGCAGGTTTCAAAACACACCTAAAGTTTTGGATGTGGAGTCACAGCCTGCATATTTCTGAGGTAGGATTGTCTGAGGATGTAAATTACAGAGACAAAGGATGTTGCTGGCTGAGCTCATCTACCTCCAGGTAATACCAAGAAATAACTGCACTCAGCATGCTGAGGGCCTGATGTGTAACAACAGGCGCAGCGAGGGTGGGCTGTACTTTGTGCCACCCCAGCAGCAATCATGTAAAGTAAGTGTACAGTTCATTAGAAGTGCATGTGTATGTCTTGGGAATAGCTTAAAGGCTGCTGAAATTGAGCCTGAGAGAGGCTGTGCTGCTACAGCTTGAAAAGGAATGATGCAAAATGGATGGGCAAACATCTGTGAACAAAATATTACCATAGTAATGAGGGTTGCAAAGCCACCAAGGCAAACCTGAATCAGACTGCAGGAGCTGCTGTGGCTAGGAAACACATAAGCCTTTTGGAGATCATGTAAACTTTGGTAAGAAGAGTTTGCTACATAATCTTGTGTGAACATTAGTCATTTCAACTTGAGGGCTTTTTTATTTTTTTACACAGCATCTTGGCGTGAGAAAGTCTTCTGAGTTCACAGTGGCATCAAAAACAGCCTCAGAGTTCAGCATGAGATGAGTGCCAGCTCTGGCTGCTTATGTGAAACATAAAAGCACCCTGTGGAAGGGTGGATGAAATCCCATTTAGGATCATCATGATGACATTGCATTTCCATGAAGGGGCTGAGTTGTGAGCACGTATGGCCCTGTGTCTGCAGATGCCTGTGCTGCTTATATGTTGTTTCTGTGGTGCTGACTGGAAACTGCTGCATTTTGGCAAGATGAGGTTCTCACTTTAATGGCAAATGGCCTAATTCTGTTTTGAAACCAAAATCTGTAGGCCCAAATAATAAGAGCTAAGCAAAGAGTTGACCAATTCAGCCATATTTTTCAGCAAGGAATAAGTATTTGTATCCCTCTCCTTTTTTTTAGCATTTGCTTTGGTGCATAATACCTGTTCAAATTTAGCTCAAGGTGCCCAACATGTAAGTAGATTTACACGTAATTGTGGCTGTCTGCACCTGTAATCCTCTTTGCTAACTTCCATTGACTTCCATGGGATGCTTAAGTTCCAAAGATTAACTAGGGAGAGAGATTTCAGCTCACAAAATCAATGACAGCTGCTGAAAGCCCCATTACCATAGAACCATGGAGTGGGTTGGGTTGGAAGGGACCTTAAAGCCCGCCTAATTCCACCCCCTGCCATGGGCAGGGACACCTCCCACTAGACCAGGTAGCTCAAAGCCCCATCCAGCCTGGCTTGGTGTCATCAGCAAACTTGCTGAGGGTGCACTCCATGGCACTGTCCGTGTCACTGACCAAGATGTTAAACAGTGGTGGTCCCCACAACGACCCCTGAGGAACACCCTTCATTGCTGGTCTCCACCTGGACATTGAGCCGTTGACCACAACTCTTTGAGTGTGACCATCCGGCCAATTCCTTACCCACTGAGTGGTCCATCCAGCAAATCTACATCTTTCCAATTTAGAGACAAAGATATCATGGGGAACATTGTCAAATGCTTTGCAGAAGTCCAGGTAGATGATGTCGCTTTCTCATCCCCTCTCCACCAATGCAGTAGCCCCATCGTAGAAGGCCACCAGATTTGTCAGGCACAATCTGCCCTCAATGAAGCCATGTTGGCTATCACCTATCACCTCCTTATTTTCCATGTTCCATTAGACACTTCCTGGCATTTATTTTAAAAATGCCTGTGCTCTGTACTACACAAGTCACTTTCAAAGAAGAGGCTCAGGTGCCCAAAGCACCAATTTTATTTTTTTTCTGCCTGTCCTGTAGTATTCACTGTAGTGAACAAGTTTTATGTAAGATGCATTGAGTGGTTTCCATTGAACAGACCTCTATGAAAACAGCTCCCAGATCACAATGTGTGCAATGAGACCAAGGAAGGATGGGCAGACTCTCATGCACATTATGTTTAAGGCTGCATCACCTTGGCAGCTTGCAGAAGAAGGGGCAGGGGCAAGGGAGAAACAGCCAGCAGAGAGTAGCAGCTCCTCAAGTCTTGGAAATCTGCAAGTGCTAGATCACTATAATTAAAGAGAGCCTAATAATTATGAAGATTATTTTAAGATTTTTAAAGAGTAAATGGGTTTTGATTTTTTTTTTGGTGACATTTATTTAGGTTCTTTGGGCTTTGTAAGGAATTAAATGGGGAGAAGTTGGTGCACACATCACACAAAGAGATATGGCATAGGTTAAAATAAGTCTGATTTTCTAAAAGGTATTTTATAGTCCTTTAAAAATACCTCCGGATATGTTTACAGTTGTCTAAAATTGAAGACAACCATAATCATTTGTGCAAAAACCAAGACGGAAAAATCTACTGCGTGGTCTGGAAGTTTTACTTGATCGGTGCCTGGCTTGGAGGTGAGAAGAGCTGCAATACCAGCACACCTTTTTAGTGGAGTTAAATTCAAGGTAGGGGTGTGTGATGGGTGAAGCAGCCACAAAACATACACATTAGTTGCAACTGAAATAATTTTGTGTACCTTGTAAAGCTGTTATCATAGACGGGCAGATCACACTCCGGGTTTTCCAGTTCATCACAGGCAATTGTAAATCCATCATCTAGGATTGCCAATAAAGGATGGGCTGTGTCTTCATTAAGACAGAAGTAGGTGCCTGCAAGGGAGAAGAATGTTTGAGAACTCCAGCAACTCCTTATGGCATTGTGGTTTGCAGCAAGGGTGTGGAGGAAATGTTAGGATCCACAGAAAGATTAACAGCATTCTGGAAGGAATCTGGCTGACACTGAGAGGACAAGGTTGTCCATTTTCAGATTTTTCAAATAAATGGGTGTTAAAGGAGCAACTTACAGCTTAACACTGTTTAGTTACAGCCTTGTGAAAAGCAGAAAATGGGCCTTAGCCTAGTTTTAAATCCAGCCAAGGCTCAAAGCTGCAGGCATTTTGCAGGAAGCAGCTATTCAAAGATGACAGCTCCTTCCTGCAACAGACTGTCCAATTCCGTCATCTTCCTCAGAGCTGAAGTAATATATTTTTAATCACTGAAAGGAAAAGGCAGAGGTTTAAAGGCCTCTCCATGGCCCCACTCTTCCATGTGTTCCACTCTGGGCACACTGAAGAGGAGGGATGACTACAAAGGTGCCACACGCAGCACCCCAGTGTGGGGCTCATTCCCCAGAGGCCACCCAGTTCAGCCTCCCCCATCCACCTGTCTTCACGGAGCGCGGGCTGGATGTGACTGATGCTAGCAGCCCTCTGAGAGCCTTCCCCAGCAGGGGACTGCTGCGCAAGCTGCTACAACACCCCCAGCAATGCGTGCCCCCCTCTGTCCAGGAGTTGTGAGGTTTGGGAGAGAGCTGCTTGCCCAACACAGCAAGCACCCCTCCTGCTTCAGCAGCTCCTCCTCAGAGCAGCCCTCAGAGAGGCAGGTCGGCTACGCCAGCCCGAGATGAAAGCACTTCTGCCTCGCCACCTTTGGAGACATCATGAAGCATGTCTGGCACACGGTGCTCAGCTGAGCAGGCACCGGCATCACAGCTGCCGTTGGTAGTTTGTGTTTGTGCATCAGCCCCAGCAAGGAGGAACCAAAGGTCATGCCTAGCGCTGGAGGTGAGCGCTTGCAGCTGACAGAACAATTTGCGTCGGCTGTTTACATAATGTAGGCTCTGAGAAGATAAATCTCTCTGTGCTAATCCCAAATTAAATCATTATAATCAAAGTGCAGTTACTTCAAAGCAAATACAACACAAACTGACAGCACAATTATAGGCATGTGCTGCTGAAAACAAACATATGCTGTGCTAGCAAAAATGGTAATCTCAAATACTGGGTTTGATTTGAGTAGCTGAAATAGACACAAACAATAGTAACACGAGTCCTCCTCTCCGGGGATGTAAGTGACTGTTTCTTTTCTGGGGTGTCACCAACATGTAGCAGACAGACGTGTAACTGAAATGCAGCCAGAGCTGTGTTAAAGCCTGTTCGGGGACTAACGTCTTGCATGGGTGTGTGGTCAGCCTGCTGAATAAGCAAAATTTGCAAATCTCACACGTGAGGTAAGTGCAAAAGAGAGACAGGTATGGTGTGAGTGCATCTGTGAGTGACATGGGAGGTTTGGGACACCCCAGTGAAGTTGCAGCATCATTATAGCAGTGTTAACGATGAAAATGGGTGTCTGTAATTATAAGGCACTAAAATGAGCTCTGATTAGAGGTTGGGAGGTGAAAGGGCTTCCAACTTCCCCTTGGCAGAGAAGCTTAATGCTTGTCCGGTGTGGCACTAAGAGCAGAGAGGGTAATGCAATACTGTGACAGTTACCAAAACCCAAAACTTCCAGCTGAAGGATGGACCACCTTTTTCCAACAAATAAAGAAATCAGCCTTCAGAGCTTCCCCCAGCCAAGCAGGAGATGTGCTAATACAGACACAGGAAGGCTTCACATACCCACATTACTCTGGAAAGTGCTGACTGCCTCAGTTATACCTCCCAGCAGCAGCATTCAAGGTAATCTCTGAAGTAAACTGAAATCACACCTCAGCTTTCTTCCCTGGTGTGTCAGTACTTGGCAAGCTGGTGATATCTGGGGGCACTGGGCTGATCTACTCCTTTAAAATGTTTAGAGATTAGAAATTTTCAAGTCTCAAATGAACTGGGCAAAAAAATGTTTTTGAATAACAGAGCTAAAGCAATGCACTTATTGTTACAAAAAGACTTTTTTCATTTCTAAAATGTTACCAGATGCGTAATTAGATGTAAGAGATTAGGACCTGATCCAGACACCATTGGAGCCAGCAGGAAGCTTTCTGTTGGGATAGTAGATGCTATGGCAAGCTGCGGGAGTTATCCAAGCTGCACAGTACCTGTGGTGTGTATCAGGACAGGCTCACTTCTTTCACTGGAACCACCCAGGTTTAAGGCTCTAACACAGATGCGATAGCTTTGTATTGGCTGGAGGTGAATTAGGACTTCACAGTTAGGAATCCCAACAATAGATCTATAGAAAATAAATCCGAGGAGAATGATAGGGTAGAGAACAAAGGTGGGCCTTTGAGATTATTTTTCTGAACAACAGAGAAGAAATTACATGATCAGCTTCTCTTATAACCTTCAACAAGATTTCAGCTTTTCTAGTAAGAGTTGCCAGCGGTAAGAGAGACTCTGAGATTTTTACATTTGTTTCTACGCTTTTCCCCATGCCCTGTATATTCATTTTCCATTAACAATTATACAATTAAGTTTACTGAAAGGAATGTTTCTAAAGGTGAATTCCTACAAAAGTAAAACAAATTTTAACTTTGCTTCTTGTAAGTTGTCACATCCAGTTCCTAACAGAAGCTGCTGCCAAAACGGAGGACAGGGAGAAAATATTATCTCATTTGACTGCTCACAAGTAGGCACCATAACTTGAATTTTTATATTTAAGCTTGATATGGGAAGATATTTCTGCAACTCTAAAATGGGAAATGTCCTTAAACCATTTCCAGTAGAGAGTAAAATTGAAAAAATACCACAGGTTGTTCATGGATAGTGTGCAAACACAGAAATCAAGTTCTTTTAAATAATTTGTTATGAAATATTCACACAACCATCACTTACAATTACATCTAATTATTTAAATTCCATTTAAATTTCCCATATACTTAATGGATGAACTAACATATACAGCTTGTTTTTCAGGGAGAGAGAGGATATTTCAATGCCATTGTAACAGAGCTAGACTTTTGTGATAGGATATTATGATTTTTATATACTTCTTCCTTTTGGCTGGGCTAAGTCATAGTGAAAAAAGGAAGAGCAGATACACAGATGTATTCTTTCACCATACGCTGAGATACTGAAATGCAGAGCTAACCCAGCTGCTTATTCCTTGCAGTGCCACTCTGGAACCTCCACAGCCAAGTAGTTTGGGGCTGACTTTAGTCCAATACATTTTTTAAGAATCAAAAGCTTGAATACGTGTGCCTGATCCTGTTACTGATAACGTCAGTATTGGTATTTCCTATTCACAACTGAGATTTTCTACTCCCTACCCCAGGCAAATCAAATCACGGGCTACTAAAATGCTTCTTGTGGCACAATTCATTTCTTCAGCCCTGTATGGTCCACAGTTCCCCAGAGGTTGTTCTGCACATCCTTGGGCTTGCACATTTCTAAACACATTGTCTTAGGCTTTTGACCAAAGGGTCCTTTCTCAGTGCTACCTGATATCACATGACTTTAAATGGTTTAATCTCTACAGGCTGTAAACTTGATAGAATAGTGACTCACTCAGTAACAGTGTCGTCATTTTCTTCATCTGTCAGCTTGGACAATTCGACCATGTAGGAATCAACGGGGTTAATGTCTCTAGATTCCCAGCACACTAGTGCTGCATTTTCACAGCTTCGTATCTTTTTACTCTTAATTATAGGTGGTGAAGGAGCTAAAAAGTAGGCAAAAGAACAATTTAAGTAATTGCTTGAAGACATTTGCAACAAGCATGCTTGAAAGATTTTTAAAACATATAGCAAAGTTGTTTACTCAATGTTATATGGTTAAAGAAATCTGCTTCCCCCATGGACAATAAACAGCAGGCAGGGTGTTTAACAGTACTATTCAAAAACTTCATTTGGACTATAAAGGTTCCAAGATAATTAGTCAGAAAAGGGATGTATAACCTGTCTCTATGCATGCTCATTCTCTTTCTGTCATTGTTTTTATCTTTGCCATAAAAGTTCATCCCTTCTCTGCTCTGAGATGTCAAAGGTCTCTGGAATGAGTGCTTCAAGGTCTCACTCTGACCTGCATTACTGACATAAAGTCCAGAGACTACTGTGGATTTCACTATGAAGATCCTATAGTCATATGAGCAAAATACATTTACCTGTTACATAAACAGCTCTTTCGCTTGGTGGACTGATGCCAGAAGCATTTAAAGCACTGACCCAAAACTCATATTGTGTATTTGGCAACAGATTAGTAATGGTGCAGTAAGTTTCTTTGACTTTTAGCACATGCTCTGAAATGGAAAAAAAAAAAACAAAGCATTTACAGTGTCTTTACACAGTTACCTGCCCTTCCCCAAGGCCTCATCAAATAATGGGAGTTGCAGTTTATTGTTTTGTGTGATGAGTTCAAGAGCTCCTTTGCTCCCTACCCTTTGATTAGGCTGCTTCACCATACCTTCCTCTAAGAACTGACAAATTGGATAATGCATCAGCTTCTGTAGGAGCAACATCACTCAGAGGGAAAAAAAAACACAAACAGAAAAAAAAACTGAAAGGTAGGTCAACCACCCATCACTGATTATTTTTTTTAAAAAGACCCTGCACATTACCACTCCGGGGATGCTATCCGTTCAGCTCTCCCCAGCAGTGGGACAAGAGCTGAAGCAATTTCAATACTATTTTTTTCATTCTTTGTTTTACAAAATTTGTACAGTTCTGCTTTTCTTTCTGAACTGGCCATTTGGCACTGTATAGGCTTCTGCTTAAATCTGAGAAGTGTCTGGGTGTTTGCAGTAAAGGTTCTGAAACATTACTATTAGAAAATGCAGTTTTATCATAAAGCTGAGACATTTTAGAATGGTTCTGTGGTTCTTTTTTGGGTGTGTGGTTGTTGGGGAGTTGCAACCTATTATTAGCATTGAGATAAACTGTAAAATGACTGTGGGGGTTTAAGTGGGCGTGCCGATAATAGGATGATTTGCTTTCTAAAAATACCGTGCTTTGCACTGGATGCGGTGTATGTGTGTCTGCTGCAGTGTCTGCCCCTCAGGAAAGGAAATGCTTCTATTAGGACCTGACTGCATCCACTGCCCCTCCTTCCCACTCCTGCTATCCCAGCTGCTCCCATGGTCCTGTCTTTGCTCCTGCGATGGGTCCTGATGCAGCTGGCAGCACGACAGACCTGACAGGGAAAGTGTAACAAAGCTGGCAAAGCTGGAAGCAGGAGCTGCGGTGGCATATATGACATTTTGGTGGCAGACAGAGTAGCTGCTGAAGGTGCACTGATTGCTACAGCAAGGTCCGGAGGCACTTTGGAACACGCTGTTTTTGACAGTGGGGACCAAGGTTTTCCCCTTGGGTCTCAGCCTCCTGTACCTGCTTGCTCGTTACCATGCCTCTCATTGCTCACTGGTTTGTAGCACAGCTGGTAGCACTCAACAGTGTCATCTGAGAAGAGGCCCCAGCAAACTCTCAGTGAGGTGCCAGTCGCTGCGTTGGGAGCCTGGGGATTGATCACAGGGGCACAAGGAGCTGCAGAGGGGAAAACAGATCGGTTTTTGAATGTATGTGAAGCATGATCTGTTGTTGACAAGCAAACACTTCTCCCACAAAAGCGTAAACACAAAGCCTAGGCATTGAGTGGAGTCGCATTCCACTCACATGGAGAAGAGTTAGGAGCTGACCCAGTAAATAGCTGGAGATGATAATCAGGTCTCTGGTGTACAAACTCATCTCTCTTCAAATCAAAATCAGAACAACAAAATAACAAAAACCTCAGCTCACTCCTTCTCTGTAAACTTCACCACCCCGTCTCTGAGAGCTGCTGTTCCCCAGCCAGCTAGTACAGCCCTGCAAGAGCAGCATCTAACAGGCACTGCACCCCTGGGGGCCAGCCCTGCTGCTGAAGATCCTCTGGAGGAAAGACAAATGAAAAGCTGTCCAACAGAGGGTCAGCAGCACAAGCAAGCAAGCGGCAAATGCTATTTTACTTTTAAAAACCACAGTGTATGGGCAGGAAAAAATGCGTATTGTCTGATTATTTCTGACTATTTGTGGTGTGCCAGAAAAGGCTTACTCTCTCAAACTTTTTTTTTTTTTTTATCATTAGGAATTTATTTGGATTTTGCTTTGTTTCCTGTGGGTGACAGGAAAACATTTACTAAATAGCAGAGGGACAAAGCACTGAAATCTAGTTATTGAGAGAAGCTGGAGAGATTGTATAATTGGTATTGTTCTGGTATCCCTCTCTGCTTTATTCAAGTAACTACAAGGAAAGACAAGTTATCACCAGCTCAGCATGCCTGACCCTTCATCAAAAAGGTGGGTGGCTTTGTGAGCCTTCTAGGAAATCATCCAGGAACTAGAAAATTCTGGTAGTTTTATACTAAAAACAAGTGAAAAAAAAAAACAGAAATAGCTTCCAGAGTCTCTGCATATATAGGCAAACTAAAAATATCTAGAGGGCAAGCGAGGGAGAAGCTAACTCTGCCTTTGCAGTTCTCCTTTAAAAGAAGTGATGGAATTCTTTTTAATTCATATACTTAATTGAATGTAAATAGGTCTTAAATAATAATCAGATAGGAAGAGTACCTGGAATAGTATTAATAGAGTTCATTAGTTGTTCAACTTCTGAGAAATCTATGATGCGTTCTTCAAAGTCTGGCAGTGTTGAAAGCTCTAAATCCACTTCTTTCTTTAAGAATTCTTCCAGTCTATAACATAAGAAAAAATGTCTAATTAGAAGCACCACAGTGTTGGAGATACCATTCTATGATATCTATTGTTTAGAGGAAAAGAACAGCAAGCTCTAAATTAACATCTGTTTCCTTAAAACAGTGTTTCCATAGCTGTTTTAAGCTCAGCCTTCCCATGCCCTTTGCTTGGGTGTGTGGCCACATCAGATCAGTGTCCAAGATGCCAAACGCAAGCAGCTGGATGCAGATGGGACTGAGGGACCATGCTTCGTGTGGCCTGTGCTGCCACAGAGCAGGTGCGTGAGATTTCCCCTAGTGCCCCTCTGCTCCTTGACTTTCATCTTGTTTTTTAGAATTGATGACTCTGTTACTAATTCAGGATCTCTTCGGTTTAGGTGTTGTAACTTTGAAACAAAGGAGTATCTTTTCTGTATGTTTTCAAAATGTATGCCAATCAATTTAAATATATATATATATATTGCAAATTATGTAGTCTTGCTTAAGATTTCTTCCAACTGCTTCAACATCTTTCATGATCTGCCTTGAGCACTCACAGCTTGACTTTCTACCCCTCTATATTAATGCATAAATTAGCTTGTTAGTAATCTATCTCGGGTGATTGGTTTTAGGCAGGTTTGTATCCAGGGCCTTTCTATCAAGATCTTTAGGAATCCTGTTTTTCAGTCATTGAAATTGGTTCCTTATGACTCAGCTGAAAACAGTGATTTATTCATGCTTTAACTCTCCTTCTGAGTTTTTTGAAATTGGCTCAAAACTAGTTTTGAGTGTTGAACTTCCTAGAGCAACTTCTCTTGCAGCAGTTTAGACAAGAGATACTAAAGGTTTCCGTAGCTCTAGTAGCTTAGCTAAAATCTGTGTGCCTGAACGGAATATAGAACATGCAAATGGCTACAATAACAGCTCTAATTAGCAAGAAGAAATGTGACACAAAATCCCAAACTGTGATACTACCTGTCAACCATGGTTACCGCTGCCTGTAGAAAAAAAGAGAGTGTGTGTTAAAGAAAGAAAAGATATATTTCTTGCATCAGGCCAGAGGAGACTACATCGTGCTGCTGACCTGTCTTATATGTCCCAAATGCAGCCCTTAGGGTGAGCTAATTGGCCCTCGCACAGCTCTAGGAGCAAAGCTTTCTGTAACAGCCCATTCAAATGGACAGGTCATGGGGCATTTACAGTAAGACAACACGCAGCATCAGGCAGGGAGCAGCATCTGCCCAGCTAGACTCTAGACTCTTTCCTTCCTCAGTCGTCCAACAGGGAAAGCCGACAATGGCTGGTGAAAATAACATTGTGAACATTGTCTGTATTGGAGGTAGTATGAGCATTGCTACCATAATTTACCCAGCCAAGGGCCACACCGGGAACATCCCAAGAGACCAAAGGCCAGCACTGATGTGCAGTCAGTGCAGCAATTTCTCTCGAAGACGGACATACAGTCCCTGGAGGACCTAAGCAGCTGAGAGCTCATGAGCAAGAGCTATTCACCACTTGGTGCTATGCTGGGGAGAGGAGCCTCAGCCCCACGCCCTGAAAGATTGGAACAGTGGTTATTATGGATGATGTAGAACTGTGTACGAGGTAAGGAGAAAATAAGGTTATTCCCAGAGATGCAGAGGAATGGAAAAGTCATTTCATGAAAAGAGTTCATCAGGTTGGGCTACCCCTGCAAGTCCTTCCATTGGAATGGACAGGAGGTGCTTGAGAGCTTCGTTTACTGTCCAGTTCAGAAGTTGCTGTAACTGTGCTATAGAAATACTCCCACTCACCCGAGTTACAGGACAGCTCGCATTAAAGCAATCATTCATCAGCAGTGAAAATTTTATTTTTAGTTTTTTCCCTATTATTTTTCTACCTGCTAAGAGAAATAGCTCTCAACACCTCCTCAACAGCGGGATTCATCTGTCACTTTGCAGGCGCTCATAATGTGTTTAGTTTGGAGCCTCCTGTTCAGCTGAGCTTTCCAACAAAATGAGCAAGGAAAAGAAACGTCTTCCAAAGTGGAAGCATCAGCCTGCTTCCTGTGAGCCCAAAACAGAGCAAGGGAGCTGAGCCTGTGTGGGGCAATGAACACTGCTAAGTGTTTCCAGAGTTTCCTGAGGCAAGTTTTTTTAGAGCTATCTTCTCTCCGAACCCCAGCAAGACTCATAAATCACTGCATATCCAAATGACAAATTTCTGCTGCCGCTGCATTTTGGCCCCATTGTGCTGCCCCACCAAGTCAATGCCCCCATGCCAAGCACCTAGAGCAGTAACAGCACGCAGACTGGGAACCCCAAATACTCTCTAGCAATAAAGTTGCTGTAGACTACCTGCAAGCAGCAAAAAGCATTTAGAAGGGGCCTTGACAATCAAAGCTCTTTACCTTCATAAAATTGGCTTTGTCATTTTCCAGGTAAAGCTCCTGGGTTGTGTCTGTCAGCTCCTTACAGGTGTCAAGATGTTCCCCACAGCTGACGAGCTGCCCATATAACGCTTCCAGCTTCCGCCTCTTCTCTTCCCCCAGAGCTTCCAACTGTTCTTCGTACTTCTGAGCAAGCACTTGCACTGCATCGTTGTAATGCACCTCGAAGTTCTGCTCCTGCCTCCCAAAATTCTCCTGCAAGGCATTTGGTGTTTTGTTCCTCGGCATCAGACCTGATCCATAACTCAGTCAATGAAAAATGTTTCTCAGGCCTGCCTAAAATTCTCCTTGACAGTGATGCAATGCCAGTACACAGAAGGTGTTATTTGACTAACTTGCATTTTAGGTGTTCATTCTAATATTTCTCCCCCACTGAGGCCCCATAGAGTGTCGGATTTGGTTCCAGACATAACAAGAGCATCAGAAATTATAATAAAAACAGTGATGCAAAGCAACTGTCTCCAACCTAAGCCCAGGGAGCACAACTTGGGCTAGATCCTAGCCATAATCTCCCCAGTATTTCTACCTACACAATCAAGCAAATCCTTCCACTAAAGAAACCATGGCAACCCAGTGGGATCCATGGATTCACTGTGGGGGAGCTGAGCAGTTAATGCTGATATCTTCACTTGCTGCTGGAGAAAGCATTAGGAAGGAAGATTTAAGGAGCAGGCAAGGCTTTATTGTCAGCAGCTGCCCACTGCTCAGGCACTGATGTCCTTCTGTGCCACATGCAGCAGAGAAAAGACAGTAGGTGCCTTGAGTTACGGCTTCAATCTGACTTGCTACCAGCTGGACCCCTTCCCCCAGGGCCAAGTTGACATGAGCCAAGCAGGAGCACAACCCCTGAAGTGCTGTATCTCGAAGCAGCTGGTCCAAGGGTTTGCCTGGATCTGTAAATGAAACCGAGTGAGCACAAAGGGTACACTGTGGATGGATTAGCTAGATCACAGGTCCTTGGCCACTTAAAACTAAGAAAACCTGGGTGGGTATGGCTTTATTTCTGAATGCAAGTTTTGTGCAAAGGTTTAATGTGGTTTTACCAGCCCACTTAAAAAAACAATTAGGATGAATTTTCCTGAGTACCTCAGTCTAGGCAAACCCCACGATAACTCTGAGTTCTGGTACTCTAATTACTTACCCCATTAACAACTGAATACTGTGACTCTGTCAAATCCGTTCACGCCCCAGTACCAAAGTGTTAGCCCAAGGAGAAATGCCTTACCTCTACAGTGATGAAGATTTCTTCCAAGTGACTGGCAAAGTTTTCTATCTGAGCAATCTGTTCTTCCAATTTGCACATGTTTTTATGAATCTCCTCCTACCAGAAAAACCCAGCATGAGTCTCAGCATGTCCAAACACTGTTTTAGAGGCACCACAGCACACTTGTACTAGTCTTACCTTCTCGCTCTCCACGGCATTGGAGAGCTGAGCCACCTCATGATCCCTGTGCTCACCAAACAGTTTGTCAAAGGCTCGGATTGGCATCTTGCAGGTAGAGCAAAAAACATCTGCTGTTTCCTCCTCCTCACTGACAGCCTGGCTGCTCTGCTCATCTGACATGCCACCGCTGCTAAGCCCCTCTCTGGACCACATGTGGCTCTCGGTGTCATCCTCTGCTATGGCTTTGCTCTGATCTTCATCTTGAGAAGCCTCGCCAGGAAGTCCCTGTTGCTTTGTACTTTGATCTTTTACTGGAGAGCTGCTTTTTGATGCACTGTATATAGAGCCTTGCGATCCTGCTTTTTGTGTGTGAGCCGGTGGCCATCTTCTCTCCACCGTCTCCAGATGTCCTCCAAGAAGCTCAAGCTCTTTTTCTTTATCCTCATCAAGTCCATACATCTTGGCCAGCTCTGCAACCTCCTTTTCCAAGTCATATCCAGCTTCTTGTGAGTGCTGAATTTTTTCAGTGCTCAATGCAGGTTCCTTTCTGCTATTCCCCCGAGATCTGTCTGCTTGACCAGATGGCTCCTCGGGAAAGATATCAAACCTTTCCTTTGATCCATAAAGATCCATGTGATAAAATATCAAGCCTTCAGCCTCAGTCTCACTAGAATCTGCAATTGGTGGGGAACCTGAATGACCAGGCAGCTGGCCACTAGTTTCATACTGTCTTGCACTGCCAGATCTGGCTGACATTGGTATCCTCAGTGAGGCTTTTGAGATGACAAGTCTCAGTCCTGTAAAAGAAAATAAAGATCCTTAGCTACATACTTTGATTTCAAGCATGAGTTTTTCTTGCTTAAAAATGTATTGATGGAATAGGTTTGTCTGAGGACTGCTCAGGGCCTGGAAGTATTCATGGGAAAAACCAAAGTGTCATTTCCTAACAGGATGCTTGGCTTTTCTTGCCTCTGTGTCTTTGGTGTGTATCCTGTGTTTTCTGAGTGGCTCGTCTGTGACCCTGACACCAATTTCCTAACTGTGGAGTAGTCCTGTCTTCAGCTCAACACTGTGACTGTGCTTCAGGTGTCTTATGCAGTTGGAGATGAGCTGGTTTGAAGTCTGTTCACCCTCCATCTGCTGGCAAGCACTGTTTCTGTACTGTCAGTCAGGCATCCTGTAGGAAGCCCTCTCTTGTGACCACAGATGCCCCATAATATGTTAGCAAATGACCTGAAAATTCCTGTTCTAGAATTTTCAACTGATCATTCTTGAAATTTAAACTTGACGTTTCTTTTAACTTTATTCTGACTCCAGGTCTCCAAACCTTTCTATAAAACAGGGATACATCCTGCCCTTTCGGGGTTCGCAGGTGTTGTGAAAATATTTTTTTTTTACATAAATGAAGTTCACAGAAAAAGATCAGTGATGATCCCCATGATAAAGCATAGAGGAAGCAAGGCAGGCCATTGACCCTTGAATTGAGAGAAGTTTGCTCTGACCCGGAGCTTGCACACTTTATCCATCCTGTGCAACGTGGGAGGTGTGAAAAGAGCCCGCGGATGTGAAATGCAGAGCTGTATGATAAAGCAGATGCATGTGGGACAACATTAAAGGTACACAGGCAATCTTAATGCTGACCCCCCAAGCCCACTCCTTCCCACCCTCCCGCTATTAATAACAGCACATGAAATAATGCTAGTACAGGGAGACCACCTGGTGCTCTGTCAGAGCTGCAATGTTCAAACAGCCCTCCACTGCTCAACAAAATCATGGATACAAAACTGCTCAGGTCCATTTTCCTAGAAATTTGCTACTACAATCAACAGAGTTCATAGAAATGTTTCAGTCAAATATTAAGAAATCTATAGTTATATCTATTTCTAACTCAGCAAAACAGATAAAAGCTTTGAAACCACTTTCTCACAGAAAATAAAAAACACAAAGTTCAGTCACTCAACAAGGTTATCAGAGCTTCTGCAGAAGCTTTCACATAAGCTTTGCTTTCAAACTACTTTTCACAGTCTCTATAGTTTCAAGTACTTGGTGTCACCTCAAATTTATTTAATCAATATTTTATTGATATTCTTGAGGATTACTTAGCTAACAAAGTCAACAAATTCAGTGACTTATTCGAAAGCAACTTTTTGAACCGGTGTAAAATGGTAAGAAACTTTCCACTCTCCAGTTTGATATCAATGACTGAAAACAGTCCAGCCTCCTGGGGCTGTAAGAAAGCACACAAAGAAGTTCACCATTGTCTTCTAGCACTGCAAACATGAATGTGAATTCTAGAGCTAGCAATATCTTACTGGATAAAAAACACTGAAGTTATGCAGAAATACTATTTATGGTAAAGGTGATAAAATAAATCATGCAAATTCTAACATATTAAACAGAGAAAAGGTCTTGAAACATACCAGAAAATGTTGTCTGGCTCCCCAAAAGACTTTTTTTCCCATAATTGTAACAACAAGGCTTCCCTTAGAAGCTACTACTAACTAGAAAAGTGAATTAACAAATATTTCTCCTACCAAAATGAAATTAAATTACATAAATTAGAATGAGCATAATTAAGCTTGTCTGGAACCCTGCTGCCTAAATAAGATTTTCAGATTATGTGTTTACTCAGTTTACAGAGACAGATACAATTACAGTGAAGAATGTTTAAGTCCGTCACCGTCAATTATCAGAAATATACAGCAAACAATTTTACTACCTAAAAACTTGCCTTCTATCTTAAGACGTCATAAATTCTTCTGATAGCCAAGATGACATCAAACTTCACATTTATTTCCCCTAGTAAAAATTAATTCACACAAACGCAATTCCCTGCCACTTTCCTATGACTGCAGTTGGAAGACATTGCAGTAACCCTAGACCGCCTCTTTCCTCAGATAGGGACATGCCAGCAATGAGGAATGGCACAAATATAGATGTGCCCCGGCTGTCCTTCAGCAGCATGCTACTTGAGTGTCACCAGGATGAATGTCATCTACTGAGAAACAGCTCTGAAGGTTCCGTGTGATTCCTGGACCTGAAGTACTTGGAACATTTGTACACACCCCCTGCTAAAGCCAGAGCACCCTCTCAGTTTCTGAGGTGGTATTAATAAACCCAGCAGAGTGCAGTCACTGACTCTAGATGTGATTTCCAAGGCTGTGGTTCTAGGCAGGCATCTTGTGTCAGATACAGAGACTGTGCACTCTGCACAAACCAACTCAAACAGATAGACAGATGCATACAGCATTGCTGAACAGCTAAATGTGTGTGCTACCCTTTGCAAAAGTCTGTATTAAATAAGTAGAAACTTTACTACTGATTGGAGTTGGAATCAAGATCAGAGTCTAGACAACGTATCTAAGAAAATCGAAAAACCACCAGAATTTAGAAAAACACAGAAATCATAGTGTTCCATATACTTGCACATGTATATCCTCCACACCTCATATGTGTATGCTGGACCTTTGTAAAGCTATTTATAGTGAAGAAAATGGCTAATGGCCAAGCCAGGGGAGGGTTTTCACAGGAACGTAACACTTCAGTCTGTGCCCAGTAGCGGTTCACCCAATAAAAAATGACATATATTATTACTGATTATTGTGATTACTGCGATTACTTGAGTTCTGTGTACCCACTGCAATCCACAACCCTTGCAGTTGTCCAGAATACAAAACCTTCTGCTTGTGAACTTGCTGGAGAGCTAACTTTGCTGGCAGATTTTTAAGTGTGTTTGAGAACACTGCAGTGTATACATCTTGAGCTCAGGAGACAGCGCAATAGGAAATGTCTATTGCATCTTGACACAGCTCTGCGTTTTCCTCCATTCCAATTAAACTTGGTGTCATTTCCTCACATTTCTAGCCATGCAATTGTTTGCTGTTTCAGAAAGGAATTACAAGTTAATTATCCATGTAGTCATGATCTCATTACTGCTGACAGTGCCTCTATCATCTGTGAGATCAGAGCAGAAATGATGTTTTCACGTAACTGATGTCGCCTTTGCAGGAATGTTAACATTTATGCTGTCAGACAGATTTTATTAATTTTTCAGATGGGAACTTATTTATGCCTCTGTGCTGTTAATCTACAAAATCTCACAGGCCTTCATCTGTTGAAAAATTAGTAGTGGCAGCTTTACTTCCAAAGACTAGCACATAGCATTTTGTTTACCGTAAATTAAATTCTGCCTTGCACACAATGCCAGAATGAGAGATATGTGCTAGACAAAAAGCCACTTCACTTCCCGCTCCCCTCCGAGGCCCGCAGGTCCTTTCATGGGGCCTTCTTGGAGCAGGCCGATGCACGCTGCCATCCTCCTGAAGTCATTCAACTGCCAAGAAAGGGTGGGATATTTGCGAGGCTGAGGAGCAATCCTCTACAGGACCTGGCCTCATTTGGCACTCCAGTATTGGGGGACCATCTTTTGGGACTGGATTTAGACAAACCCCCAGAGCTGCCAGCCTGCACAGGAGCGGGGAGCCCGCCCAGGGCAGCCTCAGTGTGGGGAGGTGGTGTGTGGCCTCAGCCACTGGGCGCCTCAAATTTTGCACCTCAGGTGCAAAAGTGTGGGGTTGTGTTGGTGAAGAAAAGAAGAGAGATTTGGGGGATGGTGGCTGTAGAGAAAGAAGACTGCTGGCACATGGCGGCTTTCTGTGGCTGTGGCCAGGGCAGTGAACAACTGACACCACAGCAGTGCAGGAAGATGGCGGCGGCCCCTGAGGTGCGCCCTGCTCCCCTCTCCCTGAGGGAAGGTGGTGGTGCTGCCTCGCACTCGGCTGATGTGCTCTGCCCGCTGCTTTTCACGAAAAAAACAACTTTCTTATTATTTTTATTTAATAAAATAATAGTAAAATAATAATAATTATTATTAAATAATAATTAGTATTAAATAATATAAATAATAGATAATATAAAATAATAATATTATTATTTTAAATAATAATAAATATTTAATAAAAATAATAGAGTAGTGAGAGCATTGTAACGGGTTGCCTAGGGAGGTGGTGGAATCACCGTCCCTGGTGGTGTTCAAGGAAAGGTTGGATGTGGTGCTTAGGGACATGGCTTAGTGGGTGATCTTGGTGGTAGCGGGACAGTTGGACCAGATGAACTTGACGGTCTTTTCCAACCTTACTGATTCTATGTGTTTTTTTCCACACACCACGCCTTCGTACACGCCTACCCCTCAGCCCTCACTCCCCAGCCGTTCGCCCGCCATTATTTATTTATTTCCACTCCGCTTCGTGAGGTGCCGCTCGCCCCGCCCACCCCCCGGAAGCCCCACCCGCCCCCGGAAGCCCCACCCACCCCGCGGAGTCCCCGCCCACCCTCCCCGTAGCCCCCACCCACCCCGTTAGTCCCCGCCCCCTCGCGGCGCCCCGCCAATGGGAGCGGCGCGCTGTGCTCCGCCCCTGGTTAAGGCGGCCGGGGCCGGGTTCCGGGCGGCCCCGCGGCGCCATGGCGGAGCCCGGGGCGGACAGCCTGGAGGGCTGGGTGGCCGTGCGCGACACCGCCTTCGCCCCGCCGCAGCCGCCGCCGCGGCTCCGCTTCCTGGTGGGCTGGAACGCCGCGGAGGACGCGTTCGCCGTCACCTGCCACGGCCGGGCGGGGGCGGCGGCGGCGGAGGAGGAGGAGGAGGAGGAAGCCCCGCGGAGCTGGGCCGGGCTCTTCTCGGCGCCGGCCCTGCGCGGCGTCCACCGGCAGCTGGCGGCCGTGTGCCCGCGCCTGGAGCCCGCCTTCCCCGCCCTGCCCCGCTCCGCCGGCGGGCTCTGGGCCGTGCTGTTCCCCGGCGGCGCCCCGGCGCCGGGCGAGGCGGAGGCGCAGGAGCTGTGCCGGGCGCTGGAGCGCTACCTGGGCTGGGCCCTGGAGCTGTGCGGCGGCGGCGTGCTGCTGGACGCCCTCTTCGCCGCCGAGCGGCCCCGCGACGAGGAGTACTTCGAGAGCCTCCGCGAGCTCCGCGGGAGGGCCCTGCGAGGGCACCTGGCCCGGGCCAAGGAGGCCCTGCGGCGGGTACGGGCCCCACGGGGGTGGGAAGGGGGTTGGGACAGCGGGGCCGCCGCTTCCCGGCACGGGGTGGCCCCGAACGGGGCTCGCCGGTGCTCGTACCCCGGTGGTGGAGCCTTGGGGTCGGGCATGGTGCTCAGCTGCAGGAGCCTTGGGTGCTCCAGCTCACGATGGGGTGGTGGGAGGGAGCGAGGGGGTGTCTGTAATGTCGTCCTGCTCCTGGGCCTGCCCGGCGCTCGGCTGAGTGCTTACACAAACAGTTCGGGTGCCCAGGAACCGCTAAGGCGGTGCTCTCAAGTACAGCGTCCTCACTCTGTGCAAGCCCGGCTTTATTAAGTGGGGAATAACCCAGCTCAGCCGGCAGTGAGTGTAAGACATTGGGGGCTTGCTTAAGCTGCAAGTGCTCCAACAAGAACACGTTGCTAAAAATATCCAGCGGTGTTGTGCACTGAGTGGAATGACAACCAGAAGTGAAAGTACAGCCGTGCCATAGCTCTCTAACCTCTTTATGAAGGTGTCAGCCTCTTTGCAGTGATGCCTTTCGCTGGGGGATTCTTGGTCAAGTTCTTCAGTAAAACCAAGCTAAGCTGCTGCCCTATGCCAGATAGGTGTTTTGTGGTCAGAGTTCTTAAGTGCCAAAGTCTGGCCTGACGGTTGTATGAACTAATTGTTAGCCCTTTCTCCTTTTGGTGCCATAAGCTCCTCCTTTCCCAGGAGGTGACTTGTGCATTTCACAAATAATTTCCCTTTGTGCACTATAAACATCCTCCAGGAGCAGCATGACCCTCACTGTTTGCTGGACTAGGGGAACCAGAAAGTGAACCACTGTGTTTCTGTTAGGCGTTGATGCTGTGTGTGTTTGGTAAACTGCTACAGGTGAGCCCTGGGGCTGTGAGCTACTGTGGGCTCCTGGAAATGTGTAAGGGGCCACAGGACTTCTAGGATTATCAGAAATGCTGCAGTTCGTATCCTTTTGTTCCAATGCGCTGGGCCTGGGGAGGGGATGGGCAGGCAGTGCCCTTGGGCTTACTTCCACAGACCTTCCCTGGGAAGGTTGCTCTGCAGCTGGGACTCTTGCTGCTGCGATCTTTCTTACCCAGACCCAGTGGGCAAGAGCAAAGGTGATAGTTTAATACTAGTGCTTTTCAGTTGAGGCACAATCAAGCCCATGTTTCTGAGTCTTTTTTCCCCCACTTTTAGCACCAAACACCCCCTGTTCCCTTCCCGTAAGGAGCCGTAGAGCAAGCAGTGTCCTTTCAGGAAGGTCTGTGTTCCTCAGCAGAGCTCAGCTGTGCTCCTCCAGCTGGCTCACCATGTCACCATGTCCTGGTGTGTAGTGCGCCATGGTCTCTGGCAGCTGCTGTCAAAGAAGGGTTTTTGAAGTTTTGATTGGTGCCAATAAGCACAAGGAATTGAGGGGAAGCTCCCAACTTCATTTTTGTCAAAGGAGCAGATAAAGATCTCAGATGGGGACTGATGTGTCAGAGAGTCATTCACTGGAAGAATTACAGGTTACGAAGTAATATTGCTAGGACTGAGATTAGAGAAAGCTATCACAAATTGTGCAAATGATAAAGGAACTTAACTGCAGGTTATATCAGGAGCAGGAATCTGGTTCTGAATTATTATTTTTAGATGGCAGTCTGGTGTTTCCATTGCCAAATATGAAATTTGGGATCCAGAAACTCATTAGCAGGCATCCAGTAATTGTGGAAGAGATGCAAAAACTTTCCTTGTCCTTCCAGTCCTCAGAATTCCCATTTACCACTCATGTTTCCAAAAAGCAGTGACCAAGTCACCTGCACGCAGCTACTGGAATTCCTGACGTGCCTGATGTTCCTTGCAGTCTCCTAATGCAATATGCAGCAATTAGCGCCCTTAGGAGTGTGGTGTTAATGATATTTCCTGCTGGGGGTGGCTACTGACTGCCTGGCTTGCTGGGAAGCCTTGCCTATTCCATCCAGAGATAAACAGCAGGTTCTTTCCACCGAAGCTCGTCAGCAGTCAGCACACACAAATGCAAACCAGCCAACTCTTATTTACCTTTTATCCCCCTAGGTTCTCCAGCAGCATAAAAGTGCTGACACAATGGTGGCTTTGATGAAGGTTTATGAAGAAGAAGACGAAGCTTATCAGGATTTGGTAACCATGGCAACGCAGTTCTACCAGTATTTGCTGCAGCCCTTCAGAGATATGCGAGAACTGGCGACACTGTACAAACTGGAAATCCTGGTGGGTCTGCCCTTATCAAGTGAAAGGTCAAGTTACATAGCGGGGCATCGGCTGCTCTTGGAGCAGTTTAGGCTCAAATTACTTAAAATTCTCTAGTTTTGTCTTCACCTACTTCCCCCCCCCCCCCCTTCTGCAAATCCACCAAACATGACAGAGAAATTCAGAGTTAGGGTAGAACCACTCTCAGGAGATCTCAGAGTCTGTGGTATTGGCTTGAATAGAAATGCAACCATATTCCACCAGCGTTCCCCTTCCCTACGTTTTGAGGACTTTAAAGGAAAACTTCCCCACCTGTCTGTGGGTTATTCTTTGGTGAGCTGAATTTACAGAGATATAAGTAGCCTTCGTTCAGTGGGATTAGTTTGTGACATTGAGAATGCCATCCCCCCAGTGCTGGGACACCACGTTACCTCAGCTGTGGAGTAGAACAGAAGGCAGGGGAGACCTTACCACCCAAAGCAGTTCTCGATTGCTGCTACAGCCTATTAGAAGTACAGACTCAGACTTACCACTTTGTTAATTTAATTTTATGTGCATCTTAAACTGGAAACACTTACTGAAAGTTATGATATCCCTGGAAAAGAGTGCCATCTACTATTTTGATTTTTCCTTAAATGGTCTGTTCAAATTTAAATGAGCTGTTAATGTTCCAGAAAAGAGCTGAACTGTTGTAAGTATGCTGTAAAATGAAAATCGGAATGGATGAAACACAAAGTTGGCTTCTATATAAATAATTCAAAGGGGTGCTTAGGCTCATGAAATCTAGATTTTTAAAAAAAGAAGGATTTGAATACTAGGCTTGTACCCATGTGCTCTCTTTGGACTTGAAAATACTCTGTTTCTTTTCTTTATCCCTGTTCCCATGTGAAAGTCTGCCAAGCTGGAGAAACCTGACAGTGCGAAGTGCTGTCAACACGTGGGGGAAAAATAGAAGAGAACATTGCACGTAGAAGAGTGTTTCTGGGTTACTTTTAGTAACAACTAAAACACTTCTGTTGGTCGTGATTTTTAAGATGGTAGTTTAAAAATATTTTAAGAAGTATTTTTCTTAAATAACCCAATTCACTAATCGAAAGTGAATGTTAAAGTCATGATTAGGGAGCAAAGGTTCTGAGTTAACCAGAGAATGAGGAACAGGGTAATGCACAAGCATGAGCAGTGATTCACTTTGTGGCAGGTGAGGAGAAGGTCATGTTTGCCACTGAGCTGTGCCTTGCTTGAATTGTCTGTCAGCGCAGCATAATGTGGGCTGCACCACTATGGTAACCAGCTGATAACTGAGAATTCTGTCTCCTTGCAGAAATCTTTGCAGTATGATAATTTGGGGCCTAAAAGAGTAGCAGCTTTGCAGAAAGATGCTGAAGAATGGACTAAGCGAGCTGAGAATGCTGTGTGCTCCATTCAGGATATAACTGTGAACTACTTCAAGGAAACTGTAAAGGCTCTGGCAGGTAATCAGAATGATTTACACAAAAGGTTTCCTAAATACTTGATCTAGGGTACTGGTAGCTCCTCTTAGCACCTTTACTAGTCTCCCTTGGCAGATCCCTGATGTTAGGGTGAGTGTCCAGTTTAATAAAGAAACATTTTATTCACCTAAGATTTACATCATTTAACCAATTTGATTTACACTTTGCGTTTTGCTTTCACACAAACATTATCAAGGACTGAGACTTAACAGCTGCAAATCTCTAAACAAAAAACACGCATGCTTTTAACCCTTGGTGTACAAGCATCAAGGATTTCAGTGTGTTAACTGAGTAGATCACTGTGTAACTCTTACGGCATATCTGTGCTACAATGAAACATTTTGCTTACATATACAAAATCATAAATTTAATGTTTTATTCTTGTAATTTCTAAAGGAGATTCAGAAATTGTTTAGCAGTATCAGCACTTTTACTATAGCAGCTCTAGTAGAAATGCGCTAGTGTTATTAGTTTACTGCATTTCTCTCATCTTATTTCAATGTTTTAATGTGCAGCAATGCAGAAACAGATGGAACAAGATCAGGAAAGATTTGGTAAAGCCACCTGGGCATCAGCTTTGCCACGACTAGAAAACCTGAAATGTATGTTAGCTAAAGAAACCCTTCAGCATCTGAGGGCAAGAGAACTATGCGTGAAACAGAAGAGAGCTGCCATTCAGAAAAATGTAAGACCCTGCAAAGCCTCCCTTTCTGTCAACGTTTTTTGAAAGGCTGATCAAAATCTACCAAAGAGGTCATGGGGAGACTTTCAAACTCCTTGTCTATGAAACAGCTGAGAAAGGCCTCTTTCAGCAAAGCACCTGCATTCTATGCGTAGTATTTTACAGGGTTGCAGAGCTGACCCAAATATGCGTAAATACTTCAAAATTAAAACCATAATAACCTAGTGTTTCTGCACAGTTTAGGGAAAAAAATAATTTAACAAGCAAACAGCTTGAACTAGATGGTTTTCAGCATGGTTTTAAGTTATGAAAAAATGCTTGTTTCCAGTTTTTTTTAAATTGCTCCTGCACACATGAAGACATTTAGGAAAGGTTAAGATAAACGATTACATTTCAAGTATCATGTTAGCATTTATGGCACTAACCTTTAAAATTGTTAGTTCTAGGGAGATAAAGAGCAGCTATTATCTTCAGTGGACACTTCAAAATTGAGATATTTACTTAATTTTAATTTTCTGATTTTTCCTATTTGATGCTATCTAACTGCTGCTAGAAATACCTGATTTTTATTTTCCAAGAGTAGTAGTAACGTTATTTGTGCAGGTTATAATGAAGTCTTTTGTGGTAGACTTCAGGTAAAATTGCAACTTTAGGCTAATGAGACTCTGCTCCTTGGAGTTCTGCTCCAATCCTTTTCTAATGTTATGTTATTTCCCTACCAAAGCACCTAAGCAGCTACCAGTTAGGCCAGGCTCTGCGCAGATACTTGGGCATCTGTGTAGATTAACTCGTGCTTGTTTCCCATGTGCTTATTTTGTTATTAATGCTTTTTATTTTCTATTTGGGGCTGTACAGATGGAGAACCTTGATGAAAAAGAAGAGAATCTAACTGTGGTGGAGGAGCTAGAAATACATTATTATGAAACCCAACTAGAATTATATAATGTACAGCTTGAGGTATTGAAACATGAAGAGATGCTGCTCATTGTACAGTTGGATGCTTTAAGGAGGCAGATCAAAGGTAAGACTAAAGAAATACTTAAGGACATATCCAAAACACAGGAGTGGTGGTATGACAGCTCTGTCTTTGTATAATATATTAAAAAAAAATATATTTTTTTCTTACTTAAGTCTCACTAGTAGAAAGCATCACTGGAAAACATAGGTGCTGTAGCATCTGTTATTTGGCCTTCTGACACTTAATTGATAACACAAGTTTTCAAAAAGAAAGCTGTACTGATAGCTCATCTTGACAGCAGCTGTGATAAATGCATGCGCTCACTGGTTTGGCATGTGGAGTAACTTCCATTGCAAATGTTTACTGATCATGTATTTACAGAATCTTTGTATAGAAACTGTGGAAATTGTGACCTGCTGTAATGGGTCCTGATTTCTTCACAAATCTGTTGTAATTTCACACGTAGAAATGGCAAAATACTTCTGTAATGACAAAAAGAAGTGATTATAGCTAGATGCTACTTGAGTGCTGTTTATATTCCGTTTAAGTGTCTGTTCATAACGTATTTATGACAAAAATAGGCATCAGTCTTGTTTATGTTTATTCTTGCTCTATGAATTCTCTATTACTGTGTACGCCCTGAGGTAAACATCACTCCTGCTTGTTGCATAATTAAAACCTGGTAAATAATAAAATAAGTCACCCAGTGTTGATTAGAACAGTCTGGAGTTTTCCAGGAAAACTCCAGTCAGTGAAGGTAGGAGTTAACGCACAGAGACATTTGAAAGAGGAAGCTAAATAACAACAAATGCTAACATCATAAATTTGATCCTGCGAAGCACCCCTGTGAGTAACATGACGTGTTTGCGTAAGACTTTGAAGGACCAAGCTCGGTTCTGGAGCATTACACTTTCTAATAACTAACTCACTGCCTTCAGTGGCTTTTAAAATGTCATTAGTTCTTTAAATGTTTAAATAACTGTGGCAATTTTTGGGTTTTTAAAAAAATGCCAAATGCCTTTCTAGAGAAACAGGATGAAGTTGTTTACTATGATACATGTGAAAATCCTGAGGAGCTCAAGGTCATTGAACAGACAATGGAACAACATTACGCTAACTTGTCAGAAATGACGATGCTGAGGCAGAAGATTAAGCAGTTGGAGACAAAGCGTGGGACTGTCTGTGCGAGGAGAGCCTACCTCAGGAACAAAAAAGTAAATGCAGTCCTGGAGATGTGCATTTTCTGTAGCTGATGTCATGAGTGTTGACTCACGAGGGATGGACAGGAATCAACAAGGGTTTGGGTGGAGCGTACAAGATGATACGTGATGTGGTGCCAAGGCCTCCTAAACAGAAAGAGGGGCAATGTGATTTTAAGCCAACTTTACTCTCCACTGTGTGGTGCAAGTGCCTCTCAAGTATATTGAGAGCACAGACTTACGTGGGTGACCCAGGAGGTGTTCCCCTATGAGCTGAACCTCATGCAGAGCCCTGCTGTGGCCAGCTGGAGCTTTGCCCTGGTAGCCTTTCACAAAGCAGTTGCAGCACAGGAGAAAACCTGGCCTGCAATGAAGGAGGCTGCACTGACAGAACAACCCACACAGTGATGCTTATATTACCTTTGAATGGGAGGGAAGGGGAGATCTGACTACTGCAATTCTCCCTCCAGCCTCTCAGTTCTGTGCAAAAGGCATTTTTTTCCCTTTTTTCCTATTTGAAGCAGAACAGTAGGAAGACACAAGTTGAGATCACAGTTGACTCTCATGAACCTTCCCAGTGAGCTGGACTTACCTTATACCTGCACAGTTTTGCTGAGGCAGAGAGCAGAGTTTAAGCTCAAGTCTGTCTGGCCATTTGCCCCTTGCTAGCCCGGACAAAATGGGAATGACACTGGAAATGCTTTGTGAATGATCATTGTCTCTTGCTTGCAACTGCTTCCTTGGCAGACACTTCCTTTGCTTCTGTTTTCATTCACTTAATTGCTGTCTGTTGGTTACATAACACTACAGCCGAATGCCAGATGATTTGCAAATGCTTACACAGCCATGTGGATAATTCCCCTCTGTACAGTGACAAATAGCGACTCCTGGAGAAAATCCTGAAGCCTGCAGTTTCTCTGAGGCACTTTGTTACTGACAAAACGTACCCCTGTTAGGCATTTGTCGTGCTTCACATACCTTTGCTTCCCTCACCTTCGTACGTAGGAGCTATGGCAGATAACGGACAGAGGGAAAGTAGCCCTGTATTTGTGCAGTGCCCTTCTAACTTCCTTCTTGCCTTCTTTCTCATGTCTTAGTGCCCCATTCCTCTAGGTGGTACTTGGGTGAAATTTCTTCAGTTTGTTGCTGCCTTTTTTTTTTAGTCTAAATGTAAGACAGAGGGATCTGTTAAGATCTGCGTATACTCCATCTGGAGCATGAATAACCCTCTCGTTAGTTAGGATAAAAAAAATCTCATTGGCTTTAGCCATGAAGGAGTCCTGCGTAAATCACCTTCAGGGTCTCACATCTGCCACCTG
Organism: Cygnus olor; assembly: GCF_009769625.2. Classification (NCBI taxonomy): domain Eukaryota; kingdom Metazoa; phylum Chordata; class Aves; order Anseriformes; family Anatidae; genus Cygnus; species Cygnus olor. The sequence continues at coordinate 11,755,095 of NC_049179.1, forward strand.
TTGAGCTTAGCCATCCTTCATGGCACAGCCAAGCACTTGGCATTGGTCATCGTTAGTGGCTTGTGCATGGGAGTTAGTGGCACAGATGGCACACGGTGAACGTGAACTGACCAAGCACTGCATGAATTTTGCTGTTCTGCCAGGATCAATGTGAAGCGAACCATCGACAGAGACTGCAACAGGCAGAAGAGAGCAAGAAACGCTTCCTGCAGCATCACAGCATACAGATAGTGAGTACTAAATAGCAGCCTTGGAGGACCTGGCAGCTGCTTGTTTTCACACGTAAATGTTCACTTACTTGTGTTTTAATGCAGAAAAGAGACAAGCAAAAAGAAGAGGAGAAAAAGAAAAAAGCTTGGATAAGCCAGGAACGTCAGAAAACACTGGAGAGGCTGAAGACATTCAGGGAGGTAAGTAATACAAACTGCAGTAGTCCTAAATGGTGTCAGAACACATCAGAAAGTAGCCATTGCTCACAAGTGAGCATGATCCAAATCGGAGACCACTGTTTGGGTAGCCTGAAAGGATTGCCTGTAATGAGGATTCAGTCCACTAAGGAAGTAGTGGACAGACTAGTGCAGAGCCTGCTGCAAAGAATAGAAATGAGGAAATGACTTTGAAAGAAATACCTTTATGTTCTTTTAAATGTGGTCAGTGTTCAGTGTTTTCCTTGAGTGGTACAGGTTTGTGCTCTGTGGCTTTTTGTCTCTTTGGGGATGCTGTTTTGGCCAAGCCAATGGAGATGTGACTCTGCTTTACAATTTGTTCTTTTTTTTAGAAGTGTCCAGCTCATGTTGTGCTGAAAACATCTTGTCCACAACCTCTCAGTCACGGGTTGCCACGAAGTGTCACCCAACGGGCTGCAGTACCGTGCCCTCCACCTTCATCAAGAACAAGGCCAGCACCAGAGCAGCCAAAGAGCTTGCTGATAGTAGAAACCAAAGCATCAGAAGCTCCACAGGAGAATATCCCAGCAGATATACCTGTCCAGATTCTTGTTACTGCTGGTGAATCAAAGCAACAAAAGGACAATGAAGAGTTGGTGGTCTCTCCATCCTCCCCTCCACCACCGCCATGTCTACCACCTCCGCCCCCACCTCCTCCCTTACCTCTCCATTTAAAGACACGATCTCCAGTAGAGGACAAGCCACTTCCCCTTAGAGCTGATGGCCCTGCAGGAAGCTCTGCACTGCACAAACAGGATGACTCATCCATGAGGTCTATAAATAATTGCATAGGTAAGTAGGCTCACGTTGACTGGTGTTTTTCATTTTTCATTGTTTGTATTTTTCAGTTTTCCCTCCCTCTGTTTCTGGCCAGTAGTAGTGTGCACTCTCACTCAAGAGAATGGAGCCCTGAGAAAGCTTTGATTGAGACCACATACAATAACACTGACTGTTACTCAGGACCCTGAATGAGTAACTGATTCGTTGATCCAGTTTGATGTGCTTCACCAGGGTCCTGACTTCCGGAGCGTGTCACTCAGTGTTTTTGGGAAATGCTGTCAAGTTGGACATTCTGGTCAATCTTTTACCCTGTTTGAACTTGAATTTCTGCTGTAATCTGACATCTGTAAAGTACAGCCTTACAAGTTAGATTAAGTCATGCTTAATGACAGCACTACCAGTTCTGAGGAGATCTTAATTCAAGACCTGTATTTCTCATGATCCCACTGGTGTAGTAGGTAGAAAGGTGTCAGAGGAAATTCCAAGGGGAGAGGGGATTTGTGTTACTCGTGCTGATGAGAAGCAGTCTTTATTACCAGACTTACTCTTGCCACAATTTTCCAGCAGTTGAAATGAATGTGTCATTTTGATGGTGGATTAATCACCTGTCCAGTGAGAAGACTACTGTGGGTAAATCTGTGGTTGTGCTAAGGCTATTCTTTAGTGTTTGTGATTTCCGTACTACAGAGCTAGCAGCTGGGCTGCTTGCATTTCTAAGGTATGCACAGCCTGTGTCCATTTATGGTTTGCTTTGTTTCTAAATAAAGGTTTCTTAAGAGAATTCATGCAGAATTCAGCCAGGATTTGAAAGGCAGATGGATAGCTTTGGCATACTTGCATTCCTAGGGCAAAAATTCTGCTCTGTTACACCTCTGCTTTGTTAGTAAGATCCTGCAGGTATAATTGAAGGCTGAACTCTGCAATTGAAACGCAGTAGTTTGAATGAGAATAGAGTTCAGCAGCCTCTCAAGGCTGCACTGGTTACATCCTGCTAACAGGCTTATTTTTGCCTCTAAAGCAAGCAGATATTCTTACTATGTCAGGCAGATTGATCTAAGTTGGAAGGCAGCAATTTTTTATTGTCATTTTTCACAGTAGAGCTTATACTAGACTGAAGCAGGTCTTTAAATGTAGTACATTCCTTTTCAGACTGTTCACAATACATCTAAGCAGCCTTTGTATCCCCTCAGTTAAAAGGCAAACCACAGGCAGAAACAACGAGGAAAGTTCAGCATTTTTAGTTCTTCCAAGGTGTGAGGAAGTACAAGCAGTTGAAGGGCTGAGATGCAGTCAGGTTACCATGACAAACCACTGTGCATCCAGTGGATCAGTGTGTTAGCTTCAGGCTGAGAGGTCCATGGGATTACTGTACCACAGAAGCTCATAAAAACCTTTGATGAGCAACAGGAGTTGTACACCAGAGTATTCTGACTGCTACTGGAACAGCCTTGATAGTAGCTAATATTTACTACCACTCACAGCCTAGCATTGATGTTTCATTAATTTTAGATAAGAAAAATACTTTTTTGCTCATTGGAGAGATCCAATAAGTTGCATACACATTTTATGAAGAAAAACAGCATGTTAATTGGTGTAGTAGTAATTGATAAATTATTGCCATAAGAACATACTGCAACAGCTTTGTGAACACATTGTGTTATATATTGGCTACTCTTGTCTTTGCACATGAAAAGCCAGGAGAGGTTCATATTCTGGTGCTGAAAATAGTCTCTAATGTATTATCATACTTCCCAAAGGCAGTGTCTCTTATTACTTGTTAGTCTGACTACTCTCTTACCGTGCAGCCCATTCAATTAATAGGTTTAAGACTTAACTTACTGGAAGGCTTTTCAAGACAACTTTGCGCATCTTTGTTTGATCCTTTTCTGGCATATCTATCACTCTGAAGGTACCACAGAATTCAGCAGAATGTTTTATTTTCAGTGCTTGATGTTAATCTCATAACCCTCTGCGCACTGCGCATGACAAAAATACTTTCAGCTGTGAAGCACAGATGGTCTGGACCTGTGGCTGTAGGAGTCGACTGCTGTCCAGGGAAACTGCCTTCCCTGTCTGACAGTCTGATGCTGGCAACAAAGAATCCAACAACAGGAGTAAACCACAAATTACACCATGTATTAAGAGACCAAGTAGAAGCTTTCTTAATGTGATGTTCTTTACGGTATGAAGTTCAGAAACATAGCCTGAGATTTAAATCATGTTGTAAAACAGGAATTATTTTTTAAGTCCATACAGAAAAAGAGCTGCCTGCCTGCTTAGGGCCTGATCTAGCTCCTACTGACTGACTTCAGTGGTGTAGTTTGAAGCTCTTCTACTCAGATCTTTTCATTTTTCTCTTGACTGAGCAAAAATGCAATTGACAGACTCAGCAGGCATCTGAGCAAACTAGTAGGAATGGTAGATTGTTTCTAATACAAAGTACAAGAGATTTTTTGGTTCAGTAATTTTTTTTGAAAGCCCATAAATTTACGACGAAAAAGAAGCATTCTCGTTTGTATGTGATTCTTCGTTAGTGCACAACCTTGTATTATGTTGAAGAGGTGCTGGATTCTCAGTTCAAAATACAAAGGTTCAACTCCTCAGCTCCAGAGCTTGGCATTGCGGAAGCTTGTAAGAGTCTGTGCCAGAACGGACCATTCTTTTTCCTTTCTGTAGTAAAGATGAGAGGAATAACCCTGAGCACATCGGTAGGGTTCTTTACCTCTTAAGCGTGGTTATTTTGATCTTTCTTCTGGTAACATTACACTTATCTGTTGCAGGTACAATGGATGAGGTTTTGGCTTCTCTAAAACGTGGTGAAGTTCACCTTCGCAAAGTGGAACGGTCAAATCCGTATGCCTCTGTGAAAGACAGCATCCTCTCTGCCATACGGCAGGGAGTTAAACTAAGAAAAGTGAATCGAGATACTGAGAAAGATGTCAGTAACGGATCCTCTAATGATCTGGAGAGAAGCATTAAGGCAGCCATCCAGAGAATTAAGAAAATGTCTGCTGATTCTGAAGAAGAGGAAAACGATCAGAATAATGGAGAATGGGACAGCTAACCAATTTAAAGTAACAGACTACTGACTGAAACAGAGTATTGGTCTCATTTTGCACACTATAGAAGAATGTATCTTTCAAAATGAAAGAAGTGTGATTGTGTGCGTATGTGTTCTCATGGTGCAAAATTTTCTGTAGAGTAAAAGGATCCTGATGGTTTTCTACAGGAACTACAGATTCTTATTTTTGCATGAGATATCATACTCCAAATTATGCTTGCAAGATTCTTACTTTTGCATGAGATATATTCCAAAATACATTTGCATTATTTGATATTTCTGGCTCAAGTATGTAGGATTTTCACCGCATCAGAAGACAGCTAAAATACTAGAGTAAAACATACATTATTTAGCTTGTTACTACATTGTAGGTTACACAAAACTCTTCAGGAATGAAACTGAAAATCTATTTTGTCATATAAAAGTATAACACAACATGTGATGGTAAAGGCAGACCAGAACACTTAGCATAATTCAGAATTTTTCATTCCTACCTCTTTTGCCCAGAAATTTATTTAAAATGTTGCTTGTCTAACACAGTTCACTCAAATAACTACATTGGATGCTCCACTCATGGTCATGTTGTAAAATGTGTGCTTACAAAGGAGCTTAGCAGTGTTGAATGGGTTAATTACTATCAAGTTTGAGATAAAAACTACTGTAGTAATTACTGAAAAGTTTGATTTTTAGCCAGAAGCTTAAATGTAGTGTTTCTAGATGCAAAGTGTTTTGCATACGTTTGCAGCTGCAATGAACTGTTGGTGTGGGAGAAGGCCAAAATATTGTATATAATATTGTCTTGGATGTAGTCCTGTAAAACAGAGCTGCATTTCTCCACTGAGAATGTCAATACATGTTTATAGCTACTCTGAATTTAAATTACCTGATAGCCTTGTAAATGACAGTTATTTGTATTGTGCCTGGAACCTGACTATTTAAAAATTCAACCACATTTCATTTAAAGACTCTATTTTGGGTAATTAGTTACAAAAATTATTCACAATTTCTTTTGGAATTTATACTGACCCTTAATAAAAATATATCCTGACAGAAGTGGATTCAGTGTGCTCTCATTTTCAGATTCTGCTGTGACATAAAATTCACTTGCACTATAGTACTCTGGATTTTGATAATGTCAACTGTACAGCAGCCATGTTGTTATGCTAATGGCATATGTAAATGCCCTTGTTTTCTGAAATATGAAATATAAATCAATAGCAAGTTTGCAAATATGGTGCCTTATCCCTGTTTTACTGTAAATGGATCTATTTAATTAGTAAATGCAGCAATTTTCGTGACAGGAGCAACAGGTGGGGATTCATTTTTTACCATTTTGTCACCTGCTTTTTTGGGAGTGAGATTTTTTTTTCTGTCCACTAACACCAAACCAAGCAGACAAAAGTGACAGCAGAAGCACAGGCCCATGCTTTATCAGCACGAGACACCTCTGATGTAATGCCTGCAGAGGGGAGCTGGTGCGCACAGGGCCACCGAGTGCCAAGGCCAAGCTCAGCTGGGTGTGAGGCCTCACTGAGCTGGGGAGGGGCAGGGGTATTTTATGGCACAGAATTCAGCATCCCATGTGCTGAATTTCTCACATAGAACAGGACTGAGGACAAAATCTCATCCTTCAGTAGGATGAAGCTGAGCAAAAACTTATTGCGAACATAGAGAGCTCTTCCTCAAGGTTACATGAGATACAGGCTCTTGAGCTTCATGTTTTGAGGTGTGGTTGTGGAAAGGGTGAACTGAAGAAAGGGACAAAACAAAATAGAACGACGTATATCTTTCCAAATCTGCTGTGTTTTCAGCAAGCCCTGAGGCCTGTTCCTGGTGTTGCTGCCACACTGCAGCCCATAGGATGATTGTGCCCTGCAGCCATGCGTGCGTTTGCTGCTGTGAGGCTCGGTTTGTTCCACAGGGCCAAGCCACAGCAGCTTTTCTTTGAGATGCCCCAATATAAGAGGACCAAAAAAGGTTCCTTATTGAAGTACTTTCAGATTTATCTTCTGGCTCTCTGTGACTGTGATGTGTACCGTGCTGCTGGCACCGGGCTATTTGCATCATGCAGGGACAAAAAAGTGGAGAAAGTGGGGTGGCTGCTTGGCTCTGTGACGAGCTGCTCTGCCAGACAGGATTAATATTAATCTGCAGAACTGCTGTGACAGCTCTTGAAATGTAATACCTTTCTTAAAGCATCTCCTCCGGGGCTAGTAAATGGACCCTCTCAGTGGGAATAGTCTGCCCTGACTGTCCATCTGTTAAACCTGAGAAATGCAGCTGTCTGTCTTTAAAGGGTTAATAGTGCACAGAACTGCTGTAGCCCAGCAAGGAGGCAAAGAGTTGGTTCCTACAAATCAGTCAGTGTCCCGGCAGCTTGTGAGCTCTCAAACTAGACATGGGCAGGCCAGGCAGCTGCTGGCGGTATTTTTAGGGAGGTTTAAAGTTAATGTATTCAAAGACTATTTGGTCTGATGGAGAGAGTTTCCCTTTGACAGCTAGTGCTTTGATCGCAGCATGAGCAGGATCGCACGCAGCCGGCACCCAGCGCCTCTGAAGCTCCTCCTCACGATGCTCCTCTGTGAAGAAGCCGCCAGCAGGACACAGGGCTGATTCTTGGGCTGGGTACGGACTCTTTTCTTCTGCAAAATGATACTGCATTAGGTGAGTCAGGGCTGAATGTGGACACCCCAAAGTGATCCAGAGGCTGATCTAATGGGGTCTTAAGGAAGGATGTCACTTGGTTCGTGCATGCAGTCTCAGCTCAAAGAGCCTCCTTGGACTCATTTAATACCATTTGGCAATTGATACTGATGTATGTAATGTGCTTCACCCAATGTTAAAGACCCCAAGGACTCCCCCCATTCAGACCATGCACTCCTCCTTCCTGCACCTGATTTCTAAACTGTGCTGCTGGCAGAGGCCGGGGAGCAGCCTGTGTGCCCATGCCCTCACGGCTCTGAATGGCCCGAGGGCTGCAGCCGGGTTGATGGTATTGAGCAATGTCTGCCGGCTCGGTGTCACTTCTCCAACCCATAACTGAGCAACTCCAAGGCTTCACTGCCTTATGGAAGGCTCCGACAGGGCGTGGTTGTTGAACTTATCTGCTTCTTTAGCCTGTTTTAAGACTGATCATTGCAAGCAGAACAAGAGGGCCATACTGTGCCTGACAGCTGCAGCCACTTGCCTTTCTCTGCCTTCTTGTTAAAACAGCTGGACAAAGGCTGAAATCCCATTGCTGGTGCTGCTGCTGCTGGTCTCCTGCTGCCCCTCATGCCCCAGAAACCCCTTCGCCCACTTCCAGTCACTTCTTTTATCCCTTAAAATGAGAAAATGCAGATATATGTCAGGACACCTGGAGCAAGAAGAACAAAGCTGATCAGTATGAAAGCGTTCATTAGGAAAACAAAAAGATGAAAAATGCTTCTTGCTGCTGTCCTTTTTTACAGGGAAGAGGTGGGTAGATAAGTGTGCACCCTTTGAGAAAAATGAGATTTGAGGTTATGCATGCTTTCAATTGAAAAGCATTTTTAATCCCCAAACTTCCTGTTTGCATCAGAGAGAACAGTTGCACACTGCATGCCATAATAACGTGGTATTGTGAGAAAGAGGAATGCATCATTTCAATTAAATCCACAGCGATGATAAAAGGTGAATGGTATTGAAGGCATCTTTTAATAAAAGCCACGGCAGAGCCTGGCAGTGGAAGCAGCTCAGAACAATATGTGACCGAATCCCTGTGGAGGGAGCACACACTGGAAGCTGCTCCAGAACATGGCATTTTTTTTCCTGGTGAAAAAAGCGTGTGATTTTCATTCTCAGCATGTCATGCTAAGCTGAAAGCAAGAAGCAGCAGAATTAAATCTGGTCAGGTAGCAGTGACATTAACAGCTCAGCTACTAGTGAAAATGCTGTGTAAAACAAGCCATCCTTAGCAAGCCATTGCTCTAGCATTAAAAATGATTCACCAAGTGCTCAGAAAATATATTTAACCACAATCTACCCTTGCTTATTTTCCATCGGACACCCCTTCCTGCCCCAGCTCCCCAGCCCCTTCTCAAGCTCCCCTCTGATTATCTCCCAAGCAAATCCTCCAGGTTTATCTACCACAGTTTTGGGGCTTCATCCTCTGGCTTCAACCCTTGGCTGGGGGTGATGGCACCTCCCAGAGGACCAGCACATCTCCAGCAAAGAGCAGAGGACATGGGCAAAAAACAGCCTGGGCAGGGGGCTGCAGGTGAGCGCAGCCAGCCCCGAACAAGTGCATTCCAATGGAAAAGGGAGCAGCGAGCCACAGCAAAACACAGAACTGCCCTGCTGATAGCCAAAGGATGTGGAGTGTGGGGAAATGCTCTTGCATGGCTTTTGTTTTGGTGGTGAACAGCGCGTTATCCCGAAACCAGGGAAGTGCAGATTTCCACCATCCCCTCCCTCCCGGCTGGGCTGCAGCTGGGAAAACGCACTCAGCATCCTACCAGGAGACTGGTCTGATCCCAGTTTGATTCAGTTAGTCACTCTTAATGTCATAACAACACTTGTAAATGCCCTCTGTCCCAAGGCAATATGTCCTGCCTTACTCTGAACACCACCCTATAGATGTCTGTTCAAAGCACAGGCTAGCTCAGAACCAGCAGCCACCCCCACTCCATCCCAGCTTCCATCCGCCTCCCACAGAGGCAGGTTTGAGAGCACCAGACCAGTGACGGGGTCCTGGTCCTTCAGCAGTGGGCACTACAGGCACTGGGGTGACGAAGCAGATCTGTCCTGCTCCAGGAAAGATGCTCGAATCGATATTCATCAGCAAGTGAGTCACTGCCCGTCCCACGGTCTCTTCCTGCTAAGCAGCGGTGACGGCAAAAAGGGATTGAGTGCCTACATGTCCCCTAGCCTACACGGAAACTCTGCTGCTGTCCCCTCCTCCAGAGCCGTCAGGCCAAGTACTTCAGAATAAATATGCTGAGAAGTGTGCACGAACACACGAGTCTGCAGCCAGGCACACAGAGGGGAAAAGCAGAGGTACATTCTGTCTGCTGTGTCCAAAGGAGTGCTTTTCACATGTAAACGCTGTGGGAATCAGATTGTGGGGACCCTTGGGGACAAGGCCACTGCCTGCCCTGTGAGGGCAGGGTCCCCACACCTGCACCTGCCTCACCGGACCAGCCTCTGTCCCCGCAGGATCGCTGCCAGCACTGTTTCCCATGGCAATGTGAGTGGCTTTCTGGCAGGGTTGCAGTCATCTGTACAGCTATAATTAACCTTCAGCTGGGTAAAGAGACATCTGGACCGGAGGAGAACCAGGCGTCTAGAGAAACCCCTCAATACATGCCTCCTCTGCTGGCCTCATCTATGAAGGAACACTCACCATTGAGGAGGGGGGTGTCTGTCGTCTGCTTGGCCACATCGTGATCCAGAAGCAAACAGCAAAAAGAGACTGGAAAGCACAGCCGGGGCATGAAGCACAGCAGCATCCTGCATCCCCTGGGGAGCTCATGCTCAGTGTTATCTGTTTACACACATAACACTCCCATAACCTTCACCTTCACATCTATTTATCACATACAAAAACAGGGACTTGTACATCAGTAATACTCTATCCATGCATTTACGTTTCTTTTTGAAAGAGGAGACATGATCAGCAATGCTGGTTGTATCCCAAAATGACCGAAAACCAAATTTATAACAGCATCTATAGCTGCTTCTGAAGAAAGCTGTCCAGCGTTTGTTCAAAACCTTGGCAGGTCTCCAGTTCCCACCTGTGAGATAAAAAAGCACGAAAGCTGAAGCTGTGCTTCCCTAGGGTGGGGACATCTCACCTGATGGAGGGGCCAGGACCCTGGACTCCCCTCATCTTCTGTTTGTACCAACAAGGCATACAAAGTCTCAGTTTAATGGAGAAGAGCAATGCTGCTGTGCAATGTGTCACTGTCTTTTTTTTTTTTAAACAGCATTTGTGTGTGTCTCTCAGCACTGTCCTGAAGCTATTCCCCTCCCACTGCAATGACTGTGCTGATGACCATGGGACCTCTGCACTGTAAGGAGGAAGTGAATCACTGCAATTTCCCAGGTTTCAGAGCCAGGGATTATCTCTATAAATGCACCCAGCACTGCTGTATATAAGCAGGATTTGAACAACGTAAATAATTTCTTTCTTGGGTTCTTTCTTCATGAAACTCCAGGATCTCATTTGGCATCATTCATTGCCAGGCTAATGAACAATGCAAACCTGCACTTGCCGAAAAATGAAAGCCGTGGCTAATGGCAGCAATGAAATAAATAGCAAAAGCCTAAAAATAAATTGCTTTGAAAACTGATACAATTCAGTATGACATGATAATGCAAAAAGGTTTCTTGTCTGGGTGTTATTTGTAATTCCCTGTATGTCTGAATTCCCTCCAGCCAGCATACATTAAACACAATCCAAAGCATATGCAACAAATCATATTCAATGATGGAAACTTGGGAGAAAAGCAAGAAAGAGCTTGATCTCTCTTGATTACAACAAGCCACAGACTTCTTTTTTTTGCAGACTGCCAGTACCACGGAGTGAAGAGCACATTAAAGGAAAAAAAAAATACTCAAATCAATGTCCTTCATGTAATGATGAATATATCTGCTCATAAATGTGAATAATTAGATGTAGACCACTGTCACAAAATGTTGTTCGGGGTATGTAAGCCCTTGTGCAGACTGTGGTGTCCATCCCAACAGGGGAGGAGGTCGGTGTGGTGATTGGCGCGGTGATGCTGGTCCACACGAGCACAAGGACAAGTGTTTGTTACAAGAGGCCTTGTGCATTGCAGCCCAGTTGGCCCCGAAGCTCCGTTCAGGCAGGATTGACTCAGAAAAATGTTTTTAGCTGCTGCTCCTGTGCATATGGGGCCTTAAAGAGGCTGGGCCCCAAATTGTCACTAATATAAAATCAACAGCTTTCCATCTAGAGAGCATGTCAGACAGCGCTTCTAGGAAGATTGAGCTGTTCTGACAAGGTATTGAAATGTATTTGATTTCAAAGGAAGGTGTTAAGACCTGAAGGGGAGCTAGCAAGGAGATTGGGCTTTGAAGGATTCACAGGCAGAGGTGCGAGTTAAGTACCACTCAGCTGCGACGGTCTGGCAGATGTTCCCAGCCATGCGTGATTGCAATAAGCTGGGAGGTGTTTGCCTTGTAAAGGTTAACCAAGCTCTTAAAATTCACCAGCCCTCAGACCTTTGTAGGCCAGGACGTGGGACAGCTACATGGCCACGCTGCTCTGATGCGTGTCAGGTAATATCATCAGAAGGCGTTCCAGGTTGCCCACCTGGCCTTTACAGAGCTCATTTCTGAGGCTGGATTGCCGCCTTCAGTGCTGCCAACTGCAATCAGATCTGGCAGGGCCCCCGGTAGGGTAGTTTCTGCTGTTTGTAAGGGGTGGTTAGGCTTTGCTCCAGGCAGTGCAGTGGCTGAAGCACAGCTGCAGGGCAGGGCCAGAGCTGCGTTCACTGCCTGGCTTTACCTCTCCAGCCGTTGCTGCTATACACTGATATCTCACACACACATTGCAATTGTTCACAGGACAAGGCTGGCCTGTTCCACGTTAGGCTCACTGGTGTGCTGTTCTGCTCTGGTCGGCAATGCTGATTAGGTAAAGGATATCTATAATCTTTAAAATGATTTACTAGCTTTTGGACACTACTTAGGAGATAAAAAGAAATAGATGAAAATGCAGACATTTCGCTACTTATAAACTGACAGAGGGTCTCTACTGCAGGGAAGTGTGCAGGATCCACAGGATGTTCAGAAAGGTGGTGAGAAGGATGGGATTTGTGCGTGAGCAACAGCCAGGTCTCTTCTGAAGTCTGGAAACAGTGATGAGAACAACAGGTAATTAACACCTTGGGTTCCCTGCCCTTGTTCGGTGCAGGCATACCTTTAGATGAAAAGTGTGGCCGATGAAAAGTGTTTGGACAGGGTAACGTGGGATTTTGTGTAAGTCCAGCTCTGTCACCAGTTACATGTGGCACACAGAGAGCAAGCCTGCTCCTGCCTGGTGGTCTTGCCCTGCACACACTGCTTTTATACAGCACTTCCCGTGGTGGTGTGGTGGTTTCTCCCTCTAAAAGGAAAGATGTTAGAGTTTAAGCTTTTCCTGTGTTGCTGAATGAATACACGGAGCGCGCAGAGAATACCAGAAGGAGCATATATTACAAAGTCATTCATCTGCTGATGTGTCAAACATTACACCAAAACTTCATCTCACCTTCACTTGTATTTTCATCAGAAATCCCAAGGTGGCATATCACAGCTCGATACCATGTAGCTAGGCAAAAACCTGTTTAATGAATAACTCGAGAGGTACAAACCCCATTTTGGAGGCTCTCCAAGCTTTCTGATACAAATCCAGTCAAAAGTGAAAATGAAGGGATTATCGGCACGCAGCAGCTGATTTCCCTGACAGCTCTCTGGCCCGGCTGTTTCTGTTGGAAGCGTTCATCATCTGCACGCCAAGCAGCCAGCGAGGAGCAGCCTTTCCCGCTGACCACTTGCATTCTACTGCAGCACACATAAGCTGCTTTCAGAGCTCATGGACTGCTCAAGTTTGCTGAGCTGCTTGTCAGAGCTATTGATGGCTCCTTGTAGAAGAGCTTTGGCGAAAGGTCAGGGGCAGATGTGCTTCTTGCTCACCCCAAGCCTGACATTTGCAACCTTGTAACCCAGAGTAACAAAGGCACAATGAGCCTTATCCATTTAACATTCTTCAAGCCTTTTCAATTCCTTTGGGAAAGCCTGGGCTGATGCCAAGACAGCAAACACTGTTTCTGTACAATGAATACAACGATGCTGAGAGCATGTTTATGTACAATCCGGAGCTGCACTGCAGTGCTACCCTCTCCCCAGGGATGGGCTGTTGAACAAGGACTGTGTCAGCAGACACCAGTGGGGACCTTGGAAAACTCCTTTGAGAGGGCTCTTGATAACCTCTGGATGCTGACGGAGAAGATGATTGATGTCAAAACACCTCTAATTTCAAAGCAAAGAGTTAATTCTGAGTCCTATTAGTCCCTCCGAATAAAATGCCAGAGTAGCTCTAGCTGCCCCTGGGGCTGCTTCATCTGTTACAGGACTCCCATGGGGCTTGGGGTATGCTCGGTCCTGAGCATCCTCCAAAAACGGTGACAAAAAGCCTTCTTCTACTGATAGGCCTTTCTCAGCACGCACTAAGTCCCAAATTTCATGCCACAGTATTTCTAGAAACTACTTTTCCAGTGTAGCATGCATGTACCTGTCCAGCCCTGGATGTGCTAACAGTATGAAAGAAGTGAAAGAGGACAAAGGCTATTAAGCTCCACCTCATGGAAAAAAGGTTTTAAAGAGGGTGTATCTAAGGCACTATAGCATATGTATAGATCAAAATCACATTCTTCTTATTAAATAACAGGATTACCTTGAGTTCAGCGTCACAATCACCTGATACACTTCAGGGAAAGGACGTTCATTTTCTGAAGTCAATGAAGACAGTGAGACAAGAGATTTTACTTAAACTATATATTTTTACATAAAACAACTTTATGTTACAATAAAATCAGATAAAAATCACAAAGTTGTATAATAAGTTCATAAAGAAAAAAATCAAGTTTTTCTTTTATATATAAAACCCAGCATTTACTGCTACTAGGAGTCTAAATGTTAACAATGACTGTCCATGGCCAATTTGAGAAAAAAAAATAGGAGGAAAGTACTTTTTCACAGCAGACAAAATGACGAGGTAAGAGATGTTTTTACAATGATCCAACTGTAGTAAACACTTCAGTTTTCATTAAACCATATACTAAATATAACAAAACCAAAGAAAAATATACATTTAGAGCACTGCAGTGTTTTCCCACAGTTGTATATCAACAAATTGTCAGTCATTCACTAAACTTTACTTGAAACAGTAAAAACAGGGTGTATGTTTATCTTCAGTACTAAAATCTCATAATAATCTAAATATTTTGGTATAGCAGACCACACTAAAACATTCCCAGAACTTTCAACTACAAGGGATATATTTATGTTAAAATCAATGTGCTTTGTTTGTTCTTCATGATGAGTTTTACAGAATATTATGTTCATGATCACTATTAGGCAATTAAATGAAAACATCTAAATGCTGCAAAATACTCTTTTATTGAGCATAACTCCCTTTTCACACACCCAGGTTAATCAATGTACTGCAAACTTAGAAGCTTAGTTCACAAAACTTGCATTATCAGTCTTTTTTAGCTAGTATATGGCTAAAATAATTATTGCTGACCAGTGTTAAACAAAAATACAATAGCAGATAGATTTTTCTCAAGTGCCTGTCTTTGTATGTGCCATTATTATCAGGTAACTAAATGAACAGAAAGGAAAAAGTGATCTATTTCAAAATATGCATATAAAACTTTTTGGAGGTATAGGCACCTTCATTTGAAGACTGAGTTTAGGCTGTCTGTTAAAAAAAAAAAAAAAAAAAAAGAGAGAAGAGCGAACACAAAACACAGCAGAAAGTCAAACTGTGAGACATCCCAAAATACCCCAAGCAAAGCCCCTGGCCAGGACCAGCTCTGCCCTGCAGCCTGCAGGAGAAGCCTCCTTTTGGAAGCATGTCACGTTTACCATTTGTCTCCTGACTGTGTGTTTCACTTCAGGTATCTTACTGTTTACCATAGAGAACATTATTTAAGACAAGCAGACTTCACAGAATGGTCAAGTTTATCTTCTAAAAATCAGTAGAAAGCACTGAGAGCTCCTCAGGACTGCGTGTGTGTCATCCCAGCCACCTGTGTAGGTCAGCTCACAGGTCTCATGACTCTCCACTTGGACCTGCTTCTGGATTGAACACCGTGTGCCTACGTATTGCTTTGCCTGACACACAGCTATGTGGTGAGCATAAGTCATGGGAAGAAGTGTGACCGTAGGGTAGCTCTGTGTCTTACAGCTGCTAAACCGTGCCCACCACCACAAGATGCTCCCCCAGGGCTGAACCTGCCTTCCTGCCTCTCTCAACGTCCCACTGCAGAGCCCCCATGGGACAACAACAGCTCTTCGTGTGCTTGATGGAAAGTTTCTGAGTGTAAGCCAGCACTGTTTGATTGGTCCTGCTAGGCTCTCGTGCTGCTCGGCTGTGGGTGGGTGTTCACCTCTCATTCCCCACATCGCAATGTTTCTGATATGCTGAAGACTTTTTGATATTTTCAGGCTTCACAAGCCCAGAACTTCCCAGACAAAGCGGGAGGAGCCGACTGCTCGGCAGTGGCCATCCTACACCTAGACAGTCTGGGGCTGCGGATGGAGCACATCCTTCACTGAAGCTCTGATAAAACGATCAGCAAACTCAGCTGCTGCTTAAGCAACTTACACCTCTTTCGTTTGGATTCAGCCTCTGTAATGCACTGAGATGAATGGAGCGCTTCACCCTGATGGTGGCGTTATCTTGGTTAACCCATAGGCTAAGGAAGACAATGCTGTATTTGTTAGAAGCCATTATGCCTTTGAAGGGCTGTGTTTGGAAGAGCCTAAGGACACGCTCCGGGTCATGGCAGTGGCAGTGATGGGGACTTGTCCTCTGTTGGCTGGGGAGCAGTCAGAGGTGACCAGAAATGAATAAGGCAGCCATGGGGAGAAAGCGAACACTCAGGGAAAAAATTAAATGTTGTGACAGAAGAGTGACAAAGCACAGGGACAGTTTGTGCCTGGCTTGGAGGGGACATGGTGCTTTGGAAGTGATGACGGGATGTCATGGATAGCAGAAACCCTCCTGCTCTCTTCAGTTCATCGAGCTGCTTTAAAAAAAGTTCACACTACGTTTCTCACTAGAAATAAAATCAGATGTTTGTATTAAAAAAAGGTATTGCCTAAATAGCATGTGTTTGCTGGGCACAGGCACACCTAGTGTAAAACCATTTGAAAAGAAGAGTGTACTTTGAAAGGTAGGATACACAAAGCGTGAGGAGGCACTGAATTACTTACAAAAACTATGGTTTTCTTGCACTTAGTTCACTTAGTAAAAAAGATGCCAACTAGACCCAGACAGAAAAACACTGGAAAGTATTGATTTTGCTGAAAATGCACTTTTAGGGCAAAAAAAAACTAATTGTGAATTTGACTCAAATTCAGCAAATAAAGATTCAGTCAAATAGGAAAAAAGCAAAAGGTCAAACTGTTTTGTTTTGGTGTGTGAAACAAGGTTTTAATTTTTTTTTTTCATTTTGAAATAATTTATTACAATGATTAGGCTAAGGTCACCTTCCAAAATGCTAAATATGCTATTTAGTATCTGATGAAGCAGTTTATTCCCCTTGACAGCAATTATCTCAAGGTATTTTTCTGTCGCTGAACATTTTGAAGTTTTCAGTAGAACTGTTTAGTTTATCCCTTATTTTGGCCACAGAACTGAGAGAAAAAGAACAAAACACAACATTATTCAGCAGCTCTAACACCAGGTCAAAGGAATATCTCAGTGGAAAACAGAAGACAGACAGACACTCTCTAACCGGGTGTCCAAAGAGGTCAGCACGGATGTTTGCTCCCCGAGCCACCAGCCCGTGGGTGCCACCAGGGCAGGACACAGCTGGCGGGCAGCAGTGCGGCGGCGGCGCTGGCGCTCGGTGTGCCACGCACAAGGCCTTTGCCAACAACAACCGTGCAGCTGAGGTAGGAGATATCCTGCCAAGAACCACTCGGAGGGAGAAACCTGTGTCTGGAAGGTGAATCCAGGGTTGTTCAAGGTGAGATCCAGCCTCGCATAAAGAGACCTCCACTTAGGCTCAATGGAAGTAGAGTTAACCTTCCTCATCAGTGATGGCATGGGGAAATCTGGGTTTGCACAGCGCTGCAGAGTTGCAGTAATGAACAGAAACAAGCTCTGTACTGAGTAGCGGAGATGAGCAGCTGTTGGCAGCATCTGAGGCCATTTCGGAGACATTTGTGGGCTGGGGGAACTCCTCCTGCACAGCCATAGCCATGCCTGCAAGATGCTGCCAGGGGACAGGAGGCATTTTGATGCCAGGACAAGTCCCAAGGAGCCGCCTGGGGCTCACAGTTTGGCACAAGGGGGTTGCTGCCAGACCTTCACAGAGCTTCTAGGAAGAAATGGTGTTTTGTACCCCCCATTTCCCACACAGTGGGATCAATGGGCTTCCAGCCCTGGGGCAGGGGCTGGAGAGAGGAGCTGCAGCTGGCGCATGCCTCGCCAGTGTGCTTTTGTATTTAGAAGAGGAAAAATAGAATGGAAGAGAGGGAAAGGTTAAAAATACAGAGTTTTGGGGAGGTTGTAAAGGGGTTATACATAGAAGCTCTCAACTTCCTGCGGTTGGGAAGGAAAAAGAGAGAAAGGGGATGATTATAGCAAGACCTTGGGTGCTTGGAGGATGGAAACATGCTTGGAGTTTCCCACATCATACAGCTGTGCAGAGGCATTCCTGACAGCTCAACATCACAGCAAGAGCAAATACAGAGAGCATACATTTGGGGTCAGACTAGGAGAGGCAGCACAGGGATTCCTGGAAGGTCATCCCTTATCGTTCCTCTAGTGAGCATGAAGCAGCCAAAAATAATTGCCCATGTCACAGCTACGCACTGGTTTAACATGCTGGTATTAAACCTGATCTATTAGATTGATGCAATCCCATAGAAACACTTTTCCTGCGATTTAAGAGTGGCTTAACAGGTTCCTAATGAACTGAATCTGGGATAGACCTGACTAAAGCTAGAAAAACAAAAGAATAGGGATTAACCTCAATAAAATAGCTTTTTCACAGGTCTTTTGCACCCCTCTAACCAGAATGACATTGAAAAAGTGTATTTTATATTAAAAACAGAGCAAAAAGCCTAAGATCACTCAACAGCAAAAAGGAAGCAGAAGATGGAGCAGGTTCCTCCATGCGAAAGCAATGAGCACTGTGACGGGAGGCCCCGACCACCTGTATTGCTTGCAGCTCTTCACGGGGCTGTCTCCTGGCTCCCAGCTGACGCGGGCACCGGCTGCGCAAGGGAGCTCTACAGCAGCAGGGGAGGAGAGGAGAAGCGGGACGAGCTGCCTGTTACATGATCGAGTCTGTCTGACTTGCTATCAAATAAGAAGACTAAAAATGGAGATTGCTTGCTCACAACCACACACAGCCTCTGACGTCATTTTCAGTTTTGAGAAGTCTGATCTAACCCCGCATTATGCAACTGTTGAATATTCCACACTGGCAAAGTCTAATTTTCACACGCCTACATGCTATGTACCTGATTTTTATTTTTATTTTTAAATATCAACAGCCTACAGCATTTTTTTTAAGAGACTTAAATGGTCATACTGGTTGTAAAAGGTCCTAGCTTCACATCTGTTGTTTAAAAGGATTAAAAGCAAAAATACAAAAAACTCCAGTCTAAACAACAGGCAATGATGATAACACAACAGTAACAGATGAAATGAAAATTCAAGGGACAATTGCAAACAGAACCTATCTCCAGCATGTGGATTATATGCCCATGTGCAAAAATTATTCAATGCTTGTTTCATGTATAACCCACATGTCTTTTAAAGGTCACTTTTATAATAGAGATGTGCTGAGAATAAAAAACAAACAAAAACAAAACAAAACAAAACAAAAAACTAAAAACAATATGCAAACAGCATGGCATGGGGATTTTATATGAGTCACTGCTGGAACGCACTAACCAGATGCTTAACCAAGCTTTCACCTGATATAAATAAATAATATCCCCTAAACAGAAGTTCTGTCCTGAATGAATTCAGATGCTGTGTAAACAGAATCTCAAACCAGGATACAGAGAAAGAAAAGAAAGAAACTGACAGCAGTCTTAGGGATAAAAGCAAAACTTAGGCTGAATTCTCCTCCCTGGTCCTCTGTACATCAGTTGGTGATGCAGAGACTGTCCTTCTTGCTGGAACCTGATGTACGACCTTGCATTACTCAAAATGTATTTAGAGCTGCTGAATAATCAGTGAGAGACTACAACCCTTTCTGCCTTTGTTTTTTTTTTTTTTTTTTTGACAGTCTAACTTTGTGACTAACACCCACCCCCTGTCCCCTGAGGGGGGAATGCAGAAATCATAGGAAAGAAAGACTTTGGGTTTCATGCAGTCATTACCTGCAAGTCTCCTGAGCAGGAAGCTGTTTCTGAGTAACACCCTTCCTACTAACTTTATGACGCTTGTCACATCAACGTCTCCTGATCTGCCACTGTGGAAGCTGAACAGCAGTGATCAATGTGCACAGAGGTGCATGTGCCCGGCATACAAAGCAGCAGTACGACTCCTTCCAAAATAAATATCTGGTCCCAAGACACAGGTGTGCATTCTTCAGATACACATAGTGGCTGAACTATACAGGTTCAAAACTGAGGGCCAAAGAGAGATGATCTTGCTAAGAAAGGGAAGCTGTTCTCTCCTACCAGTTAAGATGCTTGGCTTGAAGTAAGAGCTGGAATTCATTTCTACACTGTTAACTTTCCGTGGACCCAGGCAAGCACATGCTACCTGAATTGAAGGTTACATGAAATCCTCCGGATTTTTTCTGCGAATCAGGCCTGATTGACATGGTCCCTAAAGATACTGGCATGCGTGTGAAGTGATTCACTTGACTGCAGCTCATCACAGGCGCATTTTACCAGGTTGATTTACAAACTGCAGGAGCTCCATCTAATCTTCTCTTTGCTCCACCAAGGAATAAAAGTGTATGTTGCTAGGAGCGCTGATAGTCCGGACAAGAAAAAGACTTGTTTTCTGTTTCTATGGTTGCAACAGCCCTTAAGAAAGATATAAATTTCCCTGCAACAACTAACTGCATATTCATTTTAAGGTAGATCTAGTTCCAGATTCCTGAGACAGAACCCTCTACCTGTTCCCAACCCCACAAAGCCGGAGCAGCAATATAGAAAGTTTCTAATCTCAACAGAATTCAGTGAGCAGCATGATTGGTTTGGAAAACAAACAAACAAACAAACAAAAAACAAAAACCCAAAAAAACCACAGCAAATTT
This sequence comes from Cygnus olor, assembly GCF_009769625.2. Classification (NCBI taxonomy): domain Eukaryota; kingdom Metazoa; phylum Chordata; class Aves; order Anseriformes; family Anatidae; genus Cygnus; species Cygnus olor. The sequence continues at coordinate 11,775,374 of NC_049179.1, forward strand.
TCAGCCTCTATGTACAAAAATAATGCAAACAGGTGGAACATTCTAGTTATATTTTGTAAAACACACGTTTGAGATCAACAAAACATCAAACATCCAGACGCTAGATTACAAAAATCTATTGCCATCTAGTTGTCAACCCCAAGTTTAGACAGTCCTTGTCGGAAATCGTGTAATTCATCTATTTTCCCGTCTAGTACATCTAAAAAATTCTTTAATTCAGTTTTAAGGTTGGTCTGCCTATGTTTGCTCTCTTCAACTTCTGTCCTTAGTGTTCTGACTTTCTCTTCAAGATCTTTGTTCTTATTCTCAGCATCCTTAAAGACAAAAAAGACAGTAAGACGAATCATGGAGAAGAACGGTGAACAGCATTTAACAGAGTAAAGCAACAAATGGCACCAGATCAGAAAAGTTTGCTTCAACTTCTGCAAACTGATTAACACAAGCACCTCTGAAGCAACTGACAAGTGCTAGTCAGATTAAAGGGAAAAAAAGCCCATGCAGGAAAGGACACATTAAGTGGAAAAGATGCTTTGCATCAGATTTTGTCATTTGGTTGATATCTTAAAATTCAGCTGGATTTAAATCACACAGTGTGCATATATTTCTGTCATTGCTACACTTGCAGAATTAGACACTGTGCCAGCAATTACATACAGAATTATCTATGGCGGTTTAACCTTCAAAGACAAGCTTTAGAAAACACTGCCCGAGGAATAATATTGCTTTATTCAGTACTTTGGGATTTAGTGGTACTTTTTTAAAGTTCTGCATCGCCTCTGTGCAAGAGCTCAGGCATGCTATGGGGCAGCCCAGTAACACTTCCCTTGCTGAATTTGCTCCTGCTCCTGAGCTGTCCTGCCTGTTCTCCATTTCACGAGTGTAGGTGCATGCCTACTCTCCCCAAAAGCCAGAGGCATCATACTTCACCACGCTGAATCAAACCATCTGCAGCACCTGCCACCCCTCAGTAGCCTTCTGACTGACTTTACATCACTTAGATTATTAGAACGGTGGCATGATTGATTGGATGTGATTTTGTTCATGAGCCTGCTTATATCTGCCCTCCTTCCATGTATTAATTTATTGCACTTTAAGCAAGCCCTGACTCTAACAAGTGTTGGCCATGGCAAGCCATGAGCCCCGCTGGGTGTGACCACCTCCAGCCCCGCTGCAGCCAGCAGTGCTGAGATGAGGCAGACACATGCAGAAGGCAAATGCGGCATCCTGGGAACTTTGTCCCTGGTGGTATGCAGCTATGCGTATCTGCTTCTTTCCTAAAAGTCTCCCCTGGTGTCACCGTAGCGATTAGCCACAGGTCTTGGTGTGCTGCTCAGCACAGGCAGCTGCTGGCAGCTCCACCAGCATGAAGTAGTGGAAACATAGGATGGGGAATAGCCTGGAATCGGCAGGAGATGGATGCAACATGAACCTGGGTGAACCAATCTGTGCAAACAGCAAGGCAAAGAAACAGAGTTATTTATTTACTCCTGTGCTGGAAAGGGCACAGTGAATTTTGCAAGGAATTAGCATTTTTTGGTTTTGCAAAATGGAACTCTTTGCCTTCAAACCTTGAAGCCTGAGCAGAGAAAAGCATGTAGTTATAAGAAAGAAAATAGATGAATCAACTATTCGATAATTAATTTCATTGCTAAACTGTACCTGTAATTGTTGAGATACAGATTCACATTCTGACATTAGCTGTGGTATAATTTCACCCTGCTTTCGGAGCTCTTCCAGTTCCTTTGAAAACATGAAAGAAAAATAATTAATGCAAGTTTCAATTTAAAACATAATGAAAATTTGAGAATATGAAAGGACTTTGCATATTTTATTGTACTCAGCACAGTATTTGGATGTAAAATAATCAAAATAGCATGTCTGCATTCAAAAACACATGCTAATTTTCTGCTATAATACATTTTTTGTTATATTTTTGAGTTTGTTCTTCTACAACAGACAATGTAATTCAATATCTAGCATGAATGCCATTAATTATATTAATGAAATCTTAACCTAAAACACATATCCATGCGAAAGATACATTCAATAGGAGGGAAATCTGAAGTGCTGTAATGCTACAAGCAATTTATAGATGGTAGCAAAGAGCAAATTAGACATGAATTTTCAATGATATGTGGCAGCAAAAAAGGCCAGCGAAATTATGAACTGCATGTAGAGAGGCATCATTACAGAGCACAGCTGTGATGTGCTCTTCTCTGTCGCATAGCACTGAGCAACACCTCCCCAAATTTGTGTTCTGTTCTGGCACTGCAATCAAAATGGCTAGGACTAGCTGAAAGGAGTTCATGAAAAGAGCAATGTGACTTGAGAGGAGACCGTGTCTCTGGTGGAAATTAAGAGTGCTGACTACATTAACACCACAAATGAACACCACCAAAGTGGGTAGTAGGGAAAGACTCTAAGAAAGCCTGTGCATTTTGTAGAAGGATTGTCAGAGTGAAAAGCACGTTTGCAGGCTCAAGAGAAACTCTGTGCCTTGAAGAAAGTGCAAGATCCTCCTGCAGAAACTCTGCCCACATGGGTCATGGTCTCAAGAGCAAATACGTGTGTGTTGACACAGCACAGCAAAACTATTCCCTTCTGGAAGGCAGACTTCTTGGCTATGAAACGTAATTTCTTTCCCAACAGGTGAACTTACAGCATGATACGAGTGTAACAATACACAATTCATGCTCTTCCGCAGAGCCAGACAGTAATGCTTTCAATACTTAGAGGGGTCTTATAAAAAGGATAGAGAAGGACTATTTACTTGGGTAGGTAACGATAGGACAAGGGAGAATAGTCTTAAACTAAAAGAGGATAGATTTAGATTAGACATTAGGAAGAAATTCTTCACTGTAAGGGCAATGAAGCATTGGATCAGGTTGCGCAGAGAAGCTGGGGATGCCCCATCCCTGGAGGCGTTCAAGGCCAGGCTGGACGGGGCCTTGGCCAATGTGATCTAGTGGGTGGCATCCCTGCCTATTGTGGGGGGGGTTGGAACTTGATGAGCTTTAAGGTCCCTTCCAACCCAAGCCATTCTATGATTCTGTGTTTTGCCCAAAGCATCATTACATGAATAAATTAGTTTCTTTTTGAGAAACTCTCTACTTCCAAATCTAAATGTTTTTATTTTTTCCTCCCAATTTTCCAGCATTAGTTTACATTCACATAAAAAGACACATCACTTAATACAATAGATTCTTTTTGTAAACTGCACTGAATAATTTGTTCAACTGATGTAAGAGTAATTATAGCCAGGCAATATCCCAGCCACTGATATGGGGAAGGAAAGTGTAATTTACTTTTTATATTGAGATATAAGTTCCCATGTGCATATATATATTTATATATGTATATATACACATAATACCTGGAAGCTCACGTTAAAATATAAATATATTATAATATATACACTATCATACTGTATACTTACTATATATAGTATGCATTTGCATATATATACACTATATATATGGTATATGGCATATGGTATATGGTATATAATACATATGTCTATACAAATATTTCAATAGATAGTTTTGTCCTGGCTCTCATGTCTTTACATTTCTCTCTCCTCATTTCCTACATGAAGAGAATATCAGCAGTTCTTCCCACACGGCAACATCCGTGAGCGGACTTCACGCTGGTTTGAATTGCAAACCATGAAAAGGTCACTTATGGGTGGTTTAGAACTAATCAAGAACCTGCTAATGTAAGTATGCAGTTGGAAAACAAGTTAATATATTGGCAGTGTAAATGGATGATAGGCTGTAATATTCACAAGTCAATTGATTTTCTGGTTCATTTGGTACCACATAAGTGTGAATCTTGAGGAAAATGCTAGCAAATAAGGGTTATTATACATGCTATTACCACGGGAAGGCTGGGAAGAAAGCATGACATTTTCCTTTGAAATATGGTGCTGAAAACCATATTATATTTATAACAGTGCATCAAAATCCATCTCCCTAAACTATTTCCTTGTGCCATCTTAAAGCCCCTTAACAGTACTGCTTTTAAGAGCACCAGCTGAGATGCTGTAATGGCACATGGCAAACTTTACTGCACCTGCTGACAGCTTTTTCTCTTCAGCCAGTACAGCGCATTTGGTCACTGTAATGAAGTAAAAGACAAGGATCCCATTATTTTCCCCATGGTTCAGGGGCTCCAAGCCATCAACATCATTCTCATTAGAAAAATGACCACCCTGTACGTCAAAATTGACAAACTGAGGTACTCAAAATGAATCTGAATTGCTCACTCCCGGCATTAGTCTTGAGATCAGAGGGAGACTGTAAAATGGCAAAGCTGAAGCATAGGAGCCATTTGGGGGAAAAAAAAAAGAAAAAAAAAAAAGAGGATCTGTTACGCAAATGCCAAATAGCTTTGTAAATGATGTCTTTTTAATGACAGGTCCCCCTGCTCCTGATGTCTGAGGGAACACAGTACACAGGCACCGGCAACTGAAACTGTTCTCAGCGGACATCTGTCTGGCTTGGGGCAACTCGTTTCACCACTCCAGCTCTTCTATTAGGAGTAAAGCACTGCATACCGAAACCACCAAAATAGTGTGCTGTCACAGCAATAACGCATCACGAAACAAAGACCTGAGGAAAACTATTGCTGAAGAGTTCTGTCCGGAAAATCTAGAAACAGGCAACACCCCAGACTTTGGACTTTTTCTGGCTGTAGGTGAGTCAGTTCATAAATCTACATCCACAGTGAGAAGGAGACAGACCAATTCAAACTATAAAACATATGTCCGTTCTGTAATCATGGCACTTACCAGCTCTTTGTCTTGAAGCTCTGTTTCCAGCTCCTGGAGACGTCTGCTTAGCTGTGCATTTCTCTCCTTCTCTTTATTTATTTCATTGCACTGCTCCTCCAGTTCTTCAATCTTTAAGAAATGTCAGACAACAGGTGAAATAGTCAGTTTTCTGAAAGTCTGGGGCAGATCACGGCTGATATGAACAAGCATTGCTCCACCGAGCACAGGGAAGTGTGGACAGTGGATTTAGCTGTCATGGATCTGTTTCCTAGATCATAGCACTTGATTACTGCAACAAAATCATCGCTTCTTGCCTTAGAAAGAGTCCATGTACACATCCACGAGGGAGCCCTGGGGCTGTGTTTACTCTCTCACGCACAGTATCTCATATAATTACTCAAGGATGTGCAAAACACTGAGCTGCTAATCTAAGTGGGGCTGGGGATAAAATCTGCACTTCATTTCTGTGAAACCAGCACAGGATGGTAACGGTGGGCCTTCTCAACACAGAAAGGAGAAGAAAACTCTCCTGCACTCCCAGTTTGGCCTCCTCAGGGGTTGCTTGTCATTCTGGCTGCAGTAAGAGGGACAGGGCATCCAACCCTTGCTGGCAGAAGCTGGGAGCAGTGTTTGCCCTGCTGCTCCCTCGCCCAAGGACCAGCTTTACTCCTCCCGTGCCTCCTTTTCCCCCTCTCCAGACATCGCTCCTGGGAGCTGCACTTCCCACAGGCTGATGGACCAGCTCATTAAAGTGTGTATTTTAATTCTCAGCTTCACGCTGCTTTGGGATTATAACTTCACTCATTTGAAGGTAGAGTAATATGCAAAAAATGCTGACCCAGTTAATGAAGGGGAAGGAGCTTCCCAGGGCACTGCGACGGGGCCCTTTGAGTGCCTGGTGAGGAGGAACCTGCGTGGGGAAAGGCTGAGAAAAACCTCTCTGCATGCAGAGAGACAGTGTGTTGTACAAACAGTGCTGCTGCACGGTCTGGCTAGTCTCTGGCGTGGTGACTTTGCAGCTGTAGCAAGGTGGTGCTTTGATAATCTCTTCATATCTCGGCTACAGCTACTGGTAAGTGGCATATTTCCTTGTGTAATGTTGGTGAGGACAACTCTCTGCAACCATACAGAAAAGTAAAAAGCTACACTGCAACTTAGGCTATTTTCTTACAACATGCTGTTCCAGGCTTTCACTTCTCCCCTACCCAAAAAGAAGCTGGATGGAGGAACCCAAATCATCTCACTATTAATATTGTTTGTGTAACATCAGCTAACATAGCTCCGATTTGATCTCTGAATTACCACTATGCACACCTAAAATACACGCAAATAGGCAGAGAATATCTGCCTGGGGAGAAGGTTGCTTTGTGGGGAATTTCAGTGCTGACAGACAGCCCAGGTCACTGCTGAAATACTATTTGCAGCCTACTGACGTACAAAAAGATATGAAATTCCTTCCTTGAAAGCAAACACTAAGCAAACAAAAATCCTCAGCAGACTGATACAACCTGATCTCTACACCACATCCCGGAGATCCACATAAGCAGACAGTGAAAGGATTCAGCTTTTTTGAAGAAGTCAGATATGGATAGAGTGAAGTGATCCCTTCAAGTGATGCTCCTGGAAACCAAGCTCCCCTGTGCTCAGGCTGGTGCCATCACTATGTGGGGCTGTCACCGGCTCCTGGCAGACAGCACGGTGTTATTGAGGAGCAGTGCCAGGGAATACTCTAAACTGCAGCTTTAGAAATCTGAACTTAAACTTCTCAGCTGTTCTCTGTTTCAGCTGATGCTCACTCCTATCGTTACACTACTGAGAAATGTGCTCTATAATGGAGGGGAGTAGGCTTTTGCTGATGCCCTCTTGCACGTTTCTGGACAACATGTGCTCAGCGTTAGCACCGAAGCACCAGGCTCTCAGCCCAGCCCTGGCTGCACCCTGCTGCAGCAGCTCCTGTCCCTGCTGCCCACTGCCAGGCCTGGCTTTATTGCTGCGTGGTTCTCAGCTTGGCCTCATGTGGGTAACCACGCCATGACCATTCCTTCTGCTCACTCACCCTCTGGCAGCGCTGAAGTGAGCTTTGAAAGACGTATGCAGCTGTAATCCTACTTTCACCACCTTTATCACCCTGGCCAGCAATCCAGCTGACACCGAGTTGCTCAAGCCAAGAGGCTGGGAGCTCCATGTGACGCAGCAGCACGTGTCCTCCTGCTGATCCCAGCCCCTTGAACTCCCCTGCCTGCTGCCTTAGCTCCTCCGGACAGCTTTCCTTTCAAAGACAGCGTCTGTCCCCCAACACACATGAAGAGACAAAGCAGCAGAAATGCTAGAGAAAGAGTAATGAAAGGAGTAACTAACCCAAAGAGATGTGCGTGCTCTGCCCCAGGTGAGACAAGGGGAGCGCATAACAGCGTTCAAAGTGCCCTGGAGACAACTTTCCCAATTTAAGGCTCTCACTACAGACACCTTCTCTCCAGAACAGACATTTGTATCCACGTCTAAAAAACCACAAATTTGAACCTGATGGCTGCATCTCAGTGTTGGCACTATTTTTGGCTACTCCCATCAAACAAAACCTCTGCGCCTTGGCTTGCTGGCGCTGACAAAGAACAGAGCATGAGGGTGCCCTGGCACCCCCTCGCTGCAGCCAGCACGGGGCTACCTTGCTCCTGAGCTGGTCGTTCTCCTCCTTGCAGGCTGAGAACTGCTTCTTCCAGTGCTCTATGCTGGCGGCCGACTCTTGCAGCGCCGTGGTCAGCCTGGCATTGCTCTCCCTCAGTGTCTGCAGCTCCGTCTCCCACTTCTTTACGTTGGAGGAACTGGGAAGAACAGGACGCCATTAGGTGCACTGAGCATTAATCCTGTGTGTTATTACTCTCTGCCTGTCTACAAACTCACCCACTGGCGGCACACGTATGCTGACATAACATCAAGCATCCTCAGATATATGTAACTGCCTCTAGTGATTACCCACCTAAGGAGAACATGAGCCTTGATTTGACTCCTGGCAATACAGATGGGTCCACCAACCCCAGCAACAGAGACCTGTGCTTCTGGAACAGCAGTCCTGCAGCCAAGGCAGGCTGTTGAGCTAAGCCATCACCTGGGATCTCTGCTGTCTGCAAGCAGGGGTTTTACCCTGGCTTTGAGCACATTCCCTGCTGCCATGTGGAGGTGAGAGCTGTGCCTTGTGGTGCTTCAGCCGCATGTGCCTCGCTGCACTCCAGCCGCACTTGAGGCCTGGGTGTGTGGGAGCTCGCAGCAGGGCATCGCTACCCCTTGTCAGGCAGTGCTGGGATCCTTCAGCATGCGCCACGTCAAGGGGTGGACACCACATATAACTGCTTATAACTGTTTATGCTCAGCCTTAAATAGAAAAGTGTTACGCAATGCTGGAGAATGAAACTACTCATTCCCCAAAAGCTTCAAGCTACCGTGCAGAGCCAGAAATCCAGGAGTGAATGGAGGCTCTGAAAGTCCTCCCACACCAGCTGCTGCATGCCTGTGGAGGTGTCTTCAGCAGGAAGAATGAGCAAGCCTTACGATTTCAAAAAGGTTTGGTTGTTGAAATGTCCATAAAGAGATGACGTACTTTAAGTGTAATATGTGCAGCCTTAGAGCTGGTCACTCTGTAACGCTGCTCATGTCACTGCTGCCTTAGTTTTTTAAGGGCTTTATAAGAGTAGCTCGATCCTGATGTATTTTCTTTCCATTCACACACAAGAGGCAGGCAAGGCAATAAGATCCCAGAAGAGCATTGCAATATTTTAATGTTACAACTTTGCATATTCTGCCTCCTGTGCTTTCACTGTGGTAGCAAATTACGCTTCTCAGTATTTCCAATAATTTATCAAAGTAAATAGCAAAATATGTGACTTCAAGAGGCATTGTCTGCAGCTTCAGGAACATCCCCCTAAGACTTCTAAGCAGCCCAGTGAAACTATATTTTTCACTTCAACTTTTTATGGTGGAGCTCTTTCCCTTTAACAATTTTAAATATCCCGATCTACTTGCATTGAAGTAGACATAGCAAACTCAAAGAGGAAGAGCAGACTGGTTTTCCATGTTACCACTAGTAATTGCTCCTAGGTGTCATTTCTGTAGCTCTAAAACTCTGCAAACAAAGGTGGAGTATGAGTTGGCATCACCAGAGTGGAAGAGATCTAATCTCATCATGAACCAGAGCAGGAAAAAAGTAAATATCTCCCAATCAGACACCAGGAGGTACTTGCTAAAATCTGCTCATTCATTCATTCTGCTGCATCATTTTAAATTAATGCAATTACATTTGAATAATTTCTGTTAATACCATTAGCCATCAGATAATTACAGCATGCTATTTCGATGCAATTAAGGTATTAAAGGAACCTCACCTTTGGGCTAGAGCAATTTTTAGTTTATCATTCTCAGACTTGAGATGTGTCTCAGCAGGACCGCCATGTGATGCCTTTTCATCATCTGTCCCATTCACACTAGATGCTCGGGTGGAAGATGGTGTTTCACGTCCAGATTCCTGTAGCACAACACCCAGATTAACAGGGGGCTTCTTTCTGCCTCCCACATCGCCTGCAAAACAGCCTGGGTTGCCTCAGCCCAAAGGCAGCACAACTTGCATGCAATGGCTACATGCAACAGGAGGATGGTGGGTTTTCCTTGGTGTCAGCTAAAAAAGGGTCCTTCAGGTCAATGTGTCAGTGCAAGTAGGCATGCGTGAGCAGGACAGATAATGTCCTCCATAAGAATTGCAAAACTGTTCTCTTTAAACAGGATGAGAGAATGATAATGATGCACAAAACAGAAGATTCAAATGTTCAATAATAATAATAATAATACAAAATCTTGTATGTTTTAACTGAAATGTCTTGTGGTTTCTAAAGGGTTTTTGTTTGTTTGTGTTTTTTAAGATAATGAAACAATATGGTACCCCTGAAAGCACACAAAGACCAAACAAAAATATACAAGATACTGCTACTCCAAATATTTGACTTTCACATACTGCTTGGTGCTGACCACGAATGCAGAACCAGCAGAGAACCATAAAGGCCATGACCAAAGTCTTTAAAAAACACCAGTATCCAAAGTCAGCCTCTTAGAGCTGTACTTGGGGACCCCACCAAGGAGGCTGGTTGCAGGAGTAAATATTCAACATATTTTTTCTAAACATACAGCTGAATTTCCTGAACAAAATTAATCTAACCTTCCTCCAAATACCAGCACAGGCCAAGTGCTCCCACTGAACCAGGGCTCATTCTTGGCTAATGCAGTGCTCATGAAATTACAGTAAATTGATTACAGAGAGACTGGGACAACACCCAATTTCCTCAGTTTGTAAGAAACCCAGCTCTCACTGGACACAGAGGCACTTGGCTTTATTGAGGTGTGCTGCCTAAAAAAGTATATTACACAGATTGCAAAACAAGCTTCTTCCAGCTACTCACTAAAGCATGGCCTGTTTCTGCACCACAGCTTTCAATTAATCACATCTAGGCAATGAAACACACAATGGCCATGAACAAGCCTCCGCACTGGCAAACTGAACTCCTACGAAAGTAGATTAGACGTGACAAAAAGGAATACCTCAATAAATCTTATTTATTGTCTGTTGCAGAACTATGCTGATGAGCTTTCTAGTGACCCAAACTACGTGTCAGTACAAATCGAAGGATGTACGGCTTCTCCTGTTATTAAAGAAGTTATAACACTTCAAGAACTGCTGAAAAAAATTACATTTAAATGAAGGCAAAGAGCATGGATGGATGAAAAATATTCCTCTGACAATGTTAATGTCCAGCAGCTGACAATTACCTTTGGCAATCTTCATTTGATATACTCTCAGCTTGCTGCCAGAGGCTGGTACAGTCCATTAGAAAATTTAGCTTTAAATTATTTATCCTGTATCCATACAGGTATTAAAGATAAATTACAAACCTGGGAATGATTGCTTGAGGTCTCAATTTTCTCTTGAGATCTGTCTCTTGCTAGTTTGGCAGCCTCTTTCACTTCTTGGAATTTTTCTGCAAACTGGAAAAAGCATAAAAGATACTTATTAAAATCACAGAATCACAGAATCACAGAATCGTCTAGGTTGGAAGAGACCTCCAAGATCAGCTAGTCCAACCTCTGACCTAACACTAACAAGTCCTTCACTAAACCATATCACTAAGCTCAACATCTAAACGTCTTTTAAAGACCTCCAGGGATGGTGACTCAACCACTTCCCTGGGCAGCCCATTCCAATGCCTAACAACCCTTTTGGTAAAGAAGTTTTTCCTAATATCCAACCTAAACCTCCCCTGGCACAACTTTAGCCCATTCCCCCTCATCCTGTCACCAGGCACGTGGGAGACATGATTTACCATCTATGGTTTAAAAAATGATTTACCATCTATTAAACTGTTCAGATTACTATCTTGATACGGTTCATAGATCTCCAGAAGTGAACAATTGATTTTGATAATTTAAAATTTTTGGCAAGAAAAGGCATTTTAATTCTTTGGCATGGAGGTACTTCCAAAAGGAACAGCAGTATTGTTTCTAAAAGAGGGACATCTCTGCAGCTCTGGGTGGCCATAGTAAAATCCCACAGAGAAAAAGGAGCTATTGGTGCCCCTTGGTATGATGTGGTTTTTATTTCTTCCCCCTTCTTTGTCTTGCTCAGTGTTGATAGTTGAAAGGACATATGATTCCATAGTTTCAAGTTTAGTATATAAGATCATAGAATCATATTTGGATAAAAGAATTATTATCAGTCTTCTGTTCCTAAGAGCAAGTCAATTAAATTAAAGAATGCAAATGACTCACTCAGACTGACATTATATCCTCGGATAATTCGGGACACTTATAACAAGATTGTAAATAAAAGCCTGACAAAAATCACATTACATAGTCAAGGAATGGGAAGAATCATCCACTTACTATTCTCGTTTTCTAACTTTTAGATTTACAGCTGGTATTTAGCGTGCTCTCTCCCAGTAAAATACTGGGACTATAAATACTGGTAAAATCAATCTTCTCCAACTGATCTAAGAGAAATCATACATACATGTGGAGGTACCTGTATTTTGTGCAGCACACAGAGAGTGAAAATTTCCAACAAACACATGCATTGCATTCTTAAATCACACAAACAAGCACATCCTCAAAGCCAAGTGAAATTTCAGGTGTCACTTATGAAGAATTGTGGAGTACAGTCTGTAATGATGTTTACAAGTGAAGATGGAGCTCTTGAATCCAGCTGTCTTCTATACAACAGCTGGAATTGCATATGCAAAGTATTTAGTTGCTATCTGATGGCATGTGTAGTCCCTACACACACAAATGACTTGACTACATCTGTAGCTCCATAAAGATCATTAGGAACATCTACTTTACATTTTGTCTTTCCATGATTTAATTCCAACTTTACATAAAATATCTCCTACTGTGACAAAACGGCTATAGTGTACTGATTATTTCTAAAATACGGTGCCAACAGTAAGTTCTACACTTGGGTTTCTTGCAAATAGTAAAGAGCTGTTTTGAGTCTCTCCTTTACAATAAATCTTTATGGGCAAGTATGAAAAAATTATGAAGGTTCTTCATGGACTATATGAACTATGAAAAACAAACAAAAAGAATTGGAAGTGATCTATCAAAAAATTTTATTTTGTAACTATCTTCATAAAGCACACGGGAGACTGCTGTGAAACATAATGTGAGCCACGAAGACAAGGACAGTTTTACACAGTTCCATAATAAAAATTGTATATGGCTAAACAAAGCCAATCTTCAATATAAAACTGATGAAGTTTTCTTTGCACAATAGATTTCAGTCATGTCTCCAGTTTACCAACACGTGTATTTAACACATCTGCTTTTAGAAACAAGCACCAGTAGGTGGGTTTTTCACCAACTCAAGAGACAGATCTTTGGCTTTAAGAGACAAAATATTACCCTTAATTCTTATCATTGTCATAACGTAAAGACTTCTGTAGCAGAATCTGCAGTGAAAGACATCTCTGTTTTTTGTTTACCCCATATATTTGGAAGCAGTCCATAAAGAGTTCTGCTGCTGCTCCTTTTTTATTCCTGGCTAATTAATAACTGCTAGATTTTACTCACAGTCTATTTTTGAAAGCTACAGAGGATCACTTGGCTTGCTATGAAATTAAAGGCCTTCGCTTGATTATTCTGCTGAGCGCAGAAACACGATGGTGACAGCCCAAACTTGTGCAGCGTTACCAACACTAATTGCTACACTGACAGAGCAGATGTTCCGGAAACCACCACGATCCTGAGGCCGTCTGTGAGGGGGATGGCAGGACCACAGTATCTGATCACTGGCAGAAATCAGAAAGATGCCATCTCTCCAGTAACTGACTTGCTCTGCCCCAAACGCAAATAACTGGCAAGTAATTGGTATGAAAAAATTCATGTGTCAGTTGGCTTTGAGCTATCAAACCGTTGCAACAACAGAGAGTGCTTTTAAAATGGGAAATCCTAGTTTAAAAAGTGAAATAGCCTTCTATTTTGTAAATGAAAACTTGGTAAATGTGGTGTCAAGAGACAACAGCACATGTAAATATCCCAAACCAACTACAGAAATCATCACACTCCTTCTCCTTCTCTGCTCCCTTCACTTTCCCTTTCCTCCACCCTGTCCTCGGGCAGACAAAGCTCCCCAGAATTAGCAGAAGACAGACCAGAGTAGGAGAAACACCAGCCAAACACCACGTCAGTGGCCCATCATGGCTACTGATGCATCTCCCCTTGCCCTAGGAAGCTGAGGCCAAGCTGCAGAATGGATTTGCGGCTCCCAACACTTGCAAAGCCCTTCAGTCCAAGGACATGGCAGCACAAGAGCGCTGTGTGATTATGAGTCTTGGCCAGGGAAATTTAGTGGGGACTCAAAGATGCTACTGTGCATTGCACGGATTATTTAAAAGCTGTTCAAATCTGCAGCCAGCCTGTCACCTGGAGAAATATATATATAGAGAGAGACCTTCTTAGCATTTTATACGTTAAGAAGCATTATTTATGTGCATGTAAATTTTAAGCTCCTGATCTGGCATTTATGTCTGCTCCTGACAAATTGTGGTGGTGTCAGACACGTGGAGCAGCTGCTCCCGCCCGCAGCAGTCCCATACATATCTCAGTGCCAGGCAGACCAGCAGGGGACGAGAGCATTTGCTGCAGAAAGCGGCCGGGAGCTTGCTGCAGCACAGCAAGGACACTGCTAGCACGGTTGGGCTGGGGGCGAGGGTGGGCTGCCTGCGCCCTGCTGGGCAAATACCGCATGCCGCACGCATAAAACACGCATGTGTCAATCAAAATTTAAGGTCTGGTGCTTCCCAGAAGCCGTCTGCTGTTACTTTATGATGTGCAAAGTCTGAGTTTGCTGGGCTTCTCACCTGTATAAATCTCCATCCCCATGCCCTTGGCCACCTCCAGCTCCTCAGATTATCATGTCTGTGCCAAAGCACCTTGACTGATAGCAGAAATTTTGCTTAACAGCTTGGTGTGCAAAACACATCACTACTTTTACAGCATCGGCCCTGCCTCTTCATCACGGCCAGCTGCACCATTAATTCTGTTTTGATTCCTGCTTCAATTTTCATGTAGCAACATTTGAGTAATGTCCTGAGACCTTTTTGAGGCATGGGGCAGGAAGGGGGAAAGGAGCAGTGGGTGCTGGCGGGAGGGAAAAGGACCCCGAGCAGGACACTAACTATAAACACTGGGACTCTCCCGGTCAATGTGAATGGCAATTAGGTTACTAGGTCACTGAAAGCAGTTTTCATTAATGGCTCATGTTTAATTTGAACTGCTTGTCCCTATAGGTATGGATTAATGCTTAAGTGTCTCCAGGGAGGCAAGGCATTAGAAAGAGAAATAAAAGATAATGTCTTTTATTAGGCCAGCCAATATGCTTGAAAGTGCAGAAGTTTTTAGGCGTGCTAACCTCTTCTCATGTCTCATTATTATTCTTTGTTTTCAGCAGATATTCTTCAGTTTTATTTACTTATTTATTTATTTTAAGCTAGGCTATTGATCTCTGGTTTAGAGGAGCTTTAGCATGTCCTCCTAACCCCTGGCTAAAAGCTTCAGTTATTTCCAGTAAAGCTGGCAAGCTTTTATTTGTATCTTTTATGAGTGTAATGACATCAGAATAAAATGAAACTTGATTTTACTATTCCCAATACACTTATACTTCTCTAATCTCTTCACCATCTCTGATCTTTTGTACTAATGGTTTAATAATTAAACTGAGGAGCACGATGATAAAGGATATCTTTGTCCCATTGCTTTGCATGGCAGTAATAAGACAGATTTTCTAACATTTTCCAGACAGACAACCATCAGATTTTTTTTTTTTTAAATAGATCATTTTAAGCCATTTTCAGAAGTGCCCCTTAAGCCATCTCTCTTCAATATTCTGGCCAGAAACAGTCTTTCTGCTGGTTTTGAAAGCTTTTCCTGCAAGTAGAAGGCTGTAGTACTGGCAACAGGCCCTTCAGCAGGTCACACTGTGCAAATAGATGTGCAAATGGATCTGGAGGGGAGCACAGCTGCTCCTGAGGCCCCTGTGCCCACACAGTACTTTTATCAGATCCGTTCCTATCTGCCCACATCGTAGTGGCCAGCATTGTGGCTGGTATTTCTAATACCAGCATTAAACTTATTCTAGGTGTTGGTTTGGACAGTGCTGGAGAATATGGCAAAATCTCTCATTAGGGTGCAAGGACCTCCAAAGGTGCTAATTCTTTCATTTGGTGTCCAAATGTGGCATTGTATCATGCTTATCTGTTACTCAAAACCAACTATTGCCCTATGTCTACTTTAACCCTCCCATATTCCCATACTGCTTATTTAGCTATTATAAATGCCTCTTTGTCATGGGAATGGAGAATATCCACAGGTGAACTGAGCACTCCTCTACATTTGATTAAGTCTAAGAATCATAAAACATAACTGTCACCAACATCTCCTTTTTTAGAAAGTTTTGCATGTGATTGATAGGCTGGCCTTAGCATCCCAGGATAGCAGATTATTGCCATGCCACCTTTATGGACGTCTCAAGTTCAAAAATTAAATAACATGTAAAGTAAACTATGCTTTGCATTTAAGAAACGCTTGAAAAAAAAATCCAGTTATTTGGAAATTGCAAGAACTTGGTAAGATATTTTTAGAATAATAAAATCCTGTAGCAATTCAATTGCTTAAAAGTCTTCCTTGAATTGCAGTGGCCTGCCTCTGGTATTTTAGACACTACAAGAAACTTCTTGTTCTCAGGCTTCCTTTTGAATCAAAGCATGCAAGAGGACAGCAGCATGAGAGACTGCGTGCCATGCCCAAGGACACAATGTTTAGTTAACTGTTAAAACCTGGTGCCAAGTAGCCATGCTTCAAGTGTCAGCTATGTGCTAGATAAGTAATTCTTTTTTGTTGCATGAACAAAAAAACATCTCAGCCATTTGATGAGCACTTGGCAAGACCACTAATCTAATGACAGAGAGTGTATTTTGAACTGCTGGTTATTCATTACAAGAGGCAGCCCTACACTTTCCAAGCCTGCTGCTGCAGCCAGTCCCTGCCCCAGAGCAGCCCTGTGTTAATACCAAGGTCAGGGTGCAGCTCTGGGGGTTGCAGCTCTGGGGGCTGCAGCCCTGGTCCCACACTTGAGACCAGCTCCCTGGCTGCTCGTCCCCCAGCTCTGCCCACACCCACCATCCCCTGCCCAGCGCCAGGATCCAGGAGCTTTGGGCCAAAATCAATGGCTGAATGCCAGCAGTCCCAGGACAGGGGTAGTTCACTTTGCTTTTAGTGCCGCTCTCTGCAGAAATGAGCAAATAGGCCAGGGAGATGCCACAAAATACTTCAGAGTTGGATTGTTTCTGCAAACATCTGGAAACACAAATGTTTTCAGCCACACTGGGCAAGAGATCAAGATCACCACAGAAGTACTGTTGTCAGTGATCCGATTTAATTTATGGTTTTGACCATGAAGTTTGCAATACAGCCTGCTTCTATACATAGAGATGCTAGAAAAATATAGGAAATAGTCAACTTCCATGGATGAAAAGGACATGCAGAAACATCCAGTCTGGAAGAGGTGGGATGGATACATGCAGTTCTTCACTCTTAGCAAACAAAATAGCCTGTGCAGAAATTCCCCGCGCCCCGTTACCTTGGTCAGCTGCTGCTCGGAGGGAAAGCCCAAACCAAACACAGTATTAGCTCTGCTGTCCGCCCACTGGCCGAACTTCTGTGATGTTTTAGTAAAGGTCATGTTGGGTGTGATTGTACTGTTTATGATCACCTGTTTAGAAACAGATCAAAAAAGGATTAAAAAGCAGAAGCCACATCGGAAATGTATATCCTAGCAACAACATCATTCAAAGCAATTAGCAGGTTGACTTGGGAAATTGCTGCATTCCAAAGAATTTTTACCAAAACAAACAGTTTCATATATTGTCTCACTGGATGTAAGAATTTGGATCTTGTCTTCTTTTTCCAAAGTACCATCATGGTCCTTCAGTTTAACACCACTGCAGGAACGCCACTGAACACAAAGCAATAGCAGGGACAGGAGGTATAAAACCACCCTGGCAGAAATGCAGATTCAAAATCCACTTTTTTTCAGTATTTCAAAGCTGGAGTCTCAGTGTGGGAGTGCACAGCCACTGCCACTGCCTGGCCAGGCACCAAGCCTGGTGTCCACCAGCAGCGTCTGCCTCAGAACTGGAGAAGCAAGGAGATATTTCTGCATTTCCCCATCTGGCTTCAGGCCTCCACATGTGGGATGCCAGACACATGTGGGAAATAGAAAAAAAAATCAAGACAAGGAGAAACTGATAGCTTAACAATGAGCTTAACTTGGGAGGGTTATAAAGTGCATCACCAACAATGCATATGCAGTTTCAAATGTGGGCATCTTCAAGATAAATATTCTGCCACTTTTACACAAGTTAACTAATATCTGGTTCAGTAGCCTTGAAAGCAGCACTGGCTCTTTTAATTAAAGAAATAGCCAACAGGAGGAAGGCCACTGGGACAAAGTCTCTCAGGAACCGACCAGAAAAAGCATAAAATGTAATCGTACAAAAAGGAATGAGATATATGCCAGTTCATTATCAAAAATCTTAACTTTATTTTCCAGATACATCGTTATATGAGTCTAGAGACTCTTTCGCTTGGAAATGAATTCCTGCACAATGTTCTTCCTCCTAGCAGAACACAAGCTTTCTTCGGTAATGCGCACCATCATTTCCAATATGCAAATTATGCAGTAATTAAGCCAAAACTGTGGGACAGTTTAATTAACATGATCAGGAAGTATCCTGGCAACATCATTTACTATGTATTCTGAGCAGTTTTTTTCTTAAACTCTCTCTTACATTTAGCAAAAAGTGTGAATTAAATTTACCAGAGAAAGAGCATTCCTTGCCTCCATCCCCTCCTTAACTTCTGACCCCTGTGCTGATGCTTTTATTTTCTTCCTTAGAACTTGTTCAACCTCAGTGGTTCCCCCTGCTTTGCACCGTCACTTTCCAACAAACATCCTGCCACGAGCACAGGTAATGACTTTCATGCAAAATGAGTCGCTTCAGACCAAGTTCAAAAGCAGTCTGAAAACATTGTCGCTGAAAGCTTCAACCAAAAGGATCAAAGCAGAGCACGGCTGATGCTCCTGAAGTAGGGTGGTGGGGTTTTTTTTTTGTTTGTTTTGTTTTTTTCATGGGAAGAATTGGGATGAGAAGGGAGAGAGGTGATACTTCTTCAACCAGTGCTGGTTGACACATACTGTATAGAAATGAGCTTTTGGAGACGAAACCTGTTTTTGGGTGGCTGTCTCATAGGTGAAGGCATAAAGAAAGCTGCCCAGATGTGCTCTGTTCTAGCTGAGTCACACAGCAGAAATGCAGCCAATATAAAATCTAAGCGCAATTGCAGAGATTTAAATTAAAAGAAAATCAAAGCTGTCAAAGACTTTATGTATGGTTTTGACAATTCAAAGGGAGGATGACGATATGAGGACTGTATGATACAATGAGTCACAAGAAAGGGAGGGAAAGCTACCACCAACCCAGAAAAATCAGGATGTTTTCCCAAAACTTTAAAGAAAGTACTATATGTGTACTCAAAAATCTAACGTCAGACAGATGAACTACTTAAACATGCTTGCTTTCCTGAGTTACTGAATTTATTTTAGGAGCTCTAAAATACCCAGAAATTTCAAGTGATAAAAGGTATTATTTCAGTCCTTCTGTGCCTATCAAATTAGCCATCTTTGGGAAAAAAAGTAATAAAATGACCCCTCATTGAAAGGCAAGAGTGTCCTCCATGAGAAGCAGCCTCTGAGAACAGCAACATTCTTCCATACCTCCTAAAATAATAATTTAGTAAATTCAAATAGAAAAAACACACCAAAGAGATCACTTAGACCACGGTCCAATATTATCAAAGAAGTGATAAGAAGAATAAAGAAGCCTGCAAATTGTAAACTGTGAAACATCTTATTGAGCACAGAGATGAAGCACATTAGCTTAGCACCTTAGAGGTTAATTTTTTTTCTATAGCCAGCGCAGAATCCAAGAAAAGGTTGTGGTGATCACACACCTTCAAGAAACTGACAGTTCATCTGTTGAATTTATAATAAGCTGCAATTAGTGAAACTGCTTGGAAGCCAGCTCTACCTTTTTTTCAAACCCTCTCTGTCAGTCAGGCACTCCAGACATCCTGCACTCCTGCAGACAAGTGAAAACCTAAGGAAAAGTTTAGGAGATTAACTCAGAGCTGCACAGGAACAGTCCAGAGAAGGGGGACACTGCACTTGCCCACCTGGTCCTCCTCCCCATCCTCACCCCATCACCCTCGCAGGAAGATGCTGTAACACTGAACTGGAGGAGCACTCAGTTCCTCACCTGTAAACCTGCTAACCTCTCAAGAGTGGGGGCTATGCTCCTGACCACTCCTCCCTCTCTCCAGAACAACATTTCCAGTCTGGGGAGGAGGTAGGGGAGGCGTCTGTGGCCATTGCACCACGGGTGCTCAACCACAGCAGGAAGGTCTCCTTTTTTGATGCAAGGATGAGCCAGAATTTTCGACTTTCAAAGGAAGAAGGAGCTGAGAGGAATGGCGGAGGAGGGCAAGGGCACTGTCTGAAAGCTGCTCCTGGCAGAAGGAGCACCCCCCCCCCAGGCTCCTGTCCACCCCTACCTGCAATCCATTACCATAATCCTTTAAGAGTCCACTCATCAATTCACATGTGCTCTTATGAGACAGCTTTGTGGTCAGTCCTCATTCCTATAACACGTCGGAATTCCAGCTGCATCAGAAAACTGGATAAACTTGTGGACTTTCATCCAGGGGAATGGATTCAAAAGCCAAGCAGCTCTCTAATCAACTGCAGTCAGTCCCTGAAGTGGTTAAAGAGTTCTCCCTATAGACAAAGGCAAAGGGGAGCATAATATAATAAGCACCATACAGAATAATAAACTCATTCATCACACTGACTGCGTTGTCTACATGTGGTTAAAAAAAAAATCTGCCTATGCTCTCATCTAGATGCCAGTGTATCAGATGGCAAACATTCCTGATATATCTGCACGAGCCAAATAAAATCTCATACTAATTTCACTTCCTTTGGGAGAAAAACAATCCTGACAGATCTAAATTTTTATTTAAAGATGACACTGAAGAATTTTCACAGTACAAGGTAGTGCTACATCAACCAGCAATGACTCCAGACGTTTAGGAACACACCGGGCATATTCATCAGATAACAGCAATGCAAATAAGCTGGTGGAGAGCAGAACACTCAGAGGCTGTAACAGACCCATCTTGCTGCCTTCCCACGGAGAGAAACTGCCAAATAAATCAAGCAGAGAGGTCACACGATGACCTGTGCAGAAGAAAAATTGTTATTGGCAGCTCACACCGCTCATACCCTATGAGCAGTGTATGTATACACAGCCGCCTTTTATTTTAGGGGACTCCTCGAGTATTTAAAGGGTCCCTTCCTAAACTACCTGTGTCACAACACCGCACTGATGATTATTCTGGGATAATAGTGCCAAGTTAGGAATTATTCTGGAATTTCCCCTTTAAAATCACATCAGCTTTTATTCTGAAGTAACCTCACCTCCAGAAAAGCCCTGAGGCTCAAGACCATAGTATCTACTCATTAAGAAGTCACTACATTAAAACCTCCCTGTTTCATTTTCACACCTCTCAATATATGCTTTCCAGTTTGCAGCCCTTGTGAAATTTAATTTCCCCAACCCACCAGGCTGCTAATCTTCAGTAAAGATGTATCTCAGTCTAAAAACAGAATTAAGAGGGAAGGAAGCTGCCAGTCCTCTGGCTACAGCGATCACAGGCTCAGCAGGTTCTTCCAGCTCACCAAGTCGACACGAATCAGAAGTGCTTTGTGACCCCGGATGTGAAGACAAGGAGATGGGGTGGATTTGCTGAGAAATTCTCCCTCTATCCCAAATGTTCAGCAACTCCTTTGTAGAATTTATCCACCTACATTTCCATGATTTGCACTATCCTTCGCTATCTACCATGCTTTGTATCTCTGCTGACAACTTCCAGACTTACATGCAATGTCTTTTCACCAATGTATTACTGGCCTAAGGAGGCAGAAACTGCAGACTACACAAGAGTGAAATCACATCATGAGGAAGGTGCTAACCTGTGTGGTGTTTAGAGCTCTTTGTCTCCTTCCAAATTAAAAAAAAAAAAAGTAACCTGCAGTCTGTAGCAGCACCTGCACATCAGATTGCATAAGTAAACTGCTTAGCTGTGACCCCAAGATGTCAGATCATCTTCTCTCCAGTCCTACAAAGCTAGCACACAGACACACGCACTGTTAACCAGGACAGCACTACTAAAAGGAAAATAGTGTTCCCAGTTCAGTCTCTCTACCAGAGGGGACCAGGAGAAGCACAAAGATACACTCATAGCAGGAACTTGGGACGGAAGAAAGAACAGCCTTTGGCCAAAACAGTGAACCTGTAACGTAGGAGGATTAAGTATGGTTCTTTTACAAATCAGGGCCAGCAGATATGATGAAATCTCTCTCCCCACCCTATTTGCTAAGTCTTTGTAAAAGGTCCTTAAAAAAAAAAAAAAAAAAGGCATGGGAAAACAGAAAGCAGCATCTGCACATGTTCTAGCTTTGCTTTATCTGCTGCATCTGCCACATAGGTGGTGCTTCACCTGGGACAGGCTGAGGGTAGGGGTTTAGTAGATTGGAAGCATCATAAACATGTTAAAAAGACCACTGAAATTCTCAGTGTTTCTGTTCCTCCTGCTCCACTGTATCACTTGGACATGACTGGGGGGGCTGGAGCTGCCAGGACATCCACTGCCAGCCTCTTGCTCCAGCCACTGAGCACTGTACCCCCACAGTGCTGGCAGGCCAGGCCAGCCACTGCTTTTCAAGAATCTCTGTTCTACCCAGTTAACCAGGATGCAAGTATTTCACCCATCCATGGCTTTGAAAAGCTTCCATAACTGCACAGTGCTAAGGAGGCAGGAGTGGAAAGGGAAGCGCAGTGATTCACACACACTGCAACCAGAAGGATGCCAGGGCTCCTCAGAAGCTGTAGAGGACTTGCTGCAGTCCAAAGCATTTCCTTTTCAGCCTGAACTCCCCCTACAGAGAGGAGATTCACATTTTGTGAGTAACACCTCTCACGTGCTGCTGCTGCTGCTTGCTCTGCATGGAAAAGGGACGTTTCTACAGCTGCATTTAGCTTCTTTTTCCCCTAGAGATCCACCTTCCATCCCCAGCATAATTCATTTTTAACCCCAGAAGGCAACAAATCAAACAAAAAACATGCATGACTTGGATGTGGAAGTAGCTTTTGGCCTCCTTTATGAAAAGAGATGTAAAAATACCTTCCCCCCCAGATAAAAAGACTAATAACTGTTTTTCCTCTATTAAAATATTTCTGTTGTAAAGTCCTCACCAAGAACCTGTCTAAATGCAACAAAAGTGGGTTCACAGTGATGTGAATTCTATTAAGCAAATCTCCTGCTACACCTACTCCATTGTGCTCTTTTTCTTCCTGAGGTAATTAACATCTCTGCAGAGTTGGTTTCCCACCTCCTCCACCCAGTCTAAATCTCTAAAATCTCCTATTTTTGCTTTGACATCTGACTAGAATTTCTCTTCCTTTTCGGCACAGCACACACATCCACCCACCCAACTCAGAGCACCAGCAGCTGTTTCATGAAGCAAAGCTACAGCAAGGCTTTTCAGACCCTCTGCTCTGGAACAAATTGTTACCCAGGAATTTCATGCAACGCTTAATAAAATATACAGACCAATATGCTTGTGCGTTATTTTCACATGAGAAAAAAGATTTCTAACCTATCAGAGATTGGAGAAGAACCCAGTGGAGATCCTTTTTTTTTTTCCTGGTGACTACAAATGGGGTAGAGGAGAAGGTTGCATTATCTACAGTTATATACAACAAAAAATACATAGTTATATCACATTCATGCTTTTGAGGATTTAATAAAGCATCTAGTCTTTGTGTAGAGTATCACTGAATGCCTACATGAAGCATTTAAGCACACATCATTGTCTGCATCCTTGAAGCTGCCTCACAACATCCTCCTGCGATTCTCTTCAACCTGAAGGCCCCTGTGCAGAGGTCAGAAATGACTTGTCCCAGGATCCCAAATTGTCCTAGTGCTTATGTGTCACAACAGCACTTGCAAAAGGTAGGAGTAGTTAAAGATGCAGAAACTGAATGAGTCAGACAAAGAAAAGATGACCAATACTACTTAAAGACAAGGCTGAGACGATGTCTGGGAAGGAGAAGCCAGCAGCCTGGAGCAGGGATGTAGGACATGAGCAGTATGACACGAGAAGAATGACAAGTCCATAGCCAAGTGGCATCCTTAAAAACTCCTCTATTCTGATTAATAACCCACACACCCCAATGAGCAGTCAGCAATGACGTAGTTTACTACTGCCTTGCTGAAATCTGGAGAAAAGTGTCCCTTGGCATGAGGAATGACCACGAAGAACAGGTACACTGTTCTTGGGAGAGGACAGGATCTACTTGGCATCTTCTAAAGCACACAAAAGCGGTCATGGTTAGATGACAGTCTGACATGGGCAATCAGGTCTGGCAACACTTAGGAACAACACGCTAACCTAACTGAAGATATGCGGTAGCCATGAGACAATGTAAAATAAAAACCCTTCTGCATCCTCAGAGATGGCTCATCGCTTATTTTACTGTTAGAAAATAAAGGTAGGTGGAGGTTATCTGGGGCTCGTGAGATCTTTTTGTTCACTCCTCAGGGAGAACCAACTTTGGATGTCATTTCGTTTTTAGCGGTTGACAGTCTTTTATACAATTCCTTGTTTTCCAGCTAACAACATTGTTGCCATTGGATGCAACCCCACAATCCAGAATCAAGGAAGGAGCGATATGTATTTTGGTTGCTGTTGTTGTTTGCTTCATTGTTGTTTATTTATTTATTTATATTTTTTGAACTAGCAAAATGTTACATTGAATTATGTTTGATGCTTAAATTTTAAGAATACACAATGCAGTGTAGTTTATTTATAAACTCCATCTGGCATGACTTGATTAGCACGTCTGATACGTTAACTCTCAGAGTGGGGATTTCCAAGTATTATATACCTCTGGCACTACAGCAGGGGGTAGAAGGGAACAAATAATTGATGCAGTTGCTTCATTGGACAAGCAATCCTTAGAGCTTCATAAAGCACAGCTTATAGAAATCATCCTTTATTACTTTCAGTAGCTGAACTTAAAAAAAAAAAAAAAAGATGGAGTAAAAATCTCATATTAGTCAACCAACAGTTAACGAGTGCTGCATTCATTGCAATTCTTGACAGAAGTCCCTAATATAATGCAGAGGAGGCAGAGCTTCTTGTAACAAATCAGGCAAGGTCCTTCTGGGATGAAGCTGAGGAAAGCTCAAGGGGACAGAACATGTGCTCAGCTCACATCCAGGCACCAACCCCCTCAGCATCGCTTCTGAAGGAAAAAAGCAGCACGCTGCAAAGCCTGCACCCAAGCTGAGCACCACCACGCTCCCTGAGTTTTGGTGAGCAAGTATGAAAGCTTTAATGAGGTAAAAACTCACCTATCCCCAAGGTTTTGCTCTGTATATCTAATGAAACCAAAAAGGTAAGGGAAAGCTTCTGCAAACTCTTCCACGTTTTGCCTGTGCTGATGATCTTACTAAAAATCTTGTGTTTTTTTCCTCTCAATTTTCACCTCATTACAGTCATGGATTGTTTTCTCAAAAAAATTGTTACAGATTCTTCAAAAGCTCTGCTAAAATCAA
This sequence comes from Cygnus olor, assembly GCF_009769625.2. Taxonomy (NCBI): domain Eukaryota; kingdom Metazoa; phylum Chordata; class Aves; order Anseriformes; family Anatidae; genus Cygnus; species Cygnus olor. The sequence goes on from NC_049179.1 coordinate 11,800,473, forward strand.
GGGCTGTGACCTGAAACAGAGCTTTTCCAAGAAATTTTATGGAGAGGTTATAAAAAGGGAAAACCAGTCAAGACAGAAGTCTCCCTGTTTGCTGGTGCAACAAGAAATCCGCTGGCATGGATTTTTAACTTTTACTTTTTAAAGAGTAATAAATTGTGTTTATGAGAAGGTTTCCGCAGCACTGATGCTGTGATTCAGTTGTGCGTGCTCTCTCCACAGGGCCTGTGGCACATGCATGCACTGTAGAGGCTAGGAGGAAAATCAGCCAGATAGGATCAAGCAGCGGCAGATGTGCTTCCATTCTTCTGTCAAACGTACAGCTGTTGCCGGCACTGTGTTATCTGTTCTCCTCAGCTTACTAACTGGCTTCTGAAGGATTTCCTTCCAGAAATAATCCAGACAATGAGCAGAGGATTTTTCACATTTCAAATGTAATAACTTGGAAAGAGATTAACAGAGAAACATCGAAGCGATACGAGTTGTACAGCTCCAACCAAAACACACCTTCAGCAGGCACTCAGGACTTGTGGCTGATGCAGTCTCAGGGGACCCACCACATTTCCTAGTATTTACTTTGCTCCATTTCCCAGCTTCTGACAAGCTCTCTTTCACTCACAGCCCCAGGTCTTGTTTGCACAAACATTTTTAATGCTTCCCTCCGTTCCCAGCTCATCTCCACTGGTATTAGCAATTCGGAAATAACTGCTGCAGTTAAGCCTTAACAGCACTTTCTTTTTTCTTTTTTTTTTTTTTTTTTCCCCCTCACTCAAGGACCTGCCTGAACAAGCGCACCCAACGTTACCAGCTCTACCTATCCAAACCAGTCTTGGCGACCGCTGAAAATTTTTCTGCAGACACAACTGCAGGCGAAGTACCGTCTTACCAGTTATGAAACCCTGCACGTCCCCTCAGCCTGAATTTCTGAATATTTGATATCACCTTAAGCAAATAAAGGATGATGCAAGTGGGTAGTCCCATGTTTGGCTGACAGCTCTGCTTCTCCCTTATGCCGTATTTCCTCACCACCAAACTTCAAAGAAAATATTCTCAAGTTATTTTAATGTCTAGAGAGAAACAAAAACATAAGTAGCTTAGTCAAGTGGGGCACACTACAAACATAGATAACACAAATATTTAAAGATCGCTGGGGGTTGTCATTTTACCTTAATTTCATTCACTCTCATTTCAAAGAAGTCTTTAAGAATATGAACTCTTGGTTTATGCAACAGAAGGACCCACTGCACACCTCGGTGTGCTGGCTGCATATAGCTATTTATCTTCATTTTTAAATGTGCATTTTGTTTTCTATTCGCACGCTGCATCTGCCAGCTTAGTGACTCACTGCCTGACAGATTATCGGAGGCATTTTCCTGGTGTCACCCCAAAATTCACATTTCTCTGATATGCCGTAGGCTGAACGAGTTGTGTCTCGTGTTTGGTGGCAAGTTTCCCTTAAACTGAGAGTCCCCCCTGAAGCCCTTCACTGTGATGCTACAAATCTGGAAGTTAACCTCACTACAACTCTACATCTTTAAATGAAATTGGGAAATAGATGTTAAAACCAGCACAGCAAAAATACAAATTCTTTACTGTGAATTGTTTCGCTGAGTGAAAGAGACCACAGCTAGGGTTAGACTGGTGCACTATGACCCAGGGTGGGACAGATGCTCTCCTGCTCTTAATCTGCTCATCACACAAAACCGATGAAAACTTCGCTACAAAACCACCAGCTGCCTCTCAGACAGCAACCCCATCCAGCCTCATTATTTACAGCAACAACAAGCCCAAAAGGGATGGTGAGAAGCAGCTAGAGACTGTTCAGGCATCTCTTCCAAAGTACTTTGTGTGGTGCAGTTAGTGCTAGGAGCTGTCTGGGAGACGAGCACCCACCTCCAGCTTCTGCTTGGAAATCTGAAGTGGGAAAAGCCCTACTGCAGCTGCCCTACCAAGCAAACTGATTGGATGGCAGTGGATTAAATGGCATCAAATCATTTTAAAGGCTCTAATATGGATTTGCAGAAGTTTAATATGTACACACAGGTATGATTATAGTTGCTATCTCAACTACAAAGTACTTGTCTGTATTATATTTATGTATTTATAAAGATCATAAAGCCACAACTGATGTTTTCACTTACTAGTCATCTCACTAGCAGAAAAGCAGCAAGATGTTTATTATAACATACAAACTGTGCACACTGGAAGACAGAATTATGCATTACAATTGTTTTATACTGTGTTTTCATATTTCAAAAGATGTTCTTTTTTATGTGGGGGTTAATTAGTTCCATTTGTTGGAATTATTCTGTTATGGCTCCAGGATCAACTCCAGTGCTAATGATCATGTTGAAATTAGTTGCAATAGTTCAAGATATACTTAACATACTATGATAGGGATAAAGAGAAGATGAAAGCAACCAAATACACTCATTTTTCTGTATTATAGTACTGAGCTAGTTCAGTACTGGAAATCTCTTGGCACGTGAAGCTTTCTGGATCAGGAACACTGCATCACTCAGAGCTCCAGAGCTCAAAGCCTGTTCACCTCTCCTCTGCCATACCCCAAAAGTGTCCCTCTTGAGCTGGGATCCGCCTTTGGGGCTCCTCAAAGAGTAGCAATTGTCACATGTTGCCCTCTTGATGAAAGGGCCTTTTCATGTTGGTTTTCAGTGTCAGAAGTATAAGTAGGATGGAGCTCATGACCCCCATTTTATGGTGAGCAATCCTTCTGGGACAACCACAAAGGAAGCCTGGAAGAAATGACATGAAGGGCAAGAAGAGCACAGCAGAAAAAAAAAATAAATTTTTTTGGAAAAAAAAAGAAATATCCAGCTCAGCTACTCAGCAGTGAAAAAAGCCTTGTGAAGATGGAATAAGAAGTATTTTCTGCTAATTTAACCAGATTTTACCAGCAGGGTCTCTCTGGAAGTGACAGCCTCACCAGTACTACCGCCAGCAGGGTGAGGAGCAGGGCCTCTCAGCGTTTTGGCAGGCACCGGGCAGCCAGCTTGACCCCGGCAGCACACGACATGGGTGACAGGCAGTGACAGTGTGTAAAACTAGGGCAGGCAAAACAGGAAATAAAAGAATCTCCGTCCCTTTGACAAAACACATATTTGCTCACACACACCTTTCAAAATCATAATGTTTAATTTAGGATTTCTCTATGAGCTTTGAAAGAGGTAGAGGGAACACTTCACCTTCTGAGGTCACTTTTAACATTCTTTTACCTCTCTGGCTACCCAAGGCAGTAAAACACCCTCTGATCGTTTCAGTACCAAATTACACAACTCATTATCTGCTTACAATGGAGCCAAGCGCTGTGAAGGCTGCAGAAGTGCTGGGAGGTCCCACGCTCGCTCTGCCTCAGCCCTGGATGCCCCTGCCTGCTGCTCAGCTCCTGCCAGCTCACCCAGCACGGGACCAGCAAACCCACCACTCTGAATGTGATTCAACCCCTGTCGGGGTTGTTCCTACCACTCTTCCTTGCAAATCACATCCCTGAGGTCTTAGAGATACAGTTAAAGGCTACCGTAGCAATGCAGCGCTGTTGCACGGCACACGTTGCCAGAAGCCTGCTTTTAATTCAGTGCCAACTTTGTAATATCTAAATTACTTGTTAGTTTTTTCCTGAGAAACAGTTGATATTGGTTTAATGGCTGAACTTACGTCAATGCAAGAAAAAAAACCACACACACATAAACTAGCCAAATGAAGAAATTTCATCCATGTTACTATACCCCGCATTTTTTTTTCCCTGTGAAGGAAAGCTCCTTAAATCGAAGAGTCACCTTTTGGCAAAGTACCCTAGAATATTTTTAACAACTCCGACTTAAAATGATTTCATTTCCATGGGCAAAGGAAATTATTTGTTTTGAATCTCTGCGTACAGAACTGGTAGAATTCAGAATTTCCTATAAATGTACAGAGGATGCCAGCCTCCATTCGCTTGTACAGAAAAAGCATGGTCATGAGGTGGGGGAGAGCAGCTATTACATCGGGTACCAATTAGGCCTGGTACAGGAAGTGAGGCAGCCAGAAATACACCAAAGATTAGCAGATTTATGCATCATCCATTCTTACTGGCCCAAATAACAGCTACCAAAAGCTGCTGGGGCTCTGATACCGTACGCTTCACTCTGCTCTCCAAAACGCACTGGCAGTTCTTGTCAGGATGTGCCCTGACAGATCCTAATGTAAGGGCATATGTTCCACTTAACAACCAAAGAGCTTCACCGTACTGTATTGTGTACTGTATTCAATTTGGGTAACAGTATATGAATATTGATTGGCAAAATTTGGCCCGTATTTGTATTCTTACTGACTGCAATTTACTTCAGAAATAGATCCACTGATTTTGCTTTCCCAGCACAGCAATTTTTCTTATTCTCTCTTCAATACTTTAGCACTATTATGTCCAACTTAGTGGCTGATCTTTAATATTCAAGGTAATCATTAGGTAATAAATTCTTTTAAATCATCTAACAACTGGGAATGAGTGTCAGTCGACCTTTTTTTTCTCTGAAACACAAAGCCCTTCCTTCTGTGTCATGTATTTATCAAAACTACTTTTGCAATCTATTAGTCTTTTGACCCCAATTTTGATTGTTTTTTGGCCATCTGACTAAACATCCCATAGCAACAACTTCAGACAGGCACCTGAGATGACTCTTCCTGCCTCAGTTTTCTTTGTTGCAGCTGTCTCAAAATGTCCCACTCTCAAGTTTATTGCTGGATACTAAGTTTTAAAGATAGCTATGTGTTCCTTATTAAGAACTTATTTTTCAAAATATAAAAACAATGCTGTTGCAATCCCAGGTTTTATAGGCATATAACTTTAGAACATTTGAAAATGAGGGCAGAAGCTTGTTTCTGAGGTGCAACAGGGTTACATTTCTTTCTCAAACTCTATATGGAAACAAGTTTCATATCCTCTCCCTCATCTGTTTGGCTTGGATAATGCATATTTCCAATTCATAACAAATAAAAACAAACAGATTCACCGGTCAGGACACTGCCATGCACTATTTCAGAGGATGACAGAGGATATCGGCCTGTGCAATTTCCATGCTTTCAAACTTCCTTTTCACCTCTAAAAAGCTGCATAATATAGGTCACTTTTAATGAGGAGCCTTGCACGTGGCTTCCCCCACACACTGCAGAGCATCCAGGCACTTCTGAGTTCATGTTCTCCCTGTATCATTGCCACAGTTCGTCATTTTTCAACAGGTTTGACTTTTGCCCACAATGCTGGGGACTTTCGTATGGTAAAGTCTCTTGGCTGTCTCATTAACTCCAGATCAGTGTGTGCCCTTGCATTTTAGTGTATCATTTCCTCCAGCACTCATTATGCTGCACTTTATACAGCCTCTGGCTGGAAACTTCTTAAAACATCATTATGAAATTACTTTCTCGACAGCATACAAGTCAATTATAATGTAATTAAAAGATACACTAATGTATTCCCTTGTTTGGTAATGGTATCTTGATTAACATCATCCAGTGCATGCATTTATCCTATCTGTGAAATCTTTTGCTATAAATTGTAATCTACTGTCCACAGCACCTGTTTTTCTGTAAAAGATGTAGGAACTATAAAACTCATTCTCTCCTAGCCTTGGAACCAGAGAGGAATTAAAATGGTAAAAGCTATTATGAATCCTGGGTAGCCACTCTTCCTTGCTCGACTCCCCAGGCATTTCAGCAGGGTTTTTTGTCACCACGCACAAAGCACAGCCCACCAGGTTGGCGGAGCCTCAGGAGGGTGCTGAGCATGCCTTTGGTGCATGCCATGCAGCCTGCCCCGTGCTCTGTAGGACAGTGAGGGTTTCGGCAGCCACATCTTATTCTGCACACCTGCAATTCAATGCAGTGCCCAGGGCAACACACTGAATGCCTGAAGCTTATGTGACTGAGTAAGAACAATGTTTAAGTGAAGCGCCCAATATTCTTAATAATTTTAAATTATTTTTATTGTTGCTATCTAAGTCAACGTAAGGTTAAAAAAGAATCCAACAGCTGCATCTGAGTTGGATTTAAATGAGATTTCTCTTCAATCCAGTGTGCATCACACGTGTTTGTCCCACACTGTTAGAACAGCCACTTTGCAGCCAAGACAAGGATGAAGAGTTGTAAGAGATGTGTCCTTCATCTCCACCTTCCCTCCAGGCCCAAGTCCCTCCTTTCACTTGAGCTTCGGCTTTTTGTCATTAAAAGAGGGATAATTTTGCCTGCAGCGATGCTAATCTGCCTGATACTTGCCAACACACGAAGATTCTATTCTAATAAGTGAGATGCATGGAAAGCAGGACAAAGCCAACCAGCGCTGCCTATATTCTTCCTCACAGTCCTACCAGGCTTCATTTTGGACTAGAAAAGTAGGTCACAATGCTAAACAATAGTTGTTTGAGGGGAAAAAAGCAGCTTCTATCATTAGCTGGGTACAAAGACCGTCCTTTTTCCAAATCAGTGCTCTTAAACAGACACGTCAGGCAATGGGACTCTCCAGAGGCAAGCGTGGAGGCACCATTTCTTCTCGACCTGCTCCTTAATCAGCAAAGGTTCAATACAAGACGAATAATTCATGCGGCGAGTGATTGATTCTCGCTCGGGAAGCCACAGGAGAGAATTTTAATGGGGAAAGGCTCTCCGCCTTTCGGGGTACATGCGACCTGGGGGACTGGTTCCTTCTCGGTGTCTTTTGGGCTGATGAAGGAGTGGAGCTTGGACGCCCTGCAGCACTGGGCAGGACCCTCCGGCTGAGGGAATGCACTGCCCTGAGCCCCCCCACTCCAACACATACAGCAATAATTGCTTGCTTTTCATTAATTGCTCTTAACACACACCCACAACCCCAGCAGCTTGCGCAGGGCTGGGTGCTCCCCAGCAAACCAGGGGCTTTCTGGAGCTGAGCACGCCGGCACTGACAGCGTAATGATGGCAATGTATTCGTGCTGTACCTATCTCAATGGAACATCACCATCAATTTCAACAGGTGGTTTGGCTGATTTATAAGCCAATATATAACCAAATGCAGCACAGGGGATGTTTGGAAAAACAAGCATGTGAAGTAGGCATGACAGATATAAGCGGTTTATTGAGGGATGATTTCTGAGGTAGCTCTCTCCCAGGATAGTGACATTTTAAACACCCTAATTTGAACAGGAACACAGATGAGCAGGCTGTAAACTTGTCTCATTTTTCTGTATTTTGTGCTTTGGCTGAAATGACAGAAATGACCAATGATTTTTGTACAAGAGTGAAATGTTTTACCTTACACTTTTGCGGTCTACTACGTGAAAGTGGTCACCTTACAAGTTAGTTTGGAGGGACGAATCAGAGGGAGAAGGTGCTAAAGGTAGTAAAATGGTTGTCTGAGCAACCCACTCAACCCAAGTGACCAGGATTCTTGCAGGAAATACTTCAGCACACTGTTTGGGAATGCAAAACAGAGTAAGAGAAAAAGCATGGGCGGCAGGGAATGTCTACATGCCTAATTTGTCACCCAAGGCTGATGAACCTCAGTGCAAAAGCAGTAGAATATTAAGTGCTAACCTGTAAACATTTCAACCATGCAAAAGGGAATACGCAGTTGGCATTTAAATCAAAAGCTCTTGTCTACACATATCTGTCTCCTTGTTCCCCTTAAAAAGAACATTTTTTCACCAAAAAGGCCACAGTGTTATCTACCTAGCACAGGTGGTGTGTTTAGATACTGTGCTACAGACAAAATTTTGGCAGTTAAAGCTCTTGGCTCATTAGGACTGAAGTCAAACTAGTCGGTGATAAAATCCTGTCTAGGTCAATTCATTTTGGAAAAATCACTTTTAAATTGCTCTGTTTTTTTTCAGTTGTCACTACAACTGTCCACAATGGTTTATATATAAAAAAAAAAGTGAGTATTTATGAACTTATGTGTTCAATGCAGCCCATCTATGTCTATCGCCAGCCAGGGCTGACGTCCACGATCCTCTCCACACAGTAAACACATCGGGGTACCATCAGCCTCCTACCTTGGCTCCATCCACACTGATAATCCGATAGCTGTTTCTCGTGCTGTCATAGAAGTAGGAAACAGTTACAGCCTGCTTGCTTGCGGGGACCCAGTTCTTCTTCGTGCTGGGGTCAATTTGGAAGACATGGGCTCTGGTGGTGAAGATGGGCTGTTCTCTGGAATAGGGAGGGACAGGAGAAATGGATGCATGAGTCTGTGGAAGATGAAATGTCCCGGAAGCCCAGACCTGACCAGGCAGCACAAGGCCAATTTTTCCTCCTCTTGTTACGCTGTGTAACCCACCTTTTCCTCCAAACACTTATTTCCAGGAAAGGACGCTCATATGTGCGCTTTCCTTCCCCATCCACACATTTTCCTAAGAACCACAAACCCCACATGGCCGGCTTTCCTCCTGCTGCTCCTCACTGCGAGCTGCGGTCCTGCTTAGAGACAGGACCCCTCCGCAGAGGCACCAACAATGCTACCAAAACAAAGGCAGGGTGCCATTCCTGAAGTACTAACTCTATCCTGAGAACTGCACCATTTTGTGGATGTGCCTGAAAAGCTCATCAGATGCAAATGCAGTTAATCTGCCTGGGGAGCGAGGTGGGGAAGAAACAGGCCCAAGGCCCTGCCAGTGCAAGGGGCCATGCCAGGGCTGAGGTAAGGCCCCCGGCACCCCAGCCCTAACCAGCACTGCTCCTCAAAAACATTTTGTGACCAGTGTTTCCACCCTGAACACGTGGCAATGCAAACCACATATAGGAGCGGAGAGGATGCAGGACTGAAAGAACAAGAACTTGGTGATACACACCAAGCCATCCAGATCAGAATTAAGACTTACTCAAAGGCTGTAAAACTAAATTCACCTCAAGTTATTACCTTTAATCCGAGTTTAGAAAAAGTGAACTGCAAATAAAGATGTCGTGTTCATATAAATATATATGGTATATATTTTTATGCTTTTTGTTCTAGCTACAGTATATAATGGTATATATAAAGTGTACCACGATATTTTCTTATCCCATACAAAATATTTTATCATTAATAGAATTCTGACAATATTCAAAAACAACTGTACTGCAATAGACTCCATTATTAACTCCCACAAATATTTACCTCATGCAAACTGAGAAGGCTGCTATGCTGAATTTTGCACAAAGCAAATGAAGGTAGGTATGTGAAAGTCCAGATGATCTCTCTCTCACAAGTCATTCTTTCATATCCATGTAAATAATTCTCTTCTGTTATTCTCAGTCCCATCATTTTGGAACTATATTTTTATTAATTTCTACAATCTTCAGCTCCTTTTAAATCCACTTCTACGTTTTTTAGAATATAACAAGCTGAGGTTCTGTATGTGGGAACTGTACAAAACACCATGCACAATCTTGATCATTACACTTTAAATAAAATTGAGGGAAGCAATTCATAAACATCACACAGATGAAGCAATCTAACTGCAGAGCTAGCTCAGGAAGGCTGGTGTGATCTTGCAAAGCCCCATAATGCCTCAGAAGGGATAAAACGAAACATTTTTTTTTCCTTGCAAGACATATGCAAGGTTTTACATTTTTCAGGGGCTGCCATGCATGCTTCTAGATAGACAGCTGTGCCAAACTGTAAAATACTTCTATTTAAATTACAAGGGGACTGTCATGTCACAGCTGTGAAGGAGCATCATTTACTTCAGCTCCTCCTTACCAGTAACGCAGGGAATCTGCCTCTTGTTTCCCATGCTACTGTCACTGCAGTCCGTAGCTGGAAGAAAAGCAGGGCCAGGGCTCCATAATATGTTTTAGATACTTCCATCACACATTACACAGGGTTAAGCAAGGGAGGTTTCCCCCAAGCTACTTACTGTTTTGGTCTAAAAAATATGTACATTCTCTGAGTGAAGAATAATTTTGAATTTATTTAGCCTTCTACTTAGCTCTGTATTTGTAGTGGATTGTATTATTAATTGTTTTTGCTAATGGCAATATGACCTATATATCACAGCCTAAACTCTCAAAAGTTTCAGACTTTTCCTTCATGAAAGCCCAACTCACAAACAACTTTATATACATATTTCTGTTAATTCACCTTAACAATACCAGAAAATACTGCTAAAATTATGCCTGGCCTCTCTGAAGCAGCAGCAGCAACCATATAAAGTAAATCTGGAGATAACAAATGCGGAACAAAGGGAACAACTATCTATCTCCATTCCTTCAGGAGTCTTGTAGCAGCTACCGCTGGCAGTGAGGGCTTTATACGTGCATCTGAGTGGGTAAATTAATGGATAACAACATTCAGGACTTGAGATAGCCATCTATCCAGTCATTTGTTGCTGTCATTAAAAGCTAAAAACAAAAGCCGACTATATTTCTAATCCTTATGATTATTCAACAACGACAAAGGCTTCCCCTTGCACTACGCTGTCAGCGATGCCAGCAGCCAGTGAAGAACACACAGGCAACTATAAAACTTCAATTTTCCAATGAAATGCTGTTAGCCTTTTTTTTTTTTTTTTTCCTAAACTACACCATGGCCTTGGAGACCTCCAGACTGATGCTTTATTCCATCAATGCCTCACTACATTACTTGCAAACTTTGACATTCAGGAAAGCACTTCCATGACTAAGGAATGACTTTGTTTTCCACAGTTTCTTTCCTTTTCACTTTAGCCAAGATTTATCAGGTTTTATGCTAAAAATGGCTGCAATGCTAGCTTGAAACGTTGGCAATGTCATTTGGTGTGTGAGCCCCTGTAACCTGGTCATGACGTGAAAGTGCAGGTGAGAAGCACTGGCTCTGCCAGGCACCCAAAATGTGAGTTGTAAATCAAAAAACAGAGAATTTATGAATGTTTAAAATCTCAAATCTATTAATGATCGACTAAATAAATTTCTCTTTAGAAAAAATCTGTTCAGAAACCTATTTGACAGTAATATCCAGTGTTTCGAGCAAAGCAGCTTGAAATCTAGCAAATGGAGACCTAAATTATAGTTAATGGTTCTTTGTTTAATAACGCAGATTAAGACGGAGAATGCACTTTGATAAGCTTTATTATTACATGTGGCTGGCATGTTTTATAAATATGATAATAATTTTCAAGCCGTGGTTTTATCTATTTTAGTTGACTTTTAATTTCCATCCTTGTGTTATGTGAGACAAACCTCACATAATAAGCAATCATTCTCCATTAATTAAGGAATAAGTCACTAACCTTTTCACAGGAATTATAAAAGCAAAAACTAAGGCTCTAAAGCTAACTAACTTCATCCACAGCTGAGTGAGGTACAGTGCCACTTTCTGTTAACATATAACCATGCCAAATTTTACGAGTGTGTGACGAGCTCCTTTAAATACATCTTCATATAGCTGACATCTGGTGGAGGATGTACGTACCTCCAGACCGTGCGGCAGAGTAGAGTTTTTGGAACGTGGTGCTTCCCGCTACGGGCCACCTTTGTGCATGCGCTGAGCTTTACACAGCCTGACAGATCTGCAGTGATTTACTACAACGAGCAATAGATAATGAGGGTCTTTCAAGAAAGAAGAAAAGTAGGTACAAAGATAAAATCCTACATTGCAACATGCCCCCCATCACTGCAACTGATCATCATACAAAAAATATATTTGTTAAACGCAGCCTGATGAACATATGAACATGGTGCCCTCAGTCCCAAACAAACCCGAACCAATCCATCCTGCACCCTGAGAGCAGAAAGCTCTCCACTCGCTCCCCCATGGCCTCAGAAGCCTCCAAGTGCACCTAAAAGTACACGGAGTTATAGTCACATCATCACACGTAATCGGCACACAGAATTTGTCTTTCTCAAAACACAGAGGGGCCCGGCTGTCCTCCAACCAGTCTTTCCAGGCAGTGGAAAACCACACGAATTAGTTTCTTAGTGCTGACGCTCACTTTGTCATTGCTCGAACTGCTAACCTTGCCACACGTGCTCAAGTCAGCATGAGTACATCCTCCTTACATGTCACGAGCAGCCCAACGCCCCAAGATACCACACACTCAGTGTCCATCACCACGGGGTCAGTGACCAGAAGCGCCCTGCCAGCAGGGGACAGGGACCCTCTGGTGTCCCCACTGTGAGCTCCTGCGAGCTTTCTGAGCAAGGTACATGGGGCAGGGCACCTCTTCCTTCACTTAAATATAGTAATAGCAGGTGGAGGGGGGGTATTTTTGCTTTATTTTAAATAAAGCTGTTTACACACCTCTGCAAGATTCAGCGTCTGAAAACTAACCAGTGCTGCCATGCTCTCCGTGTAAAAGCAGCTGGGATTTTCAGGCATGCATTGTCACCATCAGGTAATGCAGCAAAAAACTGAGCAGAGGCAAAAGCTAAGCATGGGTGTTTTACAGATGCGATAGCAGCAAACCAGCATTACGAAATGAGGCAGCTCACTACCTTCCCAAATTGTCATGTGCTAATTAATTCGGGTCAGTCAAATCTCATCAGATGCAACACACAAGTCCGGGTGCCGGCTGCCAGCACACATAGCCATCAGGAGCAGAGAGCCTGCTCCAACGTGCAAGACTGCAAAATTGGTAGCATGGAGCAAGCAGGTGGTAATGGCTCCATTTTACACCTGAGGAAGCAGCCATAAAGAGCGAGATGGCATCCCGGTATAACAGAGCCAGTAGCGAGCCTGGAAATAAAATTAAATCGCCTCATTTCCTCTCCGCAGCTTTGCTATTGCTAACATCAGAGGGTGGTTTGGTAGCAGATCTCTCACCCTGGGAAGTTTTTGACTACATGAGTGGAAAAATCTAAATCAATAGTTGAATATTCACCACTCAACAAAAGCGACTATTGTAAAAACCAACAGTCTTTGCAGACCAGAGGGATGCTGCTGGTGGCTTTAACAACAGCTCCCACACAATTCAGAGGCTGGGGGTGGCAGGATGACTGCCCTGCAAACTGGGTCTGCTCCTTGGTGGGACACTTTCCTGCACCTGGTCAGCTCCTGTTGGTCCTGAAATGCAAACACACCTTCAAACACAGCAACTTCCATCGCAAAAATTACTTGGAAGGACAGAGCAGCAACCCTGAGCAAAACAGGCCAGGCAGTATCAGGGCAGAGAGAAAATCAGAGTATCTGTTGTGCACAGTGGATGGAAGAACTGGCCCAGAGCGACAGGCAGGGCTAGCAGGGGACAGCTGCGCTCATCTTTGGCTCTGCTGTTTTCTGCCTGTAAGAAAGTGCAGGCACCCCTACAAGTGCATTTTTCAGTGCTATGGGACCCAAGCCTCTGACCCCACACCTCTGGCAGTGCCGAGCCTCAGGGTGGACTGTGATCACTTACAGTGCAGACAGAGCAATTCTTGGAAAAACAAGACTATTAGGACAGAAATTACACTGCCCCCCCAAAAAAAGGAAAGAATGAGAAAAAATATTTAAAAATATATAAATTTACCCAAAGTCCTTCTTTTCAATCCTCCAGTTGCTGAAATCCCTGGTCTGTAGGCAGACCTCTCTCTCTCTCACCATGACTGCGATGACAAAGTTGCAGCAGTGCTAACCAAGGGCAAGGTCGTGCAACTTATTCAAATGACTACAGACATAACTCTCTAGTGCCCACTTTATGCTAGATTTGATATCTTTGCACCTGCAGAAGTGTATTAAATTCATGCAAAAAAAAGACATCTTTTTAGCTCCCTTCATTTACAGGCATTATTATTTCAACAGACAATGTAATTAACAAAAGTGCTTCTTACATTTGTAGGAAACATAATAGTTCCAGTTACTTAGACAAAAAAAATAAGAAAAAAAATATCTAGCTAAAGAGGAATTTTCTGTCAAAAGTACAGATGTTAATTAAACTCATTTTTGGTTCACAGCTGAGTAAGTCCAAAAGAATAAGTCTTCAGGACAAAAGCTCTCTGTGAAAGTCGCTGTAACATCTGGGAGCTCTCACAATACCATTATGCCTTTGTGAAGTCAATACATAAACGAAAAGGCTTAGCTTGGGCAGTGGAAAAGCTCACACTTAACTTTTGGGCTATCTCCAGATGGTTATTCACCTTTTGAGACAGTCCGTGAATAAACACACACAGAGGATAGAAACTGAAAAGACCCTGAACTACTCCACCATAGGTAAGATTGTTCTGAAAATAAAAAACAAGTTCGGGCATGTGTGAAACTGGTCCTGCTACTCTGGTTATTTCACAGATCCTTCTTGAGAAGGCACTGAAAGAGGTTCCATAAATTTGCAGCCCTGGAAATGTTTACACAGCCTCCTGTGTACACAGGGATAAATTCAAAGCTAATAAAACTGGGAGAAAATGGAAATAACAGTACTCTGTTTACCCCCTTTGCCAGGATAGACACAAACTCTCCTAGCTTAGTTGACAAATAAGGCTGTGTCAGCACATAAACAGCCCCCCAGAAGCTTTCACATTTCTCTGGATAGGTTAAAAATTACATCTTTGGGGCTCACCTCAGCCCCAACAGCATCAATGCTGTTAGCAGAGCTTCCTCCATAGCACAGCGCTCCCCTTGTAGCATTTCAGTGAGAGATTTCGATCAAACTGGAAGTATAAAACTTGGAGCAGAGAGGCCAGTTTTGTAGGAGGGGGGAGGCAGACTGGCTCCCCACCTCACCCCGATGCCAGCATCTCCCGCCCAGGAAGGAGACACCCGCCTGTTCCTTACGGCTCGCAGAGCCATATGTGTGCACCACAACTGCTCCAGCTGAGGAGGATGAAGCCAGCTCGCTGCAGACATGCCCTACGCCAAGTTCCTTGAGCAGCACCCAAAAGCGACAGCCAGCATCCCCCGGCCTTGCATTATGCAGCCGCTATGGATTGGCACCCTTCTCGTGTTACTGTGGTGAGAAATTATCAAGGAGGAGAAAATAATGTAGACAATGCTGGAGGAAGAGTGATTTATTTTGCATTTGTAAGCCAGCAGGAAAATGCCTCACTCTCTATTATTATTATTAATCCTTTACAGGATGCCTTCTATGTTTCAGAAGGTCAGGGATATTTTGAGGTTGTGTGTGCTCTTTGGTGTCCATTTAAAAAATAGAGGTTAAATATCAGAGGATATACAATCAAAATATTTTGTACCTACAAACACAACATTGGAGTGAAAGACCATGCATGTCTTTGTGCAAGCAAACCCACTGCCACCAGCAGGGCAGCATCTTCGTGCTCAGGACATTTTCCTTCCCCACATCACAAGAATTTAAATGGCAGATGAGATTATCTGCGCACAAATCCAAAAAAGGTGATTTTAATCAGCAGCATAATCAAAGCCTCACTATTGCAAAATAATGTGGTTAAACTCCCCATTATCTTACGCACCACAGCACCAAGCAGATCCGTGGAGAAGAACTCTTCCGTGCACTAATCCACACATATAATTATTGATATCCTTTCCCATCCCCTATTCAAACGCTCTCCCTTGAGGCTTTTCTTCCACTTAAACTTGGAGGGGGCAGGGGGAGCCTATCAGCTCTGTTTAAAGAACAAGCTGGATAACTCTGATCTGCTGCCTGAAGGGGCAAATAAGGAATTCCACCAAGCATAACACCAGCAGAAAACGTTAAGGCTTTGCTTGTCCGGGGCCGGGTGCAGGCCCTGTGCCGGGTACACGCTGTGACTGGAGCTGCTGCCAAAGCACCAGGGAAGCGCAGAGGACACTCATGGCCAGGTGCTTTGTTGGAGGACATGAAAAAGGTGCCATGGGTGGTTTAATACAGGGATTCACACCTTTATTGAAGCTGAAGCATGTAAAAATTAAAGGCAATTAAAAAATAAGCAATTTGGTCTATAAAGGATTAGGAAGACGCAAACCCGTACCCACACAGGGCTTTGGGTACGTGTTTCAGCTTGCCCGTGCTGGGAACAGCAGCGGGCTGGCAACAGCGCTGCCCTGCTCCACCAGGTCTCTCGTTACAGCCTCCTCCCAGATTAAGCCATCCAGAAGACAAAAACAAAATCACCAAATGCAGTCAGGAACACCAAAGATTGCATGTGAGAAGCAGAAAAGACTGGTCTGAGTGCATCCACCACGCTCAACCTGGAATGGAAAGGTGCTGGACAAAAGCGAGTGCTGCCAACACAAGTGTCCTCCACTCGGTGCAGGTTAAATTGGACTACGTGGAGAAAAGCAGGCTTCCTTTCTTGGGGAATTTCAATAGTATAATGCCAATGATCATAACGTTTTGGCTGCTGCTGGCATGCAACAGCACCTCTCTAAAGAGCAGAGGAACATACTTAAAGCTAGCGCATTCGCCTTAGAGATCACTGAACGGCATATTTTATCTGCTTCAAGTTAAAAATACAAAGGGAATTCAAACATTTAGAAACTAATATTATTCACTGATAATTTTAATCTTTACCAATACAAAGCTATCTGTTGCCACCAGATTTACAGTACAGATCTCAGAAGTGTACACTGCTTTGTTGGCATAAAAAACCAGAACAATACTGAAGATCCTCTGGAAATCTCCTGAGCGTCAGAGAAGAAAAAGTACTAAATCTGAAAACCAGAACCAGCAAGTTGCACATGAGAAACAGCATCTATAAAACAAAACAACGACAACGACACCCCCTCCAAAAATACATCAGCAAAACCACAAAACTAACCCCCTACAACCTTCTAACTCTGCAGTGGAGCACACTACAGTGTTGTGGATAACACTGGGAGAAGATCCTCCCAGAAATTCCTGAACCCAACAGCCACCTGTTTGAGATCCCCACAGTCCCATTCCCTTAGCTCCAAAGCCTTGACACTTTGGATTTCTGGGTGCCTCTGCCCCAGGCCTCATGGGCTATGTGAGGTGTGGGCTATGTGAGGATTTAATTCCATCAACAGCATTCTTCCAGTGACCGCGTGATGCAGGTTACATTACTACAGGTTATGATGCGAAAAATGTGAAAAATGGCATTCTTATGTCAGCAGAGTCGCAGAAATTAGCATGGGCTGGCTGACAATCCGTAGAACAAACAAAGTGCAGCACACATTCTTGTTATAAACTAACAGTCCAAGATGTGTCGGGGTAATATGTAAACCAGATCAGTTGTTCAAGTTTTTTTTTGGATGTGCATAGGCCATTACAAATTAACCCAAGGTTCGAAGAGGCCAACCATTCTGCGTGGCCAAACCAATCCATACCACTGCCAGGGCTGAGCTTCAAGGAGAGTGAGAAGTCGGACCACTCACAGTGCCAGAGCATTTGTGGTTTAGAAATAAGAAAGCCTTGACCTGATTGCAGAATTTATTCCCTCTGCTGAGAAGCCATCTTCTCACTTTTTGGGAGGCGAACAAGAACCATTGGAAGAATAAAATCTGCTGCCATGTATCACGCTAATGATCACGGTTCTCATGTTGCTAACATTTAGCTTTTGCTAAGTTAATACAACAAGAAAGCACTTAATAGCCATTTTTTCCCCTGTTGACACACACTGTCCTCTTGGTATTTCTTGACTGAAAGACTGCAAGAAAAACCTGGCTTTGTCTTATTAAAATTAAGGCCTACTGGACATAAAAATCAAATCAGTACTTCCAGAAATTAAGGCATACCATTTTTCATTTACATCAGTGCAGACTTCTTTACCTTTCTGCCAGGGGTGAAGGGCATGGCTGAATGATGTGTTTTTTTTCCATCTCATTTATGTATTGACTGTAATAAGGGCAGACAGGTAGGCCTATACAAGCGCTGATTCTGTCAGCAACCAAAGTTGCCAGGACTGTGAATATTGTCACTTATGGATTGATAAATGGACTACATGGACTAATTGCATTTCAGCCTCTCTGGACAGATGGCAAATCTTGCAGCCATATGGCAATTATTTCCACTGCACCAAAAGCATATTAACACTTACCAAAATGTTTAAAGGAATAAGATAATCCCTTTTTTTTTTTTTTTCTCCATGAACTGGGACAAAAACAATTGGCTTGGAAGGGCTGGTGCTCAGGGCCAGGCTCCCTCCCAGGGTTCCCACTCGGCACAGGCTCGATGCCGGGGGGCATCACACTGTTATTGATGAAACTACCCGGGTGCACCAGGTCGCAGCTGGATATAGCACTGCTACTACAGCCAGAGGATAACATGCCTCACTGCAGCTGTTCAGCATCGCCCTTGCGTAGTTGCCACTATTTGCTGCTTGATATTCCAGCTGCCCTGAGAGTTGGCGGCACTGGTACATGTACTTACTTTTCCAAATCCTTCTCTCTCTGGTCTAAAACACACTGGAGTTATTTTCCTTATATTTTTCAAGGCAGCCGCCTGGCCCACGCAGACGCAGAGGACAGCCCCCCACACA
Organism: Cygnus olor; assembly: GCF_009769625.2. Classification (NCBI taxonomy): domain Eukaryota; kingdom Metazoa; phylum Chordata; class Aves; order Anseriformes; family Anatidae; genus Cygnus; species Cygnus olor. The sequence continues at coordinate 11,818,749 of NC_049179.1, forward strand.
TAGCAGCAGGGTCTCTGCAGGAAGACCATACATGCACTGCATTCATTCAGCTGTCTCATACCTGCTCCCAAGAGAGGAACCAGCTTGGAGAGGGCAGCACCATGCTCCAGCAACACTGTGAAACCACCCCGATTGGCTGGATCGCAAGCAGAGGCTCATCCCGCTCAGTGCCAGCCAGATAAGCCATGGCTAAGTTCGGCAGTGCCACTTCAGCACAAAGCCTGGAGCTCATCACATTTACCAAAGGCAAACAAAGCACTCCATGGGTGATAACGTCAGGCCGACACGCATCCCCGATGACACAACCTGCTTACAGCCATGTCCTTTATTAATACTTCTGCTGTAGAGCTTTGAACTTTTATAGGATTTAAGTGGTGGCGAATTCACCCTTGAAAACCACAGGAGAGTGCACGCAGGAGAGCTGATCCTCTCTGTTTTAAGTTACTGCTTATTTATACCGAACAAATGTGAGCAAAATCAGCTCAATAAATTCTAGATGGGCTTTTTATGCCAGAATAATAAGCTATATTACACAATTCCAATGATTTATTTTTTCTTCATTTTCAGAATTGAACTCTGAACATTTGTTTTAAAATAGGATTAAAAATCATCTCTTGTATTACACAGCAATTTGTTTCAAGTGTGCTCTCCTGGTATGAGACTCCTTGCTAGCGGAGGCAGATGCCTCCCTTGCTGGAATAGACAAAGTGCATGCACCAGCTTCCCAGTTGCCTTAAGTAAATTATAGCAAGTAAAGAGCTGGGAACTGTGCTCTTCATAGAACCCGTGGTCTAAAATTAGTGCCTGGTGTTAGCATGCAGCATGGATCAACTGCTCACACAGCCACTGCAGATAAGGTGCCAATTGGTGAGAAATTCTTACTAGGCTTTTTGCACGTTCACACTTTAGCACCCCAGGAATTCGATCGATTTGTCTCATCAGGCCTCTATTACAGATCTCTAAACACTGTTTTCTTTTAGGAAGCTTTACTACCCTTAAGCAGCAGCCAAAAAAAAAAAATTTCAATTGCTCATTTCTCCCTAGACAAACAATTGGCTGCCTTTATTTCCATGTGGCCCCCCCAGCAAAACGCTGCTGCCCCACTAGGCTGGGCTGTGCCCCACAGGGAGCCAGATGCAGCAGCACCACGGAGCAAGGACAGACAGAAGGAGATGGAGACAGAGATGGAAGGGAGGACAAGAAACTTAGATCTGGGGTGCAAAGTCTGGACCAGCCTGCTTAACTCCCATAAATCAGTCATTCTCTTAAGGAATATGAGGCAACACTGAGCCATCCAAGCTGTGCCCAGCCGCCGTGAGCCTGTTCTCTCCTCTGGCCAATAATTCAGAGGACATTCAATAATGGAGCTGACGAGCATAAACTCTTTCCAGTACAACCCCGTGTCATCTATGCTAATCTAACAGTTATTTGAAAGGGCACTGTAAATCAGTGCAATGCTGCTTTTATATTTCGTGGGAGAAGCCTCCCAGAGTAGCACTATCTTGCTGTACCTCCTAAGGACAATGGTGCCAATTCATAAGGCAGAAAGGAAAGATCAAACAGGGAATGCAAAGTGGATTAGATATTTTGATTCCGTTCCAAACTCTAATACTCTAATTTGAAGCTTAAAATATAAGAACTTTGGCAATTCCTCCCCCACAGAATTTGAAATGCTAATTTCTAAGTCAATGGAGAGAAGTTCTTGCAAGCAGATCTAAACAACGCACACGCAGGGTTACTGCTTGGAGACCAAAATTTCAGATCAGACCTTCTCCATAGAGGGAAAAGCAGGTGACCACAGCCATGGGAGAGGTGGTTACCCTGGGCATCATGAGGGGCTCAGTGCAGCCAAAGAGGGCTGCAAAACCCTCTGCAAAACCACGGGCATTGCAGAGAAGCCTGGGGAGGACAAGCGGGGTGAGAGAGCCTGGTGGGAGCATTGGGCTGGGTACTGCTAATGAAGTCCTTGAGAGCTGATGCATCTTCTGTGATGTGCAGTTCTGAAGGCCTCAAAAACCAGCTGCTAAGAACTGTCTGCATCTGGGGAACATCTCTGAGCATTGCAACGTGAAGGGGGCTGTGCGGAAACTTTAAAGATGTTATTTGTCCTTCAGATCTCTCAAAAGTGAAAGGATTTTACATTATGCACAAAAGCCCATTTGCCTGCTCTGAAGCACAGAGGAAGGTGGAAGAGGCACCGAGAGAAGGCTGACAGAGGACGCACAGACCCACGCAGACTTCGGATGTGCGCAGGAGGCCAGTCTCGCCACCCACCCCCAGACCACTTCCCCGAACCAGCAGCTCCCGTCCTGGAGCGTGCAGTGTGACCCTTGCCCACAGCTGCTGTGGTTCCTTGTGCCTGAGATAAGAGATTGAAGCTTTTAACTGAATTCCCTTGAATTTGGGTGGGTGTAATGAAGTGTCAAGTCCCTGTTCTCAGCCAAGCCAGTTTCTGTTTGTCTTGAAAAAGACCATAAACCAAATTAGAGTCTTTTTAAGTATTAGCGTTTTCAGAAGATCCCTTAAATACAAGCTTATGGAGACCACCTCTATAAATGAACAAGAGAAACAGGGCTGTCTCCTGTAATGGACTATACACAAGTGACAGACAGCTGTCAAGCACGCAAGATAAAATAATCATGAAGGGCGAGCTCTAGTTCACCTCTGTGCCATAACATTTAAGGCAGCTAAATCTCCTTTATTGTACCATGAAAGAACAAATTTCTCCCTCTTCCAGCTGGAAGAGGGGATTAGTATGACAATCATTGGATTATACGTGTACATAAATAGTGTCCAAAGATGCCTTTATCTCCTGTATACCCAAGGGCAGCTGTTGATCTCCCCTGTGAGCTCCTTGGGGCTGCCTCTTCTATGCAGAAGCTTCCTGGCAGGTCTGGGAGTGTTTTGGCTTTCTGGTGCCAGGGGTTTGGCATAAGGGGAAGGTGTATGGTGGGGACACCTCTTTACCCCTCTCCTGGAGGTGCAGTATGTAGGTACATCCCAGTTAGACAGGGGACAACACCAAGGCAGGGGGACACAGAGAGCAGGCAGATGTAAATCAATGTATAACTAACATGAGGTCTCTAAGCTGTAGCACCAGCAAGCTTTGCACTAGTGCCTGAGCTACCTACCAGAACAGGGTTCCTGCCTCATCTTTGGGCATCATCATCACCGATAGGGACAGTAGTCGGGTGTCCCACTCCTGTGTTTCCCCGCACACCCTGCACACAGCACAGCGGCCCCTGCACAGCCCTGGGCGCTGGTGGGTGAGATGTTGCACAGCTCAGCTCAGAGCATCTCTCCCCCCCTTATTATTTTTTTTTTCAAATGCTCTCATTGACAGTTTTCAATATCACAAAACAGATCACATGTTCCCACTTAAACAACTGCAGGGAGACATTTTAGATGTGCGCAACAGATTTATAGTGGGAAGCCTGAATACAAAATCCCAATAAAACAGACAACAATAAAGCATTGCTGTTGCAGACTATAGAGCAACTCACCAAAAGCAAAGAACTTGACTCAGTCACTGCAATGCAATTAATACGAAGGAGAGAGCGTGCATCTTGGTTGAAGCACCACGTTTCCAGAAAGAAAAGCCTTGCTGAATACTCCCAGCTCTGGCTACACTACCTGTCCCTCTTCCAAGGCAGGAACAAGCAGTAATGAATACTGAAATTAAGATACTCACACCTCCACATGATGAAATTAATGTTTCTGAGTCTTGCAAGACTTACATTTCATATTTTTCCCCCAAATACAGTGTTCCATGTCTGTTGAGGATCTACTGCTAAGCGTGAAACAGAGGCAAACAACAAATATTTACACAGTAGGCACTTATACACACCATTTCACAGTCCACAAGGAAGGATCCTCAGCGCAACTAGAAGTAGCTTTAGGAAAAAAATATTGTACAATCTGGCTACATATTCTTGAATGTATTCCAGAGAGGCCTTTGCTGTCTTTCTGCATTGATGTACTAAATCTGGTCTGATAAGAACGCAGTGGCAGGACTCCTATTATTATTATAATGCAATCCTAATGGGAAGCAACATCTAGCAGCTCCAGAGGGCTCTCTCAGACCCCTCGATGTGTAGGCAGAGGAGTGCAACTTCTACAGAAAATTTCTTTCTGAATTGCAGCAGGGTTCGAGTTTCTAAATCCTGTAGGCTGTGGTGAGAATTCCAGACGGAAATAAAACAGTTTGTCACTTCAGAAATTCTTACAATCTTGCATTTTGATAAGCTGCATCAAATAAATAACATCAGACTGGCGTGTGGGGGAGGCAGGAAAGGAGGATGAGTTGCCACAGAAGGGAACAGGCTTTGCACAGTAACCAGCAGCCACTTCTGCTCACACCTCCACTGCCAGGCCCTCTTTCCCCTGTGTCAAATCTGCTCTCTTCTCCATGATAAAGCCACAGTTGTTTTGCAGCTAAAGCTCCTAGCCTTGCCAGCCTTCACCATGAAGCCCACAAATCCTACAACACCTACACAGCAGAGCCTACTGCTCCCGTATGAGTCATTAAGCAGGCTGTCCCGCTTAGTGATGTCATCCAGCAACACCATTTTTTTTAAACAAATCCTAAAACGCCCAGAGCATCAATTATTTAAAGTATTTCCTTCATTTTAATCCTGACCCCAGTGGCAGAATTACCATTACGAAGCATTTGCCAGTGATGCAAGAGGGCCCGATAGCCCCTAATAGCTGCTACGTCAGTAGGAGCGAGCAGCCAGCCACTCGTGTCACACATGAGCTAAGCACAGAGCATCCAAGCCAGCAGCATTGGGCAAATCTTTCTCCTACCAGCAGTCAGAGAGCAGCTAGGATGCGTCATCAAAAATATAATCAAAGATCAACTGCATCATCCAATCTCATCTCGTACATTTTGCATGAGTAGCTGTTACACAAGCCCTCCTCAAGCCGTCCCTAACCTGCACCGGGTGATGTGTGGTTGCGGTGCAGCAGTAACCTCCCCTGATGTTAATGGCCTATTCCCTACCTAATTGCTCTTGCCATTAAAAGTGCTTCTTTAATGCTCAAGCTTAAATGCTTCCTGTCTTTGTTTGAAGGCAGTGCCCTTGCCCTGCCACATTCTGAGATTTAATAACAGGATTGTCAGCTATTTACAGCACAGAGCTGAATTATTGGGAGAAACTTTGCTGAAATACGTTCCCTAAGCACATTTACATCCTAAAGAGCCACCACCAAAGCACAGTATAAATAAGCCGCGTGCTGTATTTGCAGTGCACAAAGGTGATGGACAGCATTCAAGGTGAAAGCAGGCAGGGATCTGACCACAGAGCAAGCTTCAGCACCAGAGACCTTCCCACTCAGCAAACTCCCTATCAAAAAGTCAACAGGAAAACCAACAGCTGATTCAAAATGCTTATGCTTCCTTAAATATAGTTTCAGGGGTGAGGCTATTTATTGTAGGCACTGCATTAATACAGCCAAAAGAATGAATAAAAAGCAATGCAGAAAGTCACGCTGCCAAACCAGGCTGATGCCCTTGCTCTTGGGTTCTCAGCAAACTCATTGCTCCTCTCTGCCCCTTTCAGTCATGCTGGGAATGTGCTCAAACAATTTAAGACAATTTGTCAGACCTTGAACCAGTTAAAACAACTTTCAGTTTAAAGGAACTGAACATCAAATAACTTTTTAACATTTCAAATGATGCTTTTGTTACCAGGAGACCTATTCACGATCCTCTATTCAAATAGAAAGAGGGGCTTGAGGGACATCCCAACTTTGGGGAGGATATTTTATTTATAAGCTTCTTCTCAAGTGACAAACAAATTAACAGCAGTAATTAATTAGGCTAGTAGCTAAGAGAAACTTGACTACGATCACTCCCTCTGCATTAAGTTTTCTTTTTGTTCACCTTTTCTTCAACATTGACTACCTGAGCAAATTTTGGTGAAATTTGCACCAGGGCATTTGAACCAGTTGTACTGGTGGATTTTTCCTATTGGAGCTTGTTGAAGTTATCTCTAAACCCACTGTCTCTCTCTCATGGCAGTCATTCATTCATCATTTCTTCCTGCTCCTCTATTAGCTTGTTTTGCAATTTCTCCCAATTTCTCATTTTCCTCAGCTCTTACTCACCCATGGGATTTTTGCCCTAATTCAGTTATGTGCATTTATCTGCAGTGTTACAAACTCCTCAGATAATTGTGCATAAAGGGACAAGGGCTCTCGCCTGATGGCAAACCTGTGTGAAAAGCTCCAGCATGAGAGGTTTGCTCTCACCTGAACACACCACACCAGCTCTGAGCACACACAAATCCTTATCACGGTCTATCCACATTGTCTCCACCCCAGGTCTCCAAGCTCCCTGCCTCTCCAGCCTTATTAAAATTGTGTTAAACTTGTTAAAGAAGCTACAGAGAACAGGTTTTATAAACACCATTGAGGTCAGCTGAGTTCTCCCATCCACTTCAGTGAACTCAAGATAAAGCTTCAGAACTTAAAGCCCTCTGGACCTGACTTTTCCACTGGATTTTGTACAAACACCTCCTCGATCTGCACACAGAGATGCTAAATTCCCCGAATCAGAACAGCAGCCATTTATACCCACTCTGCAAAAAAATGGGAATAGCTACATAAGGAACGGACGCTGTGAAGAATCAAGCATTCCCAGGAAGCTGCCTTGAAAATCCCAAGATTGACAGCCTTAGCGTCTGTCAGGTCTCAGTCTCTTTCCTTGAACACCAACACGATCACCAGTTGGATGCTGCCTGGTGTAATCTACCCCCCTGAGCTATGCTAGGATCTGAACTGAAGCTGCAGACCATAAAACCCCCTAAAATAGTCCCACAGCGCCAACTGGGCTGCCTGCCTTGCCCCAGCCCTGTCTGAGGGACACCAGCTTTGCGGTCGCAGCCAGGTGTTGTTGCTTTGGGAGTGCAGTGCTGTGGCTGCTCAGGCACATCCAGCCCTGTTCCCCCCTTCCCTGGGGACAGATGGCTCGGCCAAACTTCGGAGGGAGGCAGCGCGAGACTCCCATGGATCCCAGCGGGAGCTGGATGAAGGCCAAGGTGAGTTTCCTCTGCAACACGCCATTCCCCGCTATGGAGTGTCTTAGGCGAAGCTTATCACCATGGTATCTAAAGTACTGCCGGTACCGGGAAAGGCCAGCTTGAACAGCGTCCAAAATTAATGCCTTCCCATAACACTAATTTCATTGTATCTTTTGCCTCTGTCACCTTTTTCTTTCCTCATCCTCCCTTTTGTCTTTGTTCCCTGGATGGCTGCAGCCATCCATTGGCCGATGGACACTGCTGCTGCCAACAGCAGAAGGGAAAAGTGCAAGGCAGTCTTTCCTGGTGCTCTTAAATGTCACTGCATAATAAAAGCATTACATATGACTGCTCTCAGAAATATAGGCTCCCAACCGTACCTTTTCATGATAAACACTACAGGAGGGACAGAGTTTTGCTCATGGGTCCAGAAGTCTCCTTAAGACGAGGTTACTTCATCGCTGAAGCCAGGCTTGGAAACTCACCTTCTGCACCTTCCTGGGGGAGGTGGGGGCCCGCAGCCCACCTGGGGCAGGCAGAGGCACCACATGGGTTGGGGGGCTGCCAGCCAGCCAGGGCTAGTGCACCACGTTAGCCCCTGTAGAAGCAGCACAGAGAAGCAGCTCTCACCAGCCACAAGAAATGTGTGCTAATTCATCATTAACCTATATAGCACGCACATATACATACACATTCATGCGGCTTTTACATCGGTACGCAGCTTTCTGCAGTAATTTCTAACAGTCGGAGGCCTGATTTTCATTTGATGTGATTTATAAAAACTGATTTGAAACTCAAATTTATTGCTAGAGAATATTTAAATTAGTGGAATTTTAATCCAACAGATAATATAAATAACAGCTTCAGCAGCAGTGATTTCCACATCTAATCCAAACTGGGTACTTGTCACATGCCTCATAACAAGAAATATTTTGTCACTGACAGATAAGGAAATACAAAGACACTAAAGAAACGAAAATAGTAAAAGAATGTAAGCACAGAGGAAGCAACTAGGCAATACCTCCTTAAAATCATCTAATAACTAAGTCTGAGGCATCTTTCTAACTGGAAAGTTAGCTTATACTGCTTAAATTGAGGTCAATTGAATCAGATGCTGGCTATTAGATTAGTATGCACAGCTCACGGAAATCGGAGCCCTAGACAAGCTTGCCATTTTCTTGGGTTTGTTTGGACTTTGTTTGCAACACCAAGACACAATTCAAGCTATTTTCAGACAAAATAAAGCCTCTGCAATGGGAAATTTGTTGTTACATTGTGGTTATTTAAATAGCTAAAGTTTAATCCCTGGTACTGTTGAGGTAAGGACAGTTGCCAGATATGTTGGGTAGAAGAAAGCAGTGATTTAGAAAAAGTTTTTTTCTACAAAGTAAACATTTGTACAGTGGGAGCTCAAACAATGGCTTGACCCAAAGACAATGGTTTTTGGTCAGCAGGAACCTTCACATTGACTTTAATGAGCACTGAGGCAGACTTTTTTGCCTAAACACCTTAAAAAAAAAAATATTGTTTTCACATCCCCTGAATTACATGCATTAATTTTTTCAAACATGTAAATGACTTTTGTAAAACTTGACACTACCTTGCTGCCTAAGTTGAACTAAACCAACAGTTTAAATAGCTCAGCTCACAGCTAATAAGCAATTTAAATAGCTTTGCTGAGCTCAAGTAGCTATATCAGGTTTCATAGCACCATCAGTCACTGCCAAATCCATAGGCAGCATTTAAATGAATCATTAGCAATGGTCACCCCCCCAAAAAAAAAAAATCGTTTAAGTGCTAAGAGTCAAATTATTGTCGCAATTTCGTTGAGAACCTGCCGATGTGACACCAGAGCATGCCCAGGAAGCAAACCCTGCTGGAATTCCTGGGACAAAACCTGTTCCTTCAGATACAAAAGGCTGGGCACCGTGCTCCCATCGCAGAGTGCGTCACGGGGACAGACGAGTACAAAGGTGCCCATTTCACAGAAGGCAAGGCTGAAGCACACCCAGGTAAAGGATTTGCCAGTGGAGGTGGAGCAGGGAGGACACAAGGGGTGGCTTCTGCGTCAGGTGTGCTGAGCCCCTGCTGCAGTAACCTGCACGGGCAGACTCTGAAGTTCTCTACATCGGAAAGGTGGATGGTGAGATAATGACGGGAGACACAAAACATATATCCAGCAAACACCTCGCCTGCACTCCGTACAGAGCGTACGAGTGTGTACAACCCATGCTGAAACCCCAGGAATGAATGGTGTCAGGAGCTTATTCTTCCTCCCCAGCATCGGTGTCAGGCTGAAACGACTCAATCGAAGTCAAACACGTTACATCGGGGTATCGAACCGGACCGGCGAAGGTGCCTCATACCTCTGCAGGTGCCATGGAGCAGGGCAGCACAGACGGGTGCAGCCACAAGCACACCCGGGGCACTCCAGAGCCCCAGGCCCCAGGGAAGCTCCGCGGGCAGAGCAGCACTGTGCTGAGCCAAGGGCCAGGGCATTGCTGCTACCTGCCCCACGGCTCCCTCCACGCCACAGCAAAACTTCACAGCTGCACTCATCCACCAGCACAGAGCCGGATCAAACAACAACGACAAACCTATTTGTTTTCAGAGACACACGGGTAAAAAGAATGGGGGCGAGTTCCCTTGGGCTTGATGTTTCTGTCCAGCCTGGGCTCAGTGGGGCCATGCTGCTCCAGCCAGGCGTTGATGTTTCCTTCCACAACCCCAAGCTGTAACGCTACCTCTGCTATTTCCAGTGGAACTTTACATAATGAAGAAGAGCCCCTCATAATCCTGAAGTGAAACATCGGGAGACACTCTTCGGATCTTATTTCTCCCCTCTGACCCTGCACTCGTATTCAGTACTGCTAGGTATCCGATTCAGGCACATGCGTGGCATTTTAATTCATTATTTATCCACACTGTCTCAAATGGTAGCACTTTGACAATAATCAACGCATCTCGAGTGGGAGGCTGCACAGCTGGGAGCAGCATGAGGATGCCCAGAAAGTGGAGAACGGTTCCTTGCCACAGGGGGGTGAGGAGAGGCAAGGAAAAGGTGTAAGGGACAACAATAGGATAAAAATAAAGCAAATTAAACGTGTGGGTTTGGAATCCCCCAAGACATTCTGGTCGAGAGGATGGGTCTCTAACCCGCATGCAGTTCCAGCCGAGAGCACCACGTTAACCTCCCTTTCCTACCGTTCAGTTCACGAACTGCTCTAACGCCAGCAAGCGGTTTTTGCCCCCTATTAAACTTGGAGGCTAGGAACACGGCACGGCTGATTTTCGGAAAGCTCAGGCTCAATTCTCCGGGAGGAAAAAAAGGAGGGGTGCGTGTGCGGGGCAGCTCTTTGCCCACACCCCCGCACGGCTCCCGCGGTCCGGGCAAGTTGGCGGCGGCCCGCCCCCGGCGGGGAGCCCAGGCAGAGCCCAGCACGACCCCAGCGCACCCGCGGAGCCCCCCGGGGCCGGCAGCGCTGCCCCCGCCGGGGCCCCCCAGCTCTGCCCGGGACCCCCCAGCTCTGCATGTGGCCACCAGCAGCGTGCCCGAGCTGAGGTTGTATTTTTTTATTTTTATTTTTCTTAATTTTTCCCCTCCGCTGCGCTCCCACCCCCGCCGGCGCGGCTCGGGTGGGCGCCCCCCGGCCGGGCGGTAAGTGCTTAATGAATTAATTGCTTTAACGAACCGCCGCCTCCCGGCTCGGCAGCGGCCGGGGCGCACCTGCGGAGGGGCCGGGGCGGGGGGCGAGCACCCCCGCGTGGAGCCGGGGGGTGCCGGGGAGGGGGCGGGACGCGGGGGGCGCTGGGGGCCCGGCGGACTCACCCCATGTCTCGGCACCTCTCGGCCGGGGCGGCGGCACCCCCGGGCGGCTCCCCGCGCTCGGCGGCCGGCGGCGGCCGCGTCCCCACTTCGCACATGCGGCCGCCCCGCTGCCGATCCCGCTCCCGCTCCCGGCTGGCTGCGGCTGCACGGCGGCGGCAGGCGGCGGCGAGGCGTCCTGCTCCTCCCGCTCCTCCTCCTCCTCCTCCTCCTCCTCCTCCTGCCGCCGCCTCCCTCCCCCCTTACATAACCTCCCTCCCGGGCGGCGGCGGCACCGAGCAATCTCCCGCCGCCCCCTCGCTGCTGCCTGGCGGGGGGGAGCGTCCCCGGGACCCCCCCCCCCGGCTCCGGGACCCCTCCAGCTCCCCGGCCCCGGGCACGGGCAGGCGGCGGTGGGGGGAGTGGATGAAGCGGGGGGAACCCCCGAGGGCTTCTCGGTGCCCACCCCCGTGGATAAGGGGACGAAGGTGGGGTGGGTTTAGGGTGGGGGTGACCGGCCGCGGGGGCCGGGGTGGTGAGAAAAGTTTGGGGGAAGTGCCGGGGGGGGCCCGAGCACCGGCTGCGCTGTCCGGCTGCCGGGAGCCGCAGCTGCTGGGGGTGGGAATGGGGGGACACACAGCTGGGGGGGCACCTTTGCGCTCTTTTCATCCCTTTCGCCAGGGAAGCGAAGAAAAAATCCCACTCCCCCCCTTTCCTGCCCCGCCGCCCCGTGTGATTTTATGACGATAAATTGGGATGGTTCCTTCCCACCGAGGGCAAAATGGCATCACCGTGGGAGAGCCGTGTCCTGGCTGCCCCACCGCCAGGGTGACACTGCCGTGGCACTGTCACGGGACACAAATCATACAAAAGCATACAAAAGCCACAGCCCTGCTCGTGCCGGTCCTCACCACACAGACACCGCTGTTCTCTGCTGGGGACAAGGCGCCCCATCCACACATCAGGGACGATTTTAACTTCTCCCACACGATGTTATAATTAATACCTTGCCATCAAGAGGGATTACTTTCATCTTCCTATTATCTCGCGTAGATTTATCCTTTCTTTCACAGAAAGTTTGGAAGCTGTGGGGCAGGCTTTAGGTTTGCATGCTTTAACCTTGTGCGCAGTCGCTGGGGTTATGCCCAGGATCAGCCGGGGATCCCATGGGGACCATCAGGGAAGGAAAACCTCACCAGCAACCTAACACCTTCCAGCTACGGACCATGGAGCTGCCTCGCTCTCTGACAGCCAACTGTTGGATGTCTCCTGATGCCTGGAGCACCAAAACGGAATTTCAATCCTATATGCTCAAATAAAGTCAATGCAGTAGGGAAAAAGAGCAGGGTGAACACATTTACAAAGGGCTGTGAAGCCGCCCAGCTGTTTCCCCGGGCTGTGGGGTGGCACCTCTCCAGCATACCTGCGCTTTTTTCAAGTTGCAATGGGAAGGGGACCTCAATCCGTGCTTAATCCCTGCAGTCTGAAGACCTCGCATGTCCTGCTCTGCCCGCTGAGTTTCCCCTGGATAGTAATGGGAGAAGTGATAATCCTTGCACGTTCATGATGGTCTGTAGCCTTGAATATTGCTTTGACAGAACTGCTTCCCTCTCCGTGGGGAAATGGTGAGGACTGGCTTTCTCTGAGGGGAGAATACAGCAGCCAGGCAATCTTGTAGAAAAAAACTCCCACCAGAAATCGTATGAGTTTGTCTCACTGGTTTGCACCATTTACTTCATTTCATTAAATTCCATCTACCATGCATGAGAGAGAAATTGTCTTAGTGCTCTCTGGCTTATTAGCTCATTTTGGTGAGCATCAGAAAGCTGTGTGTTATGAACCAGCACTGTGTGGGACTTAGAAATATCCGATGGAATTGGACCAAGATGGAGTAATGCACTTAATGCATGTTTCGTGATAAGATGGAAACTGGAAATTGGAATTGAAGCTTCTTAGCTTTTTCTAATGTTTTAGTCTTTTCCAATCTTGCACTGAAGTGCATTTTCATCCCCAGCTACAAAAAAAAAGGGTTAAGCTTATGGAAGCTTATCTGGCTGTGAAATGAACATGACATGATATTTTGTATATTGCTTTTGTTCTTAAGGTCTTGTCCACCTGTAAACCTTTCTCTTTTCAGATCCATATTCTGGAAGAGACGGAGTTGTGGACCCATTTTCTCAAGGACCCTGAGCTATGTTGTCTAGCAGAGAGAGTTAACCCCAGCTTTCTGCATGTATTTGGGTTTCTCAAAGCACACTTTCTTCTGAAATTCCCTCTGTTGCCCCAAACAGATGAGAGATTTGCCTTTTTGAAGTGTAGCACACTGGTGTCTTCTTGTGGCTGCCAAACAGAGGATGAAGTCCTGTCCCCAGCTGAAGTCAATGGCAAAAGTGTCATGGACCTGGATGAGGCCCAGGTCTCGTGCAAAATGTTTAACCTTATCAGTAATGGATGAAGTGATTGCTCTATGGCTGATTCCATCCTAACTCCTCCACTGCTACAAAGAGTCCTAAGTTGTGTGTAGTTCCCATTGATTCGACTGATTTTCGTATAATGTAGTTTTCCATTTTCTTAGAGTATTTTGAGATCTCTGTAAACAAGAACTATAAATATGCTAACAAAATTAATCAGTTCTTAAGCTTTCATATGCAACATGATATTTCACTTCCGATTTGCCTCCAGCGCAGGATGTGTACGTGATGTAATTCAGTTCTCATTTCGCATTCACAAGTGTGCTCTTATTGCTGTGCCATGGTTCAGGAAGACTCCAAGTACCGAAGGCACAGGATCCCTCAGTACGATTCAAGCTGAGCAATAAATAGGTCTCCATTCTGTAAATGGATGTAACTCCTTTAGACAAAAAATTTCTCCTGTTCCCACGGGCCTCCTAAAGATATAATTTTTGATTCCTAGATATAGGGTGAATATCCTTTTCAGAAAGCTGATCTAGCAACCAAGCATATGTACCCAGTCTGCATTGTGAAAGGCAAAAAGCTCACAGGTCTCTTCCTCTCTCTCAGTGTTTCTGTTCTCTCCTTTTGTTTGGCTTTCACTATTGTCATCTTTTGCCACTCTATTTTATTTTATATATAACTTTATTTCAGGAAAACTGCTGCTTAGTCTTTTTGAACTATTATACTTCAAGACAGTCTTCTCCCTATTTCCCGTGGCAGATAGTATTAAATAAAATATTCAACACTGTGATTTTCTCTTTTTTTCAACTAGACTGATGAAATCTGCATTTTTTTACTATAACAGAACCATGCCATTTTCCTTTTTTTTTTTTCCCTCCTTTGACAAATAACCAACCATTTTCATGCTTTAAATGTTATCCAGAAGTTTAACCAAAAAAGGCTATGGGGAATTCTTCATTTTTACATTTGAAACAGAGAATTAATTTTCAACATCCCCAGATGGCTGGAGAATTAATGTAATTATAATATCATTGGATATAAAATTTTAAAGATGAGTAACTGAGAAAAGAAAGAATTTTAAGTTAGACTGTTGAAAATGCTCGGATTTATGATTTCTGTTAACACCTACTTAACCCAATATCTAATAAACAATTTGGATAAGGAATCCAAAGGGATCTATTTGTTTAAAAAAATCAACACTCCTGTCCTTTCAATTAAAATGTCAGAGCTCACAATAAACATCTGAGACCTTCAACAAGTCCTCCAGCAAGGCAGAAGAAAACCCAAAGCTGACATATTCATGTGACTTCTAAGGCAAAAGCAGTTCTCCTCTCCACTGTCCTCCAGACATAAACCAAAATAATCCCAGAGCAATCGTTTAGGACTGCTTTCTGTGTCTTTAAAAGCAAAAAGGATAAGGCCATTTTTAAAAGTGTTTTGTCAATCATCTATAAAAGAGTAGGCTGAACGTTCTCTTCTTATTCTTTGCAGTTTATTCTTGTATGTATAATTACTTGGTGCCAGGAAGCTCCTGTCTAAGTGTAGTAATAGAAGGTATACAAGTGGTTTCTATCTAACTTTCAAAAAGGTTGGCCTGTAAAATATGCAAATATCAGCTTAAAGCAGATTTTTATGTAAATGCAAAGAGCTGTCATCATCACACTCTGGTAGATGCTGCCTTCTCAATGAAGACAAATATACAGCTAGCGAAAAACAATAAAAAATAGGATTTTTGAGAGAGAAGACATAAAGACATCCACAAAGCTGCCAAAAGCAGAATAATGCCCTACCAGCCACCACAGGTCTCAGACTATAAGTACCCAGCAGTCTTAAAGGCTGCAAAGTTGTACGAGGTTGATGAATTTCTGATAATTCTAGTCTAGTCAGACACCTTTGTCACCTTCAATAAACAATTTGGGGCAAATCCTCTAGGCATCCTCAGTACTTTGCTCTACCAGAAGAAATCCAGCCTGGGACACATCTGGGAGCATGCACTGAACTGTGTAGTAAAGGTGGCCCCCACTTGGAGCATGCCTTGTTTACTTTAACTGACCTCTTTCTTCATCCTTATGAGGAAAGACAGAGAAAATAGATGCTCCCAATTCTCCTTCTTAACGCCGTTCATTGATGTAGACATGTTGGTTATGTCCACTCCACTGCAAAGTAAGGAAGGTCGGTCACCCTCCAAACGATGGCTTTTTCTGCACCTAGTGGCTCTTGCTACCCTTCTCTCAAATCGTGCTAATCTGAACTGGGTTTGCAATGGACAAACTGGGACTGTATAGGGTAGGTGAGGAGCACCGTGTGTAACAGTCTTCTTACCTTTTGCATTTGAGACTATGTTCCTGTTTAGATGCATCCTAATACTTTTTTTTCTTTCTTTGTTTTTCTTTTTATCCCAAGTGCACAGGAGTGGAGATCTTCAGAAAGTTCACAGTAATGAACAGGTCTCTCAGCTGATGAGTAGGATCCTGAATTGCTCCTCTACACTATCCCAAATACATTCATTTTTTTTTCCTCCCAATATGCAGCATCTTGCATTTCATATGTTACTTTAGAAGTCATTAGCTTCTTCACTTAGGTTTATTTTGGTTTTCCTTTTAAAACCAGAAGAAAAAAAAATCTATTTCACTTGCAAGTACAAATGATGACTCTGGTTTCCTCCCAGGCTTACATTACAAAAATCCATATATTTGCAATTTATAAAATGGAAATTGGAGCAATCAGGAACCGGATATGCAGATGGAGTAGATTAATTTTATTTTTAAGGTGATTCACATCAAAATTTTTGGTCCAGGTAGGCCAATTTGTACAAGAGATAAGAGAAGGAAACAACTATATACCTTGTCTGTTAGAAGCAGGACTTTCATATTGCAACTTGGATGTGATGATGATGGTGACAGCCAAGGCTACTAGTTGAGAAGCAGATAATACAGCAAGGAAAATATATTCATATTTTTGGTGAAAGAAGCTTAATTTTCAAACATGCAGAATTGCAGGACCATTCATTTCAGCAAGCCATTTTGCTCACATGTAAATTTTCTTGTAGCTCAGGAGTTTTTAATTCTCAGGCCCTTTTTACCATCTGTAACTCAATCTCTATTTTTTAAAGAAATTGCAGACATCTGTTTAAATACCCATCTCTTCCGTCACATGGAATTTTGGATTCAAAAATCCGAGCTCGAAAATAATACCAAAGTTGGATTACATTTCCAAGCAACCACGGAGTGGCATTTAAATGCTGCCTTTTTAATTAGCCCATTCCGATGCCCCGGCTGCGCTGCGGTGCATGAAGCAGTGTCTGCCGCGGCAGGTGCGGGTCAGTGACTGGGGCCAGGAGCAGGGATGAGAGGCCGCTGGTGTAACATACTTCATTCTTTGTGTTTCTTTAGAACTTGCTCATCAGCGGACTTAGCCTCTTAATCAGCTCCTTGCTTGTCTTACCAGGAAAGCTAGACTATTCCATGGGTACATTGGACATCTGATTGATTTACATGAATGCCCCATGGCTGGATAAAAGCTGATACATTTCCTTGTGGGCAGAGGTATTTGGATCCCTCTTCTGTATGTATTTCCCTAAGCACTGAGCAGTACAAGGGCCATGGGGATTTCAAACCTATTTACAAAAACAGGTGGTTGAGGTATAGTGGTGAGAACCACAAAGCTCTCTCAGAAGCCCATAAGGACACAAATAGGACCTCAGCACAAGATTTCTCTCCTCCAATTGTGGAAAATATCTTGATTTCAGGGAAGCCAAAACTGGTTCACAGAAATTAGGCTGGAAGTGCCCAGCTATGAGTGTCCTTCACAGGCAGGGACAACTTTCATTTGTGAAGGAAACTATTTGTCACCATACAAGCCCTATTTTGCACCACTCTCTGAAAAAGTGTTGAGATTTTTTCCCAGGAGCCTGTCCTATGGAAAGCAATTAAACTGCATTGAAGAGGTAGGCTAACACTTCCATACTTCTAAAATACATTAAAACAAAACAAAACAAAGCAAAGCAAAACAAAGCAAACAAACAGATGAAAAAACTCTACTGGGCTTAATTTACACCACTTTCAAATACAACTAAAGACCTTGACTTGCACTAGTCCTTTTCCCTATGTCTTGCTAAGCTACAATAATTAGGCAATAATAAAGGTGAAATCAGAAGGCCACAACTCATGCAGAATTTGTTCTCTTTTTGCTACACTAACAATTAAAATCTGAAAAAGAAAAAAAGAGTTATTTGACTAAAGAACAATGAGAATACAGCTCCCACAGATAAAGATGCCAGGGATATTTTAATGAGGAAATGCATTTTAAAATAGGCTGTTAGGTGGTAACCTGGGCAATACGTCCTCCCTAGAAAAAACTAGCTCAAGAGGAGATTCTGCATTCCTAATCCCAGCACCATAACTTCATTCTGCGACAATACTTGGATAAATACATATACTCTACCAATCTGTTAAACAAACACAATTGGATTTTTTCAGCTCTGTGTTTGGCTTCTCAGAAAACACTATCTGTCAACACACTTAAACCCAACTTTGTGTAATGCTAGTTACATGGAACTTTAAAAAGTGCCCACTTCTAATGGTAAACACAGATTCCACTTTTCTAGAGAAATTTCACAGTCCTTGAGGGGGTTATAAAATCCAGATTTTGGAAGAAAAGGAAAAAAAAAAAAGCAAAATGTGTATTCACTTACAAATATTAAAAATAAAATAAAATAAATTTTAGGGACATGTTTAAAGCTGAATCACTAGGAAGAGCACTGCTGTAGATCCAGAGCACTTAGCTGGGTTTTGAAGAAGTACCGAAAGGATGGCAGGCAGCTGCAGCAATGTCTATTAATATCATATTAAGTTTTTGAACCATAGTTCAGTTCAGGCTTTGGAGCCAGGGGAGGGACCGCAGTGCACAAGCACAGGAGGCGACACCAAGCACACAGTTATGGAATTCAGCCTAACTCCAGGGGCTTGGTGGGAGGGAGGCCAGAACACTTCTGGAAAAGCTTTGAGCTAGGCACTTCAAATGTTTTGTTTTAAATTTATCTGTAGCCAGCGGAGAAGTACTAGTATACACACATCAAAACCTTTTCTGCATACTTGAGAAAATGAAATTAAGTCAACGCTATAAGGTCCGGATGACACATATCCTCTATTTTTCATTTACTGTTCATTTGCAGAAGAGCACAAGATTTATGTTGTGTATGTACCAACATTTTTCTAAGTTTAATTTGATAGTTTTCCTGCAGGGGTAGGCTAATTTTATCCGTATCTGACTTTAATAATATTTATTACTGTTCTTCTGCTCCTCAGTGGCTGACTGAATATTCTCTCTATGTCCATCTGGTGAGTATCTTTTCCCAAAATAGTCCATGACCACTCTTTCCTATATTTGCATGAGAGACATACTATTGCTATATTTGCGTGGAAGAAGCTGGGTGATCCTGCAAAAACGTTTTTCAGTGACATGATTTGTCCACACTGAAAGTTGATTTACAATTTGAAATGTGACATCGTAAGTGGTACGCAACGAAAGATCTAAGCAGAAAATACTTGGCAGTCTCAGAAATCTAGCCAGGGTTACTTTTATTTAGATCCTCTGTTCCCTTGCCCACAAGAATTAACTTTTGGTCACAGAGAATAACCAGCAGTTATTGTTACTCAGTATCAACTTTCTTCCCCTATTTAAAGCTGAATTCTTGGTGGTTTTAGGAACATGCTTTCTGCAACAGGATTCCATAGCATTAGCTGAACTGGGGAAAGAGCAGGAGCCAGCTCTGAAAGCATAACAAAGCGTGTTTTGAATGCATAGGACATGCAAAGCCACAAATGCCAGCCAAGCAACACCACGTGCTTAAAGCCACATTCAGCAAACTGGAATTTCTTCCTGCACTGTAATGCCTGCTGCGACAAGTAGCTATACTCTTGAGGAAGCAGCCTCTAAGATGCATTTTGCTCTCTAGCTAGAGGAATTCTCACTACACAGACACCTTCAACAAGGTAATGCTTTGCATTTTCATTTGTTTTTACATGCAGGAATCTCAAAACAATAATAGTCACACAGGGGCAAACCTGGCCCCCACGATGCCAAAGGAAAAATACCTTTTTTTTGACTTCACTGGGATCGTGATTTAATTATAATTGATTAATCCTCATTCCACTCCAGTGAGGCAAGTGAGGGATATGTAGAGATCACTTCACACACCGCTACACTGTGGCTGTCTCTGGAAAATATCAGCTGTTCCAAAACAGAGAGGAGCCCAGTTTGGAACAGGATGCAAAGGCCAAGACTCTATCCAACTGGAACAATACAAGAAATGCTGATAGCCAGAGTGGAATCTCTGAAAATAGATTTTGGCCAGCACGCTGGGATTAAGAGCCTTACTTTTCAAAAGGTGTGCTGGGACCTTTAATAACCATAAATAGTCAGGACTTTGTTTTTGTGCCTCACTGGAAAGATGGCACCGCTTGCGATATGGCATTTCCTCACACCGTGCTGTCGCATTGCTTCATTGCCGGATCATCTGCAGCTTTCAGCAGGACCGACGTGGCTTCTGAGCCAAGTGGAGAGCCGCAGCAATGTCCCAGCCGTGCTGAAGACAGCATCAAAACAGTACTCGGAACCCGTGGAACAAGGGCTTCTCTCCCAGGAAATAGCCTGTGAGATCTGGCAGCAGCATTTCCCATCAGATAGCAACTGAGAGATCTTGGATACCTTATGTAACCGCCATCCCTAAATAAAACGTATATCTAGTTCATCTTTTTTTCCCCCTGATTTAATTAGAATCTTGCTTAGATTTTCAGGTTGGCAAAGCCTTAGCTTGCAATATGCTGCAGATGCTACTGCTTGGAGATTAACGTTTGCTTTTTAATTAAAGTTTTTACTCAGGAAGTTTGTGAAACCCCCACAGCAGCATTTAAGACCAAGAAAATAACAGTGTATTATTCTTAAAATGAGCAGTCATAGTGTAACATGAAACAATCACATTCAAAGTATCACCCAAAATTACTGTGTGGTTTCATATAAGCGTGAGCTTTTCTGGGCTTGTTTTTAATGAGCCTCCATCAGAGGCACTATCAGAGCTTTGCATTTCCCAAGGTAACATCTCTATATTTTTTTAAGTTTATATTCCTCAGTAGTAAGCATGCTCTGGTTTCCAACCAACATTAGAAAGCAGCGTTCAGCTGACTGCTAGCAAGCTGATCAGCTGGGTTGCCACCATAGCACAGCTTCTGCGGGCTGTGCAGGGATGGGAAAGAAATGGAAATGATGTAAGGAAGTGCTGAAGAGAGACCTGAAATTGGGAGGACAGGAAAAGAGCAGTAATGTGGAAATGCTCCAGGAAAGGAAACTGCCACAAGTCCAGGGGCAAAGACAGAGAAGGATTTAGAGCTGCGCTGGGTCAGGCGAGGACAATGTGCCTCAACATCCGAGGTCTCGGCGAGGGCAGGAGGGGACGCAGGGGGTGGCCACGTCCAGCAGCCACGGCATAGTCTCCTGAAAGATCAGGAACTCTTGTCTGCTGGAAGGAATGATCGACGGTCCTAATTTAGAAACAGGAGGGTGAGTTATTACTGCTGGTAGTGGTGGTGACCTAGACCCCAAGTCAGGGACCTGCTCCAGCACTGTACAAACATAAAATAAGATGTCCTCTGCCACACTTTCCAAATTACGGATATGGTGAGCGATGCGCAGAGGTGAGGCAATGGCAGAGCAAGGAGCAGATCCCTCTGTCCAGCTTTACAGATCCTGCAAGCTTCTCCTCAGCTCAGCTCAGCTAATGCACTTGCTTTACACCACATCTTGCTTTAGCACGGTGTGGCCTCAATACAAATCGGTCTCTCAGAGAAATACTGTTTTACAATATTTTTTTAAAATTACTTCAGATTAAGAAGACACTCCAGACTTGAAGTAGTACAAAGTTGGCCTATACTTCAGCCTTTGCTTTCTTTAATGGCCCTTAACCTTAAGAGGAACAGCGGAGAACGTTCAAGAAGTCTCCGTATGTGCAAAGGGAAGACGAGAAAGAAGAGAGACAAGTTCTGTGCTAACTAACAGAGTCCTGGTAAGCTCGGGGGTACAATGGGAGACCTGGGTATCCCCTTTGGAGGCTGAATATTTGGCTCTGTGTCCCCGGCAGCTGATTGCCATGCAACACTCAAACTGCATAAACCATCAAACCCAGGAGAAATGTTAGACGCTTACTAAAAAGGCATAACCATTTCCTTCTGCCAGACCCTAGGTTTTGCAAGGGCCCGAGTCCCTGATTTAAACACAACACAAATCATTACCAGATGTGCATGTCAGGGCCCCAAGTGCACTGACAGGCCTTAATTGCCCTGACCACCCCCACAAGGCACTTCCCCCATGCCCCTGCCTAGGGCCCAGCTCAGCCCTGGGCTCCGGTCCCCTCACAGTGGTGCTGCAGCACCCGACTGGCCTCGGGTTTGTCTCGTCCCCACAGACATCTCTGTCCCTCTGGGCTGCTGGGGGGCTGTGGGATGGGTCCCTGCCCCATCCTCTGTGCTGTTGTGTCCAGCTCCTGCTCCCTGTCCCTCACTGCCCCCCGCCAGTGAAGAGGAAATTCCCTGCACTCCCCTTCCAAACTCAGCCAGGTGCTGCTAACTTGTATCTGACTTACTTGCTGGCATTTCACTGCAGCAGATTTAAATGTATCAGACTGGAGAGGAGCACTAGAAATGAGCCCAAACTAAAAAGAAATATCAAAATACAACAGAAAATTGAGTGTGAATATAATCCAGTCCTAGAAACTTCTGCAAGTACCTCCTTTACACTTTGTAAGTATCTTTACAATAGGCAAATCCATGGCAGCACTGATTCATACCTCCCCACTCACAGGATTGCTTGACATCTAAAAAGCAGCTGGGTTGGAGTTCAGACAGCCTGACGATTAGGATGAGTTTGATACCTTAACATTTGGCGACGCCATTTTCCGACTTTCAAACAATTCCACACAAGTGTGCTTTCAGCATCTGAATATTCCTCCCACCGTTCTCCATCTGCGTGGTACCTCCGTCTGGGAAAGAACATAACCCGTGCACCAGATGTGCTACGCAAAAACCCCTGCCTGCCCTTCAGCCACAGCATGCGTGCCTCCACGGGGTCTAACCCACCTCCACCCCAAATGAGGAACATATGGAGCACCGTGAATGGCAGGAACAAGACTTCCCTTTGAACTACATTCCTCCTATCAAAGGGCCCTCTGTCTTGCCTTCTCGTCCGTTCCTCTGGGTAATCATAAGGAAAGAACTGAACGTTTGGAAATGCCTCCTGGGGACAAATTCATTTCTAGTGTAACTCTGCTGAAGTTAATGGTGTTGCACCATGGATTAAAATGGCACCATAATATTAAAAAACAGAGACAGCATACTACTCTGTAATTACTGTCTAAGAGAGCAAAAATAATAAAAATGATTCATTCTTATAGACCCCAAAGGGCACAGCTGGCTTAGTCAGTTTAAAAGGTGAAGATAAAAGAAGGCAGCTAGAATGTAGTGATTTTTAATTTGTATATATATATATATATATGTATAAATGACAGTCAGATAACACCACCTCTGCATTAATTTTAAGAACAACGTGCTAGAAATATAACTTAATGTGACTGCAAGTTTTAAAAGACTGACAACAGAAAGAGCTCTTAAGAAAATTAAAGGCCTCCTTTCATACTGCCGTAAATTAGGAACAAATTCCTTTTAATCAAGAGTTATGCTGTTGTAAGCTTAATGCAAAGGAATTGGGCCCCACAGCAGCAAAATGGCTATTCTGTAACACAATCAAACACCAGGACTCGCATTTTACCATTCTCATAAAAAAAAGGACAATGTTATTTTTTTAGGCAGTTAACATTTAAAGGTCATTGTTACGGGAAGGAAACATTTCTTGTATTAAGTTTAGTGAAGTTGGCAGAAACGGTGCAGTCTGTTCCTTCATGGACTTCGCTTTACAATACCATATGGAGGTGTGTGAAAGGCACTCTGAAGCTCAGTGACACCGTGCAATATAACAGCAAAGGCAAGGCAGAGATCTGACAGAATTACTGCACGGGCTTCAGAGGCATTTGTCAGCAACAGCTGTTATATCTCAGTCTTTCTTGTTATTTAAGTGAGATTCATCTAGGCAATAATCCTTTCCAGCCACAGGAATAATACCCCATGATGAGACTTGATCTTCCAAGCACAGGAGGTTCCAGAGAAAGAGCACAACTCTAAATATTTCTAGAGATTGGCTAAGGAGCATCTCTGCTCACCTATCTCTCAGTGCAAGGAATGATCCAGCAAATACCTGACCATCATTAGTTACTCAGATGTCCCCTGGTGGTCTTATGGCCTCTTACACGCACAGAAACACAGCTTTCCTTTCATGTGTAATCAATAACAAGGCTGCCACACACACCCTTTGTACCTGCCTTTAGCCAGAACACAAAGTCTTGCTCTCTCTAACAGTGCCAGACATCACCATTTCCTAGAATGAATTATCTGGGGAAGTCAGTTTTTATTGTACAAACAAACCAGGCTTTCAGTTACACTGAGAAAATAAAGGGAAAAAAAAAAAAGGGTGGTGGTGGTGGTATGGAATTAGCTAACAGGAAATCACTGAACGGATTCAGCACACACACACACACACACACAAAATCAGAGTTTTGAAGACAAATTTTCACTAAAATATTACCTAATATAAGATATAGTATGTTTTTTAAAAACAAACACAGACAGACAAAAACAGTGGGATCAATAACAGTGTATGGAGGTTTCTCTTCCTATTTGTTTATAGAAAAAAATTTCCTTGATCAGACAGGCTACAATTACAAGGGATGTTGTAAGGAAAGCTGATTTCTCCAGGTAGATATCAACATTGAATTAAAAGGGCTCCTCCTGTTTAAAGATATAAAAATGTTCAAAAATATAGTTCTCCTTTTTTCCTGCTACCAAGAAAAATGCTAACTTTTCATTAAAAATGCCGCAGCTGTCAACCTCTACTGAGATAAAGCAATCAACCTAGTCATAAAGAAATGAAAAATTGTAAAAAATGTAAGACTTTAAACAAATAAAACTTTAATATTTTTTTCCTGTTTTCTTCTTGCTATGGGCTAGTTCTCCTGTACAAAAGACTTATTTCTTTTCCCCAAAAGTGACCATAATAACAAGGGCTAGAAATAAATTTTTAAATGAAAGCCGAATATAATGAAAACACGTGAGTCCCAATGCTGGGGATTTATGTAAAACATCAATCAGAAAGTCTTGTGACAGAACAGTAAGAGTTATCAATACTAAACAATTATAAAAAGAACTGCAATTTCCCATTGTTTCAGGGCAGACAAGAGTCTGCTAGTTTTAGTGTACGTTTCTTTGTTCATCAGAAAGATTCACAGTACAAAAGCTCCAGTAATTTCCAATAGGCTGAAAGGAACATTTCTTAGTTTAAAAATTAGAAGATAAGGCTTCTTCTAACAGTACAACATTTAACATAATGAAATCGGTAGAAAAAAGCAAAACTTTTGAGGCTTTATCACACTACAGTAGACTTCAGAGATGCTGATTACGAGATTCTGTTTGTACTAAAACAACACATTAATTACCCAGAGAGGCTTGAAGTGAGGAGAAAGATTGCAAGAGTGGATTATCGAGCCCTCAGTCTTGACAACACTTGGAGCTAGACCTTTTAAGTACCTGGCCACCTATGTAGGTATGTGTGATGTGAAACTCTTAGTGGGTGTTGAGAGCCCTACTTGGTGCCAATATTCATTTTTGTGTGTCTTTATTCCTTTAAAAATCACCTGTCACTTTGGCTTTTTCACATGCGGTTTGAACTTCAGTATTACTTCTACAAGAGATCTTAAGAAACTGCCCAGATTACGATCTCCTTCTTGATGTTATAACCTATAGCAGGCAAAAAGGCACGTCATGAAAAAGATCCAAAGCACCAACATCTTAATTTTATATATATATGAACTACTCTGATTTAGCCATTCCCTGCAAGTGTTCTCCTATGTGGAATATGCTGATCAGAGCACCTTAGCAAAATTATAATTTCTGAAGTATGCTGCTCACGGTGTTTACAACCAGTGCAAGCCTTCAAAACATTTATATATGCTTAGATTATGCATGTGCTTATATGTATGGATGACTCAAGTCTATAATTAAAAGTTTAATATTAAAATAAGTTTTCTCTTTTAATGAAAAATGTAATCCATGAAACAGCAGACTAGAGTCTCAAAACCATATTACCATTGTATTAAGGATCATCTTATGAATTTTATGCATGAAATCCTCTGTAGACACACCTGAAATTGCAATATCCAGTGGTCAAAATGAAACATGTCTGGGGAAGAAATAAAACCCTACTTATTTCTGCCCAGTTTAAAAGGGCAGTCAGTAGAACAGGGATTATGTGTAGAAAACATAAGCTAAAATATATTATTTTTTAGCAGCAATGACAATTAGTTTGGCTTAGAACTAGGCTAAGATATTTGCATTAGGCTGTTTGGATTGAGGTCATCATTTCTATTCCACAAGAGACAACACACTCCTGCTATAGGTCATGCAGGAGAGCAGACTGTAATTATTTCTGTTTATTTCAAACAAAGGGCACTTATTTTGGTCTAACAATTTTGGAGAATTGGATGCCGCTATCATTGTTGCTGGGGTATTTTCTTTAAAGTGATGTACTTGATTATCAGTCTCTATGCTTTGCTAGTGCCTGTGAGCATAGCAGGGGCCCTGAGCTTATACAAAAAAATACAATAAAACCATCGTTATCTTAAAGGGTCCTACAAAATGTCCTTTTTTTAAATTATTTTTTATTTATTTATTTATTTTTTAATACAGAGCATAAGAGACAATGCTCTGTTTGAAAAATCTAAAAATTACTGGCTTAGGAAATGTGGAAAATAGTCAGCAACGTAAAGACTTGTAACATCTACATCATGGAAACAGTGCAAGTAGGGGAACATGGACACAAATACCATTTATTCTACAGGAAGGCCTCGATGCCACCAGTCCTTCAGAAAAGGGAGGCAACACGGCATCCCTATACTGTAAATCCTCAGGGCAGCGAGCTGCTGCCAAGCACTGTGGCAGTCCATAAATCAGTAACAACGCCCGGAGCCGCAGAGGTACACAAGCGGAGCTGCAGTTCCTGCTTTGAGCTATTCACCCGCCCGGGACCTTGCTGAGGAAGGTTTTGAAGCCCACGCGTAACTTTGTGTGTGGAAGGAAACGTGCAGCGCTGGGTGGGAGCGCAAATACATGGCTGGAGCAGGTGCTGAAACACAGCATGAAGAATACAGCTTTTACTGTGGTTGCACAGTATTATTCAGCTGCCAAAAAGGCTTCACTCAATCATTCTTTCCTCACTTAGAAGTCAATGCACCTCGGCACCTTTTTGGTCCTGACATACACTTAGATCGCATTATCAACCCCCACCACAGGGCCATGTCTGTAGGCACCGGGCCAGTTTCACCCCCTTCAGTTGTCCCGATCCAAACTGCCTCCCTAAAACCTACCGGGAAAGGGCCACGCGAATCTCTACGCTATTTATGTCAAGGCATTTTGCATCAAATCCCAATTTCGGGGAACCTGCCCTCCGTCCACCCCCACCAGCCCCTCCGCCGGGCCCAGCGCCCCCTGATGCCAGGGTCACCTCAGCGGGCCGGGACTCCGTGAGGGGCCGGCGGCTCCGGGAGGCACCGCCCCGGTGTCGGCGGGAAGCGGCGGGGCCCGGCCCGGAAGAGGAGGGCTCGGGGCGGCGGCGGCTGGCGGCGCAGGGTGAGGGGAGCGGCGGCTGCGGGGGGCGACGGTGGCGGGGAGGGGAGGCCGGCCGCTCCTCTCAGCCGGCTCCGGCGGAGCTGCAGAGGGGGGAAGGCGGCTCTGGCCCGGCCGGGAGGGAAAGGGAGGGAAGCCAAGCCCGTCCCTTCCAGGCTGCGTTGGGCCTTAGGCGAGGGAAGGTGACTGTCTTCCCTGCTATCAGCCCCAAAGCCTGTAGGAGATACATTTTCGGTCTCAGGATCCACAAAACTCTCGTCTCCTTCCTTCCCTCCAGTTTGCAGGTGCTGCCTGTCAATCTTCAGGAGGCAGCAGAAGACCTTAATCTGGAAGTCAGAGACAAGGACCTTTAATGCTCTAGATTAGCCAGGGCCTGTCAAAACAGTAGGTGTAGTGCTTTTCTGTAGTGTTAGGGCCAGACTGTTACTGATGGGCAACGCCAGGTAGTGCCAACTTCTGCAGGGCAAATTCATATATAGGCAGGTAAATAAGTAAACTAAGGCCTTAAATACAAAGCCCATTTGAGAAGTGCGTTATGAGGCAATTTAAAATCATCTTGGGTGCTATTCTTTCTCTGAATCAAATTATTAAAACAAAAATTATTGTAAATAAGTAATTTTTTTGCTTTGCAGGCTATAATTATCTATAAGGTCTGCATTATATTCTGCTGTAGCAAACTTCTCAAGTTGATTGTAGTAATGTTTTTCCTGCAAGGAATGGATTAGGAGTGGCCTGAAAGTGCCTTCTTAAGAAATATTTTTTTCTATTACTAACCTGCAGAAACGCCCCATTTCTTTCAATCACAATGCATCACACTCAAAATTGATTCAAAGGCACTGCTGTGTAATGGCTGACTATATTAGCTATTAATCTGAGTTGACCTTTTCCTGCATGCATGGAGTCCCTTAAAACCAATCCCAGTGTTTAGACAGATCAGTGTTTGCATATCCACTATATACGTCCAAAGACCGGATGTGCAATTGGAATTGATTTCTGTAAGGCATGTCCTTCGTTGTCTCGACTCTCCAGAACAGGCTATTTTGTTTGTATTTGTGGTCTTAGGTCATCAAGACAGCAAGCATCAAGTCATCTGTGCTATTGTGCTCACCTGACAGTGTAAATTCTCATTGTCCTTTATTTGCCCTAAGTGGATTGTGGTAGTTATTACAGTAAGTCTTCATACATCATTAAAGCCTCTTCTATTGTGTTTATACTTAAAATTTGCAGGATGACTTCGTTGGTAGACGTGCCCCTGGATTACGAAAAGATGTTTGCTCATCGGTTCACATCAGATGATAAAGAATACCAAGAATACCTGAAACGCCCTGCAGATCTCCCTCCTATTGTTGAAGAATGGAGAAACAGATCTGGTGGCAACCAGAGAAGAGAACGGTACTGATGTCTATTTTTTAAAAATTTCGGTAGTTTCACAAATACATGGTTAAAAGATCACTTATTTATTTCAAAATAAAGTTAGGAATTTGTACTGTTAACAGAAGTATCCTTCATAGTTACGTATGTTCAAGGTAAAGAGTCTTATTTGAAAAGTAGTGAGGTTTTACATTTTCTCTCTACTGATACTGAAAGCTTTGATTTTGTATAAAAGTATAAACTAAATTGCTTTTCTGAAAGGAATGAGCTGTAACCACTGAACCCATTGCCTTGGGGCTTGTTCCTGCTCAGTCAGGAATACTTTTTCCAGAGGGGAAGGATGGGAGTTCTGCAAAACAAAGTAGCCTATTTTCTGTTGGATAATAATCAGCAGGAAAATATGTGAAGGAACAGGCTAATAACATGATTATCTGTCGCTAGCTGTCCAAAAAACTTTTCATTTGTAACCTAAGTATTTGCTGCACCGTTAGACTAGCCTGCATTTCTTTTATTAAAAATATCTGTAAAATCCATCATGTCTGTCTAGCAAGTGCAATATTAACCGCCTACTGCAAAATATTTTGAATTATATTATTTTTCCAGAATGTAATTGTAGCTTTTTATTTAATCCTTGACAGTAACATCTGATTTTCATGTGACTGAGAAGGGACAATTACAGCATATAGCACACTTGATAATACTAACATCAGACTTCATATTTAAGTAAACTCCCGTATACCTAACAGTTGTGAAGACTTCTTAGATAAATATCTAAATAAGATTTGTGCCTTATCTGAAGAAAAGGACAGCATTCTAACTTTTTATTACGCTAGAAAGTTGTCATCAAGTTAAACCCCAAATCAGTTCTACAGATTTAAAAAAAAAAAATAAAATTAACAGAGATGTTCCTTAAATGTGTACAAAACTTTGTTCTTCTTTGAACTGATGAACTGTTGCACCTACTCTTTGTTCACAAAACAGACTTCATGTAAATGTTGTCTACGCTGTATTTCACCACACCACTGAGATATCCAAACAAAAATGATTGCCTGGCAGCTCAGGTGTCCATAGCAATAGTGCTACAGTGGAAAAGCCACAATTTAGCCTGAACAATGACTAAATACCACTGATAAGGAGCTCCCTGAGTGTAGTTAAGTTATGCTATATACTCACACTCTGTCAGCTTGGGAATCAACAGGAGACTATGAAGCAATTAGTAATATGTGCTAGGGTATGTGCAAATTCCAAGAGTATGCTGTTAGGTAACTGAGTTGTACATAAGCCTGCTTTGCCACAGCTTTCAACCATGAAGCTACTAGACTGAACCTGGCTTCAGTACAGCTACAGATGAACCTTCTGGTTGTTTTTTTCAGTATGTGGTCTGTTAGAGTTTCTATTTAAAGTTCCGGCAGTGGCTCTAATGCCTATAGAATGCTTTGTGCTAGGAAACGGACTGTCCTTCCACTGCTCAGCAAATCACGTATTGAGTTGTAGTAAGAAATTAATGAATAATCTGAGGTGACTGTTGATACATTTTCATCTGTTTGTCATAAAAAAGATAAGTAGTTAATTGTTATGTAACTGTTTATACACTCAGTTTTAAAAGTTTACAATTTGTGCGAATCCTTTGTTTCTTTTTATTGCAGGTTTCAAGATGGCAGATATTTTAGAGGGGACAGATACAACTGGCAAGGTGACCACAGATCTAATCAGAGGCCAGAAAGAGGTTGGGGTAACAACTACCAGCAGCACAGACAAGGACAATCTTATTCTTCCCACTATGGACAATATGGCTACAACTCGTATAACCCAGGGCCTCGTTACCATCCCTACTGATGATACTTGTGGTTGGAAAGTCCAGTAATACTATGTGATGAGTTAGATTTTTGACTTTGTTTGTCTTCAGTTTTCTTATTTTTCACGGTTTATATATAACTGAAGAATCCATATTCAAGTCCATTGTTGTTTATCTGTAGCAGGAACTGAAAAAGGGAATACATTTTATTAATAATAAAAGCATATTCTACAATTTGTTTAGTCTGTAGATCTTAGATTAAATTTGTCTTATATTCTTTTGTCTCCACCACTGAGATTCTCTCTGTTACATTTTAGAAAATGAGGCAGGTCAGGGGAAGATGGCTGTAGCTTGTCTGCAGCCTGTAGAAGCTTGTTACATTGTCTTAACATGGTTCTTTTTTGAAAGTGACATGCTGTGTCTTTCTCCCGAGAGAATTTCCTAGTTTGACTTTTGATAGTGAGAAAAGATCAGTTTGAATTTCAGATGTCTTAAAAAGGAGAAGAAAGATACTATTACAGAAATATTTTATGGGGTTGGTATTTATGAAAACTCAAAAGAGGAACTCTTTAGGTATTTGGTAGAAGTGTGATATCTCAATATTTAATTTATTGGGATAAAACAATTTTAGGACAGAAATAAGATCTTGCATATAAGATAAATTCCTGTCTGTTGAGTTGATGGGTTCAATTTATGTGCAGTATTCCTCTTAAAAACATGGTCTAACAATTGGAATAAGAGTTAAGTAGTTTAAATATGTGTCTTCTTACTCTGGTAGTTCAGTGGTACTCAAGTTTTACCTGATAAGTGATACTAGACTTAGATTAATTTGTAACATCTTAAAATAATTTTGGTATGTGCATAATGTATTTTGGATTTCCATTTCAGTAAAGCTGTAAAACTGTGATGTCTGTTGTTAATTAGTTTGTATGAGATACTTTGTGGATGTTATAGAAGAAAGGAACCATAATCAATACTGTTTGTATCATACTTTGTTTCATGAGAAAATAGCATAAGCAGCAAACAGTGGGTTTTTTGGTTCATGGAATATAAGTCCCATGTTTTCTTTAATTACTCACACAATAAAAGTATTTCATGTTTAAAGATGTTTCTGAATACTTCTGAAATCTACTTCTGAAACATTCAGAATTGCAACATTCATCTAGGCTGACAGCTGCTCAAGAAGCAGTACTAACAGATAAGTGTTAATACTGGACAGCTGTTGGTTTAAATTAGATGAGTGGCCTACTCAGCTAAAATAAAGAGGATGAGACACTGATTAATTAGAAGTCTGGAGTGTTAATCCTCTAACTTACTTTTGACCATAATAGGGTCAAAGTTCTCTATTTCACCATTAATATGATAAGCTAATTTGTCTCAGGAGAGCAGTGCATTTCTTTCTACTTGACATCTTCAGCTGTTGTACAGAAACACAGAACCATCCCTGCTGGCTGTTGGATAAGTCATGACATTATGTGATAAGTTCAAATTACTGCATCTTCCTTTAAAAACAAAGAATAAATATAGAAGTCAAAAGCACCATCTCAGCTCAAGGTGCTTTTGAAAACTAAAGAGCATATTTATTGTTGATCTTAGAAACGTGCTGTGTGCAGCTTTCGCATGGAATCATTTAGCTTGGAAAAGACCTTTAAGATCATTAAGTTCATCACCTAGCACTACTGAGTCCACCACTAAACCACATCCCTAAGCACCACATCCACACATCTCTAAAATACCTCCAGGGATGGCAACTCTGTGACTGCCCACTCCAGGGCAGCCTGTTCCAATGCCTAATCATCCTTTCTGTGAAGAAATTCATCCTGACATCTAATTTAAACCTCCTCTGGCAGAACTTGAGGCTGCTTCCTATCGCTTGTCACCTGAGAAAAGAGACCAACACCCATCACACCACAGCCTCCTTTCAGGTATTTGTAGATGGCAATGAGGTCACCCCTCAGCCTTCTTTCTTCCAGACTAACGAGCCCCAGTTCCCTCAGCTGCTCCTCTTGTCTTGTTTTCTAGCTCCTTTGCCAGCTTCGTTGTTCTTTGCATTCCAGCAACTCAGTATCTTGCGGTGAGGGGCCCAAAACTGAATACAGTACTTGAGGTGTAGTCTCACCAGTGCCAAGTATAGAGTACACAGTCTGTGAAGCAAAAGCTGTGGTGCTTAAAAGTGGCTCCACCTACCTGTTAAGTTCTTTCATCTTCCCCTTTTCAGACAATATTAAGAGCTTTGATACAATATTTAATATCGTACTCCCTGACGTACTTGCCTTGAATTCAGTTGTTTAACTTTAGAAATGTTACAGTGAACAGTTCATCCTTCCTTGAGAAGTTCTACAGGATGAAATGCCCTTTTAACCCTTGATAATTAACCCCCACTACTATGGAAGAGCTGTTACACCAGGGAATATAAGGTTATCCAAAGTTACTCTCTGCGCACTACCAAAAGCCTGCAAGGTGGTTTGGTGGAATTCCTTTTTAACGCAGAATCTCATGCAAGGAGCCATATAACCCAGACTCCTACCTCCAAGAAAGGAGCGCTTCTCTTTCTGCAAAGAGCCTGACACTGCCTTCTGTGCCAGGGAAGCCAGGCTGTGCCAGGATATTCTTCCTCCTTGCCATCTGGAGTAGCATCTCAGGTTGAAATAAAACCTGGCAAAAGGAATGGGTTCTCTCATCTGTTGCTTATCCTCAAAAGCCCAAAAACTATTTTAATTTTAGTGTCTTTCAGCTAATGAATGAAGAATCTACAACACTGTGGCCAAGCTGTAGAAGAAGATATATTAGGGTGGCCTAAATGGATGCTACAGCTTTAGAATAACACATTGTACGACCTCAGGTGTCATATTCAGAGTTTCTTGACCAACTGATCAGGAGAGACACCAAGGCCACTGCAGCTTCCTGGTTTCTGTCTTTCTTTACGTCCTGACTCCTGTTATTGACCACCTGTCTCACCATTAAAACTCTCAATTCAACTTCAAGGGATTGTACGATTTACAAAACTTCCTTGTAATAATTATGGCAAGAATATATATTTTTTTATGGATGCATTTCTAAGTAAATGCATATCTTGCACTAGACAAAAAGATAAACAGAATTTAATATATATATTGTCCCCAAAAGTTTCCACTTGGATGAATTAGTATCTATGATAAAGTCCAGATTATTGCTTCTTTCAAGCTAAATAAAACCAGTAAGTACTGTCTCCAATCACGGTTTTTGCATTATGGTGTGTTACAGATGATAAAACTGAAACTAGATTAATTTTAACATTTGCAACTTCAAACATTGCAGAAATTGTTTGCTTTAAGTATGATGGAGATTGCAGGGTAAACATTAAAATTTAGTGTCTGGAATCTGACTTTAAGAGAACTCTTCCCTCTGACGTTTGCTCAGACATCATTATTAACATGAATAAAACAAAAGAAAGATAAGTGTTATGTATTAAAAAATGACTGCCACGTTGCCAAGAGTTTAATAAATGCAGAAGTTTGACTTCAGCACTCACAGCAGTCCTAAATCCCTTCCTGAACATGTAAAGCAATTTTGTGCGGACAGTTAATTCATACTGAAGAATTATCACGCTAAATTACAGGTGTTGCAGCAAGCAATTCCAAGAAAACTCAGTAGCTTTTGTAAAATTTCTTAACTAGAATTTTAAAAAATGCTAACCACTAAGCCACTAGCTACTTGAAGGCAAGAGAGTGCATAGAAAAATTCTTAGTGTGATTTGTGAGATACAATTTTCCAAGTGTTCACTGCTATTCAACCTCTATTTTATCCTAACTCTGCAGCTGGGAATAGAGATGTGCCGACGTGCTTCGAAAGGTTAGCTAGAAGCTGAAATACTTTCAAGAGGCTCTTTAAAAGATATTTCAGACAGTGAAGACAGTGTCGTATTTCTGATATACGTATAATTATCACTCAACTTCTAGAAAAAATGTATTTCATCTCCCCCTGTTTAAATATATCTGAATGTATTTAAACTCCTACTATTAATTTGCTAATAAATATTCTCCTTAACCAAGAAGCATGGTCACATTTGCTTCTTATGTTGAGATGCTGGAAGGAAAGTTCTTTTTATATCAAATTTAAGCTAACGTTTCCTCTCCACTACCACTCCTATTCCTTACAATATCTCTGAATTACACAACTTCGGGTGAATTTTCTTACCTGATCCAACTTGTGCAGTCCCACCTCCTCTGGCTCTGACAAACAAGAGGGGTTAGGAATACGTGGCCCAGGAAGGGAAAACAGGACTGCTCCTTACAGCAGCAGCCGGCTGCCTTCGGAGCGTTTTTATGAAACTGCACCTCCCTTATGTTTCATTTGCCAATCAGGAAAAGTTACTATAATTTGTCTCCTGTATGTTAGAGCAAAGCTACATAATCCCACTTACATTATGCACAGCACTGGTGTTCTCATGATCAGAAACTAAACAAGATTATGGGGCAGGTCAGGTTTCCCTAAAAGTACCTAGGGAGTATGCAGCCTGATTCAAGACACACAGACACAAATCCTAGAGATCAAAACGGAGTCCAGCGGCTCCAGAACTGCCAAGATGGTAGATGGCAACTATAATATGGTGGTGCACAATGATCTTTCCTCTCAAGATGATTATTTTTACATTAGACCCTGCAGGCTGGAATTTATTCTTGTTTACCATGGCCTATATTCTTCTTCAATAGGGCACGGACTGCACTCAGTGGTTGTCAGTACTCATTTGTTTATGTGAACAGCGATGCCGAAATGTTATCTCTCTGCAGCTCACCCCCTTATTTTCTAAGTACTCTGTCCTACTAAAATGCAAATTTATTACAGAAGAGTTGGCAATCACTACATTTTCCTGCAAGTCTAATAACACAGGACATCATTTGTATTGGTTAACTTCTCTGATATTTCTAGCAAATGGGAATACAAATAAGTGTTGTCTTTTTCCTAACACACAGATGCTTCTTTTTCTAGTAATATTTCAGCAGATGGGTAACTTTTTTCCACAAGTATGGGGCGATGTTTTTATTTATTTATTTATTTTTAATGATTATTTTCATATTCTGTAATTCAAAACTTGCTTCACTAATAAAAGATGTATTAATATCAACTATAAAAGCTGCTCCTGCTCATCATTTGAAGAAAAAACTTATCTATTCAAAAGATGAGTTAAAGTTCAGGAAGCGACTTAGCTATTTGTTATAGAACTACAAAGCAAGCTTATTTGTGAAAAAAATCTAAAGGGAAAAACTTCCAACTGAAGATCCAAACAATTTTCAAACTGAAACTTGTTACACATTAAAAGAATGACAATGAGTTTCTTCAAAGCTCTTTTACAGTGTGAGAGAAGACAATTTGGTAGTTATATACCTACATAAATTAATAATTTAAGACTATATCTGGTACTGTCTAGATAAAGGTTAAAAAATCTCTCTCTATAAGCATACATAAACACATAAGATATTTGATATAGCTTTTGGCCACCATGTGCCAAGCATTTGGCACAATGAGAGCTGATCAGAAAGCCAAAGTCATGTCTGAAGTTCGTTTCTGAAGAAATGCTTGAAAAGACATTTCCTATTGAAAAGATCTATTTCCTGTTGAACATGCAATCAGTAAAAATAAGTTAATAGTGATAATTACCAAGTGCAACCAGCCCCAAGCTATTACATAATCGTTTTACATAATAAAAAAAATAAATTTTCTGTGGCAAAAACTTGCCTTTTTTATGTTATAAGTTTTTCCTTTTTGTAGTCATCAAGTAACCTTGATTTATGAATCCTGCTGAGCTCTCAAAACAAAGTATCTTTAAGAATAAGTTCTTATGTGCTGCAGTGTTTTTAATGGCACAAGCACTTGAATACAGCAAACGAAACCCTTGGAGTTTAGGCTTAGTGCAAGAGCTCTGTGTGGATACATGTTCTCTTCAGATCAGTATTACTCATGCAGATGCCACATGCTCACAATACCCACCCTGAAACAAATGGTTGCAGCATCAGACTTGGGGTACATATACCCACCTCTAATCCACAGCTGCAGCTAAACTGCTGCAAGAACATAAAGGAGCTTAACCTTAAACTGCCACAGGGGCAAATCCTATTTCTCCAGCCCTGCAGCTCAGAGGATATTTCCATCAGCAGAACTACGTTTTTTTTGTTGTCCTAAGGCAAGATGGGACTGGGGAGGGTCCCTTGTACAGCCCAGGCAGAGACTAGAAGGAGCACTGCTGAGTTAAAGGAACAGTTGTTTCGTGGCCATTTGCTCTTGTATACTGAACCCTTTAGGGGAAAATATGTTTTAAGATGTAATTATTGGTTATCAAATGACTTTAATGCCCCTCCACAGCCTGGGAAAAAAAAAAAAAAAAAAAAAAAAGAGAAATTCCTTCTTCCTCTAGACTCCAGGGACCTCCGCAGCCTACACCAAGCTGGCAGAATATGGACTCAGGAAGCAGTTAAGCAGCTGGATCATTATACTGGCAGAGTTTTTGAGCCCTTTAGTAAGGTGGATAGATCCAGGGAATGACAAACAAATAGCTATTGATGACATATCCTGCAGTCTGCGTAAATCCCACTGAAGAGCGTTTCTGGACCTCACCAGCAGGATTTTAGTTTTTAAGAGACAAAATGGATTTAGTGCTAGCTAATAAAAGATCAGCCTAATTCTACTTCCCTCCATACCTGCATTAGATATATTCTTATTACTGGCCTACATTTTTTTCTTTCTTTTTTTTTTTTTCTACAGTCCTATGCTTTTTACTCTTCCTCCTATCATTCCACAGGCATCATCAGGCTATTCTATCTCAGATATCCATTTTACCAGTTCCTCTTATTCTTGAATGCTCTTGAAGATAAGACCTTCTAAAGCTACTGTAAAATTTGAAAAAGACAGCTTTGCCACAGTGCCAGTCATTCTATGTGAACTAAAAAGGAAGTTAAAAGGCAAGGATGTTTTCAAAGACAGAATCGGACGTGTTAATTCCCAACTCAGCTACTACCACTTTTAATGATTTTGTGTCTCGATTTCCCATCTGTAAAACAGTGGTTAAGTCTGCTCCGTTTCCCTCCTCTCTGCTATGCATTTCAGCTACAAGTCTCCTAGGCAGGGGCCATTTAAAGTATAGTTATGGTGTACAACAATCTCAGCTGGGTCTGTACATCCCGGTAAGAGGCACTAGGAATGGTCTGGTGGATGAATCGATCTGTTTTCTGATCATTATTTTTTAAAAAACAAAACAAAAACACATGATAAACGCTATGCAGGCAGGGCCAATTTAAACACTGCCTTTATTTCTCTACGGAGTTACATAGCACACTATTTACATGTGCACACCTGGGATGCTGGGGCCGAGCAAGCTCTCAAAGCCAGACCTACACTAAAACAATTCTAATTCCTATGGGTGTAATAGAAAAATGCTTAAAAAACATAAGCAGTATAAAGACAGCATCATCATAGCTAGTAGGTATGGATAGTCCAATCTGACAGTTAGCACTGAATTCAACCGAGGTGAATTAAAAATGAGGGGGCAGTCTATGCAAACTTGATTACACATCAGTAACATTTGTGCTGGTTACTGTATTGAATGTACTATTCATTTACATCTAATTGATTTCAGAAACATTTACTCTCTTGTGCATGCACACCATATAATCACAGTAAGAGTAAAATTCCGACCTCATGGAAGTATTACAGCACTTTTTTTTTTTTTT
This sequence comes from Cygnus olor, assembly GCF_009769625.2. Lineage (NCBI taxonomy): Eukaryota > Metazoa > Chordata > Aves > Anseriformes > Anatidae > Cygnus > Cygnus olor. Next base: position 11,856,637 of record NC_049179.1, read on the forward strand.
TTTAATCAAGCTGTTTTACACCTACAGCAAAGGAAGAGGAAAGAAAATACAGTGGGGAAAGAGGAGGAGTGGAAGTCAACTAAGATGAAAGAGGGAATGCACCGGTGCAGGCAAAGGAAAAAAAAGTCTTCCTCCGGAAGAGTCTATTGAAAGGTCAAAGAGAGAGTTCTCAGAATCTGAGGAGATGAAATCATTTCACTGAAGGTAAAATGCAAAGCTGTTTAAAAGCCATTTGTGACTGATGAGAATTGGAAGACAAAGATGGCATCACAATCTCTTGGCAAGAAAATTCTTCCAGATGGCATCTCTTTCTCATTAATGCTCTGGGGGAGGATCCTAGACAGCCCAGCAGGTCCCGTTGTGACTTTGGATTCGAAGCCGTCCACAAACTCAGCTGCTCTTTGGCTCAACTCCACTTCTGCTGCACATGCGTGTGGCACGCAGCAGTGCTACAGGACATTAGCTGATGAACGAAATTAACTGCCTATTTTTACCTCTTCAGATCACACCTCCCAACTCTGTTCTAAAAGGCAGAAACCTGCACATAACCATGTCTCCCACCCTGTGGCTTGGACAGAGAACCTTCTCAAGCTCTCCAGGTCTTCTACTACTAGTACAGAACCCTTAAGGATTGCTAGAAAACACTGCGATTTTTAGCATAAAGAAAGGAAACATTACCAGGTGAAGGTCAACTCATTTTTTGAATTCATGGCTCCCAAAGTGGGCATCAAGATGATCAAAACTTCTATGCTGAATTAAGACCAGACTGAATGCCTGCATCTTGGCTTCACTTGGCAAAATCAGAGCAAGGCTTTAAACAGGTCTCTAAATGGAAAATTATACACACAAAGAGCAACGAAGTGTCAGCACTACCTGGTTACTTACAGACTGGACCAAAGGCACATTACTCAGAGTAAGCCCACACACTTAAAACATCTGTGGTATGCTTGCACATGAGGCTGTGGATGTGCTCCTTTGGTTTAAAGCAGACTTGTAACAAATTAGAAACAAGATCAGATGCAATGGAAATAGGACACTAAGGAAAAAATGCAAAATGCAAAAATTTTGTCTTAGACTAACTAAAACAGTTCCACTCAACCCGTGCAAACCTATGGGCAGAGCAGTTCTTCAGGGGGGTACAGCTACCTACTCAGGGCCTTCCAGGCCCCTTGTCAGTAAGAGCCAGTCCCACACAACCAGCACATGCAGCCCTTACGTTTGTTTTTTTTTTCCTGAAGGTATGCAACCCTTCACACTTGCACAGAGAAACGTAAGCAAAAAAAAAAACCTTTATTGCTACATTACACTAATCAACATTACGGCCTTCAATGCTAAAGAGCTCTTTATGTTGTGAAAAAGATTCATCAGCGGCACCCTACAGAACACCCTTAGTGTGAGCATGCTGCCCACTGCAGCTAGGCCTACCCAGACTGCCTGAAGCATTTTTGGGTTCTTATTTAGACAGGAGGAGCTCCAGTTGCACTGAAAACTGCTGAACTTTCCTCACGAAAAGCTTTTGTTCCTATCACCAGCCTCTTTGTTGTCCCTAACTGTCCCCAACAGAGCATTTGTATTTTTTCCCCTCCAGTCTAATTGTAGATGAATTGAGGGACAGACTTCCATACTTCCCTCTGGAAATTCTCCTGTAAGCCTGCTGGAGCTCGTTGCCTATCCCTTCTTTCTGAACTCTGTCTGAAGCATGTGACCTCTTCCTCCTCTACACCATTTGTCATCAGCTCTGAATTTGCTACTTTGGGTCAGATTCCTTGTGGAATGGTGTGGGGCAGTGACTTCTTGGTATTTTTGTCTGTGCCACACCCAGCCCATTTACGGATCCCAGCTGAATTCAGGAGAATCCAGGACCCTTACAGTGCCAAGCACCTACAGAAATCTCTACTGAGCGAGCTCCCATACAATTGCTCATAAGAAACCCAAGGAGAGTTTAATATAGCAATCTCTCACTGCACAAGAGTGGCTCAGTTTCAACAACTGAAAGGAGGTTATTTAACAACAGAAAATGACTGTATGTACCAAAAAGTCATTTACACATCACTAGGATTTGTCTGGATTAACACAGAAAGCAACGGACAATGCTACAGACCTCAAGCAAGCGAAGGGTCAAAAGGTACAATTTATTTGAATTCTTACAGATTAAGCTGCTAAATAAAACACATTCTTTCCTGTGACCATAACAGATATAAATATATAGGAGCAATCAGTCCCCGGCTGCATGCTGGGAACCTAAACAAATGTTATAACGCATGAAGGATCTTGTGCATGTAACATCTGCACCGCGACTGCGGTGGGGAGCGCCACGCTGGGCCCGTGCTGCTCCTGAGCCTGGCAGTGCCTCGCTCGTCCCCGTGACATTGCTGGCCTGCAGGCAGAGTGGTAGCAGGGCTGAGTATCCGCAGGCAGATGATAAACTGCAGCTTCCCATGCAGGAACAGCAAGGACTTCTATTTTAACCAGCAAAACACTGATCTGGAGATGGGATATCATTTAATGCAGTAAATTGTTTACTTGGTTTCCACGCCTTACTCAGTTTCCATGTCAAATTAACACATCACATCAGGTGAAGGCGAGCACACCATCCTGAATACTGATACAGGCCAGAATCCAATTCCAGTAAAAATTAGTTTAAGTCCTTTCCATTGGCTCTTTGTCAGCAAACTTCACGGTACACAAGACAAAGAGGAGGTAAAGGAATAAAACAAAATCAAACACAATATACTTAACATATTGGGAACAATTAAAATGGGCATTTTAATTAACCTCTGTAACCTTCTAGGAGCTTTCAAATTTATATGGTAAATGATAATGATTTCAACAAAAAGCATTTTTGTTCCTCTGTGAAAGGTATTAGTAGGAAATTGAAAAGCTGCAGGAAAATGAAATTGCATTTTTCACATTTGTTATGAGCCTGCTCTAACTGTGCCACAGGAGAGGTATTTAATCATGCCCCACTCCTTGCTTTTGGATGCTCTCTTCCTATTTGGGTTGGAAGGATACATATTATAGGGTCATTAACCAAAGTCATGTACATCATCTCTCCCTCACAAATCAACACCATAAACACTGCAACAGCCACAGAGCCACTGTATAATCAGGGCCCAATGCAGGCTTTGTGGCTCATACAAGACCAAGTGGACAGACTAAACTACCCCAAAGAAACCTTTTTCCCTCCCAAAGAAAGGGCAAAGGCCTTGCAGCTGCTGGAAGACTTCTTAGAGCTGTCTCATGTGCAAACGACAGAACCTGCCCACACGACTCTGGTCCCACAAGGACCTTGGCACCTGAAGTCTCAGCACTACCAACCTCATTACCTGGTTTCTAGATGGATGGTGCACTTACCCCCTGTATTTACACAAAGTTTTAAGCATGTGACAAGAGCTTTACACTCTGAACACATTATGAAAGAAGATGAGAGACAAATACCACATTGCACTGGCTTATACAAGTCACAACGGCAGTACTGAGCACAGCTGCATGGAACAAAGGGCTGGGTCACAGAATCATTTCATACAATGTTTTCACATCAGTACACTCCACAACATTTTTAAATACCCCTGGCTGCACAAATTCATAAAGCAATCAGATGCCATGGTGAGAGGTATACAGAAGGCTTCCTTTCTTCATAGTTACATTCTTGCCTCTGTGCACTAAATGCAGTATCTCTGACTACTAAATGCAGTGAGATGCAACGCACTTCCAAAAATCACGGAAAACTAATTTTGAGACTGAGCTGATTCCTGCTTAGTTTCTCCCACATAAACTTGTCTTTTATATGGCATACTTTGTCCTTAACACACAGGGGTTGATCTATGCCTCAGCATTTTGGAAATTATTTCAGGATGGTCTTTTTGCTATAAAAGACATGCACAGGAATACAGTGCCTGGCTTACTGAAGAAAACTGAGCAACATTTCATCTCCTTCAAGGAGTCTCATGATCTACTTTCTTACTTTTGTCATTACTATTTAATGGTATTATAATTACTGTAAGCCTCTAGTGTTCATAATAACCACAAAACAAATACAACCTTGATTATGCTCTTATTATTATTTGTATTACAGTGGCAATTAGAGACTTGAGCTTTACCCAAGGAAAAGAGGAATGTGGATCTCCAAGAACCTGCATCTAATCCATAATGAGAATTACAAATAAGAAAAGATTAGGGGAAAAGGACAAAACACAGAGGTTGCTATACCTAGATTACATGCTCCTATTGTCTTATTTTAGAGGCCTGACATTCTTCTTTGGAAAAGATTCTGTCCCTCATGAAACTGGACAAAAAGATAATCAGCAGTCCTAGCCCCTAAAATTGGCTCACATCTTATTGTTTAGTACATGTTCTTCTTTACAATGCTGAAATACATCTCGTTCTCCCCTGCTGCCAGTTCTAGGTTCACAACGGTCTTGATAGCTTATTGTCTGCTGCCAAACCTGCTGTCATTCATGCTTTTTTGTTGCAACTAAGTCATCACAGATTTATTTACCCTTTAAAACTGTGGGCTGTATTTATCCTCTAAAACTGAACAGGCATGTAGCAGAAGACCAAAGACTCCTTTGTGGAGGAAGCTTTTCAATGTGGAAGAGGCAAAGATGGGTGTCACTTCTGCTTGACGCTGTTCACAGGCAGTAAAGCAAAAGAAAACAAGTGCTTGATTCACCCTCTCACATACTACACTGTTGAATGAGCCAGTTAATCAGAAGACCTGATTTCACCATTCTTAAGTGATTTCACTTAAACCTTGACATGTCTTCCCCTTTTGGTATTTGTACTCTTTCAACAGTGGAAATTAATACGGCAGAGGCGCTAGGTCTAAAATTCAGACTTGATGATTGGTACGAATTTCTCTGAGTTCAATTTTCTCTTCCAATTAAGTCTAACGCTTTCCTGACAGAGAAAAAGAATGGAGTGTCTCATCTGGAAGCAATTTTAAAGACAGTCCACAGTTATCATCCCCCTGCAGAGCAAACTCGCACCGTAGCCACTAACCTGAATGAGCTCTTCTGGCACCAGCTCCTCCCACCACAAGAGGCTGGAGGCTGGCTCGCAGGGCTGCCAATTTAGCATGACGAAAACCTGTGGGAGCCTTCGCTTTACTTTGGAGGAAGCTCTGCAGATGAGGTAAGACCCCAGGAGTTGCAGTTGGCTGTCTCTGGTGTCGTGGGGATGTGCCAGCCTCTCAGAGTAATTACAAATTGTTAGTCCCGACTTGCTGCGAAGGATAATAGTTCAGTCACCAAAAAGAAAAAAATACTGCCAGGCTGTAGCTGCCTTTGTAGGATCAATTTACTTAAATGAGATGAAAAGGCAGAACAGATGAACTAGTTATAATCAACACACAGACTTTTCCATCTAAATTTGTATTTTAACTCACGCATCTCTAAATAACAATAGCACCAGTAGATGCTCTTTCTATATTACACATGGATATCGCCCTTGCGTGGATCTATGATTTCAGAAGATGAATCTTTCCTTCCTGAAAAAAAATCAGTTTGGCATTTAAAGGCTCACAATTCACACTAAAAGGGCCATAGACAATAGCCTTTTCCCATCTAGATTCATAGATTGTAAGTAAACAAATAACTGTGAAAGATGGGGCAAATTATGTTGCAAATTATTAGATTTACGGTCTTTGAAAACATGACAAGGAAGGTATTACTCTTGTGACAGTTTTTTCCCATTTTGACTTGAGTGCTAAACAGCAGAGCAGATGCTATAAAACATTCGGAGCCCATCACATCGTTTATTCTGTGCATGCTTCTCCCCAGTAGAGCTTACGACATGCGGCAAATACTTCCAACAAGCCAAAAAAAATGCTAATAGTTCAATAAATGACCTTTGAATAATGTAAATTATTCTCTATTCTCCCCTCCCTACCATGTTTTCTCTTCTTCATTTTCTGATTTGAGAAGTTTGCCCGTTACTCAACCCCAGGAATCAAGCAAACAGGTACTGTTTCTTCAGAGTCTAATCAAGGTACCTCCCCATGGACATCTGAGGGACAAAGCCTAGAACACAGCATGGAAATAGCTAAGATCTGAAAATGAACTAACAAAATTTGTTTATTTAAATTTGTAATGCCAGGCATGTAAAACTTGAAGCACTTCACTACATTATTTCCCAGGTAAAAGACTGAGTAGGTCCACTGGAGTGAGCAGAAATCATACGCAGCTGAGAGACCAAAGGTTTTCTATATAAGGTTGTTAAACATTCTTCATAAAACACATCTTTAATGGAACTTTTCTTAACAGCCTTGTGATATAAACAGTGGTGCAAGAAAAAACATTCCTTGTGTAAGTTTATCTTCCAGAAGATTAAAGAAAAAATACTTTCAAATTCACATGTGTGATGACAACTCCAATAAAGCTGGCAGAAAGGCTTATAGCGAACTTTGGCATTGCATGTTCTTCTGGTCTTGTTTCCCTAAGTGCATAATATGTATGCCAACACCTCCATGGACAGTTTTACTTCACTTATTTTTTGCAGATTTAGGGTTTATATAGGCTTATATACTTTATAGACTACTGAAGAAAAATATGTTTAATTAGATCCTACACCTTTTCTACTTTCACACACCCAGACATTTGGAAGACTAGTCTTGCTACACATACACAACTTAATGACAGCTATTGTCAAATTAGTGTTTTCAGATGCTCTAATTTCCCATTTATCCCTTCCCAGAAATATCACCTAGTGCTTCATTAAATAAAGACTTTACTTTTTTTTTTAATTCTAGCTGATAAATGACTGCAATCACAGCAAAAAGAAGTCTGACATTCTGAGAATATCGTTATGAGCTGATCATCTATTAAAAATATTTGACCAAAAAGCTCTTGGATCTGCTTTGGTAGCTGAACCTGAACTAAGTGTGGAAGTGACTGAGCAGAATCAGACGTCCTCATTAAGTAAAATTAGTCAAGTACAATTTGCCTGGCTGGTCCCCTCTATGTATTAACACCGACATTCAGACATTGATGAGTTTAATCAGGATTTTCAAACAAAAAGAAAAAAAATAAAAAAACACTCATGAACCTAGCAGGTTTATTAGGAACAGATTGCGTTTTCGCTGTCAAAAGGCAGCAAAGAATCAGCTGAAATACTGAAGAAAATTCTCTGTTCATAAGCGCGTCCTAATAGCTAATAGCAATCTTTCCTCATAGCACGAACATGACCTCAAATATGTGCTAGCTGATTGCTGTCAGATTTACTGAAGACAAAAGGAGACATTTTATTAAAGGGCAAATGCCAAGAGGCTACACAGAGCTGCTACAGGGCTTCACTAGAAGGGACAGGCTTGCCCTCTGATTGCAAAGATTACATCGCTAGGGCTTTTTTCCCCTTCCGCAATGAATGCATCTCAAAGTGCTGTCAAGCCCAAGAAATGAAGAAAAGACAAAATACTGTAGCAGCTAAGGAGATAAGTGTCAGCAACGATGCTGATGTAACAAATAAAGAGCAGAAACAACCCCAGGGAGGCTGGTCCTGCTAGAAGGCACTTACCTGAAGCACCAGCAGCAGAAGTGAACGTGAGAGGGCAGCAAGAGGGCATGTGGACTCAAGGGATGGCAGGCAGGCAGCTGCTTGAGCAAGGCTGGTGATACTGCTACCAAGTTTACCCCACAGACCTTCTGAGCATCAGAAAAGAAGCAATAAACTTTGTAGATTTTAAGACAATCTACTGGAAAGGGCACCAGAAAAAAAAAAAAAAAGTTATGTAGAAATATCTAATTTTATAAAATTCATAAAATTTGACTTGCCAATGCCCCTTCAGAGAGATGGGCACTGCAGAGGTCCTCATATGCATTTAGGGTTCTGATTTTTTTTCCCTTAAATTATGCCTTAATGCATCCTGCTTTGCAAGACACTGCAGCAACAACAGCTGGCCAAAGGAACAACGTGCTGCAGCCCTCCCAAGAGCACCACACACATGCTGGGTAATGGGAAAAAGGCAGCTTAATGACAATTATGCCGGAATTACAATTTGTAACTCCAGTTATTCTCTTAAGGCAGACTGCTTTATCTGAGCAGCACAACATGAAGCTTCGAGCTCATTTCAACAGTCTTTTCTCCCTAAGTTAATGGTCAACTGTTCGCTTTACAGCACGTTTCGATAGTGACCAACTGCTATAGCAATACTCACTATATTTCACTTTCCCCGTGTCTTTAAACTCAGAAACTCAAAATATTATTTAAATGACATTCCAAAACCTGAGCCTTGAGCTGCAGTAAGATGGTATGGTAGACTACTCTGTCACTCTAGCTTTCCCAACTCTTGAGACAATAAATAAAAACTAATAAATGCAGTATGTATAGAGGAAAGCAAAATTCTCCATCGCTTATTAACAATTACTTGAAAAACTATACATAAAGGACTAGGAAGAAATGAATTCCAGTACCTTAGAGAAGCAGCAGACTCCTCCTTTCAGGCAAGTATTTCATTTCTTCAGCAGCTTTTTGACTGTTTATTGTGCCTTGGTTACATTAACAGCACTTTAGAAAGGCTGCTGCACTCGTGGCAGAGAATAACGGAGATAGACATTACATGCAGGTACAGCACTGTGTTCCCAGAAGGAGCCAGGGGAGCACATTTTCGTACTAGCTAATATGGCAGTGAATCATCCTCCTGAGATAAAGGCTAAAAACATTAAGACGGGAATATAGCAGGCTGGAATTAAGGGGAGAAAAAAAAAGGGATTCAGCTGGTTCAAGTTTACATATGCAAATAAACAGTGTGAGAAGGGAAATACTGAGAGGGTGATGTGAAGTAATGAGGAGAAAGAGCAGGTGTATCTATCTTCCTGGAGGCTGAAGGAAGGAAGATATTAAATGGTGCCTTCTGGTAAATTGCCACTGCCAGTTATTGACAAAGTTGTCAATTACACAGGATTATTTAGACTGATGATACAGGAAGAAATAGGGATTTAGAAACACATGGGACTAAAAGCAGAGATGGGGATGTGCTGCAGATGATAAATGGAGCGGATTGAAATGAAAAGAGCAAAGAGGCCAGTTTCAGAGGGTATAATTAAATATCCTTAATTAGCATATTAGAGTGCTGCAATGAAACATATACCTACTTTCAAAGTTGGATTTTAGAAAGTAAACATTAACTGAACGGAAGAAAGAGCAAGAATATTCTATGCCATAAGACTGCTTGACACAGAATATATTCAGATAACTTCTATTTTGCCAATGTTTAAATAACTCAATTATATAAAAAAAACACTGCCTGCCCACATCTATAACCACTAAGATATTAAATCACCATTACACAGATCTTACTGAAATTGGTCAGACAATGCATTAGGAAAAGAGCACTGAGCTTGAGTAAATAGTAGGATTTCAAGTCACATTGCTTTAAGAAAAAAAGACGTTCTTATGCACATAGATACAGTGGGGACCAAGAAGCTAAAGGAGCTACTGCTTTATTAAAAATATATTCTGCTGAAAAGTTAGGGAATATTTACTACCATAATTTTCTAAATAGAATGGAAGATATTTCATTGTGTTCACCATGAGAGTTGATGGCAAGGAGCTAGGCCTAAATCATGCTTTTGGCATTGACGTCTTGTTTGGTGATGCAAGCCACTTACCTCACTGTGCCATACATCAGCAATACTTTCCTGCCTCCCAGGCACGTCACAAGAATAAATATATCAATGACTATTATAGATATTATATTAGATTATAGATATAATCGGGAGACTACATGAAAACATCAGTACTCTCTGAGATAATTCTGGTTACTGGTATCAAACAAATTCTCTGTTCCCAGCATGTAAAGGCTTCATTTGCCACACTGCTCGCTAGTCCACTGGGTCAATCTCGAGCAAGGCAAAGCACTGCTACCAGGGTAACTGAGTTTCCACTTCTCTGCTTCCATTGCCATTGCTTTTTCACATCTGCACTGAGGTCTCAACTAGTTAATGCCTTGAGCAACAGAAGTTAGGGCTTGAATATAGGCCACCGATATTATTTTTGCTTCCAGAGAAGCAATGCTAAAAAAATATAACTGCAACAACTCTCGAAAAAACACCTATGACGACTGAACAGGACAAACTGAAGTGAGTATCAAGTGCTGTATTAGAAACCAGACAAAAGAAAAAGAACTTGGCTTGGCTAAGAACAAAATCAGCTTTATATATGGGCCCCAACACACTCACAAATGCGCAGGAAGCAGAAATGCAAAAGAGAGGCGGGCACAGTGGCTGCCTACCCAAGGACTACTAACTTCCTAGCTGAATAGGACTCATCTTCTGATTGACAAGGGTGATGAATGTGACTGTGTCTGGCTCAGATTACATAAAAATGGCAGCATGACACACTGACAACACCCTATTTGTCTTCATACCTTCAGTGCTTCGGAAGAAAAGATGCAGAATATTAGCTGAAGGAGTTTGGGAAAGGTAAAATCTCTGAAGCAGAAGCTGGCAAAGAGATTAGGCAGAACACGTTGACAAGACATAGAAGGAACTGAAAGATTAAATTGGTCACTTTTGTAGACAATCATCACCAAAGACTAATGTACCTCAGACACTGCACCTGCCTACCCACCTCCTACCTCAGTCAGGGTCTGAAGTCCTGGTAAAGTGTAATATGTTATTTCAATATAGAATATATGCCATGTCACACGTGGTATCAGCTTCCTGGGAATTATTTATAATGGCTGTTGCAGCAGCCATCTCATACAGCTTATCAAAGCAGGATTGTACAATCTTTGGATTGTTGTGTCCCAGTCATAATAAACAGAAACTTGGGGAATAAGACAAAAACAAACAAACAACAACAACAACAAAAACAAACCCAATAACCAACCAAACACGAACACTTATTTTTAACTTGTTCTGCCTTAATTCTTCTGCAGGACATGGTACCCCTCCGCTGGGCAAGAACAGATGCAACGCCAAGGAGCTACAAACCAGAGCTGACAGATCAGTAAACCGAAACTGGTCCATATGGGCTGAAAGTGGTAAGGGAAGACGAGCGAGGCAATGTGTAGCTGGCCACAAGCCTGAGAACATAGGGAGTCCAGATACAAAACATAAAGCAAATACCAGTCACAATTTAGTCTTAGTTCCCTAAACACTGTCCAAACTACAGCATAACATTTTTGTAAAATCTGTGAAAATGAGTCACCTTGAAGTCTAAATAAAATTGTTGCAATATTTAGGATATCAGGAAGAAGAAGGAATTTGATAAAATGAGATTTTTGATCATGAAAAAATGATTTGTGAGCTATAAAGTCCGCACCATGTGACGCTAGTAAAGGAATTTAGCCCTAACTTTTACAAACATAATTTTTTTTTTTTTAGTTTAGGCATTAAATATATATACATATGTAAACATAAGTACTTGTAAAACATGACAAACATAGTAAAGATAAGAAATTCAGACATTAGTAGTGACTCAGATGAAAAAGCAAATTCCTACCAGAGACATATGATATCACGAACATATTTGGGAAATAGTTAAATCTTACTCTGGCCTCTGAAGAATGTTAAAAAGAAAAGTCAAATCATCTTATTGCCCTTAAGACTGGGGTATAGTTGCCCATTTTGTTTCAGATTTCTTGTTCAGTTCTGCCTGCTCGAATTCTGACTCTGCTTGATTTTCCAGGGGTTGAGATACTAAGCAGTTTTAAACCAAGGAACGATCACAAAAAAGTCCTGTTTAAATATAACAATCTAGTATGTGGCATCTAGAAAACCATGTTTCTGTTAAAAATATAAACACAAAGCAAAGTTTGATAATATTTTTTGCCCCTTTTATTAAAAACAGTCATTACACTTGACATACATTTGGCAAAGCTTCTATCATTGTATCTCTGATTTTCAGGCAACCGATTGCAGGCTATTACAAAGTGACACTAGCAATGCAATTACTCAGTTTGGGGTCAGCGCTATAAACTTCAGATTTTGCTTCAGTTATTTTGTTGATTCTGTTTTTAGTTTGCCTGCGTGATGATCAAGAACAGTATATTGGCTCCAAATACTTTTGTATTAGATGTACATATGTGAACATAGTGTAGAACTGCACCCTATACCCGCCACTAGATATCAAAGAGAACACTCTTCTAGGTCTTCACTGTCCAGATTGATTTATCATTTTGCACCACACTTCTTTTCACATTGTCCCAATGCCTTTGAAGCCTATCACTCCAAGCCTTTTGCTTGGTGAACCAAAGTTTGTTGCATTCAGAAACAATTTTCTTAAACAACTTTTTAGAGTCCATGAAAGATGACAAATCTTACTGACAGGAAACTCTCCAGAGGGGAAAAGGCCTGTGGTAGTGACAGAAGCCGATACAGAGCCTCAGTAAAGACAAGTTTTTCTAAGCAAACCTACACATGCACAAACACTTCAGCTATACAGCAGCTATATTGACAAAGGGGGGGTGGGGTGGGGGACAGAGAGTGTCTCCTCCTTGTCATTATCCAAATTCTCAAAAGGACTAGATTTACATAAGAAAAACCATCAGTCCATTTACCAAGATGCATTACATTGTTCCATTTGCTGCTCTTGTTTTAGGTCAAGTGGAAGCTTCTTTTTTCAGTTTTTCTAGTATCTCATCTGGTGTCACTGATACCAAAATCTTCACCACTTTATCACGGGATTTACCACCCTGGTTCAGACACACACAAAAAATTATCTTGCAGAGAATCACCACCAAACACACATTGCCAAAAAGCTCATTGTGATGCCAATACATCAGGTATTGAAAAATTATACAGGTATTGTTGAAAAAATAATTCTTAAGAGTGTAGGTACGCAGAAATAACAGCAGTAAGACATGGTTTATCAGTGTCCTTTCTAGTTATTTTAAAAGTGGAAAGCAATGCCTCATCTACTCTGCTTTTAAAATTGGATACAGCTCCCAGAGCATGCCCTGAATTTATGCCCTTTTTATAGTCATAAAAAGTAAGGAATGGTAAGTTTCCAAAATTCAGCTGTATCATCTAGAAGCAAGACTGCAACTGCATTTGCATTTTATTTTTTTAAAGTTACTGTATATAGTTGATAGATGTGGACTTTTAGATGTTTCTTTAACACTGTCTCCCACAAAGTATTAGTTACTCTTAAGCTGAATTCTCAGGTTGGTAATAGCAACAAAATGAAAATAGATTGCATTGTATATAACTTGTAAGATATTCAGATTAGTATGGCAGTTATTTTAAATATCGTTGACTTGTTTTTGTATTACTGACAAAATTGCTATTTTACATAGGAACTGGCAAATTTGTAATTTCTTTTCATTTCGCCTGAAGCTACAACTTTGCCTGTATTCAGTAAAAACGTGAGAAACAAATATGTTGCATTTTAATCTGCAGCCTGACAAAAATCTTTAAAGATCCAAAAGGACATCCTGAATAAGGAAAATGTCTTAACACTGCTATACAGAAATATGGCATGAATTTTAAAATTAAAAATAGATTTTTGAAGCAGACTAGCCAGCTGATGATGAAAATCAAGCCCCTTGGGTAGAAATATTACCATATTTCCAAAGCCCTATTTTATACTGGATTGTTTGCCACTTGGATTAGTTTTGGTAGTGTTATCACTTATCACAAAACAAGTAGCACATAACAGAGAGCAAATAGTACAAAAATCACTCAGTGTGTACACCTAGCAGATCAGGATGGGAAATCTAAGTCACAGACAAAACACTGACTTTACCACAGTGCTTCACTGAGAACAAACAGTGGTTTGTGAAAAACAACACTAGCATGCAATTATTTGGACACTGTAGGTCAGATCAACTGAGTCAAGAAGGTCAGACAACACTGGCCCCTTTTATGCTCAACTCTGCTTAGCACTAATGAGAATAATCTAGTTAAACCTAAACGTCTCTTTAAGACAGGAGAGTGTTAATGTAAAATGTTGATTGAATTAAGGAATTTGCCCAGGAGTCAAGAAAACATGAACCAAGCCTTAGCATCTCTACCTTTCATCAAAGCAGTGCTCAATTCATTAATTGTATTCCATTTATTACCACTATCTTTTAACAGATTTCTACAGCTACATTAAACAAGCACAGAAAAATAAAAAGCACAGTTTTTCATTGTGCTCTCACGCTTACAAACTGTAAATTAACATGGTTGGAAAGACTGACGTATGAGTTCAATGTGTTAATAAAACAAATTATTTATTCAGTGCAATGAATAATAGTTTCCACTTGCCAAGTCAACACATGCAAGTTCTACTAGTACAGAGAAACTGTTAAGGCCCAGATAGAATGGATGTGTTTACAAATGCTTTTACTTATATGCAACAGTTACTTTTCAGAAATTTTTTACTCAAATACAGAAGTACCTTCAAACAATGAATGCAAAGTTATGAATAAAATGCACATTTTTCTGCAAAGCACAAATTATGTGTATTGAATTTGAAATGAAAACAAAAGAATCTTTAAGGGTCACAGAAAACATGAACTGCATAAATTTTTGAAAATACATCATGATAAGAAGTATTCTATGTACTCAAGCTGTGGTTCTTCTTGTATTAGGTTTTTCCTCAATTAATCATTCCATTAACTCAAACACTTTTCAAGTGTCTTTTGGACTGAACTTGGAGAGTATCTCCAATGACTAACTCAGTGAATAACAATTCAGAATCTTGAATTTAAAATGCAGTAAGAGAAGACTGAAATAAAGAAAAAAAAAGTACCTTTTCTAAAATAACTTCACTCTTCTTCACTTCTAGCACCTTAGAGAGGTAGCGACACAGCTCTGCATTTGCCTCCCCTTCTGACGGAGGTGCAGCAATAGCTACACCTACTGCCTCAGCTGTCACATCTAGAACAGATATTTTAAAGAGTTTATGCTCGGAATACTCAAAAATATCTAGTTATCATTTCCTAAAAATGAACGCTTATGCTTTCAAAAGCATTTCAATTTACAAACAAATGAACTCCTACATCAGGAGGGAACTCCTAGATCAGCAGGTAACTCAGTATTTTTATACTTCACAAATTCCCTTAAGTTAACTGTCAGCCAGTATGAACAACGATAACCTTCCAGCACAAAGAACATCAAAGCCTTTAGACCCGTATCAGTCGGCAGCTATGAATTATTGGCTTTTATACTCTAGCAGTCGGGGCACTATGGTAATGTTCTCTCTGTATTGCCCATTCTGCTGCTGGTGTACTCCAGCTTGGCACTGTGCAGCATAATACAGATTGTATTAACCCCAACACGCACAAAAAAAAGCATGACCAATAGGCTGGCCCCGAGATCTTTGCTATCATCACGTTTTCTCTGGCTCAATTGGCAGCACATCTAAGCGTGCTAATGTGTGCTCAGATTTTACTGACCACAAGTAAAACTCACCCAATTGATCAGTGTTTCTTGGATGTAATGACTGAAACGTGATATTCACATTCACATTCGCTTCTACTCTGCTCCAGCTTTTAGATTTATACATTTTTAAACCGTAACTATTATGGCCTAGAACTGCTTTTAGTTTTAACCCCCGTTGAAACAGCTGGAAAGAGAGTTCAGCATCGCTCTTCTCGGAGGGGGAAGGCACCCTGCAGGGAATAGGTCCCTGTGTCAGGCTCACACCTATCAATGTAAAAACCTGCTCTAGTTTGTCCAGAGCACCCAGCCTTGTAGCGAGGGAACAGATTTTGCAAGCTCCAACTTTTATAGCAGGAGGAAACCTCCACAAGCCCTTGGGATCCAAGCAGCTGGCGTAAAACTGAAGCGCTGTGCCCGTGCGTTTGAAGGGAAGACCACAGAACCATTAAGGTTGGAAGAGCCCTTCAAGGCCATCTGGTTTGCTGTCCCTCCTTTCACAAATAAAATCAAACAGAGGTGCGTTGAGGATTCACAGCGCGAGCACGGGGCTGCCTGGGGGGCCGAGGGCTCCTCCTGACTGTTCCCGTCTCTCCCAGCCGCAGGATGGCGGCTTCACGGCTATTACACGGCTGCACGGCTACACGCCGCCTGAGCCCACAGAGCCCCTCGGGCTCCCCCTGCCGAGCCCGCCCCGCCCGCCCGCAGCCCACCTGTGACGGCGCTGCAGCGCGCGCCGGGCTTGGCGCGAACCGTCACCCTCACACCGCCCTCGGCCGCCACCACCGGCCCCGCCGCCAGCACCGGCCCCGCGGGCTCCTTCGCGGCTCCTCGGCCCTGAAAGAGAGAAACGCGCCGTCAGCGCGGGCACCAGCCCGGCCCGGCCCGGCCCGGCCCGGCCCCGCCGCCCCGCACGCACCTTCCCGGGCATGGCCCCGCCAAGCCGCCGTACCGCCCCCAGCAGCACCGGGCGGAAACCGCTGGGGCCCGGCATGGCTCCGCGCTGCCCTTCCGCCAACACCGCCCGGCCCCGCCCCCGGCCCGGCAGGCACCGCCCCCGGCCCCACGGGGCCTGGCCCCAACAGGAAATTTCCAGGGAAGTCCCAGGAAATAAGAAAAATGAGGTGGCGGTGGGTCCGTCCCCCCTTCTCACCCCCAAATCGTTCTCCAAGCAGTGCTCTAGTACACCGTCTGGGAGGGTACAGAGTTCTGTCCAGGAAGAAGTGTTAAACTACACCGACTGCATCCGATTACCATAGGCAGGAGAATGAGTGGCACACACATTGCCCTTAGTTCATACTAATTCTTTAGTATCAGGTTATCCAGTCAAAATAGCATCATTACAAGTCCTGTATTCCCGTTTTCACATTATACATTTTCTTATAGGCACATACGTATATACAGTGGCTATGTCCATAACCGGCTCTGTGTTCCAAAACAGCCCTTCTAAATTAAGAGATTCCGGAAAGATCCATTTATTGCAGAATTGGACTTCATCTTTCTTTGCTGCAGCTGCTGTCTGGAGTGTTAAGTCCATTAATTCTCCACGGCTCATCCAAAAAGTCTAGATGACAGCAATACGAATCCAACTTTGCTGATATACTTCCAAAACAAAATAATATACATACACAGCAGTAATTCACGTCCAAGGTTATTTTGGAGAGATGTGCAAGCTGGTAGTAGAGCAGCAGAGTTACTTTTTAGGACAAGTTGGGGAAAATGTACATGTGAAGTTCATAACTAGTACAGATTTTCCAGTTCAAAAAATGAATTGTACTATGTGAGAAATAAAGGGTTCAAAATACAAAGCCATTAATCACAACATACTATTTAAAACAATCTTTTCAATATACAGAGTACTTATGCCACTTGATGCTTCATTAAGAGGAAAAGCTAAGTTACATTCTGCTGACAATGACGCAGAGAAAATAGCTTTCCTGGTACCTCTCAAACAAGTTAGTTTTGTTTTAACACATTCATGTCATTTCACAGAATTGTCTTACTGTCACCAATAGTGAGCTAAAGTCCAATGATACACTGACACATCCAAGACGATCATGTGAAATTAAGTATAAAATATTATTTCTGGTATCTGTCCATCTTCTATTGATGTCCCATTGTTGTTACCCGGCGAACTATAAAAGACAAAGCATGTTTTGCTAGCAGTAGGAGATTCGTGGATCACCTTCTTCAATCCTTTTGTTCCATAGTGGGAATCAGGACCCTGAAAAACACCAGAAGACATTAGCAACTGAATGAAAACGTGCAGCAAGACCAATAAAGTTTTGAAGTTCAAACACTGCTTAATTAACAGTAAAAAAAAAAAATCTGTATTTATTTAGACACTTTCCCATCAGAAAGAGGACACTTTCCCATCAGAAATTAGACAAAAGACAAACCCTTGGATCAAAACAGCTTTTTCTTCTATACTGTTGAGCATTCTTACTTTTAATGTTGCACAAGCTGTGTAGCAAACCGTTGGCAGAATCTCTATAGGTTCTTTGAACATGACTCTGAATGTACTGGCAGTTCCGTCGCAACTAAATCCAGTATCATTTTGTCCCAGTGTTTGATTCTTCTCATAATCAATTATCTGCATAAAGACACGAAAACCATATCTTTAGATTTATGAGCTTGAGAAAGATTCTTACTGTACACACATTAGAGTATTACAAGCGAAACGCTTGCCTACTCCACCCAGTTTAATTGCAACAATAGTGCAGTCTCAGAATTGAGATAGGTGCAATTTCCTAACAATACTGTGAGGGCTGGCCCGGCAGTGTGGTGAACCATGGCTTTTGCATTTTTACACAGGCTGTCCAATCTGTGCGCTAAACTCAGCCCACAACACCGCTCCAACCAGGTTAGAGGCTTTGCCTGAGAGGAGATGAAGAATAGCTCGAACCTTCAGCTTTTGACCTTAATAAACTACGTATGATCCTATACTTAGATTTGCTGATCTTTGTACACCTACACAGCCCCCATAAGGGAAGCACACGAGGCTGGACCCACATGCTTCACAGGCTGTGGTTCATTTAGAAAACAAGTTTTTACAGATAAAGTAAACAGTCAATGATATATTCTTAGAAGAAAACAAAAACTCGTGCTTCAATGTTTTATACAACTTATTTCTATTCCATATTCAGTAGAAAAATTACACTCAGACCACATATTTCTTTTGCCTTCAGTTTTAGCGGCAAATAGGAATCTTTAGCTGAGATGTCAGAAATAGCAGATATCATACTTCTCATTTTGGATAGCAATTTCTGATCCATGCTGCTGAACACCTCCTGCAGAAGTAGGATACCACAGCTTTAGAGGAACACACATACTGCTCATGATTACTCCGCTAACAACAATCCTAACAATTTTAATATTATTAAATTGCTATATGATTTTATTACTGCACCAGTGGGAGCATATTTTGCCTCAAACAGGGCTTCAAGTTTTTTTTTCCAGCCACAATCAAAAGAAATACTAACAATTCTAATGCTGAAGGCATATGCCCCTTTAACATAAGCGATGTATTTGCAATATACATTACTACTATTTTAAGGCAAGTATAAAAGATTTATTTTTTTTCTGAAGCTCTGCCAGTATTGTAGGCACATTCAAAATGAAAGGTGCAGAGACAACTTAAATGGCTGTCTGTAAGGACAAAGTTTCAGATTCATCAGGAACTGGAGACAGTTTCAGAGTAAAGAAAATCTGTAGAGGATGGGTGGCCTTCATCTGAACCATAAAGGTGAATCAGCCTGTCAGTTTGGATCAGGAGTGTGTTTCTCAAGTGAGTCTCTTGATCATTCCTACTTAACATGCTTTGGTTTGCCTTGCAAGAACTAAATTCTTTTCAGATGAAATAAATCCAGCAAATATATTGAGGGACCACACAAAGTGCTTTCATCTGCTAAGAGGAATTTAGTCTAAGGGAATCAAACAAGGGTTAATGAAAAGTAAAAATCCCCCAATAAGTATAGTGTGGTACTGATGACCTAACAGCTAAATCTTTCATTCTAAAGATTCACCCGAGTGCACTATACTACTCATTTACACAGATGTATAGTTTGAGAAAAGCAAATTGATAACATTTCAAACCAATGGATTTGTGAGTTTTTAAACTGAGGAATGTGGAAAAGCCAACAAATTCCTTCAAAACCTCAACCCAGATACACTCTCTTTGGAACATCATAAAAGGAAGGATTTTTTTTTTTTCCCCTGCAAAAGACAGACACAAAATTCCTATACTTAAGTACGCAATGGTCAGAGAACAGTAATCATCAAACAGGAAACAGTAGACGAACTGCCCTTTAAATAGGATGCCAAGAAAAAAACTGGAACAGCATTTCCAACACATGCTAGAAGTCTACAAAATAAAATGGGGACATCTGTCCCCAAATGAAGTCACGGATTCTTTCACAAAACATTCCACACACCTAGTAAATCAATGTGATGCTATAGTAGTGAGTTATGAAATACACAGCACAGAGTAACTGTGTCAGTCACAGAACATTAATACCTTGCTAGAAAGCTTAGAAACAAATCAAAACTAAACTCAATAAGAGAATTCAAATGGACTGAAATACCATACTTAAAAAGGGAAAGATACAGTGATGGATCAATATTACTAGAAGACAATCCTGACCACACATGCTAAGAGAGATCAGACAGGCTACAGGAGCAGGAAATACAATTTTAGTGGTGTCTTCAGTTACCCTCTCAGACTGGGCAAGTGTCATATCAGGACACGAAACAGGGGTGACATTTTTAGATGCTATCACTGACCATTTCATGAGATTGCTAACCAATTGCTCAGTAGGAAGAAACGCAACCCTTGATTTGGTACTGAGTGATTAGTAGGATCAGATTCAAAATTTCATAATGGAAACACTATGTAACAGTGTCTATAATATACTTAGAGTCAGCGTTCCTACATGAACAACACAAGCAAATCCACCACAGCTGTGCTAAACTTCAAAAAGAAAAGTGAGGAAGCTTGTTCAAAAGAAGCTTAACTAAGCAATTAAGAAAATCAAATCCTTTTAAATAGCATACTACTAAAAGACATCACACTCCTCAGTACAGTACCGGCACACATTACCTATTAGAAAGGCTTGAGAAAAGGGAAAAATGCTGGCATGACTAAACAGCACAGGGCTATTGCTGTAAACAAACAAAAAGGGCATCCTATAGAAACACGAATTAAAATAGAAAAGTTCAAATTGACACATTAAAATATAAAAGATATACATAAAACTAAGCTTAACTAGAAACGTTATTAAAAGGACAGACTTAGTGCACAACTGAACGCATTATAAAGCTGTGAAATTCCTTTGCAGAAAGCTTACAGGAATTCAAGGTTACACTGGACAAGTGTTCTGAAGCAAGATTCACTGGGAGTTACTAAACAGAGAGACCGAATCAGTCTCAGGAAAAGCCTGTTCTGAAAAGGATCAAAGGACAGGAGACTAGAGTGGATAGGAAGAAAAGTTTCATATTGTACTTACTTTTCCCTAGTCATCTGCTTACGACACTGTTGGGGATAAAATACAGCTTAGATTCCTGCCTATCAGACCGCTATCCTATTTAGATATACAGCAAACCTTTTGTATTAAGCATAGTTTCTGCCTAAGCCTATTTAAACAGAATATACTGTACCTGTATATTGACTTGATAGTCTGTAGGTCCGTGAATAGATCCATATAATCCAAATCCCACTATAGAAATTCTTCTGTTAACTGTGAATCTAGTAAAACACAAGCCAAGAAAGGAATTTAAACAACTGTGATGGGTGTATTACCTTCTTCCCAGTCAAGGAAGAAAAAGAATCCCACTGAAGAGTGCAAAACCAAACTGAAAATGACATTGCATTAATATTTTTCAATAGTGTTTTCTATTTAGATTTCAATAGTAAAAATAAATAAAAGTTGGTTTTTTTTTTTTAATCAGTTTTATAGCATAAAGCTTTGTGAATCCACTGAGGCTTTTTTTTTTTTTTTTAATATTTAGGATTACTAAATGAAAAATGACCAGATTCTTGATCTGTTTTTATTTCAGAGATATTCAGAATACTTTGTATTTTAAAACTGGATATGCAGCAAATAACCCACACCTCTAGAAAGTACCCAGGCCTTTTGAACTTTGTTCTTTGCTACTTTATATTTCATCAGTGCAACAGCCTAAGTTACTTTAAAAAGGAAAAGATTAGATGTGCCCTAAGTACCAGATAGTCTGTTACTGTATCTTATGCCAAAAATTGGAAGTTGAATAATATCACACCCATTCTTCCCACACTTCTCCGTGTCCCCTTCAAATAGTTTCCAAAGCCATACCTAATCCGATCACTTGTTCCACTGTAGCCCCAGCGACTCTCCACTTGCTGGAACCTGTTAATGCTGCATTCTTTTCCTCTAAGGCAACATCTTGGTCGGTCAATATAATCTACTTTCGGCTTAGGATTGACAGTAAAATGCAGAAAGAGATTTACTACTTCCCGATCTGACAAGATTCCAGACTGAGCAGGGCCTATGAAAAGAAAAAACTTCCAAGATAATTCTAAAACTTAATCCAGCTATCATATTTAAACCACATATACTTGCACACCAAGGATGGCAATAACATCTTCCAATGGCCAGACCACATTCTGCAGGATGTTTTGCTTTCATTAAGACTGCATCACAATGTTTATTAATACAATATTAATAATAACAGGATAGAGTGTTAAGGATCTCAACACTCACAGATGAGCAGTGCAGAACTACTGTGCAGAACTAGTAAGACAAAGAACCCCAGAACTCACCTGCTGCAAACTCTTCAATAGTCATTAATGGAAAACGAATTAAGGAAAGAGCTCTTCCAAGGACTTTCTGTTTGTTTCCAAACGTCACAGGCAGTTGTTGTCTTTGACATTCAGCTTCTGCCCAACGAACAACAGCTCCAAAAAGCCTACTTTCTCGAATACTAAGGGTATCTCTTTCTAGAACTGCACACAATGTGTCTGTGTTATGTGAAAAAATATTAACAGATTTGAGTCAATATTAATCCAAAACAATTCGACGCATTTTAAATAAGCTTAAAACATTAAACAAATAAATGCTCAAAACTTTTATAATACCACACAATGTGTCTTGTGACTGAAGAAGTATCCCAATAGTGTACAGGTGTCCAAGCTAAAAAATAAAATAAAATCCTTCCTCTTCCTGCCATGAAGACAGCACATAAACTTTCTTCTTGATTCCTAAGGGTGTGACTATATATAATCTATATACTATAGGTCCTATATATAGGATATATAGGTGTAATATACTATATAATCTATGCAGTGACAACCAATAAATACCCTAAAGAATTTCCGTGGCTATGGCAAGATCAAAGCTGGCAGTGATCAAGTACAGTGGTGAATGTACAATACCACTCCAGTTACTCATGACAACACTGTCATGTTCTCAGCCAAGTATCCACCTGCCAATCTCGACCAACTATAGACACAAGAAGCAGCAGTGCGCACAAAACCAGTTTAAACATACATGAAAGTGATCTTAAACATTGACGCATTTGCCTCCCACAAAGTTTTAAGGTGGAACACAGGATGTCAGGCAAGCTACTCTCACTTGCATTTTATAAAAGCAACTTTTCCTGTATTTCTTACATGTTCTGACATTTTAGGAAGAGCATATGCAAAAAGTCTCTATTGATTATTTAAGGTTTAGTTTGCTCAACTCTCAGTTTAACATAGAACATGAGCCATAAAAAAAAAAAAAAAAAGTTTTTTCACATTCTGAATCTTCTGTCTTCTTCAGGATTTTTTACATGCCCTGAATTTGAGCGAGGCATGTTTGCTGTCATAGAAAAGTCACAAGTCAAAACAGATTGAGATTTATCAAGAGTAGAGATTAACATTCACAGTCTGGGTCTAAACCCACTGAACACAAGTTAACAATGACTTTACAATTTCTTTAAGCAGCTGGAATACCTTTCTTCAGTCCGAGTTTGGAATACAATCTAGCTGATCTGGAGTAAAATCTTAGACATATATAGTAACAATCAAGTTTAAGTAACCAAATACACAACTGCTGACTTTTTGTAAAGGAAAAAGTATAGAAAGCAGAATTACCAGCAGAATTCTAAGCCAGTTTATATTTAAAAAACAACAACAACAAAAATAGATTCTACACATTGTACCTGATTTGTGCAGCCCTGAAGAGAGAAGTGTCACACAGCAACAAAACAGTATGATTCCCTTTGGAAGTTTAACACTTAGGACACAAGAAGGAACTTACCTATATCAATATCGGTAAAGCCTTCTGCACTTATTGCATCCATAGTACTTTTGTCTATTGTGTCAAGACAAAGACTAGCAAGCTGAGGTTCGTCAAACAAACGAGCCTGAGAAAGTAAAGTAGTATAGCTTTGGTTACTGCGCTGTTACAAGCATCAATCTGCTAAATCGCTAATTCTAAGAAGTAAGTATTTTTTAACTCAATGTAGGTCTAAATTAAAATAGGCTGATTTGTCTAAGTATGCCTGGTGTTTATACCTTGTAGAGCACTTACATTCTCAAAGGAGAATATAATTGAGGAGAATTCACTGCATACAAGGTTTTCTTTATGCTTATAATTTTAGTTTTGGAAATATAACTTTAAAAAGTACACATCATATCTACTATAGTGAACTATCTTATAAAGACAAACAAAAAAACAATTAGGATATTCATGTAAATATACTGTAGAATACACAGGTCTCATCTGAAATGTCCCAGTACACTGTGTATAAAAAAAAAAAATTCCTCTACATTACCAATAAAAGCCAAGACAAGTCTGTAAAAATGCTAACAAAGCAACAAGGTATTTTCATACATAAATTAAACGATGTGATGGCAACCCCCCTGTGAAGTAATATTACTTGGTTATTCCCATCCAAATACCAATTTTCATAGTAAACCAAAACTAAACTTAAATTTACCTACCTGAGTAAGCAGCATAAAGGCGTTATCTGCTCGGAGGTGCTTCGTCAGAAAATCCACACAATGTGCTTCCAGGGCTGGGACTGCATACTTCTTAGCAGTGTAAAGAGTAGTCATGACTGTTTCTGGACCAATTTGAACTTCATCTGAATAAAGAAACCTAGAAATCAATGCGCAGATAGATATAATAAAAACATATCTTGAAGTGCTGTCAAGCACAACATAATCTCTTTACATTTAGAAAGCAGGTAAAAGATTTGCACTGCAAACATGTAACAGTTCACCATGTAGCATTTTTACAAATTAATAAACTAACTAAAGGGTTGAAGAAAGACTATTACATTAGCCTAATTGCATACATTTGTTTTAAATACACATTACTCCCTAAGACTGATCTGGCTGTGCTAGTTATACATAGCCACCAAACTGTAAACAACAGCTGAGCTGCAGAATTACTTAGTGCATTAATGCATGCTCTTTTGATTCACTACTAAAAGCTGTATTCCTAAATATCAATACACAACCCTCTATGGCTGTATTACTGATTTTAATTTACTGAAAGTGCATACTAGCTTCTTCACAATAAGGAGAAGAGCGTCAAGGACTTCTACTGTGATAACATCTTGTGTGACAGTCACCATTCTTCAGCATTCAGAGGAGAGGAAAGGGAGTAATATTCTAACAGATGACCTTGACTCTATTCCTGCTGCAGACTGACATAGGAAAAAACCCTGGCTTCTCTCCACTGCTCGAGGTTATATGATTGCTTGAGATTTAGCATAAAGCAGTGAACCAAACCATACAAGTCTCCACCAAAACCAGGAAAAAAAATTCTCTTTCCTGAGCAGCTGTTACTTGAAAACAGAGAAGATAAGATTTATTTTGAGGTTCTGTATGGAAAAGATAACTTTTTAAAAATAACTTTTCTTTCAGATGACATTGAAGATAATCTTATCGTTATTTCACCAGGTTTTCAGATAATAATCATTTACAGAAATATCTCTCTACTACACAAACACGTTCCCCCCCGCAACACACACAGCTGATTAAATATAATAAACCAAGGCACATTTGCAAATGCAGGAATTGTACAGGGAAGGACAAATCTTTTAAATTTCTTTGTATTTTTTGTTTGAACCTCCTGGAAATGAATGGCAAACAACACATTGAGAAGGAAGGCATGATTAGAAGGGTTTTTAACGTAATAATAATAATCAGTTTGTATTTAACAGAAGAAACTTGTGAAAGGAACAGACTCAAACTTGCTTGCAACATTGGGAGACCTAAGTAACGGAAAGATGGAATAAAAGGTTAAGATAAAATTCTTCACTGTTTGTATTTCTTATTTTCCTTAGAAAACCCTAATTGTTAGTAATTGCTAACTATTTAGTTGTGTATCAGTATGAATGACTATTTCTAAGAGCCTTCAACTGAACTCACTGCCACTTATGGGTATGTATTTATCATTACAATACTCTAATCCACTCAAATGGCCAACTTTCACATAACTTAGGAAATATGAACGAGGCTCCAGATCAATCCTTTAAACTGAATTTACATCAAAGCTTTTAGAAAGGAATTTAATTGAATGCTGACCTTGTCAGTAAAAGTTTCATACAGTTATTTAGAACTGATTTATGATAGCTATAAACTATTTGCTGATGAAAATGACAGGCTGATTTGCCAGCCACAATCACTGACAAATTTAAGAAACTAAAACCAGTATGTACAGTTTTCAACATGCAGCTCTGTATACCAAACTGACAATTAGCTCATGAAAGCACAGAACAGCACATTATGATTTTGCTTTTAACATTTTTAAAAGGCCATTTAAAATGTCCTAAAATTCCTTGTATGATTTTAGAGAGCTTGGAGTCAAAGATCACACAAGAGTCAAAAATTAAGAGCACCATTACCACACACACACACACTATAAATTTTTACCTAATCCTACCAAAAAAATAAAATTTGCCAAGTTATTTTTGGAACACAATGCTGATTTTATTCCGTAGGTGTGTCCAACCTGCGGCCAATGAACAGATTGGTTCACTTTGTACACTTTATAAGAATCAGGGTGCAGTTCCAAACTGTACTTTTCTCTGGCACTTCTCTTCTCAGTTTTGCAGGTTCTCTCTCTCCCCCCCCTCACCCCCCATATGATCAAAAAAATCAATTACAAGGCCAAAATTAAACGTGGCAACATTGAATGTGCACTCAAGTTTTTCATTCATGTGACTTCTGTTAGCTGCAGGATGCTTTTTCATTCCACGAAGGACATACCTGAGGCTCTCTGCTCCGATCCCTCCCCTTCTGCATGCCTGGACGTACATTAAGAGACACTCCCCAGCTGAGCGCGTGTCAGTGACAAAAGTGATGGGACTTAAGCGGATAAAGCTCTGACAACTGAAAGTTACCCAGCATCAAGTCCATCACCTAGATCTCATGATGCACCAGGGAAGGGCATAACAACGCATAGTAACAGGACATGTGATACAGTTACATACTTTTAAACTGAGTAAACTCATGATAAGGAGTATCCAAGTATATTAAGAATGTCACAGTCAGGTGTGTTTGCGTGTTCAATATTCCACGTTTTTCACAATGTCAATATTTTCAAAACCAACCAGTAGTCTTTTGCAAGTACTAAAAAGTGTGAATTTACAAAGCTAAAAGGTAGCTGTAAGCACTACAAAAATTGTAATAAAGTGCATTGTTCTAGGACGTTGTATAATCCTGTTTCCTTTAGCATGCGGACGGATGGTCATGATGTATTCACCTACTCATAAGAGAGGAACTCTAGGTGTGTCTTCTCTAAAAATCCCTCTGCTCCTGTGCCAGGAGCTCCGTCTCTGTGCTGCCTCTCCCACTTGCGACACGCCTGAACTAGCACTCCGTTGTGTTCATACCTCTGCTCTGCCTCCACTCAACCCAGTGGGGCTCATGATCACTTCTCCTCCTCCCTCCTCTCGAGACTTACAGAAAATGACCTGCACTTTAGATAGTGACCACTTGTACTGCCATCCAGGATGGCAGATGGGTGCATAGACCACTTTTATTGACCCGAACAAACAATTTTCCAAGCGACCACTTCATTGACACATCATTCATTTTGCCTAAGCATTCAATTTTTACACGACTTCTTTACTCTCAGGTTAGCACTTCCTTATACCCTAGTCCCAGCATCTTCCCAACAGTTGAAGTATTTTCACCACTCTAAAAAACACAGGAGTCTTCTTCCAGTTGGTCATGATTAACCCTCCTTTTACTGCTTGCCAAAGTCCTCTGCAAAGACATTTGGAAAATGGACTGCTAAATTGGTGTCACGTTGTCACTTTCCTTTAGACTCCGACCAAAGGATAAGTTAAATTGTTTTAAAATGTATATGAATGGAAACAAACAAAATAATCTGACTACAAACCAAACTCTACACCACAGAACCCTAGTACAAGTCCACTTCAATGTCCTGGATCACTGCAATTCAATCTGTGCAGTTCGAAACATACAGAAAAAAAGTTTATTAATTGTGAATTAGAGAAAGCAGATTCAAACTTTGGGACTCACATTACTTCACTTCTTCGGGATTTATCTGACAAATTACTGAAGTAGTCAGCTGCTTTAAAAAAGCTTCTCTGGCTCATGTTTGAAAACTCTTCAGGCAAAAGGAATACTGGGTGGCAAGCCAAAACACACACCAGTCATTTCTACGTCTTTGAGCTCAGCCAATTATTTTCTATCAATGTTCTTGCTCCTTGCCCAGTCAGTTCTCAGTCTCCCTTTTTGCCATCTATACAGTCAAAATTTTAGCCAACAGACAAGGAGAACTATCTAAATTTCCCAAGGGGAAGGAAAAAAAGAAAAAGAAACCCTAGAATTTATTACTGAAATTAAGCAGTACTCTCAATTAAAGATTCAGTTCATTATTTTTAAATGACTTAACTCTAAAAATTCAGTATTTTAGAGGCTGATCATCAAATAGAAACAATTGTAGCCAATTTAAAATAGGATATGAAAATACCCAAAAGAAAAATTGAAAGAGAGAGATGTCACATTAACTTTGTGACTATCTGATGTTTAAAATGTTCAGTATCTAGCTCCTTTTTTCTTCCCCATAAATCTAATTCAATCTACAATCTATTTTGTAACACAACACTAACACCGAGGAACATTTACATCACAGGACAGGGAAACACCACTCCATCTCATTGGACATGGAATGAATTTAAGAGAATCTGAACTTTTTTCATCACAAACATTTCTTCCTTTGGCTTTACACTGTAAGAAGCATTGGTCAATAGATCTTTAAGAAACATAACTACAGATAGAATATAACAAAAGACATATGTAAATAAAACCAGAAATTAGCTGTGGAATGTTAAGTAATTAGTAAATTATCCCTAAAAGTTTTTTCATCACTTTAATATTTCTTTTATCTTGATGTTCATTTGTTACGAATATATAAATGTCTCAACTCAATTCCTAGCCATTACACTTCAAATTGGTCTTTGCAAAGATTAAAGAGGGGCCCTATAAAATGCAACCATCATTACCTGACCAATTTACTAACGACAGATAAGAGGCCAGCAATGCAAGGTGCAATTCATGAAAAAAACAAACAGGCTGTCCTATAGTTGGGGTACTTTAAAAACCGTGTATAGGAGCATGGAAGAAGTCTAGTACTAATCTGTACTAAAGAAATTCTCCTTAGATATGTTTCTAACAAGGTGTTGCAATTTATATTTATTCCATTATAAGCTCAGTGTACACATATCAGGGTTTGATTACGAAGAGGGAGCTTGAAGGGATGCTACCACATCCAAGGAAGGCAGCAGGCATGCAGGTTACCTGCTCCTGACCTAGGGAGGTAGTAACAGAAAAATAACAATACAGGACTCTTTTGAGGCCTTGTAGTTGGAACGAGTTCACTCTAAATACGTATCTATAATACACGAGAAAGTTCTAAAAAGCTGCCAACTATTTCATACATACGTCAAACCTGAAACATTTCAGTTCAGTCTGGTGATATTTAGACCAGACACAGGTATAATCAATTTATTTATGCAAGTGCCCTGGCCCTTACGTACCAGCAGCTCTACAGACACAAGGTGGCTTTTGTTTGCTTCGCTTACTTCTACAATTTTCAAACACTACCCTTCTCACCCTCCTGCTTCTGCATTTGTATATTTAATCCAAACAAACTTCTTTCATTATAACCACTTTTCACTGTCTGGTGTTTTTTCCATATCTGTGTACAGACACACGTCTCGTTCATTTGCTATTAACCTTTGTAACAATTTTTGCTTGAAAGACACTTCCCACCATGCTACACAAGCACTTCACCTTACATTTTTGCCACTCCCTCTTTGCTGAGAAACCAGAAAATACAGTTTATTTGCTAAAGAGCAACACAGAGAAGTTGCTGCTGTGTACTTTTTAAAGCAAAATCAGTTGCTGTAATTCCTGTTTCCACGATTACTAAAAGGACTACCTGATTCTTCTCGGCCTCAAAACAAAAAGAAATTGTTAAGATTTGGGCCCTTATTGCATTACAAAAAGCTCTGAGACACTACAGATTTCTTTCCAGGCAATTATATTATTTGTTTTCAAAACATTCATTACAGATACCCATTTAATACATTTTACAGAGATTATGCCTAGCAGAGGAGTTTCTTGTAAAAAAATAATCTTAAGGTTAAGCAGATATTAGACATCAGCAGCCCATTTTACATACTTTTTCCCCACCACTGCACTCATGGTCTCCCCTGGGTGGTTTGCGTGTAAGCTCAGTTAGCTAACTGCAAGCTGCTGCGCTCTCCACCCAAAGTATCTGAAATGTGTGACTGCAATAGGCATTTCTCTGGTAAAGGGACACAGTTCACTACCACTGCTGAAAAAGACGAGAGAACTGCAAGATGAGTAAGTTGTCAAAGTAAATTATCAAATGAAATTAAAAGCTCAGTACAGGCTCGGTTCCTTCTCAGCCATTAGTAGGTGGATGTGCGGTTGCGACACCCAGAGATTGCTGAACCACCAATTCTCATCACCTTCATTAAAAGACGAAACCAAAAAGCCAAATGAGCCCCCCCCCCCGTTCCATCCTGCAGGGCCACCGAACCTAAAACCAGGCCACCTCTGCTGGGGAAGGGATGCGGAGGGCAGAAGCACAGAGCAGGACGCCGTGACCTTGTGTGCAGCCCCCGGCTGCCCGGGCGGCCCCCCGGCACCTCGGGGGGGGCAAACGGGACGGGGCTGGGGGGAACCGACCCCCGGCGGCTCCTGGGCGGCGGGCGAGGCTGAGGGGACGGAGCTGGCAGAGGGCAGCCGCCGTGTGGGGGGACACCCACCTCACACCCCCCACACACACCCTCCTCACGCCCCCCCCCGGCCCCGCAGCACCCCCGTCCCGACCTGAGCAGCGCCAGGAAGGCGGCGGGCTCCACGTCGGGCAGCTCGATCTCGGCCGAGGTGGTGGCCATGCCGCCGTTGAACATCGCGTCGAAGACGGCGCTGCCGGCCGCCAGGACGAAGCGGTGGGCGGGGATGCGCTGCTGGCCGGGCCCCGGAGGTGCCCCCCCGCCGCCGCCGCCGCCCGAGCCCCCGCGGGGGCTGCCCTTGCCCACCACGAAGTGCACGTCGCTCAGCAGCTCGTTGGAGAAGAGGAAGGCGAAGCGCTCCCGCAGCGAGCCCTTGGTGGCCTGCCAGTTGTACAGCGGCTCCCGCTGCAGCACCGCGCCGCTCTCGGGGGCGGCGGGGGGGACGGCGGGGGCGGCGGAGGGAGCCGCAGCGGCACCGGGAGCGGCGGGAGGCGCCTCCCCGGGAGCCCCCGCACCACCGCCGCCGCCGGCGGCCGCCATCGCCGCCCTGAGGGGGCCCCGCCGCGCCGCGCCGGGCCGGGCGCTCAGGCAACCCCGCCGCGCATGCGCCTCGCGCAGGCTCCCTGTGGGGCCGTGGGTGGCAGGCGGACGCGCGGGCGGATGAGGGAAGCGGGGTTCGGTCCGTCCGCTCCTTCTGTCACTTCTGTCACTTCTGTCACTTTGTCACTTGTCTGAGGGAGTGCGGTGACCCCGCGTGCAGTGGGAATGCAGTTCCAGCGGGGAGAGTCGGCTTAGGCCGTAAAGAGGCAAAAGGCAGCTGTGCAGTCATGGAAATTTATTTGTGTGTGACTGAGTAAAAGTTACGGCCCTCCGGTTAAGGCATGTGAAACGCAAGTTCGTTTTTATAGCACCTGATTCCTTATAATGACACTCAACACAAATAAGGATGCCCGTTTTAACTATTTCTGAAATAACTTGAGAATATGAATGACTGTTGGTATGTGCACCTTAAGATTTGTACATAAAAGCAGTCCATTTAAAGTGTGCCTTCATGTCTGACACTTTAAACTTCTGAGGAGGCAAACCAAAGCAAAACTTACTAATGGTGAATGTAATAGAGAACACATTTTTTTCTGTCTAAACCAGTGGCCATCAAATTCAGCATCCTTGGACCAGGGAATGGTCGTCTAAGGTCACTAAGGTGGAGAATTAATTTGGCAAATACTGAAAAAATAGGATCTATTTTATATTATTTTTTTACTTTACTTTACTACGTTTGTGGCTTCTGGAAAAGAAGGAAAAGGTTTGCGTTGTCACAGTCCTGTCAAACCAGGCACTGTCAGCTGAAAAATAAGGCGGATCCTTTTGCCATCTGCTGGAGCTTTGCTGTAAATGCAGCAGCAATGTAAATTATGGAGCTGAAAGCTATTTATCATAGCTCCTGACTTGTCAGCATTTATGGAAGCATGTGGCTAAAAGAGGAATATAATATGTCACCACTCTGCGTTTAGGTTTATAATTAGGACAAAACTGAGACCAAGCAAATGTGGTCTGTTTCGCAGAACAAATTTTAGAGAACCTTAAGCAAGATGGAAGCAATTTCAGCGGGGTAAAGGGCACAAGAAGATATAGTATACCAACCATAAAGCAGCAAGCAGCTTTGCACTGAGGCTATATTTAAAAGTAAAGTCATGCTGCTGACTTGGGAGAACGAAGCTAGCACCTTTGCACTTTCCTTGTCCCAAGGTGGACAAAGGGCGGAAAGGGGGAGAAGCCCAAATTCCCTCTGATAGCCTAGGGACTGGAAGCTCAGGAAGCTGAGATATACCACAACTTGCTGCTTTGCCGCCTCATAACATTTCCATTCCGGGGAACCCCAAAGGATCATCCTGAGAACTCATTTTAGGGGGAGTTTTTAAAAAATGAAAGGAATCACTTGTCACTCAAAATGGGGAAAAAAAAAAAAGAGGAAAATGGTGACAACATGGACAGAAAAAAAATGTTGTCTGGGAGTATATATATATATATTTTGTTATGGGATGATCTGGACATTAATGAGTTTCCTGCATTGTTGTCTTTCTCCTTTTACCTTACTGTGATCACTGACAAGTTAGCTTGTCAACTGGGAGCCAACAGACACAACTGTCCTGCTTATACAGAACTGTGAAAATGTGAACATGCTGTCATTAACACACTAGAGAAAGTTAACAAGGCTGGAAGAGGGTTGAGGAAAAAAGGGGGAAAGGTAGGCCAATGAATTAAAAGAACAGTGGCTGGGGCAGACAGAATATGTAAGATCTTCAATCATAGAAAGAAAAAGCTATGCAATAAAAACAAACAAACAAACAAACAAACAAAGACCTATGAAACAGCCTGAGAAAGAAAGCTGAGAGTGAAAATGAGGAAAAAAAAACAGTATGAAAGAAATCCAGTGTCTAAAAACAAAAACAATAAACAAACAGGAAAGGAGACAAAAGAAAGGAAAAATGTGACCTGGATACCCATCAGATCTGATCAGCTAAAAGCTAAATGGACTAATTCAAACAGTTTTGGAAGTGAGAGCTAAGAGAATATTAAATAACAAATTTCCATTGAAAAGTTTGTTTTTTTTTTTCCCCTGCATGTAGACAATAAGCCTCAGACATTTGTTTCACCTTGTAATTTTCATGCCAGTTTCCTTCTTTAAAAAAAATCAGCTGGCTTTTCTTTGGCATTATCAGTAGATAGATCATAGCCATTTTTATATATGATGTCACAGGATTGTATTCACTGGTCCAAATCAGAAATAATGCACAATGCTTTTCCCAAAAGCGGTTACATATGAAAGTCACTAAAATGCTGCCCCATTTTTTTTGCCTTCTTATTATGCTGTGTTTTTATCTAGGAAATATCATATCAATTAATACAGAGAGAAAAAAAAATAACATAAGCAGTTGCAAATTGGCCCAAGCAGAACTTTTTGTTTGATCTCATGTAACAGAATGGCTACAAATCAAGGGCTGCAGACAAAAGTTCAACAGTATTATGTTATATACTGCGAAGGTTGTCTTGATCACTGGCCAGCAAAACAGAAGGTCAGGGAGTGTCCACGCTTTTGAGCAACACACTTCCAAGGCCTATGTAATGGCCTGAGATAGTTCAGGCTGTGTCTTTTTGCTATGGAAATTCATAGAACTTCCTAAATTATGATCTTCCTTTACCCATCAGCAGGAGGGTAGAAGAGAGACTGGATTTACACACACTGAAGAAGAACTGGAGAATTTGGTGATAAAACTGCAGGGATTTCTGAGATACTTGTGACGCCAGGGATGTCCCAGACACAGGAATGTCTGCCCAGAGGCCCTGTCCTTCCCCGCCAGTTAAGCCCAGCCAGTTCTGTGAGAGCCATCAACAGGGTTTGGGTTACAAAGCATATTGTTTTCAATCATTTGTTCCTGAGATTATTTAAATTCTCCTCCCTTTCCTTCGTTTCCCCACATGAACTCAGCTTTGTGTATGTTCTAAGTACTTGTTATGATCTGAGTTTTTGAGCTGGCACATATTTTTACAGGGATTAGTAATTGTTATCATAAGCAGCTAGCATCACTTCACTGCTTCATGAGGGAAGAGAATAAGTCAGTGTAAATCATAGGTTTGTTTCTGATTAAACTTCCCGGTTGGGACCATTCGACAACTTTTCCTTTCTGTGCTCAATTAGATTCTTAAAAGTTGTTACCATGCCATTGCTGTGGATGCCACGCATACATAGTTCCATTCCTGTAACTGAATCACTATTAGCATTAAAATTATTCAAATGTGTAAATTTGTAGCAACAATGCTTTCAAATAATAACAATAAAGTTATCTCTGGATCCATGCAAGCACAGAAAACAAAATCTGAGTCTTACATCTGAGGACCACTAAAGGTCAGGGATTTTTTTTTTCAATAATTCTTTGCCCTATCATTTCTACAAGTACTTCTTTTATGTGAGCATTTAAATGTGCATTTTCAGCTGTGCTGCTTAGTTGTCCTGGAGCAATAAGGTTGTTATGTACCTTGTGTCCCCAGTTATATTGATATACTCCTCCAATTTTTAGTGATAATACTCATAATTTCTACATAATTTCAGTTAATATATTGTAATTGTAGCTTGTAGTGCATCATTGCCATAAACATTCCCACTAATAAATATAGTCCTGGAAATATTTTCAGAATCCTAACTTAAAGATGTGTATAAACATCTGGCACAAACTGGCACAAACATCACATGGAAATTTTGCAACACTCCAGCTGCGGAGACGGCTTTCATTCTGCACATTTTTGTTCTACACATTTTCATTCTGCACATTTATACATTCCGAAGATATACTACAAATAATATTCTTCACATCGTTTATCTGAAAGTGATTTATGAAACCAATTAATTAAGCCTTAGAGGATTCTACTCACCACATACCTGTTTTAAATAACATTTCAAATACTGACATAGCTGGCTCTATGAAAAACATTATACTATGCCATATTTTTAAAATAACTACGTATGTTCTGTTACTGCATAGCTGGGGAAGCAAATGAGGGAAATATCTTTTATTACTTATTAGTTATTACCAACATATCTTTATGATTTAACAGTGAATGTTTTGTGAACCTATTTACTTTTCAGTCACTGCTAAGTACATGCAGTCTGTTGAGGCACAGTAGCATTTCAGACAGCACACACAGCTCCTCCACTTCTAACAAGGTGTTTAGTTAGCACTTTGATTTCCACATGATTAACAAGATTCTTACTGAGAAGCCACACTCTTGCCACTTGCAGTTTAAGTTAAATAGTACAAGTGAAATACATACTCCTTTTACTGTAATGCCTATTAAATTTATTCTGAAACATCTCTTTCCCTCTTAAGATTATTCATGGGTTAGTAAACAGCCTGTAGCACAGAAAGCAGCTCTATTTTGGGGGTACTGATACTCAATTTTGGAAGTGAAATAAACACTGATCACTAACTCCTTCCTGTTGCTTCTGTGCTAGTGTGATTGCTGCTGGAGAATCCCCCAAATCCTCAGCAGATCATTAGCATGTGCCCTCCTGATCCCCGGTGTGTACCATATGAACTACATTATATTGCCTCTGGTGCACCATGCACTCTGAGTTACAACAGAAATTCAGAAATAGAATAGGTTGGATTTAAAGCTGTCGGGGGGTTGCAATTATATGTAATCTAAGCTGTTCTCTCAGCAAATGAACAGATGGAACAAAAGTCCCAAACACGACGCTTTTAATTCATCTTTTAATTCACCTTCTAATTCATCTTTCAATTCATCTTTCGTTTCATTTTTCAATCCATCTTTTTCTGGACAATAGGTTACTGACTTCTGCCTTAAAAATGTAATTGCACTTACAGGAAGTATACTCTAAGGAGTGTATCAGCTTAGCTCAATAGAACTGAATGACACAAGTTGTTTTGTACCAGGATGGTATTTTGTAGCTGGCATCATAATGCAATGAAAGTTTGCTGCTTGGCAGAGCCATATGCGAACACATGAGCAATGCTTCCATGAGCTATAAATAGAGTCTCTTAATCCTTGCATTGATCTTCGTGTGTTTCCTTAAGGTTCACCTACCTATATTTGTATAGATTAATGTCATTCCTTTGATTTAAAATAAAATCAGTTATGTCTCAATATAATGTTAAGCCCTACAATTTGTTCTGATTTAGGAGGCGGTTATTAAAGGTAAGAGCTGTTTCCCATACTAAAAGTAGATGCAAAGACCTAGTGGTCAGTTAGTCTCCTATTTTGAAGCTGACCATTAATAAATAAGCATATTTATGTCCTCCACAGTACTCTTTTGCTGGCACACTTACAAATGCCTTCTTAGTGCTGACATCAAGACTGATCTACTGCCATTTAGTAGAGAGACTGAAGAGAAACATCTTCCGTATTATAAATACACATCATTGATCCAGCAATGGTCTAACAAAGAAGCTGACAAACACCACCCCCAGCTTATGGCTTGTGAGTTGAGTATCACCAGTCTGGTGGCCACACACGTGGATCTGGTCTGTTGCTGAGGACGTCATGTGGCATAAGGCTGATGCTGGTGATTTGAGAAAGAGTTGAGCTACCTATCTGAAAATGACCATTTGGACAAAAAACATATAGTTTCTGACACAGGAATGTTATAGTGTGGTGAAGGATCATTGGTTTTGACACTGTGCTGCTGAAGAAGTTGTCTTTCGGATGAAACGCAAGACCAGAACCCTAGGAATCACATGTTGTCAATAAATATGATTCTGTGACAATTTCTGCATGGGAAGGAATCTAAATTTTCAAGTTTTTGTTATTCCATTTTGCTTTGCTATGCTTTGCTGCAGTTTAAGTGGGGTGTACTTGTTTTTCAATCTCAAACTGACATCCAAGATCGCTAGATAGTTCAATACCTGCATGAATTTCTACAGGAGATGGCACCCACATGCCTCATAAAGACGTTACCATTTATAAAATTCAGGAAAAAGAAAGAGAAAATGCTTTTCCAGCATCAAGAAATGAATATAATTGATTATGTGACAGGAAGCTGAGAGGTTACACTTATTCTGGTGACAGCAGCTTATCAACACCACTTTCTTGTAACACTTTGACTAGTAATTAAGTTGTTAAAGACACCCTATAGCTACCTTCATTTTTATATTGCTCTTCTGGTACACGGGGTGTTACATACAGTTGAAGTTCTTTTCCCCTCCTCCTCCACAAGACTACTTTAAGCTTTCAGGACATACATGTGTTGGAGGACTCCTGCTTTAAACTGAAAGTATTCACTCAGTAAGATACTTTGCTGTTTGACTAATTTTTTTTTTTTGACATAAAGCCAAGTTTTGAACTCTTTGCTGCTAAGGAAGTTGGTCAGTGGTTATGGGTTGCACTAACTGAACAAGTTTCTAGAACTGGTGTCTGATATACAAATTATTGCACTACAATGTACTCAGACTCAAAATCACATTTTTTTTCCTCTTTGAAAAGCTAAAATGCAGGGTCCCACACCTGACCCTCTGCTTGATGGAAAGTTTTTAGCCACTGCTGTTGGAGGAAAAGATCAGTTTGGTGGCTTTGAGTTGCTAGAGCTCCAGAAACAGGAATGCTGGGGATGTTATTTTCTTTATAAAGGCTGAAATAGAAGCCAGGGTACTTTGGCACAGAGAAGCAAAGTTGGAATGAGAAGTATCTGTAGCTACTAGAAATAAAGATTTCAGTAGTGGAAAGGGCAGAATAGCAGAATTCACAAGTTCAATACAATTATGGATGGACTTGGGTGTTCCTCTGTCCAAAATGGAAAGGAATAATGGAGCTGGAAGGCTTGGTAGTGCTTTGTTCACAGGATGAGAGATGAGAATGTAAGGAAAAGAACATGCCCTTTTGAACGAACACTTCAAACATGCCATATTTTAGGGGTCTATTCTGCCAGCAGATGCTTATAACTTATTATTTAATCAAAATTTGATAGATCTCAACACAATAGATTCAAGCAGTGAACCCTCCTACTGGCGTTTGTCTACCAAAAAAAAATATGCCATGACAATTCCTACTCAGAAGCTGAAAGAGGACTCAATAAACAATCATAGTGCAAATCAGCTCTGGAATATGCTGGCAGAGTGGTAAGGAAGAAGTTTCCCACATAGCTTTTGGCTATACGGACAGAGGCACCAGGAGAAGTTTGAGACACGAATCTTGAGACTGCTCTGTGGCAGCTGCATACAAATGAGCAGCCTATACATTTGAAAGCTTGAGAAGTAAACCGGCTGTGCATTGAAAGGTAGGCATTTGGAGGTGATAAATTTAGCCCTGACTCATCCAATGGCAATTTTGACACTTGGGTGGACTAGATTACTTTTAGGAGTTGCATCATATTTTTACCAGATAGTTTGATTGGGCATGGTTTAACCCATTCGTATTCCTATGGCCAGATTGTAGACCTTTCTCAGTTGAAATAAATATGCAAGAATTAGTTTGTGTATAGTACATAGAGTATAGATATGTTCTGGGTCATCAAGTTTCTTTCTCTAAGAGGCAGTCATGTCAGTTGGTCTATTGAACTTAAACTTACCAAATGACATCTTAAGGCTTGACTTTTTTTTTTTTTTTTTTTTTTCTAAATCACTACTCTTGTCAGGAAAGATTTTGAAAACCCTTTAGTGTTTATAGCTAAAAATCAGTTTCCAAAAACTACCGTGAAAGTTTCCTCACAGCTTTGTCCTACAAATTAAATAGTTCTTTCCTCTCCCTGGTGCTAACTCCTCAAGTATTTACTGAGATCATTTGTATGCCAAGCTCCTCAGCCTCCTCCTGATGGACAGGTGCCGTCTCCCCAGCCACCTTAGCTGTCCTCCTCCTCAATCCTGGGCGAATTCCACATGATGGAACCGGAATGTGCGGCTTGTTGCAGATGAGTGCTTTTACGACGCCTTTAGTGCTGCCCGATCTCTACCAGACAGAGCCCGCCTGGCATGCCAGAAGTGCATTTGCTGTTTTTTTCCCCCTTGTGGCACAGGACACCCGTTCTCTCCTGCAAATGCCCGGTGTTTAAATGTTCACTGAATTCTAGGAATAGCGGTTTTCCTTTCTGCCTGCCTCGCACACAGACTGCCCCCACCTTTGTTTGCACGCTGACAGTTTATGGCATTAACACTCCCGTACGAAACACACTCGGAAGCCAGAAAAAGCGCTGACGGCCTCATTTTTGTTATTTCTCGTTACTTAAACGGGAAAGATGAGTTCGGAATCGAAACTTTTCAAAGCTCTCCCCGGCCTCCCGGCTCCTCCCGGGCCCGCACCGCTCTGCCCCTTCCGACGGGGCTCCCTCAGCCGAGCCGGCAGCGCTGAAGGGACGGCGGCGGCCGGGCCGAGGCTGAGGGTCAGGCCCGCCCGCCGCTGGGGGAACAACGGGCGGCTCCGGTTTCTGAGGCGGATTTAACCTTCCCCGAGCGGGGCGGGAGGGGGCGGCCCGCCTCGGGGCCCGGGCTGGCGATGGGGCGGGCGGCGAGCGGCGGGCAGAGCCCGGCGGGCCGCGGGAGCCTGGCCCTCGGCGGGGCGGGAGGCGCTGAGGCGGCGCGGACCATGCGCGGCGCTCGCTGAGGCAGCCTCCGGCCGCGGGGATGAGCGCCTCGGCGGCCACCGGCGTCTTCGTCCTCTCCCTCACCGCCATCCCCGTCACGTACCTCTTCAACTGCCTGGCGGCCAGCGGCAGGTGAGGCGGGCGAGGCCGGGGGGCGGCTGCCGCCCGCGGGGAAGGCTGAGAGAGCCCGGCGGGTATTTTTAGCGGCGGCGCTCGGAGAGGGCAGCGGCGGCCGCGGGGCCGAGGAGGGTCCGGGTCGGGCCGGCGGGAGGCGATGGAAAAGCCCGGGGCGAAGGCAGAGCGGCGGCGGGAGGGCAGCGATGCGAACGGGGGGACAGCGGCTCGGCCCCGCCTCGCCTCGCCTCACCTCAGGCGAGCCCCGCAGCCCTCACCTAAGGGAGCGAGGCGGGAGCGAAGCCGCTCCGAGGAAACCCTCACGGCGCCCCGAGCCCGCGGGCTGCTCGGGGGCACTGCCACAGCCCAGCTCCGGTTAAAAACGAGAGGAAGGACTCACCCGCCTCGCAAAACTTGAGAGCTGCACGCTTCAGGCACCCCCTGGAGACGTGAGGGTTTTGGCTGAAAACGACAGTTTGCCCCCCGAAAACATGGGATCCCAGGATAAACCACACGCCTAGAAAAGATATGTCCTCTCTTGTGGAGAAAAAAACACCAAAACAAACACAAAAACCAACGTACTTAAAGGTTCGTGTGGTATTTTGTGGTCTCACAGCCCGGGGTGTTTTGCAACGTTATTGCATAAAAATATATTGCTCCATGTTTCTAAGGCTTTGCTACATCTGTTCCTTCCTCATTTTCCTTCATCTGGCCGGTAACTTTTTTCGTTTGTTTGTTTCTCACTGCTGGAGAAATGTTGGCTTACTTGACTCATTGCCAATATTTGTTTCAAACTGACAAACTGCAGTGAAAAGTCACTGCAATATCACCAGCGGCTGTAATGGCAAGAAGAAACCCATCGCTGGTAAAACAGGCTAGCAAAAGGTTCAAACCATGAGATAAATCCACAGGCTAGTACTGCTCATCGTGACTGAGAATGCATGGGTGTCTATATCCCCAAATACGGGACCTTGCAAAGTTTTTCCAATAATTTA
The DNA here is from genome assembly GCF_009769625.2 of Cygnus olor. Classification (NCBI taxonomy): domain Eukaryota; kingdom Metazoa; phylum Chordata; class Aves; order Anseriformes; family Anatidae; genus Cygnus; species Cygnus olor. The sequence continues at coordinate 11,897,406 of NC_049179.1, forward strand.
AAATAGTTTCACTAAGGCTGAAATTGTCAGTCAGTATTATTTCACAGAATCACAGAACCGTAGGGGTTGGAAGGGACCTCGAAAGATCATCGGGATCATTATTTGTTTGTACATAACTTGTTTTCTTGATACATAGAGAGGTACTCTGTAAAAATATTGTGCTAAGTATTTTTTAGCTCGTGCTTCTGGAGTTTACCTAAGTTTTCCTTTTTTTTTTTTTTTTTTTTCCTTGTGCACAAGCACAAAAGTGAAGACTGAGGAGAGTCTGTCTTAAATAGAACTGGATACAATTTACACCTTTAGAGACGTAAGCCAATTTCAAACATTTTCTTAACTCACATTTTTGTGGGGGAGGAGACATATTTGCTTTGTGCCGAAGACTTTGGTGCTTTCCTCCACTACCTCTTTCACGCATTAGCATTAGAGCCGCAGCTTCAGAAGACAGGTCTTCTCTGCAGAGCCCACCTGCGCTACTGCCAAAGAGCTGATTCTTAACCACCCCAAGCCACCCTGCCTTACAGGGCTCAAGGGACCTTTGGTAGCATTTCCAAAACTAGACATTAGATCCATTATAGGTGTTCCACACTGCTACTCTGAGTCCATGAGACTGATGTCCTTTATTTGCAAATACGTGTTTTCTAGAGTAGATAATTTATTGCTGAGGTTGGACTAAATGTCCCTAATGATCCCTTTTGGCCTTGAAATCTCTGCATTTGTGACTTTCACGTCTCATTGGCCTTTAAATTTTCCATCAACTTTGTTTATTTTTACAGATACCAGTATGAAAACTGATTTCAGTCAGACACATCTAGACTCCTGGATATGTTGTTTATCTAGCTATTTTTGTATTTTCTTTTTTTGGATGGTCACATATAAAAAGGCACATTCTGCAAAACTACAAAATTAATACTATGACAGCCTATGCAATAGACTTTAAAAACAAGCCTTTTCAGTATTAGAAGTTACTTGAAGTGTACGTACATGTGAGAGTGGGCCTGTCATTTGAGGATAGCTAGTAAGAAAAACTGAAGAAGCACGTTTCTGTCTCTGTCTTTCTTTTAAATCACCTTTCTTTTTAATACTGTTACAGTTCCTGGTCAATTGTTGCAGTTGGATTTCTGGTTCTGGTTTTTATTGCTCTGTTGGCTCGTGTTCTTGTCAAAAGAAAACCACCAAAAGACCCACTGTTTTATGGTATGTCTTTGTAACACGGAAGCTAAATTAGAATGTATTAATTTTTGAAAAGGATAATGTATGATGGTTATTTCATATTAAACATTTAAGGCATGGCTTCAGAAGCCATTCTATCCATATCTATACTTACTTTTTAAAAGGAAACCTTAGATTTAGATTACTTCATAACAAAAACATAGAAGAAAAAAACCCAAAACACTGCAATTGTGCCTATGGCTGGCCCAAGTTGGAAATTTATCAATGTGGGACCATAGGCAAAGCAGCATACAAACTACCTGTATTTGCCCTCAGTCTTCCTCCTCCTTACATCTTGTGGGCATCTGTCCTGCAATGTTCTGAGTGAGGCTGGGAACTCTCAATTCACGCAGAAGTCAAAGGAAATAGATAACATAAACCTAACACAGATAAATTTCCTGTCTCAAATGAGTGACTCACTACCTTGCCCAATAGGTCTCCCATGGACTGCAGTGGCTAATGCAGTTTGCATTGCTCACCTTCAAAAATGGCAAGTTATATTTTCCTCTCATCTTCCTTTTTATTTATTTATTTATTTATGTCCTTTCCCCTTTCCAAGAGATAGTTACATTTGAGGTTGTATACTTTATGTGTTTAAGATTTTTGAAAGCCTACACAGTGCCTTCTTCACATGCTGATTTTCCATGGAGATTAATGGAGGCTGTGCCTACAGCTCTACGGGATTTCACATTTCTATGAAAAGCTTCCTAAAAACTTCCTGATTCCTAACTAATAGTTAAAAAACATTAAGCTACATGAGGAAGTCTTATTACATTTTAAATGTCCTTTAAATTGCTTCAAAGTAGATGCATCTAGTTCAGTAGATCTCTGCTTGACTGAATTTGTCAGACTGTGAAGTGACTGCATGATTCCAAGTCTTTAAATACTTATGATTTTTTTAAATGTATTTTCCTTTATCTTATTACAGTTTATGCAGTATTTGCCTTTACCAGTGTAGTGAATCTAATAATTGGACTGGAACAGGATGGAATTATCGATGGATTCATGACCCATTACTTGAGAGAGGTAAACAATTGTTTGGCTTACATATATAAATACAATCTTTACTATGAATAACTTGTTGCAGTATTTGTCACAGAAAAATAGCCATTTACACATGCCACAGAACCTCCTTGAAGCTGGTCACTGACCTGTTCAATTATTGTTATGGACAAAACTTTCATGGATTTGAAATCACTGATTCATTTGGAAAATGGGCATCCCTTTCAAGGTCCAACATTATGTAATTTAGTTGAAGTAATACTGTTCTGTATTAACATCTGTGGTAATTATGTGGACCGTACACATTTGCAAAAAATCCCATAGTCAGCACTCAAAAGTGAATGAGTGTTGCTATATCTAAGTGCTTTACCAAGAAGGAAACAAAATTGTTCCTTTATTTTTGCCTGATCACTTTAATAAATATAATTACAGTAGAGTTAAAAAATGATGGTGCCAGATATCTAGTCAGCAGAATCTGTTGGCTGCTGAATATCAACATCCACCAAAAATAGCGAGTAAGAGCTTGATTTGAAAGTCACTGAAGTCATTGAAAACATTCTATGAACTTTAATGTGAAATGAGTTGGGCCCTACAAGGTTATATGTTGTCATCATCAACAAATTCTATCCTGTTGATCTCTAGATTGCTCAAAGTATCTTTGTTACTTGTTAAATGTATCTTTACTTCATTGCTTTTATCGTTAAAATACTAAAAAGTAATAGTTCCATAATATAGCAGAACAATGGCTGATAGTCATACAGGAGTTTTCCCTTCCATCTTGCACCCTGTTTTGCAAGTATATAACTGATTTAATTATACTTGATCCTGTCTAAATTAGGTTTTGCTTGGAGACACGTTTATTGATAGTCAAAATCTAGATTGACAAATCATCAGTTACTTTTCTCAGATTGTTTCCTGCTATTCTTTTTTTAATTGGTTATTCATTATTCTCTCTTGAATCACTATGTTCTTAATTTATTTTTTTTCCTGTAGGGTGAACCATATCTGAACACTGCTTATGGCCATGTGATCTGCTATTGGGATGGCTCAGCACACTATCTGATGTATCTGTTGATGGTGGCAGCTATTGCCTGGGAGTGAGTCATTTTGATTAATGTATCTTTTAATTTGCTTGCATTCTCATATAACCTATAATGGGGTTTCTTTTCTATGCAGTATTTAGATTTTTCTTTCAGGACTGTTTTATGTTGTAAGCTAAAGCATCACTACTAAAATTTCTTTATTTTTAGGAATTGTACCCTCTCCAAGTTGCCCTTTCTCTCATCTGAATGAGACCAACAAATCCATTGAACAGTAGTCTCTTTTCTTCACCCTGAGCATAGCCCTGCATGCGTTGTGTTAGTTAAAATGAAAACTTAAAGACAATGCACATTAAAACCATGTAATGCCCCCTTCTCCCATAACATATTTATGATAGGACTACTGTATTATTTAGCATTATGACGTTCTCCGTTTTAGAGAGAATCACACAGTTTCAAAGGCAGTGGCTCTTTCTAAAAGTTCTTGTCTTTTTTGCTGTTGAAGAAAGTTTAAGAAGATAAGTACTTAAATTCCAGAGGCTAACGTACCCTCTGGTAATAGAAGCACTACAGGAATCAAATTAATTATTAATTGCATAGCCTTGTAAAACATATGACATGCAAAATCATGAAGTCAACCTTTCAATGAGTGAAACATAATGGCAAACAACTAAGGTTCATATGATAACCTTCTCAGACAGGAATGTAGAATTTTTCCAAGTCCTCACCTCAGAATAATAATCCACTGTTGTCTTGTGATGCAGATTTTAAAACATTTGCTTACTAAGATACCACCATGACAATCAGGAAAATATTTGAGGGTAATTTGGTGTAGTGGATTTTTAAGGAGAATGCAATAATTTTATTTTATTTTTTATTTTTTATTTTTTAACAGACAAAGCTATAGATCCATTGGCCTCTACTGGCTGGGTTCCATTATCATGAGCATCATTGTCTTTATGCCTGGAAACATTGTGGGTAAGGACATAATTTATATGACAATATTTTTCCTGTGAAATATTTTCAAAATTCAGCAAAAGTCTGTCTATATTTTACAGCAGTATTGGTTCCTTTCTGCAATAAAGTAAAAGAGGAATTTCAGGAATATCAGTAAACAGAGGCAAGATGTTTCAAAATTTAAATATGAGGAGGGAAAGATGGACACTAGGAAAAGAAATCCTTTTGATTTACATTCTCAAGGTAAAAAAAAAAAAAGTATTATATTTTGCTATGCCCATAAGACTTTCATCCAAATCAGGTTTAATTTGAGCAATAAGACAATAACTGTCTCCTAGTAAAAATATAATCTTATTTTGTATAAAATTAGTAAATTGTTTAATAGTCTGTCCTTCAAGCAGCTTAAGAGGAATCCAAATCACCTTTAAAAGTGAAATCTGGAAGTTATTTTATTTTCAAAATAATTTAACACTCCCAGATTTCTATGATAAATCAGTGTACAGCTGTGCTCCTGGAGGTTGAGAATTGTAAATTAAGAATTTACATCATGTCTTTCTAACAGGTGGTCCTTTAGGAGTGTCCACCCTGCCTCTGTCCCACCTCCAGTTAAAGATTCCCTTATTTAAGAAGCTTAAGTTGATGCAAAGTTGACCAGAATGCAACTGTAAATATGTTTCAGCCTCCAAATCCTGCTGTCAACTCTAAAACAGCTCAGTATGGTAGAGCTTTTTCTGACGGTTCATGGTGCAGTCTGGAACCAGTCCAGTGCCGTCTTTTGTAGAAATACATACACCACAGAGAAGACTGTCACAGTAAATCTGCAGGCTCTGTTTTCCTCTTTCCAGTGGGGAAGGCCAAGAAACTTGTTTTCAAGAGCATGCCTTCTCTTTTCCTTTCTGACATAGAGAACAGCTAGTGTAAAAGACACAGTTTTCCTGATTTACCCTGGCTGAGGATAAGTCTCTACTTTATATTTTGTCCATAAGTATTAGTACAGGCCTGTAGGAGAAATCAGGACTTTGGAAAACAAATGCAATACCAGATCTTAAAAAATATTAGACAAATTCATTTTTTTTTCCTCCCTTCAAAATGCCATCTCTATTTGAAGCAGTGTAGAGTGACTGAGGTGGTTTCCAGGCCCCTCAAAAGAAAGCAGATTTCTGAACTGCCTCCCTGTCTGATAGTTTCTGTCTCACCTGGGACTAACGCTATTGGGTACATGATTTTTAACAAGAATTGTGTGTTGCTTTAGCAGCCATTCCTAACATTTTATCATAACATTATCAAACCTGAAGCAGCTATGATATTACATAGGATTTTTTATTTTATTTTATTTTTTTTTAACTCCACTACAACACAACTTACAAATTTTTCATACATCTTATGATTTTTTTTTTTATTTTTTTTATCTTTTTTTAACAGGAAAATACGGAACAAAAGTGTGTCCTGCCTTTTTCTTAAGCCTACCATATATTTGCCTTCCTATATGGGCTGGGTTCCGAATTTATAACCAACCTTCGGTGACTCATGACACTCCAGTCAAGGTAAAATTGTTGTATTTAAGTGTTGGCTACTGTTAGGAAAACTAAAATATACTTAATGTTCCTACTGAGTTTTATAGGTGAGAGTGGAATGCTTTGTAACTGTTCACTGTTATGACAATTGCTGCCAGGCTGTGTAGACACTAAAAATACCTGTACTACAAGAACATTTCATTATGGTGGGATAAGGGAATAGCAAAAGTTTCTCATGTTTAGAGCAAAGGGCTCATTTCTAGAAGTAATCTTGTGGCGTTCTTCTTTTTTTTTTTCAACCTTAACTGATTGAAACATTAACATATACCAGCTTCATAAAGCACCACACAATTTCTATAGAAGCTCTACAGGAAAGTAACCTTCTACAGATGACTACAGATTTCACGTAGCTAAAACATTTATTTTTGTGTATTCTGCAATATTAGATTTTAGAGGTAAGACATTAGCATGTTGTTAGGAAAACTGTTTACGCATTTTTTACGTATTAAAAAAAATTGTAAAAAAATGCTTATTTACAAACTGTTTAAGCTGTTTGCTTTGAATTTAATAGTTGGGCTGAAATAAGATCAACTGAGCAAGCAAAAACAATGCAACAGTGGCTTATGCACTGTTTTATATATATAAATAAAAAAAAAAAGGAACAACCCTGCAGTGCAAAGCACAGAACAGATATTTGTTGCCATAAGCAAGCCAGTTTATTGCCACAGCATACCATATCAGTTGTAATATGATCAATTAATATTTTTGCATTGCAAGAGCTCCTGAGTCCCAGTCAGGTTTATTCTAGAACTGAAAATAAATTCCCTGATGAAGGAGAGTTCCTATTCCAAGGCTAATAGGCAACTACCGTGCAAGGGGCGTGTTCTAGTTAGTTCTCTTTCTAAAGAAAATCTGCAATTAGCTGAAAATTTGAACTTTTTTTTTTAGCTCTCTTTATTCGGAGTCAGTATTAATAGATTTAGGAAGAAAATGTACTAATGCCTTTGAGCGTTATAGAAAAAATACATGAAAGCAACAGATGTAATGCATATTCTGTTGGCCAAAATATTCATCGCTATAATGTTATTATAAACTGTTTAGTTAAAAACAACAACAACAACAAAATGACAGAGAGCAGATAATCAAGTTTTGGGTGTTTTCTAATGGAAGTGGATGCATAGCAAAGGAATGGAGTTACGTCCTCATTTTGAATCAAAGCAAGCTGTGCTACAGTGTTTTACAAAGCCCAGCAGATTTATCTACAAGTATAACAGCTCAAGAAACAGTTTAAGGTAATTTAAACTTCATTAAAAAATTAATACGCATAAATTCAGATTTGCACATGAATTCTGAAGGGACTGACTTCTATGGACGGCACACAGGATTATCCCTGCTGCTTAAATCTGACCATGTAAGGAGCCTCTTAGAAGTTATGGAAAATAGCTTTTCCCTGGAAGTGAGAGAAAATGCTAAGTGTACCTACACACTTCCTTACTAAACAAAAGAAACAGCAGGATTGGCAAGATCTGTGCAGAGGTCAATGTTGCTTTCAATAAAGGGGAAACCTGTAGCAGGTTCTCTCTACCCAGCCTCTGTACTTAACACATAATTCATCTTAGCATGTACTGAAGCGACTTTGCTGTGTAAAAAGGAATGTAAGGCAAAATTACTACGCAGCCAAGGTCTGACAGTGAAGTGCCTATTGTCTTCCCAATTCTTTTTTTTTTTTTTTTTAAAGCATTGCATTTTCATTTTGTTTAGTTTAGAGAAAAAGGTATAAGTTGCCAAGTGCCTTGGCAATTTCACAAACTAGTACTACACCAAATTTTGTTTCTACTATTATATTGGCTTTGTCTCTGAAAGCTCTAAATACAAAGTTATATTGTAGTTTTGTGGTCACAGTAAATATGTACATTCATTTAATATACCTTTTGACAGGAAGGACTGATGCATATATGTATATAGAAATAAATATGTGCTTCAAACTTGGACAAAGTGGAAAGAAAATATATCAACCCTCAAATTTTCCAATATCCTTATGTGGTCTATATCTGATAATGACTTGCAATTCAGTAGCCATGGAACTCTTTGTCTTTCATAGGAATAATATTAGAAAATATATGTAACTTGCAGGTAGTATTATGAACATTGCTACATTAGTTCTTTAAAAACTGTGAAGTAACATAGTTTTCTGAAAAGGATATTTAAAAAAATAATTTTATGAAAAGGATTGTCTGTGTATATAAAAGCCTTATTTTTGTTAAACTACAATGCCGATCGTACAGTTCTTACTCCGGAATTGTGCTTGCAAAGTGTTTCTCTTGCTTCAGTGACTTTATTGTGATCTTAAGTGCTTTTAACTGTGCCTCTACATCCTAATTATTGTTTTGTGCTTTTGGAGACAATCCACAAGTATATGACAGGAAGGAGATCATTTTTTTCTTTTGCTGTGTGCATGCCAACACATGGCTAATAAAAAGGAAGAGGAAATGAGTAACACGTATAAATGGAGAAGTTCTCCCTCTGAACTACAGAAAGGTATTCTGATGTGCCTATAATTTTGCCTGTGAATACAGTGCTGAAAGTGTACCTAGAATTATTTCCATGGGTCTAGTAAGTTTTAGCATGTAGACAAAGCAATCACTTTGGTTCCCCTAAGCCATGCTCCCTGTTATATATCTACATGGCCTTTGTTACCCTACAGTCTGATCACCTCACATCTGCACACATGGTCCTGCAGGGGGATTCCTGTTCTGAGGAAAGGAGGCACAGAACAGACCAGACCCAGAAGTGCTTCAGTGCCTGCCAGAGGAATCCATGGCACACAGCAATTAAAGAATGAAAAGTGTATTTTCCACGTGCCCTACAAACTCTCTTCATTCGCTATTTCTGCATTACGCATTACGATAGGTTATTTGCTCACTGAAGTCAGCGGAGACCTCTGCTAGCCAGAGAAAAGCTTTTATTTTATCCCTGTTCCATTAATTTTAATAACAGTACAGGCTGCTGAAAATTAGCATTCACTGTCAATAACGATGAGCCCTCATTTTGCTGTCCCTCCAAACAGTCCTTTTAAAGCATATCGGATACAACTTCATATGCTTGAGATAAATAAACCCACATTTCCAAAGTTTTCTACAGACAGACATTCAGGAACATGAATTCATTTAAATTAACAATAGATGCAACTTTAAAGGAAGTTAGTTATACCACTTTGAAGCCTGGCATGATTTCAGAGTTAAAGCAGTGTTAAGTTGCTTTGAAAGTAAACTAATCCATACTGAAATGGCTTTAGTTGGATCCATCCATTTCTAGACTTTATTCAGACTAATTTTCCCGACTGCATACTATAAAGACCAAAGTCGTCTTTTTAGATGCAGAAATCTTTCAGTTCCTGAGGTCGGTGGGAGACAGGTAACATAACTGAGAACTGCTTCTATCATGATGTTTCACCACTCGAACCTTCTTGTAGTGATTAATCTGAGGCTAAATCCACATTATGCAGAACTGGGATGTACTAAACACATTCTGTATTGCAGGTGGTTCAGGAAGTGCAGAAGAAAGGACTCTTAAGACGACCAATAGATTTAATGTTAGCTGCATACCTCATTCTAGCAACGGGGTTTTGCATATTTAGGGGCATGGTAAGTTGAAGATAATTTAATATTCTTGTCTCTATTTTTCAGAGAAAATTTAAAATTTGTTTTCCTAAATAAGATCTTGTAGCAACTTTGTGGCAAAAAGATATGCATATTTCAGTCAAGGGAAATCCTTTAATTTTCAATGTTGGCATAGGCCTTTATATACGAATATATAAATATATATTTATCCTATGTATAGGAAAAATTGATATTTAGAATAATTATTGGTGCTTTACTTCTCCATTTTTCTATACGTAAAGACTGGCTTTCAGAAGAAACTCGGTACGCAATTACAAGAGCAAATAGCATCCCATAGGGCCTAAATATTGCTTTCACTGGTCTACGGTTGAACTTATGTCCAAGAATATGGAAGCAAACCAACCAAATTAAGCTTGCATTTGTGTTTTTCTAAACAGAGATCCATAGTTCAAATTAGAAAACCAAACTAACACTGCGTGAGAGAAAGGAGAAGCTTTCCACCTGGAGAGGGGGAAAACAAACAAACAGGATTTATCCATGTTACCTGAACAACACACATTGTTTCTACTTAGCTAGAATGATTTTGTTCTTACATTTGCGTTTTAAGCACAGATGATTATATTAAAATTTCAGAGGGAATGAGTCATGAGTCAGGATCAAAAATGCTTGTTGAAGGAAATGAATCTGGTAGTAGGTAAATCTAGTCCTCTGTCAGCTGTAAAGCATTTTCTGTCTTAAGCAGAAGGGAAGCTGCATATCATCCAGTGATCAGAGCTCAGATGTTTAGGTGTTTTAGACAACTGGCTGACTGTTTGATTTGTAGATCTGATCCAGTCTGGAATAATTCAAGTAACGTGATAATTATCCATAGCAATATTTTATTCACCTAATGCAGATTGCCTTATTGTAGTTCTGCTCCTCACATTACTCTCATCTTCTGCTGTTTTTCTAAGAACTAGCCTCTCAACAAAAATTTTTTTTTTTTTTCCTTCTAACTTGTTGCAGACCACTTTATTTCTTACAGATCATGCTACTTCAGAGCACCACACATGCAGGTTAATCAGCTTTTTACCTGTAGTTTTGCTGTGGGAATCATTATCTTATACTCTGACATCTAACTTTTATTCTGCAGCCCCACATCTCCATTTCTCAGAGGAACTGCTTGTGTCCCCCACTCCTCCTCCCAACCCCTGAAATGTGTGGTGATTTCCTTACATATTTCCATTACCAAAGCAGGAAATGTTTACTGGCCTTACTTCTACATACAGAGAGAGATTCACTGAACATCTCTGTGTAAGCTGCAGGGACCATGATTTTGTGAAAAGACTAATGAAACACAATCTTTTAGAGTGCATCCAAGAACAAGATCTGGGTGCACATGTTGGAAAACAACAGGGAGGAATAGCCATTGCTGGTAAATCTTTGTATTTCCCCCTCAAAGTCACACAATAAATGCACATGAAATTCAGTTATGCAAAACAATGTTCAACCCTGCTATTAAATAGGCATTAACAATGCCTTGCTACAAACACTTAGTGTGACAGCTGGTGATACAGACTGCTTATACGTTTTGGAATAGTATCTTCATAGTAGTCCTTAAAACTCCTAATATAAAAAAGTAACTACTTTTGGAACTGGGTCTTTTCATGTTTATTGGGAACTTTGTTCTCTCCGTAGGAATATAAAATTCAATTATCTCTCCTCTGCTACCCCCTTTTAGAAGTCATTGTAATTGTTTTTAAAAAACACCTGTCTTCGGAATCTGCATTGCTCTCCATCGCTACTTTTCCACTGTGCAATTCTTTTCTTGGACTACATCTGTAGCTTGCTATCCTAAACTTAGGTGCTTAACCTCAAGTTACCACTGTTTGAACAATCTTCCATTCAAAAGCTCATTTGCTGCTATCAAAGTCTGGTTATCAGGCCAAATCAATAGTAATTATAGTTTTTACTACTGCATAGTCAACTGACCGAATTCTTTTCCAGTCAGAATTTTTGAAGTAGGCTGTTAGCATTTCCTTGCAACCCCTCTGAGCAGCAACTGAGAGGAGGCTGCATTTCAGCCTTTTTGTTTTGTTTTTAAATTGGTGATCAAATGGATCACCTTTGCAATAGATTTTCACCAAGCCTCCTGTGTATCAGTACTGCAGAGCACTACTGAATAGCTAGGGCTAGTAACAGGTATCAGGTTAGCTCATTTTAGAGAAAATTCTTTGTTCACGGGAAGTTTTAAAAATTCTTCTTAGATTGCTCTGGATTGCCCTGCTGAACTCTGCCGGCTATATATTCAACTTCACGAGCCTTATATAAAAGATCCTGCTGCCTATCCTAAGCTTCAGGTAAAGCATTGACTGTGGAGCATAGAGTGTTATGAAGTGATTTGTTACCTGGCACAAAGATGAAGCCATGGGTTGCCACAGATGACAACATCAAAAAGGGAAGTATTTGTTCATGGCAAGTTAACCAGAATTTCATATTACCCACTAAATAGCCTTAAAGGGTACCAGCTCTTCATTGTGATAAGTTTAACTTGGATCCAAATCAGTTACCTAGAGTTACACATCCTAATTACTGAGGATTCTATTAATATATTCCATGACATAGATCTGCATGATTTTTAGAATAATTGCCCTTCTTTTACCCTTTACATGGGCAAAGTAGACTTTCAGTCTGGAATAATGGAGCAAGGGGAGCAGTAGGACTAGATTCCTTAAGCTCATGTTGTGCTTCTGTCACCAGTGACACTCCTTGAAGCAGGATGCTTCTTACAAACCCTATTTACATGAACATAGCATAGAAGGGAATGTTTTCCTTTAGTTATGTAATATTTGCAAGGTTGCCATTCTTTTGCAACCCTGGCTACTGCATAAGGGCAGCGCCTGAAGAGATAAGAGGATTCACTAGTGGGACAATGACCTGTTCTTTCTGGGAAAGGGGATGGCTTGGGTATATCTCATATTGCAAAACTGAAAGCACCATGGAGCTTGAGAAATGGACACCTGTACTGGATTGGATAATGAGTTAGGTCAAGCCATGCTTATTAGATTGGTCCCAACATGGTAAGCAGTAGGAGGAAGGAAAATATGTCCTGGGACAAAGAGGATTTGGAGCAGGCAAAGAGACAACAGCCATTAATACTAGTGGAGGCCTTAGGGTAGCTAGATCCCATCAACAGCATCCATGTGTGAAACTCTTCTCTCAGAAAGCTTATAGCTACAGAAAGGCCTGGGAGTCATTGCTCCGAGGAGTGTAGTTGTGAATAATATCAAATCTTCAGTCAGCAACTGGCTGATTTTTAAATGCATCTCCCTCATATTGCAAAGCAACTAATATTTGTGTTTAAAATGCAGATGCTGGCATACATGTTCTACTCTGTGCCATACTATGTGATTGCTCTGTATGGCCTACTGGTACCTGGTTGTTCCTGGATGCCCGATTTAACCCTTATACATGCTGGAGGACTAGCTCAGGTATTTCTTCGTAAAATGTTTACTCTTGAATTACTGGTTAATAAGTAGAGAACTATGGAATGAGTAAGGGGACCAGAACTTGATCTTGCCATGCTGGTTTTACACCATTGTAACACAGACCACCTTTTAGATCTGTGAAGAACTAATTTAAGGGAGTGTAGAATCAAACTTATTTTTTAATCATGCTGCATTCTTGCTTCAGTAGACTTTTCTCTTTCTGCAGTATTTTTTCATTGGACTCACTTAAACCTTATTAAATGCCATTAATTCTTTAGCTGAGACCATGAAGGAAGCCTGTTTCAAAGCTGAATAGTGGATCACATAAAAAAGAAAAAACAACAACAAACAACAAAATATAATGTTTCCATAATATGTGCTGGCCAGCTAGGTGATTTGAAAAAAACAACAACACAAACAAACAAAAAAGGAACAAGAATCTAACAGTCACACAGAAGGGATATTATCAGTTGAGGATGCTGATGTAACTCTGGGAACCTCCTGGTCCACAAGCCACAGTAACATTAAGACACGCTCCTGTTGCCAAAGGCATACCCATGATCACACCTAACTCATTCTGTTCTGATTCTCTTAAACAGCTCTAGTTAATTACTAGATGGTGCTGATGGTTATAAGAACACTGACGAAAACAACAACAAAAAGTTGACAAGCACTAGTAAACTACCTCTCATGTCACACAGATAAACACTGAACAGTTGAGACTGTGACAAGTAATTGATTTGTACTGTATGTAGGGTGTGAAATGTGCTGAGTATCCAGACAATGCAGAAAATATGCACATAATCCTGTATGAATGATGAGACCATAGGGACACGGCAATAAAGGTAGTTCAAGTGTTGCTCTTTGACAAACACAAACCAATCACTTTGTTCCCTATGTATGAGATAACATTCACGGATACAAACCATAATCCAGCTTAACTGCCCAGTAAGGATGGGGAGAGTGACAGTTTATTTTCTATTTGTGAGCAACGATCACAGAGATTTACTTCAAAAAAATAAAAAAAAAGGATCTTAAATCACCAAATTATATCAAAACAGAATCTGGCAAACATTACTGAAGAATTTTAGATGCTCAAAGGTATCATAAATGTTATACAACTGTGTTCGGCCTAAATCTAATCTAAGAAAAGCACAAGGTAGCTAAAGTAGGCAAGCCAGTGTCAGGAACCTCTCTACTGACAGATTACTCAGATTTCATGAATTCCCCAGGCAGTAATTAAAGAAACTGCTCCTTCAAGGATTATTTAGCACTTTGTGAAATAAACCAGAAGTCAAAGCATGCTGACTGTCACAACCATATAAATTTACCAAAATCTCAGACCCCCTGGAGACTGGAGGTGTTTCAACAAGGTTGTTTATAAGAAACAAATGTTTCTCATAACATATGCTGACTTTTTTTTTTTTTTTTAAGTGGCACTTCATACTCAAAATTTCCCATTTTCATCTTTGAAGCTTACCTAGGCACAAGCCCAAATTCTGTAGGTTGACAAAAGCTAATTAAGTGAACTGTATATTGCACACTCCCCCTAATTCATTTTATCCCAATTCAAAGACATTTTGTATAGTTTTTGTAGTTTTGACTGTAATGTACTGCACAATGAACTTCAGTCATCCCACAACTGAGAATGATTTACTTGACTTGCCTTTGTGCAACTCAGGAAGGAAAACGTGATAATGGTTTGAGGGCTCTTTTCTAAAGGTGTTTTGTTGTTGTTGTTTTTATTTGGAGTACAAAACACATTTCCAGGTTTGTCTACTGTCAAAACTGTTGCAATTGATAATTAAAATAAATGTAGTACTGAAACACATTTTGCTTTCTGCTATGAGCAAAGGTCCAAAAAAGGCAAACATCTAAAGATGAAAATGGAGCATTGACCCCTGGGAATAAACACTGCTCCTACAGATGGGGGATGTTGGGATTTTAGTTATTTTTATTTCTATCATTATGAAATACATACTTTTGTTTTTGCAAAAACAAGTCTGAAAATGGCATGTGATGCATCCAAACCCTTTACAAGTGCCTAGCCCTTCATACACAATAAGAAATATTCTGCTCTATTTATTGTTTCCAGAATTACACATAGCTCTCAGCTTGAATTATTTGGTTACTGACATTCAGACTCCAAGAACAGGTTGTGACTCTTCTCAGACTTTCTGAAGCTGCAGGAAGAGCGCTTTAGATGTCACATGACCGAAGTACCAGGAGCTTTGATTATAAGGAAGAGTTCAAATAGCCTCTGTGAACTTGATAAAATTGGCATTCACCTATGCAAGTGAGCCACACGAGAAGTGATTAAGAGCCATGCCCCTGCTACCCACAAACCCTCCTGTCTCAACAGCTCTCCCACAGCCTTCTTCCCAGCTCTCTGAGATGCAGAAAGTTTTTCTTTACTCCTCCACATAAGTGTTTTCCTTAATCCAGCAATTTTTGGTGGCTAGTTTCTGCAGTGCCTCTGATCTATAAGAGAACCTAAACCCAAGGAACATATTTCTCTAGGTTACTTTCTTCCCACTCCATTAGATGTCTTTCCTTATGCTCATAAGACCTGGTCTGAACCCTTACAAAATTATTTATGATTTTTTTCTGACTTCAATCAGACAAAGAGAGAAGGCACAGAATGAAGACTCCTAACCTTTTTTTTTCTCCAGGCTCTTTTTCTCTGGCTGGAGGACTTTCTTGATTGCAGGGTAGCAATTACTATGATTAGTCTACCAGCAAAAAATATTGTTAAAACAGACAAAAAATGCCAAACAAAAAAATTTCCACTATTTCATACAAACAAGAAACTTACTGAGTACTAGGCATATACAAATTGCAACTGTCAAGTTGATCAGTGCCACATCCAGCACCAGGCACCTTCCAGTTGCTGTGGAATGGCCTTGTGAGCAGACTAGTCGAGGCTTTGAGGCCAGTGAAGGTTGTATGTTAATCAGATAAGGCTACCTGAGAAGTTAACCTGCTGCATCTTATCTGGTTGATTTCTCAGCCAAGGTTTGGGGTTTTGATTCTCAAAATTCTCCCCTTAAAGAAGGTTCAGTAACAGAAAGCTTAGTCACTGAGAGGGTCAGATCACAGCAAAGTAACAGAGCAGACTCAAGGTTGTTCTCGCTTACTGAAACGCCAGCCTAGTGCACAATAGGCAGCACAGTGACCTGGAGTGACCACCAGCTCTTACCTTTCTAGAAATTATGGATTTGGTAGGAGTCTGCCTGGCACTTGAAAGAATAGGATTAGGATACTGGTGAATGAGAGACCTGCTTTAAAACACACTCACCCCACCCGCAAGGGGAACAAACAAAAAGACAACAAACAAAAAAACCCCCTACAAGCTGACTACATTCATGGAAAGGAAATATGTTAGATTAAAGACACAACAGTTCTGTGAAGGTAGATCAAATTTCAATAAATAAAAACTGATTTTAACAGACCTAAATATCTTCCCTGGTAATGAAAAGAAAAATGCATTATATAGAAAAATACATCTAGTAAATAATAACTTCATTTCATGGCGCATCATTAGCTAGTGAGAATCTTCATGGGCTACAAATAGAATAAAAAGTAACAGTCAAGTGTGTCTGCTTTTTCTTTTGATAACTCACTAACGTGCCACAATTCTTGTAAGAGACAACACAAAATAAGGCTTAGATCTTCAAAGGCATCTAGGAGGCTTTGGAGTTCTGGGTCTCTCAGAAGCTCTCTCTTACAGCTCTTTCTGACAAGGTTCTTGAACTTGCTATGATGCGTGGCTGGCCACAGCTGCAGAGATAAACAGGAGAGCCTTGCAACCCTCCACAAAGAAGCACATAGCTCAGCATTTTGTGCACCCCAGAAGTTCTAAGACACCACAGGGAGGGGCTTAGTGCTTAGGTAAACATTAGACAGCCCCAAACTTCCTACACAAAGCCTGGTGGTGGCAGCTGGGTATTTTCTTAGGAAACCATTACCTTGTACAATGGGAGGTCTCTGCTCCTGAGTGCTGGCTGCCTGCGCTGAGTTCCCAAGGTAAGGAAAGGCAGCAGGTATCTGAGCGAGAGCACCCAGCTGCCAAAGGCAGATCCCATCTGAGACAGGTGAGAACAAACGGGCTGCAAGAGATGGCTGAAATATTCAGCTGCTATAAAAAGGCTGCTGATAGTGTGCCCCTGAACATCTGTTTACTGTGTAATAGCTATTTACAGAAACATGCTAAGTGGCACTCTGCTGAAGTGTGTTTGTGTTTGATTTCTTTGATTACCCTGTTTCCTGACTCCGGTTTGCTAGATCAGTGCTCCCTGTTAAGTGGAGGTGGTTATAATCTCCTGAAAACCAATTTCCTTTTCTGTTTTGAAGTATGGTCTTAGCCTAACCTTTTGCCAGAGGGGTGTGTATTAAAACACCTGCACTGTGTTTCACTTTCTAACTGTGAAGAGAATTGTGTTCTCTGTGAGTCCAAAATAACTCCTGCTGAAGCCAGAACAGAGGGCGTGATTTGGCCATAGCGTACTCCTCTGTGTTACTGAAATGCTGGTGTCCCTTTCTCCTGCTCTGCTTAAGATCAAATTGATGTTTATCTTCTCAGGTCTCCCCCATTGCAAACTAACTAAATAAATAAAATTGGACACATGATAGTTAATGCGAACGAGCTGTTGCTTGAAATAGCAGGTAACAGATGGAGACAAAAGACAGCAACTATCCTGACACTTCTATCTTTAAATGTTTGTTTATGCTAAAAATATGCTTCAGCTCAGCAAGCCTGCCTTTGCATATAACCTTCACCGTAAACGTAACCTATACCTCAGAACCACCCCCAGCCCAAAGGCCAAATTTTACCAACGTTTTCTGAAATCATCAGGAGTTCTGGGATTTGTATTTGTAAGACTGGGCTTGAGAGTTAAACAAACAAACACCCAAACCAAAACAAACAGAAAAGAAACTAAGGTAGCTTCCAAATTTTTATTTTCTGACTTTATTAAGAGTCAGCGTCTGTCTGCTTACCGCTGATGCCAAACACAATGTTCCTAGGTAGGTGGGTGCAAGTCCTACCCCCCTTCTGGGCTGAGACTTAGCAGTGCAGATTTCTACAGCGAGCTCCAGTGGCCATCTGCCTGGGGAAGGATCATGGGCCCTGTTGCATGAATTGTCAGCCATAAGCCAAGGGTGAAACCCTACACCTGATGTAAAGATCAGTGCCACCATGCGCATAAAGTACACCTCCTACCGTGACACTGACAGCTCCATTTATGGCTCTTGTACCAAGATATAAATGACCTTAGTTCAGATTTTATTTTTGTTTTTGTTTACTGCTGTGCAAAAGTATGAAAGAATTCAGGAATAAAAGGGTTGGCTTGGGAAATGTCACTGGAGATGCATCCTTGCATGCAGATTATGCTGTCTTTCCAAAATATACATCAACTTTACCTTTTTTTTAATATATACGTTATATACACACCACAGGCTCAATTTTCCCATATTGGTGCTTCTCTTCATGCTCGAACTCCTTACATCTACAGAGTCCCTGAAGAAGCAAAACAGTTTTTTCTGATATTGAACATAATGTATGGGATTCTTCCCCAGCTGTTGGCTTACAGGTGTGTCAACATGCCAGAGTTTTTTATGAAAACAAAACAAGAAGAAAAAACGGAATAGCACAACAGTTTTCAGCTCCTCTTTCTGGCTGTGTATATAATTGGGCTTGGAAGTAACTGAACTGCTCAGATGGAACCCAAATGACGTGTGTAAGATGTGTAAAATTGCACAATTGTGTAAAGATGCATGGCCTGTTTTGTTTATCCTACTCAAAAAGGGAAAATAAAGACAACTGCCTTCAATATCACTTCTCAACATTTTGACTTTACGTTGTGGTGGGGTTGGTAGTTCACATACAGTTCATGCGTTTTTAAGTAAGCTTCCTTGACATCTTCAGAAATCCTGCATGGAATTAAATAATAACTATGTCAGTGTTTTGCCTCCACACACTATCAGTGTTAGCAATCCCTATGCAAAGCTACTGTAGAACGTGAAGATCAAGATTTTGAAATGTCAAAAATTAACATACGTAACTCTGTAACATGCACACGTTTTATTTGTCAAAAAGTATGTCTTCTGGGTCAGCCTCGTTAAAAATCCCAAGAAATCTTTTAAGAAGCAATCAACTGTTATGGTAAGACTCCATACGCAAATCATATAGTTTTGTTAATACTTTTAAGGATTCACTTCTGCAAGGACTACTCATGTGCTGGAAGTTTAGCATGTGCTTACCTGCATTTCTGCACTGGGCACGGAGTGCTCACTGCTGTGAACAATCAGGCCTGACAAAATACCATGCGTTTCCCAAGAGGTTCTGCTGCCGTGTTTCTCTGTGCAGCTACTTTTGCTAATGGTGTTAGGTCACGAACAAGTAGCAGCATACACAGAGACCTCGCTTTGTGTGGTTTGTTTCCATTTGCAATTACAACTATTTATACGACTTCTATGTGTATTTACACTCAAAGCAGTACACTTAGTGCCCTTCTTGCAGATGAGATTAGCTGATACATTTTAGCTGCAAACACTTTATTTTGGGACACTGAATTTTGGGTGTTTTGATTTAGAGAATTTCAGGTTTTTTTTTTAAATCTAATCAGTAACAAGAAAGCATCAGCTCATGCGCATGCATGTTGCACTCCACACAAGGGGACTTTCAGAGCAGCAAGAAATTCATGCTTTGATGCTCTCCAGTTGAACACTGAGGTGTAGCCACAGCAGTGCTCAGAGGAGAGAACACATGGTTTTATACCTCCAGCCAAAGGGACAGGTCCAAAATAACCACAACACATCTCAGTCAATGGTTCTTGGTAAAAAAGAACTTAAGCAAGGGTTTCCTTCAAGTACCCAACCTCCCTGGTGTGGACTCCTTCCACGTGTTAGAATCTGGGACAGCTCCAACCCTGTACGTCCTCCCAAGAAACCCCCCGAGCTATCGGGCTGTAACAGGACATGCTGTCTCACAGATATTTGAGCCTCCGATGTTACTTCTAATGTTTTTAAAGAAACTTTGAATACATTCAAGGTGAATTTAATAACCTCCTGTTATCCAGAAAAGGCAAAGTACAGAAAAAATAAAGATCTCACCTGCACTTGTATCTATTATGGTCAACTCATGTTAACAGAATGTTTTGCTTTAATACTTGACTTACATTAATACCTCACATTATTACACGTATGAAGCCAAATATGACGCTAACTTAGTTGCTTACAACCTCAAACCTTACTCCCAATACACATTCCAATAAATTTATTCTGTAAAAACAATACATTTTTTTGTTTTCTTTTTGTTTTGTTTTGTGTTTTTTTGTTGTGTTTTTTTTTTTTTTTTAAGTTTTTTACAGTAAACTCGTCAACTACAAACCTTGAATACGCAAAAGATGTTCCAAGGACAAGCATAACAAGGATTGATAAAACCAGACTAAATATGTTTCCACAATAAAAGCTGGCATAAAAATAAATAAAAATCTCTATTATCACAATAGCAACAATAATGTACACAGAATAATGGATTTGGAATGCTTACTTACTAGTCTAGTTCTATTTCCAAAAGGAAAAAAAAAGCCAGAATGACAGCATCCTTTTTTAAGCCTTTCATTAATTAAAATTGATGTTTTCTTTTGGTTTCCCATAGGGTTCTATATCACAGTAAGCTTAAAAATGGAAAGCATCCAAATGAATGATTTCAAATTGTGTTGGCATTGGAAAAAATCCTTGTATTAATCTAAAGAAACACAAAAAGACTTTCACTAACTTCACATATAGGAACTAAGTCAGATAGTGTACATTACATCATGATTTTGAGAAGTATTAAGAGTATAACTAGCTAGGTACTTCTAATAAGGAAAGGTATTTTATTACATTATTGAACTTTGTGGTGATCTCAACTGAAAAAGATTTTTCTCTTTTATGTTGTAAACTGATCAAAAATCAAGAAAGTATGGATACAGGGAAATTTAAAATTATGTTTGTAGGTGGAAGAGATTGTAGTATTGTATGAAAGGGACTCGTTTCTACTTGTTTTTTAAAAATGCTGATTTAGAATGATATAATTTGGAGTTACACCTTTTCTGTTTAGAAAAGGAATCTAAACATGTTCAAGTATGCGATATCTTCATAAACCTCAGCCACTGGTAAAGGGCAACTTCATGCAACCAAATAATATGAAAATTGTAAAGTAACCCTTAGAAAAAAGGGTAAAATGTCATTTCTGCAAACACAACAGATAGGAATGTGAATAATGTGCATACAAACTGGGATGCTGCTGATGATACTAATGAACAGATGTGGTGACTCATATCAAATCCAAGAATATTAGACAACCAAACATGTAACCTTCTTGTGTTTTCCCTTAATATTCAGCAGTCATTATGTTGGTTAAGTCTGAAAGAGAAAAAGAAAAAAAAAATCACATTTAATGTAAGAAAAAGCACGTTGCAACAAACTTGAATATAATTAATGCCTTATTATTCCACTTCAAAGTCACAGGTACAAGCAGTTGCCTGGTCTGTTTAAACAGAACTTTTTTTTCTAGAGAAAACTGCTTATGTTACATCAACTAAACATACCACTCCAAGACATTAAAGAACACAGTTTAAAAGTAAACATTTAGGGCTTTATTCAACTAAGTAACTCAAGTCATGTATGTGGGTTGTTTTTTGGTTTCCTCAGTCACTTAATTGTAAATCTTGTAGGACACTTCACACGCACAACCGAATCTTGCATTTTCCCACTTGGCTAGATCACTGATATTGACAGGCTTCAAGCAAAAGCTCTGGCACTGCTGTATTCCTGAAGACCTTGTGATGAGAGCGCTCTTTTGTTCAAACAAACGAACACTTAACAAGCAAAAGGAAAGGTAAACAGTTTTCATAGCTAAGATGTCTGAATGTTACTTCTGAAAACGAAATAGTTTGGCTTGGAGTTCACTGTAAAGTGATGACAGAAAAGGAAGAAGCTCCCCCTTTATGACCAAGTCAAGGTCAGCTCTTGCTTCCACTGACATCGATGAGAACGGGATCAGACTGTCCTCACGCCACCATGGCAAGTATCTCCCAGTCTCAGCTTCATCACATTAAACAGAGGCAGCCAAACTCACCTACAGGCACACGGACACACTACTTTTGCTGAACAATGTGAAGATGCGCAATGCTACGTGACTACCTAGCCCCAACCAAGATCTCCCTTCTCCTTTGTAAAGAACCCAGGATGCGAATGCTGGTCTACCCACACCCTGATGGACAGAAAAAAACACAACACAAAAGCAGTATGAAGGCACTAGTAATATATCTGGTGTGGTCATCCAAGAAACAAAGCCAACATCAAGGAATAAGAGGTAGGAGGGGGACAGGTTAAATCCACTGGGGGTGATGGAATTTTCATTTTACACGGGATCTGGAAGAGAATATGCAAGGAAGGCATTTTAACAAACAGTAAGTAATGGAAACCTGCACCCTCTGTGTGGGAGGTCCCGGTACATCCTGACTAACGACACATGATAAGGGGTTATTTATTACAAAATGCTCATGCACGTAATGATGTCTTACGAGAAACTGCCCGAGCCCTGCCTCCCCTCGAGAAGTGCAGCGATGGTGCTCATCCACAGCACCACGCTTCCACTGACCTCTTCTCCCCTGTTTAAGAGTCAATGAGATGATTATTACAGATGCTTTGGAGACATGGCTTGGAGGGGTTCACTGCCACTTCTGTTCCCCTCAGAGGGAGGTGTAGACACCCATACAGGCAACTACAAATGATTAATCAATTGAGCCTTGCCTTTGACTCCAGTTCTTAATGGCAGCTGCCAGCCAGCTCTGACAGGCAGGATGGGTGTTCAAACAGCCGGTCCCTGCAGCATCCCTCTCAGACCCCGTAAGGAGAGCCGTCCTTTCGGAGTACTAAAGCTTTGCACTTATTAACAACAAGGCCCCTCTGGGCTAACGCCAGCAGACTGGGTAAGCACCCTGCTCACGTGGCACGCTGCGAATGCTAATAGCTGCACTACCCGTCTCACAGATGTGTCTGTTGAGCCATAGCACAGCACAGGAGGGAGAACAAAGAGCCAGGTATGCAAATCATCCTCTAGTGCTTCAGCAATTTCCAGGAGGCTCTTCCACCACAACACAGGTTTTATCTTCCACATGTGCTCCCAGCTGTCCCTGAAGGCAGCAGAGCTCTTCTCCCCACATACACGCAGCCCCTGGGATGAGCAGGGCTGCTCGGGAGAACCTGGGCCTCTCGAGGCTCCTTCATCTGCCCGGGCAGCGCGTGCTGCCAGCTCCTTCAACAGCCACTGAACAAGGATGCGGCACAGCTGAGCAGTTTCCATGGTCTCCATGGTTTCGCTTCTCTTCAGAAGCAGATCACCTCACATCATCTTTGTTTGAGCACACCACTCGGCTTTACTGTAAGGCAGGGTACGACGTGTGCTGCACTGGCCAACGCTGCTGCACACAGAAGAAACAGCACAGAATCTGGGTGATGCAAGTGAAAGACTGCAGTCAGCAATAAAATGGAGTTTGGAGCTGTAACAGAAGGACTGGGAGTACAGAGAGCAGGGAATAAAGCTAAAACCCCGTATTGCCTTGTTTTGTCTGGCACTGAAAATTCCTTTCGTGACAGTACCTGGCAACTCAGCCACCTTTTACTTCAGCTCTTGTTGGATGGGCAGAAGGATAATTATTTACTTGCTCTTTACAGTTGTTGTTATTCCATGTTGGTTTGAGATCAAAATGGTTACAGAATTCAATGTAGACAGAGATGCAAATAGTGTATTTCATCTGTACCAGCTGCTTCAGACATTTGTTCCCCCCGAGTTACGTCCCATTGCCTTACTGAGCAGTGCTGTTCTGAGCTGCGTGAAGGCAGCAGACAACGCACCTCTTTATGCCAGTTGAGAGTATGTCACTAGTTGGGTTTTACACCAAAATTTTTACTGTGCATTTTTACAAACACTTTTTGGATAGGTGAATTTTAATTTACCTAATTCCTGGAAAAAAAAATCAGACAGAAACACAGATTCTATTTTAGTTCTCTGGACGAATGCCCACATAATGCTTTTACGTAGAATAGAGCCCTAAATGCTATGCTTTTCATGTTGATAAAACCCCAAAGCTGTTTATGCAGTCTAGCCAATGTAATTCTTGAGAAATAATGAAGGAAAAGCTAAGGAACCAAACGTCTCAAAACCACATCAGAAACGAACCTGTATTTCTCTGGCCAGTATGGCTGTAACACTTTTCTTTTACAGCAGTAACTGGAATTGTTGCTACCCCACAAACATCACAACAAAAAATATGTCTTGGACACAGGCTGTTTTAAATATGTTCTCCCAATTGCAATAGTATCAGATGGCAGTAATTTTGGACCAGATTTTGATCCCCTTATTCATGCTGGCAAGCAGTTGCCTCCACAAATAGATCCACTGACTCCCATGTTAACCGATTGTCAGTGCGAGTAAAAAGATCAGAGTCCTTTACCCCACTTCAATATTCCGGCTGTACCGGGACCAAAAAATATATTTAATTTCCAACAAATCTAGTACTTTTCATAGACTCAGTAATATCATTCACCTCCTGAAAGGCAACCGTGTGCCCCCTCGTACAAAGGGAAAGCAGGCTCACACGAACAGAATGCCTTGCTTACCAAGCCAGTGTCTGGACGAGTAACTAAAATAACAAATACTGAAAGAAAAATTTGCCCCATACCCTAAGTGTTGGCCTTAACATTCAAATACTTCCTTATAAGTTAGAGACTACAGTCAGCTTTCAAATGTCATTTTACGGGTATCCAGAGCATTGAAAGTAAAAAGCGATTTAGGTGTTCAGTTACAACATTTCAGAGTTATGCCAGCCAAGAACCAAACACACAAGTCACAAGAGATTTAAATGTGGAATGTAAATCTACTGCCATGAATTCACTGATTTATGAGCTAATTCTGCACCATAGAAAGTAAACAATACAGAGCCATGAATACCTTTCCACAGGAGTATTCTGTTTATGTGGTATTTTGAGACAGGCAAAACAATTTAGTATTTAACAGCAGAGGACTGCCATGGGGGGGTCTGTGACTTGATTTGAGCAAGCTGTGGGATGGTCCGTCTTAGTTAACATATTATTAGTTAATTAATATTAGATAATAAAACCCTGAGGTTCAGGCTTTATATCTTTCTAGCAAGGGAATCAGCCAAACAACAGCAGTGAGGGAAAGAGACTGAAAGAAACAGGTAGTGGTGGCATGATGCAATTATAAGTTGGCTGAATCTGAGGAAGCTCACATCTTTTCTGATGAGAGTATTTGCGGTTCTCAAGAATGGTAGAGAAACTAAGAGATAAGAAAAGATAAGAAAAAAAGCAGTTTTGTCAACCCCAGGGATAAAAAAAAATCATGAGTTGAGCCCTTGAAAAGTATGAAATTGGCTGAAAAAAATCATCATAGCTTTGGAAGTACTTTTATTTGCTCTGGGTTTTGAGTCTTTAGGAAGCCATCACTTCACATTTCTAAGCTTTCCTTTACCACCTGGAGGTTAGAAATTTCATTAAAAAAGTAGAGGTGAAGATGCTCCTGCAATCATTTGACTTCAGCAGTTAACCCTTCAAGAAGATTCCCATAATGCTGAGGTTAAGAGCATGATTAAAAGACAAGGTTCCCTCTGACACGGAGAGGGAAGATGTGCCTTCAGCTTGCAGTCCAGGGGTTATAAAACATAACCACTACCTCATTAAGACAAAAACTCATGTCTTTTAGCCAGCTGTGCCCGTTCAGACACTGGGAGGTGCAGAACAGCCCTGGGGAGCACTATGCAGGGTGCCTGAGCCTGCAGCCACGGCCCCTCACAGCTTCCACTGTGAGGCCTCTTCCGAGCGGCCAGTCACAGCAGCAAAACCAGTAGAAGGAAACACGCCTGTCCTTGAGATCTGGGCTCTGAGCTCTTGCTTTCCTCTCCTCTTTGCCTTCACAGCACCCCTCTACGAGCTACCTTGAAACAAGCTCTCTTCTGGTGCCAGTCTCACGCAGCCCCCCGATGCCTTTGGGATCGGGGGCGCGGTCTGCACCCATCTTCATCTCCGTGTGCTCTTGGCGCCATCTTATGGCCGAACTTCCCGAGCCTGGCGGGTCTCACAGCGCTGTGTGTGAGGGGGAAGCCCATTTTCTTCACACTGGGCATTACCGGTCCTGTGCTCCCCTCACAGCCTAAACGATTTTAGAGACATTTTTAAAGGATTTCACTTACGACCGTGTCTTCTATCTGACCTGGATGTGGTTCGGATTAGTGGGTGTGAACAACAGGACTGCATCCCAACTCTGAAGGCATGCGTTGGCCTTTTCCACCTTCCTTTTTTTAGGAGAGAAGTCTGAGTGTGGGCCGGAGGAGCTCGGGGCCCCCCGGCAGAACATGGCTGCAGGACAACCGGCCCTGCACCCAGAAGGCAACTAGCCAGGAGCTACAGACTGACTGCCTGTTTAATGCAAACCGAAAAAAAATATCTTGATTCCTCTTTCCCCAAGTGCCTTGTGCCTGATTAAAGACACTTTCTAAAAAGACACCTGGTCTGGCTTTGAGGACACCGAGAGATGGAGTGTCTCCTCGTGGTCCTGAGAGAGAACTGCACTGCAAATGCAGAAGAGGTTTTACATGTGAAATGCTGAGTCTGTAGCAGAAATGGGCCCAAGGTAAAATATTTGGATCAGGATGTGAATTCCTGCAAACCTGGCAGTACTTTGATCTTCAATTGCCCTTAAAACCACCTCTTCTTGCACCTGCTACTAAAACTTCACCTTTCCCATAATATTAAAAGCATCAGAGATCTAGTTAAAGACTGGTCATTGATGCGTGATGTCGAGCCTGAATGCTGGGGTTGCAGAAGTCAGAGCAGAGTGAACTCCTCACATGGGTACAATGTTTACTGTGAATATTTCTGCAGAGTTCATGCTGGCAGGCAGGGCACAGAGACTGTTGACTGTGTTTCAGCACAGGGGCTGAGATATCTGCAGTCCTGAAAACACTGCAGAGCAGCACAGCATTTAGCACGCTGGGCTCTTAAACCCAGCAGCTACAAGCATGTCACATACAGAAGGAAGTGCTATATGAATATCACCAGCCACAGAGCCAACGCTCTGTGGGACTTTTTAGCCACTTAATCTGTGACTGACCTAACTCAGTAAGCATTTGGTCCTTACAAGGAGAACATGCCTGACATGCCACAGACATCCCCTGTCATCGCTGCAAACATGGGAAACAAAGCAGGCCCTCCTGAACCTCAGACCACCTGCCTCAGGCCTCCTGCCACCTCAGACAGAGCTCACAGCCAGGTTTTTCACACAAATACCTCTCTGAGGATATGAAAGTGTCACAGGGTTCACTAACCAGAACATGGCCAACACACACACTGTGCACTCACCACACGCATCAGCCCCAAACTCTCAGGTTATGTAGGTGAGGTGCTGGGAAGGCATAGCTGGGTGCAGTGGCTCCTTGCACCCGTCTCTGGCTCAGGCCAGCTGCTCCTTCAGAGTGAACGAGAGGGTCCAGGCCCCAGGAGCCACATACCAAAGTCTTCATAAGGCAAAGAGCCACAAAACAGACACTCAGTACCTCAGAGAGACAAGGGGACAGGAAGCTCTGGGAGGAGTCTTAAGCATGAGTTGACAGCAGCTCCCCAGAGGTTGTGTTTTGTGAGAAAGGGTTGAGGCTGAGCATGCAGCTGGGTGCTAAGGCACCTCGGCAATGTCAGATGAGAGCCTGGGCTGGCTGGCTCCCTCCCACACCTGGGAATTCGTGTCACTCAGCAGCTCCAGTGACAGCCCGGCCCGGCTGCTGGCCACGTGGCAGGGCCTTGGCATGGGAACCAGAAAAGAACTGGTTCTGAGAGGAGCTGTAAGTGCTGCAGCACGGAGGCTTGTGTTGCTCTAAAGGCACAGAAATAGTACTGGTTGTTAAAGGTGGCTGACGGTTAACCAATTCCCATGCCAATACCCTGCTTAGCAGCCTTCCTTTCTGTTGCTGTGGTCACAAGAAAATAATACTGACACAAGCACACAACTGACACAAACACACAAGGAGTGTCTGAAGCTGCATACAATTATATATACACTATCTATATAATTATATATATGTACTTTTATACCATTATATACAGCAGACCCTTTCCTTGGAAGACCCTATCCCAAGCCAGGATCTTCCCTAAAACCCAAAGTATACAGACTCTGTAACGCACACAGGAAACCTCATGAACTCTAAAGAAGTCAGTGAGATTTACACAGGTTTCAAACAAGTGTGAAAGGATAAGCAGGCTCCCACTGTTTAGTGAGCCAAAATGCATTGTGCAAACAGTCTGATTCTGCTCTCACATCAGTTTTGTATCATTCCAGCTCATGGTTTTCAAAAGTTACTCTCAGCTGACATCCACGCAAGTGTTGGAACAAAACACTGCTTATAGTATCTTTTCTCATTCAGTCATTTCCCTAGAGCAAAATCTGTACCGGGGAGAACATGGAACAGAAACCCCATGTTTCTGTTCTAGACACATTCTGAGCACTTAAACACAATATGGAAAGATCTGCATGTGGTATACACACTGCGGCACAATACCTTTCACCCCTAACTTCAGAGCCCTGTGGTAGCAAAGTGCATGTGAAGTGAATTATATTAATGAAAGATTACCCCTTCACTGGTTTTCTGCAAATCTGAAGAAGTGTTTCTTGTGTCATTGCCTGCGTCCCCAGCATCAGAGCTGCTCTTATTTTCTTCCTCTTTGCAGTCCTTATCATCTTCATCTCCAGGAGATTTCCGTGACTGCTTGGAGGATTTCTAAAATGATTGACAACAAAGTTATAAAGCAAAAACAAAGCTTCAGCCATAGAAAGACCTTTTTGTAACATATCTGCAAAGCTGCCTGATCATGTGCTTCATTATTCAAGGTGAATACTGGGTAGGAAATGCAGGGTGAAAAGTGTTTTTCAGATTAAGTAGCTGGAGCAAAAGGAGATATTCTGTGTTCAACACAGGCTGGCAGCACAGTTGAGTGTAAGACAGACACAGTAATAGGAGGTGGGTATTAGTGTTGGGTCACCTGTTGTAGGTTTTGCTAGTTAATGAAACAGATGGTGCCAGCTTGACAAAAGTTTTGATTAAACACAGAGATGTAAAATGAGAATAACATTAGCAGAACTGCTTTCCATATTTTTTTTAGTGCTGTCAGCTTTAATATATTAACATTAAAGCCATGTGGAACCAATATATCTTTCCTGCTCCCTTTATGTTATGCAATTCTACAGTACAAAAGGATAAATTGTGGCATTAAGCCACCATTTTCCTAATCCTCTGTTTGCCCAGAGTCTTCTGGAAAGAAGATGGTAGGCCAGACCTGAATTTCTAATGTAAAACACACAAAGAGGGTGAAATTACTTAAAACATTTTGTTCAGTAGATGAACCACAAAAACTCTTGCTCCCTCCCCCCCTGCCCCCAAAATTAAGCCTGGATTAGATTGTCTACTTGCTCCTTTTCATTTCATTTTTTTCACTTTCAGAAGAATAACATGAATGTGAAGGAGTGTGACTGCCACACCTTCCACCATTTTTTAAGCAAAGGACAGACCTGGAGGTGTGCACGGAGCTGGAGAAGTGACTATAATGTCACTCCCTATCACCCAGGTGACAAGAGGAATGTATTTGATCCCCAAATTGTCACGTACATAGGTGATTACGTTGACCAGCCATTATAAGGCAGTCTGAGATCCACTACTCTTAGCTTTCTTATCTATGCTGTTACTTAGATATTCACAGGGTAGGCAGACACTATAATGTAAGTCTTTTATCTACTAATTAAGTACCCTACTAAAGAATTAGTTCTTTCTCTCTCCCGTTCTGTATCCTGTACTGAAGTATTTTAAGCACAACTACAGCAGGAGCAACTGAGCACATCTGACCCTACCCTACCATTTATTATGGTATCTTGGGCATTCACACTGGAGATGGGAGAGGTAATCTTGAATTCTCCCAGACAGGGACCAACCCTAAGCTCGTCTCCCAGGAGGCAAACTCCTAAAGCATTTTTATTGTTCTTTATGTGGAACTCCCTATCTAAGCTTATCAAATTTCTCAATTTCTTGAAGATCTGAGAACCCTGAGGCTAACTTTGCATGGATTTTCTTTCCAGATCTTCTGAACTCCTTCCCATCCTTGTGACTTCTAAAAGCATGGGCACAAGAACAGGGCAGAGTATTTCAACTGCTGTCTCACCAAGGCTGTCTACAACAGCAAGGGCCCATTTGAACACCATCATTACAGTACTGGAATCAAAACACTAAAGAAGGAAGGACAGATAGCCACAAGGTACGTAGTGTCTTGGTTATTAATGCATATGGGTAACAATAGAAAAACTCAGAAGATAACCTTTGAAGTGTAGGATTTTTTTCGTTTTGAGCCTGCTTTTTCATTCTTTCTTTTGCCTTTTCCATCCTCTTCTACCCGATCACCTTCCTCCTCACTACTGGCATCTGCTGTATTTCCTCCTTCTCCCTCAGTTTCTGATGAGCTCTGTTGCTGAATTGCCTTTAAAGTAACAATAATGATAATAATAATAATATAAACAACAAAAATATCACAAAAATCTACCACTTAATTTTTGTTCTATATTTACAGAGAAACGCTGGGAATAAGGACCTTACACTTTAAATGTTCTAGACAGGAGGAGCCCAGGTTATTCTTACAATTACCAAGAGAAAGGGCTGTAAAGGTAATTTTCTCAGCCATCATTTGAAAACAGTTATCAGATGCAGATCATGGGATAGTATGTTCTGAAGGATTTAAACAGATACAGAGTATCTGATAACAGAAGTGCATTTGCTAGAGAACCAAGGGTTGTTCAGTGGAGAGATCTGGCATGTTCCTTTTTGGGCAAAACTATGGAAACTTCTAGACTTTGGCTGCATATAGGACAGACTTATTCAGGAGAAAAGATGGCCGTTACAAACTCCCTCAAAGGGCAAGACCTTTGTGTTAGGAAAAAGCAAACACTGACCAGAAGGCTGACAGCTCTTTGACAGTTCATCTCCCACAGACTATTCACTAGATTTTTTTTAAATCCGCAAGTGTATGCAAAACATCTGTAGGGCTGAAAATGTGAAACAGGAACAGAGAGGGGCAGCAGCTTGTCTGCAGGTGGTCCGTATCTTTGGTTTGTAAGGTTTTGTGCTAATAATGTAATAGGTGTTCGCCGTCTTTTGGAGGTGATTTCTACCTTCAAAGGACCACACTTTTTTAATGAGCTAAATTCTCTGGTTTTATACAGCCCACCGACAACATTGACTACTCTTCTCCCTCCCCAGCTGCACTCACTTTTTGCTCCTGATATCCAACAGGGAGAGCTGTTGTACAGCAGCTATTATCTGGTAACAGCAGCTCAAACCTCCACCTTCTCACCCCTCACTACTTTGGCAGTGGCATCCTATGTGTTATACATACCAATGTAAAAATCAAAAGTGCAGTGACCTTAAGGTTTGTGTAAAATACACTGAACTTGATATAGAAATAAACAACAGAAAGAAGAAGTCATGTTTATAGTGGAGTAAACAAAACCTTCAATTTTTAATTCAGTTAAATCTGCTGCAGAACTTT
Source organism: Cygnus olor (assembly GCF_009769625.2). Lineage (NCBI taxonomy): Eukaryota > Metazoa > Chordata > Aves > Anseriformes > Anatidae > Cygnus > Cygnus olor. The sequence goes on from NC_049179.1 coordinate 11,928,860, forward strand.
CCACTTCACCATCCCAGAATATCACAGAAAGCAAAGGGCCCTGCAGTATGATTAAAGTTCAATTTGTCACACAGTGCAGGACCACAGTTGTCTTTATATTATACGATTACACTTTAATCACCAGCTGAGAAACTTTCTAGCTCCACCAAAACCAGGACCTTCCATCATCACTCATACAGTGTTTACATAGATAAGAAGTCTTCAAAGAAAATAAGAAAGATAAGGAGGAATAGAAGTGAAACCCATTTACCTGATATCCAGTAAACTTTACTCCAGGGTTGTTTTCTATTTCCCACAGGCCTTCATTAAATCCTTTTCGTTTGTTCGACTTCCCAAACTTATCTTTATATTCTTTATATGGGAAGAGGTCTTTGGGCCCCAGGAACGCACTGCGTTTTAACAAAGGTAGCATTCAAAAAAGGACTTAAATTCCTCCTCTTCAAATTAAAAACATTAACAGTGCAAATGTTTTTCCCTATTCTTCTGCTCATTCCATCATTGTGTTTTTCATTTTTATTTATTTATTTATTTATTTACCACTGGCTTTGAGTTACTGCTGTGAGTCTGATTTTATGGATTGGCTCACCATTCCAATGTTTGATGTTGCAAAACCATGCTGTGTCTCTCTAGAAACAACTAAAACGAGTCTCATTTATTATATTAACTACTGCTGGGAACTGGCACTTGAACAGTTTATGAAAGGGATTATATGACGTAATTGCCTGCAACAGCAATGGACCAAACTTCCAATCCTATGTGTTACAAATCCAGAAAGGCCTAAAAATAATACCATATGAAAAGCTAAAGCATTTAAGGAATGCCCAGAACCCATGAGCAGAAAACTTATCCCTTGTACCACTACACAGAAAAAGCAGTGGCACTTAGTATTATTTATACTGTAAGCCTGGGAGCATCTTCCATGGATTAAGCCCCCCACATACTAGATTCTGTGCAAACACAATAAAAATGTTCTCTTTCCCAAAACTCTTATAATTTCATATAAGACAAGAAACAATGGGTGAGTATAGGCAGATGAGTAATACAAGGAAACAATGAGACACAGGGTGCTTGTGGCCAAATTGGTTTTTAGACAGCACAGCAAAGCAGGGATTTTGTGCTCTGCCGCTGCATGTCAGCTACGCACTGCACCAACTAATTTCAAGCACAGGCACCATAATGCAGGGAAAAATAATAATAACAAAAAAGACTGGTCATTTATCCTACTTTTACATAATTTACAGTAAAGTTCTATGTTCTTATGTAAAACTGAAGAAAGTATAATTTCCTTTTCACTGTCTGTCTATATCTGGTGTGTTTACTATGCTCTGTATCACAGTACTGGGATGCCTAATCATACGTTAAATTAAAAACAGTGAAGGCAAAAAAAAACAACAATACTTCATTCTCACATGGAAGATTCCATGTCACCAATGACCAGAGCTGAGCATGTCACATTGTCCCTCACTATAATCACCGCCCTACTTTCCTGATGATCTCTGCAATTGAAGTTAACTCTGTGGCCTCTACTGTCACAGGATCTCAGAGCTCCACCTCTCAAAATGCATTTATTCTCATAACATCATCGCGAGATAGGGAAGTTGCCCATTCTTGCACATGAGCTTCTGAGGCACAGAGATCTGCCCAAGATCAACAAGAACAGTTCTAACACAAACAACAAAGGAAAACCTTATGAAATTTACCGGGACCTACCTTAATTTAGCTCAACAGTAAAGCATGGAAATGTTTCTACAGTCTTTTATGTATGGTAAACACTGAAGAAGCGTCCACTTCTTTGAAATACATTCATTGCCACTGGGAGAGTATAACAGTTTTCACTACTCTGCTATAAAACTCATAAGCTGCAATCTACAGTTCATTTTTAGCAGTTATGCTTCTTAAATTATTAAGGTAGTAAGTATGAAATGCTTTCCTGTGTCAGATGTTATAGTCAGATCACAGGCTAATAAAATCCAAAACAGAAGAGATTAGCAGTCTGGGATTCATTCATTTCAGAATAATAGTGGTCAGATTTCTTTTTCTCAAAATGTTTCTAAGAAAAATGTTTTCATTGAGAAAAAATAAAATTACATTTTGGTTTCTGATTTTGAGGCATCGTAAGTTTATTTTAGCTTATCCTTATTCTTTTTAGATTATTACATGACGACAGTAGCAGTAGATCACAATATATCAAAATATCAGACTTTCATTGCAGCAACAGTAGGAAATATTTTAACTAGAAGAGAGGCTATTTTGATGTTGATGAAGCAGAAGCTGTCCTTAAAGATTTTAAAAATGAAACACGATGCATGAGCTATGGGCCTTATTATGTTCTGGAAAAACATTTAAATTCAAAAACAATAATTTGTGGATAAAACTTCAAACCTCTAAAACTGAATTTAAAATGTTATCAGAATTTCATTTTTTCATGTTTCCATTTCTTAAGGAATTCTAGAAAATATGTTGCCTGCAAGTGGGGAAGGAAAAGCTTTAAAATGTAAACATTTCATGCAAAATGGAATGGAAATTATGATTTAAAAAAACAGAACAAAAAAAAACTAGCTCAGACACAATTTAAAATAGACTAGAGGCTGGTTAAATTGTAATGTTGAAAGTCTGTACTTTGTAGCAATTACTATGAGACCTAACTTACTTACCCTCTCTGTTCTGATCCCTTCTCTCCCTACGAGGTCAGCCAGCTCTGTTCTTCCATCACTTCTGAGAGCTCTATCCTACAATATCCCCAGCACAAATCTCAAAGGAATGCATACATTTCAAAGCTATGTGAGGCTTGCGTGAGACTCCGGGGTCTGCTTCCTTTCATTTTACCAACTACTAAGCGAGTTCTCATATAGGACAAGAACCCAAACATGCCCGAATGCAACAGGCCGGTCTCTGCTATTATGTATACCCAAGTATAAAAGTTTTGTCCCTGCATCTCAGTTCACGTGGTCCTGTAACAAATTTATGCCAACACTACAAGAAACACAGAAACTGATTAGTATTTATCCTTAGACCATGGTATAACATCCACACAGCAGCATTCATGCCTACTTTCAGGTTTCACTCTTGTATGTTAACACAAATAAGCTAGGCTCTTAGGACCTCTCTCTAGTCTCCCAGTGGCTTCAGGTAGGATTTGTTACAATAAAATCTGTGGAGATGACATTAGCTGAAGTGGAAGAAGACATTTCAAAGATCGTGTTCATTCACTTACGTTTCATGAGTCCCGAAAAAGAAGATGGGGTATTTATTTGCTGGAGGCTTCACAGCTCCTTCAGGGAGTTCATCAATCTGTAGGACAGAAATGGACACAGGATTACTACAGATGTGGTGCCCCTCATCCCAGAATCCCTGCCAAGCCACGGGAGCGCTGGAACAGGTACCCCGCATCCCCGGGGGGACCCCTGTGTGCAGCGGTGAGAAGGGGAGACGGCTGTTGGTTTTCAGGCAGGCCAGTCAGCATACTTAGTATCAACAAATGTCAGCATATGGCAGAAACACTTCAGGGAGACACCAGAAGACCAACGAGCAGACAAAAAGTTTTGTTGATTTCATTTCATGGCCATTATAACACATGAAGGCAATAAAATCAAGCCCGCTTAATTTAAGTGTTAAACTTGGATACTGCCTCATCAAAGGCACCGAAGCCCAGAGGGTAACGCTGTCTGTCTCACATGGGCACCTAAATAACTTCTGTAATAAATGGGGAACAGATGGCATCTCTGAGACTCCGGAGCAGGAAAACCAGACCAGCTCACACTGGTGCTTCCTGGTGGTCGTGGTGTTACCCAACGTAAAATGTGTAACGCACACCAGGAGGAGGGTCTGGCATGCTCCTTCCCCTGGCATGTCCTAACAACTGCTTTAGGCCACCATTTCCGCTGTGTGCTCCACCTCTTCTTTCAAGTTTTCTCCCTGTCCTCGTATTTCTCGAGATACGGCTGCACAGCAGCTAAGGGAAGGGTGGCAAGGATGCTCTCCTGAGAAACAGCAAGGAACTGGGACTGGGACAATGCCCCCGGCTCAGAAACGCCTGGACTCCAGACTTGTGCCTTTGAGCAAGGGCACTGATCACAAGGCCCAGGTAGGCCCAGGGCTCGGTCTTGTCCATACCCATTTCAGTCTTCTGTGACAGAGTAACAGAGCCCAGGTGCCTGCCCACATCAACCAGAAACACAGAGCAGCTTTACATAAGATCTGAATGCCTGCCTTACCAAAAACGGCACTTTGGAGCATACGTGGGCGTCTAAAACTAAGTGTCCAGAGAACTCTCTGACTAAGAAAAGAGAGCCTAATGAATCCAGACAACTACAGGGCAACACCGGAGAGCAGGTGAATGGCTTGCTGCCTCTCAGGCAACTCGGTCTCAACATAAGCACATTGAATCCTGCCAAATGTCACTGGAATTGAAAGCTAGGTGCTGACATACCAGTGCTATAAGAAATCTGCTCTTCAGTGCAGCAAGGAGAGGCAACCTGCATGTTTTCACTCAGGCCAGGCCCACATGTGCTTTCCTTCTCTCTTCCTGCCGAAGGACCCCAAACACTGAATTCTTGTTGATTAATAAACACCAGATTGTTTTCAAAGGATGTTCTCTTTCACTGTAAAGCATCTGCTGGCTACGTAGCTCTCAAAGGAGCATGAGCTCTGATACCAATTCAAGTCCATTTGGACTTGCTGAAAGGACGCCAGTAGGGGACGGTGAAAACAGAGACACATTTGGAGCATCACAGGCCTCCTTTCTGCGAAAGAAATGGGTGCCTAGTGCCTAGGCAGACTATTCTCTGAGTTATGCCTAAATCGGGGGCTGTACAAGCACTCCCAGACCATCCCCTGTCCCTTTCCTGAGGCATGACCCAGGAGTGCAGCAGCTGCCACCCAGCAGTGGGTGGCAGGGCCCTGTCACTGTGCTGGCATGGGCTGCAGGAGACGATCCGTGCCTTGTGGGCAAGGCAGCTACACACCTTCTTTCATGTAACAAAGCCAAGGAATTAATAAATAAAAGGAGAATTTAAAAGCATATAAAGGGAAGATACACACTGGTGGAAGATGGAAGCTTGCATTTGGTTTTAGTTCAGCTGTGTGTAAGCAGGAACAGGAACAACACAACAAGCTGTTCGGGGTCCTCTTCATCACCAGGAGTATCCAGGGGTAAGAGTGCCAAAGACATTTTCCCAGAACTCATTATTTTCTGACATTCACTATTTGTTTTTAAGTAAGTGCCCATAATGTGATTATTGGCTCAGTAATTCATGATTTAAATACAGGTATTAGACTGTAACGGTGAAAGAAAGTATGAAGGGGAAAACACTGCAGCTCACTTTACAAGCTGATAGCAAATCAGGGAGATAATGCATCCCACTCTATAATACAACATATGCTTGCTTAAAGCTGGAAGTATCTACATTTTGGACCAACAAAGGCTATGCTGGCAGTTTACCAAGTACTGGGGTAATACACCTCAACTGTCTGAATGCCATAGCTGTCTTCCCCTTCATTATGACAAGGATGATGTCCAAAGAGAGACAAGATCCCAGAAAAATGTGGACTCCTGTGACCGAGACAAACAATGTCTGCTGGGACTAGACTGAGAATCTCATTTGGTTGCTTGAAATATGGAGCCAGCTCTGGGCTGCATTACAGAACAGCGCAGTCCAGTTACTGTCTCAGCCCTTTAAGAATTTCTCATGAAATAAAGCTAACAGCTGTAAATGATCAGTAATGCGGAGGAATGAAGACACGCTTAGCAGGGAATGCTGACCAGAAGGGAATGGGGATCTTAGATCGCACAACGTGCTACGCTCCAAAGCAGTGAGGATCTTCTCCTAAGCAACGTCCCAAGTGCAGTTAAGGCCCATGTCATATTCCCAGCAACTCCGACCGCTAGCTAAGGAGCAGCACCAAACACAGTAAAGGACAGCACAGGCATCTGTCACGCAGCTCACCTGCTCCCCATTTTGTGGCATATTTCTTTATTCATCCGAGTACCCTCCTTGACTATGTATCATCGCAGGAAACCATAAAAAAGCTTTTCATAGCTTTTGAAAGTTGGCATAGACATACAAACACATGCAGTATAAATCTGCATTAAACAGCTCAAGGATAGGCTGATAATGCTCCCACTCTAACATTGCACTGTGCAGCTGAGGTCAAGACTTGTCCTGCCTTTGCTGATTTTGCTGCGAGCTCCCCAGCTCTCAGGCTTATGTCTTTAGTATCATAATGAGGTCAAAAGATGAAGCGACAATGTTATCTGATAGCATTTTAAATCTGTGGCAAGAACTCTAGGGAATTTAGGGAAGGATGAGACCCTTTCTGCCATTAGGAAAGATCTCTTCTCTTTTTGCCTGTTTCACCAGAATCCCTGCATTAGAGACCAGGAGAAGCGAGCTTTGCACACCCCATCCATTCCCAGCAAAACCACTTTAGCCCTCCACGAACACTGAGGCTCTAAGTGCTTATTTAGCTGCAGAACAACCCCAGCACTCCTTGATGATTGCTGCTGTTTTGTAGTAATGGAAAGCAAGCAGTACAAGCAACCATACTGCAGCCCCCTGCTGCTGTACTCGGTCACAAATTATTCCCATCCTACAACATGTTTTAGTTAAATATGCTGAAGATTTGGATCTGATATTTTTCCCCATATCAGCAAGATCAAAGGCGGAGAGGGAGGGAGGGAGAGAAACGGAGCTGGCGCGTGAGCACAAGAGCGAGGAAAGCATCACTGCTTCGAACCAGGAACAAAAGAGATAAGTGCACCCATACTAGGGCACAGTGTTGTAGTCACAGAAACCTCACTAATGACTAAAGCATCTGTCTATCGGAGAGCCAGACTGCTACTGCATTTTGCTCCTGGAAGGAAACAAACAGATTCTAAAGTGCCCGTTATAACCTGCAATCAAACAGGAGATTCATCCCCTCCTGAAGCAGAGCAGACAGTGGGCTGGAGCTTGCTGCCACAGAAATCAGGGAGAGCAGTGCATGGCGTGCAAATCTGATATGTGCATCAGCAACATCATGGGCAGCCGCTTCAATTATGGCTAAAATTAAAGCAGGTGGTTTCAGATTTCGAGTTTTATCCCCTTTACTCCCATTGCTGTCATCTGCTTAATGAATAACAATTGCTTTCTTTTTGCACAACCTCAGCAGAGCTGCACTTCCCAGCATTTGTTTGCCAACCGAGCAGCAGAGCTTTAAAGACGTAACTGTGCTTTTTTTTTTCTTTTTTTTTTTTTCAGTAAACAAATGCCAGGCTTCTAGGGTCAGGAATGCTGAACAGAAAATTCAGCCTGGACCTCTCAAACGAGAGCAGGGCTTTATCAAATGGTGTTGCTAGGGACTACCGATGGGGAAGCAAGAAATCTGCCTACTTACATTGCAGTTTACAGGCTAGCATGTAAAAAGCAGCATGAATATTTTGCTCTCAGTGGTGCTGAGCAATTGCTGACTTCTCAGGCAGTGTCTCCAACTGGTTCTCCCGGGGTTGGGTTTGGCAGCCCTCGTACTGCAGCCCCTTCCTCCCATAGTGGCTGTGCTGCGGTGAGGGAGCCTGCGGAGCGAGGCGCTGGCTGGGTGGGTCGGGCTGGGGCTGCAGATCTGTAGCCCTGCAAGGAAGGCAGCGCGGAGCTGCCCTCCGAGAAAAACGGGGGCTCCCAGAAGCACAAATCTTCCCCGTGCCTGCCTGTGGGATAAGGCAGCGTTTTCCAGGCAGGCGGAGGAACTCCCTGGGAGGGCTGGTGCAGAAGCAGAGGAGGCTGCACCCGCTCCTGGGTGTTCTGCTCTGCAGAGCTCTACATTCCCCGCAAAATGGGAAACATGTCTCTCGGAGACACGCAGAGAGAAACGGCAAGCCTAGTCTCTGTTTGTCTACGGCAAGCAGCTTTCTGCGGAGGTTTATGTTACTGCAGCAGTCACAACAAGGGCAGCGCTGCCCGCCGCAGCTGAAGGGCATCCCAGATGCGTCCATCTCCTTTCACATGGAGGGACAGCAGGTGTCATGTTGTACGGCCAGCACACAACCTCTGTGCTGCGGGTATGCTGCTGTTCAGAAGCAGGACTTCCAGGCTATCGGGGTGGCTTTTGGACCACAGCAGTTCCCAGACCTTGCTCCATTATGCTCCAACACAATTCTACATTGACAAAAACCCACATATTGTGCAAAAATACCTATCAGCTTCACATGCACAGACAAGAAAGCTTTACTTCAGCATGCAGAGATGCTTATGTGGGCACTAAAACCACAAGAACAAGTCCTTTTATTTTGCAAAAGGAGGGAATTAAAACTGCAGCGCAGTAATCACTGATTGTTTTGACATACTGTAAATGCCTTTGATTGGCAAAAGCACACAGAAGCATTGCAGAGATCTGTATCTCCCCCTGAAATCCCTGGAGTCACTGCACAGCAGTCAAGCAAAGGCCTATAGTATTTTTGCTGGAAAGTGGTTCAAGTTGCTTATTATTGCCCAACACATACAAACAGCTTGATCTTCTGCAGTTAGCTTATTAGCACAGCTCTAAATGGATAAAAGCAATACTCTTCAAAATACATTATTAAAATAGGGTATTTTGCTTTTCTATAACGTGTCATTTTTATTCACGTCGATTTAATATACTTTTTAATAGCTAGTGCTACTGGGAGTTAGCAGTACGGCAGTATCTTTCCTAAACCATTGTTTAAAATACAGCTCTGCAAAAATGTGAAATATTAATTTTTTTCCCCAGAGGATCCTAAAATGAAAAAAAAAATCCAACCTTCTCCAACCTAAAAACTGTGACTCAGATCCTGTAGTACTTAAATTGAACAACAATCCAACTAAAGCTGGTTGGAGACTGCAGAATTTCACTCTCATTTATCAGTACTACGAGATATTTGAAGCAGAGCACAACTCTTTTCCTGATGTACATCATACACTAGAACTCCTGGTGTGGAATGCTGGCATATGCACTTTTTCACCCATTAAAAAAGATAACTCTGTGAAGGGTGAGACTAGAAGCGGAATCCAACTTAATAAGGTGGAATTGCACAGCTACAAAAGTAAAAATTAAAAAAGTCTCTGGGCATGGAAGAGTGCCACCAGCAAAAACAAAAAGCAAAACAAGATTAAAAACAGCAGAGCATACTTTTGAGCACTGCTGAAAATGGCTGAAGGGTATCCTGCAGACAGCCAGAAATGACAATATAAAGACATCAATCCTTTTTTCCTGTGCATGCTCAGGACCTCATCAAGATAGAAGACAATGAAGGGTTAGTTGGAGTCCAAACAATGCTGGCAGGCAATGTCTCACTAGGAAAGATCAGCAGTCCTGCAGCTGAGTTCAGCCCCTTTACGTCCCTAATTAGCAGCATATTTTTTAAGACAGAAAGTTGAAATACACTTTCTGCAGAGCTGCTTTCATCTTCAGTATGAAAATGGGGCCAAAGCTTAGTTCTGCATGACTAGTATCTATATGCATGACTTCGTAGATAACCAGCCTATTCATGTGATTCGAGCCCTCTGTCAGCTTGCATGGTTGGGACTGAAGGATGCCAGAGGAGCGGACTGGGGAGCTGCCTCTGCCACTGGCCTCTGGGCTGCCCTTGGCCACATCACTGCACCTCCTTCGCTCTCATTTTACAAATGGGGACGATGGTACAGTTCTTCCTATAAAGCAGATGAAGTCCAGAGATGAAAAGCTAGGTATTACTAATAACAAACACTTTCAGCTTTGTTGGATGAAGATTTCAGGTTATCAAGCTGCAATCCTCCCAGTCAGTGACCACACACCAAAGTTGGACTGTTGCAAAACTGCTCCATTTTCTCCAAATGAAATGTTTCCCTGCCACTTTCAGTGAAGCAATAGTGCTAGTATTAGGATGTTTTTTTTCCAGGCTGTTTCGTAAGGAAAGGATAGGATGTGATCACACTATTTTCAGTCAAACTCTCACCTGCAGTAACTTAGGAACACGTCAGCTCATTTTGCCACATCAGACAAAGAAGAAAGACCAGAGATATTAAGTTTCCTCATGTTTTGTGATAAACAAGCTGTCCATCCGAAGATGGACAGACCAGTAGCCCATATGCTGAGAGACAGCTTGCAATGCAAGCTTAACCGCAACACTAGACAACAGGGAATCCACATAAAGGCAAGCCAGAGAAAAATAATCTTCTTAAGTTTCATGGCTCACAAATTTACTTTTTTATTTGTGGATAGGTGGTGAGAGGTTGTTCCTTTTCAACAAATATTGCCAGCTCTGAGGCATTCTGTGTTTACTTCTTTAAGTAAATTATTTCTCGGGTATCAAAATACTGTTTGCAACGTACATTCACCTGAGCAAACCACAGTGAGCGCACTAACACCAAATTAAAGCACGTTCTGATGACAAAATTTGGTTATCCTACTTTATCATCTTACTACAAATATTTTTGTCCTGAAATATTAGAAGTGTGCAAGAAATGCACATACAAAACTGTGTTTGGAAGGCATACAGCAAATAAACACTGATTAAACAGTCAAGACATCAACACATGAGAAATTTTAGGGACTGCACATTCACAAACACCATATTTCTCTCTTGCCACTCTGTTCTTGTAAGCCAAAGGGACACTAAAATCATACCATTTTCCTCCCCAAAGTGCTCGGATGAATCCTGCCACCTGTCATATCAGATCTGTTAGAAAGAGTGGATGAACGGTACAAGAACACGAAAGACTGATGAATATTTTGGGGCCTTCCAATTTTTATACTGGAATTTTACTCTTTCATTGATGGTTTTTGTTTTTCAGGAAAAATGTTGTATTCATGCGATAGAATGTTTTGGCCAGTCGACTTCATCAAAATCTTTTCAGTCGGATGCAGCCTGCCTGGGACACTGACATTTGGTCAAATACACACAACCAGTTTTTATACTCAAGGCTCATCTGCTTCACATATCCGAAGATCCATTCTTCACCGCTCAAGCTGTTATTAAAAGAAGTGTTGCTGGTTCTTATATTGACACACTTAAAGCCAAAAGGTAAGCAAATTTCTGGAAGACTGCAATCTCCAGACTTGGCTGGCTTAATTTACTATTTCTCTTCCAATGCAATTTACTTCCCTAAAAAGTCAGTTAAAAAAATTGGAACGGCACAAAACTTCCAGGCTGAAGAACACCAAGAGCTGTTCTGCAGGATTTGGACCAGCTTCCCACAAAGTACACAAACCCTGTTGACACAATGGCTTGCAGCTAGAATTGTTGTGAGTAAGGAAATCTGATCGATGGAGACTGCAGGTGCGAACCTTCAGTTTACGAAGGGTGGACACAAAGATCCGAGGCGCAGAAGGGAACGACCTCACTTGCTGCTTCACTTGATGCAGCTAGAAGGCTCCTGCTAGGGAGGTTCCAAGTTTGACACTTTGGAGGCTGCGACCATTAAGCTGGGCCTTTGGGAACAGAAAAACCTCCTGCTTGTGTACTCTGTGACCTGTTTTGTTAGCCTTACTTGCAGCTAAGGATTATATCAGGGGACCAAAATGCTCCTTATCACTGAACAAGTGCATTCAGACTGTGACTCCTCAGCAGCACAAAGGTCTAAATCCAGATTTTGGCGCTATGGGATGAGTAATAATCACCAAATATCATCAGCACCCAGGCCAATTATTTTGTTGTGACGCAAATCACATGTACAACAACATGTGCTCCGTCTAGGGAGAACGAGAAACCATGAAATCTAATTGCAGAGCCAATGAAATAGAGTGACTTGCAATAATTTTTCATTCAAAGTCAGGATTTCCTGTTTACTCCGCTGACAAACTGCAAATTCATACCTGCAGAAGAGCTCGGAATTTGTAAAAAGCCTTGGGTTGCTATAAACTGAACAACTGTCTGTGAATAATTGTCGTCATTAAGCCCCAGCCTTAGCCCCATCTATGGTGCAAGCCAACCGATGAAACTAACAGCCTGTTTTGCTAACTAACATGCAACTTCTGCCTGGGTCGGCTGGGTCACTGAAACAACTGGGCTTTTTTTTTGAAGAAGAGATTCATGCAGTCACAGTGGTCTCTGTGCAGCAGTCAGGCCCAAACTTGGTATTTTTACTGGGCTTGCTTTGATTCTGCTGTCATTACGGTGTCAAATACCCTCTCTGCAAAGTCCCTCAGTCTAGGTTAAACTCTCAGGAATTTTAATCTGTCTGCCTAGAGAGAGATAGGAATGAGCTTTTCCAAGCCAAGTCATACTCCTTCCCACCTGCCTGTTTTTTCTGCTTCCAAAACCTCAGAATGACAGTTTTCATTTAGCCTTCATTTAGATTCAACCAAAAACGTAATGTTGCTTATATTTACTTAGATACTCCCTAAAAAATTAACAACCTTGTTTATCAAAATGAACATTTTCCTCAAAAAACAAAACAAAACAAAACAACCCTCAAGCAGCAGCCTAGAGGAATGAAACTCTTTGCATTAAAATATTTGAAGCACTCCCACATGTACACATGGACCTAGGAATTTAAATCCTAATTGCTAAGCCAGATTAGAAAAAAATCACTCAAATGCAATAACGAAAACGTGAAAGACAAAAAGATGTATTTTTTTTGAGCTGTAAGTGGCATTAACATCAGAGACAAGTGGGATGTATCAGTATGGTAGTGACCAGACTTGTAGGGTGGCATGCCCATTATTTTAAAAAATACGCTTATTTAACAATTTCACATCAGTAACCCTAAATACGAGTTTTAAGCATGCGAGTACTCTCTTTGATTTAGATTTTAATCTCTACTTATTAATTATGGGCTTGAATTTGCCTACATGTTTACATACTTGTAGGTTTAAGACTTACTTTGGAACATCCTCTCTTTCTATCCAGTAAGTTAACTTGAATTTGTTGATGAGGTACGTGTCAGTATTTTGTGTTACCTTTAAATGACTTCTCATGAACATGAGTTACCTACAAAAGCCAGTGACTCAGGAGCAGTTGTATTACGGAAGTTACAAAGTTTACTCCAGAAATCTGCTTTCTTCCAAAAGCTTCTGATTTTCTCTTACTTTCCTTCTCCAAACACCACCAGGGCTTCTGGCCATTACTCTGTCTCATTTCTGTAACTGACTTTGAGGGGCAACCAGAGGATTAATTTTAAAGGAGCAGTGATTTTTAAAGGATACAGGCTGTCAGGGGCAAATTGCGTGTGTGGAACGGTAATAGCTGTTTTCCCGCATACATTAATACTAAATTTTTAAAACACTCTTTACCTCTAAATCGGGAATAGCATCCATACTGAGCAAGGAAGCTTAGCACTCTCCATTGGCAGCTCGGCAAAAAAAATCCATGTTTTACATCAGGTTACCATTTTGTTTTATAAAGCAGCTGTAAAGAAACAGCGTATTATTCTGACTCATCTTGTGCAAATAACTAGGAAAAGGCAATTACACAGAGAAGAGAACTTGGTTAATGAGACACATATCTGGAACTGGGGAGGACATTAGGGAACACTAAACACACAGATTTATCCTGGGATCCAGGTACTGTGTTTACATACACCTCATACAAATCAGTGAAATACAGTCATAAGGCTTTCAGGCCGGTATTCAACATTTTAATTTTAGGTATCACTTGCTTTTACTTTTTAAAGCATTGGTGATGACACGTGACATGTCCAAACCATCTTTCACAGCCAAAGAGTTTTAGCTCGCACTGCTCATGCTTTTAATCCTGAAGATCCCCAGCTCAATCTCACAGGCACCGCGCATGATGGCAGCCCTTTTCAATAAAATCTGTCATGCAGACAGCAAACTTTTGGCTGTAGAGATGACTCTGACACCCCTGTTACTACACCAGGTCAAGTGTATTGCGGACTTTTGACAAAGAAGTAAACTAACATCTTCATCTAGCAGCAAATGTTTTGAAAAAGTAAAAGCTTCTTGTTAAAAAATTGGTCCCCTTGCTCCCACATCTACTGAAGAAGCTGCCGTTCTTCTTAACATATTGCCACTAAAATCTTTATTATTATGGGCTTCTAAAAACTTAACAGCTAGGAGCTGATCCTGGAAGCATAGCTGGGCACGCAGTTGGCACCATAAACAAAGTCTTTGCCTTTGTATGATCAGATCCCATCCAGCACAATAGCACAGCAATTATACACACAGGTGAATCCACTCATTCGTAAGGCGGGAGATGGCACAAAGCATCTTGCAGAAGACAAGGAGAAAGCACTCACAGCGTTTTAATGCTGAAGAGCCCTGTCTGACAACTGCGTCTTCTCTAATCTGCGTTCATCTTTTAACATGGAATCCTTGTCATTTTACCAGAAGCACCAATTCAGAAAAACCTGCTCAGAAAACTGACCTGCTCCCTTAACAGCAATGAAAAGCTCCAAAGCAGTGTCTCTCAAACAAACACAGAGAAAACAAAACATTAACAGACAGGACAGGCTTATTACCAGTGATAAATCATCGCAGACATTAAAATTCTAGCCACGAGGCTTAATAACTTTATGCTACCTTCTTCTAAAGGCTGTTATACAAATACTGACTGTGACAAAGAAAAATAAAGTTTGCAGAAGAGGAAGATTTTGAAAAATAACTCCTGATAAAAAGCAGCAAAAGCAAGTACCTGAAAATGTGAACATGTGTGAGTCACCTGATCCAGACACCATACGAAAAGAATTATCTGTTGAGTTTGCTGCACCGCTAATATCTTTCAAAAGCCCTGGTATTTGGAGAGGCACTGCAGTATGGAATGTCATCTTTTATTTTTTAACTTTTTTAAGATGAACGCCTGCCTTCTCCCTCAGGCTACGGTCCTACTTTGTGTTTCTACAGGCAGGGCACCACAGATGTAAGCGGTTTTACTGAAATCAAGGAATCTTTATGCAGTTAAACTCGTTCGCTTGCTTTGGGACATGGTCTTTACAGAGCAAACTGATGGGACAGGCATCATCTTCCTTCCGCTCTGCTGTAACAACCACGGCAGTAAGCCTCCAGCCCTGCAGCTGGATCTGCTCGGGCACAAAACACTCGGGACGCCCAGCAGGAGCCTGCCAGTGGGTAAGGGGACGTAGTGCTATCGGTACGGTGCTAACATCCCAGGGACCTCCATCTCACAAACACTTCCACAATAATGGAATAACCCTGAATGAGCACTCCTCACCGCATCCCAGATAGCTGTGCTTCAAGAAGTCCTTGTAGAAATACTAATGCACGTTGGCTCAGATGGCAAGAAGGATATCTGGGCTGAAACCCAACGAGCAAGTGATTAGTTTAAGCAAACGATGACAAAAGACGCCACCACAGCATGGCACAGTGCCTGGCACGAGACGCCTTGCTTGGGTTGTATTCCTTGTCCGGATCTGCCTCACCTAACGCCTGCCGTGCTCTGGAAGAGGCGTTGCAGGACAGCACGCCAGGAGCCTTTGCAAGCATTGAGACCAAGGTACTCTCCTTTGCTCCTGTGCGTGTGTGGATAAACATGCAGTCACTCCGCTGAAATCAGCAGCGGCAAAACGGATACGACAAATGACTCACAGAGCCCTAGGTCTGTGAGAAATACGAGCCGCAAGTAACCCAAAATTTAGTTTGCAAAAGGAAAAAGCTAACACATCTGGGAAAAAAGGATTGGCAACGTAAGAGAGAGAAAGCTGGAAGCAGCAATACTACAGGAAGCCAACAGTGGACCACAAGTTGCACTCAAACAGCCAACGTGCTGCAAAGGTCAAGGCAATACGCAGAAATCCCCACATGCGAACACACATCCTGCCAGGGGGCTGGCAGACAGCCCTCACGTGGTGTGACTGCGCCCAGGAAAACTGCTCGGCCCCGTGCGGGACCGCCGTGAGGGCTGCTCAGCAGTTGCAGGAAGCTCATGAAAACGCACACACGTTTACGTCAGCGCTGCGCGAAACCAATCAGTGGGGCTGGAAGGCTTGATTTACATACATTAATTAATAATAAATGGTCTCCCAAGGAAGAAAGGCCACGCATGGGCAGCCTCGCCTCTGCTGGGAGGTGCAAAGCCCACCCCTCTGCCCCTGCTGGTCAGGAACCCCTCACCCATTGCCCTTGGGTGGCCTCTGCACCAGCAGTGGGACCCGAAGGCAAAACTCCTCGAGAAGGGGAAGGATGCAAGGCTCCTTTTGAGGCACAGAGCTCTGCCTTCCGGCATCATCTTAGGCTGCTCTGTCAGGATGGCGAACCTGTGACACGTGCTAATTTAAATGCCACTTGATCAGCGCTTTCTTCCCTTCCTCTCCACGGAAGACACTGATATGTGCCATAGGAAAGACAAACCGTAAGTGCCCAGGGGTGAAAGTTTTCCCAAAGGATAGGTGGAGGCGGAGCTGGAAGAACTGCCTCCTGGTTACCAAACAATAGGTTAGGGACTTGGGCAACAGCCAGGGGCCGAAACCTAGATTCCTGATTTGTCTGTTTTTCTCAGGCTGAGGAGACACCAGCTGAGGAAGACACCCTGTCCTCCAGAATACAGACGGGGTTGGCTCACAGGATCCCTTTCAGGGAGGCTTGAACACTGTGCTATGTAAGATTCACAGTGCTGAGAGAAAATGGCAAAAAAGAGCTGCCTGAATCCAATGACTTTCTATGCAGAATGCATAAGCACATCAGGGGAAGGACCGTAACCCCACAATTGTTCTTTGCAACCATAGCAGTTGCTCCTCCATTTGCACTTTCCTGCTCCTCCCACCTAGATTGCATCTCCAGCCTATATGCTACATATCTCTGTAAGGTCACTCCCTAAATTATTATCAAGTTTCAATATATACTTTATTTATACATTTTATAATCCGATTTGATATGGGATTGATTCCCAGAAATGATTTGCATTACTGCGCAATTGTGTCTTGAGCTCTCCCAGACTTACTTCTACTCACTGCCTCTGCATGGGTTTACTTCTGCTACACGTTGCTTCACAGGTAGGTGCTTTCCGAGCCTGACAAGTACAAAATTATTGACTCTTAAGACTTACACGCTGTTTTCTAGCTGACATCAGTGACACCAGTGATCCTGCAAGGTCCCTACACAGTCTGGAATCTTTTCCCTCCTCCCTAGCCCTACTTACTCTGCTGGATGTAGGATGCTTTGTTAGCTGATCGTCTTAAAGAAATTCTTTGGCGTATGACATTCCTTGCTCTGTTTTTCCTCTTTTGTTACATGATGCCTTCTATTCAAACAGCCAAACTAGAGCTGGCAAATGGCCTCTCTAGGTTTTTTACACTTTGCTGCAAGGCAAAATAAACAGTTGTTTCCAGTTTGCATTTTCAGGGCTACAGATGTATGTTAATTATCCTTTCAGTCTGCTGATGGAAAACTGAAAGAGGTTTAAACGTATTTTTCTAAGGCAGACACCAAACTCTCTGGACACCTGTCCCTTCTAACTTTGGGCTTTGTGCTTCTCAGAGCACAGTACAATCTCTCCTCCTTTTATGTTGACTCTAAAGGCACTTTCAGATTTCAGCAGGGGTTTACAAAAGGCCAGGAGATGGGGATTAAATCTTGCTAAAATTCGAGAACTTTATGTGTCTTTTCAGAGCAGCAGTGATGTGGAAAGTACTATTTGGATTGACCTGGGACCATTTGAAGGATGGGGAACTTCAGAACAGGGCAACAGGAACAATATCATAACATGGGAAGTTCATTCTCTTGTTAAGATGCTGTACTATTTAATCAACTATCTTACCTTCCTTTTGTTTTCAGGAACAATGAAATGAAATGAAATGAAATGAAATGAAATAGCCAGGTCTTATATATTCTTTAGGTAAAAATATATATTATCAAGACCATCTTGTCAAACAGTCCAAGTAGAAGAACGAAGAACTGGAAATGAAACTGCAATTTATTTCCAATTTCTGTATCAGGTTTAGAACTGGCTGTTACACAAGAGAACAAAACAATCTCAGAAGTGCAAAGCCAGTAATGCAGGGACCTTCCCCAGAGGAGGAAGCAAGGATCCATTTCCCTCTTTAAGTTTTAAAAGCTTTACTTCATGATACTCACTTGTCTGCCAAATATTTCTTGGAATCTTTTAAATAACTGTTTATTCTAGTTGTTCCTACTGTGCTTCGGCCAAACTACCGGGCCCTTCTCTACTGATGCTGCCTCTACCGGAGTCCAGAGTCAAGTGGTGTGCTACCACAGCAACGTGTTACTCCTATGTTTTAAGCATCCCTCATGTACATCCCGGTGTGTACACATATGCACAGAACAGCTACGTGCAGGCACACACGTACACGGATACCCATGGCATCTAGAGGTACGAGACACAGATGACACAGGGGCAGACTTGAAAAGCACTAAGGTACCTAAAGATAGAGCAAAGCACTGACGTTCAGCTAACTCCTGACACCTTTAGAAAGCTGGCTCCACATCCTCTTCCTGCCTGCTCCACACAGGCTACTTTCCAGTGTTTGTTGCTATATTTATCACTTGAATTACAGTATTACTGAGGCCTCAGGCAGACTCCTTCTCCTTATGCCTCTCAAGCATACAGTGGGAAGGTCTTTACTGCTCAGACAACACCATTGCAAACAGTTCAAATGTGAAAGATCTCTACATTGTCATCACTTTTCCAGCATTATCAGGAAATCATTTCGTCTATCCTCAGATGACAATTGTAGATACTTACTGACAGCAATCACTTGCTTGTAACATTTTTATTACCCTAAATGCAAGAAAACTAACATCAATTCAATATTAGGATAGAGAAATCAGGAAAGAGTTAAGACTGAAAACTCAGCCTTTGTTTTGCTGCCTGTGCTTCACTCCAGCTGGGTCTCCTAACAGGTTCTTTAACACAATAACAAACAGAAGAGATCTGTCAATTAATATATGTAATGGAAACTAACAGTAAGAACATGCAGATTGACCTGACAGGCTACAGATTTGACTGAAAGGGGCACCTTCCCTTCAGACAAAGCGTGTGTCTATCCAGTGATTTCCATGAGGTTACTTGATGAGATCTATTTGGTAGCTTTGGAATGGCAAGAAAAACATCTAACACAAAGCCTGCACGGAATGGGTATGAAAATCTTTACATGCTTACTGCTTCAAAACTTCTGAGTCAACTGTCCTCCTTCTGGGTTAGCTTCATTTGGGCTTGTAAAACATGACGCTGCAGGAGAAAATATATTCCTCTATTGTCATTTACACAAAAAGAACAGACTTGCACATTTGGGGATAGTTATTTAAACTAATTAAAAAAGAGAGATTTAAAGAACTGATTTTAAAGAAGTTCTCCCAGATATTCTTGTCTGCGATAACATCAAACATAGAACACCTTGGCCCCAAAATGGTTCGTTTGCCAAGCAAGCGCAACTGGAAAGGTTTTAGTATAAGTTATGATTCAATTTTCTGTACAAAAACTATTCCATTTTAAGCTACAAACCTCAGGTGAAATCTGTTTTCAAGTCACACTTACAGCAGAACACAAGAGCACGGATAAAGAACATCAGCTGCTGAGGTTCCTCACCTTCCAAACAATAGGAGAATTCACACTTCGCTCCTTGTTATTTTTGTTTTAGGAAATGAAGGAAACAGTACTCAATGAGCTGGTGAAGTCACTGAAAAGGCACTCACACCTTCTCTAAACATGACCAGATATTTGCAAATAAAAGTTTAAGCTCAAGTTATCTAAGCAACATGTTTCAACCTGGTGCAGAAGGCTTAGAAAGCAAAAAGCGATTCCATAAAGAACTCCTGGCCTTAAATGTCTCTTTTCAGATGCACCTCCACCAACTTCATGGGAGTGCTGTGTGAAGCAGCCAACAATCTCAGAATTAGTTCCTTGGTTATGACAGACCTTTGCCGTGATCAGCACATCATGTCTCATCTCAGAGACCTGCCTGAAAAATTGCTTGCAGATCTCTAAGGAGTGATGTATGAGTGAGGTACATAATTAAAGAGGGAGAGAGCAGGAAGAAGCTCAGAATTGGTAAAGGAGAAGTCACAGGAGACTCATATTTAGTAACACAGCAAAAGTGATGTCATAAAACAGAGCAACCAAAAGGGGAAAAAGGAGAAAAGCACATGGTGAAGGACTGGACAGGTCCCAAATGGCCAAGGAGAAAAACTCAAAAGATTGCAGACTGGGTTTTGGCAGAAAAACATAGAGAAAGATCTGTTGTCTATTTCTGATGGACCCTTTGAAGTTTTCTGGATCTGATCTGATTTTTGTCTGTCATTCTTTGCCAAAAAAGATAAACCCTGCCAGGGAAAACCTACCTTCCCTTATCCTTATACTAATAAGAAAACAAATGGTCTGTTTTAAATATCAAACACTTAAAATGTAGAGTAGAGTCTTTCTTCTATGATGTGTTTGAGAGTTTAATATTTCCAATCTGCCATACTTGCGATTACAACTGACCAAAGTTGTTCCTGGTTGTGGGAGCACGGCCCTTGGTCCTACACTGAGAGCTTCACCACAATCAACCCACAAGCTTCATCCACTTCACTGACCTGGAGAAGAAAGGTTTATTTACTAAAATGCCTGTGTGTAAGTGTCTAAAATACATTTTTACAGATCTTCTACTGACACTAAAAGTCTTCTGGAATTCTGTCACTCCGTAGCAATAATTACTTTTAATATTCTTTAATACTGTACTGAACTGTAACACTATAGTATTATTAGCCTTATCTTTTTATGCTTTAGTCTACCAAAGTCTGTAAGCATGAGCTTAGTTTTAAGCCCTTCCCTTAGATTACTTTAGCTCTTACTTTAAGGTACCTAACTTTCACATCTTGCTGTAGGGGGGTGGCACAGTCAAACAATACTGAAGACTCACTCAGCTAAGACTTATCATGTAATCATCCTTACATTTATGATGCTGAGCCTGCCGCAGACATTAGCTCCCGTTAAAATGGCAGCATTTACTATGTATCACTACAAGCAATAAACTCAAAATTTCATACCCATTTAAAACTCCAATATATTAAAGTGCCTCAAATGCCACTCAGTCATCGCTACTGGCAGATGCTTTATAATAGTGATGTTCAAATACAAGGATTGCCAGGTACCTAGCAAATCTGGAGTTCAGGTAGGTGTTAATTCAAAGTAGAAGTAAGGGCACTGGACAAGAGGAACACAAGAGCAGGAGTCTGGAAAACAGGAAATTTATACTCCCAAGACACCAAATGCACCTTCAAAGTATCTGGCATGACACTGTCACTTTAAAGGATGTGTTCTCCTCCCAGCATGAAATGGTCTAACCAGCTTTAGACATCCATGTGTTTTACATTAAAATACACTGTTTTACCTGCTTGGATCTGTTTTGTATTGTCCCAAATCAACTTAAACATCCCCACACAAACTATCTGGATTTATCCAAACCTAGTTCTTGTCTCCCCGTCTGCATGATCCTAGATTTCTGTTCATCAATGGCATCAACCATTTACCTGGGCATGCTCTTATTTTATTGAGGTCATTCCAGACTTTTTCCTCCTCTCTCTACAGTTGCATTAACAGCTTCCTTCCTATTTTCAAATCAGTAGCTAATTTCAGCAACTAAGTGCTTATTGTTTTTTCAGGGTCGCTCATAAAACAAACACCATTATTGATCCTTCTGAATCTACCACCAGTCTTCCCCTTTTATCTCATCTGAGTGACCATTCAAGGGGCAATTTCTAAATAAACCAGGACATCTATCCTAGATTAGCTGGGTATCCGAAGAAAGAGATCTTTCTGTCCATGTGTGCTAACAGAACTCCTATCACAGTAGTAGCCAAGCAACTCCTAAGTGTTAGTGCTTTTGTTTCCACAACACCTTTTTAAAGGGAAAAGTGCTGTTACTTGTCCTACAAAAACAGGGAACTAAGACACAGAGGGATTTACAATTTTGAAATGTACAATGAATTGGATCTTTTTTTCCTATATTTTTACCATAGCAGCCTTCCTTCTATTTCCGCATGCACTCTGGATACACAGTTGCTTATCAGTTGGACTACAGCAAGGGATGACCTGGCCAGTTGGCATTTTTTCCGCATTTTTGATCAGGTGCATATAAAAAAAAAAAACAACTTGTTAAGGTAAACTGCTGCCAGTATTTTATCTGCTCTTACTATTAAGCTTCAATATAATTCTTGGGTCCTAAACTCTAAACCTACTCACGGCCCTCCTGTTAAGCTAAAGGAAATTTTGGCTTTGCCCCAGAAAACATACCAAAATACAAAACAGCCTTCCCAGGTGGTGAGACCCAGGTGACATCTTTCATGTACCAAGTATCTAAAAGCATCTTTTGAATTTATTCACCATTTATTCACCAATTCTACTTCATAAGGGTATGTAAAGATAACATTTACTGGCCATTACCATTTTGGCTAAGTGCGGCAAGTTCGATCCTTTTCAAATTAATGCTAGACTGACTCATAAAGAAACTTGAAATGCAGTTTGACTGCCATAACGCACCATCAATTATTAGATAAAATTTTTCACCAGTCCCTCTGTGTATCAATCATTGCTATCTGGTCACTTCCTTTAAGGTTTCTCTCTCTTCTCCCACAGTGATGAAAATCAGGCTGGTTCTTGATGATCATGACACCAACATAACTCCAAAGAGAAGCTAATGGTCTAGGACTAGAGATTGCCACCTCTGCTGGATATAGGTGCAGTGTTCTGCCACGTTGGCCAGCTGGGCCCACGAGCGTTGTACCCACTGAAAGACGAGAGTAATTGAGGCAGATCTGCACTAAGGCAGCTGTGCTGCTTCTGGGATCTGAGCGAGATTTTCTGTATGACAGTACCCGTGCACACGGAAACACGCGGTTGAATCAGAGCCAAGCCAGTAATGCCTGTGCACTTCATTACAGGGTAGGCAGTCCTCCTGCCCTGCTTTAACACTTCTCAGCTTTATTAAACACAGTTTAAGAAGCCTGTCCCTGCACAGCAAATTCCTGCCAAAGGTCCCAGACATGCAAAGCGCCATGTGGCAGGACAATAACACTGCTATTTAAATGTATTGTTAGTTGTACTATTAAGCTAGTATATTAGCATGAAACGTCGACTTTCACATGAGGATACAAAGACCAAACGTGCTAATTGCATAATGAATGAAGAAGTAGGTAGCTAACACTCAAGGATTTGGAAACAAGCTAATCCCCTGGATAAAAGACATTCAATTAATCAGAATATCAGACTTGACCCAACTCAAACAATTCCTTTCTCCTCATAGGTATAGCATAATGTTTTCTGGGAAACAAGATGAAGATCACCGTCCTCACCAGGTTTGTCCTTCATTTAAGGAAGCGTGCATCAGGCAAAACCTGGCAACAAAGATGAGGTGAAGTCCTAGTAAAGACAGTACGAAGAGTATTTCTCACAAGTAAGGCAGCTCCAGGCAGACACCAGCCCGATCTAACACGAAGCTGTATGTAACTGCTCCACATGCTGCAGGAGCATGTTGGAATTGTGCCTGTTGACATTCAGGTGAACTAAAACCCGGCACCAACACCCCCCAGCCTGCCTGCTCGATTCCTGCCTGATGGTTGACTCTGGGCTCTCAACAATTTCTACCTCGGCTTGCTAAGTCATGTTAAAACTAGAGACTGCTTTGTCTTCACTTGAACTTTACATCCTGTTAGTCTGCACAAAGGAAGTAAGATCTGCTAATAGCACACCTATTTTTTTCCTAATGAAGATGTACTCTCTTGGAGATTATTGTCATTCACGTACCTATTTAGACACCTAGTCACAGGCTATGACCAGCTGCATAGCATAGAGTGATTTTTTTTAAAAGGAAAAAAAAAGAGTCATTAAAACAAAAGGGCCTGTTATGCTTCTAGGTAAACAAATGGGAGTTTTTCAGAGGCTCAAAAAGGAAAGAGATTAACATGCTTCCACGTGGTTATGGTCTCAACTATTCCCATTAAAATTTTCACAGTAAATTAAACAATAACAGAGGTAAGAAAGAAGTCAATTTTCAGTGGATCATGCTATTCTGCTGACATAAATTGCCATTTTTAGGTAGTATATCCAGCAACTTGGATAATGATAGAATAACAAAACCACAACCCAGTGTTGATTAAGTTTGTCCTTTTGCATGCTAATTTTAGTCTGCTCCGCCAAAATAATTGAATGCATCACCTTATTTACATGCTTCTAGATATTTAGCACCCTCTCACTATTTCTTTACCAACCTTTGCTTAAGCCTGTGGTGTTGGCCTTCACTCCTTGTAGAGTATCTGCTGTTCAACACCACTGCTGGTGCTTCCTCAGCTACGCTCAGAGAGCCTTTCCATTCGCTGCCCACCACTTACACTCATCTTCTCCCAGGGCTCTCTGCTGAAGGGTAATGCTAGATGTCTATCTTGAGCCTGCCCTTCTCTGTTTTCGTACACATTGCATACAACACTCCATTACCTTCATGCTCTTACAGGTTAGAAACAACAGAAACTTTCCTTGACTAGGAAACGAAGGCATGAAGTGCCATGGAATTGTCCCAGAAAGGTTGGAGAAGACAACAAATAGACTCCCACTGTTTGATGCCTGCTAATGAGTTCACACAACGCGTGTTACGCAATGAGTTTACACAATAGTGACCAAAAAGGAGGGAAGGGACAGGCCCTGTAAGCGTGCCATGGTACCAGACCCCCCTGGAGAAAGCTCTGCTCCGCATTATTGAGGCTGCACCAAATACGGATGTTTAAATACAATGGGGCGCTTATGTGACTGCCAAATGCCCGCGATGCTCTTCCACCTCAGTTACATCACAGCGGTGTAAAATAAAAGATGACAAAGGGCTATGAGAGAAACTCAACGAGGTGCAAGACAGCACCAAGCCAGTGGCAGAGCTGGAGGCCCAGCGCCCAAACCCCTGCGTGCGGCGGGGCAGCCGGGGGGCCGCAGGGCGCGACGCCCACCGTGGGCACACCAGGCCGCCTGCCTCACCCAACCTGCCGGCAGCAGGCCGTGCCTCCCGAGCCCACCGGCACCACACAGGGCGCCGCCACCCTGACCGCAGGCCTCGGCCCCTTCCCCTCGCGTGTCCCCTGGACCCTAACCCAGGCCGGGCCCGAGGCCTCGTCCCCGTCCCCGGGCCAGGCCGGAGCTGGGCCCGGGGCGGTGGCGGGGGCCCCCCAGCCCCACGGGGCATCCGGGGGGCCGGGGCGAGGGAGGGCGTATAATAAACAGCATCGCTGTCACGCAGGCAGGGCTGCCGGCTCCCAAAGCCTCCTCCCCGCGATAACAATCCAGGTACAGCCCGCGCTCGCCCCCCTCCCTCCCTCCTTCCCTCTCTCTCTCTCCCTCCTCCTCCTCCTCCCTCCTCCTCCTCCTCCTCCTCCTCCCGGGGGGCCGGGGGAGAAATCTGCAGATCAAAGAAAAGATGCACAATAATAGCGGGGTGGGCTCGCACCGCGGCCCCCCGCCCGGCGGGGGCCGGGGCCGGGGCCTCCGGCGGAGCCTCGCCGCGGCCCGGCCGCTGCCAGCCCCGCGGGAGGGCGAGGGGGGCGGCGGCGGGCCGGGGGGGAACCGGGGGGGGTCGGTGCCGGGCTCCCCCGCCGCGGTACTCACCCGGGCCGGCCAGTGCGGGTACCCCTTCATTTTGGCGAACACCAGGTCTCCAGCCTTGTATTCTCGGGGCCGCGGACGAGCCATCGGGAGCCGCCGCGGGAGCCTCCGTTCGTGTCCCCCCCCCTCCCTCCCTCCCGCACCCCCCGCCCCGCACACGCCGCCCGGGGGCAGCCGGGCGAAGCCCCCGCGGGGTGCGATGCGCCCGGGCACGGGGCCGGGCCGCGGGCAATCCCCGATCCCTCTCCTCCTCCTCCTCCTCCTCCTCCTCCTCCGGCGGCGGCGGCGGCGGGAGGAGATGGGGTGTGTGTGTGTGTGTGTGAGTGTGTGTGAGTGTGAGCGTGAGTGTGTACGCGGGGGAGGAGGGGGAGGCCTTGGACACAACCCCAGCAGCCCCCGCTAGCAGGGAGCCGGCTGGCGGCGGGGCTCCTGGCCGGGCGGGGGCGGCCGGGGAGCCCTCACCCCGCGGCAGCGCTGCCCGCGGCCCCCCCGTGCGGAGCCGCCTTACGCCGCCCGCTCCATCCCCGCCGCAGCCGCCGCGGCCCCGGGAAGATGGAGCCGTCTCCTCCGAATTACTCCTCGGGCAGCGACCGAAAACAGGATCTTCTTATCCCCTCCCGCCTCCCCCCCGCGCTTTCCCTTCCTGTTATTTTCTAGGTACACAGATCGGTTTCTATGAAAAGAGGAGAGCAGAGAGCGGCTCCCGTCCCTCCCGGCCCTTCCTTCCCCAGCTGAAGCGTGACATGGTTCTTTATGCGCGCCTGACATGGAGGCCGGGCGAAGAGGAGACGCCGGCTGCGCCCTGTGGCTTTTGGCAGCCAGGCCCCGCGTTCCCTCCGGCCTGCGGGGCCCCGGCACCAAGGCCCAGACCTAGCCTGGGTCGGATCTTGGGGTGCCCCGGCCCCCCGAGCACACCCCGCCGACAGGCTGCAGCTGCACCCGCTGCCACAGGAGCCCGGGGCTCACCCCAGCCCTTTTCATGAGACAAAACGCCTGCCTCAGCAGGCCACAGAGCAAAGGCCTGGGTCCAGGGCACGCTGATGGGTCTTCCCAATTTCTGCACCCACACTCACTCCACCACGAGGCCCTTCATGTCCCTCAGCACCAAAAAAAACCCGAAACCACAAAAATAACAACCCACAGCACCAGGGAGACCTGGAGCTGGAATCTCCTTGAATTCACAACAAGGGCTTGCCCGTGGAAGATGTCAGGGGCTTGACTCTTGCCAGACGATGCCAATTTTTAAAAGCGTCTACCTCTATGGAAGGAAACCATTGAGAACTCACAATTCCCAAACCCAGATACTGCTATTTTTACAATAATGTTACCAGTTAAGTTGTAATGTTCATAAATCAATTGTTATTGAGATTTGTTATACTGAAGTATTGTCTAGAGGAGTGAAAGATGAAAGCATCTGCAACCTGGGTCATAAGCAGAGAAGTTAGAAAAGGTTTTTCTATAGGTTTGGCTGAGCCTATAGCATGCAAGACGCCAGCTATCCCCTTTGGGTTTAGGGAGACGGCTCTGTCTGGGTGCTTATCCACATCCCAAGGAAAGCACCTGGCAGCAGGCGGATGGAGGAGGGAGTGGCTGAAAGCCGCAGGGTCACATCTAGGGAAGGAAGTAAGTGGGCCACAACAAGCACTGCCAGCCAGTAGGGTTGGTAATGCAGAGAAAGGAGACAAGCAAACACCTCTTCTAGCACATGATTTTGGGCTGGAACAGGACCAAGAAGACTCTCACTGTTTATGGTGTCCCCAGGCATGGCTGTGGTACCCAAACACCGCTGTTGGCAGTGCATGAGTAAATAAAGTTTGGCACTTTGGGTCATAAAACAGGGTATGGGCTTCTCTGCTGAGGGAAGCATTGCTGTAAAATCATTAACTCAGGTATCAGTAGCAGACTAACAATGAGGAAAGAAAATCCAAGAAGCTGAATAAACACTCAGGTGATTAGCCTGCACTCTGCTCAGTGCTGTTATCTGTGCCTGAACTACCCAGATCAGTGACAGGGTTGCCAGAGCAGCCACCTTCAGTAGAGACGTGTGGCCAAACAATTCACTTTCACTTTCACATCAGATAGGATTTTGCATCCTTTTAAATTCATATCTCATTTCAGTTTAAAGTCTCTTCAGAACAAATATAATACAAAATATCTGAGTACAGGAGTTGTGGACTCTGACCTGAGTTTGTCTGGAATAATTCCGTGTTGCATCTTACTTCTCATACTTGTGTTATCTTCCCAAACCACCTTTATCTCCAGAATACTTACTAGAGAGATGGATCTGATTTATTTTTCCTATTTACATTATTTGCTTTTCATTTATTGGTATTAATAGCTCTTTCTAGTAATTTATTTAATGCTCTTAAATCAGAAAGGAACAGGAAGTATGCCTATTTCTTCCAATGTATTGCAAATGTCAGAATAGCAAAATTCAAAGTGACTAGATACTGAACTGAAACATCTCATCAAAATGTTCATTTTTTTAAATTCTGTCTGTCTCAGCATTGGTGTCTGCAGAGGATGCAGTGAATGAATAATATTTCTAGTCTGCAGTGGAGGTAATCACATAGTAGAGCTCTAAAGAAAACTCATTCCATGGACATACAAGGTTGCAGCTCTTTTTTTCTCTTGTGTACAGGCTGCAGTGGGTAAAAGAGCTGCCAGGGTAAGAACTCTGCTCAGCTTTGGCCAGTTGAAAATTCTTAAATACACTTTGCAAATAGTCCCACCATCAAGCTGTGGTTAAGCTGCTGGGAAAGGATGGAAGAAGCAACAAGTTTCCCTGCTGATAAATTAAAAAGGAAATCAAATGCTCCACACATTATCAATACAGAAAAGTCCCTCAGCACAAACAACAAAGGAATTTCTTAGTGTGAGTGCATAACTCCATCAGCCACTCATTACAGCAGACAAAAGCAGAGACCTTCTGCACAGGGACAGTTCTGCTACGTCACCTGTACTCTGTTCCTCTCCTGTTACGAAGGATAACAGGGTGTGTACCTCTTCTGAACAGAAGTGGGAAAGAGGGTTTCTTCCAAACACTTCAAGAGCAGTTGCAGATCATAAATGTGAGTGGAGGGATGCTGGAGCTTGCTAATATATATAGGCCACATATTTATAAGCCAGGTCCTAAACCTACAGAAGTCAAGAGCTGGGCCTGCTTTAGGCCCAGACAAAGGAGCAGCAGGTCACAGAGGCAGCAACACCGTGTCCTCACTGGGCAAGGGAGACCTGCAGTGCGGATGGCTCCCTCCTTCCACCAAAGCTCCCCAGAGCAATATGACCAAGTTTCCTCTCACTTATCACCCTGTCAGACAGGTGTTTCTTGAGCAGGGTGATATATAAAAGTATGAGCAGGGGAAGAGGGGGAAGGCTGAGGCCCAGCAGGACCTTGCAGAGAGGTGGCAGGGCCAGGAGTGTGGTCAGTCATGAAACCGTGAGTCACCCAGGACAGATGGTGTCTGAGGTAACTATCTTGAAGCTACCGCCACACTGCTGAATTTTGCTTTCCCAGTAATTCCCAGGAAACAGTATTCTTGAGTATCCTACTGAGAAACTTGAAGCCAGTCCTGATTATTTCCCCCTGTTCATATGAGGAAAATAGCCACATACCTGGCTGAAAATTTTCACAGAGAAAGAATACCACCGATTCAACAGAGTGGTCGAATCCATCAGTCAATCCTTAAGAAAAGCGTATGTGGACAAAAAAGGCCTAATTCCAAATGCACCCTCTGAAGTCATGAATACAGTTTTAAACACATTTAAATTTTACAAGAAATATTCCATGGTCATACACTTATTGGACATTTGTATGCTATCCTGTCTATGGACCTTATTCACCTCGCTATCTCACGCTGGCCATTTTGTGACATGCTGCCTATATTGTGTATTATGTTATATATGTGTAATATGTTATTATTTATATTATTATTTGTACATATTATAATTACAATATATAAATATAACTATAATATTTTTATAATTATTTGTATTATTTATATTTGCCTCTGAAATTCTGTCCCTGGCCAGCCTATAACTTTCGTTTTCCCCACCCAAATCCCTCCTAAGATCAGGCTATAAATGCTCTGCAGCATGGCCATTTGTATGATCAACTTTACTGTAAGATATTGAAAAAAATATTTCTTTTGAATATTTCTTTTTTGACTTGTCTATCTATAGTTGATATGATTTTCTTTCCTTCTGCATTTCCTTTTCCTGTATGTAAAAATGTGTCAGTGATGATTACAATGATTAGTATTTTGCTTATGTACATAGTAAGCTAGTGCTTATTGTATTTTGATATTTAATAGGAAATCGTTCTGAGTCACAACTGAGCCATTCCTCCATGCAGCACTTCTGAGAGCAACGTCTGCAGTCACAGAACTACTTGAGGTCAGCAGAAAGATGCCATAATCTTATATGTCCATCCCAACATGCACAGAAAGGCACTTACCATGCTCATTAGGATATTCTTAATTACTGGAGATAAGAAGCTTACCAGGGGATCTCAAACCTCTGTAATAAGCTTAGAATGGAGAAGGGTGTGTATCTTATCTGGAGCTGGTTATATATATCCAGTTTTCTGAATCTTCTTATGTTATACACTGGAGCAATCTCCTAATCATATTAAATTAGACAATCTTCAAAGTGATTGCTTTATATACTGCAGAGGTGTGAATGCATATCCTAGAGGCAAAAAAGATTGGAGTACTTCAGTTAAAATTAACTTCTTGTGTGGTTGGGAGCCTTCCATTATTACCTGGAAATGTTTGTACAGGTTGGAAATGTTATTAGCAAGTATGCATTGCTGTCACTCCTTGTGCTCTATAGGTGTCTCAAATGAAGCTACAGCAAACAAAAGATGCCAACAGTGAATGCTGCTTAACAATTTCCAATTCAAACCTTTGCTTTCAGTTACTTATATATTTTTCAGAATTTAACCATCAGAATTGAAATTTTCCATGATGATTGTGTGGCTAAAAATTAAATCTCTTCTGACAATGGCAATAGAAGAAATAACTGTAAAAATACCAAATTGCCAGGTACCTTTTGCTGTCCTATAAGTACCCATAGAAACGTAGCCAAGTTGCAAGTCTCTGAAAAGCATTCATATGCACACAATAGAGGTTGATAAACAACTCTCAGATGTTCTGTCTGGACTAAACATGCTCTAGGCTATGGTGAATGTGATTCAGCTCATGAGTGGAGATGACTGTGGAAGCACTGCTTGTGAGAGGAAAAAAATGGCTGTTTCCCTCCTAGTACCCAGATAGTGTACCAGAGTGGCATAACCAGCTATCAGTGCAGAGAGAGAACTGGGAAAAATTGGAAGGGGAGCAGGAGTTAAAGCCCGGGAAAGGCTTGAGAAAAGCAGAGAGGGATTAGGAGACGGACAAAAGCAGCCACATGTGGAAGAACACAAAGATTTCAGAATATCTTAGAATATATCAAACAAATCCACACATTATCTATCAAAATTCTGTGGCCCAATATGTCTCATTCGTTGCCTGTAACTTTTCCATACAGAGACTTCACTGAAGGGGTTGGAACAGGCATTGAGGCATTGGAACAGGCTGCCCAGGAAAGCAGTTGAGTCACCATCCCTGGAGGTATTCAGAAGACATGTAGCTGCGGTGCTTAGGGACATGGTTTAGTGGTAGACTTGGCAGTGCTACATTAACAGTTGGACTTCGTGACCTCGGAGGTCTTTTCCAACCGAAGTGATTCTATGACTGTAATGATCTATTACTGTGCTGCTGTTAGCCCATCAGCTCAAATGGAAGCTTTGACACTACATTCAAAGGTATCAGGCTCTCCGTGACCTGCCTGAGTCAGGTAACCAGACTGAGCATTTCTATGAGGGTAGAAACAAACAAAAAATCCATAATAAGATTATTAAAGATTGTATCACAAACCATCCAAGACAACAGAATTAAACTTGTACCAGCAGCTTGGGCCTGGGTATTTCCCAACATTTAACTGCCTGCCTATGAAACTTCACTGTTCTTTGGATTTTCTCTCGTGGCATGTGAGATCCTTTAGCAGCTGTTTGTTAAGAAACACTCATCAAAATCTAGTACTTCCATTAATAGCCAATAAACATAATTATCTGTGGTAAGAAGATTATCTTGTTGGACAAAAGTTGCACGGTTTTCTTTCATTTTGCTGTTCCCATACTTTAAAGTGTTTGGTAGAGACATCATTCATTACAATGAAACTAATGACTTCTCATCTCCATTTGATATACTAATCTATAAAGTGTCTCCTAGAAAGGCTAGGTGACAAACTTGATCTCTAAAGCTATAAAGCCATAATACCTAGGAAAGAAAACCTGCAACAGACATTTCTCCTCTGAAGACATATTTTAAGTGTGTCATCTAAAGCCTTAGAAATTTATTTGGTGAGAAATATGTTGAGAGTTGGCAGGAACAATAAATTTAGTGGCAGATTCATGACACTTACCCCATCGTAGTTTTCCCTCTTAAATACCAGAGGAGAACGGACTTCTCTCACATGCCCTTTTACATTCATCAAAGTGCCTTTTGGAATGTGACTTAATGAATAATTACATCCCAACACGGACAGCAGAACATACTTATTTAAAGAGCTTTGTAACTTCACTTTTATGTCACCTGAATGACAGTGCCAGAAGGTGAGGAGCAGAAAGAAATGATGTGTCTTGCATGACAACTCTTGAGATTGTCACTGTTTTGTACCACAAAACCCCTGTCAGGAGCAGTAGTCTGATGTTGGGATTTACTTATTGCTCTGGAATTTACTGTTCCAGAACCCAAGCTCTGAATTTCATAATACAGTGGGATGCATAGGTGTTATCACAGGAAAAATAATGAATTAATTCAGTCAGGTGTTTCTTCCTGGATAGCCTGGCATCAACGTGAGTTTAACAGAATCCGAACTGCTACTGGAATGTCATCCCATCTCAGCTGAAATCATTATAAAATCCCTCAGCATTTTTCCCATGATGTCACACCTCAAACTTTTTTACATCATCATCCTCTGCTCCCACAGTCAATATGACCAACCTCTTGGTGTCTCAAATCTACAAAATGGGTCTTATCCTCAGCTCCCTCCACGTCCATGCAACTTAGGTTGCATTCAAATCTTACCTTTCTTTTATCATGAGCAGTTTTCTTCTCTGTGAAGGCACTTTTCTTCGAGTGTCACTGCTATGTATTCTTTTTTTGGCTTCTCCCATC
This sequence comes from Cygnus olor, assembly GCF_009769625.2. Classification (NCBI taxonomy): domain Eukaryota; kingdom Metazoa; phylum Chordata; class Aves; order Anseriformes; family Anatidae; genus Cygnus; species Cygnus olor. The sequence continues at coordinate 11,961,539 of NC_049179.1, forward strand.
CTCATACCCTGTTTCTTCAGTCGATGCAAAGCAACGTTCTGCCTTATCTGTGTTCTACACATTGGCTTCACTGGACCAAGCATCCTGCTGCTTCTTTCTCACCTTTCCACCCTCATTCTGCACCACCTGGATGATACTAGTGCTCAAGGGGGCTGGGAGTAAGAATTAAGGAAACACGGGGGTTGAAGGTATTGAGGGCAGTCCGCAGAGGCTATGTGGCTATGGTGATGCTTAGAGCGAAGACCATGTTGGCCATCTTCAATGACAGTTGCCAGGATGAAAATGGAGGGCTTGGGGTAGTTTGTATGGATGACACTGCACCTGATGGACTGCAGGGGAAAGAATTAAGTCATCACTGGTCAGACAGAAAATGTGGCACATTATTTTCTTTCATTTTCTGATTCCCAACAAAGAAGGACGCAGCTCCTTGGACAACCACTCCTTTCCTCTCCAGGGAGTGAAGAGAAACTGGAAGGGAGGGACCGAAGCTGCCAAACCTACCACCACACTTGGTCTGAAACGCTCTCTCTTCAGCCTTCTGGTGTACTCGGAAAGATCAGCACACCACCTTGAGCAACTCAAGAACTGGTTCCAGCTGGCTCCCCTGCGAACTCCTTAAAAGCACATTTCTTCACACATTCCACATACCCACTACCTCCAGATCATGTTTCTTGCAGTGGCCTGCAAGACTGCCCCTTCCTACTTACATCTTGTCATGTGGCAGCCACATGTCGATTGTTTCCCCGTTAGCCATGCCAAAGTTAATATCCTGCTCACCTATTTGTCTCTCAGAGCTCTCCAGCCTGTGCTCTCTGCTTGCGACATGCCCTTCATATGCTGCTTCTCAAAAATCACTACCTCATTTCTTTTGAATTCCTTTCCCAAAACTCCATCCCTCTTGGACATTCAGGACAGCTGATTAGGTCTTCCACATCTCTAATGAGGGAGGGTTAGTGTAGGAATGTAAAGAGCCTGGAACTGAAGTGGTATATAGGATAATAAGAAGAGGTCGTGGTTCGGATGTGGGGGAGGAAGGGAAGTTAGCACACTTAATGACAATTAAGATTCTAACTTGTAATTAGCATGACTTTGCCCAGCACTTCAGTGATCCCTTTGTTGTATAATGTATCCCTTTCCCCATAGTCTGACTTTGTTTTCCTCAACACTGCCCTCTTCAAAGAAGGCACAGTTTTCTTCTTCTGAGTTTGGAAAGTTATGTGTTTATAAATAATAAATAGAATAATAATAAATCAGGGCTACTGCACTTGCTAGCAAACAGCCAATATGCACTAGGTCTCTTTGAAGTCAAAGGGGCTGTTTCTGCTACTGTTTATGCCACTGTCTCTACTTTGGATACAGAGAAATTGCTCCCGGTTAATATCACTGGGAAATGACGTGCTAAAATGTAAAATCTCAATAAATTCCAAACACAATATAAATGCTACTAAATGATAAATACTCATCCTAACAGATTTATATACAAAATATTATAAGACAAGAAAATCATCTGTTTCTAGAGAAGTGACAATATTTCTCTATACCACATAATGTCTTGGTAAGGAAATGGCTTGCTTCTGGCCACTTGTTTATTTTCTTCCTTAGCTTTCACTTTTGTTTACATGGATGCTATGTTATCGAACATAAATACTGGTTCAAACCTCCCCACTGTAGTTCAGAACGATGTTTCAGAATAAACAGAAAAATGATACCCATCTTCACTGAGTAGCAGCAAGGGGCTTAGTATATTGCTGGAAGACAAGCATAAAATATTTAGGCTGGTTAGTATTAAGAAAGTCAAAGAGAATATTATGAGATGAAGAAGCCAAACAGAATTGGCAATGATAGTCTTATAATGGAAAGGTATTTATAGAGTGTTGCTCCCATTGGACAGGATGCTCCTGTCTTACTCAGGCAAACCTCCCACTGAAACTTTCAAAGGGCATATTGCCTGTCTAGAGATGAGCAGGGACTTGGGGACTGAACGATACCCAGATCTTCTGCCCATTCATGTAATGCCTGTGTTAACTGGTTGCATCGCATGGTCTTGCAACTGCAGTTCTGCAACTTCACGGGGTCTGAGTGCTTCCCATACCGGACAGATGCTGCTCCTAGGAAGGTTAAAGTCAGTCTTTGTTGCCATATGGCCCATGCTGCCCACAGAGCAGAAAAAGTTCAAATATTCAGATTGTCATCCAGTGATCAACAGCGAATTTCTGGAACTAACAGAGGAGCAGTAGAAAGGCAAGAATTGGCACCTCTGCTTAGGCACCACAGACCTTTAGTTTAAACTGTGCTGCTCTGCAAGACTTAGTTTAAGCAGAGAGCTTACTTCTCTGTAGGTCTAGCTCTGGACATATGTGGTATTTTGGACCTTGACACAGGAGAAAATCCACTCTACCATACACTTGTGTGAAGAATAAGTCTCAGGCAGCAATGGCATGAAACGGCAATGGGCTGCAATTTGCTCCTTTGTCCGCTACCAGCCTCCCAGGATGGTTCTTACTTCAGACTGGTAGCTTAGGGAACTCATAGTACAGAGACCCCAGTATGCAGCATGGAAGGATTCAAGCTACTGTAAACTGCTTACCTGGATAACAATAACGTCCACATAACATTAATGTCGTTAACACGGGATGTGAACAATCAAGATGCAGGTTGGTAATACAAACCAGTAACAGCAGGTTACTGTATAATTGAAAACCATGAGCTGTTTTATGTCTAGTACTGGCCATTATATAGACTTGGTGCACACTGTTTGCTTGTTTGCTTCAGAAATGGGACTCTAAATGAACATTGCAAAAGGTGATTCCTTTTTGTGTTCAGTTCCCAAAGTCATTAAAGTGACAATGGGTACACAAATTAAAGTAAGGACTTCATTTCTCAGCAAATACGTAGTTTATAATAATTGTAATTTAATTGGCTTTGTAACAAAGGTCACTAGGCCAGATGCTCTTGGTGTAGCTTTGCTGGCACCTATATAAGGAATAATTTGGCCAGGGTGTACCCAGCTCTCTGTTGCACAAGGCAATGAAAGGAAGCACACTCACACAAGCATGCCAGGTGTAAAACTACGTGGTTCTGCCCATTTACAGACTATTATTGAAAAGTTAGATTAAATTTATACTAAATATTACTTCAACTATATATATAGATATGTAATGTAAAATTGTATTCAGTGGAATACACACACACGAAGCTGATATAAACCTTCACACATCCAAAATACAGCACCGTCGTGTGACATGAGAATAAAATGTTTATGTGCAGTCTCTGTCAGCATTTTTCAGAGATGGAAGTATCAGTGGGAACAAGGATACTGCTGCACCCTCTTTTTAACTACCTTGATTTTTTAGCCACAGCTATGATCCTCTTTGATCCACAGTGTCTTTCTTCTGTCAGTAACCACTCTGGTTTGGATTATTTCTTTTTTTTTTTTTTTTTTCTTCTCTGAGTGAAGTGCCCCACAAGCTCCTTTATTTGAAGAATTTGCTTCAAACGCTTAAAAAATAGGGCTTTGAGCACCTAAATGCTTGTCTCCAGATTCACGGGATGTAGTTCATTCATGTCAAAGGCTGCTGCCCCACTATGCAGCATGCTCAGCTCCAGTCTCCCACTGAATGGACAGTACTATTGGGAGCTGCTGCTGCAGTAATGAGCAGAAACCAAGTCAGAACATGCACAGTTGTTATTACTGTAATCGATGGGAATCTGGGTTATGCTGTGAAACTCCTAAGGCCTGGAGCTTTATTTCTGCTGTCTATCCATATACTGACTGAATCACTCTGATGTCCTACATAAAAGTCCAAAAAATAAATGACTCAACAAGGTTAATGTTGTAGTTGAGACACCTCCATATGAAAAAAATGTACAAACTAAGGGTTCTCACTTGAAAAGTCTGAAGATCTTATCTCTTGATGTTGTGTCACCATACATCTGAGTATGCCCGTGCAATGTCAACAGCTGAATCTCTGCTGCATTCAGTGGAGTCTTCCCTTTCTGGGGTAACATCTCTGCTGGGGATGGATTTGATTTTAAAATGTTAATTTATTCCATCTTTAAGGTTGATTTGTCCCAAGACTGAGCTTATTTTTCTGGTTAGTCTGAATTCTTCATCTAGGAGAAGGTGTCAATATGGTGACAAAACTAGTTTCACTTCTAATCTGTAAAACCTACAGAAATCACACAACTTGGTTCTATATTATTGCACATACATATGCACTCTTGACACATGGCTCTTGCTATTTGGATAGAAAGCTGCTTTTTTTTTCTACATTTTGGTGGGTTTTGCACTAGAAGTCAGGGAGGCCCAGCCAGGGGCTCCTGCACTATATAAAAGGATACCGCAGGGCTGCTTTAGTGTAAAAGTAAAAACAGATGACACTATGAAAAAAAGGGCCACTTGCTTGCCAAAACCTCTACAATTTCAAAATTCATCTATACATTTTTTTCATATTCATTTTTGTGATTATTTATAACATAAAAATGCTTTTAAACTGGCCTTCAAAGCAGACTTTCCAAAAACAGTCTTGCTTTCCATTGTACTTCTAATCAGTTTATTTCTAGTGCGAAAGGAAAATGATGTCTTTCTCTAAAATTAGCTTGTTTACAGAAATACATGTACTAGGACTACTGCTTTCCTTACAATGCTAATGCTGTGCACGACAGGTAAAAATACTAATAAAAACAATGCACATTTTAAAGGATTCAATGGGCTACATTTTCTTTCCAGCTGCAACCTCGGTTTTTTCATCAGGGTTGAGAGCAAGTAAATTTTTGTCCAGTGTGTGAGCCTCTGTGAAATAATGGAGTCAATTTGCAGCTTTGTAACTTCCATCCTAAACTGGCCATGACTTTTTTTTTTTAAATGAATGTTTTTGTTGCTTGTATAAAAACCCGTTCATATTATTTTCAGTTCAGGTCACTAGACCTTTTAGAATATTTTTTGGATGACACGGAAGGCAAGCACTCAGTATGCCTTACTTGTATTCATGCTTCTCCTTCTACTCTAAAATGGCCACCAGAGTGCTTAAGTAACATAAAATATCAATGCATATTGCTCAAAGGGATAAGCAATACAAAGCTAAGCTCACACAGCGTTTGGGTATGTTGTGGTGGAATGCATGGAATTATCAGAAACTTTCTCCTTGCTCTGCACATCTAGCACCTATGCCAGCAGAGCCTGTATCTTTGGGAAGTGTTTGTCAAAAACTAGGTACATACAGGTTATGTACATACATTACAGCCTACATCTGAGAAATGAACAACAGTGCAGGCCCAATATCATAGCAAAGGCTATCACAATGTTAGTTTTATTTGTGATCAGCCATAAATAATGTAACATATATTTGAGTGATGTATTTGTTCTCACATGTCAGGGAGGCCAATCAGTGTAAGTGTGACCATGTATTTAAGGTCATATATTCTGTATATTTTAAATATTCCAATTGCCCTTTATTCTATTTACCACAAAAATCATGCTCTAATTGCAGATCAAAGAAAAGTCAAACAATCTGATAGGAAGGAGGTATCAGAGGATCCTCTGTCCCTTACACATCACTGAAATGGGTAGGTCAATGGGCTCTTTGTGTGAGACAAAGATTACAAAACAGGTGTTTTTTTCAAAAAATCAAAAGCCAAGCAGCCCAGGAATTCCTAAGCTATATCTAGGAGAAGTGTGAGAAGTGGTTTGTCAAAAGTAAAAGAAATAGATCCAAATAAGAATATGTGGAAGATGAAAACTCACTGAGAAGGAATTTTGAACAAGCAGTTACACATACAGGCTGGGCTTTGGGGTGGGGTGCTGGGTGAAAAAGCTTTAGGCCACGATCATCTGATTTCTTCTTTAATCAGAAAATCTGTGACTGTATATTCTGTCAAATAAAGAGAAATGTGTGAACTGGACATGTCTTCATGTCCAAAAGAGTTCAGCGTGGGCTATTTGGATCAATAGGAGCAGGAATGTGTTTGTATGAAAATTAACTGGAAGAAACATTAGCAGACAGAGCCATAAAAATACTGCAAAACCAGGATTTCTAAAATGCACTTTGCTCTGAGGATAAACCAAGAAAATTTTGGCAAATTCTTCTGAGAAGAATGTGAAGTCCACTGGGAAGCTTATATTAAAAGTTAATACCCCAGCCCCTCCAAGAAGTCTGTCAGACTGTCACTCACACTGAGGCCTTTACTACCATTCCTCATACACATGGCCAGCAGCTACACTCTGCTTAGTTCTGCACAGGGAAAGCTGCTCTTACAAACAGTTGGGAAGATGGCCCTAAAATGTGTTCTACTATATATATATGTATTATGTGGCTGGTGGAGATGCTCTCTTTGAGCAAAATCAAAAACTTGAAGTGAGGTAGGAATATTGTCATTAACTAATTAACTTTGCATGACAGCCATTTTATGGCATAACTTACTTCAATATGCATCGATTGTAGTGTTTGTAACTGTACTATGCTAGATAAGTAGACTGACAGATCAAAGATGCTTCTAGACATTTTATTGTGGCAGTTTATCCTTTTTTTTTTTTTTTTTTTTTTTTTTGAGCTTGCATCTTATTGTCAAGAGACAAACCTGGAACTCTTCAGAATTATGGCCAGACACTTGCTGAACCTTGGGCGTTTTAGGAGTTTGCTGTTTCTGGTGCTGTCCCAGAGCAAAACTGGTTTCCTTTTCAGAAATGGGATGCCAATGCTCCTAACAGCTAACACATTTTGCAACCTGATGGGAAAAACTAATGGGTCAAGTGTTGCTTTAGCTTTATACAAGCTGCCCTGAGATGGGAAGCTGGCAGTGTACTGCTAGGTGTACCAGTGCTTCCAAAAGCACTGCCACTATTAATAAAATAGAATATCAGCAAGGAAGCTTCTGCAAGACAGACCAGTGCAGGGATGCTGGCTTCAACATTTTCCTGGTCATTTGTTGATGCAGTTAATGGTACTGAAGCTACTTAGCACATGTTGGTGCTACTACCATGGGGTACTTGCCAAAATGACATGTTCAGCTGGGCTCTCTTCTCCCTGGGGTGCCCTGCATTAGCCAAACATGCATCTCCCTGTGTGTTGGCCAACACCATGGACATCGTGCTGTTTGCCAAGACACTGCTGGGTCAGATGGACTGCTTTTGCCCGGAGGCAGTCCAAAAGTGCTGCCATTGTTGTACTCATGTACAGATCCAAATTAGATCTTTCATTTTCTTTAAAGAGAGACATTCAGCTCTCACAGAAAGGCCAGAGGGAAAGGCCATATGGAGAATATTTATGCTGCCGTTAATGTAGCCTTTCCCAGGCCTCCGACCTTTCCCACCAGGAGGGTTTTTCAAGCTTTGTTCTAATTGTTAATAGAAATCTGTGTTTCCCTGAAGTACTGAACATTTTCCAGCAGAGGTCTCTGCCTACTAATAATAAAAGTTTGGCCTGACTGCTTACACACAGCAGGGGTCAAAAATTCTTATAAATCAGTTAGGCTTTGTCCCTTGGCAAGATTAAGAAACAAAACCAAGACTTTGTGAATGTGAGTGCCTAGCTTTGAAATCATCATCTCTTTCACAGAATGGTGATGCCCGTCTATTACATACACTGAGATTCTCAAGAAAGGTTTCCTTTATGCAAGATATTTAAAGTAAGTCTACTGAGGTTTATACAGCAGATGTAGCCTGTCTACCCAAAACATGTTTCAAAGAATTTAAGAATTAAGAGCCCCTCGTTGTTAAGTACATCAGAGAGTTATTAAACTGTAAATATCACACTTCTTCTGGATCCAAAACAAACAAGACCATTCCAAGGGAAGAAAAGAAACTCCCAGAGTGTAGTGTGATGTAGGCCTAGCTTAAGATCTAACTACAGTCAAGGGCAACTGCTCCAAGAGACATTTAGCTTTCAAGCTATAATCTTTTTGCTTCTCATCTGTCTCTAATACAAGCTTACTCTCTGGTTATGAGAAAATGATTCATTTTTATGCCTACATATCTTTAATTTTATTTTCTAATTTACTAATTTACTTCACTGGGTGAGATGAACTGATAAAATGCAAGGTGTTAAAAATAAGGATTAAACTTTTCCACCTTTAGGTCTGGTCTCTAATCGTTCTGTGCAGCATCCTAATTTACCAAGAAACTTCAAGAAGTCTCAAAGAGAGACTTTTGAAGCTCAAACAATATCACTGGGTTGGGGCAAGTTCCCTCCCCTCATCTCAGGAAAGAACTTTACCCTCCTCTGTGCCGAGCTGTTTGCTGGTAATACTGCTCATGGATGTTCATCTTGAAACCTCCTATCCAGGCACTGTTTGTTAAACTGTGGCGTTACAGGTACACATTCCCTTCAGGTTCAGCTTTCCAAAAATCACAGTTCCATATTTCAAACTAAAGTAAGGCCAGTGACCAGGGCAGCACATCTGTGTTGCCACCACCAGCTTCTGTAGAGAGAAGACCAGCAGACAGAATCACTGGAGTATTTGCAAGCCCATAACACAAGACCCACAGCTTACCTTAGCACAGAAAAGCAACTTATTCTGAACTACACCAATGCAACCCTACTAGAGTTAAGGTGGCATTTTACGGACGTGATCGCAGGCCAGATTCCAAGAGCACCATAATTTGTTCAGCTTTGCCTCAGTCCCTCCTATTCGTGCATAGCTAGCTGAAGCTGTTTGTACTGAATGCATAGACTGATAACAGACTCACTTGCTCAGTGTCCTCTGCTATAGCAAGCCCTTTGAGACAAAGTGAAAGAGAGGAATTGCCTGTGATTTAGCACAAGGAATTTTAATCAAACAGCAAAAAGTTCCACTGTGTCTCAAAACTAAATGTTTTAGTCAAATCAATGTCTTCTGCTTATAATTCACTACGAGACACAAGTCCCTTGGTACTCTCATAGATATTCTTGCAGTCCTTTGAAAAACTCACTTCCACTTTAGTAGTTCTTTGATTTGCTGACTCTGGGTACAATTTGATTCATGATTCACTCCCCCTTTCCCAGCAAATACCTTCATTCTGCCTAAAGCTGATCCTTATTCTCTCAGTATTGTCTCTGATAAAGATTGTATATTGACTTTTTGGGGAACTCACCACAAAACTGATCTTTCCCGATCTCTTGTATTTAGCTGAAAAACTGTAGTATGATTATGATAACAGGGAGATGAGAGGCAGACCTGACTAACCTCTGGATATCAGGGTTCAATTACAGTTCCAGTGCTTTGCAGTTAGGTGCTTTCATCCCACAGAACTGCTGCAAGTCTGGATGACATTGGAGATATAAATCCCTCCTCTTTCCACTCTGCCAGGTAAATTACTGAAGCACTGAAAAGCACAAACAATCGTATAGCTGACAGCTTCTGGAAAAGGCTACAGGGCAGTCAGGATTGCGTGGGAAAAAGACAAGGATTTAATTTGGAAGTCATAACAATATCAAGATTACTTTTGAGGAGACTGTCCCTCCCTTTTACTAAAGACAAAGTCAGCTATGCTCTCCTTTATCCCAAGAACGATAAAGACTATTTCATTAACACCTCTGAAGCTCTGCAGCTACCACACAAGTGCCACTATGATGTGGAACAGTGGATACAAGGAATGACCATATCCCTCCTTCTGTTTATTTTTCTTTTTTTTTTTCTTAGCTTTTCTTAAATGTTCTGCATTGTCCCAAAATGTTTCCATGAGCAAGATCTTGAGATCACGCAAGTTTACACTTTACCATTTACCATTCAGAAAGTTTACTCTGGGAAGAAATCAAATGTATAGCAAGGAAATGAACTTAGGATATCAGTTCAAAAGAATGGGCCATGAACCCAGCAGATGTTGATGAATAAAACAACCAAAAAACAGGGTTTTGAGGTCCTTTTTCCTGGCACATGCTCCTTGTAGAAAAATTCTAGTAGAGCTTCTCAGAACCTTCTTACCATGTATCTTCCCCTAACATCTGTCCTTCTGCTTTACATATGCTGTATTAAAACTTTCAAAGGTGTCCTTCTATTGAGAAAGCTCATCATTGGCTTGGAATAAAATTAATTTCCCCCTACATGTTGACTTCAACAGAGATGTACATTTATTATGTGAGAGCAGAATCTGGGATTAAGAGAAAACAGAAGCAAAGTGCACAAGTTATACAGGATTCTCAGTTTTAAACTTGGAATGTGGTACAAACTTTAACATAGAACAAGAAAACAACAGAGAAAAAGTGTTCAACAACAGAAAAACATTGCTGAGCAATATAGAGAAAGGATGAAATCATGAGGTTACAATTCTTCAGTCACAGTTTTTACAGCTATGGAGATCTTAGCAATCTTTCATTACTTTTAAGAGAAGAGAACCAGTATGTATTCCACCTATCAAATATTCAGCATAATCTTGCCATAACTTAGCTGTTTTACACAACTAAGTGCTATTAATTCAGTTATCTGCAGGTGTGAATTCAAGGCTTTCAATGGATTAGACACTATAATTTCACCATCCATTGACCTTTCCATGCTTAATAAAGTTGTACAGAAAGTATTCATTTTTTAAAATATACTTCTGCTGTATAGTGTTACTGAAAGGTAGCACTTTAAAATGAGAGTCACCTTTTCAGGGCAAAAGGCCTAAGGAGTTACATAAGAAGGCTGTGATTTAATAATGTGATTAATCTTTCCTTATACCACAGTTCACATAACAAGGATCTCATAATATAGTACTTGAGAAAGGATCCCTGGTATCAGGAAGCATTTGCAACATTGGGCCTGTTGTTCACACAATAAGCAACAGATGAAAAAACCCATACATTAACAACACTTGGAATTATAATGTATTGTGTTTCAGGGTGAATGGGTGGAAGAACACAATGCTGAATAGCTGAGCATTTCCAAACTCCATTTACTGTAACATGCCAGTAGCATTAATTTCTCTGTGCTTGGGCCCTTTCCCTCACATTTCTAATTCCCATTTAATGCTAGATTCTGCAAGAATTCTCAGGATTGAGGAAAAAACAAACAAAAACAAACAAAAAAATAAACAACAAAAAACACACTTGTTTTTTAATTTTCATATACCAAATTGTATTTCTGAAGTTTTTTTGCACTGGTGGAAAGAAGTCACATTGGTGCCAGGTTGGAAAAGCTGGATGAAAAAAGTCAATTGTTGTTCTATGAAGAAAAAAAAAAAAAGCACACTAAAAACAGCTATACTGTTTTGACACATTTTAAGCCATTCAGCTTGTAATGAAAATAACACTGGGTGCATGCCCCTAGATGCCTTAAGATGCTAGTCTTAACCAGGATGGATGCAGGGTCATGCACCCAGATCCAGAAACTTGGAATATCCTCCAGCTTAGACATAGCTTCTATAAAACACACACCTGTCTGCAATATCCAGCTACCCCTACTTATTTCTTCCATACAGTAACCTTCTTCCACTAATACAGCAGCGTACAATTATTTTAAACAAGCAGGAAAAGAACTAACAATGCATTGAAATTCTGCTTGTGGCCCAGCCTCAGCCCTGTGACTTTAGGGAGGCTGCAAGGCCAAAATGCTGGGGAGGGAGCTCTCTCCTTCCACAGTATGCTTCACTTTAAAGTATTTTCTGTACACAGAATTAAACATTTTTATCTTTATTTGAAATGCCTGGAGACTCTCCTTTGATGTTATGTCAGGAAAGAGGTACACTCTTTGCTGTTCACAGAATTTGTGCAATTTTGGGGTATTTTCAAAGGTGTAGTATTAGTTTTCCACTTGCATCCATGAAGTTTCTTTTTTGGAAAGCAGAAATACATGTGAGAGAGAACTGTGATTTAATATACAGAAACTGCAAATACAAAAGGAGAAATTGGCACTCTGAACGATACCTTCAAAAGCATCAGTGCTTCATGCGGTATTCTAAATTTCAAGAGCAGGGTGTCAAGTAGGGTGATATTTCTGGTCTGCTCTGCTAAGCCACGTTCTGCAGAGATTTCTGGGATAGATTGTGCTCACTTTGGTTTGCAGGATTCTTTGTGGTATTTATATTAGGCAGTGCAAAAGTTGTTGATGTAATGTCATGATGGTGGTCTTCTACCCTAACACAACATGTAATTAATGTGATGAAAAACACAGCTTTTCAAAGAAAATTTGGCATGCTTTTATAGAAGGGTATGCAGACTTCTTGAGTTTGCAGTACATATCTGAATGCAAATACGCATGCTTGATTTCCCCTGAGTGTTGTGTGAGCTGTTATTATTACTGACCTGGAAATTATTCTCCTTTCCCTGTTTGACTATTGTTTTTGTCTGGGTTATATGCATCCCTGAAACCAGATGTGCAACACTTGATATATTTCCATTACTTAACATTATCATGTATATTTATTATCTCAAAGCTGTACAGTTTGAAGCAGTAACACTTGGTTTTCACTGCACATTTCACAGTTGTGGTCTGTTACAATGACCAACAGACCTCCCAAGACAAAATATTGTAAGGAATTGTATTGTAAGGAATCTACGCTAGCTTAGGCATCACCTAGCATATCACTGCTATGGCCCTCTCGGAACAAGAGAAAAGACGGAAGAAGAGAAAAGAAAGTTCAGATTTTATTTTTCTAAAGTGTGCCTGTGCAGACTTTACAAAGGTGTCCACCATGTGGTGGAACCAGAATCACCTCCAGTTAGCAATACGGCTGATGGGGCAGTTCTGATTCCGTCCAGAAGAGAGCAGCAGTATATACCCGTGCTGAACAAGTCCTCGCGGAACAGACTCAGAAAATGACCCAAAATAATCACCCACTCCCTGCAGTAATAGCCTGACATGTAAAACAAAGTAAATGCCGGTTTAATGACAAGCTGATTTCTTTCAGTCACACAGAGGGTAATAGAAAGGGGGTGGGAACTGACATCAAACATTAGCTGCTGCTCTTCAGCTCTGAGAACAGAGTAATTCACTTTTTATTGCCTTTTTGCTTTAAACAAAAAGACTGGTGATGTAAGAAATGATTGCTTATGAATACTGAAGATTTTTTAAAAACAAGGAATTAAAGTGAGGGAGTATAATATCATCCAAAATACTACCTTTGCAATAATCTTCCATAAGAACACAAAAGGGATTCTATGGAGCTGAATTCTTACACAGCCTGCGATATCACCACGTGCATCCGAGCCTTTAATAGCTCAGTTACCCTCACAGTTTCCCTGGGAGGTCACTATTCTGACTGAGGCACAAAACACCTTTGTAGATCTGCACCAAATTGCTGAAAATCAAACAGAAAGTTTGAGTTGTGGCTGGAGTTTTCCTGCAGGTCTCCTGAGCTCCAAAGCAGCTCAGTTACCTGTAGATAGCCCTTCCCCTCCTCGCTGTGAGGAACACATCCTCAGAGCACGTACCAGGCTCACTTTATGTTTGCTCAAAGGGCACTGTCAAGGGAGCAGAGAGTGTGTAATGCAGTGCTGGCAGCTCAGTGCAAGAGGAGGCACTTTTTTTTTTTTCTTTCTATACAGCTGAGCTGCATGGTCGGGTCACAGGGAAAACTAACATCTCTTTACCATAAAGAGTGTTGCAAAGATATGACTGAGAAACTGGGACCACTTTCCAGCTGACCCCTTACAAGAACTCTCTTCTGTCATGAGAAAGTACAGGAAAAAGGAGGGAGAAAAGTCTTGCTCTTAAATGCAACAAGGAAAAGACTAGGAACATAGAAAGTGAACTGGAGAATACAGAAATTTTCCCTTTCATCTTCAACATGCGGATCTTTCTCCATTCCTGCTTCATCTCCTGCACCATCAAGACCTGCTCCCTGGTGGTGACTGTTCATGCTCTGTATACCTTCCAATGTGGGTTCTCCTCCATCCAGTTGCTATTGTTTCCTTTGACAAAGAAAGATCTCCTCTCCTTCTGCCACAAATAACACCTGAGAAGAAATCCCTCATAAAAGATTCTCTCTCTGGGAATGGAGATAACACACACACGTATGCAGATGGCACCCTCATCATCGTGTGCTCTGTGCACTCCTTCAACCTGTGGGACCACTGCTGGGATTGTTCTCCATGTCACACCCCTAGTTTCATTCCCAGCTGCTGCTCTTCTTCGTTCTTGTTTGTGCTAGTTAAGGCTGAGAAAAAGCAAAAGGAGCCTGGAGATTTTTTATCAAACTCTGCAGGAGTGAGAGAAACCTAGGTGCTCCCCCCAGAAAGGAAGGAGATGAAGAAATAGCTGAGGGGTAAGGATGGGTGCAGCACAAGTTCGAGCTACTGCACCCTCTGTATACAAGGGGTAAAGAAGTGCTCTTTTGCTAAAGCAGGGGGACGCTGAGCACTTGGGGAGTAAGCTAACTAGAATCAAATGAGTCTTTCCTGCATATGCCTAGGAAGGCAGAGAGACTTGTAGTTTATAGGACATTAGTGAAAGTTAGAAGCTTTGACTTTCTGAAGAAAGGCAAGTCCTCCTTTTGTAGATATTAACAAGAACTTCATTACTCTGCACATGCCAGTATTAAGCAAGTTGTTAGTTTGAAGCACGCTTTAGTCAGGCTATTCACAGCCTGAGAAGCCTGCATATACCTCTCACTTGCACATGGCCTCTCAGTGCTCAGGAATCCAACGTAAGGTTTATATCATCCCACACAGAGGTGCAGATGTCTGCTTCCCAGAGCAGCAATAACGTGTCTCCTCGCTAGTAAGTTATGTTGTTTTCCTAGTGTCTCCTCTGAAGTCACTCTGGCTGCTCCCGACTCTTCCACATCTCTATGTGCCATGCACTCACACAGTTTGTTCTCTTTCAGAATTTTTGGCTGGATACTATTTGAATGTGTTAAGATATATCTGTCCAGATTTTGAACTTGCCTAAACTGGTAGAGCTCACCCAGAGTTAGTGTTTTGCATTTACGAAGGATCTGTCTCATGCTATCTTACCAGCGGAGATAATACTTTTCGTAGGACTGTTTTTACATTGGTCATGCAGAAATACAGCTTCAAACTAGTCATTTATAGTGGAGATGAGGGCACAGAAACTAGTAAAACTTATTTGGTCTTTCAAAGCATTATATTTTGACCTGCTTCAATAAGCTAACAATTACAAACCAGTATAAGCAGCCAACAGGAGCCTACTTACTCACACATGTAACTTACAGTCCTTGTTGAGACCTGACTCTGGTTTTATATGCCCTGCTCTACTGAATTCACTGAAATTGTTCCCAACTTGTATTACCATAAATGAGAGCGGAATTAGGTTTAACATGAATATGCAGCCTTATGCATATGCAATTATATATTGATACGTGTGCATAATTTATGCATAGAGTACATACATATATTGTCGCTCTTATCAGCAGATTCAGATAAGATAAATATTTTTCTAGAAAAGGGCTTGTATAATAACTATAATTAAAAATAATAATTTTGAAATTAAAATAAGAGCTCAGGTTGGAATCTGTCTTAGTTTTACTACAGTGTAAGTTGCTCATTACAGACCTCAAAAATCACACTGCTTGCAACTCATGGGTCCTCTTTTTTTTTTTTTTCTTTTTAAAAAAAAAAGGGCCAATACTGACCCATTTCATTTTATTACTGTGACTGAATGGATGTTAGACTAGCTGCTCCTGAATCTTGAATGGGTACAGAGAGGAGGTGAAAAAAATCTGGAATGGTTCAGTTCATTCTTGACAATCACCTTACTGGTAGCTGGGTTTATGGCTTTAGGTTTGAATGAAAAGGGCAGGTTGGGCTCCGGGACTTGAGAGAAATACTAGTCCTCAGTCAGAGATGTGCAGACAGGGAATGAGTAAGAAGTGTGTTATACATCTTAAGAATTTACAGTATGATTCAGCCTCAAAATGTCAACAAGGAAGCTTAAAAAGTATTAAATTCATCTCTCACTGATATTATACGATGGGAAAGCCTTGGGCTTCTTCTAGGACAGGGTGGCTCTAGGACCTCTTCTTCAAGCAGCATATCAACATGTTTTCCCAAAAAGCGGTAACAGTTCTGCAGTCCTACCCTGACAGTTTCTCAGATGTGCGAATATCTGCTGCTAAGCATACAGTCTTCAAGGATTGCCTATAAAGCTACCTAAATTTGTAAACTTCCAAAGAGTGAAAGAGTGGTATGGGTGGGAACTATCAATAACAGCAATAAGAGAACACATTACAGAAATCCCTACACTGAATGAGCAGAAACTATAAAACAAGATTAGTGATCAAAGATTTATAAGATTAAAGCAAAGAATCGGCTCACACTTGAGAAGACGTGTCTGGATTGGCCTTAATTTAAGGTGCAAAAAAAGGTTCAAAAGTTGTAGAAGGATGCCAATATATGATATTTCTTACAATTCAAACTAATGAGAGTTTTGCTAGAGCCTTTGGCAAGCACAAGTATTTGTGGCAACACACGCATCTGCAGGCAATAATGGCACATAATTCACAGTGAGCTTTACCAGCTTAGGAGTGTAGTTACAGAAACACAATACAAATGGCCACAAGAGCTTCTATGAAGCTCTAAACTAGTGCAGAACTAGACAGAGTACTCACCGGAGAGGGATTGTCACTTTGCGACATTACCTTTTCCTATATCCATTTATTGAACACACATGAAAGCTGAAGGGTGCTCACGGGGAGCCGAGCTGACAGGGCTAGAGCTTAACAGGGTGATGTTTCAACAATACATTTGCAAGTTAGAAACTCTGTGTAATCCAAGGAGTGCCAAAAGGCATGGGGGGCTGGGGTTAGGGGTCTGAAGGAAATTAAAAGCTCGTCTACCGTCGGAGACATGCCTATGTGGAAATACCACTATCCAGCAAACCCTTAAAAACGCTTTCCAAGTGATTCAAAGCTGAATTGATCACTTTACATGCACTTAATATACAAAGAGATAAGGCTTGAAGTTGCCTTCCTCTCCCCTAAAATCGGGGGAGATGGCAGTAACTGCTGCTCTGAACAAAACCTGTAGCCTGGCTTTCTCTACAAGAACTCTTTGATCCAGCCTCCCTTCTCTCATTGCATCGTTGTCTCCTTCCCAATTCAGATTCAAACTCTCATTTCAGTTTTGAAATGAAAGCTCACTTGCGGGCTGAATGGAACCCTTATGGGCTGTATCTCAAACTCGAAAGGTGTTTTTATTTTAGCTGCATTTCTTTAATCTATGCTAGCTGATTAATCAGAAGTTGATTGTGAACCCTTTTCAAGGAGGGCCTGGCACTCAATTTAAAAATCCCTGGACTAAGTCCAGGTAGTTTAGCTGTTTTTAGCCTTCCCTATTCAATGCAGGGAATCAGACAGGTATTTTCAGAACTTGTTTCTCCACTCCACTGGTTTTACAGTGTATAACTTTACTAAAGATTCATTAGAAACAATAACCTCTGGTTTTGCCACAGCTCTTTTCAGAGTACTTTGAAACCTGGAGGTATAAAAACCAGCTATCTTACACTTTGTTGGAAACGGATTTTTGCAAATACTGCTGTAAGTACTATGACGCTTATTTTTTCCAGAGCTATATAAGCTTGCTACTAACAACTATTCAAAATACCTGTATTCTGAGAAATCGGGTGCTCAAATGTACAGAGTGGCTACCACGCAGTGTGCATCTGTGCCTTCTCCTTTGGAGTCACAGAAAGATGACAGGATCTAGTTTTTGAGGCTCTCATTTTCTACAGAAAAAAAGAAAAGATAGAAATATAAAAAAGGGAGCAACATACATGGGTAGCAAAGGTGGGCATGTCCAGGCCCAGTTCAAACCTAATGTGAAGATTTGATCCTCCAACTGTACGTACTTGCAGCATCACAGATGAAAACATCTCTGGAACTGAGCCTCAGTCAGTGGAAGCTGCCACAGCTTTCCAGAGCAACTATGAAAAGCTCAAAAATAATGGTACTACTATTCTGAAGTGAGGTTACTCCCTTCAACATCTGTGGTGAATATGCGATACAGGCTGCTATAAGCATCACACATATTTAAAACTAACAGGAGATGTTAAGGCTTGGTCCAGCCAGGCTGCGGTCGTTAGGAGGAGGGAGCTACACAAATGCTTCATGAGATACATATGCTGTTCTAGGGGTACCAAGGGCTTACTCTGTTATAAATCTCCTATCCTTTTCAAATTTCAGAGAAATAATAATAATAAAAAAACCTTTCCAAAATATAAAGTAAAATAGAGCCCCCAAATATTTATCTTAACATAGTTCCCAATGATATTTACCTTCTATTTAGTTGATAACACTTAAACTAATGTCTCCCCTTGCCTACTGCTCAAAGGAAAAAAAAAAATCAATGAAATATCTGGCAACATTTATTATATCATCTCTACTGGCTCATTACAATAATGACACTTCCTTACTATGGAATAAGTTAGTACCACTGTCAAAACAGTGCTCTCCACAGTGGGAATGTTTTTTCACGATTATCATTTTTTAAATGAAAATGAAGAATAATGATTTTTTTTTTCCAGTCACAAAAGCCTATTTTTCTGAATCAACCAGAGGCATTATTATTTGCTTTTATTAACACATACAAAATTGTTAGGATATACAAATGTGTTTCCTTTTTGGACACAGTGAAAGCTATATTAATGGGCATTACAGCATTAGTTTACATCACACTGTTTCAAAAAAACACCGTTTATGATTAAACAAATAGGTTTATATATATTTACATATATAAAAAGAGCTTGAAATAGCTGTATAACAAATCATTGATTTACACTATCAAAAGGCTGGGAGCAATTGTGTCTCCTACGATTGTGCCCTTAGCTTTCAATCCACGATCGCCACTAATACGAGGTCTCATTTAAAACAAACAAAACCCAAAACACTGACCCTCCTGCCAAAACACACAAAAAAAACAAACCCAAAGCAATGGGACAGCTTCCCCCAGGATAATAGTTTCAAGCACAAATGGATTATTTTAAATATCACATAAACCTACTGTAAATTAAAAAAATAGAAGATTACTTTACACAATGCATGGAAACCATTTCTACTGAGCACAAACATTTACAACTGTGTCATGTTTTTTCCTTGCATAACCCATACTCACACACAAACCAGTTTTCAAAAGAATTAGTGAAATATTCAGTCCACTTTTGTTTTCTTTATACAATATGAAATGGTTACAATACCATAGTATATTTTAGAATAAGTTAAACATCAAGACATATGGCAATAGCATTGTACTAGTCTTTCTACATACATACTAAATCCAGAAACTCAGTCTATTTTTATTCAGTCACAAAAATGAATAAGGACTAAGATCCAGTTATACTGGAAAACTAGACTAGTTCTAGAAACCACAAATACTGTAAGCACTTTGGTATAATATGTACAGGTTGTGCTGTCAATATCATGCTTGCATACTACAACTGATTGAGCCATTTCAACTGGTGAATTAAAAAAAATTATTGTAAGACTTGCTTTAGTATTTTTTCTTCTGTCTGGGAATTATTCAGTCAAAGAAGATGCACCACAAGAACATACACAGCATTTGTATGATGTGACTACAAATTAAATATTGAAGTTGTTTTTTTTTTTTTTTTTTTTAAATACAATGCAAGACCAGTCTTCTTAAGTGCATAGAACATAATGCAGAATACTGTTAATTACAGGGACAAGTACAAGGATATTAAACATTTTAACAGATATTGAACAATGTTCTCATAAAAAGAGATGTGAACGAGAATAAGCATTCTACCATTACAAAGATCAACTTGTGTTTTCCACCACCAGTAAGAGAAACAATAAGTGATGTATCATGAAAGGTATCGACTGCATCCATTTTATCTTTGTCTCTCAAAGGCTTAGAATTGCAACTTCAAACTCTTAAAAACAGTTTATATTTCTCTTTTTCCCCCCATTTTAAACAAAACGTTTTCTCTTCCTGAAAGAGGAAACTCAAAAAGTGCATTTTAAATTATTTTTCCCCTATTTCACAGATACATTTGCTGCAGTTCAGAAATTTTTCTTACCTGCTTTCTTTCTGCCACTACAATCTATCAGAATCTCTCAGAGTTAATCAGGCAACCCTGCCAAGTTAAATAGCCTCTCCTTTTGCAAAACAAATGGTATTAAATCTTAAAAAAGGCAAAATATTGCAAACTGGATTCAAGTGAAATGCCAACTTGAAGAGTAAGGACTACAGGATTTCAGAAGATTTGGACTGTATGCCAAGTCTTCCGAAATTTGCATTTTATCTTTTAGATTCCAGGATACAGTAAACTGCAAATACCATGTTCAATTAATACTGCAAGTCAGCTTCAGACTAAGGTCTCAGGAATGAAATGGTAGCCCCAAAACTCTCAACCCAACCAGAGGAAACAACGCAATTGTTACTCATTTCTTACACAACACAACAACTCATTTTACATGTAAACAAAAAGGATGACAGTTCTCATTTGAAGTTCCTACTGTGGCAAATAATACTTCACAGGTATCAGAAATACTTTAGTGAGTGACTCCATATCTTCCCCATTTCAAAACTGCTTTCTTTTCCTTGCAGAAGCACTAGCTACTTTACGTCAAACTAAACAATTGCACAAAATCTATGGCACCAAGCTTTGCTAAATAAAACTGCCGGAGAGCACACAAGGAAGAAAAGAATTTGACCGTGGTTGTTGAGTGGGCTAGAAGTCAAATGAGTTTAAACAAAACTATTTTTAACACATTCCTTAATTGAAATGATTAATTCCTAGCAGAAACAGAGTCAGATCAGCATGATCTTACTGTAGGCTAGTTGGTGACCCAGCCAGACTTTTGTGCAGATTAGGGTTTTGACTGTGCCTGTTCCGACTGCGAACAGATGAAAACATTGTGTTGCAACCTGGGACTTTACATTTGTGGAGTTGGCGGAGATGCACAGTTTTGTAATGAGCCCTGAAAGTTCCCTTATTACTGTAAGTTTTTTGACATATATGACAAGTTATTGGCAAACTGGAAGGTAAATTTATAAAGTTCTGATTAGCTTTCTCAATTAAAGTACAGTCTTGGTAGAGTTCATCGTTAGGCATTAGGCTGGGTCCTTCACAGCTTTCATCACTATCATCCAAGGGCATGGTGCACACTTCACTTCCTCCGTCAGAATCCCAAGAAGAATGGGCACTGCTCTCAGATTTAATGCTGGAAGTAGTGCTTAGATCCAGAACAGCTCCATCATTCAATGGATCATATCCGTAACTCTCAGAACAGGGTTCTCTAATTTTGCTCATTGGAAAAACCAAGCTGCCTGTTCTGTTCATTCCTTTGAAGATTACAGAAGTATGTCCAACATGTTGTTTTAAAGAGACATCTTGACAAAACTCCTTAGCCATGTCTTTCAAGAGGTATGCTGCATTGAAATGGTTGTTGAATTCCAGTGTATCTTTAGTCAGAAGCTTATGATGAAGATTTAGGTTTGAACTATGTCTAAAAGAACAAAGACAAGCTTAGCAAGAAAGTGTTTTGCCTCACTTAACAGTTATTTCATAAGGATCATTAACAAAGAGAAAAATCAATATTTAGTAGCATGCATGAACTGTATGCTTCTAATTTGACCAACTGCTGCAGTGGGAGTGCACATGGATGATTTATACATGTGACTGGGTATCTGAAATTGCTTACACTGGCATATATCAGAAATAACTCTACAGAAATCAATGTTTGAGATTCTCTCCTGCATTGTGCATAGCTGTTCACTCCACTAGATCTAGTGCTGGGTCTAAAAGAGTCGTTGAACAGACTAAAAAACTTCTGTGTACTGAACTGAGGTCAGAGAATGGGCTGAGGGCAAGAGGAAATGAGATCCTTCCCCAGCAGACAAAGCAGGAAAGGAGTGACACCTGAGTCTGCAAAATATATTGATGATCTCTTAAGTACTGTAACCATGTACTAGGATGCAGCTGTAAACATCAGTACAGAGCTTTTCCTTGAAAGGAATATCCTTGAATGAAGGAATGCCCCATTTTATGCAACTTGCAGTTTTTGAATGGGCATCTCTGGATTCGGTTTAAAACCACCAAAGCATAGAAATCACTGCTCTTCATTGAATATTATCAATAGCTCACTGGGAACCTCCAGACCCTGGTTAGAAGACTGAATTTATTGCAAGACAGGGAAAACATTCATTTTTCCCTAGCCATCACCTAAGCCGGTTTCATCCAAACCATGAACTGTTTGAAAGGACACAGAAATATTTTGCACGTGCACTCACAGCACTCTATGTTAAAGTCTAGAAACTTCTACAAAGTTGTTCCAAATAACTACTGTTTTGCATAAAGTTTGTGAACTTTCTTGTCAATTGTCCTTTGTGCCTTAAAAAGAAACAATACAAAAAACCTTCCAAAAGCACCTATGTTAAAACTTGACTGAATATATTGGTGTGGAAAGGAATTTGTGGCATGTGAATGCAAATCTTCCTGCTGGCCTTCTTTCCTGTGGCCCATATCACAATTAGAGTGGAGAGGAATTCACATCTGGGAAGATGCAGGCAGCAGATCAGGGTATGAAGCCCTGCCAGCAGCAGATGAATCTGTGCATCTCAGATGCAGCAGCCAGTCCTCAAAGACTGGCTCATCCTCTCTCTGGACTGCATCAGCTGGCTCCAGTACTCCTAGCAGATTACAGGCAATCTAAACCTTGTGTCACTCTGAACTACTATCCAGGCATGCTTTCTGCAGCCAAGATCTGTTGTAACACTGTTACAGGAGCGTTAGAAAAAATACAAGACTTAGTCCCACTTAAACAGGTTTGTTATCTATCACTTATCCATTCAGATACATAACTGACGGTCAACAATAAAGCTTCAATTCCTTATTTCTCAGCCTAGGTGCATAATAGACTAAAATAAAATGACTAGCAGCAACACAATACTGCAGTTAACAGTAAACTGAATAAGCTCATGGTATTGTTTAGGAGTTAGTATGTAAGCTCACACTAAGGCATTACCAATGTCTATACACACCAGATAGCATTAATTCAACTAACACTGCGTAACGTTAATTTTGTACTGACATAGGGTAATCGTGCTTTCTTACGGGCTTTTTCCCTGTAAGATTTTGTCTGCTCAAAATCCTTGCGTAATGCAAGGACAAAGATAAGTGAAGATTTCCTGAATTGATCCCATTGCTTTTTCATTAAAGAAAACTGTATACATTAAAATACACATGAAAGTACACATTAAACATATAAGTCCACACATGCATCTACTGGAAAATTGCTGAATTCATACCCTTGTGGCTTTCCCTTTATGTTCTAAAGCATTCTCTCAACTATTGAAGACTTTATCAGTTATGAAATTTTCATGGCTTTATTTAATACCTCGTAGTCTAGTGGAAAGGAAATGTTTCTTTCAATGGATTTTCATTTCACGAATGTTCTGATAAGTTATCGTACCTGTTATACGAGGATACACAGAAAATCTTTGCAGGCTCCATTCCTCAAACACTCATTTTAATTTCAAATTAGGCTCCATTGTGATGGTAAAATAAATACAATTTTGTTTATAATTTCTTACCTGTCTCGACTTCTACGAGAAGGGAAAGCAGCATTACAGCCCTCAACTGTGCAAATATGCATTTCTTTGAGATGTACATTTTTAAAATGCATTTTTACACTGTAAGGGTTTTTAAAAGTCTTCTTACAGATGTCACAATGAAAGCGGCTTTCTTCCTTCTGAATCCCTAGTGCATGTTGACTGACATGATCCATATCTTTAGAGTCTTCAAAACAAGGAATGGCAGCACCCCTGTTTGACAAAGTGCTGAAAAAGCCCCCGGTCAGCAAGTGGTGTTGCAATTCAGGGCAGTCATCTTTAGGAATCCTGCGCTTTGACTGCTCTTTAATATACATGGGGGGTTCAGTCATTGGTTTTATAACATCATTGTGGTGGTGTTTTGGATCTTCATATATAATCTCATGGGGAACTATTTTTAATGGTTGGTTTTCTTCTGGTTTAACCTCTTTCTCACAGTGATGCAATTCATTTTCAGAGATATCCTTGATGTATTTGTTATCTGGCGCAAAGACAGATTCAAAATACTTTGGGCCCTCTACCCCAGAGACAGATTTCCATGAATTACCTGAATGGGGGTGATTTTCCACCCTGTCGGTCACCCGCTTCTCTATCTTATGCTCACAGGACTCAAGCTCTCCATCGCTTACCACTTGCAGACGTGTATCATCTTCAGAACTGGCAACATCACTACTTTCATTAGGTGTTTCAACAGCTTCTTTCTCTATCTTAATAGGCATACTTGATTTACGAGATTTCTTCTTAGGTAGCATGTCAAATGGCAATTCATTTGAAATAAGCTGCTCTGGTATTGAGGAAGAAACGAGAGGCAGAGAAGGAAGAGTACCTGGAGTATTAGCAAGCTCAGCTGGTGTAACTGGGCTACGATAAAAAGGAAGAACAGGCTGTACTGTCTTTAGGTTTGGAAAGAGGACACCATTCTGTCCAATACTGGGAAATCCAGCCTGACCCTTTGCGTCTGTACAAGAGCTGGCATAGCTGGTAATAGTTCTGCTATCTGGAGTTAAAATTGTAAATTCTGTCCTTTTACTATCTCCAGGTCCAGCAAGGGTCAAACCATTTCTGAGATCTTTATCCCTGTTATTTCTATTCATTGGCATATGGAGTCTGGGGTTAGGATTTGCACTATGACGATTTCGACTACGCAAAGAGCTAAATACCATATTGCAGCCCTCAATTGTGCATTTGTGCTTTATCTTCAGATGAACAGCATTATAATGTATTTTCAAAGTACCTTTGTCATAAAATGTCTTTTCACATGCAGTGCAGAAAACACGCCCTTTCCTTGGCCCAGTGCCATTTTTTTCAACAGATTTCATTTTGGTTTCTGGAGATAGTGCTGTCATTTCAAGCTTTGCTGCTGTATTATGTGAACTGGAATCACTTAAAAGGGCATCATCTTCTGTTTTAGTGGTGACATCTGGACCATTTATGCTCCTCTCATTGTCAACTTGAAATGGTGCAGAACTAGAAGTTAAGAAGCTGCTTTCAGAAAATGGTATATGAACATCTTGTTTAGTTTCATTGCTATGGTCTTGACCTTGATCAATCAAGTGTCTTTCTGGTGGTGAACCTATCAAAGGTGGAGGCACTGGACTGAAAAACTGGAATGGCAACATGAAAGCCATGTTATTTACAATATTCTCAAAGGGATGAATGTTAGTGGGGCTCATTTTGTCCAAGGAAGCAGAAAAATTAGGACTATGTTGATTGCAGCTCTCTATGAATGCCCTAATATCCAAATTAGCAGCTGGTGGTGGTATTATAATTGATTGACCTTCTTTCTCCTGAATTGCCATTAACTCTACAATGGACTTAGTTTCTCCAAAACGAAGAAATTGCTGCAAAGTAGCCAGTTCTTCTTCATTGGTCATTATGCTCCAGTGATCCAGTACCTTTCCTGAAGCATCCTAAAGAGAAAAGAAAAAAGAGTGAAATATTAGTTCAGGAGAACAGAAAACCCCTTTTCCCCCAGTCTCTATTATTTTTTCAGAGGCTAGAAATTCTTGTCTAGCAAAATCATAAAATGATTCTATTTAATGAGAGATTAATGGCAATTCTTTGATATTTTCATCAAATCTTACCACATTGGTGATATTATTTATTTCTGAACTAACAGTAATACTTTCCAATAAACCATTTTTTTTCCACAAAAATTAAGACACACATCATTTGAACAACAGTATCATGTAACTACAGACGGCAGAGATGGAGCAATCAGACCAAGATTTAGCTCCTCATTTAAGTCAAGTATTCTTTCATTGCAAGTTTAATAATCTTCCAAGCAACTAAGATCAGAGAACAAATGAACCTGTATTGATCTATTGCCAGTGTTCACAGAGCACAGCTGTAATTACACTGGAGTGTTGGAGTTCTTTCAAACTCTAGCTATGCCTAACTTTTCCCAATAACTACAATAAATATTTTATCACAGAACATGTATTTGATGGCCTACTGAGATTTTTCACAGTGCATGTAAGAGTTTCTAAGATGATGAAGAACGTAACATTATAAATTTTTCATGTGGTAGAGGTTCAAGGTAATTGATTCCATATTTTTAATCCTAACACTAAAAAGCAAGATTATCAAGACCATTAAATATTGATTTGTGTCATAATGTAAGATCATAATGTTACTTTACATAAAAGGTAACTTCCACAGTAGCAAGGAGTAACATCAGTGTAAGCACACAGGGCCAAATTCATCCTTAATGTAGCTCCAGTAAGGTCAGCAAGCACTATACCAGAGATGAAGATTGTCCCTGGTGTTTGAAATGATGGCAAATTTCTTTGTCACAGTATTATTCTGCTGTATTAAAGTAAACTCACTGATTAAATAATACTGTGATCAAAGTCTGAAGCCTTTACTTTGACATTCCCAATATTATTATTATTTTTTTTTTTATCTTGGGTTACCTTTGTTAGATTTGAGCAAAATAGAAAGATTTCAGTTAAGCCTGAGTAAAAAGAGAGCATTGACCAAAAGCCCACCCTTCCTTTTGTGGTGCTGTACTTGTACATGTCTATTACTGCCTTTCAGATCTACCACGTTGTTAACACATTGTGAACTACTGATAATATTAAGCTAGAAAAAGTTCTGAAATATGACTTAACTATCATAGTCATAAAAAAACCCCTCTTAATTCAATACCTGTAGCACATATCCACGTATATAATCCTGTAGTGTCCAATCCAGAGCATGGAGAATCTGTATCACTTCTTCCTGCTTCAGAACACTGAAAAGTCTATCTAGCAGAATTTTAAGGCGTACGGGAATGGCTTGGGTTCCATATAGCATGAGGCTACTGATATCGAAGACAACATTGGATTGAACTATTTCTACCTGGCTTGATGGATAGAGGTTGGGAATCCTTAATTTGCTCAGGGCTGAAATGAGAATCATAAAACACAAATAAACATGAGTACATAAAACTGAATGTAAAGAATATTGGGGTAGAGGGGTGTGACACACAGAGTGTGTGAGGAGGGTCCTAGCATGTTCTATACAGGCTGTAAGAATAAGTATTACCATGTGCTACCCATCCATGCCGGCACTGGTCACATTGTCGCTGATTTATTTTCCCAGGTTTGAAACACTGGCAACTACAGTTCACCAGAGTGCATCGGATAGCCTGGAAATCAATAGAAAAATTGATAGGTAATATATAAGCACTATCTAGGGCGTGCACATTATACATATACAATGCATGCATAAAATCCATATGAAAACAGAGATAATATACAAGCATATACCTATCAACGTGCAATATAAGTAATCCAGGCAAAACCTGAGTTTAAGCAGAGGTAGTCTTGCATAAATAGAATCAGTCACCTGCTAAAGCACTAGAATATTATGGAAGCAAAATATTTAATGATATATATACATAGCAACACTCCTGTGGATACATTTAGGCTGCTGCACCTTTGTAACAATAATATACTGTTCTTGGGCATTCACCTAAGCTATGATCCTCATGTAAGCACCGCTTTTTACAGAAAAGTCTGAAAAAGGTACACTGATGAAAATCTCATTCTCTGCAAGTCATGCTGCAACCGTCTATTGCAATATAGGAAGCACTAATGGGTGATATGCTGTCTTTGCATAGACTCATTCCTTACAGCCAGCAGTACCCACACAGAGTACGTGCATCCTGCCAAAGAGACTTCCACTGACATTTCTCAGTAACAAAGTTCATCAACAAGTACTCCATTGCTTCAAACACAACAATTGTCGGATTTTGTAAGGGAAATGCTTGGGAGATAATAGGTGAAACAGAACACACCAACAGATCGTAACCAGTTGTACGGTACAATTTGTGCATTACTTTACTTTCACCAATCTATAATGCAAACCAAATTAGTATTCAGATATTTCTCATCAACATGGTAATACAAACTTGCTTCCTAGAATATATGCTTTCTTCTGTACATGCCTATCTGCTGCAGAAGGCAGACAGACAATTTTGAGGTCCTAGTTAAAGCTCCATAGGGATTGCTATAGAGCAAAGCATTTCTATGATTCCGTATTGCTTAGATCTGATACTGAGAATAGGTTTTACATAAATGGAATATTTATTATGGGTGGGAAAGTGAAGAAATTTATGTGCAGAAAGTCTGCACTGTTATACAAAAATTATTAGATTATGTG
Organism: Cygnus olor; assembly: GCF_009769625.2. Taxonomy (NCBI): domain Eukaryota; kingdom Metazoa; phylum Chordata; class Aves; order Anseriformes; family Anatidae; genus Cygnus; species Cygnus olor. Next base: position 11,989,606 of record NC_049179.1, read on the forward strand.
ATTGCAATGTACGTCTGAAATTTTCCATTCTTAAAACAAAATGGTTTATATTTAAGTACAAGTTTTTATATTTAAAGGACAGAGAAGCAATATGAAGTAAGGCAAAGCTATGCCCACTACTGGCTGTTACTCCTGCTCCTAGGGTCTTATGCAAAGTGGGTACTTTTGCTACTTACTAATACCCATGGAAATGCAAAACAAGATCTGAAGAAAAAAAAATAACATTTTAAATGCTGGCATCCCCACACTAGCAGTTTGGAAAACGTACAAAGTAGCAAGTTTTTGGGCAATCAGGCTAAGAGAGAGAAAATGTTTAAAATGAAAATAACATGGGAGAAAAGTAGTTTCAGTGGGGTTTGCCACAGGCATTTCTTTTGACCTGGAGCATTAGACTGACTCAGGACAGAAAAGTATGCTACATACAAGAGTCTGTTATAAACAAGCACGTGGAGGACATCGAATGCCTACTGCTTTACGTGACAATCTGGAATTGCAAAACCTCAGGTGCTGGCTTAGCAAGGACTATAGCTTACAAGCACATCTCCAAGCTGCAGTGACTTGATGCTGAGACTTGTCTTTATTTGAAGGATGGGAACAAGTGGCAACAGTGCTATTGAAATCTCTGAATCACTTTGCCTCTAATCTTTTAAAGGAGCCACTGCAAAATACTGAATTCTTGAGAAAAGCTCTGTGCTCCCCATAAAGTCATAAAATACACATCAACACCCTACACGATGTGAATTGCTTCACTTTAATGGAGAATGTATTTTCACTTGGATGCTAAAATCCTTTAATATAACAATAAAAAGCCATAAATTTCTTACGGAAAGGCTGAAAAAAAGGTGTAGTTTGCTGATAATTAATTTCTATCATAAAATACCAAACAATAATGCAGTTTATTTCTTCTACCTCTGTAACACATAACGTTCTGTGACTTGCACAGACTGAACCCCTTCCACAGGCAATGCTGCTAAGTTCAGTAAGCTACAGCTGAATTCCACGAATACATCTTTTGTAGTCTCTCCAGACAAAATTACAAAAGATTACTTCCTTTTTCTGCAAGAAGTAACAGAAATACGTACAAGGAAAAAAGGCATTCTTATGATAAGTTAATTGTGATTCCTTTTTTTTTTTCTCTTTCTATTCCTTTTCCTCTGGACACGTTCCACAAACCACTGACCTTTAAAACAACTTTTTTCTTATTTTGTATACTTGGCCAAGAAAGATATACCACATGGAATTCTGCATTTTATAGATTTGTTTAAGAACTTTCTTTATAGGTACATGTATTTGTCTTCCTGTATAGGTGTAGAAGATTTCACGTGTAAAAAATAGAAAACATATAAGAGGCAAATTTTGTTTTACATATAGGAGAGAGGTGAAGAGAAAGGGAGTATAGTTTTCCTTCTATTCAAAATATGAAATTAACCCCTCCTCAAATCAATACGTGAATGCTTCTGGACACCACTCTTAGAAGTGGTTAGCTTGTATACTGCTAACGTATCAAAGGTGTATCTTTAAATCACTATCTGTTGCTAACTTAAAAGACTACTTTTAAGAATCCCTGAGAAGAAACAAATGTGTTTTTCAGGTTGGTAGCTTTTTCTTTTATTTGTGGTTATCAGAGCCTGTTTCCAAAAACTTTTCCAGCAACATTTGCATTAATGTAGTCACAGAACACACATAACACGGCAAAATTAACTTTAAAAATAATCTGGAGTCACAATGTAAAATTGTCACTCTTTGTTCGACTTAAAAAAAAAATCACATTTAAATGATGGATTTTGATTATTGCCCAAATTAACTTGTATTGGAGTTTAATGAACAGAAACATGGCAAAAATTCATGAGATTAAAATGCTTGTCTTCTGCATGTTAATCCTACTATCCTTAACATGCTTAGTCTTAAGGTACTGTAATTATATCAAGTCTTTTAATGAGTTTTATTTTCCCAACAAGTGGAATATACACACAATTTTGCTCTACAGAACAAAGGAATAACTTTCTATATTGCATACATGTAAAGCCTCAAAATCATAATTAAAGGATTGGAAATGTAGGGGGAAATTAAAGTAGAATTTTTTTTAAGTGCAACCCTTTCATTCAGGTCTATTATTTCATTTCTTTTTCCAGAAACATAAAGCAGATGTTAAAAAAAAAAAAAAAACAACAAACTTATGCTATCATGAAGGATCTTCTTATTGCTTTCCAGTTACTCTGTCCTCCACACACAAAAGGACCTTTCCAAATCCATTATTAGCAGATTTTTTTTTTTTTTTTTTTGAGTTGAAAATTCTGATCAAATTTTTATATGGTTTTACCAGCAAGATTGTGAGAATCTGAATTTTGGATTTTTAATACAGGTGAATCTTCATTACAAGAGAGAGAGATTAACCATTAAACTGGCTGCTGAAAAACACCTAACTACTAATCACTGAAAAAAGTCTTAACATCTGTTGCCTGAAAGTCATGACTGCTGACATCTTTTTTTTTTTTTTCCCCTAGATATTGATGTGGTTTCGATTACACTTCAAAAGTTACTGAACATTTCTTTTCAACCCACTCTCAGCCTTCACAGCTAAAGAAAAGTACAAGCTAATGGGACAAGTTCATTCTGATTCTCGGTATATAATCAGGCTTCATTTCATAAAATAAGTTTGTGATCATCTATGCACTTTTGAAGCCCTCAGGGACCTATGCTCACTTGCAATTGCAACGTCCTAACAGGTTTAAAACAATACAGTAAGAGGATGGGCAATAGGAGTGTTTGTGATTACCTAATGATATGGAAGTATAACTGTATCAAACCTCACTCTATGTTAAATGGAATCTAGTCTGACAGCACTCCGGCTTGGGAACCAAATTAAAAAGGAAATAAATATTGAAGATCCTGTCAGGACTGAGCCAGGGATCTCGGCTCACACTAGCAAGCAGGTCTGGCTCTCTGCACTCCCTGAGCACTGCACGTGCAGACACCAGTAAAATGGCAGAGCAAGTCCCAGACAGCCCCAGAACCACTTAGCATCAGTAATGCACGGGTCAGCACCCTCGCTTGTTTCTGTCATCCAAGAAAAACCCTCCCTTTCTCTGCACAAAAGTGATTCCTTGCTTTGTAAACTGCTTTTCATCAAGATACTACCTTCCCATGAAGAGCACCAGAGCTTCGCTGCTTTGCTCTGCAAATTACCTACAAAATGGTGCCACTGATGCTATATTACAGGAACACCTTTTGGAACCAAGACCAGATATTCCTATCAATTTAAAATGCAAGTTTGGAGAAAAAAAAAAAGAGGAGTTACATGTACAAAAATGCGTGAGAGAAGCTCTCATTACACAGAATGTAACAGACACCACTTTTCATTTCATTTACTGAGGACTTCTAGCAACAAGCAACATCTGCTATGGTCATCCCACCTAATTTTCCCAAAGAAAGTTAGCACATTTTCCATTTTTTTTTTTTTGGTCAGACAACTTTTGCCAATTTCCTTAGGTATATACTCCATGGATAAATAGATCTGTCCGTCATTTTTGTAATGATTTAGAGCAAGTTCTCAATTTATATTTCATCCATCTTACAACCCAACCGTGTCTATCTGCATCACACTAAAAATATTTGTTCTTTACACCTATCCCATATACACTTGTAGAATTCCACCCTATATGTGTTTATCCCTCCTGACTCTTCTTCCATAGCACAGACTTCAGTTTTTGCTACTTTGTTGAGCTCCCTGCAGTTTACGGGAACTAAAATATATTCCAGTATACTCCAAGTATAATCACCAAAGGTGTTGGGCTGCTCCAGATGGAGTAAATTCATAAAATACTCATTGAAGACTTAGCCCTACAATTAAGCTTAAACTGCATGTTGATATTATATGATAAGAGTTTAGATTAAACATCTTTTTTTCCTTGAAAATTTCAACCTATTGCAAGTCGAGTAAGGGCCTGAATCCCACCTGCCTGTAGAGGCATTAGGAGGGCCCCTGAGGCATCTTCAGGGAGGGGCTCCAGCCATTTTCTTCTTCCTGACACTTCAAGAGGAGAGGGTACGGCTGGAGGAGGGACAGAACATGGAAACTCTTCACTGCAAGTTAGTAGAGTTGAATGGACACACCGGGCATGGGGAAGACACTCACCAAGTGACAGTGCACTTAAATGCCTGTACCTGTGTACCCAGTTCCGACAGCGAGACCTACCTGAGGGCTACTCTGGACAAAGTAGACTTGGCCTGTGTTTCAACCTGCACATGGCCAGTCCTGTGGCCTGCCATGTTCTCTTCTGTCACGTGTTTAAGATCGTCAGTTGTGGTTGAGGTCAAAGCTGTCCTGCTACACTACACACTGACAGACTGACACACCGCTGAGATTATTCCTTCACTGCCTGTCTTTGAAAGCCTTAGCCCTTGAACAAAAGATTTTCCATCCATACTACATTTATGTCCACTGCAAGCATATTTGGCTGTTGCAAATTCTTCTGTTTCTTCACTGAAGTTTAAAAAGATTCAAGACTAAAATAAATAAATCTATAAAGTTATTAAAACAAGAGAAAGGTGCCTACAAGATGCACACACTATTTCCACAGTCATATCTCACAAAAAACATTTCTTACAAACTAACAGTGCCATTAGAGTCATTTAATAAACACAATAAATAGCAACACACATTTCTCATGAGAAGAAAGAAGGCCTTACTGTTTGCTGTATCCAGAAAACATCTGATGTTTTGCATATTTTGAGCTTTCAATTAAATAGAGAAAAATTTGATGTGGATGTGACAGAGTAAACAGCACTGACCAAATAGCTCCAACCTTCCCCATTAACAAACATGTTTAAATGCTAGCCCTAGATGATTCATTTGGCAAACTGCTTATTAGTAAAATAATTTAGCAAAATTCTTGTCTCCTGCGTAAGAGACTAACGAGGATAAAGATGGGGAAGACAGAGATGGGCCACAACTTGCCTTTCCCAGCTCCACTACACATGAGGTTACACCTAAATCCATGATGGCTCCTCAATAAGTGGGCTGGTTTTTGTTCATGCTGAACATGTATGCTCCTACCGAGCTCTGGAGGTACGAGAACTTTTGAAAATACCCAGACAAAAAGCTTTTGTTCCAGAGGCCAAGCCTGAATTTAGGAGTTTAACTTAACACCTATTGTGCTGAAAATGTTGGCTGGTGCTGATACCACTAAACTCCCACTTAGACCTTCTCTGTGGGGAGACTCTGTTATGATTTTTACTGTTAAAGAACACAAAGGCCACAAGTTTGAATACAGTTTCTAGACAAGACCACAGAATACATCCCATTAATTACCAGAATCCTTATGCGTATATCCATGTTGTTTATTTGGGGTCCGATACCAAAACCTGACCTCCTTTTAAGCAGTCACAGCCTGAGAAGTAAGCAGAGTATTTACAACCCAGGTTTTGAAGCAAGTTACATTATCTCATTACTGTCTCCCTCTGCGGAGCTTAATAAAGCAAGTTTTGGCTAGAACTGGACTGAATCTCTCTCTTGCGGGTGCAGTCTACCACCTGCAGCTGAAAATGTTTAATTGTCCTTGTAATAACTGATGAAAACATCTTCAAAACTGGCCAAAAAGTGGTGGGACAGAGTGAAACAGCTCAGTAAGATGGAATTGAAATTAGCCAATACTTCCATGCGATGGTACCACACAGTCAAATCAGCCATGATTGTGGATTTAAAAGTTTTAGCCGGCTACTGAATTACGGGCCACTAGTCCACATGTTGCTCGCCACTTTATTAAGAACTTTTAGTAACTGAGAACAGTCCTGAGGATGAGTAGGTGAGATAAGAGACTGAATTAAGTAAAGACTCAAAATCCTACAGCCAATTGCGGCTAAGCGGCAGCTTTAGCAGCTAATAGAGGTGCTTTGGACAGTCTCGGGCAATGCAGCGAGGTGAGTAAGCAGAATGGAGATATTTCTGAGAAAGGCGGCACACTAACGAGGCCAAACTTCAATCACAGCATAACTTGTGGGATGAAAATCACTCTTCATGCATGTCACTTACCCTAAAGGGCCCCTTAGGGCAACTCTTGTTAATGGCACTGTCAAAATAATTATACGAAGAGAGTGCACGTGTGTGTGTGTGTGCACAAACTGTTACTCTTTAAACAAAAAGCACTGGACAGTAAAGCTCAATTTTACTATTCAACAACGTGCTTGCAGATACATTAGCTTGCAATGCAATTAATCTCGCTTGTTAACAACAGGTGTGTGTTGACAGACAGCTTGGTCAAACTGGGGAATATATTTAGCTCCTCTTTTCTTTTACTGTTCAATTAGGAAAAGAAAACAAGAAATACAAATTAAGGAATGAAAAATGTCACCCTATCACTATCTTGCAGTTATTTACTTTTGACCCTGAAATAAACTATAGTGCTACAGTTTCCATGGTGTACCTGCCCTACTCTGTGTAGATCACAAACCCTTACATTTTGCTGACTATTAAGCAGTATTTATCACAAAAATCTCAACTTTCCTTCTAAAAAATTTACAGGAAAAGTCATTCATATTAGGGTGTTTCAAAAATGAATAACAGGTTGCTGCAAACTGATGAGAAAAGCTGCTCAAGGTTTGGGGGTAAGGGTAAGTCACCAAACAGAAATGGTGTGAAATTTGTTATGATGAAACAATACCTGTTATTTAAACTAGAAAATAAGCTGTGCACAGGCTATTTAACCAGATTGGCATGCTATGTATCCCATGTTAAGTGCTGAGACTACAGATCTGTCCAAGATCTAAAGCTTAATTAAATATTTAACTCCAAGTCCTACATTAACAAGAAATAAATGTTATGTATATGCACAAGTTATCAGAGAAATGAAGAATATTAGTATAAATGAACTGCAAGACCTTTAAAGCATATAAACCCTTTAAAATATGCCTTTAACTATTTACATGATTTAAAGAATGTTATATGTGTGCAACATGGGTGAATTAACGTTTCGAAGACAATCCCAACATTTTCAGCTTCTCACACCGCTGCATGAATCTTAAAGCCATAAAATAACACATGCTTAAATTCTTCCCCTTCTTGTTACAGACAGAAAAGATACATTAAAGAATGAAAGAAAAATAACAGCACTCTGAAATATTTAGTGTTACACAATTTCATTTAATGCAATTTCATAAATTTTAAACCCAAACAGTATTTGTACACATACACGTGATACTATCTATGGTGCTAAAGAGTTATGCAATATTTTATGCAACAGTGTAGCTCCATTGGTAATTTCACAATTTAAAACCTAGTATTCTTTTTTATTGAACGCAGGTGAGAAAACTTGAAACGGCTTTCAAACACCAGTTTAAATAGCTAATAAAACAAAACCCCAAACTTTTGACTTCAAATTTGAAATATAGTTGATTATCAGTGAGAAATAGTTATTTCGTTCTTTCAAAAGCATGTATGTGTTTAAAGATACAATCCTACCATGGTTTTAAAGTGTGGAAAGAAAATGTTACTGTTCTTTATCCTAAAATGACAAAAAAGTTTCCCTGTTAGAATTTCTCACTTTTTGCTTGGTCCCTCAATATTATTTACTTTGAGTTTGAATACTGAAATTTCAGTCTCTAAAGAGATTTTTAGATAGTAGCGAATATATAATGAGAATTAAAAAAAAAAGTGATGAAGCTATAAAACTTCAGCTGTAGCATCTGCTAGGACAAAAACTGCTGGCTGCACCGCACATAGGAACTGAGTTCCTGCACCACTTAAGTCATGAAGGGCAGGAGATGACCCAGGGGGCCAAAACAATAGCTTTTCTTCCCTGCATTTTGCGGATCTTTTGCTGGAATTCAAGGTCTGTAGCTAAATTTTAGCTCAAATCTGCATGAAAATATTTAACAAATGCCAAATCCTATGAAAGGTGCTTTAAAAACAAACATGTAGCAAGAAGTGTAATCTACAATAATAAAAAAAAGAAAGAATATTTCAGTTCTTATCAGGAAATATTTAATACAATAGAGGAGTCTATTACTAAAAACAAACTAAATCATTGGCTTACTTGATAGGAAATAGAATGACATGCTTAATGTTGTATGAACAGATTTCTTAATAACACCATGAACAGGCACAGAAGCTGGAAGTCAAGGCATTTGGTATAAAAAGACCAAATCTTGTTGCAGCCTAAGGAGGCAGAATTTCATCCCAGCTATAGTGAGCCCACAAAATGGCCCAAAATTTGGAATAATTTTTCCCGTTCATGACTATTTAGCTCTCCTGCACGTCTGGATATGTTTGCAGATGCCATTCTCTTTATGGTTCTAAATAGGTTGAAGATGGTTCCGTAGTTCAAAGAATTAACAGAACAATTACTTCTTAAAATCAATCAAGCAAAAATACTTACAATAAGTAAAACAAGAATGTATTTTCCATAACATAAGATTAGATACTTTTTACACATTCACCTATGGTTAAGCTGCAACTGCTAAAAACTCTGAAGTTTGATTTACACAGAAATGCAGAATTATACTGGTTATACGTAAAAAAACTTATTAGCATTATACACATAATGTAAATAGATCTAATGCAATATTGCATGATATGTTCTTTGAAAGTCAATATTTTATCCATTTTCAGTAAAAGAAGAAGTGAGAAAGGTATTCTTCAGTGTACTTTGTTCTAATCACCAGAACAAAGAAAGGCACCGCACACTGTTGTTAGCAGTTACAAACAATGCAAGTCCTACTTTGCACCATGACCTGGAGTACAGGGAGGCTGCCCACCTCACATTCCTCGAGCAGAGCACTGAGCCACTATTTCAGTATTTTAAAACTAGTAGAGAAAACAGAGTCTTGTCTATCATAACGCTAGCATATTTTCCAGCAAACTGCAGTAAATAGAACTGTATTTTCAAAGAGGATGTTAAAAACAGAAACATATGATCTTTTCCCACCTAGAATTGTATCCTTACAATTAAAGACTATTAGCTGGCATCCCTTTTAACCGTCAAACTCAGACAGTGGCAGTTCTATAGCCACAAAGAGAAGCAGTAAATGAGAAGAACATGTTACTACACTGCATTTGAGAAAGTTTGGCTCCAAGCTATGCACTGATTAATATCAGATCTCCTTCTTTACTTGCCTCTTGACAATCTTGTCACATCTGGCTGACAAATCCTTACAAGCTTATCCAAACCAAGGCAGCCCAGATCATGCTCCGGGAGTAGCTTGAAGGAAGCGGCAACACCAGCCATGCACTGATGTGCCATCATGAAACTAATGAAGCTGACTTCACTTGCAGACTGCAGGAACACGAAGAAACACAACATGCCTCAAGGTTTTGCAACATAACGCAGAGTTAGCTCACCAAAAGATAAGACAAACAATCAGCTCCCGAGGTTCAAGAAGCCAAGTAGTTACATGAATTACAGAAATTTATATATAAATTGCTCGAACAACAATCTCAACTAAACGAGCACACCAAACTCCAACTTCGGATCAGATGTGAAAATTGACTGCTAACTGCCTTTCAAACAATGGTTTGTTTTAAATTAAAACAAAACCAGTTCAATTCATTTTCTCTCTCTCACATCCGCAAAATATCAGAAAGTTGCCTGGCTCCCCACATTATTCAAACTAAAAAACACACATAATTTATTTTTTGTTAATTATATACAAAAAATAAAAATAAAAATAAATAGGGGAAGAAAAGAATAGTGTCACTTTTTATCCACAGGATTTTACAGAAGGATAAGCCACAGCCTGTATATATCAGTAGCCTTCCCTTGGGTTAGCGATCTGCCCTCTCCTCATTTTTAAACCAAGGATTCCTTACACAGAGGACTAGAAGTATCTGGCCAATTAATAAACCAGAAAGTAAAATGCTGTATCTTAAACACATCTAACAAAACCTTATTATGTATGAGATGACAATTAAACCATGTTTATTTTTCTACATGATGAAAAAAATCAAAATAAATTAAATAAGCATCTTATATTCTGATGCATTTAACCTCTTAATGAGCTATATATTTAAAAAATAATAATAACAGACGACAACCCCATACACACACACACACACACACACACTCCCTCTCTCTCCCCTCCCTCTGCCCCCCCCTACAAACAGACTGATCCTAAGAAAAGAATTACTGGCCTTATTTTCTGGATGCTAAATAGTCAGCAATAAATTGAATATAAAGGGCATACATTAGATTCCACTTTAGTGGTAATTTCAAAAGAACTTCGTACTGAAATTATATTGTTGTCTGCTCTTCAATGCATTTATACGTCATAATAATGATAATGTATCTGCTTAAAGCACTTCAGTCAGAACACATCTGAGTCACAAAGCACAGATTTTATTGTTATTAATGTATATCGAGGACTTCTACAATTAAACATTGTCAAGTATTTATGATTTACATGCTACTACTTCAATTGGAAAACAATTATACAAGTGATGGCTCTGCTTATTATAATCAGCCTGCAATTCTGCATTACTTACTGTAGAATAGAAAAGTCATACAGTTGTTTACAGTGCACAGCAGAAAGAAAAGCAGGATTTTTTAATATAGTTTTCTACTTTCACAGTATCTTTTAGTAATTAAGAAATGGAGAGTACATTTCACTACAGCTTTCACCTCCATTGTTCATTACCCAAAACAACACCATTACAAGAATTTTTATATCTCCACAGTGCATAACCACAAGTAAAAGTTGCACAGTAAAAACACACATTCATATATAACTGCAAAGAACTTTCCTTACCTCAGACATTCTTACTGTGCTTATGTTTCCAGAGCTATAAAACAGTTTCCCATTCCCTCAGTGAGTTGTACAAAGAAGTACTGGAAACACTCCTGTCTGTACAAGTACTAAGGCAGAACCATCACACGCCTCTTTACTCTTGTCTGACTCTGAGCACCTCAAGGTCTGATGTATGCTCAGGCTGTGCACAGGGGAGTGAAATAGGATCCTCCCCCTTGGTGTTCTCCAGACCTACAGTACGAAGTTGTGTCTGCCTCTCACCTCTGCAGCCAGCTCTCACCTCGCTGCCCCGGAGTGCTGTGCTCCAGCATGCTCCTCCAGTCGCAGGGCAGTCCCCTCACAGCTGGCTCGAAGAGGGCATGACACTCATCTTTCACAGAGATTTGATCAAAAGGAGTCACGGAGGCTTGAGGCACTCCTAATGCAGTGCGAGGAGATTCTACCTCTGCTCTGGCAGCCTAAGTAATGCATTAAATCAATGCAGCTGACCTAAGGCCTATTACATTTTTTTTTTTTCCAAGAGTGTACAACTATCTGCAAATAAGCTATGAGGTACTTACGATTAAAATTACTTATTTTTAGTGTCTGAGTGTTTTGCAAATTGCAGCTGCCGATTTTTTTTTCCTTTCTTTTTAAACATTTGCAAGTTTTAAAGGTTCATTGAGTGGGGCATGTATTTTTTAAAGTTAAAACATTTCCCCCTATCAACTTACTTTTGCGTTAAGGCTGAATTTTATTTCTTTTTATGAAGTTGAAGCTTCCTATTAACAGAAGTACAGGCTATAAAGACAGGAGAAGAATTACTTTCCAGTAATTGGGCCAAAATCTGTTTTGAGTTATTCAGGTGTTGGGTTGCATTCATGAGTTAGAACAGGATTTTTGTCATAGTCATCTCTCACCTATTTAAAAAACAAAACAAAACCACGAAGAAAACACTTCTCCCTGCTCTAGTTTTGCCTCCTATGTATTATTTCTTGGCACTCTCCTAAGCCAGGCACACACCGTGCTACGCCCAGAAACACACATGAATAAGTCTCACTGGACTCAGTGGGAATCCTTTTAGGAACATACCAGGACAGTGTTTGACCAGATGAATACCTGTAATCCCATAGGGAAGGCAGCAGGAAATAAGATGGCTGTAGGGAGAAGACAGCTAACATAACGAATAATTGTTGGGTAATTTGTCCTCTAATCCTATTTATTATTTGCTAGATATATGCACAATGCTTAAGGAGAGAACCTAATTTACAGTTTACTAAATACTGGAGTAAAGACAATGTCAGCTCCACCACAGTGACTGGAAGCAGGCCAGATAAAGCCAGTTTTAAAGCCAATACCAGAATCTGGGCCCACAGAGCACAACACGAAGCATACGCTTTCCCTGAATCCATAGGTTTCTCCACCGTATACCTTATATCTCCCACTGAACTACTTACAAAGACCGAGAAAAAGAGAGGGGGATTTAGTTTCACAGTATGGCCTGCCAGATATTTCTGCCAGAAAAACACTGAAGTGTGCAAAGAGTCAGCCACCGATAGCTCCTCCCCTGGCAGAGCTCAGCCCAGAGCCACCTCTACCAGCGCTGGGCTCTGCCGAGGATGCCAGAACACTTCCACACACATCATTGGCGGTCTTGTGAGCTGTAGGACGAAGCATCCACAAAATCACAGCCACGTGATGCTATTTGAGCTGATTCTTAGGAGCGGTTTTAAAAGCCTATGCTTTGCAGTGAGGGGAAACCCGAACTGCCCTCTCGTGATGATAACTCAAAGCCAAAGGCACACCTTGTTACTAAAATTGTATTTCCTTCTTAATGAAACAAACAGCAGTGTAGCTAAGGAATCTACCTGATTGAGAATTCTCCAACAAAGAGTGGCTTAAGATTACACAAACCGCCAGAAGGTCTGAATTTACTTCAAAATGATAAGTGACTGAAAGTCAGCTGTGTGGAGAGCTGTTCTCCCCTCCAGCCAGTTCCCAGGAAAAACCTATTTACTAGCTATCTGCCATTTGCCTGGAAGATGATAATTCTTATTAAATGGGCTAACTATCCATAGCAAACAGTTTAAGACCAATTGACTTTTTTCTTAATTAATTATCTACTAACAGTCTCTTAAGCATTATTTTCATTGTTCAAGCTTTTTCAATGAATATTTTATGGGAACATATTCCAATCTTGCTCTTCTTCAACTATTCATTGTTACTGATTAGCAGTTTTTCAGCTTTTTACTACCTGTGCTCCATTCAGTAAAATCCAGTGATCTCTAGCATAATGTGACATGTTCGAGACAATTTGTATTTACAGGTCAACTTTTAAAGAAATACTAGCACGCTAACAGTGTTTGCAGTAATTTCAGCTGATTCATAGTTCAAGCTTGCTTCTACAGAACAAATTATCAAGATGTATCTTGAAGAATGACCAAAATTGAAACCAGACAGTGACTCCCGTAACTCCTCTTCCAGCAGTGAAATTTAATGGAAAAATAGCTTCTTGTGTAAAAAATAAGCTTCAGGACAGAGCCCCAGGCTTGAGCCAAAGGTCTTGGGTTCAGTCTGGGGCTCTGCCATCAAAGTGCTATTTGTATTGTTGGGCAAGTTATTGCAATTTTTGCAATTCTGATTTTTTTTTTTTTTTGAATGCATTTGAGTTGTAAGCTCCTTGAGGAAACCAAGGCATCTATCTCTGTTCTCAGGGACACTGTTGAGGGCAAAGGAAAAGGTTTCCCAGGTCTGAAATCCATGGAAGTCCAAATGTAAACACCTAGAATCACGGCATAACAAGGCAGCCCAAGGAAAGCTGCTTTCTCTCCCTATCTGCCCCAGCCTGTCTCTCCTTCACCATGTCTCAGCCTGTGTTCAGAGCAGCACGAACATATGAGGACGTAGGGCAGATTGTGAAGTGCTAAAACTCCTTCACCAAATTCCAGAGTACTCACAGTTTTGAGAAGAGCTCCAACACATGGAACTGGTTACAGACAGAAAGCTGCTGCTCTTACCTGATTTGATTATCTAGCATTTTTTAAAAAATAGGTATTAACCATAGGGAATCGCTACAATTGAGATTGTGTGATGTAGCACAAAAGTGCAATGTCATCCCCAGAAAAACGTTTCTCTTGGCTTTTTTCAATCATGATTTGGTGGCTGATACCAAAAAGAAAAAAAAAAATAAGGTAATTTAAAAAAGATCATCAACAAACCACTCAAGCACAATCTAAATGTTAGGAGTAGGTTTGGTCTTTGCTGCTGTGTGCTCTATGCAAAGGGGCACCTAACTTCCCCAAGCACATGCTGTCTGTGTCAAATTCTTTCTAACAGAGTTAGCTGCAAAATGGCATTAACCTCTGTGTCCTGCCTGCTTAGCCTAAATTCCAAACACGTAATACACTATGCCCCTCTTCCTTAAATAAATGCTGGCAAAGATCTCCGTGCTAATTTAATGGTCTGCTCACTTATTGCCTTGGAGAGAGGTGCGGATTAAGCATTTCACCTTACAAAAGACATGTGAACTAATGGTCTGCCCCATGATCATACAGATGGGCAGTGGGGCACCTTTCAGCAGGGAAAGCCACCAGGAACAAGAATTACACACTTGTCCAGAGCTGAAGGGACCCAAGAGTTTGGGGAGATGGGAGGGAAAGAGGAAAAAGACCTTGAAAATGAAGAGAGCTGTGGTCCTGTCAGCAGGACATAAGCATACTTGCAGGCCTGGGTATCAAATGACTTGCAAGCCCAGTAGTTTCAAAATTTAATGAACTTTTCATTATGAAGATAAAAATAGTTTTAAACTCTGTGTACTGTTTTTTTTTAAGCACTTGTCAACTACAAAAAGGCCAGCTTAAGCCATAGAGTATGTAAGAAGCTTTCTCAAGGTGTGTGGAAGGTCTCGGTATGGCACTCCAGTTCTCATCTAAGCAACAGAGAAACCCAAACCAAGGTAGGCTGATTTTGTAAGGTGGCCCAAGCAGATAATACTGAGCTATGGTATACAAATTCCATTAACAGTTTAATCTGAGTTTAAATCTTGATCCCTATTTTGCTATTTATATCTCCTTTAGTGTAATTAGATAAAAAGAAAATACGCAGTTTACATTTGTACCTCTGCTTCAGCACTACTTTTTCTCTAACTGTTCACTGCATTACTTTCCTTTGTTAGCTCAAAATAGCTCAAGATGCTAAAATTTGAAGTAAGGCTTATTATAGACCCAGAAAGAAACCATCAACACCATCTCATACCACCGATCCATCCCCTCTCCATAGAAAGTCAACAGAATCAAGAAGAAAACCTACAATTAAGTTGCAAAATAGCTACCTGAACAGCAAGTTTCTTTTCATCTTTTATTAAATACTGCTTTATGTCAAAATGTGTATTTCTTTCTGAAAAAAATTGATAATAGATTCTGTAAGTTTGCCATCTAACAGTCTGTTTTTTTTTTTTTTTTTAAAGGTTACATAGTTACATCCTTTTTTTTAAGGCCCAGTTCCCTGCAGGAATGGTACCATAATTATACAACATGGCTTAATTATGCACTGCACAGAAAGAGCTTTTCAATACTGGTGTTAAAACATGTTGCTTGAAAACGTGAAATACAATAAACCAACAGACATGGCTTGACTTCTCTGTGCTAATCACTGCATTTGTTCATGTCATATCTTATTAATCCCTTTGCTAATCGAGGTGGTCCTACTGCTGATCTTCCTAGCAAAGCCTTCTCCTGCTTCCAGTGATTTTTGGAATTGTGTATTTTCATTCTCCTGTTCTCATTCCTCATTTTTGCTAATTTTTTTTGTAGATGTCATAAGATCACCTGAAGGGATATGCTGTCCCATTTGACTTTTTGAGAGCATTAACATACTTTTTGAGAGCATTAACATACTTTAACATTACTCTGTTCTATTCTTTTGCTTTCTACCATTTTAGTTTCCTCTGTTTAATGCTGCTTTATACTAAGCAAGAGACACACAATTAGCAAGTACTTGGTGACAAACATAAATACAACATTTTCTCTTTTCTAATGAAAGCAATAGAGTTAATCCATTGCTCACATATACCATACAGATGAGTTCATCCAATTTTCTGATAACTGGGGCTTTCTGTTGAATGCTTACAATTTCATTCCAGGACTTGACAGCATTTACGAAAACTCCAGATTACTTCTTTCCAGCATGCTCTACTTTGCATTTTTCAGCAGTTTTATCTGCTCTTCAGGTAGGTTTATTAGATCTTTTTGGAGAGCTTTACAATTCAGAGTCTTAATGACTCTAAAACATGTATCTTCTCTGTAAGCAGCATTCCTTCTGTACTCTCTCCAACCTCCCCAGATTTTTAATAAACACCATCTGACCCACTGTGAAGCCTGGAGCACCCAGCTTAACTATTAGCCACTTGCAAACTCACTGGCTGTTCCTATTCTTTGTTCTCTGTCTTTTTGCCAGTTGAAAATGTTAAATTAAACACATTACCTTTCACCTTCTTGCCCAGTAGGTGCTTTCTATGCTTGGATTTCAATATGTACAACCAAAGAGTACAGGAAAAGAAATCACGAAGAGCTTACATAACGACATTATCTTCTTTAAAATGTTTTATGAAGCAATGTCCACAGAATTCAAACTTCAAGGAGGGACAGGCTTCAAATCCAAATCTGTATTTGGAACTAAAGCTTGCAAATAGGCCAAAAAAGCATCAACTTTGAAGTTGTCTAGCCCCTAGAACTATACCTAGTTAAAAACACAGAAATATAAATGTTTCATAAATATATATATATATATATATATATATGCAGTGAATATCAAGCCTGGAAAAGTTGTTACGAAAATACGAATTGTATCACATCACTGTTCAAAATAAGTATATTTTAACTGACCTGCCTGAATCAGAACAACTTTAGACATACACTTACAGACTTTTCTTGGCTCTCTCCTTCCATTTCCCCCTAACCCCTGGGCTGTTAGAAAGAAAATTGGCTTACCCACTGATTCTTTCTTTCTCCATTTCTAAGTTCTTGAACTGCAAAGAAGTATGCAGCTTCTATCTAAAAGGCTGGTGAAAAGATGTATCACCTTCTCATATATACGACATGTCTACCCAACCAGAGATAGCGCTCTAAGGAAAGGACGCAGCATGGATGAGATACCCAAGTGTTCTTGGCAGCTCTGTCCACCCTTTGCATGGTCAGTCTGGTTTGGGGTGGGCTGCACAAAGGTGCTAGAGGAGAATATGAACCTGCAAACCTTCGGGCTAGATAAGAAAGGTGTTATCAAGCGAAATGCAATTTTCAAATCATATCTAACAGCCAAACATTAATGGGAGCTGAAGTCTTTCAGTGTCAGGGATTAAGGTGGTAGCTGTACTGGCTACGCATTTTCCTTTCTGCACAATTCTAGCGATTGCCCTCTCATCTTGTAAGTCTTGTGAGGAGCATAAAACATTTAATTGCTAACTCTGTTATTAAGGAATCTACTTTGTCAGACTGCAGCCTCTAACAACGTTAAGTCTCTTAGAGCAAATCAGTTTTGATACTGATGTTTCTCAGAGGTGCAGCATTTAATCCTCAAATTACAACACAAGTTTTAACAGGCAGATTCTGTCTGTCACCGAGATTTAGTAATTAACAACAAAAAAATATCCAACCCCCTTCCTAGCATTAATGGTTTGTCAAAAGAATACCAGTAATTTCACTTAAGATATAGTGATGATCCAGGCAGAAATACAATGGGGAGAAAGACTTGTTTATGCCATCTGATTTAAAGTGCCTAGACAGAATTCCAGAGACTTTGTGTTGTCATAAAAGGAATAGTCAGTAACCATGTTTGTGCCCCCAGGCCAAAGGGTGTGACATTGGGCCAGAGGTGTGTCAAAGTCAGAAGAAAATGTCTGCCATAAAACTGGGAGCAACTCATATTCACATGGTTAAAGAAAAGGAGAGCCGGCAGTATGATACCTGAAACATTAATACCGTTGGTTGTTTTCTTTTCCCCCCCCCAAAGGTGATAGAGTCCTACCAATACAGGAGACACTTCACCTACAGTACTGAGCTTTGTATTTATTTTCACAGCCTCCAGCATTTTCCTTCCTTTTTTTTTTTTCCCCTTGTTCTTTAATACCAGGTAGTGGTTTTCAACCGTTTAAACCATGGCATATAATAACTGATGAGTAACATAGCAGTAATA
Organism: Cygnus olor; assembly: GCF_009769625.2. Classification (NCBI taxonomy): domain Eukaryota; kingdom Metazoa; phylum Chordata; class Aves; order Anseriformes; family Anatidae; genus Cygnus; species Cygnus olor. The sequence continues at coordinate 12,007,510 of NC_049179.1, forward strand.
CCAGTGGTGGCAATTTTACTTTGTTTTATGGGAGTGTCAGAGTATTACAGAGATGACTAGGATGTGTCTCAGTGGCAGTCTGATAAAATGAAAGATGATTTTTCCCTGCCCACAAGTTTTGCCAAGTTTAAATCATAAACATCATAAAGGTTATAGGACATTTTTCTTTTCCAGGCAATGAAATAAAAAGCAAATATTCTATGTTTTCAAATTAATTTCTGAAAGAAGAATTATTGCAAAAAATTACTACAGCTTACCTGCAGAAGATTTTTTTTCTCTAAACTCATAACGTACACATTTCTGGACAAACTGTTGAGTTTAACAACCATGCCTGAAGTACTGTTACCACTAGGACAATCAGAGGTCATTATGGATGCTTATTTACCAGCTCTCCCACGCTGATGAAGACTTATCTTACAACTTTATGCTTTAGCCAAAACTTTTGTTCTCACTTATCTTTTTGATTTTAGGTCCCCTTCTTATTGAATAGGAAGAAAAAATTTAGTTCCTATTTTTACAATGACATTCCATGAAACCTCCTTGAAACGGTCACCCACCTTCCACCTAGTAGGTTTCTTTAAAACTAGCGATTTTATTAGCCTATTCCAGACATGTACCTACTTTTTTTATGTCTCAAATATGTGTTGAACTTCTGAAGTTTACCCAGTAGTAAAAGCAGAAGGTATAGCAACGTCCTGGAGAAGCATCTGACTACCCCCTTCAACCAGGATACCACATCAATACCGCGATGGTTTTCAGTGAGCTGTTTTTAATGGACAGCTCCCAGGTGACACCAGACACTGCTGCTGCAGCCGCCGCAATATCATACATCCTTGATTGAACTTTGATTAATTTTCCAGACTTTCAGAGCCTGTGGCAAAAGGATCCACAGCGGTAGCTGCAGCCATTAACTCCATCTTTTGCGATTTCTCCTTCTTCATTATGTTTGGGTCTTGATTGAACTTTGTTCCAAGTTAGTAGCTTTTGGCTATGGACAAGGGAGATAAGACTTTAGGAGTGCAGGAGGATAAGACGTGTAAAACTTACAGAGAAAGCTGTCCAGCTAGTTGGTGGTAGCTTTGGATATACCTTGATGATACGAGTGGTGTTAAAAAAAAGTTGGAATTCCAGCTAAAACCAGTCTAAATAACACAAGCAACCACTTCATACAGCCATATTCCAAATGTCTTCAACATTTGCCTGTGTGTAACAGATACTATTTTATTATGCTGGACAGATTCAAAGTTGCTGCATTCACACAATGAATAAAAGTACCATTTCTGGGCAAAAACAGAACTTTACAGAAGGACTTGTTTAAAAATCCATGAATAATCCCAGTGGCTTCAAAAGATTATTTGCAGAGTGTGCTGCTAAATGATGCGAGCAACTATCCCACTATTTTTCTGCTCAATATGACAACTTTAGAGTGTATAGTCAACCTAGTGTTTGTTACATTATCTTATCCAAAAAAGCAGTTTATGAGCCGCTAGGACAGATCTTACATTTCTTATGAAAAACTAAACCTGACAATACTGAAAATGTTACACTGAAATTTTCCAAGCGATCCTTCAATATTTTCATTACCTTACTCTCTTCCTTATTTCTAGCCACAGGAAGGAAAAAAATCTGGATAGTTTAATATGTTAGTAAAGTGACATTTCAGTTCTAAGATTAATTCACAAAAAGAGCTAGTTTTTCCTTCTATTCTATTCTGCCCTTTTTTTTTTTTTTTTTTTTCAATTAATGCTTGAATCTGCCACTGTGATACATCGTCAGACCAACCTACATCTAGTTTTGTTGCCAGCTGTTGATATTTGCCAATGGTGGTATATAGAATTGGTATGCAGAAGTGGCTGTAGTGATCTGTAGAGATTTTTGCCAGAACCTACAAATGCTGTGTAAAAGCCCCTTTCAGAGCTTGAAAACCGAAATTAACTGATGGGAAAAAATATTAAACTATTAAGGGTGATTCAAAATACACTATGAATCAAAGATATACATGATGTTTCCATAACACCTGACACAATGGGGCTCTGTCCCTACAAGAGGCCTCTGGGCATTTCTGTGATAAGCAATAATAGATTTGTCTCTGTGAAGCTATGAGTTATTGTGGCACCTCCGGTATAGGCAACCTTTGAAATAATTGAAAACCTGGAAATAAAAGCAACCTTTTAAAAATAAAACACATACATACATACACACACACAAAAATAAATATAACTTTTCCTTGCTTTAACCTTTTTATTCATTGCCAAGAATAGCTGGCTGAGGAATCAGCATCTGCCACGAGCTCTCATTTATTTTCCAATGCCGCCTTGCCCCATTGCCCAGGCAGTCTCCACAGTTTCCCTCCTCTCATCCCCTCACCACTTCGCCTTCCTCTGAACCTGAGGAGACAGAGCAGCCTTCCAGCACCGAGCCTGTCTCAGCTTACAGACACCCAGCTTTTCCAGCCCCTTGCCTCCTCCTGCCAATCCCTTCCCCACTGATCATTCTGACAGCAGACTGCTTACACAGAAAGCCAGAATCTCTCTGCTACCAGATATTTTTCATGCAACATTAAGAGCAGCATTTTATACTGGAAATTATTAGCTTAAATGTGTTCATAATGGAATTCAACTCCTTGTCAGCTCAAGCTGTGTACATCTGGGTGATCCGGACACCAGACTTGGCTAAGTTGGCTAGGATGCTAATTTAGACCGCTAGCAAATTTGGGAACTAAATAAACTTCTGGGAATCCTTGAATGTTGCAACAGGTAGCAGCAATTCAAGAAGCAAAGTTGCTATGAATAAGTGTTGTGTTAGCTACAGAGTCCCTTGAATTTTAGCATCTACGCTACTGGAAATGCACTTGAACAAGCACCAGCCTATTTTAGGGTGAGACTTGAGCTGCCCTGTTAATAACTCAGAAGCACTGGACTGGTTACCAGGGCTTTCCCTCCATTAATATACTGGTTTAAAATAATAGGGGAGCATGCATAGCGTGAAAAATGGAAAAGAAGAAAAATGCTTCAAGACCAACCACTTTTTACAAGACACTTGGGGATTGCTTGGAGGAGCGCCAGGCCTGGAACAAGGTGCGAAATCATACAATTAAAAGAACTATGGCAGGTGTAAAACAGAAGTCTCTTATGAAGCAGTGGTTTAGGTATAATATCTGCAGGAAGCTGACTGCCAGACCGACACAGAAGGGATTGAAGAAGTAGGCCTGGCAGGATTACCACAAGGAAGTAATGAGCCTTCAGCTATACTAAAGACACACACAGCTTGTGCGATTTTTCACAAACCTCCTTTTCTCTTTTACGCTGTCCTACTGTTAAAAATAAACCATACGGTAGTGGTAAGAAGGGCGTTTTGTCGCTCCCCACCTTAGGCCTTAGGCTCCTGTGGAGACGAGCCGAACAGTCACGGCCCTACCGGATGTAGTGATGGCTGGGCTGCAGCAGACTGCGCTGAAGCCGCATGAGGTTAATGGGAGTTGGAGATTAATTTTGATGCCTTTTTCAGTGCCTTGGACAGGTGGCCCCTCCTGCCGAGGGCCTCCATGAGCTAAAGGACTTTCTCCTGCCTTCACATGGCCAACACAACTTGTGTTGCTGGCTTTGAGGGAGGCAGGATCAAGCCTACTGGCAGCAACCGCGAGACATTTTTATTAGCTCGGCCACATGCCTTGTTCCAAAGCCCCTGCCTCGTAATAATTTTTTCTGTATTAAACTCTTCATCCACATATGGCTTCACCATACTCAGCTTACCCAACAGATTAAGAGAATATTCTTTTTGAGCTGAAGATGCAGCATGGCATCCAGCTTGCGTGACTCTGTGGTAAAGGAGCACTACATCTCCACATCAATTAGACAAAAATCTGAATAGGGAAAAACCACTAAGATTAACATAATCATTTAGTGCTAGCTTCTTTTGAAATTGTCCATGCTGAAATGAGGTAGTGATACAGTCAGCACAATCTTTATTAAAAACTCTGTGACACCTTCAAACAGAAATGGAACATTTGCTGTGATCTTTACTTTTCTCTATAGTAGAGGAGGGCTATTAAGAAGGAAATGCCTTTTTGGACTGCGAATATATTTAAATCCTCATTGGTAAAAATCAGTTTAGTTCCAAGAAATGCAATTTATACTAGACCTGTAATAAATTCCATATACCTCTGAAGCCTTTCATTTCAAGTGATCTCAACACATTTTTTATTAAAAAACACCAATAAAACATTGCAACCCTCACTATACGCTTAGCATTATCTCCCTTTTACAAGCTGGTGGATTTGTGATTTACCCAAAGTTGTATAATAAATCTGTGACAGAGCCAGCCTGTCATTCAGCCCGTTCTGTGGCTTCATCCTCCTCCTAAGAATAGCATTTTCTCCTGACCACCATTTTAGCAAGCAAGCAACAATTGCTGTTTATAAACATTACAGAGTAGAGGCACAATCCCAGCCTTTACAAACATTTCCTCTATAGACTTAGAAAAAGATGTCTTTGTGCAGAACCATCATATTACACTGGCCAGCGAAGAGAAATAGCACAGCCTTTGCAATACATCTATTAAAAAAAATTGGCTTCTTTAGAAAGCTCTAAAAACTCATTTCTAGCCTTAGAAATTGTGTATTCTGTTTATCAAGATATTTTCTCTGTACTCCAACCCACATTATCTGGGTAACATTCATTTTGTAGCATCAGCCTCACAGAATGTGAAATACTTGTTTACAGGGGAGGAGAGATGCAAGCTACTTTTATACATAGATTTTGTGATGTAAATAAGGTGTTGGAAAGTCACTCTGTGAAAACACCAGTATTTGGTGCTTCTTTAGGCTAATTAGTAACTCCTCTGCACAGCCCAGCCATTAGCAGTGGAACATGCTGCTCGTTCTACTTCCCAATTAAAGCGTCGCATCGTGCCTAGCCAGTCACAATTACAAGAACTGGCACAAGGAGTCTAAGTAAACAACAGTTGTGATCAGGAGTATATCTCGGATACCTGCTTTATTACCTCACCAGTAAATAAGCACAGTTTGAAACAACAAGTGTTTCTCAAAGACTTGTACTTGGCAAACCTCAAGGTGACCAACTGTATCGGGGACTTGAAATTACTGCCTGGCCTCTTACCGTCGATTACAAGCTCTGAACACTCAGCTACCTTTGAAACATGGCTGAAAAATAACCGCGATGATAAAATAACAGTAATCTTGGGAAAAGACAGGCATTCACATTAAAAAGCAATTGCTCGTCCTCTCTGAAATCCCATGGTTCTTGACCAGAAGATGCAATACCACTAACACAGATGCCCAGGAACACCAAGAGGACACCAGACCAGCGCCCTGCTGTGATGCTTTAGGCAAAAACACACCCCTGACTCGTACTCTTGCCTGACAGTCAGGGCTGCACAGTAGGATCAATGTTTGCACTGATTTCTATTTAATTTGTAAGTATGTGTGTCGGTGCTTTTTTTTTCTTTTAATTTGTTTTTACTTGAAGTTTATCAAGTTATTTTCTAAGTGAAGTTAGGAAAAAAATAGCACAGTTCTTCACAATTTTACTTTTGTTCAAAGAGCTCAATCTGTGTCAAAAATATTTTATTTCAGATTTATGTTAAATTTAATAAGATTATTTTTATTTTCTTCTTTTTCTTTTTTTTTGTTGAAGTGACTCGTGTCACTTTTTAAATTTTGACCCCAGAAATGATCCAGATATTTGATGGCACTGAACATGTAAAAAATACAAATGAACCAACATCAAACCTGTGAGAAAGGGTTTCTCTTCCTACTGAAAATATTCGATTCTCTGGCTCCTCAGCCAACAAAACCCATAAGCCCCACAGTGGGGCAGGCAGATATTTCTGATTATATCTCATTTCAGCCATTGAGGAAAGGCATCACAGGGACATTTGAGGGGTCCTGCAGAGAACAACCAGGTGTACACACTGTCCTACCTTGCACTCAAATCCAGCTCTGGAGACCATCTCTAGACAAACATGTTCTCTTTCACAGCTCATCCCAAACCTTGTTTTCCATGATCATGCTGAACATGATCTCATTTACAAAAACACAAAAAAAAAGGCAGTTTCAGTGATGTGTACACCTTCCCATGTGAGAACTAAACAAAATCCATATGGGAACTAAACTGAGACCTATCAACTTTCACTTCTACACGGTGGAACACTTTCCAGTCATTATTGCTGAGGTTAAAGCAAGAAACAGTAATCCTTCCTGTTTTAAAATTATCTGTACTATGTTTTGTGAAATTCATTCTGCTGTGCAATGATCTCATGTAGAAGAGTGATGAGCCACAGGTTAAGTTTTAAATGCCAACATTTTATCTCTGTGAGCAATGATGTTTTCTATTTGCAAAAGATGTATTTCATCTCTATGTACAGCAACACCAAAACGCTATTGGAACAAATGTCACATCTTTCTTTGTCCACTTATTACATAGCTATCCGAGTGATTTTAGGCACTTCTTTCAAATACACCTGGATTACCAATGATCTATTAAGAACAGGTGAGAACAACAGCAGGGTGAACTTGAAAGTGAAGCAGGGCAGGTTTTGGTGAACCATTAAATACCTTTGTGCTTATGCTCTCTCATTTTACCATCTGTAGAAAGCCAAGGACCTCGATTCTTGTAATTCTGCATTTCACATTTCCATCAGTAATAATGCTAGGACACCAGATTTTTAAGGCTTGGAGACAACAATAACAGGCAGCAACTACAAAAGTACACTAGAAAAGAGACACAAAGAACTGAAAAAAAAAAAAAAAAAGGAACTATACCAGTGATGTATTTGACTTGCAGGTTTCCTTTATTTATTTCAATTTTTGGAAGTTCACCTCCTGAACTGCATGCCTCTCAGCCAAAGTTCTTCGTTTTTATTTATGTGCTAGAACACACACATGCTCCCCTTTTAAAATGAATGGATCTGTTCCAAAGCAGACCCCTGGGCAACTGTTGGTACCCCAGAAAAGTCTGCTTCTGTCCGCACTGCAGCGTGTCAAGCCTGCTGGAAGGCACGGGCACACATTTTGATCTGCAATGTCACATTAACAGGCAGATATCATCCATCCGCGGATCTGTTCCTCAGTGCCTGACAAAGACAGGGGACTTGACAAAACCAGCTGACTGTGACTCATTTCAGATTCACTGGAAGAGACTGGGTTTTGGCTGGAGAAGTATTTGGAGGGCTGAGCAGGAGCAGTGCCTGCTTTGCTTTCGAGCTGACAGTTCTTGGCTTGTGGATTTATACGCAGCACTGTTCATCTAGAGAGCTGCTTGCTTATGGCTGGGGAAGAGACCATGCGGATTCACCTTGCTTTGGTCACCTCTATACAAGATTAATGCAGTGCATTCTTCTTAGCTGGGCTGAAAGTAGAGCAGGTGCAGAAAAGCATCTGTTTTCCCCCGGAGCAGAGAGAACTGATGTGAGCACGTAACACCTGCATTCAGGCCATTTGCTGGTTTTCTGTTTCTTCCTGGCGCCATTCATTGCGCTAGAAAGTTTCTGCTAAGTCCCATGTAGTTCTAGATTCAATTGTAAGTGATATCCTCTCACTGAAAGTACTGTCACAGCCATTAAGGTCTGCCAGGAAGCTCTTGCTGTAAGACTGAGGTAAGACCTCTTGGGACTGGCAGGCTCTCAACTAATAGTCTCAGCCTTTGAAATTCATTCCCTTTGGCAGCTTCCCAAAGCCAGATGCTAATGACCTTAGGCATGATGCAAGACCTTTTTATTGGTGTAATTTTTGGTGTTTTTTTTCTTTCTTTCAAATTCCTGAGGTAGCAACAATGCCAGAAACTTCTTATCATTGGAGAAAGTGTCCGTTTCAGCACTGCAAGTAACCACCTAACTGTAACAGAAATATTCCCTAGCTCATTCTCTTAGTAGCATTCAGCAACAAATGTTTTTGAATATTTCTTTATACAATAAGGCAAGACCTTCTGATACAAATTTAAGCTCAAATACCTCTGGACCTATACATTATGACAGTTTTCCCAGGGAATATAGCCTATAGCTTTCTGCCAGCCAGCTGTGCGACTACAGGCAGGTGAGTTCAGCTCCTCTGTCCTGGCTGCCTGTGCAATGGGGCTCACCCTACTGCAGAAGCAAGGAAATACCTCAGGCTGTGCTGCTAAGTGCTGTTCCAGAGCTAGTCTGGGGCTCTTGTTCTTAGTTAGCCTCTTGTAAAGTTTTCAGAACCATACTTTCAACAGTATGAAACTCAGGTAAACCGATTTTTAACACAACAGTTTCCTAACTTCTCTGATAATTTTGTAAGCATCAGTAGAGGACGTTCTGAAGGATTAATCTCTCCTGACCTCCTCGGTCTTTGTTGCAGAGGGGAAGGCTCCTTCTGAGGGCGTCTCAAAGCAGGAGCCTAACTCAGATGTTCTGCATAGCTCTGCACAGTCCTCTCAGCACTGCTACACAGGGCCTAGGAGATTAGCTTCACTAGGCATCACCTTTCCTCCCTTCCTTCTCTCTTGCCTCCAAACACACTGAAAGAAATGCTACCAAATCAAGGTGATGTCATGGGATTACAGACTTGTTAGTTTAAATTTCCTTTTAAGCAGTTTTAAAATGAGGTCCCAGTATGTCACAGGGTGATAAAAGCAGCAACAACTGTGACAGTGTTCCTGGACAAAGATACAGTAAATTTCCTGCATACAGAAGATAGTATCAGGACACCTGAACATTCTGTGCTGAATTCTACGCTTAACACAGCTTTGTAATTCTAATCAGAAACAAAGTGACTGAAATTTTGCTATTCTCCAGTTTTCAACTTCAGAGAAATCAGTATTTTCAGGGTGCTTTGTTGTTTACTTCAGTTTCGTTATCCTAGCAGTAGGTCATCGGTGTGCATATTCTCAGTGGCAGTGTTACAAAGATGCTGCAGTATCAACTTGGTGAGCTCCAGAGGAAGGAGTGCTTCTCACCACCCATACAATCAGGAAGAAGGAAATCCTCACTTTCAAGACCAATGAGGGGCAGCAAAATGTGTTTTGAAAATCCCATCAGCAGAGATTTTCAGCTGCTGAAAAAATCCATATTTTTTGAATGAACAAATAACTCATTCCTCTCGCTAAAATGCAGTGGGCTGTATCTGTTCATTTGCTCCAGGAACCTGCACAGGTATCAGCTATGGTTAAAGGTTTGGAAAACAGCTACCACAGTAGCTGTACCTGGAGATGGGATAAGAACATGAGCTCTACAGCTGGAGCTAAAGGACTGTGACTCACACCACATTTCAGTAGCAGACTCGTGCTCTCCCATGCATTAAGGGAGCGTAACCTCAACTGAGCAGTGAGGTTATACTAGACTTCCTATACTTGATCATGAAAAGTACCTGGCATAGTTTGCCACACTAATGGCACTTAAGCTCTTTGCAAAGGTTGTCCCCAGAGAGGTGACTGGGGACTGGTTCTACCTCGCTTTTGTGCTGCCGACAGGAACTGATGTAGCAGAGGCAGGCGTGCTCTCGCTGTAAGCCTTTCTTTCCTTACAGGTGCTGCCACAGGACTCTGTAGGATTCTGATCAGTCACATCACTTTTACAGTTAAGTTGTGGATAATTTCAGAGTATTTCTAATGATCCGTTATTAATTGCTAAGAATTACATTCTAGTCTTTCTTAAATTCAGAAGGGAGAGAAACTGTACAGCTCTCAGTTGTCAAGGACAGTAAATCAGTACTTAAATCAAGAGGAGTCAGAAGTTGTAAGTGGACTGATTTATAATAATTTGCACAACCTTATTCACCTAGGTGAAATCAGTAAATAATGAAAGAAAAACAGCAAAAGGGCATTTAAGTAAGCCGGTATCACTGAACCAGCATACAAATGAATAAATCAATGAAATAAAGATGTGCTGGTATTAGTATTTTAGTGAGAAGTTTGGTCGACAGGCTGCCTGCAACTGTGAAGAAATTGTTTTTAGAAAAGGTCAAACAAAGGGAAAACTCAGATTTGCAAGGCAGATCCTTAGCATGTAGAGTGGTGTAAATCCACCGAGGTCAGTCAAACCATGCCATTTCCCACTGACTTGGGGCTTTGTCCCCTGTTTATGCAAAAAGAGAATGACAATGTCAACTAGTTCGTAAAATAAAGACCTGGTGGATCTGCAAAAGAGTCTGCTGCTCAACTCTTCAGTTAGGGCATGCATTCCACGGCTGGATAAAGAAAGGAAGGGGGGAGAACGAAAAAAAAAAAGGACTGGAAACTCCACCTGGATGCTATCAGTCTTGCCCAAGTAAACAGTACTGACATTAGTGCTAGCCTGCTGAGTGGTACAGGTTAGGAAGGGTCACAAAGGCAAAATGGTGACCAAACTTGCCTTGAGGTAGAGATGCTCTGGAATCTGTCACAAAGGGAGAGAGCTGAAAGCTCATTTTATCTAGAAGTCATTTCATTTTAGAGTTCAAAACAATTAAAGACATTGAAAGAATTGTACAAACATGGATTATAGCAAGACAGAAACAATCTCCTTTTTTCATATAAACATGCACTCAACTACATGCATACGGTGTGATGTGTATTGTTCACGAGATAACAGTGCAGTGCACCCATAAAATGGCAAGGGAATTTATGAGAGAGAGAGCAAAAAATACCCAGGAAGTTTTTCTCATAATACTAAACAAAGACTCACCTCCATGTGACATGACTAAGAATATTTGTAGAAAAAAATGAAAAAAGTGGAAAAAAAAGGAGGAAAAAAAGCCCTTAAGATGCAAATGCCATAAAACCCCCACTGTCATGTCCCAACAATTAAATGAAGTTTTTGCAGAAGCCCCTTGAGATAAACTTTCTTTTGACATTCAGCTCATTAAGTTGCAGCCAAATCTGCAAAACAGAGGAATATCTATTTATATGCATTAATCACTGGCTTGTAACAACTATTTCAAGAAGAATTCTTTTGACATAGCCTTAAATCCACTTGAAATCCTTATTAAGGAAAATGGGCTAAGGTAATTACGCACTTTTTTCCAGTTCAAGTTTTCTTTCTCTTCTGTCTACAAAAGCAACACTGAAACTACAACTGGAAACCCCAAGTCCTGAAAAATAAGTTTTACCAGTAATACTTCTTTGCTAGGAAAAGCCACATAGATTAAAACTTTTTCCTAGTATCACTTCCAATTCCCTCCCAATGCTTTACTTCACACCAAGGAAACAGAACAAAGGCTGAACGTTACTTCCATATGGCATTAAGCAACAAGGCTCAAACTGTTTGCATATTTTGACAATTGTCCAAATCTCAACCAGGGTGGGAGGCTATGACTACGTCGGAAATGAAATGGTTAATAAATCTTAAAAACTGATCCTTTTCCAGGCATGTTCAAATAACACGGTTAAAAAAAAGCCTCAACTGTAAAGTGCAGTTCTGAACTAATTTTACTTCTCATACAGCATGCCAGGAAGCGTATTACATGCCATTGGCGAGATACCAAACCTGTGACTCTAGGGGGATGACTGAAGGAATCCTCACAATTCTACATCTTGGAAATAAATTCTATGCTAGAAGGAAAAGCTCTGTAACACATGCCATCTGGTGCCCTTTGCCTTCTTTTTATGAAAGGGGAAAAAAGAGAAGAGGAAGAGACTGCTTCCTTTTATATAGGCCACGACACGGCGGGCCAAATGCAGCTCTTGGTAAGAGCAGCAGGAACAGAGCAACTCCGCTGGTGCTTTTCTCTCCCAGTTGCAACCATGTACAACGCGAGCATTTCCATAAGTCTTGGTAGCAATCTGAGCTATCTCAGATTTGTATCAGGAAGCCTGTTGTAATAATTGGGAGTGTCATTTGGCCTATTAATTGCAGGAGAACAGCATCTAATTGCAATGTAAATGGAATGGGTTATGGCGATGCCACTGTACTGCATTGAACTCAGCTACTGCATGACATTTCCTTTAAAATATAATTTGCAATGTCTTAAGAAAAAATTGAAACTATGTCCATTGAGTCTTAAAATAAGTAAATAAAAACTTAGTTAAATCCATATTATATCATATACAAAAAATCCAGATGAGAAACAGTTACTTCTTCAGGATTACCGAAAGGATGTTTCAGTAATTCTTTGAGAAATGCTTACTTCTTTAAAGTAGATGAGAAAACCTCAAAAACAAATAAAATGCTTAACCAGATATGTAAAGAGCTGTCTCCCATTCATTCCCCCAGTCTCAATTAGCTGTCCTACCTATGCTTTATCCTGCTATGAGTTAAAGTAGAAATGGCTACGAGCCAGCGCGAGTTAGCCCCAAGGAAATTCCTGCAGAGTAGCAGGAGGCATGTTAGGGATGTGGCTGGAGCATTTCTGCATTCCAGCTCTCCCCAGTGGCTATAATGACCTAGTGGGGCCATCTGCAGCCACCCTTCAGTTTGGGCAACACCCAGGCTGCTGCAGCCTGGGGTAGAGACCAAAGCATCTCATCTGGCTGAGGATACAGATAATAAAGAGACATTAAACCCCCTTCTTCGCATATGAAGTACTGTAGTTAGTAGTGATTTATTTGGGTCATTCATTAAACTGTTAAAGGACTTGCCTAATATAAGTTAATATTAGCGTTCAAATCTCATGAGATAAAGAACACCTCATTTCACATTGACAGTGATAGGAAATCTCTGGCATAACAAGAATCAATAATTTATATCATAAGGCCTTGAAATCCTAATGTAATGATTTGTTCCATAATCAGGCAGTAAAAGATATTTAAAAAGCCATGTTTATTTATATTATAATCATAGTTTCTATCACGACTGGGGTCTATTTTCCTCTCAGTGCAAATATTTAACTCCCATTAATGTTAACAAGAGGTTACCTAGCATGTACTTTGGCAAGAGAATAAAACCTCTATTTTAACATTAATCTTGAACAAGCTTTCAACTTGAAAGAATCTTGAGAGTACCTTGTATTAACACTATCTTAATTGCTTCAAAATCTGGATTTTGTATGAAGCATATACACAGATAAAAACAACTCATGTTAACTTTAAGTTGCACATTTTAGGATAATGGAAAATAATTGTGTGTCACCTTTCTATAAACTGCATAGCTCACTGTGAAGGCACTGTTAACAAAGACAATGATAAAATCTTTCAAGAATTCACTACTTCTCTAAGAATGTTTTTTTCCTTGCCTTGCTTCAGATATTTGTTCACATTAAAAAGCACAGATGTTGCTTCACGATATCTCTCACAATAAAATGAACTTAGTCGACTGTTTTTATATTTGCAAAAGAAACAACTGCTTGGCATTCTGTATTTACAGTTTGGGGAATCTCCTTGTTCACATAAGCGTACTCACCGAGGACAGTAAGGTAGCACAGATATATAATGCAAGTGGAATCTGGCCCTTTTCATTTTGTGAAACTGCTTTGATCATGACTCTCTCAAGACATTATTTTAAACTAGAATGCAATTGACCGCTATTGCACCATATGTTCCTTATGTGTGAGCTCTGTCTTGTTCATTAATTTTTATGCCACTACTGTTGGAATTCAGCCAGTGTAATGTGGAGGCAATTAGCAATGTCAGAGTGTTCATGCCAGCATATAATGAGAGAGAGAAAAAGAGAGAAACTGGGAGATTATACTTCCTGCTACAGGCAAGGGTCCTCTTCAGAGTTGTCTTTTTTTTTTTTTTTTTAAACATTATTTGAAAACTGAAAGATGTGATAAAAACAGACAGGTGACAAGAAATAGAAGTCTTGTTACAGAAGTCAGATTTACTCACTTATAAAACCTCTCCTGTAGTTTTCTAATATTTTCTATGTTCACCTATTTTCAGAGGATGAAACTGATGACACCCTTGTGGCCTGATGACCTCTTCTAATCTTGCAAACACTGCAGCCTGCTTTAGCTCTACATCAATATGCTCAATTTTAGGCTACAAAAATAGATGCATGCATACACTGGAACACAGATGTACATTAAATAATGCATGTTCCTATGACATAGCATTTACTGACCACATCTGTGATATTTTTCATAAAAAAGAACTACTTCTGAAAATCTTGCCCTCTGAGGTTTAAGACATTTGCCATTCCTGTTGCTATTTGTGTTCTTTACATTTTCAAGATAAGTAAGATGTATGACTGAGGTTCCAAGCAGTACTGGAGACCTCACTCAAATATCCACCTCTTCCTGTTTAAGCACACGCACACTGCTTCCCTTTCAGTGAGGAAAAAGGCCAGTTTCAGAATATAATTTCTGCCTTATCTTAGGATAAGAATGCACCCAGCATAAAGGCTGCAAAAAATCGACAGTATTAGAAAACTTGTGCCTGTAAATCCCAAAGTAGAGCTCCACTAGAACTGTCTCTCACAGTATCTTCCTGTCAAACTCCTTATTACAGTATTCTTCCATGAGACAGAAAATTAAAACGCCATACACACAAAAACCCCTTCATAGTGCAAAACTCAAAAGTAAACATCTGTATGGAATATCTACAGGTATGCTTACAAAGCAGGTAACTCAGAAAAACTGACTAATCAGGAAAATGGCTCAAACTGGAAAACCCAAATCCATGTTCTCCTGTGCTTCCTTCCACTTCCATTCACAACTGATTTGGGCCCGGGCTTGGGTTTCACACTCCATAAAGGAGAAGGGAACTCTGAAGTTCACTGGGGACACAATTTTCAGTTCTATAGTGTTTAATGGTTTAATTATCTATTTGTCTTGAAGTCATTAAGCACCTTTGCACTAGTACTATAGTTATTAAGAGATACCTCCCTCTGCAGTCATCTAAATACCAGTTACAGTAGCATGGTGCTGCTTGGGGTGAGGGGCTTGTGTGTTAGTGGCAGCCTTTCACTTTCAAGCTTGGCAAGTATATGACAGTAGATCGACTAATCCACCTTAATTCCCAGTGGATATTTACCTACATCATAAAAATAACACAATCTGGCCAGTTTCACAGTAAACAATTGGCTTTAAAGAATCCCATTCAGGCATTGCTGAACTGACTCAACGCACAATAAAAGCCCCATCCAAAGCCCACCAAGGTGTGAGCTTTCTGGGCTGAGAAGAAATACGTGCACTCTGGCAATGTGTCCTGAAGATCTAGCTACCTGCATTTGTTCACACTTTTCACGAGCAATAGAAATTCAGTCTGAATATTTTTAACTAGCTCAGAATAGTCAAAAACTTTCTAAACTGGTAAAGCTTTAGTGAAACTTCATCAAAATTGAATGTTTTGGTCGTATGACATCAAAGTTTCACTGAAAGTTGGAGTGAATTACTTAGTTTTAATTAACAGATGAAATTTTGTTTTCAAAAGAAATTTTGATTTCATTGAGTAAATTTCTTTAGTCCAATTCATTTGGGCTTTTATATCACATATATTTAATATTGAAAAATAAATGGAAGAAAGCTGGGAACCTCCAAAAGAACAGGAGATTTCTCTAGTTAGCAGCTTCCGTAAGTCCATTTGTGCCTTCAGTGGATGTAGTAAGAGACCTGCAAGTATTAAATCAAGAGCAAACCTCACCTTATATCAGAGACAAACAAAATCATATCTAGTCATTACTGAACATTTACTTATTTTACTAGTAAGGGGAGAAATTAAGGGCTGGCATAATTTCAATGAAGTCAACTAAATTATCAGAGCAACACAGTTTAACTGATAGGAGCAAACAAAGCATTGAAATCTGAAAAGTATGTGCTTCGCTCACTTTCAAGTTGTTTGCAGTAATAATAACGGGGAGTTCCACTTTAATTGCATGTTAAGAATAGAAAAGAGAGGAGAGCAGTCAGGGGGTGACTGCTTGAAGAAACAAAACTTAGCAACACCGAGTTTTGCAGGGTAAATTTTCAGCCAAATGTTATTAGAAACATTAGTCCCTCCACTGCTAACTAATCCAGTCATTTCAGTTCTCCCCTGTTAATTCAGTTTAAACAAGAATTGTTCACATATTTGCACGTAGCATGTAAGACCAACTCAGAAAAAAATCTTTTCTAGTTTTACAGTAACCTCAATTCAGAAGCTAAATTCTGCTCAGAGATCACATTAGCAAGCGGTGCCCCTCAGACAGTGCCATTGCAGTGTCAGTGTGCTGCCGTCCATCCTTACAGATGAGCAGAGAGCAGCTGCAGTAAGCTCTGCTCGCTGGGTTTGTGCAGCTGCCTGCCCCATGGCTCTCCTCCTCCGGTATTCCCTGCCGAGGCCCTCCTCCCCACGACGCACCTAATGCGTTCAGACACCAGGGACACAGGGAGAGGCCGTGCACGCAGCGTGAGGCACGACAGCAATGCCAGTTACAATCACAAACTTGCCCCAACCGATTCTGCTTCCGACATAAATTGCATCAGGCACCGAGCTGGCAGGAAGCAGTGTCAGAGGCAAATGGCAGGAGGGGCAGCATAATTTTATTTTTGAGGCAAACCTCTACTTTGTCTCTTTGTGCCCTTGTCTAGAGCTCTCCCCAAGGCCAAGGTTTTTACACAGCATGAAAGGCAGAGCCCAGGTTTTGTGCCTCAGAATCTGAAGGAATGGGCTGAACGCTACAGAACTGCAGGTGAGCTGAAATGGCACCAGGAGGCTGAGCCTCCACAAAGACCTGGACATAGGTGGTGTTTGGTTGATGGCAGGACAACTCCTACCAGGTTATGTGCAAGCCCGCCAAGTGCCATGACGTGCATACAATGTGATCCTGTCACCACCATGGGACAGCACACATCTCCCTTGGCTTCAGCTCCTGGATACTCAATACTTTACTGTAGATTCCCTTCCTAGCTGTAGGTTTGGCACTAGGGGTTCCTTCTTGAGACCCTGAGCCCATACATATCCTAGCAGATACCACACACCTGGCCAGACAGGCTGGCTGAACTCCAATCATTCCTTCCCACCAGAGGACTTGGCACACCAGGACCCCAGCAGCCCCAGACACCAGAAGTAGCACGCCGAGCAGCACAGGTATGTTCCCAGAGGTACTGCTAAGGCACCCCTGCTAGGGAGGTTAGAGTAATACCTTCCAAGTCCATACTCAAGCCAAAGAGACCTTGACCTCTCCTTACAAAAGTAAAGACTAGAAAGACACTAAATTCAAAATAGGACCTGAAATTCTGAGGTAATCAGTCACAAGATCCATCCAAGACACAAACAGATGTAGCTGCACCTTAATGTGATCCAAAGCAGTTGATGGCTGAAGAAATCCTGGCTACAGAGGTCACCATTTTACCCACCGTATTCAGAGGAAAGAATTGCAGTATTTCCCTTCCTAGTTCTGTCGTGGATCTGCCACACACCATTGAGCAAATCACCTAAAATTTCTGTGTTCCTTTTCTCATACACAAGAGAACAACACGATCTATCAAGCAGCCTGCTGATGAGGCTGAATTTATTTTCTGCGAAGGACTCGAGATCCTCCAGGATAAGGCCCCGTATATGTGACAACTCTTATTACTCCACTCCTGTAATACTGTAATAAGTCCAGAACATCCCAGGGAGCCCGACAGCAAAGCTCTTCCGCTGAACATGAAAATAATTTTAACAAAAAGTCAAAATTAAAATAATAAAAAGTTAAACACTGAACATTAAATAAGAGACCAGCTTGTAGTTTTCATGTGCAGTCATCTGAGTCAGCTCTCTGAGGAGTGCCAAGGGCTAAATTCATCCTTGAGCTATGCTGGCTTCTGCCAATGTAAACCAGGACACGCGGCCTCTGCCAGCAAAGCGGGGAGAGGCTGCGGCAGCGGAAAGCACCCACCGCCATCCTCCTTGCTGGGGGTCTGAACACAGCAGCAGGAGGGCCAAGCAGCCCCGGCCACAGGAGGTTCACAGCTCTGGCATCCCAAAGCGGCGTGGTTCAAGCATCTTTTTCTCTGGGCTCTATTCAAGAGATTCAAGCAGATTTTAAAGCAGTTTTTGGCAGAGCCTACCGCACCGAGGGATAATGGTGACCAAGTTGAAGTACAATGGAAGTGTCACTGGCACCAAGAGAATCACATCCGTCTCCAGGAATTTTGTCCACCTTAATATTTTTCTTTGCAGGTTGTATCATTAGCCAAGTTTGTTAGCCTGTGTTGCATAATACCGCTTAATGTACAGTCAGAATGAGCCTCGGATCCAACTGGGAAACAGCCATGTGACTCAGATGTTTTCAGGGGAGGGCAGAATACTGTGTACAGAAAACTGTCCTCATTCCCCCACGAACAAAGAGTGGCAAAAACACAGGCATCTCCATTAGGCCAGCTGTATTGCTGTATTGTAGCAGTCCTCAACTGGCAAGATATGAAAAAGGAGATTAGCAAGTATAATAACATTTTACTGTGCTCTTTAGAGTGAAAAATCATTTGTATATTACCACTGCTGATCGTCCAAAGCCACAATGCTGAACCCAAACCCCTTCAGATTTCAAGGGAATCAGGGTTTGAACCTTCATCCAAACCCCACCCTCAGGGTTCAATTCTTTATTAGATCCAAGACTGGAAGGTACCTATTTTCTACCTTCTGGGAGGCTGGCATTTTCCAAAGCCTCATAGAATTCGTGCACTTCACAGCTGAAAATCTTGGGAGGAGAATCTGAATTTTTATTGTTACAAACCAGGCTCCCCAGCCTAACCACCAACCCCCAAACTCAGACTAAATGCGAAGCAAACACCACTGCCCAGTCTCCCCCAGGGCAGAGCTCTGCCAGCAGAAGGGGCCAGAAGCCACCCAGGTACGGCTCCATTACCCCATAAGGACTGCTCCAAGTTTAATCTGGAGGAATACACAAAGATTTGGCTTTATGTAAAGGCTAAGTTGTGACTGAGTGTCTCATCTTGGTCCCCATTGGAGCAGATCCCAAAACCACCACACACTTTGGCACCGCTTGTTATACTTGGCAATCTTCACTCAAGCTAGGTGGGTGCATTGGCAGAACTTGTGAGGAACCCCTCCTCTTTAATTGGTGGGAATGTACCTGTAAGGCTGAGCTGTGTTTGGTAAGGCTAAGTGTTCCCGCGAGGGAAAACGACTTGAGACAATTCAGTTGGTGTTTAGAGTAACAAGACAGAGAATGACTGAGGCACTCTTTCATGTTACCTGGAGGGCCCCGTTAAGCTCTTACCGCTTGCTGTTGTTTCACCACAAAGCTGTGTCCCTTGCTTTAGTTCAAGGGAAAGCTGATGAAATAGCAAGACAGCCCAAAAAAGTTTTTCCCCTGTAACAGAGAGACACCCAGGCTAAGCCTAGCTCTGGCCACTATTTTAATTCATGTCAGAAGTTAAAAAACACACAGAGAATTTGTGGCAAATGTTGTCTAATGCAAAGAAATTCAAAGCTGCAAGTATTTTTCTCTTTTTTAAATAATTTATTACAGACAGGAGGATTACTTGAAAACTAAACTTTGTTCTACTTATGGTTGCCTAGTACTTTTTTTTTTTTTTTTTAATGTGACAAGAGTCGGTGAAGATTATATATTTCCTAAAGCTAAGGATATATTTCATGCATTGACTTGAGACCTATTAAATCTACAAGCAGGGAATATGAGGGGCTTAAGCTGTGTTGTGAATTTAACATTAGTAGGAGTGTTTTCTTCAAGCACCAGGCCTTTGCATTAGATGACAGAAGGCTGTATATCACTTCCCGTACGAAATTAAAGATGTTCAGAGGTATGTGACCTCTACCGTCTGAGCTAATGGAGTCTCAAATACCTTAAGACTGAAATTATTACAAACAGATAGCTGAAATATCATATCTCATATTCTATTCAGTAGAGGGCAGTGGTAGATAAAAGCCATGCGCACCTATTAACCTCGCTAAAGTCCCATCTCCGAACCAGTTGGCTGTCATGAATCTCAAGGCAGCAAACACACCGGACAGGCAGAAACAATAGTGATGGAGTCAGTGCTTTTGGTCATGTTTCTCTGCTTGATTTCTCATCTCCCCTCCTCCCCCTGCCTCCTTTTTCCCCTGCAATGATGGTATGATCAAGGCCAAATGCCTTCTGCAAGGTGTTCCCCCCGAAAAGCCAGCAGGAAATAAAAAGGCTCAGAACCTTGTGGGATCAAGTTCTTAATGGCTCTAAATGAGAGTAAAGTAAACACATGCACATGTGCATGCATGCATACACACACCCAGCATCTCTTTGTCAGACCTTTTTACCAGAGAAGGCGAACACAAGCTGGAAAAAGACTGTTGCCTCATGGCAAGGGCACTCAGAGGTGGGGGCAAAGGGGAAGAGTAAGTTCTAGTGCAGTCCCTGCACTTTGCCAATTGTCTGAATTGATTCATTATACAGCGTTATGGCTGCAATTAAATAAGTGCCAAGAAATACAGCCAGAATGATACAATTTGTTACATTAGCTCACTCACACTGAAAATCACAGTTACACGTACAGTGTCACTCCACAAACACCTAGTTCTCAACCAATGCAACTGAGTAGGAAAAAGATAGAGTATGTAGCATGCACATTTTTTGTACATGAATATATATGTACAACTGTACACTTTCTAAGTTTTCCTGCCCTAAAGTGGCATACCTTATCAATTTATATCACACATGAGAAGAAGGAAAACTGTCTCGAACACTGGAGAGATTCCAGATAGGAGCATAAGACCCAAGAGCTAGGGTCAGCAGCACTGGAAATGGGCATTGTGAAACTACTGCCACTGTTTGGATTTTTCTTTCCCTGAAAACAAATCACTTGCAACCCCACTTCTTTTATTAAAGCTAAGGGATACTTCTGTCACAACAGGGCATACCTTTATACCCTAGCACAACTGTCTCGAAACAGAATTTCTGGAGAATGGAAAAAGCACAGTGCACGTGTGTCTTCATGTACAAGCTGCCAAGAGGTGAATGGCAATACCAATTCATGAAAAAATAAGTAAAATCATTTGCACCTTAACAGGTGGGAACAACAACAACAACAAAAAAAAGGCAGTGACTTGTACACAGTTTCCCCCGGATTTCTTCCCATACAGCTTCCAAGAGAGCAGCTCTAGCTGCCCAGCTGCAGAAGGGACGGGACGTGGGAGCTGTGCCTGGGTCAGAGCGGGGCGTGCGGCCTGCAAGGCCGAGCCTCAGCAGTCCCCTGTCTGCATCCCCTCCTCGAGTCTGGGGGCTTCGCCTTCATCTTGGCCTACTGCCTTGCCAGAGATCTATCTGCAACCGCCAGGCTTTACAGGTGCTGAATGACACTTCCTATCAGCAGCTACTTAATGACGGAGGCTTTCCAAGAGAAGGATCAAGTGTCAGCCAGCTTCGCTCACTTCCTTCTCTTCTGGGAAACTGGGCAGGGCCAAAGGAGTATGGCTGTGTAGCTGCCATCTCACAGGATGCCACTGCAGCTCCTTAAACCTCCGTTATCTCTTCAGCTGGAACGGATTCACTGGGGCAAAGCACGATACAGCCCTTCCTCCCAGCCCACAGCCCTGCTGAACGCACTGCCTGGGTCTTGGGGCACGTGAAATACAGCCGCTGAGCACCTCTGCCAGCCCTGCTCCTCAGAGCCTCAGCGCTGCCTTTACCAAGGCCAACAGACCCCACGAATCAGGAAACATAGTTGGGAAAGATCCCAAGTGTGTAATGGCTTTTTTTTAAAAAAACACAAATGATGCTCCACTGTCCATGCAGTGATGTATGGCTTTATTCTGCCCTCATTTAAAGTACTCAATGTTTTACACTAAATTTAGCCCAACAACTTTGTTTGCATCGAGCAACAAAGCCCATATTTACTGTGCTAAACAATGCTGTTCTGCTTACATGTGTTTGCATGTAAGTATTAACACGTATTCATATACTATTCCAGCTATCTCCAATAGACATTAAGTTAAAAAAAGAGCACACACACAAAATGAACAACTGTGTGCTGGTGCAATCTACTGAGGTAGGCTGAAATAAAGCACCTCATAGCAGCAATAAGAGAGAAAAAAGGCACAAACCCAAAGCTGAACAGGTAGAATTAAACATTTGGTTCTTAGTAAGATGTAACAGTTAGCCAGAGCCCCAGAGAAGTTTCTTGTTAGCAGGCTGGCAACATTTGAAGTATTATTTCCTGATTAAGTTGATAGCTGGTATTCATTGCAATCACTTGAGGATATCTTAGTATCCTGTGCAATTTTAACTCCTCCATAAAATATCTGGAAGGAAGCCTCGCAGGCTATCTGACATTGACTCAGCTACTTGGTGACCAGCTGCTTTGCTGTGGTAGCAGTAAACTGCAAAGTCCTGTACTTACAGAGCACTAAACACCAAACCTTTGTAAGTACAGAAACAACTCACTCAGCAACTATTTATTTGCTGCCTTGTCTCTCTGGGAAAAGCCCTGCAAGTTTCTCATAGCCTGCCTAGCAAAAGTCCTGCATGGATTTCCTCCTACATGATACATGGGAACCTAGTGCTTTCTCAGAAAGAGCTGTAACTTGTAATCTTCGCCTTCATACAGCCAGCCATCAGGGTGAGGCTTGGCAGTGGTCAGCATGCAAAATGCTCCCACACACAACTAACCTCAGAGGGAAAATTCATAGAGAATCCACCCCCATGTAGACGGCAGAGGCAGAGCGCAGCTGTCTGCAGCTATCCGAATGGCTCAGCCTTGGTCATCTTGATCTTTTTAATGACCCTGCATATCAGGAGAATAGAGGCATCTGTTCAAAAGAACCTCGCAGCTCCTGACAGAGCAGAGCACACATCAAAGCAGAGTGGGTCAGATTCTGCCCTCACGACATGCATTACATTCAGAATAACTCAATGAAATCAACAGAATTATCCTTCATTAACACTACGCTAACCAAGAACTAAATTTACCGCTCGCTTTTCACGGTAACGTATGCAGATGTGCTACTTTTTATAGTTCAAAATCTCTGCATGCTTTATGGTCTAACAATTTTTCACTTTCCTTTGGCAAAAATCAAGTGTAACTTCTAAAGAAAGCAAGAGGCTGAATATATTTCTGCCAAAACTTTCTGTCGCTGGCATTACTGAAATGCCAGCAAATGCAACAGATCTGCAACACATCTCAGGGTGCAAAGAGTTAATCTCCTTTCTTGCAGATCATCTGTATCAGTCCAGATGCTTGGTTGGGAGGAAATATAACCCAAGTGCCTGGACTAGTGCAGCAGGCTAAAGAATAAAAATATTTTTATGTACTGTGTTTATAAAATATTCTATTTGCTGTGCAGCACAAGTTATGTTTAGAACCTTCCTTCAAGGATTTTCTTTTCATATCAAGAAAAATAGATCCATGCACTTCTTGTTAAAAAAATACCCCTGCCTAAATGTCTAACCTCCTTTGTGAAAACTGATCCTTTGCTGTTGGTCTGCATCTTTATTGTGCCTTCAGACTTGTATGTTAAAATAAAACCAAGACAATGGAAATCAAAGTAAAGTGCCACTTAAAGTCAATGTAAAGTTTATAATCCTTTGCAGTCCATTCTTCTATTATGCTGATGACAAGTTAATTTGGGTGATAAAATGGAAACAAAAAGCAAGGAAGTAATCCTGTTTTACAGAATATTATTCAAACAATAATAGCTTCCTTCGCATAACACTTATTTCATTCCATCATTACTATTATTACTACTATCTTAAGCTATGACAGATTGTGAAGGGTCAAAGATAATTTTTATCAATCAGCCTCCCTTTGTCTTTGGCAGGTTTAATCATGTCACTTGGAATGTAGCATGAGGGGCCTGATGAAATTGGAAAAGCATGTGAAGATAAAAATCACTCTCAGATGAATTCAGACACTTCCTGCCACTCTGCAGATGCCACAGTGCTGCAAGCCACCCTCCCAGGAGAGATGATTCACCTGGAAGGAGGGCCAGGCTCTGCCAGATGTGTAGGAGGCTGCCTGAGACCCACATGCTAACACTGTCTCAATTGTATGAAGCATATGCTTTCAGTCAAGGGTGAAAAATGCAGGCACCAGCACATGCCAAAAGTCTTTCAAGCATGGCCCACCAGTCAGCCTGAAGCTTAATGCACTGATCCATCGAGTCAGCAGATGTGTGTCACCACAGTACAAGTTGAAGCTGGTTAAAGCTATAAAAGAGTGAAGTGACCTAATCCAGACATTGAAATCTCACAAAGAAAACCATACTGTTGTCACTTTGGGGGGCTTAGTGCGCGACTTTAAGCACAAACACTGAAAGCCTTCTTGGAGTAAAAAGATACGTTGCTGTGAAAGCATAAATCCCAACCCTGAGCTACACTTGTAATGATTTCAAGTTGATCTGATAAAAGCATAACGTGGCTTTCCTTTTTAGTGCTGCACATACAAAAAGGAACATCTGCACGATTTTATTGCTAGAGCCATAAATGCTGCTTATCCACTTGGTTTGAGGCAGAAGTCCAAAAATACCTGGATAGAAAGTTTATTTGCAGAGTACCACTACGTACTTGGTAGAGCCGGTGAGTTATACAACATATTCTTTCACTCCTGGCAGAGGGCTGTCGGTGTCAGCTAGGAGTCCGGCAGCAGAAGCTGACTCTGTAATGCCTGAGAACTCCTCCCTCCTCCCCATTTAATAATCGTTTAGTGGGTACAGTATTTCCTGACACACTCAAAGTCAAAGCGCACTTTACAGCGAAAATATTCGCCCCGTCCACATGGAGAACAATTTGTTTAAAGAAACCAGATCTCCTTAGCACTCAAAAGATCAACCCAACACTGGCCGTGTGCAAACCCACTTCACTGTCGACAGCGGTTGTTTCACATAGCTTGTTCAGACATAGGTGTCGAGATGTAGTTCTCACTGGGCAAACATAATTAGGCAGATGCAAAGCTTTTTCTTGAAGTCGTTTCTGTCTATCACCTGGAATCCAGTTCACAGAGCTTTCTTAAGTATTCCTGTCTGTAATAGCCAGGACTCTGGAAGAATACTGTTGTTTCACAATGACTTCATTGTGCTTTGACATAGCTTTCCCGAGCTGTGGCCTGTGGCAAACACACACCTGTTCCATTTATGCCCAAGAGGCCAAAAAAAAAATTACTTTAAATAATATTCATGTTCAAACAACAAGCAGGGCTCCTCTGCCTTCAGAAAAGTCCATCCATTTTGTGGAAGAAAAAAAAAAAAAAGAAAACCCAACAACCCCTTACTCTGGTCATTTAAAAGTTAACTCTTTTCCTAAACAACCTAGATTAAAGAAAAGGTGTGCCAGCTTAAGGTGAAACACCCACCACTGTGCATCTAAAGTCTCCCCCCCGAGTTTCTCCAGATAAAAGCCTTGCATATTCCCATTGCTCAATAACTATGGCTTTCCGTGCTCCAAAATGAGAACTAGGCTGATAACTGGGTTAGGATCATACATACGTGTTATGAAAAGAGGGTCACAGGCCCAAACTATACATAAATGAAGAACAGGCTGAGATAGCAAAGAGCTACGAGACACTGCTGGTACTGCTAAGAACAGAAGTACAAAGCGAACATAGGTACCTAAGTACGCACGTGGACACACACACACGCGTCTCATGTGTTACTCCTACCCAAATCATGAAAGACGCTTTAAATTACATTGATCAAGAAAGTTTTGAATTAATTGGGTTGTTTTGTTTTTTGCTTCTCTTCTGATTTTTCCATTGCCCTGCTCACCTGCAATTTATAGTGGGCCAAAAAAGATTTCTGGCACCTACTGTTATACCAAATGGCTTTTATGGGCCAGGTATACAATACTTTGCATCATCCATAGTTTCCATTAACAAATTTGCCCTCTCACCCCAATAGCACCGTCTGCCATTTCCACTGCTTCAGAAGCATTTTTTTTTCCCCACCAGAACACAGATGGGGGTGGTTTCAGGGCAAATTCTCCGATATCGGCTGCTGGAGCATTCATGTGAGAAGAAACAACTAAGAACAGGTAGGCGCTTTATGCAAGGAAATTAAAAAAGAAGTATAGCTCTGCAACTATGATTTTTCACAACTCCTCACTTTTTTTTTTTTTTTTAAAAAAAAAGAGTTGCTGACTGCTACCTTCCCTACCCCAAAAACCTTTTGTTCCTCTAGCTGATAAAGAATATGCTATGCTATGGAAGGGTAAGTGGACGTTAATAGAGAAGCAGGAGTGAAAGGGTCCTCAAGACATCCCCTGTGGTTCTTGAAGGCTGTCTCATGGCAAGACTGGATTCAGCAGGAGCCAAAACAACGATATTAACACTTGGGCAAGATATCAGAAGTGTAAACAGATATGGGAAGGAAAAGATAGCACTGAAACAATAGTACACAAAAAACAGTAGGGATCAATTTATTTATTTTTTAAATGCTAGAAGATGAAACAGGGCTTTGCACTATCCAAATGCCATTGAAACCTCTCATAACAGTATTTGTTTTCATAGTATTATAGCATTCACCTTAGTATTAGCTAGGGTAAAATGAAATAATGAAATTATTCTTCATTCATATCTATCCATCAATTTGCTGTACCTTGTGCTGTAAAGGCATTCACCATTCATTTCTTTTTTTGGGGACTGATATGGAGAGAACAACATAGGAGCTCTTTGGGCTTACTGCTTTTTTTCCCTGAGTGTGCAGACAGCAGTGAGCACAACCGTAGTAGTGCTGTGGCACTGCTAATGGTTCATGCTACTGAAGATTTTAAGGAAATAAGAAATTTTGCAAAACAACACAAATGATTAAGTGATTGAGCTATGTTTATGCTTTCTTTTTGGAAAAAAAATAAACTGTTATTAAAGAGTTAAGCCACTGTATGTGTGGGCGAACTGCTTTCTGTAATTGCTATCTATACACAGATCTTAACGGAGATGTTGATCTTCTGAAATGAAGGGTGCAGACGCAAGTCTTTTTAAACCAATAAAAATACTGACATTTAAGTGTTTTTTTTTTTTTTTGCCATAGATCCTTTGTATGCAAATCACTCAAGTCAGATAGAAGATTAAAGACTTCTCCTTGGACAAAACATTGGAGCTTAAACAGATGATATATGGCTGCCTGCAGAAATCAGAGCTGTATTAGACAGTGTTCCATTTTCTGTCAGAGAATCTGACTGATTTATATTTGGAATTTACACATATCCATATTAAAAAATAATTATTAATCATGGCTGTCCTTTTCCTGCTTCTCTGGAGTATACACAAGTAGTGCTCCAGAATGGCCATGTACACCACCGAAATCCTCTGGCTTTGCGCTAAGACAAATCTCTCTCCAACTTACCAGGATAAAAATATATCTAGGACTTGGTCCCTTTCCATCCCAATCAAAACATGTTAATGTGTATACACAAGTTGAGAATTATTTCAGATGGCTCTGAAATATCCTAAATAAATATTTTCAAGGGCCTGTCCTACATATGGATACCAAGCAGTACTTCTACTTTGCAGTGAAATAGTGACTGTGTGGACGGATGTTAAAGACTGAAAACTAAACCAGTCTATTGCCAGTGTTAGAACTGGTTTCTCCCTCCCTGCCCCCCTCTGTTTTCCAGAGCTTTCCTTTTGTAATATCTTATTCAATACAACTTTAATGTAATGCACACGTGCAATATATCTTACATGCAATGTGATCACACATTTTCTCCTCGGGCTTGATCCTGCCAAACTTTTCCTTCTGTGAGTAACCTTTCCTCACACAAGGTATATCATGGAGGTCTGTACTCAAGTAGGAAAAACAGTTTTTCTGAAAACGGTTCTATAGCACGAGTGCCAAACAAACAGCTGGGGGGTTTACCTAGCCTGCAAAACATCTCCTGGCCCACAGACTCCCATGAATGTTGGATCACGTCTAAACTGCATAGCAGCGCATGGGGCAGAGTGCTGACTCACACCCTAAGATTTCATGAAGCTCTGCAGACCTGTCTGGAGGTACCAGTTCAAGCCTGGAAGCAGTACAGTCACATTTGCATTGAATCTTCCTGGTAGGGGTTTTAGCTTGGAAGAAACGCCGTGCAAGGGTAGCTATGCCACTTCCACCAAGCCAATTAGCCCCAAACTGGTTCAGACAGTGCCAAATATCAGGGAGCAGTATATTGGTTTTCAAATTGAGATTTTATCTCTACATTACTGTGCTGAATTTAGTAACTTTGCTCTAAGTGGTCCTTCTATGCGCCAAAATATAAAATAGGTTTGGCATCTTTGGATTAGAGACTGGTGCCTGCAGATTGCAATCCCAGGCTTTGCTTTGAAGTGTTAGCTTTTGCCTCGCAGTGACTTGACAATGGTCATGATTCAGCATATCCAATGTGCTGGGATCCAGACTCCTTTTCCTTTATCATTTGAAACCAAAGAAAAACAACAAGGACTTCGAACATTAAAGTGCTGGATAGAATTTATAACCCTGGTGCTCTTCAGAGGACACAAACTAATTCCTATTCTTTCTTTGCGCCCCAAGAGAACTCTTACAATCAGATACAAGTAAGTTTCTTTTTTCATCCTACCTGAGCTACAACAGTAGCCATAGGACAGAGGAAGACTTGAGTTCTCCCAGAACACCCTGAGACCTATTTGCTCCATATTGTTCCCAGCACTGGGCAAGCCCCCAAACTTCATTACTGCTTTTACTTCATTGAGATTGAATATTAGTCAGTGCTAGTGGTCAGGATCAGTATTTTAATGTTTGGGGAAGAAAATATTTCCTGTTCTTTAACATTTGTTATTTATTGTGTCTGTGGACTTAATATTTGCTACTGGTTCAATCAACTAATTAGAATATTTCTCTTAAAACCCAGTTTATTTTATGTACCAGTTAATTTATTTTTTTTTTTTTTAGTGCATGAATCTTTATTTATACACAATAATCCAGCTATGCTTTTTGTAAGTTTTCTAACAGCAGTTCACACGAAGAATGGCACCCCTTCTCCAGCTGTGATTAATTGCTACTTCTTTGTGCACCACTGGTCTAGTATAGACCAGTGGATTGGATACTGGTCTAGTATAGACCAGTGGATTCTCCCACTCCAAAGAGTGACAAGTGCAATGAAGATGATGATTCTGTACCTTTCAGAAAGGACCATTTATGGCACGGAATATATATTACATTCATTCCCATGAATGAAGCTGTGACTTTACTGGGATATTTTAAGCAAACCTTCTACACTTCTGAATGATAGGCAATTAGGCCTAATATATATTTTAGTGTTTCTATGAAAACTTCTGCATCCTTATACACATGCTGCTCCTACAGAGCGTCACAAAACCTGATTATGTGGTCTTGTAACAAAAGGCACTGCTGCTACCTTAGAGTTGTTCATGGGAGCAGGAAAGTTCCTTACCAACACTCTAGAAAGAATCTGTCAGAGGAGACAATTCAGGGGGGCAGTTAATGGCTTTGGGGGTTTTACAGTGGTCTTAGGAATCGGTGTTTCAGTTCAGGACTTGCATTTCAGTTAATCCTCTGCAATGTCCCTCATGATCCAACTGCAAACTGAGACCTCACAGCTATGCTCTCCGACAGCCAAGCAAGCTATCCCGGTTTTAATTCAATGGCCATTCCCTCCCTCCACACCCCATCGTGTATTACGATGAGGTACAAATTTTGAAGTCTAAGTATTATTAGCGAGATGCCAAAATTGACTTCATTCATTGCTGAATGTCAACCCTCCAGGTACGTTCAGCAACTGCTATAACTAAATGCAACTGGCCATAGTTGGCATGTCCTGATACTGCGTTTGTTCAAACAGATATTCCACGTAGACTGATGCCAGAACACATGCATGTTCCAACAGCGAAGGCTGTGAAACATCAGGCTGTGACAGCTGGCTTTAGAATAAAAACTGTCCAATAAGATATATGAAAACATAAACAAGGGGACTCTGTTAGCAGAGGGGACTCAGTCATTTTCTCAGTGCTGGTTTTATATGTTTATAAAACCTATACCTTTAATGCATACACAGTTCCACCTACTTACGAACTGAACAATTGGGTACAAATTGATGAGTAATTTCTACACAAGGAAAGAAAAGATAACATAGCTCAGCTTCTTCATTAATCACTGTAACTTGTACAGATCAGGGAAAGGGGCCATCAAAATGCTGTGGCAGTGCTCCACATTCACGTCACAAATCCAGAAGCAGGAGCTTCAAGGTCAGAATATTTGCTTTATTTCTGCTTTTCTCACTGATGTACTATTTCTGGTTTCTGCAAGTGGACAAGATTTATAGTAATCCACAGTTTTAGAGCTACAACGCAGCAAGAAATTTCATGAAAGGCTCCAGTTTCCAGAAAGAGTTCACCTGCAGACAATGTAGAGTGCAACTACTCATTTGATGCACAAGGATCTATAAGTCCAGCAGCTTTCACCCTAGAAATATTCTGTTTCATCAGACAAGGGCACACTGCTTGAAAGCTGCTGCCGTAGAGCTGATCGTGACCACAGCTAGAAAGCCTACGAGACTCCTTCCTACAGGCCTCTCCAGGGAGCAGAGCTCAGAGCCAGGTCTCCAGTTTTTCAAAAATCTTTCATTTTAGGCTGGGACATAAATCAGGTCTTTTCAGGGAATACCTACACATCATTTCTTATTTTGCCTCTTCCCTGCTAACTCCATTTAATAATACAGTATCACTTTGAAAATAAGGCTCTTATTTCTATTAAATGCTAAAATTACCTGTACATTTTCCTCTTTAACTTAATCTTTCCTGTGCACTCTGTATACCACCAAGTGCTACAAAAATCCCCAAGTAGGAGCTCTTCCCTGGGGTTGTAAAAGACCAAAGGGAAAAAAAAACACCAACAACATAGATCATCATCATATATCCTTACCTCTTAGAATAATTATTGCATAAGGACACTCTTAGGCTTATGAAGAACAGTAGTTTCAAAGGATAAAATTATATAAATTACAGTCTTTTTGTGATCATTTTGTCTAAAGGTGGAGCTCCTCTAGAAAAGAGGGTGACTATTAAAGGTAGAATTGAAAGACAACTGCATAATTATTTTTCCTGTCCTATAAGCCCCTTTATTACTCATCTTTCGAGTCATGAAATGCCTATTTGATCATTTTTTCATGTGACATGTGAGAATGCTTTTTCTTGTCTTACGCCACTATCCTAAATCCACCACCCAGCACTATTTGATTCTTTCTTCACCTTAAAAAGGAACACATGCGTCTCAGACTTCTTCAGCCCACAAAAAACCCTAACCACAGGGTCATGTTAAATGTGATCCAAGAAAAAGGCAAAAGTCATTACTGTCTTGGATCTCTTCTGTCCCCTTCCAGTTATCCCAGTTTCCTGCCGTCATCTCTTCCACTTACATGAATATCCACCTCTGACAGTTATTGTATCATTTTTGGGGTGAATAAAAGGGAATCTTGAATATTTTTTTAATGTTAACTTTTCTTCTAATAACTATTTATTAGCTTGCAAGTTTTGTGCTGTACAAATTAAAGCACAATCAGCCAAGTACTATACCAGCACCCAGTAAACACAATAGCCTACTAGAAAAGTTATGGGCAGTGCTTAGAAAAGAAAAGAATGCATGCCCAGAGAAAAAACAGTTGCAAATGTGAATACATTAAAGGTTTAAACAGGGCAAATGGTGTAGTCGCTAAACAGCACACTTATAAAATCTGTTTCAAGAGTGATTTTTCTAACTTTGAAGTACTACCGATTATGCTTTAAAGGTGTGCGCTAAAGTAAATGTTAAAGATCTGTTGCTACAGACCTATTTTTCCTTTTATAAAAAAATGCTATTTTTCCTTTCCTGGTTTATTTATATATTTCATAATAATCAATAGCATTATATTTAGATAAATATTCAAAATTAAATGGGACATCAATACAGTCCTTAAGTTTCATGCTTTGAACTGCACAACCACAGCATGGTTCTGTCATTGTTACAGTAGACAGAGTCTGGCTTTTAAGATCAAACGCAGTGTGTCACCCCGATATGTTAGCTGTCACTCTGTGAGTAAACATCGCTGAGGGACAGCGTTAGCAACACGTTATTACTCGTGATGTTGCATGATAGTCGCAAGAAGCTAGCCAAAGTGTCAGAGATAACACCAGTGAGAGCTGCTGGGGGAAGTGCTGCAGCCTGGTACGTTTGGAGGGATTCCTTCCTCCCCCCCATTTTACTCCTCAAGGAAGACTCACCCACGACTTGCTATTTGATCCGAGGAGCAGGCCTCCCACTGAAACAACAGCTATCAAGGAATGTTAAGCAAGGCAGGGTTAAATTAATAACTGTGCAGTTAAACTGCTAAATACAAGTAGGTTTGCCTCAAGTGCTAAGCACATTAATTTAAACTGTCATTTACATGCACTTTTAAGGGGATACTTGTGAGGTGTCCTAGATTACCAGCCGTTAAATGACAAAATGTTTATCAGTCCACACACCGAGGGCAGGATGAGCAACAGCATCTGCAGTTCAGGTTTCTTTCTCACAGGTTGATCTCAGCCGGGGCCTGAAGAAGCCCTGCTAGGACAGGAGCACCATGTATCTCCTGGAAACTCCCTGTCTGCAGTTTCCCTCACGGCCCCATCAGAGCAGGCCTCCAGCCGCTCACAAGGCCTTCGTGCTGCTGACGCGTCCCTCAGGACAGCAGAGGGCTGAATTCTGGTGGCTGCGCAGTAGGCACCTTGGGACACAGTTGGCCCCACAAAAAAAGCTCTGCCAGACGTGTAGGCTCCACGTAGGGTCAGGCTTGAGCGCGTCTGCACCTTGCTCCTCAAACTGGAGGCAGAGGCAGCGTAAGCTTTCCCACCGGCAGTGGTGGAGAAGGTAGGCAGCAAGGGCCAGGAGTCCTGAGGCAAGTGCTGGCAGTCCTGGCAAGGCACGGAAGGCTGCCCATTTCTTCCAGCCTGGCCAGGCTCCCGGCCAGGTGAGAACTGTTAGCATAGCCCCCTGAGCTGCCTTCAGCAGCCGTGCCTGGTAGCTGAATGCAAGCCATTTTGAAGCACTTCATTTTTTTCACTTGTCAGAGTATGACTGTTGTGGTACTCTGCTCCACTTGTCAGGCCTGACAGCCGAAAACAGCAAGGACTATCTAATATGCTATTACGTTCCTGCCAAAGACCCGGAGTCCCAAGGCTAGGTGTGTTACACCATAAAGAATTATGGGCGATTATATAAAGAGTTACATACTCTGAATGCTAGCAAATATCACAAGATGTACATGAGAAGAAAGATTACACCAGTCTATTCCTCTTCCTTCCACCTCTTATTATGCAGGATAAAGATCCGGCCAGCAGGACACAGTGTGCTGGGCACCACCCAACATCACGCTACCAGGGCCTGATGCAAGAGCACAATCCAAATTCTTAAAGAACAGTTTTATTTTTCTTGAATTCAACAACTGACAGAAGAGAGAGGGTTTTGCATAAAGTGGCACTAAGGAAGCTGGCCCAGTTTCCTTGCTAAAGGAGATGCTGCCTAGTACAGGGGAAGCACATCCAATGTTTAAGTAGTGAGGTTCCAGTTAAATTCTCAAAATGGGACTTGGAAATTTCAGCCACTTTCATCATTTTTGTATGCAAGAACTTAATCAAATATACCCACCTATACCACCTGAGAACACAACCTCTCTATACGTTA
This sequence comes from Cygnus olor, assembly GCF_009769625.2. Lineage (NCBI taxonomy): Eukaryota > Metazoa > Chordata > Aves > Anseriformes > Anatidae > Cygnus > Cygnus olor. Next base: position 12,040,914 of record NC_049179.1, read on the forward strand.
CTAACTCACGCTTTTTAGATTTATTATACCACTATCACCTCAGGCTAATCTGCACAACATCTCTGCAGCCAGCTGATTCACCCCAATTTATGCCAACTGCAGAGATGGCTAGTCCATCCTCAATACTGAAAATTCTACAATTTTCAGATTTTTTGAAAAAATATCAAATTTAGCAAAACAGCAGGAAGCATAAAGTCCATTGCTTAGCATACTAAGGATTAATTTTATTCTTAAAAAATTGCAGCAATGTATGCTTCTGGTTATGGAGGTGTGCCAGTAGTGCTACAATTAGGGCTGTGCTGTCACTTCAATTATAAACCCAATTTTCTGAGGGTTTACTAAAACTTCAGCTTAAAGAGAAAAGCTTGCTGCAGGCTGAAATGTGTTGTACAAGATCTCAGCCAGGGGATACCTTGTTTCCAACATTCGAAAAGAAAAACCAATCGGGTGTTTCAAATGTTTGAATTTAAATGTGCTTATAGAGACAAAACACTCCAAAAAAAGGAACAGTCAGTTATAAATTCTGAGTGCAAAGCAAGTGGCTTCCTGGTTCTCATCAGAAATAATATGGATAAGCATGACTGCAGACTATGCGAGTAGAGAGAAGGAATAAGGAAAACAATTTTATTTTTATTTTTTGACAAACACCAGGCAATTTTATAAGTAGGACTGGTTAGATCACAAAGACAGTGACCCATGCAATTTTAAGGTTAAGGAGGGAGGAACAGAACACCTCTTTTCACAGTGAAAAGTAGAGCAAAGACCATATGGACAACGTGGGCTTCCCTCACTTGAGAGAGGGATATGCCAGAAGTGCGACTGCTCCTACACGTGCATGCTGCAGTCCTTGGTATCGTCAGCTAGCATGAACATGCCTCAGACCGTGCTTCAACCAAAAATATAACACGACAGAGGATGCACAGAGCGCAGTGTGGGCTGCAAAACTCAAGTGAGCAGGCAGCTTTATATGCAGATGATTATCTTGCCATGAGCTCTTCACTGAAAACACTGTGTATGTGAATAAGGCAGCTCTTTAAAACCACCCCAGTTAAATTTGTATTCACACTTCTGACTGTGGCGGGACAAAGGCTGAAGTCCATTAGTTAAACAGAGAAATGGTGCTGCACACTGCATGCTAGTGATTTCTTCACTCCGTCTTTGCCCTCTTCTGCAAACACTATTCTTACAGGGGAGGAGATATCTTTTGCCCTGAAAATTTATTCCTTGATCTCTCATGCTGGCACGCCGGTGACACTAACACCTCTTTGCTATTGAAACACCTATAAAACATACCCATGCGATACAAACAGACCCTTGTTTCTGCATCTCTTGCAGCTTTGAAAGTTCCAGGTCCCACACATTCATTTTGCCAAATTGGCAGTTGCTAGGAAGCAAACAAAAAATGCTGGCAATGGTTCTGTGGAGAGGGGAACATGTAGCAGTTTTCCTGTAGCACAGGAAACAGACTGAAATTTTCAAATGACTTTCCAGGCCAAAGACATCCAGAGGTGTCTACAAATAAGGAAACTCAAAGTAACTGTGAGGGGATGATGGAAGTGGGCTAAACAATGATGCAGCTTTTGTAATTAATTTAAATTGGCCACCTTGATTTACTTACCTCCTCTAGCTGAGGTTTCTGTAGAGGCAGAGAAGTTGGATAAAAGCTCGCAGGCACAGTCTATCACTATGCAGAGGAAGTGAGTTTTTAAAGGGGAAGTAGTCAACCTGAGCTGAAATACTAAGAGAAATTGCAACTGATAATGCCAATTGCCTGTTTCCTTAATACATGAGAAATAGTCCAAAAACTGGTCAGAAAATAATCCAACATTTAATTGCTGCCACACTTTAACAGCAGTTTCTCTTCTTCCACAAAGGAAAACAGCGCCAAGCAGAAAGACCATCAGAAAGCCGCGAGGTTAAAGGTGGACCAAGAAATGGAAAGGTCAGAAGCCTATTTTTGCAGAACAACAACAAAACTGGTACTAAGACGTAAGATCAAGCAACTGCATCAAGACTGTTTTCTGAAATATCTATCATACAACAGTGAAAGAAAAAAAGTCACACATGCACTGGTAGCAAATGAAGTGCAACTGGAGTCTGCCCATTGAGGCTAACGGCAACGCATCAGTGGTGAACTCTTGCCATTTAAAACATTTGATTTAAACACAAAGGAGGATTCTGAATTCCTTTTACATATGGTGTACACGCTGTACTTTTACCTCCGACAACACCATTCAGTAATTGGTTACACCCAGTCATCTGCTAGCAGGAGCCATCTCCATCCCCGCTGCCCCTGCTCCTCACAAGAAGGTCCATCGGGGCTCTCGAAGACAAGCCCAAGTTTCATGCCCTGCCACTGCAGAGTTTGCTCAGGGTGCTTAAGGATTTTTTCCGCCTCTCCACTTCCTCCATGGGGCTCATATATAGTAAAATAGGGAAAACGCAGTTGGCAAGAAGATACAGGACTCATTTCCTTCTCTTGCTGCTTTGATGATTCCCCTTGGGGGACACAGAACAAAGACAATCCACACTGGAGGTAGCAGGGAAGATCCAAAAGTCTCTTTTAGGGCAAAGGACACAGGTTGTAAATCAGCTCTCTTTTTCTGAATCTATTCAACCCAATTCAACTGTAAACTCCCCAGATGTGACTGCACCTCCTTGTATGTTCCTACATGGCCCGTTGTTTCATGCAACAGGGCACTGCACGACCTTTACTTTTGATAGACAACAAAATAGCAGATAACTTCCCCCCCTCCAAATAGAGAGTTGCTACAGAAAGCAGTTAAGAGAATTTTCTTCCTTCGAGGAATACCGACATTGTCTCAGATTCACAGACCTTTGTACAAATGCACTGAGAATTGCGGTCCTCAGCAAAACTTAACCATTTTAACACTAGAAACATTAAATATATAGGTATGTTTGCAAAAAGCAGCAAATATCTGAAGTGCACATTGTTTTCTTGTTCTTGACCAGATGACACTCATTGTCTAATACATAACACATGGCAAGCTAATTCGGGGAGGCAGGGTTATTCTCCTATCTCGCAGAGCTCTGTATTTGTAACATTTCAGGAAAACCAAAAGCTGGAAGTTTAAGAAGACTGCTTGCTGTACTTTCAGCTTTGTGACCTGCATGCAGACATACTGTACCACCCTGACTTCTAAAATCTGTGATTATTTAGTAGATACACTGTACAGCAACAAGTCCCTTCCAAAAGCATAAGAAATAATTGGTGTAGAAGACGTTAGCTGTTTAATGTACAGTACCAGCAGCAGCAGCACGTGCTGCCCAGCAACTTGCACCAGGGCAGGACAGGCTGGGGTGCAACATGTTGCACGCTTCTGACTCTTCGTGGTCCTTGGTGAGAGCCACAGGGAAAAATTTAGAGTAGGTCTCCACAAGGTCATTGTTGGATAAAACATCTCTTCTAAAAATAATTTAAAAAATCACTTATGCGACTGCATGAAGTAAAGATATCTGGTCCAAGACACAGCTTTGAGAAGAACCAAAACTGACAAAGACTGATAGCAAAGTGTCGAGTCAGAACTCACGCAGTTTGCAGTGGTATAAATGCAGAACGAATCCAGCAGCTTTCAAACTCATCCCCTCGTGCCTGTTTGCATGTGTGCACATACACACGAACATGCTTACACACAGGAAAAATGAGTCCAAGACACAGGGCTACTTGAAAAAACAAAAGAATGCTCATGTTTTGGCAAAATACTATTTTGATTTTACTGGCATGTGAGGCCAGGCTGCACTAGGCATATTTTAGCAATAACGATCAAAGCACAGGCTTTCCCTGAAGATTAATGACTGGCTAAGAGGATAGTTTGAGGTCTGTTTACCCCAGCTGGTCCTTAATTCCCAGGAAAAGCATCTGCAAAGCTTATTATTGCTATAAACTTAAGATGGAGGGAGGGGTTATGCTGTTTCAAATGATATGTACAATGACTTTTTAGAGACTTAACGTCCTGTATATTAGCCAGACTGTTTAAACCATCTCTTAAAGAACTATTCATCTTGAAAGTAAATAACTTCATACTTCCGCAGCAGCGCACTTCATGTAAGCACTGCAAACTCCTTTACAAGCAATTCATTAACCCCCCCGCCTGCATGGCAAGTGAGGAAAGAGATATACAAGGATCATTTCACTCTTCATAGAAATACAGCTACAGCTGGGAGGAGAATGAAAGCTATTTAACAGCAGACACAACTCCTACGTAATATTCAGGGCAAAAAGCAAAGAATATTGTATTTCCCTTAAACTGCAGGAAGATTTAGCTACACAAAAAGCAACTGCTTGACCGAACAGGAGCTAATGTGTAACGCTCTCGGAAAATATGCATGTGGTTTTTCAGGCAGATTGTGAATCTCTTATCCACACCGCCAAACAGCTACTCAAAGGACCAATTTCACTGATTTAATGGAGGAATAGTTCCAGTTTGAGTAAGTAGTTTCCGACCCGAATCTTATTTATCACAGTGGTCAAGAACGTAACGGCTCACCAGAAGTTCCCAAAAGCCTGCACTCAAGACAGAAATGCTATTCCTCAAAAATATATGGAATTCTCAGTTTGGATGAATTTGCATCTTCAAATAAAACCAAGCAAATAAACAAAAAACAACGCAGCAAAGCTTAATTTCACATCAAATTCGGGATTATTAATAGTAACCGACTCGAGGAAGGGCTATGGATTTTAAATTATTGTAATGTGGCAACCAACTGACAGGCTAGATTCAAATCTTGAAGGTGTTTCATTTAATTGTATATACGTTAGCAATCATGTTTGGACTTGAAGTAGGCTATATACTATACTTTCCTGTATATTTTCCCACAGACATAATCTAAACAACAACAAAAGTTGTTTTTAGCATCATTATGAAAAATAATAATAAATGGATGTTCCAAATGAAGCATGTGATTAAAACGCTGCCTTTATAAAGGATGAATAAACTAAACAGGATTAATTCAAAAGACTCAAATGATCGAAGGGTTAAAAAAATATTCATGGCCCTGCATGTCATTTGCATGAGACAAACTCACGTTCTGAAACAACCTTTACCTTTTCCTGCACAAATAAAGCTGCTTTGCTATATAGAGCAAGATTCAGAAAAGTATGCGGTCTTTCACACCAAAAAGTTTTCTGCTTGCATGCTACTGAATTTTCCCATATATATCACTGTTTTTTAAAACAGAAAAAAAAGAGAAAAAAAACACAAGAAAAGGTATCACTCCTCCTAAAGTGTGCTAGATATTTTACTTTTGGTTGGTGAGGCAGAGAGCTGACTAAGTATCAAAACCAACCCCATAAAAATGGAGTAAAATGTATTTCTAATTATTTATCTGAAACAGAGCTCTTCAAAAATGTGTTGCATTTCCTCAAATACTGCACTCACATATCTTCAAATTTTATTTTTTACAGTTCAGGTTGATATTTAGGTAAAAGTTACCATTAGTGCTCTCAAATCATCTTTGATGATTTGGGGAGAATAAAAGCTTTGATGGCCTCAGATTCATACTCTGTTGTGTGACTATATGAACACCAACACATATAAGAAGTTTCAGAAAAAATTCCTTTGGAAATCTAACTTGAAATTTCAACTTCTCTGATGTTTACTATCATGTCTTTCTGTTCACAAAGTTTTATACTAGAAAAAATATCAAATTATATGCACTGAGGGAAAGAATAACCAATAACATCCTATTAGCATTCGTGTAAATTAATCATTTTGGCCCCACCCCCCAGCTTTGTTTCCCTGAGGTTTTAATCTTTTGGAAAGTACTGGGTTAGCTGAAACAGTAGATTGGAAATGGGAGCCTGTGGCACCATAACCAACGAACCCATGACACCAACACTGGAGATCGCTATGGACTGAGTGCTATTAACGTGATTATTCCTGGTCAGTACTTCAGGTCTCCTTATTTGTCACTGAGAGCAAATCAAAACTCTATTCACGAAAAATGGCAAAGGCCAAAGCGGTTATTATCAGTACTCTTCTATTGATTTTTATACATTGCTGTGTTTCACCAAATGAAGAGCCTTTTACAGCTGCCTTTTCTGCACCACACCACCCCTGGCAAGATTTTGGAAAACCGACCTCCGGCGTGTCTGAATTTATGCGTGTGCGCCTCGTTCCTCTCCTATAATTAAAAAAACCTTTCAAACCGTGAGCCCATGGGCTTTCTGCTGCTGGTAGGAATGATCCTTCTGCTCTATGACAACTTTTAGCTTGTTCCAACATATCTCCTAAATGAAGGCATCCATAAACAGAAGAGAAGCTGATCTCATTTTTGCAGGCAGGTGTGATGCAAAACAGCAGTGCAGCCTGGTAGTCAGCCTCCCATGCCCATACTCACTGGGAAAGCACTCTTCGGACATTAAAATGCAGCCACAGCCTGATCACGACAAGACTCGAGTAAAATAATTCGTAAACATAAGAGCACGTTATTTCTAGTCACACACGCAACTGCGAAGGTGCCAAGCGAAGCAGAAGTGCTCCACTTTCTCACCCCCTTTGCTCTCACGCATATTGCAGGGCAGCAGGATAACAACAGCTGAGCTGCACTTTGTGAAAAATGCTGATTTTTTGTTTGTTAAAAGACATTTTACAAAAGATGATGGACAGGCTGATATTAATTATTAGCACATCATTGTGTGATCTTACACTTCACCATTTCATTCATTTCTTCTCTTATACATACATAAAAAATTGATATAGTTTTACCTTTCTTTTTTTTCCCCTCTCACCCCCTGATATGGCCTTGTAGAGCTGATCCATTTTCTGTGACTTCAGGCTCTCTCCAGATGTCCTGACTAGTCCAAATCTACATATTTTTTGAGGAGTACCTATGATCCTATGATATTACAATCTTCAAAAAGCAAAGATAACATAAGATCCTCCCCCCCCCCCCAAAAAAAAAAAAAAGTCAAAACAAAACCCACAAACTACTAGGATATTGTTTTAATGAAGTCTTATTGGCTCCGTACTCCACTACACCAGACTACTCCAGACAGTTACGGTGTATGAGCTCAGAAGGCACTATATGAGAACACGACAAAAATAAGATTATGTATAGATCCCAACAAATATAACCGAAATCAAATGACCTGGTAAACCAAACAAAGTTCAGACTTGAGTGATAATCAGAAAGATAATCCACTGAGTAACACATATTTGATACCTAAGTCTTCGTTGCTCTTCAGCTTCTATTGCATCAGGTACGTCACCTATACCTGCACAAAGTTAATATAAAGCAATGCTAAGAAAGACTTCAGCACACAAAGAAAGGTGTCAGAAAAGCAGCTCCTTAGCCACTTTGAAGTGGGTTAACGGTGGGTTCCAATACAATTTTAGGTGCAGAACATCTCAGGGAGCATAATAATGTCAGCAGTGTTTCAAAACACAATCCTACCCTAAGTCTCAGCAATGACTGCAAATTTCTAAACACGTTTGACACTGAATCTCTAAGAAGAGTAGTTTCACAGATGTTGCTGGGTTTATAAACTGATCTGTTGCATTTTTATCATACATGCTGGTGTATAAGATGAAAAGAACTACTCGGCTGTCAGTGTGAGTAACCATGTCTGGCAAACAAAATAAAATTTAAAATACCTCAATAAATACCTCAATAAAGGCCCGATATTTATTTTTAAAATTAACTGCAAACTAAACAAATTGGATAAAAAAGACATTCTTTTATATATTAAACACTGTGTTTTAAAACTCCAATTGCATTATTTCCTAATGAAGGATTTAAATAAGGGTTTACCATGGCTACTGCTCCAGAGTCAGTATTAGTTTTACTATAAAGGTAAGGAAAGCAGTACTGGTTCCACATAGTCCTTTACAGGATTTATCCTAATACAGACCAAGAAACCAGCATCCCTGACTTCAGCACAATAGTCCTTTACTCCTAGAAGCATACTTTATACCTGGATCCACTACAGTTCTTAATTTGGAACTTACTTATTACGAGTCAGACTCCAATTTCCACGGCAACTGGATAAGTTAGAACTTATTCAAGAATAAACATAAAATTGAGGCCTGAACTTTTACGATATTTATAAAACAAGCAGTATCTTAGAAAGCTGGATTCTAGACAGCAGAATTAATTTACTCTGAAAATGTATGACTTCTACTGAAAATAGTGAATAGAGCATCCAAATAAATGTAAGTTCAAAAGAATAGATCCTTACCCATAAAACTTTATATATATTATGCTGTATCAGAAAAATATTAGATACTGGATATGACATTGATGCTTAGCATTAAAAGCTTCTGTGACAACATCTGTATTCTACCATCATGAAAGCACAATCATATTTCTCATTTTGCTTTAACAAAGTGAAGCAGGAAAATCAATTTTACGCTATAGATGTGACCACGGCTTTTTTTTATTACAATTCTGCAAGCTGAGTGTTATGCCTTGATTTCTTTCCTGAGAGAAAGAGAATGAAGAACACCCAGAAAATCAACAACATTCAGCATGTTGCTTCCAGTAAGAAAAAAAATACTGCTTCAAGAGACAAAAATAATGTAACCCACCCCATCAAAGAAACAACCAACTTGTTCCACTTGGCTACTAGGTAACATTTATTATACAGGGGAGATTCTGACAAAAATCCAGGAGCCTCATTTTGTTCCAACTACTGCAACTCTTGAATATTTCACTGCCAGGATAGAAGAAAAGTAAAGAATAAAGTAAGTTTTATCATAAAAAACATGCTTGTGAATCTGTGATAAACTTATCTTCCTATAAATTTCAGATGCAGAAAGGCGTCAAACGATGAAAGTAAGATGCATTTGAGCTCTGTAAAAATATCATTTAATTACTGAGTGGTCTTTTTGTAAAGAAAGTTAATTCCCTACTTTCTTCATCTACCCTATCTGTTTTATTTATTTGCAAATGAAGGACCAGAAAGTGCATTTATTTAAATATTTACAAGCACCTCCAATGCGCCTCTAACAAGACAGATCATCAGCACCATCTGATTTAATTGCTGCCGTCGTTGATTGCTGTGCAGGCACACATGCAGAAGCTCCCAACGCCACAGCTCTCCTGCCTTTTTCCCCCTGCGCTACATACCAGATTTTGTAACCTGTGTCAAGCTACCCCCGATGCTTACAACTTGCGAACAGAGGCCAGCAACGAGCCTCCCCAGACACTAAATCATAATCTTCGTGTTTTTCGTATTTCACATTCTAGCCGCAGTTTCAACATCCATACCCCGTGACACGAGGGAAGGATAAATCAACAAGCGTGACAGCTCCCTTGTAGAGACTGGTACGGCCCTGGGAGCTGCCACACCCGACACCCACAGCTCCTGCCAGATGGCTTCAGGAGCGCGGCGCTGTTAACCCCTTCAGGAGTCGCTCCGGGTTTTCTGCTGAGCAGTTATTAAGGGATTGCCTTTTTTTTTTTTTTTTTTTTTTTTGTAGAAAGAGGGAAAAGGATACTTTGATCCAGCTTAGTGAAGCTTGGGTAACTGAAAGACAGGTCCTTAGATTGAGAGCTCAAGTAAAAAAAAGTCACTCCATGTATTTCCTTAAAGACAGGAGTTAGGAATTAGGAGTTAGTATTATACAACATTCCTTCTTCCATACCATGCCATGGTCCAACATGTTTATCAAAAATAGCACTGCAAAAGTTTCAAAACAGTTTTACGTTCCCTTTTTCCGACCTAGGACAAGGCTTAACCTTCTTGGAATGAGAATGCCCATTAGCTGCCCTTCAGCCAAACAGCCTGCTCAGGCCCTAAATCAACAGGGTTTCTAATCCAAAACCCATACCGTAAACTCTGCGACTGTTTCACTGGGTTTGATCTGGTCCCAGGGACATAAATTTGCATGCAACTTCTAAGTTTGTGAGCAGTCCCTTGGCTTAAACTTGCACATGTGCTTAAGTACTTTGTTCTGGCAGGGCCTAAGACAGCTACTTAAAAATGAAAACAGAAGCCATGTAAAGAACAACTTGTTAAAAACAGTTTTCCTCCTGAAATATTGTACCAAAGAAAATAATGTAACAAAATACACATACCAATTTCTAAAAGTACCTACTGATTGAACAGTAGGTAAACACTAGCTAAAAAGTCGTCAGCCAGTATCAATGCACATCCCTTCACACAAAAGGGCAGAATAAAAATAAAACAAAAATAAAATTCTGACCTATGTTCAAAATTCTTCATACAGTATTGTAGGTACAAGAATCTGTGGATACAAGCAGCAAGCAATAGGTCTCAGCCCAAGTTTAAGAGAGGCCCCTAGACTTCACCTAGTCTATTTTGTGGCTTTGAAAACATTTATCTGGGCAATTTCCTCATATCTCCTGTACAAAATGTGCTCATCTGTCCAGTTTGTGTGTGGCTTTGTCATAAAAAAAAAAAAAAAAAAAGAAAAGAAAAAAGAAGTAGCCAGTAGAAAATATTGCAAGGCCAGCACTACTGACAAGCATACTTATGAGTGTTTTACTTCCTAGAACTCCTTCTGATTTGGTTTCCAGTGGGATTTGGGTTGCGTACCAATTTTCCTTTACACAATTATAAATAATACATTTCAGTTTTATGTCATCTGTGGAAGAAATTACACTGAAAGTAGTACTTATTTCAGCTCTAAGTGATACCTTGTTGAAGAAAACATGCAATAATAATATGAACTTTGATCATAAAAAATAACATGATTGCAAGTATTTTTAATTTGGGGAACACGCCACTAATAATGTTAAAAGACTTAAGGTAACTATTCACAGTGCACGAGAAACTCAGGTTAAGTTTTTATAATTTAAACTAATTGCTCGTACACACTGACACTGATGGGTTACAGGCTTGTTGTAATTTGCTAGCATTTCAAGGTGCAGAATTAATATTTCCTTGCATGGTTCACATGAATAACTTGAGAACAATTTTTCCCAAGTTTGTTCTTTACACGTGCTGTACAAGTTAAAGGGTTAAGTAACCATTATATTCTAAAGAGCAAACTGTTTGCCTTAGGGCCATCTCCTCCTTACGCCTGATGAATTGCCTGACACTTCATGTATCATACATTACTTTTCCACTAGGAAGTAACATTTGGTTCCAGTCATGGTGCAAGACCTGACTTTGGAAGTATGAAGCAATATGGGATAGACCAAAAAAAAAAAAAAAAAAGCCACCAACAACAAAATCATATGCTAAGTAGTCTGTACATATATAATATACTGATTTATTACGTCTGTACTTTAAAAAATGGGCATACAAGTGCACGAAGAGAAATTCTAGGCATACTGGGATGAGTAAAAGTACAACTATGTGAATCATATTCAGAATAACAAGACGCTTTTCAGGACTAGAATGAAATAAATGCAAATGTTACTGAGGGCTTGGCACCAGAAGTGTTTTAGAAGCTAAATGTAAGCATAACATTTAAAGCTGTTTTTAAACAGAATGATTATAAACAAGATTAAAATAGGAATGGCCCAGCAATTAGCCAGCAGAAACTGACCTGCACTTCAGTACAAAGGTGCAGAACTGATACTTTTCAGTGTGTTCTGCAAAGGACAGGAGGCACAGCTCCTACTTGTAACAACTAGAGGAAAACAAAAGCAAATAAAAAATTAAAAAAATAGAGGCATCAGCTTCCAGTTTAGATTTTTGTTGTTGTTGTAAAATATTGCATGTATTTCAAATATTTATTTAAAATACAGCCCTGATGTGTCTTCACTCGTGTGTGTCAGAACCTGCTCAGAAAGTACAAAGGCAAAAAAAAAAAAAAAATCACAACTTCTGGAAACATACCTATAAAACCATACCATCCGAAGACACTGTATTAACTTTGTGAACTAAAGTATTTAGATACTTCAGAGCAGTTTACAAAGCTTTTCAAATATTACATGAGACAGCAAACCAGTCTTTTATAATTATAAAAGGGTTGAAAATTTTATTAGGCAAAGATTTAGCTTAAAGTGTTAGTATTAGCTTTCTCTTAATTGTAAATGTACTTTAAATGTATTTTTCTTGCTGTCTGGCTTCCTAGTAAAACCCATGCTTTATGGATAGGATTTATATAACCCTGTATCACATTACTTATTCTTCAAGGTGTGTTTTTCAGGATATAAGTGTCCCCTTGTAAAATGCTTCAAGCTGCAAAGACTAAATACGGGTGAACATGCCTGGAACTGGTGCTTCTCCTTTGTGGAGGGCAACTCCTTTCATTACCTGTGCATCCGATGCTTCTACAGTGGAGTACTTAAGAAGGAAAGTAATAAAAAAAATCAGGAGCCAAGGTTTGGCCCCTGAGGAAGGAGGAATGGAGGGAAACACAACTTTTGGGTGTGAGTTCTGCTCCTGAGCTTGGCACAATCCTCTCTGTGCAAACCAATGGTAAGACATGGGGGGTTTCTTGTGCAGCTCCCAATGCATTTGCCATCGCATTGCACAACTGAATCATCAGCGCACCTTCCTTCCTCTCTTCTGCGGAAGGGAAAATGAAGGCTTCCTTTCCATAGAGCTGCTGCAAGGGTTAATTCATAAATAAATAAAGTGTTTGAGACTGCATATTCTCTAGACTGCAAGGTATGAAAGGAGTGAACATGAATTTTAATCAAAATACCTCTATTAAATGAGGGAAGTGTCCAGAGTAACAACAGGTACCAGAACAGCGCTTTCTCTTCTCTGTTCTGAAAGGATACCTTTTCTGAACGCAGTGTTCAAAACATCCCGATAGCACAGAATAATAATAATAAAAATAAAAATTACTCCTGCTACGGGGAACAAGAATCATGCTTAGGTGACAGACTGTAGGGAGACAGGACGGGCAGGAATAGATGGGCCCAGGCAGAAGGGTACTGAGCTCAGGAATGCGGATTTCTCAGACAACAGCTGTCAGCAACCAGCTATGAGATCCACTCAGAAAGCAGAAGCCTTACCTCTCCCCAGTTAGCTTATTTAACAGCCCGTTTATTGTTACCAGTAAGTCTGCTGAGGTGAAGGTCCAGTGTGTGAAGCTCCTTTGACAGGCTCTACCCTTTAAACCTATTGTACAGCCAATAAACATGGTTCCACAGACCAAGCTGCTGGGTTTTATTTCAGAGTTGTTTTTTTTTAAACAAAACAAACAACAACAACAACAAAATGGTTGCAAAGTTGAAGCTTCCCAGTTAAGAAATGCCAAAAAATTCACTTGTTTGTGCGCATCACTTGTTTATTCCTTTAGAAAGGACAAAAACCATGACAAAAATCACCAACAAGTCAACATTATCCTTTATGTGTACGGTGAGCCCTATCCTCTGGATTACGCATAATGATAAATAATTGAGTACCATAATGCAGAAGGGGACCAGATTAAGACTGCCCAGCCAGACATAACTTCTAATTCAGACACGTGGCTTTGCAGCCTTACTCCTTGTTTCCCCTCCCTCAAACATGCAGATTTCTACATTAGCGAAATGGCAACATATTTGGGATCATTGGCAGCATTCATAAAATGGTCACAACTTACAAGCAGTCTGCTTTGCCACCTAATAGTTCACTTCATTGAAGACTTTTCCAAAGCTACCTTCGGCATCTGACTTTGAACAGTGGTATTTGGTGATTTATCTGCCACAGCTTCTTGTCCTTTGGTGTTGGTGCATATAGCTGACAGACAGCTATGGTAGCCATGATCATTAAAACCTGTGCACATTTGTATTTTTGGTTCACTCTTCTGACCAGACTTAATACCTGTACTCTTTTTCTAATTTTAAAATAAAGGACAGGGCAGAAAAAGCTAGAATGATGACAGCCAGAATAAACACCAATAGCTGAGGAACCATCCTAGGCAGTCTTGTATTCACATGAGACCATAAGAGAGCCAGACACCGCAGTTTCTTTCTTTCTTTTTTTTTTTTTGGTAAAATCCTTGATAATTCAAACTGCCCTTCAAAGCAGTCGCGCAGCAACTGAAGAAGTGACCAACCAAAGCACACATCAAATGAAACAGTGTAATGAAGACAATCTATTTCACAGACAAGAGGTTCAATCTTCTGAAGGTAACACGTGCTGATTTGGCTACAAGAGGAATTGCAAAAAGGGCTCCAGGAAAAAATCCATTAGGATGTAAAGGAAAAAAAAAAAAAAAAAAGGATAAAAGCATTTTTGCACTTCCCTTAGAGTTGTCTTTTGGTTTGTTGAGACCTTTGTACATGAAAAGGTCATGTTCACCTATGAGTAATAAGCATAATCTGAAAGTTTCCTCACGAGAGAGCCCAACCAGGCTCCAGTCTCCAGGGAGCTGAGGCAAAGGCACTCCCCAGCCGCCCCGCAGAATGAATGCTTCCACGCAGCAGGAGGAGAGAAACCTTCAGCGCTAACCCATAACACAGGATCACGGTATTTTGGGGGAACTCATTAAAACTTGAGTGTTAACGGCTAAAACTGAGATTTTTATCTGAAAGAACAGAAGCTGTAAAATGAAAGCGGGGGATCATCTGGCACGTGCCTGATGGCAAACCCATGATACTGTTGTCAATTTTTCAGTAATTCTGTGTACAAACATGTGTATTTTAATGCTTTCCTTCCACCACAGAAACACTTCCTTTACTGCTATGAAAGCCCTCCTAAGGCAGCAATTAACCATCATCTAAATGCATAACGCCTAAGTGTCCTAACAGGAAGGGCAAAAATAGCGTCCTGGGGCAATTAAAAAAAATATATCGAAAAGTTGTGACCAAAAGTCAACTTCCCGGGCGCATATAGCAGAGCCAACACTGGGGCGGGGAAGGGAACTGCGGCAGCCGGCCCCCTGAGGCGCTGCTCCCCGCGCCTGACGGCTGGCGACAGGACAGGGCGACGGGAGGGCCGTGTCCCCGCCGGGGAGCCCCCGCCGGCCGCTGCCACCCGGGGCGGCCATGGCCCCGTTCCCGTCCCCAGCCGCCTCGGCTGTGGCGTCGCGGTCGCTGCCACGTGCGGGCGGCGCCGCTGTGAGGGAAGCGGGACCGCGGTGCCGCCGCCCTGCCCACCTGGCAGCGCCCGCCCGCCGAAACCGCCCTCAGGGCGACGACGGCTCCGCCGCGGGGGGCTCCAGCGGGGTGAGCCCCGGTGCTATCCCCTTCCATCCCCGGGCGGGCTCTGCCGCGTAACCCCGAGGTCCCCCCTCAGCTCGCCGCCGTGCTACTTACGGGCTCCATGTCCGACGGCTCCAGGCTTCAGGGGCCGGTCCTGAAGCGATTCCTCACGATTTAACGCCTGCTCGCCCTGGCCGGGGGAGGGCGACGGGCTGATTGTCACCTGCGCGGCTGTCACCCCCCCCGCCGGGCGGCCCCGCTCCGCCCTGCCACACCTGGGGACGCTTTGCGGCCCCGGGCCTCTGACGGCGATGCGGGACCGGGCCGAGGCAGCGCCCAAGGGCTGTCCCCCTGGACTGCTTTGGACGTGGTGGCCGAGGACACACGTCTCCAGCCCCCTGGGGAAGGTGTCAAGGCCTCTCAGAGCAGAGCTTGGCCTGTTCTGTCAGTCAGTGCCTCCTCACGAAGCCTGCATCTGTAAGTGAAGTTACAGCTGGCCGTGTAAAACTTGGATAAGTGAGAAGAGATTTAACCATTTCCTTCTCTTCTTTTAAAGGTTTCCATAGCTATGAGGGGCCACCTGTGTGGTGACAAACTGAAAAGTGAACCGTTGTCAATTTCTGTTTATCTTCCCAAGATTTCTTCTAGTCCCGTAGAAATGTTGACTCCAAGGTATGGATCATACGGAGCACTACATATATGAAAAAAAGACTATTGTATATTCACTCAGTTGTACACATTTGTTCATACCATGTACCCGGAGCATTGGGGAAAAATATCTTAGCACCTTCTTGCAGAAATAAAGAGTGTCTTTTTGACGAGGGTAGAAGCTCGTTACACGATTCAGGCAGATCATAGAATCATTAAGGTTGGAAAAGACCTTCAAGATATCTGGTCCAACCATCACCCTATTACCAATGTCACCCACTAAACCATGTCCCTAAGCACCAGGTCCAACCTTTCCTTGAACACCCCCAGGGACGGTAACTCCACCACTTCTCTGTGCAACCTGTTCCAATGCCTGACTGCTCTTTCTGAGAAGAAATGTCTCCTAATTTCCAACCTGAACCTCCCCTGGCACAACTTGAGGCCATTCCCTCTAGTCCTCTCACTAGTTATCTGCAAGAAGAGGCCAGCTCCAGCTCCCCAAACTTTCCTTTCAGGTGGTTGTAGAGAGCAATATGGTCTCCCCTGAGCCTCCTGTTCTCTGGACTAAACAACCCCAGTTCCCTCAGTCGCTCCTCATAGGACTTGTGTTCCAACTTTACGTTTATGTTATTTGTTAAATAATGCGTACTTAACAAGGAGCACTCTACATTATTTCATGTAGCAACAGACAAGTGTATACTCATACAATGTGCAAAACTTGAACCCTTTAATCAATTTCTGCCCTCTGCGATGTCACTGAATCTTAGTGAAAGCAATAACTAAACTCAGCCAATTATACATAGTTAATCACACGAGAAAGTGTTTACAGATTCAACTTGCTAATCAGAAAAAAATGTTCAAGTAGTGAATTAAATAAAGCATATTACAGCAAGCAAACAGAGGAGGTAGTATGAGGCCTTTGCTTAAATCTGGCTTAGAGTTTGTATTTTTTTTAACAAGAAAGATATGTGTAATACCCACACTAAAACTCTTGAACACCATTTGTTATTATAACTTCATAATGCAAGCAGTTTGGGGGAAAAAATTTATATTGATTTAATGTTACTGCTCTATTAGTATTTAGTCTTGCAATAGAAATGTGGGAATTACACAACAGAAAAAAGAGTTTCTTAGAATTAATCTTTTATAAATGTTTATCACACAGTCACCAAAATAGTGGAGTTCAGTAAGCAATAATGTTTCTCCTCTGAGTAAATTGGTCCTTTCAAATTCAGAAGTTTTAAAATGCACATGAATAATAGAGATCTTATAGACAACTCATTCTACTCTGAATAAAACACACAGCTCTCCTGTTTTATGTCATGATCATCATGATTCTGAAAAAAGAATCAAAAAATCTTCAATTCTATAAACAGGAGTTTAAAGACTCATTTTTTTCTTCTCTGAAATGAGTCGATGCTTTAAAAGCATAGTGCTGAAAGACTGCCAAGCTAATAGTCCAGTGAGCACTTGGAAGAGATTAATTTTATACCTGGAATGAGTATGTACAGTTTCTGTTCCATTTAGTGAAAGGGCTGGAGTGTGAACTAGTGTTTTCTTCATAGTACAGTGTTGTGTTAAATCCTGGAATAAAGAATCAGCCACTAGAACAGAAAGAGTCTGAATTCAGGACTGTGACCAGCTACGGATGTTCCATGAAAAATAAATCAAAATGGGATGTCTGAGATGCTTACTTGCATTTTTTGCCCATGTTTGTATTTGCTGAGTGTCAGTTTCTGGTACTCTGAAATCAATGTAAATATTTGTCAATGCAAATACGTAATGAACTCTTCTGTTTAATTCAAAGCATGCATATATTAAAATGGAGATGTGTGTCCTAGCAAGTATGGTCTCCTCACCAGAGAGCTCTGAGTGAGGTGTAGTCAGAGCTGTAATCCCCAAGTGTTTTCCTCTTACTTTTTAAAGGATGCATGATCAATAAAAAGAGACAGAGTGAAGGCAAGGCAGTGAATCTACTTCCATAAACTAGGCTAAACAAAAGAAAGTAGCAGAGGAGATTGGGAGTTCCAGACCATTTTTGGAAACTGCTTTTAAAAGGCTTTCAGAAAACTTCTGTTAAACTGTGTTTTGTGTTCCTGTTTCTCACTGTTGACTGTTCAGATCCCCAGTGGAATGGATTTCTCAAAAAACGGGCCCTTCTGATTATTAATCACATAAGATATTTGGTACAATGTATTGGGTCATCCTACCAGAATGGGTAGGGACAAGTTCTGTCATTCAATGTGCTGGAACATACAAAGAATGGGACACTGACATCTCCTCTGTATCCTCTCTAGGGCAGCTAGAAAAGAAGGCAAGCATTTCTTGCTTGAAGGAGTTCAGTCTAGGCTACTGAGTGGGAAGAACAAAGCTGAAGGAGAGATTTTTTCCTAAGCAAAACTGTAAGTTGTTTTCCTAAAAGACAGTCAGTTCCTAGCTGTTGTTCTTGATCAGAAATAAATGGCATAGGATACCAAGAATATTTAGAATGTTAAAGAACAATCAGAAGTAGCAACAACATCACAAGAGTTATTCTTTTATGCTACATTTGTGAAATTGCTCTTTCAAACAGAAGCATTCTGAGGTAAGTGACTCCACCTCAAATTTTTGTGACAAGAAGAGTTACTGAATCACCCATTTTGTTCAAGAAAATCTTCATGGACAACAGTTACAGCTGGTTGGTATGACAGGCTCATACACCTAGAGACTTGCTCGAATAAGAAAAATGAGTGCTATCTAATAATCAGGATATTGATGAACCAAGGAAGACCCATTTAGAATTGTTTGAGAAACTAGCTAGATCGAGTGGAGTGCTTAACATAACACTACATTTCAAATAGGTTGAATGGTTAATCAAAATGTTGATGGTTAATTTTTATATTTGGCTGAGGAAGAAATGTGAGGAACTGCACATCTGTAAAGTTCTGTCAAGATTCATGTGGAACTCTTTTTCAGTCATGTAGAAATTCATATTACACAATGCTAAATAGAAACTAAATAAAGTATTTCTTTTTTTCCAGGCTCTTTGAGTCTAAACTATGACTAAATACATCTTCAAAGTGAAAATACATGGACTTATAAAACTTGAGGCCAGAGTCTCCATTAGCCCATATTGTCCAACTTCTTAAAAACAGAAATCATTAGTTTTTATTTTCTTTTGTGTTTAATTCATTAATACACTGCCATTGTAGACCCCAGCAGCCAAGGAGACATTCTGCACCCCTAACAAGATTATCTTCTGACTCCTTTCACCCTGTAATTATTTTCTGTTCTGAAGCTCTAATGACTTTGCTCAGTCATGGCCACTCAGATGCTGTTATGGGCTACATCTGGGAGAAGCAACATTTGCCCATAATTTGTCTAGAACTGTAATAAAAGAAAGAAAAGACTTGTTCTTATCAGAAGAATAAATGGTCCAGTGGTATCTCCATAACGAAACAGCCTTGTCACATATTAATAATTACTGTATTGTAACTACACAATAAACATTAGCGATAGTATTTGATAAACAAAGCTGGTAAATTATGTATATTCTAAAATCCTAGAAAAATGCATGTAAGTAATCACAGTTCTAACCACTTGGGGAAAAAATCATGTGATTGATGCCAGCTGCACATTTTTTGAGCCACTTTAGTTATAAAGATACTTGATACATGAATCTTTGATAGAGGAATCTTTATGATTTTTTAAAATGTAAATTAGTATATCAATTCAATTGAATGAAAAACATCTCAAAATACATCTTTTTGTAAAAATCTTTTTGCTTTGAGTAGAAAATTTAACTAATGCCAGGGTGACCTCATACAATTTTGCACTTCTGGCGTTTTGGCTCACTGCAGCTAGCAGGTAAGAATGTGCCCAGCTGTAAAGAAATAAACAGTCTAAGCATACAGCTGAAAATGATATGCTACTGCTTAAGTTCTGGTTCATCTTGTTTACTGTTGTACCTTCACTGCGGGGTGAACAGGCAAAGTAAAGTTGTCATTCAGCTAAACAACTGATTAGTGATGCCAGCCCAGCTACAGAGTCTTTGTCATAAGACAGCAGAGGGGTTCTTCAGTCTGTGGGGCCATAAATGTGAGTGGCAATGGTGAAATCAGGAATTTCATGAAATAACAAATTTTTTGCACAGTTGCATCATACAGCGGACCATACAAAATACACAAAAAAGGTGGCATAACAAAGAAAGTATTAATGAATGCTACTTTTCATTAAGATGTATGAATATAGGTATATTCTTTTCAAGGATATTAAATTTTGAGGGTTAATATCAGGCTGTCTCAATTCAGAGGAAGTATCAAGAAGCATTTTGCATGTCTGCTGCTGTGTACACATGACTATCCTGATCAGTTCTGTGGGGAACATGTCCATGGCTCTTTTCCTTTCCACTAACAACTTAGAAAGAAAAGAGCAGTCTAGAATTCTGCTTTCTTCAGTCTATACAAAGCAAGAATGAGACTCCTTGTGGGCTCCTCTGTTCCCATGCACAGAAATTCCAGGCAGTGAGAGGGCTCTTTCAAAGCCAGCCAGTGGTCATTGCAATGCCAGTGTTCAAAAAGAAGAAAGAAAGTTTGAATCATCGTGACTTAGTGACTCATGTAACGCATTCTGAGGCAAACCAAGACTTTTCTGACTATTACAGCTACACTAGTAGTGTATGTCAAGCCCTCACAAATTATATGTTCTTCTGTATCATTATTTTCTATCACTTTGAACTTCCTTTAATAAAGATCTTAACACATGGAATTACAGACCGGTTAGGTTAATTTTATCTGTAGGGGAGGTATTTGAAAGAATTTTAACAGATTAGGAGAAGGACTGTCTAGTAAAAGCATCCTCAGCTTGATTAGTTGTATACACACAGGTTAGGAAAAAAGAAGTCATGCTTCACTAGCCTTCTGGAACTCTTTGAAGATAACAATGCCAAGATAGGGTATACTGTGGACATTATATTTTTAGATTTTCAGGAGTAATTTGACAACATTTTACCCAACAGATTAATGCTTAAAGAGAGAGGAGTGGAGGGGCAGGAGAAAAGTTTGCTCATTACAATTAGGAGCTAAAAACATCATTTTTACGGACTAGGAGAAATAGAATTTGTAAGGCTGCAGCACTTCTGTGTATCAGGTTAACTTGTTTACATAAATGGCTTGTATGAATGTACTCCTTTGAAACTAAAATTGGCTCATTATCATTGCAGTGCTAAGAAGCCCTAACAGGATTTGTAGTCCCGGTGTGCTGGGTACTGTATATGTTAAGAGACTGTCCCTGCAGCCAAGTAGACGGTGTAGAACAAAAGTAGAAGGGAAGTATTCTCTTCCTGATTATGTAGAGGAGGTTCTGAGGTCTGGGCAAACTTGGTCCCAGCCAGAGAGTAAAATCAGTAGATCTGATGACTGAAGGCATTTTCTTAGTCATAAGACCAGCTTTCTGAACTAGGGATGATACTTTGCAGGAAACAACAGTAAATTCCAAACAGTGAAATCATGTACTGAAAAGCAAATATTGCTAGCCCAACAAATGTGGAATGTATTTTTAAATAAATATACATTCTAACCAGAACAGAGATTGAAAGTTTATTGTAAAAGTCTATCTTGTGGCATAAATTTGATATGCAGCTATAAGAAATGTAATTTTTATATATAAATGACTTCGAAGACACTTAGAACAGTGAGGTCTCCATGACATATATTAAAAAAAAAACTTCCAAAAAATTGTGCAGCAATTAGGAAAATTAAAACCTGCTTGGTTCAGATATGACTTTCTAAGTTTAAGCCATATCTTAAGTATTTCTATATGTTGCAATAAAAGAACCAAGTGGCAAAGAGCATTTTTTTGGGCCCATAACATGTAGATAATGGTAGAGCAGTGATAAATTGAGTGAGTGTGAGAACCACTATGTCTACAACTTAGGTTTGAAATACTAAACTTTGCAAGATGTGAGCATGACCATACACATCAAAAGGATGTTCCAGGATGCTGGCTGCCTCTTTCTGTTCACCCACTCCCTAGCATACCAAGCTTAAAATCTTAAGTGGTAGGTGAAACTTTCAAAGGCACTGCCTATACTGTAAAACAAAATGTGTATTTTTTAGACTAGAGATCCTTCTGCATTCCTACATGCCCTTTACTATATAGCAGTTTTAAATACATTCTTTTGAAAAATGAGACCCTACCCTTTTGCTTTGTTTTAGAGTGCCTACGAATCCTGCCTGACTATGCTTCTGATAGAGGATCCAAATGTACTTTTGCAAAGGAGACTTCCTATGACTTCAACATAGATAATCCTGATTTACTGTGCTGCGGAATGGATCAGTTTAGATCCATCATGTTAAAAAATATTACCCCCTCTTCCCATTCTGCTTATCTTACGCTTCACTGAGAGTTCTTGGAACTATTCAATGCTCATCTCTGGCTGTCTGTAGTCTGTTCACTTTGTGCATATAAACACATATGGTTAACTGTTAGGGTACATCCTCTTACATCTTGGTAAACACAAGGTAATTTTAGGTAGCTCGCTGCTTAATGAAAGTGGGTTAAGTAACCTTGTACCCACCACAGGAAAATGGTGTGTGCGTGAATAGTTACCATGCGTTAGCTAACACACTATAAATTCTTACCTTTCCTTACATCACAATGAATGCCTGGAAATAGCTTGTTCTGGTTGCTACGTCTAACGTGGTGAATGGCTGAGTGATTGTAGGAACTAATCCATTCGTTACCTAAAAGAGCTCTTCTTTAGCTTGAGTTGTGCAGGCTAGGGATTTTGATCTTAAAGACAACAGCTCTCATCTGAGTTCTTCATCAGTGTGATTAATGTAATTATGTATGTTTGAGACCACCACTTTCTTCCTGCAAGAGACTGTAGTAGGTCTTTTATAGTATGACTCCGATATAGACATTAGCCATAGTTAGGTTTGAAGTGCCACACCTCTTACATGGCATAAATAGGTATCTAAGTTAGAAAAGCTGCTCAGTGTGCTGTTATTGCTTGTGTTATGTCCTAAAGGAACATGAGTCAATCAATAATTAAGCCACAAAGTACTGCCCGTTGACATGGCAACATGTTCACAGATGTGACGTGAACTTAATGTCCTTCTTTCATGTCTCCTGTGCAAGTAAAAGTCTCCTAAGCTCAGTAACAAAGAAATGGAGCACTCATTGCCAGGGGAAAAGGAGAAAATGCAAAAAATAGATGATTTCTTTTATAGAAATTGATGACTGAACCTCTTCTCTCTCAAATTTACTGTGTAGAATGTCTCTCTTTAATTTTAGAACAAGGACCTTTCCCTAATCAGAAAATCCCCAATTGCTTATTGCCAAATCTTTTTTAGAAGCCTGAAACAAACTTCCTTACGGATCATTTTCATGATTGCCTCTTTCCCATGTACTTCACCCCACCCACATTTTTTAATGGAGCTGAAGTGAACACAACCCTTTTAGGTTACTTCTGTTTAGGCAAGACTCTGCCTAGCTCCAAGAATAACATTAACTGCTGCACCACAGATCAAGGGTTGGCATCAAGGTCCAAATGTGACGTTGTCATCGTCAGTTGATGCCCGTTGTTCTGGAGACAAAAGAAGAAGCAGAGTTTGTGTGACATCAACTTCCGTACGTTGGGATCATTTTTGCTGGCTGTTTCTGCAGGTTCTCTGCACGTGCTCCCACTCTCACATTCTTTCTGCTTGCCAGTTACCCTATTCTCCTCTTGGCTTGCATGTCTTTCTTCCAGGCTTTCTGTAGCAGATGTTAATGGGCCTCGCCAACGTGTTTTGTTTGCCACATGTGTTGCTACCTGTGTCACAATGGGTGAGGTTCTTTTTTTCTTTTTTCCAGGGCATCTTTTTACTTCTGCCTCAGTCGGTCTCTTGATCTTTCACACATTAAAAGTTTACTACACGTTTTTTCCTTTGGGAGCTTGGTGTCCTCCATGCAGAGGACATGTCCAGTCCAGCAAACTGCGCTTTTATAAGATTGCTTCAACAGTGTTTGTGCAACCACTTTGCAGAACTTTGTTATTCATGATTTTATCTTGCCACTTGATATGCATAATAGCTTGAAGGTGCCGTTGATTAAATTTTTCCAATGCTTTGATGTACCAGTACTAGCATTTCCATGTTTCTCAGCTCTAGAGTGAGGTAAAAATTAGTACACTACCAAAAACTTAGGGTTTTGTCCTATGTCTAATAGTATGCTAGTTTCAGATTTGTTGGACCTAATTCTCTGTTTCAGTCCATCTAAAAATACAAAAACTAATTAAGGTATAAAAGCCAGTTGTTTTGAAGTTCATGTTAGGGAAAAACATTAGGTGCAGATTTTAAACTTTTTAGAAATCAGGTAAACTTTTTGACAGATTAAATTGTATAAAAGGACAAATCTCAGCTGCAAGCTACTGCTCAGCTGGGCAGTCTGAATGTTTTGTGGGCAATATGCCCTTCAGGCCATATTAATCCTAGCCTTCCAGACATAAGATATGTGGAAAACTAGTAAACAAGTTCAGTGATATAAAGAGACAGACAAGATTGCTCAAACAGCAGGATGACCTCATACTTCTTTTCTCCTTTGACTTTTTAAATGTTTTCTTCAATGTCCCGTACCAGTTCAGATATGTGGGCAGGTGAACTCTTTTTTTTTTTTTTTTTTTTTTCCAACAAGAAACCTTTTTATGCTTGTATCACTTTTCAAGTCAACTTTAGCAAGAAAACTGTAGTCCAGCAGTATATTTTGGGCAGGATCAGGAGCAATTCAAAAACTTCACATTTTTAACGGCATTTTTGGGCCTAGATCTGGGCTAAATGTGCAGCTGAATGACATGTCTCCTGTGCCCTTAATAAATAAATTGCTCACTGACTATGTTGCTTGCAAACTGACAGCCTTTAGGCAATGCTCATTTGTCCTTTGTAAGGTTTGAAAGGCAGGTTCAGCTGAGTTGGAGAAAGGGGCCCAAATCTCCATCCGATATGGCAGCTACCTTTGTTATTTTTATTTACTGAAAAATAGTATTTTAAGGCCTTAGCTTTTTACTTCTGTGAATTCTTCTGTGAATTTTTAACACACAAATCAGTTCATAAACCTTACAATACATATAATTTACAAACAAAAGCTAGACGTTTAATGGGATTTCTGCAGGCACATTATAATTACACCTGAACAATAGTCAACAGGGAAGGGAGTGATGGTAGCACCATTAGGAAAAGAGAAGCATGACTGCTATCTATGCAAGACTTAACTTGATGGGAGCTCAGCTATTCCCATGGCAATTCAAAACACTGAAATTATACTGATTTAGTACTTAGTATCCAATCATGACACCTTTACTTTTTTTTTTTTTTTTTGGTAGATCTTATTTTAAAGTATAACATTGACATAAGTGGGACTCGTTGTCTGGGAGAGATTTATTCCAGGCAATAAAATTGGAAAGACCAGCCCCATACAAAAGAAATGAATAAATGCAGTACCCTTAGTTCACTCTCCACCACATTCACATTGTTTTAAATAAAATACAGTAAATTATTGTATTATTGAATGCATCCAAATCTCTTCTAAGCTGTAAAGTATACTTTATTCTATCCTTTGCTACTTAGAGACTTTCGTTAATTTTGCAAATTACACTGTTTCTCTGTTTCATTCATGTGACTTTAATAGCCCCATCTGCTGGCTAAGCACCAGGTGAGAGAATTAGTGCATACCTTTGAAGGTCTGTGTTCTAACAGAGCTTCCATGAACTTGCTACTGAAATAGCTCTGTGTTTTTCTGGGACAAAACACAGAAAAATAGAAGACTACAATTAATGAACATGTCTCACAAAGTCCTTGGTTTCTGCCAGTGCTAGTCTGCTTTGTTAAAGATAAATATGCATGATTGTTGTTATAAGATCTTAATTTCCTAAAAAAAATTACAACTTGATAAATTGAAAAGGCCTGAAACTCTAGAAATGGGAAAAAAAACCATCAGATTAAATGTAAATGCCAATTCTCACTGAAAAAGGAAACAAACAGGTTTACTTTCAGGTGCATTATATTAGTAGTGCTGAGACTGTGCTGTGTTCTGCGGAATTTGTTGTATTGCTACACTTCCCTAAGCATCCATTTGTGTTGAAGATAAGATACCGGTGGCAGGAGAGACTCCTGTGTGACTCAGTAGGCTCATTTTCATGTTCTAATGCACTTTTTGTGGAAATAGATGCCACAAATCTCAAGG
This sequence comes from Cygnus olor, assembly GCF_009769625.2. NCBI lineage: Eukaryota > Metazoa > Chordata > Aves > Anseriformes > Anatidae > Cygnus > Cygnus olor. The sequence continues at coordinate 12,066,780 of NC_049179.1, forward strand.
GTGGCATGATTCATCCCCTTATTATTTAAGTAGAACTACACTGAACTCCTTTTTGAGGGAGAACTTCTGATGCTACATTGTACAGCTGTGGTACCACCTGTTCAAGGTGGATATAAAGGAGGTGCTTATTGGATAGCTAAAGAGTACAAATGTATTTTGTACACCAGTGAAACCAAAACCACAAAACCAATACAAACTTGGTATTTCATCTACAGATATTCCAGAATAAGTATTCTCATAATAAATCTGGAATTTATCTATGTATTAATACAAAAGCACATGAATAGATGTTAATGTGTTAAACAAGTGAAAAAAGATCTTATTTATTAAAATGTTTTCTGTTCAAAAACAGAATATCCTAATATCTTAGGAAAGGAAAAGGAAAACCCTGAAAAAAATATTAGAAGACGTTTGTTGAAGGGGTGTCCCAGGATGCAAACATCTGATCCAGGTCACTCTGAAGAAACGAAAATTTGAAGGGGAAAGGAAAAGGATTAATCCATTACCTTTGCTACAGTCAATAACAGAGCCCTAAACTGCATTAGAATTTCAGATGCTGTCCATTGCAATAAAGATCACCTTAATTCTTTTGCAACGTGCAGCAAAGGGAGCTTTGCTGAATAAAGAGGAATCTACCCTTTTTTTCCAAAGTTTACTCCAGTGACTCAAGACAGAGAGAATAATTTAACAGCTTAAACAAGCACTAACAGAAAAATAAGATATTGCAGCCATCCTATTAATCTGTGGATTCTGGTCTAATAACTTAGATGTTTTTAGGGGTAGTGGAGCCTATGAAAGCAAGACAAGTCAAAAGTCACTTATGATATGATGGGCTCACAGATTTAGTAATCCACATTTTCTTCTGATTATGAAGATATTGAGCCAATCTTTGCAATGAAATCATAGTGAAACTACTGTTCTATTAATAAATAAACATTCACAAAGACTTGTGAACTCTAATTGGTAAGTAAATGTTATCCTTGCTTATAGAATGGTCTAAAGATACAGAGGGAATGAATATCAAAAAGAAAGAGAAGATTTCTTTCAGAAAGATGAACTACAGGATTGTACTCGTGCTCTTTCAAAAACTCTTCAAAACTCAGTTGCTGAAATTTTCAAAATACCTACATGTTTTAGATGAGTTTTACTGAAAGTCAAAAGGACTTGTGATCCCGGTCCGCATACTTGCTTGTGAAAATATCAGCTCCTATCCTAGTTCTGTAATAAATAGCGCATGACTTAAAGGACCAAAAGATATCTTCCTGTTGAAGATCATGCACGAATAGCAACATACCATGGAAAATTGTCTGCTGATGTCAGTGCAGAAGATACAACACAGGATTCCCTTAACTGCATTAAAACAACACAGATGATTTTAAAAGGAAATCTGGGAAATGCATTAATCATATATTCAAGATCAGAATTTGCCTCTTAGTTGGAGTGTTCATGTACTATCTTAGCCTGCAAGAAGCTGCTCTTTATCCTTCCCAATGTATTTAGCTTAGTTACTCAAGTAAATCCACCCCAATGTGGCTTTACCAGCCGCTGCACTATTTCCACCTGCAGAGGTACTCTTTAATGAACACGTTTCATGGTCATAGGTAGTCCCCTTTATGTCTGACTGCATTTCTTTACAGATTCTAAAACCGAAAGCCTTAAGCCACAGGGCCATATGTGTACTGGATGGAAGCCTGAGCCTTCAGTGGACAGCTCAAGTGATTCTGAATTCTTCACTTGTGAAATCCTGAAATGATATTATCAAAAGGACTGGTGGATCTTGAAAAACACCGATTTCTGTTTTAAAAATGGTTTAGTCAATTTAGTCATACAGTTTTAACATTGAAAGATGTGTAACAATTTTTCTTATATACCTTGGGAAACAGAAACATATATAAAGGGACATAAAGAATTGTTACCCTTTAAATATCAGGTAAAGGGGGGTAGAAAGGTACCTATCAAAGAAACTGTTACAAGCAGTGAGCCTTAAACTTTGTCTTTGTATGATTGTCAGCTAACGCTGACCATTTCTTCTCTGCAAAGATCTGGATATGTCTTTTCCCAAGACTAGCTAATCCTTGCTCTCTTCTTCAGGAACTGTATTCACATCTTTTTGCATTCACTTGAAGAGCAGGGGGCTCAGATCAGCCAAGCCTTAATCCTAGCAGACCTTGAATTTACTGGAACATTATTGCTCTTCCAGTGAGCTTAGAAGTTTTCTTTCTTTTCCTGCTATTACTTTGATTAATAATGATCTTGACACATGCAGATGCACTCACATAAAAGATAATAAACACAAATAGAAAAAATAATAGATTAAGATGTAAAAAACAGAAATCAGTCAGAAATTCAGAATCCAGCACTTTTTTTCATGTGGTAAGGCAAAAAATCATATTTTTACTAAACAAAATCAGAGTTAGTATTTTGGATAGTCTTACAAGTCCAAAACAAATGCTCTTCATTATCCATTGATTAAAGGAAAGACAATTTCCTAGTCTCCATTCATTTACTGAACAGCTGGACAAATCCCAATAACTTAAAAAAATTATTACCAAATGTTTTGAAATATACTATGCTTTGCTTGACCTAAGCATTTGGTCTGAATGCTATACAATTACCTGAGATAACCAATTTGTACTCAGAGTAGCACAGAGCCTATGACAACACATTTCTTGTGACTATCCATACTTAGCAACTGTTTCTAAAATCCTAAACTGCCCACCATGAGTTTTGAGTACTGAGACCACTTACAGACACTTTTCCAAATTACATCTCATTACATTAAGCCTTCTTTTCATGAAACTCTGCTTAACTGTGCATGTGCTGATTGTTTTCTTTGTCATCTGACTTTCAGACTGGTTACTGATCTCCTCTGATATACTGTACATGACATCCTAACAAAACCAAGTCTTTAATCAAAATGATGAGGATTCAAATGTGTGCCACTGTCAGACAGCTGGGTAAGGCTAACATGCAGCAGATGTGTACTTGCAGGTCAGATGGAATGAATGGATTTAAGACATACAGTTGGTACAATCTTTAGTTTAATCCTAGATCTGATTTTAAAACCCAAGCAGAACATTTTCACAATGAGCTGTGTTAGTTTTAACTGTCAGCTGGCAAAAGACCCACACAAATATTTTATACATGTGATAGACTTGACAAGCCTTGAAAGTCACAATATAAAAAACATCAGGAATTTGTTGCAGGGAAAAGAACAAATGGCTCTGTAACTAATTTTTATTGTTTTGCTTTTTGAAAAAAAATCACCCGTATTAGTAGTTTTGTGTAAATACGTTCTGTTTCATGCTGCTAATCTGCAAGACGTGGAAAAGCAAAAGATACAGACACAGGTGGTTCTTTCTAACAGATTTCATTAACGCAAGCACAAAACACAGAAACTGTGGAAATGCAGCTATGAATCAGAAATAACACTTCCTTGTTTGTCAATTAAGGATCAGGAAGCACCAAGAAAAAATATGTCAGAATATGATCTACTTGAATGTAGTTATAACAGAGTTTGTGGCTTTAAACATTTAATTGTGTCGGCTGAACTTTTCTCAAGAAAACAATTTATAAAGTGAGGGCTAGACAGGCATATTTGCCTCCTATGCATATGCAAAGGTTTTCATCTTAAAACAACACCAGTCTCATTGAGCTCAATGTGAGTTGCAGTGCTCCATTGTTCCTAAGAGGCACTTTGTTGTAAACTAGTTTCTAAGGGACTGACACCACTAGTGTGTAAGCTACAGCATGATTAATTTTCTTAAATTTATCACAGACACTGAAGTTATACTAGTAAAGACTATTAAGAGCACTACTATTTGTTAGGGAAAGTGCTATCAGATATTTTTACTTTGCTATAGGGAGGCACAGTAGATATAATTTAGTTGACTATAAAAATAATTATGCTTTTTGTTCTGCTCTGGGAAAATAGAGATTTTTATGCACTGTAGTGATATTTATGTAATGCTGAAGAGTACCATCCCTCTGTTGCTATAGGCAGATGCCAAGAATTTGTGGATTCGAGCTGTGCACTGGCTAATTGTAAATTCACTGAAAAATCCACAAGAAATGCTGATAGCAGTAATAACACTCAATTGAATAAGCAGATAAGCACATCTTAACAAGGTATCATGTTGATGAGCCCAGTACAAATACTGAGATGGACAAATTAATCAGAGGCTAATTCCTGAGTCCTGCTCAAGAGCGCTGGGCAGAATATATTGTTCTGAGGATACAAAAGAACAAGAAAGCTAGCAGGTATCTCCAGATGTTGATTACCTTTGAATAAGAACTTCTCATACACAGTATTGCCAACAGTGTCACTAGTGTTTGTCTGTTGATCCCCAGCTGAAGAATCAGTCCTTTGATTATTATAGGTAGAGGGATAAAATTCACAAAAACTCTAATGTTGCTCTAGCATATATCAGACAATGCAATGGCTTCAGTCAGCAGTGAATTTGGCGGAAATGTTACCATTTACAGACTTATTTTTCACTGAGAATAATTGCTGCTCTTAGATGGAGGTGAATGAGTCCACTGAGGTTAATGAATTCATGAGCATGAGTCAGAGATGCAGATCAAAACTCATGCCTTTATTCTCTTATTGCATACTGAAGCATTTGTACAGTCATAGCTTTCCTTTTACTTGGAAAGGAAAAAGTAGAAATCACTTCTATTTCTTTCCTTATCCTATCAGTAAATGTTTTTATGGAAGTTCTGTATCAAAAGGTGTAACTACTGAAAATGTTACTTCACCTTTCCGATCCTAGCACATTTTCTTTAGTTTTGATCAGCACACTCAAAACTAACAACTGGAAGTCACAATGAGAATGTGCACCACTGTTAGAGAGAACAGAATAACATGAAAATGTACAGTACTGTGGTAGCTGAGGATGTGAAATTCATTTCTGTCTTTGTGACATGGTAGTTATGTCATCCAACGTATAACTTAGTATCTCAATATATACACATGTTGCTGAAGAGGTTTTATGTCACATAGTATTTATATATATTGTCATAGAACATAATTGCAAGTCACCAGGTAGTCCCTATTTTGTTCTGTTAACTTACTGTGATATGTCCTATACTGTAACTTCAAGCATCTGTGTAACCTGGGCGGTAATTTATGCCACATGTATATACGTGATTTTCACCAACAGTGAATGCCAGTGGAAACTCTCAACTTTACTATTGCAAAATATTTTCTACCCAAATCCTGTTTTTGAGAACATCCATGTTCATTAAGGCCATCCAACTACATACCTTCCCTGTGACAAAGAATGTCATTATAACAGTCAACACCTACTCTTCTGTCTTGTAATTTTGTGTCTCTGTACAGCTCCACGATAGTAATATCAACTCTCTCTTCTCACGTACCTTATGATTCTTCTATCCAGTACCTCAAATCTTCCCACCTGTGCCTTCTTGTCCTCTCACTGTCCATCCACAGTATCCTGAGGTCTCTTTGCTATCCCTAATTACTTGCTGGGCAAGAGGCAGCATGTCCTGTGGCTGGTTATGAGCTCTATGTGTGTTGATTGTCCAACTGGTAAGCCAGACAAAACAGAAATTTTGAGTTCACGTTGCAGTTTTTTTTCCTTAATGAGGCCAGTCATCTATCTAGTCATCAGCTTTCATGTAGCTGGATAGAATTTAGTATCTTTGAGATCACTACTCCTCTATCAAATTTGTTTGAGATTGGCCAATAGATTCAAAAGGTAGTGGGAAAGACAGAAAACACAGTTGCACAAGCTTGGGATAATCAGGTTAGAAAAACAGTAATGCTTTCTGAATACTAGATTAGGCTAGTGTACTACATAGGTGTGTACTCACTAGACTAAACTAGACAAACAGATTCAGGGATCAGATAGTTTCCTAAACACTGTAAATAATGCTATCCCAGGAATGGTTCCAAGGAGACCTGCCCATGTAAGCATACTCACATTGCCTCTCCTTCCACATTCCGTATCATGGAAATAAGTTTGAAACTACGGCAGTCTCTATGGCTAAGAATACTAGCACCTATGGAAAGGTTTTGGCATTGTGGAAATGTGCAATGGAATCCCCATATGCTGTATTTGGGAAGTGGTTTTTGGAGAAGCTGCAATAAATTCAGGTGTTTCATTTAGCTCATTGTTGCATGAGAACTAGCTGTGGAGCTCTGGTCATACAACCAGTACATATTTATCCTTCAAGTTGGCTGAATATATAAATGAATTTTATTTGATGTTCAAGAGCTCCTATCTATTAGCTCCATAAAAGATCAAAATGTTGGACTGACCTTTGTTATGCCAAAGGGAAGAGGCCAATCCATTTGAACAAAGTGTGTCATATGAATTCTTGCTGTGAATCCACTGAAGTCAATGGAGTTAACAGTGGTTGCAGATTTAACCCGCATATTTTTTTTATTTTTTTTTTGGCATACACATTCTTTATATTTTGAAAATACTTATTAAACTTGTCTTCAATATCAACACAAGCATGTCCCATGCTTGTGTTTGCTTTATGTAAGACAATTCATAGACAGATTCTGTCTGTTATTTTTTAAATGTAACTAATATTTGATGCCTTGAATCACCAACATATGTATCACCAGTTGATCTTTCAGTGCTCTTCAGAGCGTTTTTTTTTTTAATTTCTGTTACTTAGACTTAAAAACAATAGTTATGCTACACATGGATATATATATATGCATACATACATATATATGTATTAATTTGTATGCATATTTTGACTGGACACCAGTACACCTCATTAAACAGTAGGATCAAGTCTTTATTGAGTTTTGAGGATAACTTATCATATGTCCTAGCTGTAAAAAGTCTGAAGTTTTTTGGTATAAAATGTCTAATACCTTTTTAATCTTAATGTTTTTATATATGCAGTTTTTCGTTAAAAAATCATAATCTTTACCTCATAAGAAGAGATCTTACCAAGGAGCCCCTTATGCTGAAAAATTTGTGAAGATGAAAAAAAAAAACAACCACCAACAAAAAACCAACAACAACCTCAGAGCAAAATTAATGCCTGCTTGCCTTAATGAACAGTTAATTCAATTGCTTTGATTCAGTGTTACTGAGCTGCTTCTCTTCAGTCTTGTATGATTTGTTTTATGTTACTTGAGACAACAAGAATATACAGACACATTTACAGGACTATGGCAACTATGGTTAGTTTACTTGGAATCACTGTCTTTAATGCATCATTTTCCTATTAGATTGATTTACTTATACTGTTACCTAAAAACTCATGTAGGACTTGTTGGTAAATTCATTTGACTTAATTTGTCTTTTAAATTGAAAACTTTTCATAATTTAGGATTTATAAAAGGGTGATTCATTTGCAGAAGTGGTAGACTTCTTCTGTTTACTTTACACAGTAATTAATTAGTCTGATTATAAATAGAAAACATTTTTGAAGTCTGCAATCATAAAGCAGTTTGCAAAGTCAGCGTTATGTAGTACAAAAATGTCAGAAAGAATCCATCTGTCTCTTGTAGTTCCCTGATCACCAGATGTGTTTGTTTCACTGCTTTTCTTCTGAAAATAAAAAGAATTTTTGACGTTTTTTGTGCTAAAATATTTCATTGTTCAGTTCCCCCCCCCCCCCCCCTTTTTTTTTTTCAAACTTGAAGGTGCGTATGTTGAACTCACATAATACCTCTGGGGCAAAATGCATCTCTTTCCTCAGCTTAGTTTATGTAGAGGCAAAATAAGTCAAATATATGAAATTTAAATTCAGACTTCACATATTGTCCTTCATAGAAGAAATCAAATGAAAGATTTCTGAATAATCCAAATAATCACACTTATTTGGGGACGGATGTCCTGAATTAAACTGAAAGAGTTGGCAGTTCGTTTAGGGATCTGATTTATATTAATGCAGATAGCAGAATACCATCCTAGGAATGTCTTCCTGTAAGATTTATTTGGGTAACCTGTGTTACACTGTTAGCCTTTACTGTAATTGAATTCTGAGATCAACTCTACAAATGTATCTACTGGAATTCCGTGTTAGAGCTTGACCTTTGGTATACCAGTCCTCTTGTATGAATGAGAAAAAAACCTCCACTGAAACTGAAAAACATTTTACAAAAACCAGTGGCACTTCTTTTACAGCAGTTTCCAGGGGGGAAATTGAGCAATGCTTGTAAATCACCAGGATATTTTTAAGATGCAGGAAGATGTGCTTCTGTTTAGCGCAACTAGGAAGAGGAGGTGATACTGCTACAGGGTTCCAGTGCAGGACCAAATTCACTGGGCCATTAATTTTTCTTTGCATCACTTGGTGAACACAAAGCAGACTTAATGCTACATTTAACTGCCAGCACAGTGGTTCACAGTGTGTTAGAGTATCCAGGTGGTGCAGCTCTGGTGAAATGGCTTGTATAGTCTCTACCCCCTGCTTTCAGTGCAGAAGATTTTGAGCAACAGAGGGTGGGCAAAAGCAGGGGCAGATGAAGCTTTCAGTATAATTCTGTTCTGAAACTCATAGCTTCCAAAATTCTGTGGTTAGGTAAGAATCTCAGCCTTCCTTTAAAAATTAAGTCTCAGAAGCCATAAGGTAAATCAAAAGAAAAACAGATAGATATTAATCTTGTGATGTTCGATCCAATTCTGTGTTTTGGGGAACTGTCTTCTGGTTTTTGAACACCTGGGTTTGGCAAGGCTACTATTATGCCTGGAGTAACACATCCAAAGAGTTTTCTTACTATCACTATTCCCCTCCTACCCCCTTTCAGGCAAACAAACCGATTTGGACACAATATTTCAACACATTTTTTTCCATCGAATGTGGCTAATAACTTACTATAAGCAGAAAGAAAAGTCTCTAAGAGCCTAAATAAGTAGGTGAACGAAGTGCTCTTCTCGAACTGAAACATCCAAACTACAGTAAAACAAAATATTCAAAATTAATTCCTCCACTGTCCTGCCCAAGCCCAAGTTCAGGAATCAGTGTTTCAACAGATATGATGATGGCAAAACTGCTATTCTAGGTACTATTAGTTCTCATACTTCGGTGAATGCCTTGACAACATTAGGATTATTTACATTAAAAATGTTTTATATGCTAGTACAGACAATATAGGAAAGAACTTGCAGTTCAGGATTTTGTACTGTTAATCAGCAAAGGAGAGTAAAAAGCCAAGTGTATACATTTAGATTTGTTAGGCTATAAAATCCCTAAATTCTCAGACCCATTAGGACTAAATCCTAAAATGTTAGGTGTTCTAGCAATCAGCAGTTTAACTGAAGTAAAGCATGCATTTGTAGATTTATTTTTTTTTCTGAACAAGTATCACATTAGAGGTATCCTGCAGATTTGAGTCCTTTATGTCTAAATATACTAAAATTGTACAACAGTTATTTATAATCCCCAAAACAGAAAATAAAAATACTGCATAAATATATTATGGAGTAAATGGAGTAAGACTTTGAAATCCTGTTTTTGAACTGTGAGATGTCATTTTGACATTGGCAAGCAAATTTTAATAATGACTTGGGATTATAAAAAATCTAATTTCTTTAAAATTTTATAGTTTATCTTGATATGAATTAAGGAACATTGTCAAATACCTACTCTGTTAAAATGCACTCTGCAGGCTTCCATGAATCTTATTATGTACTAAACAGACCAGAGTGACTCATTCAGAAAAATAAGGGCTATCAAGTCAAAAAATATTTAGGGATTTCTTTAAATGTCTGTTATTCACTCAACAGACTGGAACTGCTTCTCTATCACACTAATGCCTTGAGACCTCTGTCCATAGGTCACTCAGCTGTTTTGTATAAGAATATCTTTGTATGCGAGGAATGCATTATCAGATTATGAAAATAAAAATTTCATGTGTACCGAATGACTTTTAATGTGGTAGGATACCATGACTGTCTTTTACCGTAATACCTCATTTAGTTTCCTGGATTTTATTCAGTGTCTTACACTTTTCCTTAAAAAACGCAGTGGATGGTAGGACTAGAGAGCCCAGAATGTTGGTAATGAGATATGGAGCCCTTTTCTTCTAGGTCACTGGCATGAATTTGACCCTGGTTAGTAATAACGGAGAGTCATTATCAGCTGGTGACTGTTTGGTGGCCTACAACATACAAGCTGGTGGTTTCACTTTGTGTAATGACCCATGGCTGCATACACATACACACAGTCTTTGGTTAAAACATGTGCAAATAGCTTGGAAAATACCATACTTCTCATGATTGAACTTCAAAACTCAGGCTGAAAGGTCATCTGTGGTGGCAATTAAGAGTGACAGGCTTTATATCCTCCCAGCCACAGAGAACAAGGTATGTGCCAACTTTCACACAGGGCATTTGCTTCTGCTTGGACAGTGGTATGTACAAATCTAAACCAGAATACTAGAAGATAACGGAGAAGTGCTAAACCCCGTCTTTACGAGACAAAGTTATGAAGCTAAGTCTATACAGGCATGAAGTCTGTGAGCGAAAAGAACATGAGCAGAAAATAAAGGGCAAGAAAACCTGGAAAGAAAAGTAGTGGAAAAGGGAAGATATGGAATGGTAAAGCAGAGATCATAGAGAAATATAAGTAATAGAGCAAATATACACCGCTGGCCCATGCTTCCTACCTGTCTTCCCCCTGGTTTAATATACTTCTTCTAAAAAAGACAGCTTACTAGATAAGAAGAAAATTTCAGCCAAGCATTTAAACACATTTTTCAGTCTCAGTGTATGAATATCCTGCCTGTTCCAGCAGAGTGACTGTTATCTCTTACACCAGGTATTTGCTTATCTGCCTTACCAGAGTTAAGTTTCCTAACTATTCTTTGAAGACTGACTAAGCTAAAGGGCTTGGTTATGATGTATGGTGGCTTTCCTACATCATCAACAAGCAGCACAACCAGGAAATTAGCAAGGAGTAACAAGGAAATCAGAAGATCCCCATTGATGAGATATGGACTGTAGAGAAGGTTGGGAAGGCTTTTGGAGCAAACACGTGCTGGGTCAGGATTTTCTGCAAACTGGTTCACCCATCTCTGCAGTTACTGTTAAATATCTGTGACATACATGAGCTGATTCAATGATGAAAGGCTTAAAGATCAGGCTGGGCTGACATTTTTCTTGTAAGGCTCAATATCATGAAAACATTCGAAGTGTAAAGAGCTGTAGAACTGGCTAGTTTCACATGTCATACTGATGCTGTGTGGCTTTGTAAAAGAACTGATACACTTTGACGCTCTAGGCCTGAAGCAAATACAAAGCATAGGACTTCTGAGCATGGTAAGAGACCGTGAAGCAGCAGCATGGAGCACCAGGTAAGATCAAATTCCTGGCTGTCTTCCATTTGCCTGTCACACTGTGTGTGCTTAATACACTGTTTTTACAGTAGTGATAGGATATGACTGCCACCTGCATGCTATGTAATATGTATACTCCGTGCAGTAAGAACATTCAGCAGCTGCAAGATATGACTAGTTAAGCCTAGAGTGCCTGGATCTTCTTAGGTGAGCTCACTACTTTCTAAGCTGTAAAAATGCTTAATCCCTGTGTCACTTTGTATTACTTTGTTGTTAATGTTGTCAATGGGTTTACAAAGGTGCATAACCAGGGGGAGAATATGGCAGAATATGATAAAATTTAGTAGGATATGTTTCCTCAACTAGAGACACTACAACCTAGTAAGGCACATTTTCTGCTTTGTTTTCACATTTGAAATGTGAGAGAGTAGATCTTGTTTTGCAGAGCTGTAATTGCCAGCTCTGCTACAAACATATGTGAGCGACATAGTAACTCACAGATGCACAGACCATATTTTGGTTTAAGAACTTTAAAGCAAACTAACTGGCAGCATAGCAATATATTCTTGTCTGACTGGTGCTTTTAACTGGTACTTAGATGGAAAGCTCTTTGGAGCAGAGAATCATCTTGTATTTGATAATAATATGAGACCCTGTTTCTAACTTAAGTTCCACCAAAAATGATTGTTATATTGTTTAATGAGTTTTTAAACTTAGAATAGTGCAAACACTGCAAATACTTTATATTAAGTTCTGACTTATTAATACTTTTGATATAAATGTACCTTTCTACTCTTTAATTCTTTTCTGCTTTCCCATTTTGGGTCTGTAGTCACTTTTCTTTAAGCTTCAGTTATATTACCTTATTTACTTCATCTTGCTTTGCTCAAAGGCAAATCTTTATGGTATGGTTAGCAGTCTCTGTGTAGGTCTTCACTTCCTGCTCATTGTGTCTGTTGGTACTTCTCACAGTAAGAGTGCCAAAGCTAAGACTTGTCATATAGCAACTATAATTTTTGTCTTTTACAGTCCTCCATTGCTTAAGCAAGAAAGTCAAGCTTCTATCACAAATAGAGGAAGCATCTTGCTGCTTTCCAATAGGTAACCACAGATACTTCATACGTAACCATTGATTTTCTATCCAGGGATGTGTAGGAAATCTTACAAAGAGCATGAGTAAGGACGCATCTAATAACATGTCAGACTTTTCCTGTTTCCACACTTGAATGCTCAGTCCAGAATACTGATCCCCGCACCAGAGAACAACCACAATTTACAAAGTCAATATATACTGTATGAAGTAGCTGTATAGTTATGATAGTTACCACAGGGAATGAAACCTAAAATTTTTAGATGCAAGCAGAGGGCATAGGCAGGATCTGACTTTTCTCTGAAGTAGGCTCAGCTAGAGGAAAAATATTGATTTTCACCACAGCCATCCTTCCTTCAAAAGTTATTTCATGTTTGAAAGGAATGCATGAGGCTACAGAGGAAAAGAAAAAGGGTGATATTTTATCTTAATTTATAATTTTATTTCATTTATAGGATTCAGTTATTTTATATTTGTTTTTCCTTAAGCAAAAGCAAACAAAAGATTTTCTTCAACTGCAGTGTTTGATGCATATTGCATTGGAAGTTAGTAATTAGTATCAGTGGTCAGTCATGGCAGTGATGCTTTCTTCCAAATAGGTGTTACACACATCAAACAAACAAACAAACAAAACAATACATTAAACTTGAAAGGTTTGGTTCTGTTTGCATAAAGCACCCATATATTAATAAATTATTCTGAACCAACCCCAGAGTCTTAAATCTGCAAAGCGTGAAACAAACTTTTCTAAGACTACATGCAAACTGCCAGCTTCAGTTCATGATGTCTTCACAGGCTGAAATCAATTGTTTGGTTTAAAACCCTTTTGTTAATACTGGCTTTGATTAGGCAAAAAGCTGCTGGGTTTGCTGGACTGCTGGTCAGATGCAGAGTGAGGTTACTGTTGGGTCTGGACATTTTCTGACAGAACACATTTAAACAGAGGTGCAGGTGCTCTCCTTTCAGATGGGGCAAGTGAAAAGTAGAGGAGGACACAGGGGAAGTAGATATGCAGGTTACATTCTTTAAGCCCCCTAGAAAATCTTCTTTTGCCTGTGTTCCTATGTTATTCTTTCACTGTGAGCAAGTGACAGCCTGAATTTCACGAGCACTATGGAAAACTGAAATAAAAATCATATCAAAAAGAGCACGCTAAATTAATTTGTATGTTATGGCATTTAATTAAGATAATTACCTGTTTGGAAATACAGCTAGGGTCATCATGTAAGAGAAGCAAAATCGGACACCATACACAAATTAAAATACAGCTGCATTTTATTATATTTTGTCCATATGAATTCCAGTATTATTCCCTTCCCTTTGGAGGAAAAATGTAACTCTCTCTCTCTCTCTCTTTTTTTTTTTTTAATTTAAACAGTTCCACTTGGTGCTCTCTTTGCTCATTCTTCTGAAGAATTTTTGCCTGAAGCACAGCTTCAGTACACTCAATGCAACATATCAAAGTATCAGCATTCTCCAGTACTCCAAACACACCAAACACTGCTGTGTGAACAGCTGAGAGTGCATTTTTTTAAAGGTGAGATGTTAATACTCACAACTAAAAATACCTCAGTACTTAAATGTGCCCTGTTCTGCAAGCCTTCCTTGGCCAGGACACTGCCCAAAAGTTCACTCAAAATTCTGAACTTAGTAGGATTGCAGATTAAAAATCAAAATCTCAGGGATGTACTTCAGGGAAAAGCAAACAAACAAAACCCCCCAAAACAACAAAAACAATAAATGAAATGTGAGAAAAGTATCCCTTTAGAAAGCAAAAAAACATGGTAAAAAATAAAAAATTATTCAAAATACTGACTATGACAACACAGGACTGCATTTCAAAGACAGTAATTTCTTATGCAGGAAATAACCTGCATAATTAATTAAACTTTGCTAAAGCAAAAGCCCAGTCCTGCATACTTTGCCCTTTCCAAACATCCACTAATTTCACAGAAGCACGAATGCTCCAAAAATGTCCTACTTTCTTATAAAAATAAATGTACAGTTTGTAATAATGTAAGGAAACATGAACCTTTCTAATAAAGTACCTATAAAAATTGTAATCATGTAAGCATGGGTAGTACAAAACATTCAAGGAAAGGTCCTGGATGTTAACAGAAATCAAAATGTGATTTCAGTGCTGCACTTTGGCAGATTCTGCTAAGGAAAGACTGCAAACCCAGGTGAGTTCAGCAGAGGGTATTAGATGAACTAAATGCAAGATTTTTCATTCCTCAGTTGACTCTGAAATACAACAATTCTGCAAGAACTGAATATACCACTGTTTTCAACCATTGATACTTAGGACATGTAATTCTTCATATTCAGAATATTAAATATTTGAACATTATTAAGTGGTGAATATTTTCTGCTTGTTCAGCTGTTAGTAGTCACTGATTCTTATAAACAAACACGGCAAACAGTATAGGAACATTTATGCTGATGCTGCCTTATAGCACACAGTCACAGTAGGAGGTACACAAATACTGATTCAGTACTTCAAGAGTTCTTGGCGGCATGGGGGCTCGTTAATTCTAAAATAGAATAGAATTGAATAGAATAGTAGGGAGAAAATCTCATAATTTGGAATGCTTTTTGTTATTATTTATGTAAAGACCATGTTCTCATGAGGTGGTTTTATGCATAGTTCATCTATAGTTATTGTACCTACTTATCAATACAAGACAGATTTTTAAAAGATCTTTTAAAAGAAGAAAGTGTATCTCTGCTCTCAGCTAATTTTGTTTTGTGCTTACCATTGCAATCTCATTGATACAACCTGAATGAGATTTTGTGTTCTACATCACCCAACTGCCAATGAAAGCACTAAATCAACTTGTGAAAGGAAAGAATTCTGTTACTCATGGTACCCAGAGCAAAAAATGGGTCCAAAAGTTTCAGACTTTTATTTTTTTACCCTTGAGGCCAATTAATCTAAACAGATGAAAAAATTACATGGGAACAAACCTTCAAATTGAACTCTTACATCTTCAGAGAAGTTCTTCCCTGAAACAGTATTGCTATATGCAGTGATGTGGCCTTAGTGTTCTTCTCTACCAACAAACCCATCTCAGTGATTCAGTAACTCCTGCATTTGGAGTAATTGGAGTAATACCTAGTCCTAAAATACTGTTTCAGTTCAAACATAAGATGTGAAAAACCCACTGATTCACATGGCAAGCAGCATCGTGTTCTGTTGTAGGGTAGGTTTCTGAGCCACAGTAATTTTAATGCCACAAGGAACATGAACTATTAAGTAAGTAGTAAAACCTGGCTAACTCACATCAGTGGTTCAAAGTGCCAATGTCTATTACTAAAATTTGTAAATTAGTAAGTTATCAAGCAGCATGGCCCATTTCTACAATTTTCCCATGAGCCTTAATGATATTTGATGTTTTCTTAAAGTCTGCTCCTGCAGGCTAGAGAGTAGATGCAAACTTCAGCTTCCATCAAAAAAGAAAAAAAAAACGGAAAAAAAACAAAACAAAACCAACAACCTTTATGGTTAGAGATAAAACATGAAAACATGAGCCAACCGAACCCTAGAGTATCAAAAACCAGAAGGCAAATAAGCAGAGCCCCAAATTTATTTATTTATTTTTTAAAGATCTGGCAAGCATCGAACTAATCTTTTGATATTTGATGGACCACTTTATACTTTTTAAACACCTGTAGTTAGCAATATTGAACTGGCACAGTATGAAACAGAAGAGCACTCCAAGTATCATTGTACCAGATCCTGATTTTGCAAGTCGATAAACACCATCCAGTGGGAGCTTACGGCACTGTGCAAGTTTGAACCTTAATTTAATAGATGCAGTTTAATATTAATTATTTATTAAAATATAGTGTAAAATATTCCTTTTTGCCTGTATAAAATTAAAGTATTAAAGTAGTCCTTGTAATACGAAACCTGAGTACGGTCCTCTAATTTAACATAGCACACAATTATAGTTGAGCACGTGTGAAAATGCTGAATCAGCTTTTTTCTTCTGTGTGTGCTGAGAAATAGGGAAGAATCTTCTGATTACCTAAGTTTCATTTTATTCTTAATTTAAGAACAACAACAACAAAAAAAGACAATGAGGTCTGTAAGTGTTGGAAGCAGTCATCTGCAAAGCCTTTGACTTGTTTTCTTGTTTTATTCTATGTGAGAGATCCTCAAACTCCCCGGAATATATCCACAAGCAAATTTATGAAATAACCATTTGTGTCTAGATTCCAAATTGTGCAACTAATGAATTAACATTGGAACAAATAGATTTGGGTTTCTGGGTCTTGTTGACCTAGTAGAAAACAGCTCATTTTCCTCCAGGATCATTGCAGACGTCTTAGCTAAAACCTTGCATCTGCCAGAATACAGGATTAGACAAATTGGCAGGTGGTAATAGATTCAGAAGTTAAAAGGAAACAAACTGAGCAGCAGGATAAAATCAGGGCAAGGTAATTAACATTCTGTTTATATTTTCAAAGAAGAAACAACAGGAAAAGAACAGATGCCGGTTCAGATTTGTGGACACTCCCAGGAATATTTTGCTTTAGGTAAAACAGTAAGAACTGCCCAGAAGCTGAGACTCAACTGGCCACTCTGGTGAAAGAGGTCTGATTGCACCAAAAAGCAAGAGGAATAGAAGGGTGTCATTTTATACACATGGTTGATTCCTGCTCAAAACTGTCTCAGCTCCAGATGTGCTTGTGAAAAAAAAAAGTCACCAGGGAGCAACCAGAATTTAGAAATTATAATATAAATTAAAAGTGATATCAGAGCTATTGGGAGTTTGTTTAATAAGGCAGATTTTAGTCTGGCATCATACCTTAACACACCCGAAGATATATAGTCAGCCCAAGAGCTACAGGGAAATGCAGAACATTCATGCAGCAATCAGTCATTTTTTAAAATATCACATGGGGCATATGGCAGAGAATGGAGATTGTTCTGCCTACAGTACATACTGCCAGTACTGTGTTCTTTTAGCGGCCGGTTCAGAAATCAGTTTGATGAATAGGGGATTGGGTTGATATCAAAATATGTAAGCTTATGGGGACATTACACAAGGAAAGATACACCAGATATAAAATTCTTGCTCCAGTGGTGGCTCTGCAAAATTCCCAACTGTCCAAGATGGATCCAACCACTAATGATTATGTGCCCCTGCAGCTTTACTGAAGTCAGCTAAGCTTCAGTTTCACCCTAGGCTTGATCTGGTGACTGCTGAAATCTTTGCCTTTTTTTTTTTTTCATTTTTTTTTCTTTTTTTTTTTTTTTTTTCAATAATCTCAATGAGCTTTAAACATAGCCCCATTTGGTATTTGTAGCCTTTCACCCGCAGTGAACACAGGAACTATCTGTGCATCTGATTTTCACTTTTACACAATTCACATTCAAATCATTCTACCAGTTTTAATTATATCAGTAGTTTTATTTAGGCCTGTCAATATATAGCAATTGTATCTGAATAACCATGTAGAGGTGATTTCATGCAGAGAGAAAAAGAAATCATTGTTCATTTTCTGTGTAGTAATTTGCTACTGAAGAAGGATTGCCTTCAGTTCTAAGGAAAAAGAAAAAAGTCTAGATGTCAGTGAAAGGAACGATTAAGGCAAAACGCCTTCCAAAATTGTCTCTGCACACTCAAAAACTGAGAATTTTACCCCTAATTTTGCTTATATTTAGAGTGAAACTCTGGGTAAAAAATAATGCAGTGACACAAACCTTTGGTGAGGTGCCTGTTCTGAACACCAGGCAGGGAGTATGGCATTTGCCTGGCTGAGGCACAACTCTGGAGCTGAGGGAGATGTTCAGAACCCACTTTTGATATCACTTTCTAGGTCAAACCACTTTGCCAGTCTGTATCTCAGTCTCTTCACTGATAAGATATGGATAATATTCCCCTATTGCATGATGAGTTAAATATCACGTCATCCTATGCATTTATACATTCTTTGTAATCATTCACTGTAAAATCATATAGAATTGGTAAAGCATAATCCATATACAAGGTAATAAATGTCAAAACCTTTCATGAAGTGTTAGGAATACCAAATATGACACATTTAGAATGAAATTTTCATTCCAGAAAATTTCAAACGTACATGCAATACTACTGTAGGGCTATCTCAAGTTTCTTTTGACAGTATTAATTTAGTTGAAATGATTGTAGCTTGGTGCTACAGTCTTGTCTGAAGAAAAGAACCTGTTGATTTTTTTCTTTATTAACCCAGTGAGGCATTCATGGCAAGGGTTTATTTTACATGAAAAGATTTGATTGTTAAGGCAGAAGTATTTGTTTGCTGTTGTCATTCCACGTTGTCTTATGTTGAGTGGTAATACAGGTAATGTTTTTTAGCTATGTATTTTTAAGTTTTCCTGAGAATCTTTTATAGTAAGCTCATTTTTCTCTGAGATATGCTGGTTCCATTATTTTAAAGAGTTTTCAGACTTTCCTTTTTAAATTTATGCTTAATAAGGAAAATAAAGGAAGTTTAAAAGCATATTTTGTTTATGCAATTGATTTTTAATTTATTGTTTCTGTACGGTGCCCTCGCAGTACCACAGCAGAGCCTAGTTGTGTACATTTTGAATGCTATGTTCTTCCAGACTTACCACTGTGTGGGTACGTGGGGAGAAAAAGTAGGGCACAGAGAGTGGAATTAGATCTTGGAAAGTCGTTGACATAATTTGCCATGTCCCCTTTATATGGTATTTAACTTACTAACACTTTTAAATATCTCTCCTCCTACTTTATTTGGATAAGAATTTTATTAGCTTGTTTTTATCTGCAGTGTGTACATAGTTTTATGTTGAAATCAAGTTTTGCTATTGTCTAGTATTCTATACAGTCATCTTACTTTCACTAACTTAGTTCTTTCTAACCCACTGACCCAGATCCCAGTGAGTTTCCCTAGGCTCAGAAATACTGTGTCACAGAGCAGTCTGTACATTTGTGCTAGCTCTGCAATTTACGTCTCATTTTTCTTGTGGAAGGTATTTTCATTTGGTTGGTTATATATTCTTTCTGTTTATTTGCTTTTGTTTTAAAGCAAGGCTGAGATAGTGGTAATTCCTTGTTTATCAACCCACCTTAGTTGGCTTGTCATCTTCCTTTTACTAAACTTTTCAAAGGAATTTTAGAATAAAAATTGTATTTAAAAACAAAATCTCAGGTCATAATCACATAGCGTAAGAAGTAGATTGAAAGGATATTTACCCAGCTTAAATAGGCAGTGTATATAAATAGGCAGAAGATATTTAACTTTATGAGTTGGAAGGAAATCAGTGGAAGCTAATTGATTTATAAAATAAATTATTATAATTATTATAAATAAATTATAAGCAGGTATACTAGGCCTTATAAATAATTCCCTTATCACTCTAGATAGTTCCAACAGGCTAATTTTAGGAAGCTATGTATCAGTCAAATAGAGCAAGGATGCTTTAACATTACATTGATAGGGATCACCTCATATTCTTGCCACTTACCGAGTGTTATTAAATTTATGGAAACTAATTTTCAGCACAGACAGGACTGCACAGACAGGACAGAATGCCCAATGCGCCATCCGAAGGAGATGCATTTTTAGACATCCAGGAAAGCTGCAGTTAGCCTCCATCTCACTGGATGTCAGAAGTGAAGCTCATGGAGGTACCACAAAGCCGTTTGTATTGAATCAACTTTTCAAGAAAAGTTGAAACAGTAGGCGGTGTCGGGGGATTTGAATAGCCTTCTTTAAACCATACTGTTTTCTATTCATTTGCTGAACAAATTTTCACCAGTTTATCTGGAATTCTGTGTATTGATTTAAGTCATGCTTCAGTAAATGTTCAACATGACTTCAATGGATGAGTGAGTTTACATTTATGGTTGCTCAGTTTAGTAACAGACAGTGCTTCTAATCCCTGTGGAGTTGCTATTAGCTATTGGTTGACCTGAAATTCACATGAGTTGGCTTTAGTTCAGGGCTCTGCATGCTTTGCTGTTTTTGTTGTTGTTGTTTAAATTTTAACCAGTGGCTTAAGACAGTTTTTATTGAGTTCAGAAAAAGAAAAGGTGAGAATATCCGTATTTAAAAGGAGAACAGATTGCTTTATGATGAATGAGATCTTGTAGAAATGGTATTAAAAGAAAATTTTTGGAAGTAAATAGAATGGTCACTTTTGTCTTCAGACTTACATTATCTTAATAGCATAAAGCTTTTTTTGTAGGATTTCTATTCTGAAAATGAGACCAGCTCCAGTGCTCTCTTATGTTCTTTTGCCATCGGACTGTAGGGAAAGAAGCCAACTTTAGGAGAAACAGCTGTCTACATCCCTGAGCTACATTCAGTGTGTCTCTCCTTTGAGTTTTTGCCTCTGTGAGAACATATATCATTTCTCCTAAAGCAGTTATCCTGGCTAAAATTTTGCTAAACACAAATCCATGGTTATCCAAAGTAACAATGATTTTGAAAGAAAAATGGGATTACAGTGAAAGGAATTATTTTCCTAACATATATAGAGTTCACTTCTTGTGAGGCCTTCTTAGCTTAATTACAGGCATATCTTATATCTTCTGTAATCCTTCTCTTTTTCTTCTAATGCTTGTAGTCAACCTATCTCTGTTGCAGGCTAGCTGGGTAGCAATCCTTTTCCTGGCCTACAGGCATCTCTGCACCCCTTGTGGACTGGTTGAGCTACAAGTGAAGGTTCACTTGCTCACCAGTGATCTCAGACCCTTTAATCATGATTAATAGGAGTCTTTATAAAAAATTAACTATTTAGCTGAGACATAAGTTATTGCAAATGATGACTTGTCTTTCAGGCCTCTCTAAGCCATGTCTACTTCATAAACCATTTTTCCATCTCAAAAATAAAAATAGTAATAATAATTATGTACCAGCTGTAGAGCCTGCATCTACAATCAAATAAGTAACAGGTAATGACTGATAAGTATGCTGCTTCACTGGGAACCTTACACAAAGCCCTTTCCAACCCCATGAGAACAACAGCAGAGCTCCCTGCAGTGGGATGACCTTCAAAACTGACTTGAGACCATTTGAGTGACTGATGTGGAACCTGTAATTGCACTTGGAGTATCTCTAGCTCCTGCATACACCAGGCTGGAGCAGAGGCAGGGCATTCTTTGCTCTTCGCTGCCTCCCACCTGGCAGACTTCCCTCCCAGCCCTTACCCTGGGCCCAGCCTGCAGTGAGCTCTTCTTGTTGCTGACTATGACACGGCTGACACTGCTGCCCATTGTTTAACAGGGCTTTCCAGCATCTCTTGGATGTTCATGGTATTTCTTCTGCTCATTGTCCTTAGTCTTTGGCCAGGGAGGGCAAAGGACAACAAGAGGTTGGGCAGGGAGGGGAACAAAAGGGTGCTTTTTGTATGGCCTCTAACATCAGCTTTCTTTGTTCCTTGTCTGTGAGGAATACTTTGAGTGTACAGACACTGTAATTAATTTCCAAAGATACTGGAGGGAACGTTTCGCATGTTTTTAATAATAACCCTTAGAAACTTAATGTGACCTTTTTTTTTTTCATATCATTTGGGGCCTGACAGTCTAACTTTTGATTAGACTGCAGAAGGGTTGCATTTTATATTAGAAAACATTATGTATGTGGCTTGCAGAAAAGTATCTGAAAGCTGTATGCAATCCTCTATGAAGAAAAGGTTTAAATTTTTGTGTGCGATGTTTAACAAGTAAATACATTTCCTCCACTTTTATAACAACTGGAATATGGCCATTAAATTAACAGTTTGACATATTTTCTGGAATAGGGAGCATTTCTCTTTGGTTTTATTGCAGATTTCTTTCTGGTCTTCTTATTGCAGACTACTAGGTGATAGGACAAAACTGTGATTTGGAAGACCGTAGTTTTAGAAGATCCTAGTCTGTATTCCCCATGTGTGAAAATCTCACCGGCTGGCACTACAGGGGCAGAATCTTAATGCACTTCCTTGGATTTCTTATGTAGAGCATTGGTTTGACGTGGGCTCTGGCTTTTTACTAGCTAATCAAGGTCCACAGGGACTGAAGATGGGTAAGTAGCTATTCCACTTAGCTTGTACATGTCCATATACAAAGATACATGGTTACTTACTACGGAGATGGACAGGAAATAACAGTGAGGGAAAAGATCTTTACCTCATTAGTAACATTACGTTCGTATAGTGCATATTTTTCATATATTAAAAGTTAATAAGACAGTGTTAGCTTACAAGACTTAAAAGAGATGTGATCATAGCAAATGTGTCTAGAGGTTTGGAAATTATTAGTAAGATATTTTAATGCATATCAGAAAGTCTTTCCTTCTTTTCTTACAATAGCATTTTTCAGCTCCTTGTTTGAAGTCTAAAAGGCTACAGCTACCATGAGAAAATTAATGTTTCATATCATGTTAGTTATTACAGTTGCACCTAGAGGCCCCAGTCTTGATAGGGGCTTGATGGTAGTAGGTGTGGTGCAATGCACTTAGCAAGATAGCTCCTGCTCAAAGGACATTAACATGCATCTGCACAAGACTCCCGGACCTGCTGCATCTGTTTTATAGATAAGGAATTGATAGATTAAGTTACACAGTAAGTTAGTAATGAACATATAATAGAACTGAATAAAATCATCTTTGGGGAAGACTCTGTTTATCATTCCTATAGGTATTATGTATGTTTTGCTGTGGGCATACTGTCAACCAAAGCTAGGTTTAACATGCACATAAAAGGTACTTTGTTGGCATCTTTTCCTTGCCACTATATCAAAATTACTGTAACTCAGCTGCCACGGTTTCAGATTGCTTCTTCCATATATGAACAAAGTACTGCTTGTAAGAACAGATAAGAACCAACGATATATTTGGCACTGTATAAATAATGCTTCATTTTTTATCCTCTTATAAATAACCCTTTTGCATTCTTCTCTCAAGACTTCTCTCAAGTTTACACACATACCTGGATAGGGTTCTGTTTAACATATATATTTTCTCCAATGTTTAGAGAAAACATAGAGAGAGGAGAACTTTTCGAGTAATTGCATGCGCTCCAAGAGTTACAAAGGTTAGTCACTTTGAGGAAGCTTTGAAACTCTTGTAAAATGCTTCTCTGTATTTATGTATCTGAAAATATGAAGCAAAAAGTAGAATACCAATGATGTTGAGAAAAAGGATCCCTCAGAGAGTAAATATATAAGGAAAATTCAATAATATAAGTAACTGTCATTATCTCAAGCCTAGCCCTGAGTGGCAGACTCAGCCTTACAAAAAACATCAACTGCACTGCAGCCTCCCAAAATTTCTCTGAGCCAAAGGCAAATCTTTTTGGAAGTTTTTGAGGACAATCTCATGAAGAGCAATGCCCTTTTTGTTATATTCAGAGTCTGATCAGCTGATGCTGTTTATCTGTTCGTTCTTAGCATCAAACACTCTTCTTGAACCTAGCAGGACTATGTTCCTGGCCTGGTATCTGGCCTGGTCCAGCGAGCAGCTGTAAATGCTCTGGGGGTGGAGAAAATGCCAATATTTCTCTAATTGTCTCTCTTGTGTAAAATGGCGTGTAGAAACTGAGTTACATTTGTAGTTATGGGAGTGATTTTAGGTAGTTAGGCATAGAGACGAGCTAATTTCTGCAAAGCTTCAACAGATGGATAAAGTCCTCTGATCAGATTTCTGGTGAGATTTAAGATTGTTGTGGCCTGTAGTGATGTATCTTCGCTGTTCTACAGCACAACTAGAAGCTTTGTGTTAGACTGCAGTGTTGTTAATACTGAATGGACAATAGCACTGAACTGATCTACCAAATCAGGCTTTCTTATGCAATACCAACTGAGGCAGCTTCAGGACTGTAACATAACCTTTTCTGTTTAGTGTAGAAATTGTATCTTGCCTTATTTTTATACAGTTCAGTGGAAGTTATGCTTGCAGCAGAGTGCAGACTCTTTCTGTGCGTCAGTTTTGAAACATTTTCCTTTGGCTAAGCAGTTTGGGTCCTGAGAAAAGGAGATACTGGCTTACTACCAGAGCAGTTTTATATAAATACAAACACTTCATTCAGTTGCTTTTTGTGTGTGTGCTTGTGTGTGTGAGGACTGGATTTGGTCTGCATTAAAGTGTGGAATAGTTGGAATGTTTATTTTATCACAAAGTTTGTATGATAATATTTGCTATAAACCAAACTTTTTTTAAGGTAGAAAGTACAATTGATTGGATGCATATTTTCTCGTACAACAGATCACACTCAGCTGCACAGCTTTTCTTAAGTAAGAGAACTATTATATATTCCACTTTCTCTTTCCTTTTCCATTTCCCTTAATTTATAGGGAAAACCAGACATCTATCTGCAGGAGGATTGTTTTACAGTCAGTGCATAAGTCCATGGAAAATACATATGTAGTTAGTAGGAATTATCCGCTGGGGCCAGACTGCATAGATAGCTCTAATAATGAATTTGAAATAGGATTTTTTTACTACACTGAAAAAAAAAATCCTCAGACTCAAAGATAAATCAAAGGGAAGTGGCACCCTAGTGGACCAGACAGGGCATTGGCAGCACAGTCACATGAGAGCCTCAGAGGTTACCAGCTCAGTATCAGCAGAGCTGTTTGTAGAGCTCGCTGCGGAGTTTCACATCATGGCTAAATCAGAATACTTAGTAACCTGGCACCCAAATTTCATGTTACCAGCCTCAGTCCTTACGTGAGTCTTCCATCAACTGCTTTGGAAGCTACTTTTGAATCGTAAAACAAAGATTCACATTCCTACGTTTTGACAACTCCCCAGAACTCAATTTAAAACAAATATTAAAAGACTGTTCTAACTCTGCTGATGTACAGATAGGTGAATTTTATGGCAGGAAAGTATGCTGTCCCCACAGCATATACTCTCAAATGAGGAGGAAGGGTTAGCCATAATGCAATCCTTAGTTGTTATGCACACTTTCTTCCACACTATGATACAACTAGGGCCATTACAGCATTTTCTTCAGAAGTCAGCATTTTTAGATCCTTGACTGTTTTTGAGTAAAGTATCTGCTTTACAAGATTTTTTTATTTTATTTTTATTTTATTTTTTTTTAGGATGCTTGGATTTATTGTGGGGGAATGGAAATGTAGGTCAGATACTTGAACCCCTTCCCACACACATTCTCTTTTCTACCCATCCATAAATTTGGATTTTGAAAAGTCACGGTGGGGGTTTCTGAAATTTCTGAATTCGTGTCTGTCATGTCCCAGTTGTGCTGTAAGAAGAGCCTCCCCAGACAGCCTGTATCTCCCAGAAGTCTGTGAAGCCAAAAAGGCTGGAGTGATGGCCTGTCCTCACTGGTGGAGGAGACTGTGGTGCATAGCCGGAGATGTAGTTTGACAGGAATGTTCAATCTATACAGGAGATCAGGAGCCAAGAAATACTTGAATACAGCTCCCACGACTAAACAGGGCTCTGAGCACCCCACTTAATCTGCAGTGTGACCACTCCCCATCTGTAAATTGACATATACTTCCTTGTTTCACAAAGGCTTCAAGAGGATAAAAATCTGTGAAAGTTATGAGATTCTCAGATACTGTGATAAGTCCCAGGATAAACAAATGTTGAATGCAAAACAGCAGCTTACATGGTACATATTCAAGGGCATGTGGAATGAATTAGGAAGATGAAGAGATGGAGCAGAATGGGAATGGGAAGAAGCAGAAGGGAGGAAAGATAGACAGGCAGCATGACTGGAAGCTATGGGACAGTTATGGAGAGTCCTAGCACACCCTGAGTTCATATTGCAAACATATTTGTAGGTGTATCTAAACAAAACCAAGCCAACTGCTTACTAAACTGAAGTTTTTTGTTGTTGGTTTTTTTTTTTTTTCAAAATTCTCCCAAAGAAGGGACCTCATTGTATGTATCCAGAGCATGGGTAGATATACTAAAGCTACATTTTATTTAATATATCACAATAGTCTATTTCATGGGGGGCAATTTAAGCAGGTTTGAAAATTTAATTTTCTGTACTGTGCCCTCTTTTCTCTGTCGGTAGCATAAAAGAAAGGAGCATACCTGGATATATACATACAGAAAAAAAGCTATGTATCCTTACTTAGCTGCCTTTTCCCATCCTTTTTTGGGGGGGATGAGAGTGCATATGATGAAACTGTGTACCATACACTTGGAACAGATTAATGGATTATTTTCTAACAAAGCAATATAAAAGATTAAATATTCACTCATTAAAAAACTAAATCCCTTTTTAGAACTGCAGGTTAAGCAACGTGGATAGATTAGATAGAGAAACTGCTGCTGTTTTTCAAAGAACTGAAAAGCATGGTCCATAAGGAAGATGAAAATCTTTTTAGCATCACAAAAAATGGTGACAAAATTTAGAGGAGAAAATGTAGGTTGCATGTAGGGAAAGCTCTTAAGACAGTGAGGCCTGGTAGCCAGTTTTATCTTCCTACTAGAATGGGTGGAAACCCTGCTATGGGATGAGGATTACATGTCCTTTTTGTTTTGGAACATACTGGGTGTGATGCATTCTTGTGCAAAAGGAGATAACTCTCAACTAAGCTTTCTAAAAAGGATTTCAGTGATGCACATTAATTTATACTTGGCTTCTGCACCAGAATTGTCAAAATTGCCACTGGTGGTACCCATAACAAGACTCCACTCGACTGCAGACAAACAGAAGTGACTGCAAATTAGCTGTTCTGATCTTGAAAACATCTTTTCAGCAGCAGGTAACCAAATGGAATAATATTAAACAGAGAACCTGGCACAAATAATTGCTTGTGATTTGATGAGGAATGTCTCAACTTGGAGTCCCTCTAAGGTACCTCATGCTCATGTCATTTAAAGGTACCGGGGCTGCCTTAGAAGCAGATGAATAGTTTTCTCTTTTTGCTCTTTTCAGTTATACACTTCCTACTGGAAACAATGTAAGTTAAGAAATGAATGAGCTGGCTTAGGGGCGTCTCACTTTGCAAAGACATGCATTGTGGGCATCTTTCTCCCCAGAAAACCCCAAATCTCACCCACAGTTAAGATCTTTAGAAGAAAAAAAAAAAAAAAGGATATTTAAAAGATGATGTTTGAAATCCTACTGGACACCTCATCTGCATTTGTATGTAAAGTTATCTCTTGAAACCTGATGCTAAAAGCCTACGTGACACTTAAAACAGAATTTCAAAAATTGTGTAGTTTTTGTAGTCTGATCTTCCTGAAAAGGTATCACATTTTAAAATCCTATAGGCAGAGTCCTTTCATTAAGAAAAAACAAGGAAACAAACAAAAAAAAACAACAAATCACAACTGAAAATCTTCACAAAAGGGGAAGATGAGATTTCATGTTATACTTTGAAAATTCTCTCTGCCAGTCACCAAGCAAGGTAGATTTTGGGAGGCAAGATTACAAGTCCGCTGAAATTAATAGATGTATTTTCTTTGATTTCAGCAGGCTTCACATCACACCATTTGTTGAAGTATGCTCTGACAGCCTTACACACTCTGTTTACGGCGTTTTATTTGAATGAAAGTGAAAACTAATGCAAGTGTCAGGAGAAAAGCAGCTAAAAATTAATCAGGTGATGCAGACCTGCTGAACAACTGATGAGGGAGGTAGCTAAGTACCTAGAGGGGTTTGGGAGGAAAAATCCAGTTATTATTTGAATAAACATGTTTAAAATAATGAAATATATCAAAGGTATGTACAAGAATCCAGAATGCCAGCGCTGGGATTTGATCACAGATAACTTCCAAAAGATGGTACTCTGGAATTTGTCATCAGAACGAGACAAAAATTTATAGCTTCTAAATGGTCTGAAGTATTGTCTTCTTAGGTGAAGGAAATAAGTGGTATATTATCTTATATTCTTGAAGCAGGTTTTAGTGTAAAAAAAGATTGGTATACGGCATTAAGTTAACCTCACAACAAATTTTCCCCACATCTGTTTTGCATAGTGGTTTTAATTTAAGGATTTCCCCACCATCTCCTTTTCTCCTGAAGCAGGTAGTGGAAGATCACTGCCATCTACAGATTGGAGATAGTATCACTAACACTGGATGGGTGTTGGAACAGTTTCTACCTCATTTTTCTCTCTTTGCCTTGACCACTTCTCTCCTCAACCCCTCCCCACTTTAAAAAACCAACAAACTCCCCCAGCACACGCTATTGCACCCTGATCGTAATCACTCTGGTTAAAGGAAAGGTATAATACTTTAAGAATCTTAGAAGCCCTGTAATGTTTTGGGTCAAAGTTGAAGGAGAAAAAAAAAAAAGTGAAATTCACAAATGTGCTTCCCATTACCCAGTATATATGTCAAAATTTAGTATACATGTCAAAATTATAAATGGCTTCTAACAGATTTCTCAGATAGTAGCTGAGAAAAATAACAAACTCTGTGGACATTTGTATAACAGAATTGAGTAAGTGGGTACCTATTTTCCACATATAGGGTGGAATGGGTCACACCTGGGTCATATTTGCAAGCTGACCTATCAGGAAGAATGTGCAAGTATGGTGCTGTAGAACAAGCAGAGCTATAGTTTAAGCTGGATTTAATCCACATCTTTTATTTTCTTCCTCCCAAGAAGACTGTAAATATATATGTAC
The DNA here is from genome assembly GCF_009769625.2 of Cygnus olor. Classification (NCBI taxonomy): domain Eukaryota; kingdom Metazoa; phylum Chordata; class Aves; order Anseriformes; family Anatidae; genus Cygnus; species Cygnus olor. The sequence goes on from NC_049179.1 coordinate 12,095,704, forward strand.
ATTAAAGCTTCATGCTAATTTTATTACAGAAACACACATCTGCAGCATATAGAAACCCACTACATTTAACATAACTTTAAAAAGGAAACAAAAATAAAATCCATCATTTTTCTCTTGTGTTTCCCCCCATATTGAGTTAGAAATTTTTAATTGTAAGGAAATATTTTAGCAAACGTCAGCCAAATTATTTCTGTGAGCGCATCAGTTACTAACATACAATAGCTGATGCTATTTTTTAATCTCTTCCAATGTGTGTTACTGAATCCTTGAAATTAGTTCATATCTGACATTAAAAAATATTAGAATCACATATTAGGCAAATTAAAAGTGGTCTAGTGTCTACATTAAAGTTAAATGATTTGTCAGTTTGCATACAATTTCTGCCATGTTATGCTTGACACAGTAAAGAAATCATTAAGCAGAACCAAAAAGGAACCTAAGAAGAGATGACTGATTACCCGCAGATGTATCTAAGTGCAGGATTGGGACCACTGAAATTATTTTTAACTATGACTTGAAAATTTGAGTCTGTAAGAGCTTGCAGAGCTAGAATAGCTAGGTTAAAAAAAATGGTATGAGTTAAAGGCAGTAGATGTAAAACAATCTGTTACTGCAGGGGATTTCAGCTACTGTCTGCCCAAATATTCATCTTCATGCATTGGAGAAATGCTTCTTATTTGCTTCCCCAGGTGAGAGAAATTCCCTGGCTTGTTTCCCCTGCTGCCTGTATATCATCCTAGCAGCCGGAGTAGCAGTTTGCTTTGATTTGGGAGTCCATTACACCATGATAATATGATTGCTTCAAGGAACATGTTCTGGTACGTATAACATGCTTTTACCTGTACTAGCAACACTAAACAACTGTAAGTCTATTGCTGGAGAAGTTCAAGCAATAAAAGCAATAGCTAGTCTTGTCTGATCACAGGGAACGAGAGGTCTCTGAAAACTTTTACCATGTTCAAGTACAGCTCATTGTTTGTGGGAGCAGACCTTCTTAGTTTCCTCTTTAAAAACCTATTTCCACTGAATTTGCAGGAGAATATACGTGCCTAGCTTTGTTAAAACCCTTTGAAAATTCAAAGCTCAGTACACAAGAGCAACTTTCATGAAGTGCAGGCTGAAACTTTGGGCCCCACTGAAGTCAGTGGCAAAAGTTCTGTCAGCTTCAGTGAGGTCAGGATTTCATTCGTGGTATTGATTCAGCTGCTACCTTGAAATACGACGGTTTCCAGGTTGTTTCTACAGAAACTCAATGTCAAGTGTGTTTATTTTTTAAACTACGTAATTTCTTTACAAAAGTGAATATCTGAGTTCCTTTAAATTTCAACGAGCAAGCAAGGAAGTCTGTCAGGAGTCATGTCCATATTTCACAAATTTTTACATCTATTTAACTCAAACGGTTATCTGCTCACTACTGGGTGAAAGTTTTTTTTTTTTTTTTTTTTTTTTTTTTCTCTTCCTGTCAAAGGGCACTTCTGTGCAAGACCAGAAGGTGGCATTCATGGTTAACAGTTAAAGGAATTAGTGTCTGCTATTTGTATGTGAGGGGGGGAGAAATAGGTTTCTTAGTATAGTGGCAGTTTCTCAATTAACTATGATGCTTAAATTAACACAATAAATTTGATTTATATATCCTTTGTTTTACAAGGAGTGGTAGAATTATCCAGTAGTAGACATTAATCTTCATGATGAGACAGCAGGGACCTGGCAAGTTGTATTCATCTTCCTGTAAAGTATTTGATAGTAAAAGTCCTCATCTTCAGCTATGTCATTTTGTTCCTCCAAATAAGCCAGTTTCCAACAAGTCTTTGACCACTATATTACCCATCGTTATCTGAACAGTTAGGAAATTTGAGAAAAAAATTGAATTTTATCCAGTCAATGAATCTTAATCAGATTTTTCAAAGTCTGATCATTCCCATTTGTGATCCAGTCGGTCTATGGAGTATTGCCATATTTAACATCTGTGACACATCATGCCTTTCCTGTTGCCTCATTGATCAACAGACAACATGTGATGATTCCCAGATGTTCAAACATGGCAGATCCCAAAGACCTATTAAATTACACTGAAAGCAAAACAACATCCATGCTGTAAAAGTTTTGTTAAAACTAGGTATGTCTGAATATTCACGAGCTCGCTACAAGATATTTACTGATATTCAGATTGCTTTTAAACATCAATCAAATTATTTGAAATGTCCACAATGAGTATTTTGTAAGGATGCAGTGTAACAAGAGTTGATACAACTTTCTGTCCTGTAATATGAAGTTAAAATAGAATTGAGCATAGATTTATACATGGAGAAGGGAAATGACTGGATTTTATTTTTCATTTTTTTACTATTTTATCCCTTTTTAAAATGTACAGTACAAATATGCATTATTTAGATTTTTATTTTACTCATTTTTTTTTTACTGATTATATGTTTTTACCTGGTAAAGCTGAATAAATCATTATCAAAGAAGCTTGTGTATTGCATTCTCTAAGCAAGGTAGCATGTGTTGTTGTTCTGTGCATGCTTTTTCCACTGAAAAGGTTTGTTTTCTTCATTATTAAGACCAGGATTTTTTAAGATGATATTTAAAGTTTTGTTTTGCAACTGAAGAGCAGTTACACTGAATTCTAAATTAGATTTCAAAGAGTAAATGTGTTCCAGTTTACACCACAGCACTATAACATTCTGCTTCAAAACAGTCCTCAGCATATGTGATACAATACTTTTAACATGAAGATGAGTATCCTCTACACCTTCCAGAAGCTAGCATTATTCTTCTAGTGACATTGCAATTTCAAATTTCTCCCTGGCTGGGGCATTGTCAACAATGAGAATGTCATTATTCTCTGATGAACACAGGCAGCTCTGTGCAGAAAATAGGTAGTTATATTTTATCACCTGTGAAATAGCAGCACAGAACTCAGGTGCAATTTTTCAAAGTTAGAGCAACATTTCTGCATGTTACCACATTGATCCATTTTAAGTTTCTTTTCTTTTTTTTTTTTTTTTTTTTTTTTTTTCCCCTCACTCTTTCATAGCACACAGCTATTTCAGAAAGGCCAGCAAAAAGTGGTATGTCTTATGTGGTTATTTCTGATACACCAACAACTGGTTATGCTTTAAACAAAGCAAGTTCTTAAAAGGGGTTGGTTGGTATTTCCCTCTGCTCCCCAAAATAGAGGTTTAAGAATTTCAGCTCAGAAATTACGATGTATTTCTTTTTGGTAGTATCCAAGAAAAAAAAAAACTTTTTTTTTTTTTCTTTTTTTCTTTTCCATAATGTAAAAAGTTGTCAGTCCATTTCACAACCCCAGTTTTTCTCATGAGCTTGTTAGGTTGCCACAGGGCTCCTGCTGAGACCGCCCCTCCCACAGTGCGATGCGCTGCTCCCTTCACCAACCGCATGCAGGGGGCACCTTGGCACTCAGATGGCCACAGATGTGTTAAGGGAGATGTCGTCCCTGTGGGGATTACAGCCCAAAAGGCAGGCTCAAGCATGCAATCCAGATGTTTATGTGAAGTAATACTGCTCTCTGAAAATGACGAAATTTGACATCAAAATGAAGTGTTTTATTTATTTATTTATCTATTTTTATTTTGATTTTCTGTTTTCAACTTGTCAGAAAACTAAAATATTTCAGTTTTGGACAAACAGACCTACCCAAAGGAAAACATTTTTCCATTTTTTATTTTTTTTAATGGTTTATCAAGTTAGAGATCTCAAGCATGGAGGAAATGAAAATGCCCTGGCTATCCAAGATTAGCACTGATACTAACTAGGATTTCCATTTTTCCAGTCTCCAATGTGGAGTCAGTTAGTACATTCATATCTTTATTCTAAATTACACAGATAACACATTTCTGTTAAACAGTCTAGAGTTGTCTGTGAGTGCTGAGTGCCTATACATATACGTTAATAGTAACAATTAATTTTTTTTTTTACTGCTATCGGAAGCAACATAGGCACCTAAAAGTTACAAGATCTGCAAGCAGGACCTGTTCAGGCTACGTACTAGGTCCGTCCATGTAGTATAATTTGCAAGATTGGGATCACAAACATTTTTACAGGCTGCAATGTAACAGAGCAGCATACACAGAAGAGTAGATTGTTGTGTTCTTTTCAAAATTAGAGTACCTATTTATAGTATACACATATGTAACTTTAAAAATATCTACCTCTAGATTTTAAGTTCATCTATATGATATTCATCTATATTTATATGCCATTTAAAAAGAAACATGTGGGTAGAACCATATTTATTATTTAATGCCATAAGACCTAACAAGCTTTTGTCTTCTTGTTGACACTTGCAGAACAAGAGTAAGGGATTTAAGAAACTGAAGACAGAAAGTATCCACAGAATCATGGAGAAGCATGTGGAATACAAACACAGGAAGGAGACAAGAAGATCTGGATAACGGTAAAGCAACACATATGGGAAGTCTGCTTGAGAAGAACAAACACAAATGCCAAAAATAATTCACTAGCTACATTTAGTTAGAAGATCTGGAGAGCAAACATAAGCATCCTAAACAAATGAAGTAGGTTAGCCAGAGTGTCTACCGGCCCCAGGGTCACATACTGCTGCTCTAACTGCCAGCAGTGTCCATGTGGAATGGGGAGCTTTCTAAATTCTGGCCAGAACTGGCTGTGTAGAGAATACTGTCAGTTCTCTTGTCTTTCTTATGAAACGTATACTGAAATGCAAAGCCATGTCAGAAAAAACTGAGCTCGTGTATCTGCATAGCAAGTGCTATGGTGTGCAGAATTGCTTGTTTATGGTCTAGAAGCAAAACCGTAGTGTTAGTCTGCTCCTGTATATGAACATATTTTCACATCACCTACATTTTTGTTTTATTTTAAATGTATATATATTTTCATTTAAGCATATAGAAAGGGTGCTAAAACAGGCTTGTGAGATGTCCTTACTGTCTTTGGCATTTTTAGCAGAAGAATTCTGATTTTGTTATTGGGGTAGTTTGTGGTTGGCGTAATTTTCCTGGTGTCAGCTCCCAGGTTTTCTGTTGCAAGACAACCCACTGAAGAGGTAATTGGAACCAATTTCATCAAATACTGTAGTCCTTTGGATTTCACTCTGGGACACTATGTTATGTATTACTTCACTTAATTGGGTCGATGCTCTGCAGGAGTGCCTGTTCAGTTTAGGATTCCCCTCTTTCTATAACTGGGGAACCAGATGAACCTCCCAGAGTTTAAGGAGAGGACACAACCTTATACCCAAGCCAGTTTTATTTTTAAAGCTTTCTGCAAGTCCCCTCTAGCAGATTTTTTTTTCTTTTAAATATCATGCTCTACTTGGTCCAAGTGCTTGCAATCCCATTTTCTTTAGGTATTTCAAACGAAAGATTTTATGTACCATTTCATGAAAGTCAGACTTGCCCAAGCATGATCTCTACTAATGACCCACTTGCTACTGTTATATAGGGACACTTAGTCTTAGGGAAATCCATCTTTGCAACACAAACCATATTTATTTATTTATTTATTTGATTTTGCTCTCCTTCCCCAGTGCCAGTATTCTGAAGATGAAGTGTGAGAATTCAGACTTCTTCAACCTGAGGAGAATAAATGCATAGTTCCTGTATGTTTTTCTATTACGAAACCAAAACATGGGGTTGCTACTCTCTAATTCAGCTACAGCTGAAGCTGCCTTTGTGTGTTTCTCATAGGTTTTCTGTTTGGTTTTGGTAAGCAATAACTTGGTTACTCAACTGACCATTTCCCCCATTATTCAGGTGAGCACATCCAGAGTCTCCTAATGCAAAAAAAAAAATATTGCAAAGTAAAGCAATGCACAATAGCTTGCTTTGAATACCTAAGTTTTAAGGAATAAGTGCTTTACACAGGTAGCCAGTGTGGCCCAGAATCAAATCCAATAGAACATCATAAACTCATCATTCCTGCCCATTTTGATGTTCTCTTTGGTGGCAATAACTACTGAAGACCCAGATCAAATTTCACTATCAGATTTCTCATTTTAATTTTTAAGAGGCATTCAAGCAAACATGGATGTGATTGGCTTCAGATTACAGGTAATTTCAACTGCTAAATTGTCTCAGGATTCTTTTATTTTTTTTTAATATTACCAGTTTTCATTCTGCTGAAAAACTAATACTTCATATGGCCGTTACTGCAATTTCAACTCTTAAAATATGGTAATTTGTTCATTGGAAACCAAATGCCTATAAGGTTGTTCGCTTCTACCAGAACCACATTTTCAGAGAGAATTTCTGAACTATGATTTTTTACATAGTAATAGCCACACTGAAATCTAAGTGAATTATGAATTTATCCATTTATCCAGATAACTGTCTTGAATTTCACAGGACCAATTTTCAAGCCCAATTCTACCACATAAGTAGCCAGAGTATATTCTATAATCACAGTCTTGATTTAAATACAGTTAGGAGCTCATAGTTTGCACAAAATTCACTGTCCTTTTTAGAACCTCTGATTCAATAACATGTTGGAGCCAGCAACGTGTTCCGTGTAATTTGAAATTTCCAGAGTGGTGGGATTGTTAGTGTTGTTTAAACATCCAGTTATCTAGAACTTTTCTCATGAAGGCCCCGTTTCCCAGACTGTGAAGTATTTTTCACTATTCCTTGTAGTACCATGCCCTAGCCTGTCTTCTGCTTATAACAGTTCTTTTTAATATAAGGCTTTTTCCAACACGTCAGCATTTAGCTGAACCACTTCCTGTAGTTTTTATACTACTACTAATTTTCTTCATTTTACAGACTGAATTAGCAACTTTTCCTAAAATGTAAGGAATGTTGTCCAGCAAATGACAGTCCCTTTTTCCATGATGCATAACTGTCTGTGATTATAAAGCTCTTAGATATTGCTTAGCCACTCTATATTACTGTCTACAAGCTGAAACTTTTGCTTATATCTTAACTGAATACCACAGTCTTTTTCAGGATGTCTCTACCAAATCATTAACACCTGGACCATTCAAGTTGGCTCATCAATTAGGTTTTCACCTTGTCTGTGTCATTGGGCAATTAGGCTATGAAGCTGGATTTCCACAGGGCATTTCCCACTTGCAGATTCTCGTATCACCTCAGCAGAAACAACATCACTCCTACCCTTAGGTTACATGTGGGATTAAAAAGGAAGTTGAAGGCATATTGCCTTACTTGTGTTCTCTGTATAATCCAATTTTACAGCTAACAGACACAGTGGCTATATAATCCATTGATTCCCCTCCGTAGTGACTTGTTTCAAACTCCTGCCTTCTTTGCTTCTGGTCCCCCCTTTCTTAAAGCTGAAGATTAGCTAAAGCTTTGTTTCAATTCCATGGTACACTCAGAGTTTGCTTTAATAACTTTTACAGAACTCCAATTTCTTAGGCCTTAATTCCTCTCTTCTCAGCATCTCAATCTCTCTCAAAACTTAGGTCACTTTATCTCTGTCAACTGTGACCTCTGCAAATGCTTCACTAATTCAAGCCATACCTGATTTGGCCTGGGCAGTCAGCATCTTTCTGTCTGTTGGTATTAAGAAGAAAAAAGAGGTGTTGAAATCAGGTGCCTTTGGTGTAATCTCATTAACTTGTAATGAGGCTGAAAATGTTCCTTCCCTGTTCCCAAGTGGCATCAGATAGCACAGTGACTGCAGAGCTCTTTCAAACATTACCCAGCCCAAACACCTGAAAGGACTGTTTTTGCCTTACGGTCTGTCTTCCAGAGAATGTTATCTGGTTAGCCTCATAGTTCCTCTTTTGTGCCTTTTGCCTCTCCTGTACAGTCTCTTTTGTAAAGTAATAGCCAGTAGGAGTCCCTCAGCTCACGAATAGGTCTGTCTTTATGCTTTGATTCATGGTGGTATGTAATTGGTACAGGTAGGTTCCTGACAATTACTGTGGAAATTCTGGTATTTTTTGCCATTGTTCTCATTGCTGTTAGAAAGAAGCAACAGTAATGCACTCTGGAAACTCCTTTCTCTGCCAAGCAATAAAACCAGCAGGCTTGACAGTGAGAACAGCGAGAGCCCTGTGAAAGCCTGCAGAGGCTCTCTCCAAGCTGCTTCCAGGTCTGCGCACATGTTTGAGTTGAGCCATAACTCCCAAATAACCCAACATCACGGCACATCTTCCCCAAAACCTGAGGGCAGCCTGTGAGAGCTCCTCCAGCGCAGGAGGCACCTGCCTCTCCTGTACCGGTACCACACTGACACAGGGACACTGAAGCAGGCAGGCAGCTCACCCTGCGGCAGCCAGGCACACAACCAAACCCCTTCCAGCACAGCTTTCTCTAGCCCGTCTGCTCCTGCGGAAGGCAGCGGTCAGCGCAGCACAGGACCCTGCTCTCCTGAGTCTCCAGCAGCACCAGCACAGCTACAGAGTCAAACCACAAAGCGGGCTTCGTGCTGACATACAGCACCAGGCCATCGTGCTCTGACCCGCTGTCACACCCACCAGCACAAAGCACAGGAGGGCAGATGTGGGATGCAGGAGATGCGATGCTACGACACGAGATGCTACAGAGAAACACAAGAGATGTGAGGTAAAAAGAGAAAACTGGAGCCTCGCTGGAACAGGTCAGAGGACGGAGGGCTTGCGGCCAGCCTCTGGGGCTCAGGCCGGGGCTGGGGTCTCGGGTTGGGGCCGGATTTGGGGTCGGATTGTGGGGTCCGTGCCGGGCGCCCCCCAGCGGCGGGCGCCCCCCGAGCCGCAGGCCTCGCGCTCCCGGCGGTCTCCTCGCAACGCCGCGGCGGGGGCGGCTTCGAGCGCTGTGATTTGCATAAGCTCCCACGAGCGGCCAATGGGAGAGCGACGTTGGCTGAGTCATTTGCATGGGGACGCGCGGCGGCCAATGGGGACGGCGGGTAGGCGGGCGCCGCGTCCAGCCGCGCGGGGTGACACAGCGAGGGGCCGGGCCGGGCCGGGCCGGACCGGGCCGCCCGCACCTGACGGGACCCGCCGGGACCCGCCCGCAGCCGCCTCCGGGATCGGGCCCCGGCTCCGGGCGGAGCCGGCCGCGGCGGGAGGATGTCGGTGGCAGGGCTGAAGAAGCAGTTTCACAAAGCCAGCCAGGTAAGGGCTGCGGCTGTGGGGACGGGGAGGTGGCGGAGCCCCGGTGCGGGCACCGGTCCGGGCAGAGCGGCTCCGACCCCTTCGGCGGCTCGGGGAGGCAGCGGCAGCACCAGCAGCATCAGCCCCAGCCTCTGCCACCTCCGCAGCGGTAGCAGCGGGTGCCCCTTCGGGTCCCCTCCCCTCCTTATGCCTCTCAGCCTCCGGAGCTGCCCCCCTGCAGGAGGGGGCTGCCTCTGCCCGCCCCGGGCTCGTCCTGCCGGGTGCCGGCACCTGTCAGCTCGGGCTGCCGCCGGGTTCGGCTCTGAGGCCTCGCTGCTGTGAGGCTCCAGCTCTCCCCAAAGAGTTCAGTGCTGCTTTCTGCCACAAACTACTGGTGTAGTTTTCCAGCTGGCAGACCGTGCATTTCTCCTATAGGGGGTACCACATGTTTCTAGAGTTTTCCCTTCTTTTCTAGAGGCCGTACTTTATCTTTTCTTGGGTCAACCTTCATCTTCTCCTCACCCCTTTCTCTCCAGTCCTGTTTTCTCTTGTGCATCTTTCGTACTTGTGCTTATTTCTCGTAAGACCCCTTTCACTTAAGCAGCCGGGCTGGTACACAGCGCAGTCGTGCCAGCTCTGCATTGCCGTGGTGGCAGTGGGATTCTCCTGGTGAAGGGGGCCAGAAGCTCCCGGGAGATCTGTATTTCCCTCGGCTCTCCTTGGTGATAATGACAGTGCTGAAATTCGTGTCTGTAGCCTGTTCGTCAAGTTGGACAGCTGCCCTGGGAGAGGGCAGGGAAAATAAAGGTCTGGAGATGACTTAGCTGTCACCTTTCCAGGTTCTCCTTCAGATATTTGGGCTGTCATCAGCCCAAATGCAGAATGTGTGCTTTGGTTGGGTATAGATATGCTAAATAAATATACCTAACATTTATTTTCACTCCTGTTATTTCTTTCCTGTTACATACTGATCTTGAAGAATGTCACGAACCTAGATCTTTTAGTCGACTTTCTTTATCTCTTTGCAAAAATGTGGGACTTCCTGGGTAAACAAATTCATGGACAGTTAATGAAAGATTTTGGCTCTTTTGGCACCTAACATCTCAGTCAGTGATGCAGCCTTTGGTATGGCAAGTTCGTAACTGAAGTAGCAGGAGGTATTTAACAGAGGAAGTTAAAGAGGTAACCACAACAAATGCTTCTAGTCTAACAGTTGCAACTGTGTTGCTGCTTGCTTAATCCAGCCCAGATGTCGCATAAACATTTAAAAATAAATAAATAAATACATCTGGGAAGCTGGTAAAGGTAGTGGCCCTGGCAAAATGGAACAATAGAATATACTGAAATTGACAGTGTATTTCCTGAAATGCTGTGGTACGTCTTCCAGGATTTATTACAGCAAGAAACAGGGATGGATAACTTCTTCTTAGGTCAAAGGTAAAGTTTCCATTCATTTTCAAATGAAGGACTGAGCATGAAATTTAAAGTAAATGGGTTGAAAAAGCCTTTCTTTAGGGAAGGAAATGCTGTTTAGTAGGAAATTCACATGCAGGAAAAAGCAGATACTGGAACGTTTTTTGTTTTTTTTTTTTCCATACTTGAGGAACACAAGACACTTCAGAGCTCATTCTGAAAAAAATAACACAAGAAACAGCATATATATATATACACACACACATATATATATATATACATCCAAACACTTGGTCTGTACAGATCTGAATAACTAAGTTATAATCTCTGACTCAGATGTACCCTCATGCCAATAAAGGTACATAGAAAACAATCGTGGAAAGTAACAGAAAACGGGACAGTAAGGGCACCTACAGAATAGAAATATTGCTACTCCGTTTTTTAGCTAAATTCTTTTGCACAATGCTAAAACAAACAAATGCAGAGCATGAAAGAGATTCCTCAGCAGGGCATTTTTAAAATCTCTAAGTACTGTAGGATCACTTAAGGAGATGTATACCTTTGCATATTGAATGGATGAGAGATGCCAAGGGTAACTGTTAACAGCAGACACAAGCATTACTTGGAGAAAGAATGAAATTAATTCCTTGCTTTAGTGTTCCCAAAGGAGAATGAGGGCAGATGACAAAAACTGGCAAATTTCCCAGAGGACATTGAGGAATACTGAAGGGAAGGAGAATTGTGCCAGGACATGTGATTGAGGAATGAGAATAATATTTGAAGGCTGGCAGAACCTAGAGACAGAAAATCTGAAGGATAAAGCAAGTGCATTAAGGCAGTCTGTATTTAACAAATTCATTCAAAAATGTGAATAAATATCAAAGAAGTGACACGATCCCTCTCTTTTCAAAATATACTATTTCCATGCAATAACAGACTTTAATTCAGCTGAAATAACCCACAGTTCCACCTGAAATATAGACTAATATAAATCTGTGTGATCTGTAACTATGTATATATAAAGTAAATCTATATATATTATTTTATGTAGTCTTTCTAACAACCACTTAACTATTGCAGAGCTGCTTTTTTCAAAGGAAATGGATTTATTTTTCTTTTTTAAAGCCTTCGTCTTCTGCATGTCTTGCTTTAGAGACTGTAGGGGAAAAAGGCAAGACATACTTTATGTGTACAGTGGAGGTTTATTCCTTTAATCCTTCTGGAATGTTTGTCTGATTCATGCCAACTTGGTTTATCTAAAGTTGCAGTTAAGTAAATAAGTGTTTACTGTAAGAGAAGGTCAGCAGTTAACTTTTTATGGCTTCTAAAGCCCTCACTGGATCTCAGGCATGACATGCTATTACATCCTTGGTGTAGCAAAAAGTCACCATGTCTCTGCATTTGCAAACCATAAATTCCCTGTAAGTGTTCTTTGTGGTTTTCTCCTGGATTTTTTTTACTCAACAGTATTTTTTCCCCCCTGAGAACAGCATGTGTGTATAGGTTTTCACCTAAGTGCCAGTTTGGTAGCAACATTTGGAAGGCAACTCTGAGTTATGTGCATCTGTTTGAGGTACTGCAATGAATTCTGCACTCTGGAGCGATGTTTTAGCTAGTTTGCTAGGTATCGTAATATCTAAAAGGGTGATTCTACTCCAGTGTCAATACCTTAATAACTGCTTCATCTAGTAGCACAGAACTGGTAGACCCAAAGCAAGATTATATGTCTGTGGTATAATAGATAACAGCTTCCAGGTATGCTAGAAATTTCTTTACTATGCTCATTATTTAGGCTACAAGTTTAAATTGAAATGAGTGAACTGGAGTGAGGATCAGCTCTTTTTTTCCCGTCCGTCTAATATCAGCGATCATCCCTTGAGTACTAACTCATTTGGCTAATGAAACATCGAGCAGATCCCCTGTGGCATCTTACCACCTCTCCCTGGCTGGTAAGTGAGGGCAGGCTCTTTCTCAGAGCTGATTAACTTGTGCGCGTCTCATGGAACTTGCCTTTTTTTCTGGTTTTGAATGTTTTTTTCAAATAGCTTTTTTTTTTTTTTTTTAGTTAACCTTCACAGAGTTCTGTTCTTGATGAAAATTTGTCTCGTCACTTTCAGACTCTGACATATCTTATCTGTTTTCCTGTTTTCAATTTGAAACCTTTTGATGTAGGCGGGTGTATCTCTGCCTACAGTTTTTGTAGGCCTTGTTCTCATGGTGGCTGTGCATGTGGGATACCCAGATGGTGGGAGGACAGCATCTTCTGATGCGTACTAGGAGTATTTTTAGAGTGATTTTCCTGTGTAGAAAAACAGTAAGTATAGAGAGTGAATAAGAAAGTCTTAATAGTCGGCAGCTGCTCTTATAGTTAGTGCTGTGTTCTTAAACTACAGCCAGGCTGGTATCTCAGTGTAATGGTACGTGATTTTTTTCCAAGTAGTTGGAGGCTAGTGAGTTGAGAACCTCCTTCCCCTGGGGTGTTGTGGAAGCTCAGCCATGATGCTGGTGTCGGAAATCTGTTGACCATGAATGCTTTTTTTTTTTTTTAATAATTAGTTGTGCTAAAAGTCTGTGTATAGCTGCAGTCTCAGTAGCAACAACTTATTCATAGTGTATTTCTCAGGCTTAGCTTCTCAGAGATGCTAAAAATTATTACTTTTGTGAGAAACATGTGACTGCCTCTTATTCTGAATATCTTATTTGTAACGTAAGCCTGAGCAGGGATTGTTAGTCAATGCAGATTGGTTTCTTAAACCTGTTCCTGTCAGTGAAGAAGGATAGGGTAGTGCTGTTCAGGAGCTGACTCTACTGTCTATAGATAAGCATAAAGATGAACAGATTTTCTAAGCAAAATGTAGCTGTTACAACTTTTTTTGTCTTCTGAAAGGGATTTAACTTAGAGCAAGAAAGTATATGCTCTGGGCACTCCTCTCTTATATATCCTGAATGGTGTTTGTCTTTCCAAGTAGTCATCTATTTTTAACAATGTTTTTGAAGGCCTTTTTCTATGGTGTGGTGTTTTCTTTGTTTTGTATTTGTTTTCCTGCTTCTGGCTATCACCAACAGTTACAAGGATGCTTGTTTTTCTCTCCCAGATTTCTGCTATTACTCCAGTGATTTATGTGGCATTGTGATCTGATCTGCTGGACTGAAATCAGATCAGAACCGAGACCTTATTATATGGAATAGTCTTGCTGATTGGGTTTTGCTTTGTTTTGTTTTCCTGACTAGTGTTCCTTTCTGTAATGTTATGATACTAGCCCAGACATAATATTTACAATTTTTGAAGTCCATGTTGACCCCATTAATACACAAAAATTTTATTTACACAAGTATTTGCTTCCAAACAAACTTGAAGTACTTTGGTAAACTGAGGAAGAGACAAACTTTATACAAAGAAAAACTGAACTTGCCACTGAGACACAAAAAGAAACTCTTTATTGACTGGCAGATTTCTATCCTAGGACTAGAAGCTGTTATCATACAGTCTGAGAGATACTGTTCTTTTACATACAACCTGGATTGGGCATGATGAATCCAAGACCTCAGCAGAGAGAGGTCTCCGAGCTTTTATTAAATAGTTTGAGGTACCTATCCTGTTCCTAGCTTTTATTAAATAATTTGAGGTATCCTTTGGTAAAACTGTTAGAATTATGGTGGTAGGACAGCAGGGAAAAGGATGTTAGCATTTAGTTTATTGTCTGAGATGTTTTGAAATGGATAATTATAATTCTTGTACATGGTTCAGAAAGAAGAATAAACCTTCAGACACTGTCAAGGACAAAAAAAAAAAAAAAATAACATTCCTCTATGTACATGTAGATATCAAATTGGTCAGTATTGTTTATCTTTACCTGTGTTGTGGCTGGGCACTCCTGTTATGTAATCCAGTCATTATAAAACTATGCGGTAGATGATACACTGCTCATCTTTAATTCCTCAGAGGATGAGAGAAGAAGCTGAAGCTCTATGTAAAGCTTTCAAGGCTTGTTAGTATATAGAGTATTTGTTAAGGTGTTTTCGTTGTTGGTTGGTTGATTGGTTTGTATCTTTTTGCTGGAGAGCTTAGTTCTTGCAGAAGGAGAAGTCCTTGCATTACATATTATTTCAAATCAAAACTATTAACCTGATGTTGGGGGGGAACATGCTCCTATGGCGAAGATCAGCTGTCATTTGTATGTGACGGGGGAGGGCATGTACTAAGGGGACAGTAATCTGCACTTCACCCCTCTTCCTTTGGCAATTCTAGGGGTGGCTCACTTTTGGTTTCCACAGCTGACTTTGGGTTGTGCAGCCAACCCTGTTGAAAATGAAGTTTGTTTCCCAGGACCAGAGTATTTGGCTAATAGGTAGGAAATATGAAGACAGTTCATCATGGCATGACACTAGTTTTCCATATTAAAAATATGTCTCAAAGAGCTGGGATGAGGGAGAAACTAGCTCTCAGGATGTAGGTTTATGGTTATATTTACAATTGTATTTGTAACTTGCCTACCAGTAAGGCATAACTGTATTAAAAAGAAACTTTGAGGGTTACAGTACCCAGCCAGCATACAAGTTAGCAAATACATTTGTATGGATCATCTCTGCTGCAAGCTGGGAATCTAAGAGTGATGCAGCTACAATTTCAGAGGAGGTTAGTTACATTTTACGCATACTGTATTTATTTGTGAAAACTGAATAGCCTTGCAATAGCAAACAGTAGAGCATGATGGAATTGAAGCTGAACTTTCTCCTTGAACGCATCTCCTTTTATAGATTCTTGGCTTTGCTGAAGAGTTTTACACAGGCATCCTGCAAGCTGGAGCTGAGCTGGCACTCCGTCCTTAACTCCTGCTGTTGCCTGAGTCATTGCGGCACACGCTGGGTAATACATTGCAGTGCAGTCTCTTGAGAATCCTGCAATGCTGAAAAACAGACAAGTGAAGCACAGCAATCACATTGCATTAAGATTTTCTTTAGTACCATTAGCTAAGTGTTACTCCGAGTTGCTTAAATATCCTAAACAGATACATTTCTACCACAAAGTTGCATTCCTGTATGGAATTCAGGACAGCCTCTGTAATATACATCCAGGAGGACAAATTCTGCTTTGTTATGCTGATAGAAATCTGGGCTGACTCAGTGTAGTGGCTCTTACATAGGCATATGCAGCATAACTGACAGCAGAATCTGGCTGATAAAACCTCAGTCTTCTTCCTATTAATATGAGAAAGTTGTGTATATTCTCGATAGACTGCAGCACAATATAGCTGCAGTTCCAGAACAAAGTATTGCTGAAGAATAGAAGTGTTTTAATATAGCATTTTGTCTTCTCTGCTACCCGAAGACCAATACTTTCTCTAAATATGTGTAATTCAACTTTCAAAATATGTCCCATTCTTAATACCTTCTGCAAAAACCTTATAAAAAACAAGCTTTGGTTTATAATGATACCATTAAGAACAAACTGCTCCTATTTATGTTAATGCCACTTTCACCCCAGAGTATTGTGATAGTCTAATTCTGTGCTGTGCTGTTTTCTCATTGTTAGGCTCTTTCCTGTTCATGGAAAGGAAGCCCCTGATGGAGTTCTATGACTAGCTGAGAGCTGAAGATGCAGGATTTAACAGTGCTTTTAACAAGACCAGTTAGAAAAGGGCTAATCTAGTGTTAGAGTACACCTTGAATTCTATTTTGTAGAGCTCTAGTGTCATATCACTGTACTTGTTTCTATTATTAAAGTTATATGCATTGATGGGAGAATATACTCTTTAATTTCCTACAACATCTCAAATATCAGCAGCTGTGTATGTGAAACACAGAAATAACTTGGCCTTGCCTGCTTCTATTCAAAGGACAATGCCAAGGCTCTGATGAGTATTAGTTCTGTTTCTGTACTATACTAATGAAAGTACGTTTTTGGTTTTGTACCTGTGTTTAATGAACTGCAGTGACATTAGCCTGGTTAGGAACTGGACGTGATTATAAAATTGAGGACTCAAAAGAAATCAAGGGTTTTTAAAATTCTATTATTGACAGAGTTTCTGACCTTGTGCATTCAGTTTATAGATATAAGGTGAAAAAGTCATGAAAATGTCACTTTTCTTTAAAAAAAAAAAATGAAAAAGAAATACAACAGTAAAACCAATATAGACAGACCTAGGTAGTAACAACCTCCTTATTCCCTTTGGCGTGCTTGGCAAAGGCAGGTAGGTCTCAATGTTCCCATTTTTTATTTTTTTAAAAAATCACGTTCAAATAAGTAAGGTACTTGCAAGTCCCATGACTTCAAGGTTAAGGAGCCCATCAATGACAGACCCAAAATTAGATTATATGTTTCTGGACTACAGATGCAATGTCCAGTTGTTAGAAATTCTGCCTTCAAACGTTGTTAATATTTGTAAAAGTGTCACAAAGAACTTTACGTTCACTGCGGGTTTTTTGTTTGTTTGTTTTGCTTTAATCTTTCAGTTTGCATAAGATTTAGGGATAAATACAAAATATAGATATGAGTTTGGATTAAAGCTCACATATAATATGGTGTAATTCCATTGACCCAGAGAAAGTTCAGCTGAACTGAACATGGCATTTTCACCTAACGTTGCTGTTTTTAATATCCTTCTGGGACTGTTAAGCAATGGTTTAGAGATTAGGACTTTCAGATAACAATATCTCTGCAGCAGAGAATAAGTGGAAAAAAATATTAGTTAGTGCACTAAATAACATGTGTGATTGGAGGTCAGAAGCGCATTGTTTTGATTCAGAATCGTGAACTTCCATTTTGCAGTCCCATTGAGAGAGCTAGAAAGTGAAATTTGGTGCCTGTGCTGTCTCCAAGGCCAGAGAAGACTGCGCCCATGGGAACGCTGCCCCTTTCCCACAGGGAATGTTGCACCCGGCGGCTTGGCTTCTGGCTCACAGTAGGTGTGTGCATGGTGGGGGAAAGAAACCCCATGAAAGCAAATAATTAATCAAAGCCTCTAACTTTACATCAGTTCAGAACCAGCAGTTCCAGTCTGCTCTCTAGAAATTCCTTCCAAAGAAAATAATGATAAGGTTCCTGAAGGCAGCAGCTTGAATGCTGCTTGTGGTGTATGCTGCTTGGATGTCTGCCTGGCGGCACTGGAACACAGCAACTGTTAGTTACCTTCAAGATTAGCTGTTTATCATCTTATGGCTTTAACATCTGAACACTCCCTACCTGGTTTTTCCCTGTAAATTGTAATAAATTTGAACTACTTTGATGTTGGATGTGGGACTTTTTTTCCCCCCCCTTTTTTTTTTTTTTCCTTTGAGGGAGGAAGGAGGAGGTTAGCAAACTAAACCTCTTCACTTCCCCAATCTGTGCTACAGCTCTCCAGATGCTCTAAGACCATTTACATTATTTCTCAGTGGAAGGAATAATTTCTCCCTCCCTTCTACTGTTTAATGTAAGGTTGTGCTACTGCCTGTCACTGTATTTAAATTTAATGGGAAAGAAAACTTCTGTAGTGAAGAATAGAAGAGAGGCACACAAACACAAGTAAACTGCAAGCTTAGGCAGGAAAAGAGTTGCTGGCAGAAATGACTTCATATTTGAGGAAATAGATTGCAAAAGAGGCTTCTAGTTAAATATAAATAACTCTGCTGGGTACTTTCTCTCATCAGCAGTTATGGTCTATGGGTTTTTCCCTTTTCCTCAAACTTTCTCCTTGGTTACTTCTTTCTAAGCTTGGTCACAGTGGTTGTCCAAATGTTGTCTGAGTTTATGTTCAGTGATGATCCCTTCCTGTGCAGAAGCTTTCATTTATTTCGTTCTCTGGGCCAGGCACAGGGGCACTGCACGCAAAGGGACTGAGGACGCTGATAAAACTCCAATGGGCTGAGCTGCTGGGCGTGGAAATGGGTGATGCCAGAGCGTGGTGGCTGGTTGCCCCTCTGGGTTTGTGTGGTACCGGTAGGTGAGGTGGAGGAAGTGCTCTCCGCCTTTGTACGCCTGTAACAGGCAGCATTAAACTGAGTTTGGCCTCCAGTGTTTGCGTCAGGAGCTTCCGTGCCTGATTCTTCAGCAAATTAGGGTGTGCAGCTTGCAAACCTGATTTGTCACCTAGAGTGGAGAATGTTGTGTTGAGTGGGGAGGACCAACAACAAACAGTGATAAATTGGCTACATGAATGAAAATACTGTGGGGAATGTTGGCCCTTATCTTAACTGATTTGGTTTTGGTTCGATTCTTCAAGTCTCTGCCCTTTTGTATTCCCTGCTCCATTTGCCATCACACACCATTTCGTTATAGAAGTTTGTTGTCCCAACTTCACTCTGCTGTTTAATATGCTCTCTAAGAGAGATTCCTTCATTTCTCTTCTATTATATAAACTATTCTAGTTACACAAGCATTTAAACTATATTTTCTGTTACAGTATCTTCTTTCTACTGAATATTTTTCTGCAATTCCTTTGGAGACTGAAAGGGAGTGTAACTTTTTATATCACCAAAAAGGATCTTGCATGGTTTCTACAAAGTGCATATCTATTTTCCTTTTTTCTTTTCTTTTCTTTTCTTTTCTTTTCTTTTCTTTTCTTTTCTTTTCTTTTCTTTTCTTTTTTTAACACATCAGTAAATTATTTTGGGTGTTTAGTCTTATCAAAATTTTTTTTATATGGTTATAAGCCATGAAGTTTTTCTCCATTTAGATATTCCTGGTTTATAATGATGCACTTTCACTGAGACAAACAATAAAAAACCAAAGGATCTATTTTGGATCTATTTAGATCTATTCTGGATCTATTTAGGTGGTGAGAAAACAAACAAATAAAAAACAACAACAACTAAACCAAATCAATTTCCATCTGAGGTCTTGATTCCTGTAATTTATCAAAAATATATTTGGGACTTAAGAAAGCTTTTGACTAATGACTTAGCTCAGTCCTACTGAAATCAGGTGAAGACCTTGAACACTACAATGAGAGGTGAGGAGAGCAGCCTGTCATATACTGGAAATAACTTCTGCTTTTTACTTTCTCAACTTTTGTGTCAGGTTGCTTTGGTGGGCTCCCTGAGCCCCCAAGGTAATCTTGTAAAACAAGGATGTAAATAAGTTAACACAAATGGAAAGAAGCTTCTGCAATTACAGATTGGACCCAACCTAAATGTAGATATTGGAGTAAAGTGATTGGAGTTCACAAAGACATTGCATTCTTGTTTTTATGACTGATGAAGTCTATGATCTGTATTCAAAAGTCGGGATCCTACTTAATTATCTACTTTTAGAATCAAGGAATTGCAACTGCATCCATGTCACCTAGGAACTGTCCTCTTAGTTAATGGTCCATGCAGGTCAAATGAAGCAGATGGTTGCAATGTGCTGTTCCCATTGGTGCTTAAATGCGAGGCCAGGAGGCTTCAGCAATGTCTTTGGATGTGCCTTGTTAGTGGTAGATGAATGTTTTTCTTGTTTCCAGGTTGCTTCTGAAGTTGGAACAAAGGACTTTTACAAGTTGGTTTTAGTTTTTAGGTTAAAAAAATAAAGCTCTTCATTTTGAAGTATGTGTGCTTTTGCTGTTAAGATGATACCAGTAAAATCATGAAATGCATGGAGATTTAAAATTCCCTGAAGTTCATAGGTGTGAATTGTCTTACCTCTCTCTGCCTCCAATAGCTCCAAGCCCCAGTTTTACTGTGCCTAAATGGAAATTGATGATAGCATTTCCATTATTTCGTAGAGCTATAGCGTGCGTCTGTAACCTGCATTTAAGCCTTTAAGCCTTCGAAGAGGAAAAGCTCCCCATAGGTAACCTCAGCCTGAAATATATTTGCGAGACATTACTTAGAAGACAAACAGTTTGGAAAACAGTCTCTGGAGAACTATTTCTGAGCAAACACTGCTTAGAAAATAACTGAAATTCACTATGTGGAATGACACTTGCCCGGAGCAGTGCTGCTGTGCAGCTGACTTTCTGCCAAAGGTCTAGGCTGAAGTGCTGCGTGCTTTCTTTATCAGAAATATTCATTGCTTCTTATGTTGCTTTATTGACACTGACCGAGTGGAAGCAGTCTTTAGCGTCTCTCCATTAGCTCTTGTCGTACTTGGGAGTTGTAGTCAGATTAGTGCGGGGTTGCAGAAATTAATGAGATTTCTGAGTGGGATTGCACCCTGCTGCAGAGAAGAAAGAACAAGTTCAGACTGAGAAGGCTGGTGCTAAGGATAGCTTGCATAACAGATTTGTGACTTTGCGCTTAGCACCTCTTTGTCTATCAGCATATTTGGGAAGCAGCCAGAAGACTAGTACAGATCTTCTAACTGATGAACAAAAGGTTTGTTGATACAAGGGGAAAAGATGCACATAAATATAGCTACTCTCGTACAAAAGTAGTAATGCTTCTAGGAATTGCTTTTCTGGGGATTATATCAAAATTGCATTTGTTAAGAAAATGAGGACAAGATTTTGCAAAAAATGGTGAGATTTTTATGGCCTCATCTTGACGAGTTTTGACAATTTTTGTGATGCTTTATTCAAATTTACACAACATTGGAAGATTTGTAGCTTTTGAAAAGCCTATTTTCAGGGGGAGGGGAAAAAAATCTAATGAGACTTTTGAAAAGTAAGTTATTAGTCAAAAGCATTCTAATAAAAAAACAAACCCATAAAAATCACCAATTAAGGTTTTGCAGAAAAAGGAAAACCAAGTGTTGGTGATGGATTTATTTATGGAAGTGTTTATTTGTTTTAAATAAATTCCATTTAAAAAAAATAAATAAGAAAAATAATTTCCAATGAAGGGCTTATAAATATCTAAAGCAGGAGAAAATTTAAATAACAAACTATAAGGAGAAAGAAGTTTGAACCAATTACGTGTGCCACCTTGTATGATCTGATGAATTACCATTGCATCTTCTGTATCAATGTTATGTGTGAGAAGTATCTTTAAGCCAAACCCCCAGATGTCAACATCTTGGAGTCTGGTTTAAATCCTAAACCAGGGCTAGTGGTATATGCCAAGCTCTAGAGCCACATTGAAACTAGGGGCTCCGAGAGCCCCACAGATGAAGCCTCTATCAGGTTTCACTGAAGACAGATATTGCTACCTAAATAACCCTGAGCAGTGCTCTTAGCCTCTGGTTTAGGACAGATGCGGGCAGATGGGCTGGAATGTATTTGAGCTGCAGGCAATGAGTAGCCCCTTTGATTGCTCAAAATATTGTGCAAATGTTACCAAAAATCACCAATTGCTCTATTGCCATAATCCAAAGTGTAGCTGTCGAATGAAATGGGTCCTGCAGACATTGTTGGAATATATGCCAGTCAGGGTGTTAATTTGCTCCCTTCAGTATACATGGCATGTCTTCAAGGGGTTGAAAAGTGGCAAATCTTGCTTTTTTTTGTACTTACTTCTTCAAGCAGAAATGATAAATCTCTGTGGTTGGAAAACTCTCTGTGATTCTGTATGCTAAGTACTTTAGAGTTGTTTATTAATAATTAAGTATATATCACTATGTGTATTCTTAATTATCATATGACTTTGATGAAAACTGAAAAAGCTGCATCTACTGCTTTGCTTGGTAAGAAGAATGCAGGGCTTGTGACACTCATTGCAAGTGAGCTTGTAAATGATTGAGATTTGCCCTTCAGTGATCTCTTAAACTGTAGCTAAAGGTTCTTTTTAAGTGGGCCTGGGCATGGTTTGCTCCTGATAGGAGTACTGCATTTTTGTAGGAATTACTTGGTACAAACCCATGCACTGCTATAGAGGAGGACTCTGTAAAGGTCTGTGTTGTTCTCTGTGTAGATTATACTTAGAACATTTTTTCAGCTTTACGTGTTTTCCATTTAAAGTTGGAATTTGATAAAGTTTGATAACAATGAAATACAGATAATTCTGTGTGGAATTTCCTGTCCCCATGCATGACATCTGTGATGCATTTCTGCAGCGCTGCTGTAGCCACCAGAAAGAATTGGACCTCCTGGAGATGCAGGGCAGTGCCTGCCTTTCTTAGAAGTGTGGACTAAGAAACCCCATTGCTCCAACAGCATCTCAGGTTGTGGTATTGCATGTAACAAAGCGTTGCTGCCTAAAACCACTAATGTCTTTTGAAATGGAGTTTATGAAAATGAAGCAAAAATATATGGTGACTTCATCTCTAGACGAGTCACAGAGATAATAATATTTATACTTTTAAAATTGTGATACCTAGAGCTTGTCATTTTCTAATATGTGAATGAAAGGAGCATGGATTATTAAAAACTTACACAAGAGTGTTTGAGACTTGTTTGTTCCATTTAGGTTTTGCAACTCATCATGAGCACAGGTTGCATCAGCAAGGAGAAGAATATATCTTAAGTCCTTCTGTTTTTCCCTTGGGTATATTTGCTAAAGGCCTCACATGAAGTCAAAAGTGCTGCAAAGCTGCTGGGAGCATATTTTTGAATTTTTCAAAATATTTGAGTGATGAGACCGTGACCCTATTAAAAACTCACTATGTCTGTAGTGGACCCAGGAACAGGAAGCACATTGCTTCACAGTGCTCTGATGCTGAACATGAACTTAAGGGCCTGTGAAAACTGTCAAATGAAACAGCTTCAGAAAAGAACCAAAAACCTCTCAAGCAGAGGAGCTCAAAAATCATGCTGTTTCAAAAGGAAAGTAGTCCCTGTACAGCAAGAACAGGTGGGTTACCTTGAGTAGGATGTACCAGGCAATGACTTTGTGGCAGAATAATGTGGGTATTTCACAATATACTAAAACTGGTGGGAACTACAGGACTGACTGCTCAAAAAGTCAGAATGACACCGCTTAAATCAAAATGATCCGCAGTAAAAAGTAAGGGAAGGTGGTGGAATTATCAATGCATTTTATAGTGACTTAATAAAATACACAGGGTTAGTGTGAGCACTAAAAATGTAAGCAGTAGTTTAATAACATTGAAGGACAAATCTTTAAGGTGGTTCTGTGGGAATGGAGCTCAGTAAGAATTACTGCCTGATGGAGAGGAAAGCAGCTTCTGACAGAGCAATAAATAGAGATTATTCGTCACTTTCCATGCACCCAAGGTATACCTGCTGATAAGCATTATGCTGAAGCAGTGATGAGCAATAGTATGCTAACGTGAGGAGAAATTAATTCTAAACCAGAGCGACCAAAAATTATGATTTTGACTGCCAATATATCTGGCTTTATACAACTTCTGTTGACAGTCTTGTTGCTCTGCTTCCTCTGTACAGCTCACTAGGGAGCTCAGTAGTGGATGATTTTGACCACATTTTTCACTGATAATAGATTCACTAAAACTGCCACTTTAAATATGGCAGGGCCAAGGAAATGTTTGCTTTATCCAT
This sequence comes from Cygnus olor, assembly GCF_009769625.2. Lineage (NCBI taxonomy): Eukaryota > Metazoa > Chordata > Aves > Anseriformes > Anatidae > Cygnus > Cygnus olor. The sequence continues at coordinate 12,119,452 of NC_049179.1, forward strand.
ATACATAATCGTATAGTAATGTCTAAAACCCAAAATGGCACTCCTAACTATTTGCAGTGTATCTTTTAGTGTTAGCAGCTCTTCCATTTAGACAAATTCAAGAATGCTTTACCCAAATGCATAAACTTTGAGCTTAAAGCTGTAAATCACTATAAAAGTGCCCGCATCTTGTCTCCATTATTTCTCCTGTGGTTGGTCTCATCAAGTATTGGTATTTAGGAATATTTGTCAGTTAATTTCTAAGACTCAAATTTACTGTTTGTGATGTTGCATATATAATGAGATTGCTTTGAATTGGATGAAAGTGATGTAAGTATATTCTGAGTTTACAAAAGCAGGATTAGGTCAGCCCCAAAATGGAGAAAAAATCCCTGCCCTTTTCCTAGCCCTTACTTGGACAGGGTTCTCTGGCACCAGTTTTGATTAAATGTTATATTTTGGCCTCATGTGGGCATTGAAAATATACTTAAGGCATGAACTTAGGAAGAGATGGCACGTGCTCTGTGTCAAAATGAGGCCCAATGTATGGAGCCTTGCAAAAAAGCAAATATTTTGTTTTAAATGGGTTTTCAATAAAGCCGTCTAATATGCAGAAATCTTTGGTCATGAAAAATGTGGGAGGGCAACTGGATATTCATGAATTATGCAGTGTAGTTAAGTGTTTTCCAGAATAAAAAGTGATTTAAATGTTTTAAGGATGTTAATTGCCCATTCTGCACATGCAAGCCCTGATTTATGTGTTGACTGATTTCTCTTATTTGAAGAACTAGGATTTATTTTTTTTGTTTGAAATGATGTAAAAGACGTAACACTAGCAAATGTTACTCTAAGAGAAAAATGTTGCAATAGGCTATTTCTCAACAGCTCTCATGAAGTCACTTGGTACTGGACCCAATGGCAGGGCGATACAGCAGGCTTTGCTTCCATGAAGCCATCAAGTATTTGCTCGGCTTTACGTGCATGGCCAGCTCTGGGACTGTTCCTGTTCTCAAAGCTGGCTAAACCCCTCCTGAGCTGAGGCCTGCACTATAATCAGTGAGGTATTTAATGCGAGCTTTCCTGAGAGCCAGTGGGAGCCATTTTACATGAATAAGCTAGGGTAGTTTAGCCTGAGAAAAGAATGAAGGATCCATTTTCTGGGGTTAATTCCAGGGCATTGTGCTGGAACGGGTCAGACGATGTGATGGGAACACCAAGTGCAAGAGACCCCTTTAATAAGGGGCTATGACTCAGAGCAGTGCACTCTTCCAGGATTATGACTGACAGTGTGCCAGCATTTCTAGAATGAGGCAAAGCATAGATTTTCACTAGATGGAGTGGAAATTGCTACATGTCACGTGATGAGGACAAAAATAAAGAAGGTATTGCACTGACAAGGTAATGTCAAGCTTATTTAGTTTAGGACAGAGAGACGTTATGAAGGAAGTCAGACCGCTAAAGTGCATAGATCGTGTTTTGTTCACTTGTATTTTTGCATTGTGTGTGCAAGCCCTGCGTTTAAGGCATGAGCTGAAGCGACTGGATTCCATCAGGCTGAGGACACAGCTGCGTGGCAACTTGCAGCAGCCTAAATCTAGGCCATTGTGGCCTCGCTCTACCCCCAGGGTGAGCTCCTGCCCACTTCCTCACATCAGCTCGGGGTGCTCCTGTGATCACATGCTGAGCTGATGGAGGATAGATGCAGCCTGGCCATCTGAAAGGGAACCCAGCTGAAACGTGTGGTTAGCTTTCAGATGGATTAGCTCACAGAAGTGGCACGACAGCCAGTGCCAGTGCAAGAGAAGTCTCGCCAGGGAGGAGAAGGATTTAGAAAAGGCTAAGCAGCTGTGGAAAATACCTTAATGAACATTTTGTCTAAATTCAGAGTAGAATAAACCGTGCTTTGTAAGAGACCTGTATCTCATGGAAGTTCTGGATGATGAGCCAACAAGAGATCTCTGCTACCAGTTCCCCCTGGCTTTGGAGGTCACCATCATGACTTTGGTAATAATGGTAGCACCGCCAGCCATTTAATTTACAAAGCCTTTGAGTGGTAGGGCTTATGCAATGAAATCCCAGAGTCTTCACTGTGACTTCAGTGAAAAACTGAGAATGCTGTTGTGTGAGGGAGAAAAACAAATATGCTTTCAGAGGAGGGGAGGAGGAGCTTGTTTCAGCTGTGAGGAGCACCAGGGGGAGGAAGTTCTGCTCAATTAGAGTGGGGACCAGCGTGACGAATGAAGTAGAATGGACACAGAAGTTAGGGTGAGGTTGTAAAAGGACTTTAAAGTAGCAAGAGGCAATCTGAGCAGTAAAAGATAAATGTGGTATAACTTTTCACGTTCTTTCAATACTCTGGATAAAACTATGTCATAAGGGGCTACTTGGACAATTACTTGTTCGCATCTGTAAAAGCAATCTTTAAATTTAGTCATGAGAGTCTTCTAATGTAGAAGCATCTTAGATGAAGCAGGAGTTGGAGTAACTATGACAATAACGTGAAGGGTCCTTATATTACTTGGAAAGGAAGCATGTAAAGGAGTAATTTAAATCTCCGATTTTCAGGGTTTTGTTTTATAGCATAATCACCTTTTCTCATCTTCTCAGTGGGCATGTATGAGTAAGCCAAAAGGAAGCCACACCTTACTTATAAGCACAGAGAATATCTGTAGAAAGAGGGATTGTTTTAAAGCCAAATCAGGATTGTACCGTTGCCAAGTGAATTTTTGCACCGGCAGCTTTAGAGGGAGGAAGAAGTGCTAATGTGATAACACCCTGTGGAACTTGCTCTGCATCTAACTTGTCATTCATAGCTCTAGCAACTATGTGTGGAGAGGAAAAAGGACAAAATATTGCCTGCTTGTTCTACATGAAACAAGACACCTAACGAGAAGCAGGAAGTGGTGCTGTTAAGTCCCCACCAGTGAGGTTTGCTGCTTGTCCTTTGTCACCCTGCAGGAGGACTGCCTCTGTGTGATGCACCACCACCACTTGTCTGCCGGTGTATTTTGGCTGGATAAGAGAGGGCCAAACAGGTCATAGTTTGAAATTAAAATCCCCAAAATTTACCTTCCAAAGAAACTCAGAGTTTTTTTTTTTTTTTTTTAAACAGAAGTTTGGAACTGAGCGAGGAATCAGTAAAATTGAAAAAGGGAGGAAGGGTATTAACTTATTAACTTAAGAGTTTTGGATGGCCCTTTGATGTCTTTCCACTTGCATCTTTAGGATATGCTCAGTTCCACAAGCAGCAAGATTTTAAACCGATTAAGGAACAATATTTTAGATATGCAGAATGAAATTCTGGAGTAAAACATTGTTTCTGTCTGTGTGAAGCACTATGATTTCATGTATGTCATTGTTCTTGGCTACATGACAGCTCAGATCAATGAACTTGATTTTTTTGTCAGAGACTTCAGCATAATCAGGTTTTCTCATTAAAAGCACTTGCATCTTCTCTTTTGAAATGTTGACAGTCTTGAGTCTCACACTTTATTATCGCTGTATGGTCCTAATAAGGCATTAAGATGGAATAATGTGTCTTCATCTAAAAATGTAGATAGGTCAGTTTGTTTTAGTATATTTGAATTCTTACAAAGATGTTTTCCTTTTGAGATGTGTATTTTCAATTACTTTCAATATACTAATTTATAAATGCATGTGTTGGCAACAGCGTTGAGTTCTTTGGGAGACACAGTGGAGATTTGTCAGGGAATTGTTCGAGGTTTTGGAATACAAAGTAGTTTTTGTTGTACAATGCATGTGCTGAAGAATAGCTTTAGCAGACAAGTTTGACTAAAACACCCAGTAATGCCACGCTGTGTCAGTGCCTGGTGCAAAATGACTCTCTCTCTATAGAAATGTAAAATCGCATTATACAGTCCAGAGTCTTGCACTTTATTCATATGTGGACAAGAAATTCCTTTGTCCACAATACTATGCTTTTCTTCAATATCTGTATGCATTTAATTTAAGCTCATAGACACCGTGCTGAGTACTGGTGTACACCCCATCTCGTGCAAATGATCTGTTTGATTATCATTTTTCTCTGGTTTCTGTAGATTCAATATTTTACTGTCCTTTTTTTTTTTTTTTTTTTTTTTTTTTGGTGATTGCAGGTGAGCCATGGTTGTCAAACTGGGATGGCTGTTGTGTAACATGTAGAAATACTGGCCTCAGAGCTGCATTAATTTGGGCTTGTCTCATTCTATTACTTGTGTTCTGTCTGAACAGTTGTAATGAATGGGAAAGGTTCTTTGGTGCTGCTTTGAAGGGCCATAGCAAGAAGCCATCAAAGGGCTGTACGCAACCCTTCTGTGCAGAGCTCTGGAACAAGCATGGAGAAAGCACGTGTGATGGTTACTGGAGCTCCATGGTTTGTACAGTGGCACGGAGATGAAGGCTTTACTTAGGAACAGGATTTTGCTCTCTGGAAGGGGGTTGTATTTTGGTACGTGTAAATTGGACTTATTGGAGGAAAGAATGGGAGATGTAGAAATCTGAACAACCAGGGGATGGACTCAGCCTATGAAATGTACTTCTTGGTGGTTTTGCTGCCTCCGATGTTCAGTAGCTCCTGAGGGCATCAAGAATAAAAGCACTGTGGTTTAGAAATTCTTATGTGAAGTGTGTGTTGCTTGCTTTTTCATTCCACTGATGTGGTCAAACAGTGAAAGTTACAGTGCTCGTGGGAGGTGCTGAGCAGGCCTGGTGAGGTACCTGGGAAGGATGTCAAGTCTAATACAGATTTCAGGTTAAAAGCATCTGAGCTGAGGGTTCACCACATCCAAAGGAAAGACTTCAGATCATACCATGTGCCACAACTGTAGAGCTAGAAACACTGCTATGCCCAGATTCAGCTGGTTTAAAAGGTGATGGGACCCAAAGGTAAAAATCCATCTTCAGGGTAACGGCAGAACTACAGCAGATTGGCTGGGCAAGTTAACAACGAGTTCCATTAACCTTTGGGTGGTCCAGCTCATTTGTGGGGGACTAGAGAGGGTGGAAAAAACCCTGTGTTTGAATTGTTCTTTATTCAACTCCTTTGAGCAGAGTGCTTTGGGAAGCAAATGCCAGGCCTCGCTGCAGTTGAGATGTTGTGCTAGCTCTGTTGCTGTAATCAAGCTTCTGCTCGGTGACAGCTGCTCTTTTTTTTTTTCCCTTTAAATGTACAACACATTTCTTTTCATGTTATTCAGTAGCTAGTGCTTAAGCTCTGTGCTAATGCTTAAAAAGAATAAAGAATGCATGTAATTAGGAAGCTGAGAAAGCTGCTATATGTTATGGGAAAGAAAGAAAAGACGGCGCTTTTACAGCTACAGTTGGTCTTGCCAAGATTATCTGCGTATGGTTACTGATTGCTTAATATTTTCTGTCAAAGAAGCTTATTAAATGAAATTATATTAAACAAGTACTGTATGCGTTGTGAGAGAAAGAACTTGGCCTTTTAGGTTTTGAAGTGATGGAATACATTCCTTTAAACATTTTCTGCTAGAATAATATTAAATATTATGTATGCTTCTATCTCATGTATTTGTCCAGTAACCTTAACTCATAGAGCTCCAGGGCCCGACCCGAAGCTTAAATCCCAAAGGGTTTTGCTGACAGACCTGAAGACAGGAGCAGACTCACGTCCCCCTTCAAAACAGAAGGGTTGAATTCACACTGATGGCGTTTTGTCTAAGTGACAGCCCTCTGACTGGAGCCCTGTGCCACTGCAGGTGATTTAGAGCTCGGGCTGTGCTGCGTTTTTGGAACCTGGCGTTACAGTGCTTTACAGACTGCTTGGCAAGAGCTGCTCGCAGTTAATATAACTGGTGACACTTATCTGCTGTGTTCTTAAGTTCAAGTGTCCGTGTGTCTGTGGGAAAGTGCTTTTGCAATTTAAAGGCAGAAGGCCAAAGTTAATTAAACAGTCATAAACAGTGCATGTTGTTGGGATAGAAACCCAAGCTCATAGGAAGTAGCTTTTCAAGCAAAGGCTTATTGCAACTCCCCTTGAAAGCAAAGGTAGTTATATCTCTTTCTGGCTGTTTCCCCCTCTCTCCTTCCGTTATTATCTGTTTCTCAAAATAACAGCAAGAACATGATCTTCTCTGGGATGTTCGTTACAGTATTTGTGTCCCAGGACTCCTCATTCTTTCAGCCTTGAGTTAGAGATGATATAAATTAATAGCATAAACCAGTCTCTCACTTTGATAAAAGAACATGAGAGTGAACCAATAAATGGCTCCTGAGCAGAGCACTGAAAAGAACAAAAGTGTATGCAGCTCCTTTTGGGGGGAAGGTGGTGGGAACATTCGGGAGGGAAGGCTGGATGAATGATCATTGTTGTACGCACAACATAACCGCTCATTCTAAAATGTTTTATTTCCTGCCTCAGCAGAAATTCTCAGAACAATTTATCAAGCCACTGCTCATAGCTGTAGGAATACTTTGTCTTGACACTTGTGCAACAAACAGGAACAACTAGGCAGTTCTTTGGTCCTCTGAGTTGGGCTTAATCAGAACTAACATGATTAGACCTTTTTTCTGGCAAGTTTTCTCTTTAAGTGACTTAATTACGAACTGTTTCGTAGGATCAATATATACTGATGACAAGGCCAGAAGGGACGCTAGTGCATCTGGAACAATTCCTGGAGGTCTCATTCATAAGATGTCTGTGTTAGATGCACAGCAGGCTCTCACTGTATGACCGTAAATCTTACGTTAGGAAACTAGTGATTTAGGTAAATACATGGTTTACAGACTGTCAAATGAGTATCTAGTGCTAACCTGCCTAATAGACATAGATATACAGCTACACTGCCAAAAATGTGTGTCCTTACATCAGATTTCCAAGGCTTTATGAGTCTGTATCGAATATTAAGGTGGGAGAGAACTTAGACATAAAAACCGAGTTAGTTTATCTCCTCTGCTGTTTAAACCTGAGTGGACTAACTTGAACAGGCTTAACTGGCATTAAGAATAGCCTTGCTTGCCATGAGGTATGCTCTAAATAAGTTTAGTTTGTGTCAGTATACATAGATTTTTTTTAAACAGCTTTTTTATATTTATGTAGTACAGGTTCCCTGAATTCCTTTGCTGACTTATGTAAATTCATTGTCGTTAAAAACAAAACCTGTCTGTTTATATTCAGGAAAGCAATGGAAAATTTGCTTCATCGTAATGGGAAAATGCTTGCACTACTTGAAGGTACTATCAAGTGCAGAGGGTAAACACACTGAGGAAGAAAAGACTCCTTTTCTTGTCTACTCCTTACGGACTTTTAAATCTCTTTAATGATAGGAAAAATAAAGCCATATAAAATCATTTAAATAATGAATTTTCCTTTAGTTGTTCCTGTTCTTCTAAACAGAATCAATGCCTTCCCCTGCAGGATTAGTTGGGATAGTAGCTAAATTACCATTTTCACCAGCTAGTCAACTAAGGGAATGTAGTAATATTCTGTCCAAGACCTATTTTTCATTCCCATGCGTATGCATGTGAAAATACAAACCAGTATGCATATGGCCTGTAATAATAGGCTTTGAAGATTTCAGCTCATCTCCAGTTACAGCAAGTATGTCAAGGAAATTGTACCAGGAACAATATTTTATATGGCACGGACGTTGCTGTAGAATGTGCGGTGTTTCAAAAGGGCCAAAGGCATTTCTCTGACAGGCCTTGAACATATCTCTAAAGAAGGAATGAACATCAGGCAGTCTGCTGTCCCAAACAAGACACAATTGGAAAATATTAGAAACTGTATAATAACATCAGTGCAACGAGAAGCAAAGTGCTTACCTTCCTGCATTTCTGTGTCACTGTCATTAGTGTTACTGACTGTGACCCGTGTGCAGTCATAGGGAATGGTGTTGCTGTATTTGCAGTAGCAATACACTGTGTAGGATGAAGACACAGAAAAATTAACTTTAAAAGAAATTTAGGAACGGTAGTTGACCAACTTTGCTTATGGTAGCTGGGCAATGCTTGATTTGGTTTCAGTTCATTGTGAATATATGTGCATCCCAAAATGACACGGAACCAATTAGAAAAAAGAAAAAACAAATCTTGCTGTAGTGTCTCTAGCCTCTAGTTGTTTTTGGAAGGTTAATGAGAAATAAAAACCACACAAAAAACATAAGCAAGGGCCGTAAGTAGGCTTTCCCCACTTGTCTACAAGGGGGGAAACCGGCGTTGTTTATTTTAAGCTTGGTTTGTGTCTTGGTCTGAAGCTGGAGTGAAGTGCTTTACTTCACAGCCAGACTCGTGCGCTGGAGAACTGCTTTTCCCTGGCAGCTGGACCCTCAGGCCGTGCAGCAGGGCACGCTGCTGAGTGCCGTGACGGGAGGTTTGGCCGTAGCATTGCTCAAGTATCAGCTGTGCTGGTCGTTTTATTTTTGTACCATATAGGATGGAGACAATAAATAGATGGTAATAGCACCACGAGCCTTGCTGTGACCAGGCAGCCTTTGTATTTCACACCATTGCTTCTTCATTCTGTCCCTGTCCTACTGACTTCACTGTAAGAAAAAATCTTTTCTTCTTGTGAGCTGTCTGTGGCTCAGCAGCGTCGGTGTGTTGTGCATGAGGGGCGCGTTAGCATCAGTGGAAAAGGAACTTTCTGGCTGGATGTAAACGTAAACCCACAACAGCCTGGAATCTGTTTCATGAAACCACCTATTTTAGTAGCTATTCATGGCAGAAAATTAATAGGAAAGATTGATGGAAGAAAATAGAAGAAATCACCCCTCTTTTCTCTCCTTGTGAGGAATTCTGAGGTATTTGCTGGCAGCTGGAGGCTGCCAGCTCAGATGCTGCTGCCTTTTTTTTTTTCTTTCCACTGTGTGTGTGTGTGATTTCTTCAGGTTTTGAGCAGAGCCTTACATACACCATCGATGGAGAGAAATGTGTGCCATAAGAAAATAAAGGAAACTCAAAGGAACATATGGCAAAGAGAGATAAGTCATAAAGAGAGGTGAGGCAACTAAGAGGACAGACTAAACGGAAAAACAGTAGTAGGGAGAAGAGACTAAATCAGAAGGCAAGCTGATGAACTTAAGGGGCAGGCAGTTTTATTATTAGCCCTGAAATGTACAAAGAATTTACCAAAAATATGGGAAGGGGACTTGAATTCTCCTCACTTAGAAGGTGATGGGGAGAAGGAAAGACATGCAGAGCTACCAGTGATTACAGCATGAGGAGAAAACATTTCTCAGGATGCTTGTCTTGCTTAATATTTCTGAGAGAGAGAAAATCTACAAGGCTTAAAAGAAATACTCGAGAGATGGGGGAAAGTGACAGCTCTGCAATTATGTACTGTAATGTGAGGAAAGCATGCAAATAGGGCTGCCAGGAAAACCTGACGCAGGACTTTAGTACCTTAATAGGGCTGACTGCCCCTGGCACAGACCTGCTTGTAATACAATAGTTGTCAGTGGTAAAGTGATTTTCTTGCTCTCCCCTTCCCTGCTTCTAGTTTCAGTTTTTGAGCAGAGCCAAACTTTTCTCTTATTTTTTCACAGTTCCATGAAGATGATGATATTCTTAACAAAGACCAGACCTTGGTCCCAGAGTTTGAACTTGTGGCATTGGTTTAACCTTGATGGTACGGAGAAGCATCAGTTTTGCTCCATTTTTCCCCAGAAGGCAAGCAGTGTTTATACTTTGGTCTGCACTGAGAGCTTCAGCAAGCTTTTAATTGTCTCTAGGACTCTGTGGGATCCCAGCTGGTGGAGGATGCCTAGGGAATATACTGAATTGCTGCATCCCTTCTGCCAGGGACATGTTTCGTTCCTGAGCTTCTTTTCCAGTATCGGAACTGTGCTGGGTGTCAGAGAAGGATTGGTACAGCTATCAGCCTCCTCTTGCCAAAGGTTGGGATCCTCAGGCTGAAAGGAGAATTTGCAGCAAACCTGACTTAAATCAAAATTCTTACAGGTTCACAAATGAAATGTAAAGTGCTAATATTTTAAATAGGCTTTCAAATGAATTGACTTTGAAGCACTAAATGTTAAACCCCTTCAAAGGTAGTAATTTCTGACAGAGCTTCCTGTAAAGCTTTATTTTTGCTAACTCTGGCAGTAGTGATGCAGGTAAGAGAAGTGCCAGCTTGAGCTAATTTTCCTAGCACAGATGACTGGGATTTGAGAGGTAAAAAAAGGAGGAGGGACGGGAGACTCCCAGAAGAAATTACTGAATCCATTGCAGAAGAAAATGCTATAGAAAATGGAATGTCTCTTGTAATTTAATATTCTTACATGTGCCTCTTGTGTCGGTAGGATTGCCATTGCTTTATAAAGCACAGAGTGCTTCTTTGCAAAAGCATGTCTGTTCATTTGAGCTGGCAGAGCGCTTATGAGCCAGGAGCCATTGATCGGAGCGCTTTTGTGCAAGTCGTCTTTCTTCCGAGTATTCAGCTTTCCGTAATTTTTAAACACACAGCTTACTTTCATGGAAACGTATTTGCTGACTGTCAGAATTCTTAAAGCCATTTGAAATGTTTTAGGCCACAGTGCTGTGGTTCTTTTTGTGTATGTGATAGTTTGTGAGTGTCATGTCCAGGTGGGCACAGGTAACGCTGCAGCCAAGCATTAGTTTAAGCGTTGGTAATTTCCGAAGTGTTTCCTATGTGATAATTGTAGACAATACACAGAAGTCCTTACCTGTCTGTACATCCTTAGACACAGCATTCAATTGTATTTGTCCTTTATTACTGCTGACTCTTCTACATTGTGGTTGCAGAGATATTTTATTTTTATTTTTTAAAAAATATTTGTCACCTGTGCAACCATGATTTATGAACATAAAGGGAGGTCTTCGCTGTGCTGTACAAGGAGAAACACAAGGACAAAATATTGCTTGAAAAGTAGGCATTAAGTAATAATAATAATATAGTAGTAGTTACTTTAGCCACTGTCAGCTGTTTATGGCTTGAATCTGAAATTAAACAAAGCTCATATTTTGGCAGTGTTTTGAGTCATGTGTGCTTCTCTGATGAGTCTCATGAGACGGACTTCTAAGTATTCACATGCCGAGAGATTTAGATAAGCACTTGCCGGGGTTTTCAAAAGTATCCAGGTCCCTAATATTTCTTGGGTTTTGTGTGTGTGTGAAAGCTTCTGATCAATTCTATTCTTTTGAAGCAAAAGCACATTTAATTTGATAGAAAGCAGCATTCCATCCCAGTCTGATGAGCTACTGAGCTAGTTCACGAATACTCTTCTGGTTGTGTCTTTTTCCTATCTTTTTTGTTCTGTTCTTGTTTTCCTTCACTTGTTTGTGTTTGTGAGGAAAAGGGGAAACTTGTTAATCCTTGTACCTTCTGACTTGCACTGAAAAGGGTATTCTTTGACACCTATCAGCAGGTTTAATTGCATGATGTTGTTAGGTGTCATATTTATTGTTAAGACATCAATTTTGCAAAATCCAGCTTAGCGTGGTTTTGTTGCTGAGCTCTGGCAGATTTATATATTTAAAAAAAAAAAAAAAAAAGCTAAAACTCACGGAGACAAAATAAGTGTAGAAGTGACTGAACTAGGGAATATTTTGTAAAATATTTCCCTCGTAGTTTTGCTAATAGTCCATTAATCTCCCTGTCAGCACAGGAGAGCAGCTCCACTATTAACTTGCATAATCAGTATTTAACATTTTGGTTACTGATGTATTATTTTCAGATGTTGCCCCAGTGTAACTATATGTAATGGTTTACAATCCTCATGGAGGCTTTGAACTTTGGAAGTTCCTTGCTTTGCATACGATTTCAAGGAGCTTTTATGTAATATTTTTTAAGTTTTGCTTTGGAATGAAGGTGTTCAGTTGGACAGCACAGAGTTTATTCAATTCCTAATTTGGGTCATAAATGTTTCACACAGTCTTGAGCAAAATGTGTTCAACTTTGTTCAACTTTCTGCTACTCAACTGCTTGCATATTTAGGCCAAAAAACTTTTTTTTTTTTTTTTTTAAGGAATTTTCCTCTTTTGTAATATTAACATTATTTAGGGACTAGAACATGGTTGCATAGGTCAGCAGGAAGCTGACATTATTTTTCAGATTTTAGGAGGATTAACACTCAAAATTTGAGATCCAAAGCAGGAAATGTGGTCAGTTTGAACATAGAAAACAGATGAAAACACTCCTCATTTCACTTGTCTAACACAGTCTACAATAGTGGTAGGACCTTCCTTGCACAAATTGTGTACTCAGATGGTTTAATTTTGTTCACCAACGAAGGCTGAAATTGCATTCTTTTAATAAAGTTTAGTGACAGTGCAGTAATTGACAAGTCACAATTTGTATCCTGTAAATGTAACTTTTAATTTCTTTGCCTATTTGGAGCTATGTACAGCATATTTTATGTCAGACAGCTTTCTTCAGGGCAATGGAGATCTTGGACTGGCATCCTAACTGCAGAATTACCACTTACTGTGTGGCCAAAGCATCAGTTTACCTCAAATTCAATCAAGTACTTAAGCTTCCACTTTTACCCCTAAATTCCTGGCATCGTAGGAGCTTGAATGTGTGATTGAACCAGTACCAGTTTGCTTCTCATTTTTTCTGTAGCATCAAAACCTGTAGCAGTGGCAAACAAGTAGTTCCTGCTAGGAGCTGGAAGTCTGCAATCCAGAACGATGAGCAAGCGCTATCATCTGTACAAGGCTCTTTTAACGAGAACCTGAAGACTTCTGAAATGCCACAGCAAGAGTCAGACTGTCAGCTACATAGCGAGGATAAAACATTCAGAAATATGTTAAGAGCTCAAATGAGAGGCATTTAAAAGAGCATGCTTTCTTAGAGGGAGAGGCAGCACCCTTCTCAATGTACAGACTTGCTTGTGGAAGTCTAGACTACACAGTCTGTATTTACCCATACTTTGGCAGGATTTTGTTAATAAGGTTAATTTAAATGGCTGCCTGATTGTGTACTCATTGCATCAGCTGGGTACGGGATTTTAAGTGTTGACCAAATAACAGCAAGTGTTCAGCATTCCTGACCCTGCTTAAAGCTCTCCTTCTGGCATGGACTTTTTCTGTCTAGCTTTCTGTGCAACAACTCTAAGGAGCATTAGAGCTATAGCGTAATGTCTGCTGTTCCCTGAATTCTGGCAAACAACAAAGAAACAAACAAAAAAACCCTTACATACCCTTACATATAAGAAACATATTAGGAAGATGAATCACATGGGGAAGTTCTAAGTATAGCCGTAGTATAGTGTGTGTATATATATGTGTGTATATATATATATATATATACACACTATATATATACTATAGTATAGTATATAATACTTCATTGGAGGTTACTGGTGGCTTTCATAAAGTGCAGGACCACAACTGACACACTGTCCTGTTATTGCAGCTGACTTAATTGTTTAATTCCAGCCACTTCATCTCACCTCAGCTTTGCCAGAGCAGCGTGCCCTTCTCTTTTGAAAAATTTCTGTTGTGATGATACTCCCAGCTGGCAGAATCTTTTGTTTTGACTATGCAAAATCTTAGGGCTTGTTCAGCTAATTGCACTCTTCACATTCTTTTTTCATCTTTTTTTTTCATCGTGTATGTCCTTCCTGAAGAAAGGCAGCACTCATCAACCAGTAACCTCATTCACACCTTCTTCAGTGTGGTTGCCAAAGCAAAAGTCTTATTTTGATTAAATACATTTGGACATGTACCTAGGTGTCTTCAGCAAGCTTTACTCACGTGAATTGATTTAAATTAGGAGAGATCCCACTAAGTGGGGTAGAAGAACTGTATGTAGAAGAATTGAAATCAGTGGGAATTCTTACTTGCGTGGTTACGAGTCCCTAGCACCGTTAGTTTTATAGCAGAACCTCGCACTGAGCAGCTGGTGAGTTGCTGGAAGAGATAGATATCTTAGATTATCTCTGTGAGGTGCACGTAGCTTCATGTCATTGCTCAAATGTTTCTGCAGGAACCAGTGCTTGCAAAGGCTTTCTTGACCCCAGAATCCATGGCTCGCACAATTTGAGCTTCCTTTGTAAGTAAAACTGTGCTGCCACTTCTGCACCTCTGCCAGAGCTGTGCTGTTGCAGCTCAGGTGCGGTGGCTCGCCACTGATTCACCTGGGTGGCTGCAGGCCTCTCTCTGTGATGGGAGCGGGTCGTTTTGTCTTTATGGAGCTTACGGGGTTTTGATGGGCTGGGTCCATTCCTGTTGATACTGGCAGCTGTAGGGCTGGCTGCAGCGGTCTCAGCTTATCCCCCGGCTGGGCTTTCTCGACGCTTTGGGTCATGCTCTGCTGTGAAAGATTGGCTCCCTCTTAGAGTGTAGGCTTAATAGTAATTGTCTGTACAGGCAGCCTCTAAACAGGAAAATGCTTGCAGCTGACTTCATGTTGCACCAGAGCATCACCATGAAGGAAGGCTGCACATGGGGACACCCTCAGGTCCCTGCTTCCCCAGCGAGTCATATTGCAAACATATTTCTCCTCTGGTCCTCTTTATTCATCTCATTCTTTTATACCTCAGTTCATCTGCCTTTGTAAAAATAATCTATTGTGACCTTCCTGGACCCGTTTGTGTGAGAAGTTACAAATAATGAAATCAGGGGTTCATAAATATTAGTGGCGATAAGAATGTTCCTCATGTATACAAAAAACATTGCCAGTACTTTTGTTCATTTATTTAACTTTGTGTGTGTGATTCAGAGATCTCTACGAGATGGTATGTTTTGCTTGGGAAACAGGCCCTTGAGATTTTTGGTGTCCTTATAGAGGGCCTGGGTGGTGGGGTTTTGTTTTGTTTATTTGCTTTGGGTTTGAAGTTTTTGTTTGTTTGTTTTTAGTACAGAATGGAATTTCCTACAAAAGACTGTGCTTTGAAAATGAAATGGAGCTCAGGCCTTACGTTTCATTTTTATAAGTTGTATTAAGTTTTTTAAAATTAGGGAATATTTAAGAAACATTTTAAAGAAATGCATCTTATCGGGCCTCAAATGTAGCACAATGCTGTCTATATTTTAAATCCCTCATATTTAAAACAAACAAACAAAAACCAACCAAACAGAGCTCTATTGGGTACTGTGATTCTTGTTTGCTGCTGAGATGGGATTTGCTAGTGGATCCATCACAAATCCCTAAGGGAAGCTTGGATGTAAGACATGCCCTTCCTTTATTCAACACTGTGAGCACAGTCGTGGGCTCTCTTTGAAGTATAGGCACGTACTATAGCTGATGAATTTATATTTCTATTTGAAATATCTGGGAGTAGAGATCTTTGGTGAAATGCTAGAACATGAATTCCTGTGGCTGTGGATGTGATCTTCTGAAGTTCTGGTTCAGCTCTTTGTGAAGGGCAGGGAGCCGCAAGAGAAACATCCAGCTGTATGTAACACTTTTTTTGTCTTCCCCCTGCATTCATATAACAACGTACTCTGCAGTAGGTACCATCATAATGCTCTTTTAATCTTTGTATCCGCAACGTGATTATAATTTTTAATCAGTGTTAATGTCCCATATAAATTCTAAAATAGAATAGGACGTTTTATAATTGCACATAAGCTGTTAGCCTCAATTCCTTAAACATCCATGTGCAAGCATTGATGAATTCAGGGAGATTTTATACCACCCCTGTAGCCCTGAGTACAAGTCAAGTAGCCAACTAACCCCTTTGGCCTGGAAGACAGGCCAGCACCTTGCCTCTCTAATCTGAAAGAGCATTCTGGAAAAGGACAAAAAAATAAGTCTCTCTCCCCTCAGGAGGCTGGACACTGCAAGGAAACACTGCTTCAGCCAGAAGACACCTTGCCAGCCATCTTTTTCTTCCCATTGCTTATGACAGGCATGTAATTAAAAAAATAATAATTCCTCAGAAAGCCATTAGTATTGTCACATTGTATTACGTCTGTGCATAAGGACTTAACACCAAACGATTACGTGGCTGCAGGGCAATAACCAAAAGGTTTAATGCTTTATTAAGAGAAGTGTAGCTATTATGCATTAACCATGCTGGAATGCAGTGTTTTGCGCTGAGCGCGGTACTTGAAGATATGCCTTAATGTATTTGTGCAGCTTGGCCCAGCGATAAGTTTCTGTGGGAACTGGAGCAGGGTAGTTACATTATTTCCTGGCTTCCTACGTATTAACTTTGGGCTGAATCTATTAGTTTTCCCAATTGATTGCTTCTTTCTGTTTTTAGAAGGAATATTTTCATAGCTTTGGGCTTTTTAGTTAAAATATTTTTTTCTCCCCTTAAAATCTAGGTTTTGCCTCCTGGGTTCAATAGCGTGCATATTTGTGACAAATGAAGGAATTTTCCATGCCATTAAAGTTTCAACAGATAATTTCAACAGATACGCATTCAGAACAAAATAAATGCTGTTACGTGGTGAAGGGTCAATAAAAGCTCTCAGTCTTTAACAGCGTAAGATATCTTTCATTCAGTCATTAAATAGCATTTGATGACTTCTTGGCCAGTTATGTACAAGGGAGTTTTGCTGGCTAATTAAGGACTTACTCAGCTACTGTTGAAACACAGAGCTCAAGAACAAAAAACCTGTGATGGTTCAAACATCTGTTGCAAAAGAAAGGCAAAGCAAGTGAAAAAGAAGGTCAGAGCACGTGCGCAGGTATTGGCCGGCAAGAACCGTATTAACTTGTGTTACAAAATACCCAGTGGATATATAAAAAATAGGGTAATTGTTTTGAGATTTTTATCAGCTCTCTGTTGGTCTGGGATATTTTTGGCAGTTTCTGGTGCTCAGTAACCCTCCTTAGTGAAATATGAAAAAGAATTGCAATTCACATTTAGTGGATGTGGTATACAAAGCACTGGAAAAAGACAGCGTTCTTCTGAAGCTTGTTTTCACAACCCATCTGAGAGCAGAGAAGTACACCATTCCTGTGCAATAAGAGGTATAAATCTTAACATACTTCAGATAAAAGTACTGAAAAATTATATGGAGGCTTGAGGCCTTTTTAGTTCAGAGTTTTCTTGAGGCGTAGACTTTAGTTTAAACTGCAGATAGTTTGTGTGCTCTGCTCTTGCTTCGTTACAAGAGAACAAATCAAAAGAAAATTAAATTACCGTAAAGAAATTAAAGTAACAAAGAACAGGTGTGAGAACAAAATCTGGATATTATGTTTATGGAAAAAATGTTTTTTTCAGAGAATTTCTTGGAATATAAATTCCTCGGAAGATAAATATTTGCAGGTTTTTAAGACTGTGTAACAAAATTGCAGTTTGCATGTTGAACAATAGTTGGATATACAGAGCTTAAATAGAAATCACTATAGCTGAAGTGGTTTCTTTCAAAAACTTTTTTTTTTTCCCCAGATATGTCTTCCTAGAAAGTTCCACAGTGATCCCATCCTATTTCAGTTTCCATTATTACAAACAACAGCAGGATCTAGCAAGAAGCTGCAACCGAGAGCATTTGTGTACAAACTGTGGTGTTTCTTTATGCAAAAAGGTTTTCTCTTCTGCTGTACTGAGCGTGCAAGGTCTGTAACGAACTGTGGCACGGCAGTTATTGCACATAACTGCAAAGGAGAGGTGGTAGTAAAACGGGAGATTTGAAACTGGTTTTGTGTTTGTGCTTTAGGGTAGCTTTGTTTTACTCCAACCTCACTGACTCTTAACAAGTCAAATGTGATGGAGGGTGTTGCACAGACACCTGAGAGGAAGAAAACTTGATCGTTTTGCAGGTGGGGAGCTGTTCCTGGGCATAAATAGTGATCTGGAGGAACCCCAATTAGCTCTGCCGAATGGCTTTAGCTTCGGGCCTAGCACTGGAGCAGTAAGGGAGTGGTGGCCCCGTGGTGTGATCTGGATGTTTCAGAGGCCCAGTGTTTGGGCTCTGTCCCTGTGTAATGAAAGATTCAGCACCATGGCACCTGGCTGCCTAGTTTGGAGATGAAGATCAGCATTCTTCCCGTGCAAACAATTCCAGGCTCCCACGGAGTACAGGCTCTGTGTGACGGCAGCAGTTTCGCCTTTGATTAGCTGACTCACAAACACCGATAGACGCTGCCTCGTAATTACACGGCCCTGTAGCTGGGCAGGCTTCTATTTAAGTTCAAAGCATTTTGCCGCTTGATATAATGCATGTAAATGATGCTCAGCAGATAGAGAATTAAAACTCAGCAGTTGTCTCCTTTCTGCATCCATTTGCAATGATTAATTTGGTGTCCTGTGACTTTTAATTGGAAGAGTGGCAGTACTGGTTTTATAACTCCTAAATTCGCTGTGATCAGAATAAAAGCTGTTGTGTTTCTAAACGTGAGAATAGTAAAGCAGGTCCTGGTTATACCAATATGAAATAAGTTGTCATGGTAAAATTTAATGATAACCATTAGAATTTTATACCAATTTTTACTGTCAGAAGCTCAGAACAGTTTATGGACTGTAAGGAATCAGTCTACCATATCTCTGTGAGCACTGAGGTACTCATTCTCCTTTTAGAAGGAAACTGGAGCTCAGATTAATTTTCACTGAAAGTGTCTGCTTGGGTTAGAAACTGCAGTGTCATTGATGTTTGTGTGTGAACAAACATTTTTCTTCTGCTCCTTGATTTTCTTTTGCTCCTTGATTTTGTTGTGCATTATTTAGGTAGCTTTTGGTGTATGTATGAAACCATGTCTGCGGATCCCATGGCTGGCTCTGTGTAGCTGCATTCCCACAGACTGTAAATGCAGATTTAGAATCAGTTGGGTGAGTTGGAAAAGCCCTCCAGGTTCTAACCTCTTCTAAGCTGAACGTAGACACCAGGCTGATGTCTTCCACAGGCTCTGGGAGTGCGCTCCGTCCCATCATCCAAGCTGATAATTCAATTTTTCCATTACTCTCCACAAACTGTAGATACAGAATGTCTCTCGCTCTCTGAGAGCTGGTGCATGGAAACCTCCGTTGTCCCGTGACCTTGGATCCAACCCTGATGCTTTCCTCACTCCCTGCTGCTTCAGCAAGCCCAGTGGTCCCCATGCAAGGAGTGACTCAGGGCTGCTGCAGACAGTTTCTCCCTTGCTGAGCAGCACCAAATGTTACCCGTTTAAAACACAGCGAGGAGTTTTGCAACGCTGCAGAAGAGAAACCAAAACTAAAGGTGAATGGCAGTATTTGAGCTGATGCATGTGCAGGGAGGGTGAGCAGGCTACAGCCTGGTGCTGGCATGTCTGCACGCTGGGAGGGGAGCACAGCCCTGCCAGCCGAGTGGAAATGCCTTGGATCAGCCCCTGCACTCCTGGCAAAAACAGCAACAACACAGCAAGCCTAAGTTTTGGACTGCTAATCCAGGGAGGTGTGCGTGACCATGTATAGCCAATGGTAAGCCAGGGAGAGCTAAGGGATGCCAGTGGATAAATGGAGAATGCCTTAAGGCTTTTATTGAGCACATATCACCTTGCAGTGTAGCAGATGAGAAACTGCATTCTTCAGACTTTGTCAGTCTTCCAATGAGTCAGTGGAGTTGTTGGGTGGTTTTCTTTTTCTTTTCTCTTTTTTTTCTTCTTTTTTCTTTAAAATCTCTGGCATTATCATTAGTGAGTGAACTTTCTACCTGTCCACCCCGCTTCTTGTTGAAATGTCCAGCTCCATTCTCTCCAGGGGCGGGACATTTCATTGTTATAGCCATTTGGTGCAGTAATTTATTATTAATTATGCTTTCACAGTCGAGCAATCACGTTACCTCACTGCATTTATCCTCTGCCAACACATAAATGGATTATTTGTAATGAGACAGTTATGGGTAGATGCTGAATGTGGATTTTACAACTTCAGCCTAAGAAGGATAATTCCCCCGCTGCACTCAGCCTTCTGAAAGGGATCGCCGTGCGAGGGCTCAGGAAGCTGTGGATCTGTTCAGTGCCTGCTGCAGAAGGAAAACCTGTGTGAGGCTGTGGAAAATAGCACTGATTGTTTCAGGAATTACCATTACACAGAAAAGAGACAAACTGCCGGCATAAAGAAGTTGCACGGTTTCTGATAGGCAGCTTTTCACATTCTGTAAAAGCTTCTTTCTGTAACAGCTCCTTTCTCCATCCCTGCCCAAGGACTCCTCAGACATACCTGCGGAGGTGCGGGCCGTGTCCCCCTCCGCTCGTGGCCTGGGGTCACTCCTCTGCGGTGACATCTGATGGTGGGAAGGTGCTGACTGCCACAGCTCCCTGGTGCCTGGGCTGCCTCATCTCTGATCTGCTTTTGTGCCTGTTCTATCAGTGCTCTGGAAAAGAGATAATCTTGTGAAGTCTGTAGGCTGCTTGGCATACCAAGCACAAAAGTTGTGAGTCTTACTGTAAAGCCAATAGAAGTAACTAGTAGCACGGCTCTTTGAACTCACCTTTTCCCTTAAGCAGGTATATTCCTTTGGGTGTGTGGCACCAGTGATACTGGTGCAAGGTCAGCTGTCGCTGAGCTCCCAGCCCTGCTTCATCAGCTCGTTGCTGCTTTTTGGTGAGGCAGTGTGCTCCCTGCACACCTGTGCCGTGCAGGCTGCGGCTGAGAAGAGGGAAGCATTGCGCTGCAAAGAGCCATGACCCATTTTCAGATTATGCAAGTCTCCGAGGCCCTTTTAATTCAGGGAAATAAATTCTCTTTTAGAAGGTGGTGAGGATGAACAAAACACTTTACCGGGGACAGGTTTGGGGAATGCCAGCAGTCAATGAGCCAGGCCTGGGTTTCACATCATGCTGTTACAGATTCAGTGCTAAGAGTCCATTAAAGCAGAGAAATGTCTACTAGGATAATTCCTACAAAAACAGGAATTTGTTTGATGTTTGTTTAATGTGTGTTAAATGACCTGTCTCATAGTGGCGTAATGCTTTCAAAGGCTGTGTCACGCTGGGTAAGGATCTGCCTGTTTTTTCATTCTGTTGCAGTGCAGGTGCCGTACGTTGCAAGAAGCAGCCAGCTGAGAGCTGCTAGACTGTTTATGCCTAGCCATGATTTAGTAAGGACCAAACTCAGGTCTGATGGCCTGGAGTTTTTATGCAAAAGGTGGATAACGTTATAGCTGTCTTAAGAAGGTTTACTGAAATCCTTGATTTCAAACCATTGCTCAGAGTTTCCGAAGAATGTGTGGCATTTTTGTTTTCAGTGTCATAAAGATGCTCGGTCACGCAGGTGGTCACAGTGCAGCATCTTTCCTGAGTCGGTTCCTTCCACAGATCTGCACGGCGTGTAATTGCCATCAGCATGGATGGGAGTTGTATCTGTGGGCTTAATGGCATGAAGGACCAGAAGGCACTCAGATGTACAGAGCTGGAGAAATATCCCTGGAAGCGTTACTCTGGATTTGCCAGCAGACAGACTCTGGTCACTCTGCTTGAAATATGCAGTGTTGGTTGTGCCTTTAGGGTACAAACTGTTAAAGCATGAGAAGTCACTTCTGTGACTTCTGTTGTAAATTCACATCTCTGTTTCTATCGAAATAAGCGTTTCATTTCCAAGAGGAAGGTTACTCTTCTCCTGCACAGTTGTATATTTTCTAATCTGGGGTGAATTCTTGTGACTCTCAGAGATATTTGTTCTCTAAAAATAATGATGCATTTTTTTATCATTATGAAATTTGTCTTTTACAGTTGTTCAGTGAAAAAATAAGTGGAGCTGAAGGAACAAAATTAGATGAAGAATTTCAAGAGATGGAAAGGGTAAGGAAAGCAACGTACGTTTTTCAACACTAAGCTATTGCAAAACCAAAAGTCTTTCACATTTCAAATGCTAGAATGGTATTATAGATTTACATGGGGGAAATACTTAATTCAAAACTTAAATATGTAAGAATAAGTGCAAATTTATCCTTGATTCCTGTCAGCTCAGCCAAGGGAGACATGCAGAAAGGCTGTCTGAACAGAGGAAGCTGGTTCCACGGACACCTCTTGACAGTGAAGGGAAGCTCCTCCAAGACTGGTGCAAAGCACCAAGAGATACTTGTCTTTTTCCTCTGTCTATGTGAGAAGTTAGCGAGAGAGAAAAAATTCTTTTAATTCAGAATTATATTTGTTAGTCAGGAATTAATATGAATTGTTGTGGAAATGGAGATGTTTGTTATTGACTTATTCATGGTGGGTGTTTCAAATCAAACTGCATTAATGTCACTTTCTCCTTTTTGAGCTTTTAAGTGCTTTTTATCACCATTGTCTTTTCTATATATTTTAAATGTACATAGAGGACCTAGGTCACAGTTTTTATTGTTGGCAGATTGAAGAAAAAATCTTGTGTGAGTTGTTTTTTTTTTTTTTTTCCAACGTGCATATTTAGGATTTATGGTCTAAACAGGCTTCTAGGTTTCAATTTCTTTGGCTTCAGAACAATTATTTCCTTTTTCTGCATTATAAGAGGAAAAGTGATATGCAGACCCAGAGGTAGAAAAAAAGAAACAACACAGAAATGTGATTTTATAGCATTTTAGAAACTATTAAATGGGAAGACAGTGCAAACCACTGCTTTAAATGGCCCTGACCCCAAGACTGTGAGCTAGGAAATTTTAAATCTTTTTCAACTGTGGAGAAAAGCAGTCATAGTAACAATCATTGGGTTGCCAGGAAAAGTGTAGCCTAGAATGCATAAGCAGCATTTGAGACTTATGAGCTTGAGAGATAAGTAGGTCCCCACATTTTGATACAAAATTTTTCTCCGTGTGCTAACTGCAAATTAATTTTGGTACAATCTTGTCGCAACCATGGCATGACTGTTTATTTTAATCTACCACATTTGCTTTATTTTAAATAAATTTTCACAATCAACTAGAATAGTATATCTAATCAAAATATAAACTTTCTAGTAACAGGCTTGCTTTTTGCTAACTTTTGGTTACTTTTCTTTTTCAGAAAATTGATGTTACTAATAAAGCTGTAGCAGAGCTGCTGTCAAAATCCACAGAGTATCTTCAGCCAAATCCAGGTAGGGTAGAGAAAAGTAGGTGTCAGATTTTGCTAAACATTATCTTGTTACTCAGAAATTCATCCTAGGTGGTTTAATTAGGTCATTATTGTGAGGTTTCTGGATGTCTGGAGACCCTCAGCGGTGTGTACAATGAACTGTACTGTAAAATGGAACTGTAAAGTTTATGTGCAGCAAGTCTGATCTGCAATGCAACTCACAACACATGATGTTGGTCTTACTGGGCGCATACAGGTTGTGCATGCATGATGTGTCTTGGATGGCCTGGGACAGCAATACAGCATCTGTGTTATTTATGCTGGATTTCCTGGAGTGGGATATGGATCCCTAAAGTAAAGAGAATGCCAGCATTTTTTTTAGCAGAGATATAAAAGGCCCTTGAATTTAACTCATGCACTGCTGCCATCGGGGTACTGGTGGTTATGAAGCCATGGAGAAGAGGGCTGTCACTTGCCTACCTAGAATCTGAGTGAAGCTTTGTTTTTTCTGGACACTGGAAGGTCTCAGTGGATTTTGGGTAGTCAGTTAATAGAGGTTTCTCAAATTTTAGTTTAAGAAACAAGAAAGGGTGCATGTTTATGTTTACAGTTGGTCACAAAGATTAGCTGTTAAGAGCTTGATGGACTATTCAAACCAGCTGTTGGAAGGACCTTCATTTTTTTGACAACTGTCTGACTGAATTTACATTTAGTAGCTACACCAATGACTTCAGAGATAGCTGTCCGTTCTGGGTGCCTTATGAGATGCACATCCCTGGATAAGTTTAATAGGTTGTTAATGTCTACAGAAGAAATATTTAATGGGTTGTGTCCACAAAAGGATGGTAGTATTCAACCCTTTACCAAGGCCCAGCTAGGGTGTTCAAGATGCAGCTAGTCACCATGGTCCACATTCCTTAGGAATACCCTACCCATGGCTATCACTGTGTTGAAGAAGTTGTTGAGAGCTAATCATAAGGAGTAGATTAGAAAAACATTCCAAGAATAATTGCATGGTTTTGTCATGATATGTGCAGGCTAACAATAAATTATTAATTTTTATGTACCCAGCCTTTCTGCAAAATAAATTCTTACTGTCTTGAATAGTGGAAGCAAGAAAAAAGCAGGGAAAAAAGTTCTGTAAAGCTCTCACAAACAAGAGCATTAAAATGGCTTCGTCTGTTCTTGTATCCATTTTGTGTTTGCTTTCTGCAGTGCTTTTAATAGAGGAATCCACAAAGAAAAATAGCCAAGGGAATGTGAATATTGGTGAATATCAGCAGAAGGCGATAAGCGCTCCCACTAGATAACTGCCTGGAGAGATGATGCCCACTCAGCTTTGAATAAAACAGTTTCATGTGACCCATACTGCTGTATGTAATCTTACTTCAACATTGACTATGCAGTACTGACAACAAAAAGCTTATGGGTCTATAGACTAACTTAGTGACTTGCTTCATGAGGTTGTTGTTAAATAATTTATTGCTTTAAATATATTAATTTAAAAAATGTTTTGTCTGTTTTTTGTTCATGTTCTTATTAGCATACAGGGCCAAGCTGGGAATGCTTAACACTATGTCAAAGATCAGGGGACAAGTTAAAACCACAGGCTACCCTCAGACAGAAGGACTCCTAGGAGACTGCATGATACGGTATGGCAGAGAGCTTGGCGATGATTCTATGTTTGGTGAGTTTGTGTACCTCCTTCGAGAATATTTCAGTATAAAGCTCTTCGCAGAATATTACTCAGTGAAAAACTATGTAAATAGCTGATCCAGGTAAGAGGGAAAGCTAAGTATAGTGATTAGGGGATGATTGATATAATAATACACATTGCTTCTACATATTTGTCTGCCTCTGTTGCAGGTAGATTGTTACTATTGCTGTCTCTAAACATTTTAGTTTCTAACTTGTCAAAGGTAAATCATTTAGAGTGATCCTTTGATGCAATGCATTTTTTTAACCTTTAAATAAAAATGGTTACCCTATATTCAAGAGTTAAATTAATGGAAAAAAATCTTGGGGGTTGGAGGAACTGTGGGTGCTTTTGGTGTCTTTGTGCTTTGGAGCAATGCTTGAGCAATGCTCAAATATGCATTTTCTTGTTTTTGTGAAGACCCACTCCAGCTTGGCCATGCTACAATTCTTTGGTAAATCAAATATTACCTATTTCCTCTGAAAATATGCTGAAACTTCACAGTCAAAATCTTGACAGAGGCATTGCTTGCAGAGCATGCACAATGTGTAGGCTTGACTGGAACAAACTTGAAGCACTGTCACAGAGCTACTTAGTGGGTGTTTTTTGATACAGCTGGGATTGAGAGGGAAACTACAAGAAATGTACATGAGGAAAGGAGAGTTCCATATTTGGGAAAGAACACAGACTAGGGCTACAGGACTCTGGCTTGGGCTACGACAGTGTGCAGAAGCCAAATTCAGAGCTGGCTGACTTCTTTATGCCCTGTTGTTAAGGTCTGCAATTCCACACACAAAGGCCCTTCTCTAAGTAGTAAGAGCTGTGTAGGCATAGGAACTTAGGACTCAAAAAACCCAAGGAGGTGCTGCATAGGGGAAGATGTTGATCCTGCAGAATATACTATAGAGCAAAATATTCCAGTTCTAATTTTCTGTAGGAGAAAATCAAGCGCATAGTTTACATTATTTTTTTACTTTTCAACATCCTACAGCAGATACAAAGATACTTGAAAGAACTGTATCATAAAACACATTTTTTGTTTTACATATATTGAGATATAAGTAGCATGTTCTTTACTATAGGCCTTGCACTACTGGATGCTGGTGAAAGCATGAAGCAAATGGCAGAAGTGAAGGACTCACTTGATATTAATGTCAAACAAAATTTCATCGATCCTCTACAGTTATTGCAGGACAAAGATTTAAAAGAGATCGGGGTAAGTTTTCCAGGGTAAAGCTTCATTTATCAGTAATCAAAGTCAATTAAACCCTAGTTCTCTGAGTGTTTTTTTTGTGGAAGCAAAAAGGCAAATAAACTTCACTGCATTTAAGCTTGTGTCTCTAGCAAAATAGTGATGAAATCTGCTTAAAAACAATGTCTGGCTATTTCTCTCCATTGTCTAACTTGCTCAGTTTGCCATATTGCCTGTACATTCGGTGCAAGAAGGACAGCAAAGAAAATTGTATTCTGTATTTTTCTGCTCTTTTATTTTAACCGACATTTTTTATTAGTTGTTCTGAACATGTGAGTAAGCTGCGATTTACTGTGACTGATTATCCTGTCTTGCAACCTCTCTCTGTCAGCCTAAGGCTGTTTATTATAGAGGCTGAATTTGATTGTTGAAGAAGGCTATTCAGGGCAATCACAGAGTGATCTCAAAAGTGCCTTAAAATGTTGAGTGCCATATTCCTCTTTGGGAAAAATATAGGATGCTGAGGAACATATTTTTAACGTTTAAAGTTAGTTTTTTTCCGTGCTTTTGTTTACAAAATGACAATTCAAAAGAAAGCTAGGCAGTCTCTGTCTGAGTCTGATTCCAATAGACTCAGGTAATAAGCAAGTTAATTCCCTGATGAAATGCGGAAAAGAAAGTTGTTTTATTTGTTTACGTGTATGTGGAAAGCAGAGCAAAAAGCTAGTAATAATACCTTGATGTCTATAGCTGTCTCCTATGATACATAACCGTTTTCAGTTGTCATTCTTCTGGACTGATAAAAAGAAATAGTTTGATGTTAGCTTTAATGAGCATTTTGTACTGTCACTTTCAGTCCATTCTGTTAGTCTGTCAATCCCATGATTTTTGGCAACAGAAAAGCTTGTATAGTGATGTCAGATAGAAGTGTCAGGTTGACACCTAACAAAGAAAGCAAGAACATAAGATTTGTTGGAATACTGCTTATGGAATGAGAAGGGAAAATAACTCTTAATGTTAGCTGTCATATTGTGTATAATTCAAGAGGTAAAATTCATTTAAGTATAGAACACGGGGGGCACATTTGGATTTTCTAAATTAGAAGCAGGATCCAATGTTAGGTGTTGCACATTTAATAAACTCCATCCCATGACCTGGGTGCCTAAGATTACCAAATCAAGGTAGCCAGTTCCCCAGGTCCTACCAGATGACTGTTTATTTAAAGTCTACACAACTTAAAATTTCATTCACGTATGCAGTCCCAGACATACCTGATGCTGCCTTAGATCAAAGGGATGGACTGGATAATCTCTGAGCCTGGCATTTCTTTTGATTCTTCATATCCCTGTAATTGGATCCAACTGAAACTTCCTTAAATCACTATGTGTTTGTATGGGCCTGTCCCATTTGGACCTCCTCCTAAATGTTCTGTCTTATTTAGCATCATTTGAAGAAACTAGAAGGTCGTCGTTTGGATTATGATTATAAAAAGAAACGTCTTGGAAAGATACCAGATGAAGAAGTTAAACAAGCAGTAGAAAAATTTGAAGAGTCAAAGGAACTAGCTGAAAGAAGCATGTTCAATTTCTTAGAAAATGATGTAAGTCTGTCCTGCATTTTTGTTTGCTGCAGTATATCCAGGTGGGAAATGTGTGTGGGATTGGATAAAGCTTGACCCATCCTTCATAGGAGACAAGGACTGAAGGCAGAGAATGTACCTTTTTCCTTGTCTCAGAGAGGAACGTTATGCACAGCAGTGCGTGGGAGTACTCAAGAATTCAGCAAGGTCTTCTGGAGATACAATTGCTCAGACAAGGTTGACACAGACGTCTCAAGTAGCTTTATTATCTATGAGCAATGAACTGTCTGAGAGCAGAATACAGGGAGATCAGGGGGAAGGAGAAGCTAGTCACAGACCAGCTGCTTAAAGCACGAGCAAGAGAGATGTACCCAGTGCTAATTTGCAGGAGCAGCTCACTTAACACACAAAACCTTGCTGCTGACTTGAAGGATCTGGATAATTTTGGCTCTAAAAATTACAACTATAGCTTGGCTGTAAATATTACTGCATAGAGTTTATGTGGGTTATGCTCAAGTACTTGGACATTGGCTGAGTCGAAGTCCACCGTGAAATTATGTCTAAAAAATTAGCAACTGTGGTGATTTGCGATAATCCTCTCTTCAGCGCTTATACAGCAGAATAGCGGGATGTGCTCTCCCATATAGTCATGGAATTATATGAAAAGAGAGATGGAAGAGTGTTTTAGAGGCCATTTTGCTATCTGTAAGTAGGACACACAATATTAGTTTCTTACGAGTACGTGTCAGGTTTTTTGTCTGTTTGTTTTTGTCTGGAATATGAAAGACAAAAGAAATTACTTGATTTTACAGAGATTTCTCCGCTAGACCATATTAGCCCCAGTCAAGTTCAAACAGAAATAGGAAGACAGGGCCTATTCCAAAGCTTTCTCTTCTGTAGATACGGTATCACAGAAACCATGCTTAAAAAGCAAGAAATGCGCTGTCTTCTGGGAGCAAACTGCAGAAAGGAGGAGCTGTTAAGTGGGACCATTTACCTGCAGACAACTTCTGTCTCTGACTACCAGTGTAATGGCCAGCTATAAACTAGGCAGTAGCTCCTAAACTGCTTGTGAGCGGCACACATTCATTACAGCAGTGCATAAGTTCATCACCCCTTGCTGTTATACCAGTACAAGCTATATTAAGGCTGCAAAAATTTAACATCTTCTATCAACAATTTCAGCACGCTGTTCCACGGTAGGCTCTACCAATTGGCCAGCTGCGGTGTATGCATTTGATAGTTCTTCTTTGCATAAGCAGCTGAGAAATGTTTCAGACATTTATCATTAGCCAAAGCACCAAAGCAAAGATGAAACAGTGTATGAAATACAGTGATTTACCTGAGCCACAAGATCAGGAACGACTGACTAGTAAAACTGATTCTGCCTTTGGGAGGGTAGTGAAGTGGATGGCCCTTTGATGTCTTTTTCCATACCCTCTTTCTATTGTTTCTGTTTAAAGAAAACTGTGCTCTTTCCTTTCCATTTGCCATGCTGACCCAATTTCTCTCCTGTCCTCAAACTTCTCATTACAGCCTTCTTGTCTAAGCCCAGTCTTTCTCACTGGATTTGCACGGATAGTAATTGTAGTCACTTCCTTCCTGTCCTTCCCAATTCCCCAAATGTCTCCCTTTCTTGACCTTCTTGCCCTGCAATCTCTTTTCTCAGTGCTCTGGTCCCCAGCCATCTTGCCAGGTGCCTCACCCAGACTCAGTCCTGATCCACATCTCTTTTTCTTTTTTTTTTTTTATGCAAAGCTAGTTCTAGACCTCCCACACAGACACTTTTCTATGCACTTCTTATCAGATCCATCTTCCTGCCTTTCCCACTCAGCCAGTCTCAGGCTCCTCTAGCTAAGTGGCTTTTAGTCCCTCAAGTCTCCCTGGCTCCTTCCCAGTCTCTCTCGCTTTCTTCTCCTAATCCCCAGTTCCATATTCTTCCTGGCTTTTACTCGTCTTGTCTGGACATTCCTTGTCTATCCATTTTCTCTGACCACTCCATCCAAACCCCAGGCACATTGTGCATTATCCTCAGCTGGTTTACATTACTCTCTCTTGACTTTGATGGAATTGTATCAGCTGTTAATTTGGTTCTGTGCATTTCATTTCTGTATGCTATGTGACAATGTTTGGCTCTCTTGGAATCCCAGAAGAATTTCTAATAATCTTTTTAACTGAGTAAAAGCAGACGAAGTATAGCATAAAATTACCATGGGTCCGTAAAACATTTGCAGAAAGTTTACTCAGACACCTTCTTGTGATCCAATGTCTGAAGACACGGTGGAATGGGAACATGTCAGACTTCTTGGGTTCTGTCTTCTTAATGTGGTCTTAAAGGAAGAGGATAAATAAATATTTGGTAATGTTCCATCAGAGATCACAGTACAGATTGAATTTTTCCGTTTGTGTTACGGTAACGGGAATGAGATTATTTGTTACCTTGTGAATAAAAAAAAAAGTTTCTTTTTTCTCTTTCACATCCTCCCTTTTCTCCAATATTCGTATTTTTGAATGATTGGCTGATACTTCTTCAATCCAAATAGGTTTGGGTAATAGTAGGTAAATCATGTTTCATTTATTGGTTTATAAAATGCTGCCATCTAGTGAGGTAACTCCAGACAATTTCAGAACTGCAGTTTGTAAACATCACTAATAAACACTAATGGGGCTGAGTCACAAGAGTTGTCACAGCGTAATTTCTCCTAACATCACTGATTAGAAAAGCCCCACTTTCACCTGCTAAGGGGTCATGTCCTCTAACCGTTTCAGGCTTGGGTGTTGACAGACAGCTGGCTTGGAAGTTGAAAGCAAAAGGGATTTGCACATTGTGAAAGGAAATGACTCAAGGACCCAGCCCTGAGTTAGTGAACTAGAAGTTACACCTCAGTTTTGTTCAGGTTCCAACTGGCAATTTCTTTGATAGAATCACATATGCTCTTTTTCAATAGTCCCACAAGGTATCATTGTCTTTTGAGATACCAGGTCTGTTTTGAATGAAGTGTTTGTTTATCTTTCAGCTGAATGTACTGCAGGCTCCTTAAAACTATTTTCCTCTCTATATTTCAGGTAGAACAAGTTAGCCAGTTGGCTGTGTTTGTAGAAGCAGCGCTAGATTACCATAAACAATCCACAGAAATTTTGGAGGATCTGCAGAGCAAGCTGCAAAACCGGTAAGGCTGAACCCATGAGAAAATGTTGAACCTCTTTTGCTGCTCAGGTTCATGAATGTGAAACGTCGCTGAAGCAACAGATCTTGTAGCACCACCTCACAGATGCGCACTCGGTGTGCTTTACTGGAGTTCATTGCTTTAAACCATTGCCACCTGGCAACTTCTTGCTGCACTGTGAGCCTTTAATGTACCGCAAGATCTGCCCAGAAAGCTTTGAGTGTGTGCAGAATCCCTCGCTCACATCTGCGGAGGTTAATCAGGACAGCCTCCATTTGTTTGTAGGTTTACTTAAACTTGCATACTTTCTGAACCGTATTTGGGAGACTGCTGAGAAGTTGGCATGTTTTCACTGAGATTATGGGGTATAACAAAACTCTGCAGCAAAGTAAGGGAATTGCCAGCTGGCTAGGAATACGACTGTGGTGAATGTACTTGTGAAAGGCCCAAATACTTTGTGTCATACTAATAGAAAAAAATGCTGCTGTCATTAATTTGGTGTAAGTCACCCTGAGAACAAACAGAAAACAGGAGACCTAAATGATTTGTGGACCACTGTAGCGTAGCCTAACATTACAGTCACAGAATCTGTATAACTCTGTGGGGCTTTTTATTTGGGTTGAAGTGGTGGCTGTGAGTATCACACAGGAGCAGCTGTGCCTGTGTACCCTGCCCCAAAAGCCACAGAGGGCCAGTGAGATGAGGCTCTCAGCTGGGCCACACGTGCATACAGGAAGAGGTACTAAGACAGTTTTGCTGACCAAATGGCTGTTTCCCATTTTTTCTAATAAAAAAAGCACTGTTTGAGATGCAGTCCCTGGGCCTCTGTCCTGGCTGGGTTTCTGCATATGTCATGTACAGTAGAGCTTTCCAGATAGCTCATTCCTGGAACTTCTGCTGAACTCAGTGGCAGCTGTGGATGCTCAGCACTTCTCAGACTTAGGCTGTTAAGCTTTATGCCTCTGTCAGCAGGACCACAGCATTAAATAAGGACTTGCTGGAATTCAAATATTGCATTAGAATTGAGCAGTTTTAAGCGAATAATACATATGAACCCCCCCCCCCCCAAATAAATATATAATAAAAAAAGCAAACAAACAAACAACAACAACAAAAAAAAACAACCAAAAAAACCCAACACACAACAGGAGTGTTTTTTTCCCACTTTTCAAATGCAAAAGCACAGACTCTAGATGGAAACTTCATAAGTATTTGTTCCTTCAAGTAAATCTTTTGCCATTCTTCTCTATGTTCTAGAATAAATGTAGTATCTAGTCGGCCTAAACGCGAATTTAAGCCAAAGCCTGTAATAACTGCAACCCTGGAAATTGGTGATAATCAGCAGCACAATGGGATTGCATATAGCTCTTCCATAAAATCATCAGGTAAGCCTGTGGCCACAGAATTAATGTGTTGGTGGGTGTTTTACCAGATTGTTGCTTGTACTGTGAGAATGATGGATTCATGAGGCATCGGTATCCATGTATTTGCCTCCCATTTGTTTCCCAGATTTGGAAATGGAATTGTGAAGCAGGTTTCCTCTCAGCAATCTTTCACCATCTGAAATTTAGGTGTGGCATTCTCCTTGGTCTTTTAGGTTCTCTGTATTGCCACTGAGGGTGGGAGGAGAGAGAGGGAGAGTCAGTTGCAGAAAGCAGTTCATGTCTTGAAAAGACAGATGCCTAAGGTGGGTGTGTTACATCACTGTATGGAACATCTCCAGATGCTAATTTCTCTCCACAGTCTACTAGACCGTAAAGGATCAGCACAGGATCTTGACTGTTAACCACGTAAAATTCAGAAAGATTACTCCCAGCCTTACTAATTTTATTTTTTATTAATATATTTTACTTTAATGGCCTTTCATTCCCCTAAAATACGTGTGCAAAGTGCGTGCATTTTTGAACTGAAGTTTTCAGGTACCCGTTACTGTGGGAGTAGGATCCCTTCTTGTGGTTAGATCCCGATTCCACATACACACACAAAAAGAACAACTGATGAAAGCCCTTGAAAGTTGTGGGAATGGTAATAATTATTAAGGTTACTACTCACTGAAATAACTTTTTCTCATCTCATACTTTTCTTTATCTCATGAATACTTTTTTTCCTTATCTCCTTTGTGCCTACAGAGAGTGATGAGAGACGAATAACAAAACACAAAATACAATCATATGCAAAGAAAAGAGCATGAAAAAGCCAGTTTTTTTCCATAAACATTATTTGTAAGGAAAATAGAGAGGAGGCAGTGAGCCTAAAGTTTCCTTCTCTATTTGGCATGAGATCTAGGATCTTTTTCTGAAGACTTTTTCTTTTTTCTTCTTTTCTTGTTTGTAACTCTCCGGTTTCCCCTTCCTTCTGGTCTTTCTTCTTTTTAAAGGTTATTGGGAGAGAAAGAAGAGAACTAAAGGTGAAAGAATAAAGCTTAGAGCTGTAACTTCATGTTCCTTCTAGAGTCTTTAATTTTCTTGCACTCTGGTATAAAATAAGGCTATTACACAATCCATACTGATTGGGATTGCAATAGATTAGCAGCATAAATCCACCCAGCAAGATCCTGTCCCTCGTTTTGTTTCTTTTGTGCTTCAGGGTACTTGAAGGTATGTTAGTGAAGCTCCCCATGCTGCCCGAATAACAAGACAGTAATTTTGTGTTGCTTTTGAACATGGGATTGAGGGAGATAACTCCTTTCTTGCACGTTCCTCTCAATTCAGACCACTGGTTCTTAAGACATGGTGCAAGCACACATTTCATTCAAAGCACTGGAAATGTGCGCAGCAATGCATAAATCCTTAAGTTTCTAGTTATTTTCACAGCACATCTGGATGAAAGCAGCAAAACCAAGGCAACCTTTATTAAGAATCCAGTATAAAATTACTAGTCCCCTATCAATTACTTGTCAAGTTATATAGGCTTTTTCCTGCTTTACATGTGCAGTGGAGATAGGAGACTTAGATTCAGCATTTGTACATTAACTAGTATGTCAAAACAGAGATAAAGCAGTACACACCTTATAGTGGTTTATAATCATGATGGGAGTGATCTAAGACGTCCTTTAAAGGTAATCAGTCCAGCCTTTAGGCAAAAGACAAGTTAGGTGACTTCTCAAGGTTGTTTCCAGCCTACTTACTTAAAGAAAAAAGAAAAAAAGGTGGTTTTAATAAGCTAAAATTCAGTGAATGAACTGAAAAATAAATGACCACTGCTTACTAAGATAGGGAAGGAGTGAGCCACTTCCATTCATTGACTACTGCATCAGCTGCTTGCATATCATTAAATGATAGGTTTTTACTTAACTGCTTGGCTCACTCAGTACTATCAGAATGGAAAAGAAAACATAACCATGAAAGAGATAAAGAGGAGGGATAGGAAAAAATCAGTAACAGTTGCTATGATTAATGTTGTGAATAATATCAGAAAGACACATATAGTACTTAGAACATCTGTAATTTTTTTTTCCTCCTGAAGAAGGTATAGTTGTGGATGCTGTGCTTACCTCCTGAGCAGGTACAATAAGAAGTGAAATCATTGTTTGTTTTCTTTGTTCTTCCTGTTCAATACTCAAAAGTTACCTATATGAATTTCTGTGGAATTACAGTGGAGTGAATATGCCTTGCTTGTAAATGGGAAAACCTCCCTGTTCCTGTTTAAAATCATGAAACAGATTTGATTTATGGTTTGTGGTTTAGAAATGCAAACCAGGTGGCTCTAAGCAAAACACTGGTAAATGTTTTAAGGTCTCCAAGTGATAGAGGGATAACATCATGATCGCTTTCTTCTTTTGCTTAGAAACCTTTTTCATCCTACACAAGCACTTTCTTGCTTAATTTTCCCCGTTTACGCATTGGCTCTGTCAAAACGTAGAGCTTTAATTTCCCCGATGCTGTCACTAAATGTAAGTAGTATCTTAGCATTCAGTGAGCCCATGGAAATCAACAGGGCAGTTCAAAGTAAGCTGTGATAATTCAGCACAACTACCACAGTCCAGTTTTGAGTGTTGAAATGGCTTTTCCTGTGTTTCACCATAGCTTTCTAGGTTAAGTATCAGCTTCTTGGAGCAGGAATGGTATTTTCCTTTGTACAGTTCCTGACACATGGGGATTATATAGTACTAATGACTTGCGTACATTTGCAGGGCTAGAATCACAGAAACATCTTTTTAATGTTGTACATTATTTAGCTACTTCGATTAAGCACAGATAACAAATCTGTATTTTTGTTCTAATTTATTGTTATCCTCATTAATCAGTTGAAGCTATAAACATCATCTGGTTCATCTTAAAACTCTTAAATGATGTGTTACATCATGCCTTTCATTCTTTTTGTTTGTCAGGTTTGACTATGATATGAACTAATTGGGTCTGGTTGCCACGCGCTGCAGTTTAACACAAGCATCTAAATGTTTACACAGCTGTGAGGGATACTTGGACTAATTAACTTAGCAAGCTTCCAGTTTGTGATTATTAAAGTATAATTCTGCAACCATATGTATACATCGTGGTATAGAAGATTAAGAGTAGGTGCAGGAATGGGCAGTAACTCCCTTTGGAAACAGAACAACAACAAAAAACATCGAGTGTCCTGGTTTCATCCTGTAACGCTTGAGAAGTCACAGACAGCTGATGCTTAACCTGCTTTCTGGTGGTTTTTCCATTTGTGCTGTCAAGGTTTAAGTGATGTAGAGACTATGACAAGTCATCTTTGAATATGTGACAATGAAGTGTGGCAATTTAGCTTCACAGTGGCAGAAATTAAGGAGGTGGGCATAGTGTGGCAAATTAACATAAAACCTGCTTGCAGGAAGAAAAGGTTGTACTTCTTTAGCTTAAATCTCTGCAACAGTAGAAGACGTGCAAGTATTTAATAGACGGGAAAAGGCTGGAGTCATGTCACCAATTCTATGATGTTAAGCAGTGTGTGTTGCAGACCGTCAGGCAGTGCTGCCCCCATCACCTTTGTCAGGGAAGCTTTGTCTCATCGGGCTGTACAGTAGCAGCAGCTGCCTGACTCTAATGAAGTCTTTGACTGATCCTACAGCCTGGAGTGAAAGCGGTTGTACTGGCTGTGACCATTATTTTAAAATCTTTCCAGGCTGCCAGACACTTTTCAGTTCTTTGGAGCTTAAAATGAACCAAATGTGATCCATCTCATATCACGTACCTTACTGTCAGAAATTAACTGACTTGCAATAGTAAATTAGTCCCCTCGGAGCAGCTGGTGAAGGCTAGGAACTTTGTCAATTATTCAGAGCACTGCCTTCTGCTGTTGACAGTTCTAGTGAGTTGGTATCAGTTCTACCTTGGCAAAGACTCTGAAAATAACTCAGCTTTTTTTGAATGCAGTCTGTCCATTTTTGTTGGAAAACTGTGTCTCATCTTCTTTTCTGTGCATGGACTGTTTCAGCAAAAATATGCCCAGAACCAAGCTTTTGCCTGGGCCATTGAATTAGAGTAGCCGTAATTCAGTTTGTTCTTGTTAAACTTTGTTGTTACCCCATGCCTTCCACGGGCAGAGAAATAGTCCAGCTTTGTTACAGCAATATCCCAGGGAGGCTGGCTGAAGGGACTCTTTGTGTTGACAGTTCTCTCCCGTTGTTATAACAATAGAAAAGAGCTTTTATTTCTAAAGGATGGAACGTATCCACAAAACAGAAAATTAATTCCTACTTCCCAGTTGTAACACCAAATATTACTCGTGTTTATATATTTGTCAATTAAAAAGATGCTTTCACCCATCCTCATCTACTGATCACCAGAATCATTGTTTTGTCACCTTGTTTCCTAAAAGACTTCTGATCCCTGTTGCTAGAAAATATCAGAACAGTTACTTTTCAGTAGTTGCCTACACGTTACCATGATTTGCAGATTAAAAAGTACAGCATTCATTTTTAACATCTCAGCTATTTTATCTGTATTGCATTATCGTTGGGTGCATATTTGCCCAAACAAAAATTACTCTTTGGGCTGACTACGTGATCAGCCTGTGTGATAGCCTGGAGAGAGAGCTAAGACAAAATATTTCAGTTGTGGCAATGCTGCAAATGAGACAAGCAGAATAACTTCAGGGGTTTAACTGCTTTAATTGAAGCACTGGAAGATTGAAGAGTTGTTTGTCATGCTGTAAGGTGTTTTACTGCTGTGTACGTGGTAGCAGCATGAAGTCTTTTTCCCTATTCTTCATTTATAAACATACTACAACTTAGCAGAATTTTACTTCAATATGCTGCATGTATTATTAAAAATCTGTTATGGCTGAGCATCTGTTGAACCTCTAGCTAGTCCTTGCCCACAGAGCTGAGCTTTACAATTTGAACGTGGGATTACATTTTATTAGAATAAGCTATTATTCATAAGTATGAATGAAGGAATATGTTACATATAGGTATCTATACTAGAGGTCCAAGCCAGTCAACAACCTCTTTGTGAGAATCTTTAAAAAGACAGCTGTATTGATAACTTATTTTGCTAATGGTGATTGTTTTCTACTTTAATTTATATTTGTTTTCCTGTAAATATATGTACTTACTACTGTGTTTACATATGGTAACATTAATATTTTAAGAGTAACTTGGTATGAAGATCATTATAGTAGGACATGAGCGAACAGCCAGGTGCTGTATCAGTGGGGTTGCTGTTTGTTTTCATCTGTAAGATAGTTTGACAGCCACCACCATTACTAACATTACTGTCACTCTAGTTCAGATGAAGGACATGTGTAGCAAAAGATTTGAACACACAGACTCAGGGAGCAGTAACCCAGAAATGATCGTCACTGCTCAAGCAAGGTGAGGGTGGAAGTCCTAATGCAGGAGCAGCTGGAGGCCTTGCTCCTGCAAATGCACAGGTGCGTGGAAATCCAGTTGGCTGCCTCCAGGCTGTTAGCGTGTGTGTGTAGGACAGATGGAGCCCCTGCCCTCTGAGAGGTATTCCTGCAGTGGCAGTGTGCTGCAGTGCAGTAAGTTTAAATGATTATTTGTCACTTCTCCTGTTGACTTTTCCACTTCCACATATCCTACCCTTCCAGTTCCTCTGGCCACTGCTCCAAAGAGACCACACTAGTTTTGACAACCGCGATTACTTGAACTGTTAGTTTTGTTTATCCTTTGCAAAGGGAATGCAACTAGGAGCAGAAATCAAGTAGCATCTGAACTTGAGGGAGGAACAGAATTATGCTTTAAAACAATAATCACTAGAATTGTGTGTAGAAGGACCAGATGTTAATTGGTAAAAGCAATGGTAAAACTGGGGGGGGGGGGGAAAGACAGCTATGTTTTGACCTATTATTTGCATGCTTAGTGGCTAGTGGGATGCTATGAAGCTCTTCTAATACCTGTTTGTTTGTTTGTTTCTGTCACTGGGGCAGGTTCTTCAGCGCACATGGATCAGCCTTGCTGCCAAGCTCTCTATGACTTTGAACCAGAAAATGAAGGCGAGCTTGGGTTTAAGGAAGGGGACATCATAACTTTGACCAATCAGATCGATGAGAATTGGTATGAAGGGATGTTAAATGGAGAGTCTGGCTTCTTCCCCATTAATTATGTTGAAGTGATGGTACCCTTGCCTCAGTGATTGTGTCATTCAAGCTGTGAACATGATTTCATGACTGAAATGGATTCACAAATGTGCTGTCAGTGTGGCATTCTGTGAAAGCCTTGCTATTTGACTGACTTACTGACTTTTGTATGCGTCTTTTTAAAAATGTATTTATTTTATATTCAAAAAAAATTTTACCTTCCCTGACTCCATCAACCTGCAAAAAAACCCATACCCAGTTTTTTTGCTTTGTGCCTTGAAGATCACTGTATGAGGTGTTTACTGGTAGCTCACTGTTGCTCCAAAACCGTATTTCTTTGCTATTATTGTATGTGTTTTTGTTTTGTTTTTTTTTTAAATCTTCAGTTGCAATGATTTTACTATTGAAAACCATTTTAAAAAATACTGTAAGTGAAGCTAACTGTAACCAGTTCCTAAGTTACTGATGTCATTGAGCTCTTTTCATCAATCACACTGTAATTTATTGTGAACAAGTTAATCCATGTTTCGCATTGTATGTTGACAAAAGGCAAAGTGATTGTTGTCAATAGTACGATGTTGTTGTACTAAGTACAAGTTCTCAGAATGAAAAATTCCTATACTTTGCTGACCAAACTTAATAAATATTTCTGTGGGATAAGAACAGTGGTTGCCACTTCTGTTCCTATAGTTCTGGTATTTGTTTCTGAACTAGAGGGTCACTCTTGCTAGGTAAATAAAATTTCAGTGAAAAAAACAATGCTACATTAAAAATGCATGAAAAAAGCCAAACTATTAGTTTCATGACACCTTGGCCACTGGAGTTTTAATAATCTTTCTCTCTTGTCACTGATTGAATGACACTCATAATGTCCATTAAAATTTTCTTATAGCAGGAGAATAAGAGAAAAATTCCTTTGAACTAAGCGTGAACTGATCCTAGCACCACAGAGCTTGCATAGACCTCCACTGAGATAAATGGGTGAGTATCATTAGTACCTGTTACAAACAAATGAAAAGTCACTAACACTTCTACTTTTGTTTATTTATTTATTTGGAAGGAATGGAGAAAAAGTAGAAATGAAGAAACAAATGCTATAACTGAAACATACAAAAAAAGGCAAAAAGGCCTTAAAATGAAAGACAGACAGACAGACTCAGGCTTAAGTACTATCAAAATGGAGATGGATAGTGTGGTTTTGTGTTAGCCTTTTCCATCTTTGCTCAGTAAATATGGCTGTAGTAATGACCAAAAAAGTCATCACCCTCAGAGGAATGTGAACTTTTGCCAATTACTCTCTGAACAAGACAGAGGATAGAGCAATGAGAAGGGAATCAAAATCTTTATGGGCAAAGGGGATTGAATGCAGCTTCAGTATATCAAGCCCTAGTTGGTTTTACAATCCAGCAGAGACAGTATTCCCTGGAGAGGTAAGAATTTAGTGTGTGCCACAGGTGCAGTAACTTTTCCCTGTAAACAACATAAATAGCCTCTAACCAGCTGTCAAAACCATGCTTTTCCTTTTTCTACTGTCTTCAGCCTTGGCTTGCACAATCCTCACAAGAAAGGTAGAGGGCTATTCTTTGTAACGTTGTCTAGAGCTTGCTAATTAATTAGGGCACAACAGCTCTGATTCTGGACCTGCTCATGCAAAGGAAATTTATTAGGCCTTTCCCAACTTCAGGGGTGAGTATCTAGTAGTTATTAGAGCAGCAATACAGAAAGTAACTTGCCCTGACCTTTTTCCTGTATTAAAGCAGCTATGGTGTTCTGAATACAAAATGTGGAACAACTGTCAAACATTTAAGTATTTGAGATTCACAGCTTATTAGGTAAATGCCATACAACTCAGCCTACAGTTGCTATACTTGTGCTTCTGGGTTGTAGCAGTAGAAGGGCTATTGCTAAAGTATGTGCATACTTTGAAAGAATAGAAAAGAGTTTAGGTACCAGCAGCCAAGAAGCAAGGCTGTTGTGAGCCAGAGTTAGGCACCTACATTTTACTTAGGTACTTAAGTAATAGCCAGGGGAGAAGAAAAAGAACAGTCAATGCTTGATCTACCACAGCTATTTACATCAAGACCTGTACAGTAGTTCAAGCATTTCAGGGTTGTCACTTCATACTGGTTTTTGCTTGTTCTTTAAAGAGAAGTCCTGTCATCTGAAATACTTAATACTCTTAAAATCACTCACTTTTCCAGTAAAGCTGAATTGTGATGAAAAGTATAAACAGGACAGTAGGGTATACCATTGAAAGTTTCTTCAAGCCATGCAGAAACATGTAATGCTTCAGGGTTTTGAGCCACTCAAATAACACTAAAACAAACCCAGTTTTATTATTTTACTTGTAAATTAGTCTTGGACTTCCATATTTGTACATGAAAACTCTTTAATAGTAAAAGTTTAACATAATAAATATAGCAAAGAACAGGATTTCTGTATGGGCCTTAAAGTACAACAACAGTTCAAATCTGCTAAAATGCATTAAATCAGCAGTAGTTTTGATGTCTCAAAACCAGACTTTTTTAAATAGCTTAAATTAAGAGCATTAAGCCAGTGTAAGGAAAGCCTCACATTAATAACTATCCAAATATAAACTGGATCTTAAAATTCAGAACTTAATATTTTAGCAAGGTAACAGATGCAGCCAGAAATCAGCATCTGGGGAGATCAGCAGTGTCAGCTGCTCATCCTCTTAACAAGAAGAAAGCTAGACTTTGCATGGCTCATCAAAGCCCTTTCTTCACCATATAGCCAGCAGGTAAGCATTTTAGAAAAAAGAAACTAGAAGTAATTGAATACAGGCTGACTACATAGCCAGCAAAGGTTGTGGGTCAGCCTTCAGGTGGGCCACAAAACTATTAAACATAAATTACATACTGGCCAATACATAGTATTACCTCAGCTCCCCCATTAGACATACAAATCAGACCTGCAGACTGCCCTTGAGTCAGACATTTAGCATATAGGGACACTAAGAGCAGGTCTTTTTGATGCACCTTTTGCTGTAAACATTTTTTTAATATTTCAGCATCTGTTTTTTTCCCTAGCCCCTTAGAAGGCTGACATTTTGGGACCTTTTGGAGAGAGTGCTAATATTGCTAGTTACAGTACCTTCTGTTGGAATGTTTCACATTTGCAGGATATCTGTCCAAGTTAAGGTTCCAGCAAATCAGAACTAAAAGCTATGCTGTGATATACTGCATCCAGAAAGATCAAATACTGACATTGGTCATTTCTATGTACTAGAATACAGAAACAGTACATTTAATCAATGAGAGGAACATTCCACAACTTGCTTTTGATTCTTTTTTAAGCTCTAGGAAGTCCTCTAGGAAGTGATCGAGACATATCAGGATCTGAGCAGGAAATGTTTCAGACACTCACCACTCTTCAGGTGAAGATTTCACTTCAGCCAAGTTTGGACTTACTGAAAGCCCACACTGTAGTGTGATCTGGCCCATGTAGTTTCCCACCCAGACTTGAAACAGAAATTGCCTTTGGAGAAACACCATGTCAGAATACTGAGAAAGCTGAGGCAGCCTCACACATTCTCAGTTATTTATTATCTTTCTAGGACGTGCATCTAACAGTTTTGTAAACTGCACCCTCCTGTATTTCAGCAGGTCACAGGGACCAGATCCTTGTGTTAGAGTGGAATAACAACTTAATACAGAACTTGTATTCTACTGCTCTTTATATCAGTGAATCCAAGACAGGGTACAGTTATCAGACAGTAGAAAGTTTCATGTTATGGACGATGTTTCTTACAGAGAGGTCAGATGGGAGATTCAAATTCCAAGTTAATTTCAGATATTCCAGAAGATATCAAAACACAAGTCTGCAATGTCACTGGAGATTGAGAAGTTTTCAGATGATCATCTGCGTCCATATTACATGATAGAACAGCTAGGATCCTCATTTTGCTGCCGAAATAAAACAAGACATTAGGCTAATGAGCATGCATACTTACTATTTATTGCTGGCTAAAGACATCTTACCTTTTTTTTAATAATACTTTGTAGATTTAATTACTTATTAACAAGCAAAACAGGTTTTCAAGAGTGGCAGCATCTTAACTACACTAGATGGTCAGCGGGAAGGAAAATAAGTTTAAGAGTTTGAGCCCATGCAATACCTTCTTTAATGAAAAGCTATTGAGCTATTAGTACCCCAGTTCTGAGGCATCAAAACTTAACCAGCATGCAAATTCCCACTGCTCTAGTTAGAATAAGAGCAGAAGCAAAAAATATGGAAAAGCCTTCCTTAAAGCAAAGCATTCTTTACATCATTTTGCTGCCTGCAAGAAGTTAACTTTTTTTTGGACTAAGCTACTATTATTTCAATATTACCTGTGTGGCAGAAGCATAGATGTACTAGTGACACAAGTCTGATAGTAATTCAGCAGATGGAAAGGACATTAATATATGAATAGGAGTATTGGAATGGATTCTTACCATATGTGGCATACAACTTGATTGTAACATTGCTGATAAAACAGCAGATTAGAGATGTAAAGAAAAATGTTGCTTTTTCTTTCCATCATTGACTGCAGAACAAGCATGTTATTAGCCAATTAAAGTCTTTAAAATAATGAAGGAGAGGCCCTAATTTGAAGATGAAGCTTGTAGCAGTAAGTCTCTTTAAAACTTAGTTTCCACTGGTACAGCTTCAGCCATTTTTGTTTATACTGCATATTAAAAGCCAGAACAGCATTGTAGACCATTATTCAATAACCTAGTAAACATGATCATACCCTCCTTCACAGTTGAGGACTGGAAATATTACGAGAATGTAGTCAGGAGTCTTTGATACCTGTAAACACTAAGCCAGAGGATATAGTAATAGATATTTACCCAGATTTTCTGTTCTAAAGAAGGACAAGGAGAGAATTAAGTAGTAAACAACTGCCTGTTATGAGATCTCAGAATATGATTGCTCTGAAGAAAGTGTGCTTCCAAGTTATTTTTAAACAGGTATACATATTATGAAGGCACAGAGGAAACGGTGGCTCTAAGGCCTGCTGCAGTAGATATCAGTCCTTGCAGCTGTGTGGGATCATTTTTAGCAAGGTCTGTAGTAACTCAGGCTGTGTCAGCAGGAGGCTGAGAATATAAGAATGAATATTTAGCTGGACATTCTCTTTACTTCTGTCCTTAGCCTACACTAAGGAAGGAGCCTACACTATTTCAAGTCAAGAAAATCAACTCAAGTAAGATACAGCCTATATTTTTTCAGTTATGATCAATTTAAGGCCCTTCAGCAATAACCCTTCAGAACACTTCAGCAATTAAAAGACCAGTGTAACAGTATCAAAATGCATTAGAAGCATTCAAGATGCTGAACTTCAGACTCTGATCAGTTAAAAGCCATTTAGAGAGGCCATAGAGTCTTTCACAATGCATTGCAATATGCAAGTTATAGCCAAAAGGTTCTAGGTGTATAGAAGCCAAAACATGCTCATTCTATTGATGTATGTTAATTCTGTTAGCATGATCTGCATCTGTACTTCAGTACCACTTGGAAGTATTGAAGGGGGTATTTAAGACAGAAACAAGGTTGAGATACTTATTTCACACAGAAAAATAAGAACGATTTCTGGAACCAAGTTGACACTGAAATGCCTCAAACTCATGCTTGAGTTTAAGAGGAGCTTAGCCAGTCAACATACCAAGAACTTTAACCTCAGCATTCTCATACTTTTGAATGGAAGTACTAGCTTTCTTCAGTGTGAATTTAAGTTGCACACTTAAAACAGTGCCTGGACTTGCTCTTAAGTATCAGAGAAGTCACTTCATCCCACAGAAATAAGGTATTTCTGGTTAGTATTTGCGTTCTGTTCTTGGAATAACAGCTTGCAAGCTTACTCAGTCAGTCAGATGTTTAGATGAAACAGACATTAAAGAGAGTATTCTTCATTGTTTCAGTAATTAGATGCCAGACAGCTAACACTATTTGATCATATTCAACTAATAATAAGCAAAATATCAATTCCACTTGCGATGCAAAGCCATGCAAGCTACACCCTACATGGGACAAGAGACTGAAGCACTACTAATGAAGCAAGCTGAGATGACAAGCATGATTCTCACTGATCTCACCTGCTAAAGGATGCTCACAGGAACCACTATCATGAAACCAAACAACATTTCTTTTTTCTTCTTCTTTTGGTCTGACATCAAGAAAAATGGTACAGTTGTAGCATATGGATGGTACTTGGGGAAGTATTTTCATGTAATGAAAAGTGATTGGCCATTGAATAATTCTTTTGAAAGCATGCATTTAAGTTTCAGGCAGGTTACCTGAGATGGAAGCTCCATTTCACTTTCAGTTACTTCTTCATACTCATCATGCTCACCACTTTCTTCTCTAGGTACATGCATTAACTTCCTCTCTGCTAGTTCCTACAATACAATTGAGTCACCACCAAGAACACTCAAGTGTTAAGGCAAACAAGTTTTGTATTAGGACAGAAGAAGCTAGAAACTCACTTACCTCACCTTCATCTGTGACAAGAGTAACACCAATATCATACCCACTTCCCCAAGACTTCTGAGAATTCCAGACCAGATCACTAGGACCTGGGCTTACACCAGCAGCTGCTCCCCAAATCTGCAACAAGTTCAAAGTGAGCTTCTGAAGATTTTTATTTGTAGTTGAATTAGAACTCAAAACATATCGGAACATAAAACTTCAAGTACTCTAATACCAAAGATGTCCAGTAATAGAAACTGAACTCC
Source organism: Cygnus olor (assembly GCF_009769625.2). Classification (NCBI taxonomy): domain Eukaryota; kingdom Metazoa; phylum Chordata; class Aves; order Anseriformes; family Anatidae; genus Cygnus; species Cygnus olor. The sequence continues at coordinate 12,164,124 of NC_049179.1, forward strand.
AGATCAAGTTCTTATAAGGATTTTCTCATCTTTCCACATAAAATAAGGATTTTAGTTCTTTAGGCACTTACAGCAGGATCAAGAAAATCAGGTAGTAATTTAGTTACTCTTACTACACAATTCTCCATTGCCATCTAACCTAATGAGAACAAGGGTCTTTAAGTTTTATGAAACCACTACCTACCGTAACTACTTGGCCTGCCTGAAGAGTGAACCGTGAAGGGAATTTGTATGTTACATCTGACACACTTTCAAGATGTCTTCTCAACACCCATCCATGTAGTGGCTGATCCTGTGGGATAAGAAATTTCTCTCAGCATTACAGACCAACACAACACCATACAAGTGCAAGGTGCTTTCCAGCTTCAGGGTCATTTAGTCTTTCTCCTGTAGTGTGGAAGAATCTATAATCAATTTTGAGGCTGCCTTCAAATTTCCAGTGAATTCTCCCAGTATTTTCTTAGGGTTAATCTTAATCCCACAAGTTTAGGCATATCTATTCTTGCCTTCTGTTTAAGGAAGATCATGTTCTTACCAGGTAGATTCTGGTAAATCAAGTTGGTCACACCCATCTATAAGTCAGACCATATGTATATAAGTATAAGCTATAATATACATAGTTATCTGTGAAAGTTTAAGGTAACTCAGGCTGACATAAGTGCCTAAGCTTCCAGTCACAAGTTCTGAAGCTCTGATGATTAATTCTAACAATTCTTATTTGCAGACTAAACTAGTTGAATTATCTGATTAGAGAAGCCCTCTCTACATTGATTAGATGCTAGCTTTTTATCTGCTGTAAGCATTTTTAAACAGCAAGCTGTCATCCAGTTTACTAAAACCTTATTTAATTTACTAAGGTTATGTAGTACTTCCAATACTGCTACCCTGAGCCTAATGAGAAATACCTGATGGTGGGCTTCTCTATCATGGAAGAGAGTGCACCTCCTGCCAAAGCATCTCCCAAACAGCTCTGAACAGGACACCTGCAGGACCAGTTGCTCTTCTCTTGACATTAACCAGGTTAGTCGAAGAAAGGCTTAGAAAGCCTTCCCTTTTTAAGTAGTTTGACAGTACTTATCTCCCATCTCATCATCCTTCCCTACTGCCATCTCTCACCAAGGCACAAATCAATTCACAAACAGTTATACTTGGTAGTGAAGGCAGTGTAGAATTGAATGAGTACAAGTGCCTACCGCATCAGAGTTGTTTTTAAGCCTGACATATTTCCCATCTGCATCAATTTCTTCAATAGATATATTTCCTGAAGATGAAGCATGCTGAACAGTCTTAAATCTAGGACTATGTTCTCTCTTTTGGGCTATTTTCCTTTTTTTCCCATGCAGGAACCGTCGCTCTTGACTTGTTGCTTGAGTTGCAGTGCTGCGTGAAGATGGACTAGGTGACAGCTTTAGCCTAGAAAGGAGTCAGATAACATTCACTAGAATATCTAACATGCTTATTCCTCCTTGCTCTTCCCAGAATAACCAAGTCTAACAGCTTCTTACATTCAAGGTTTCCATGAAGTCTTGAATAAAAGATTTTATTTTCACTGGCAAGAGTAACTTAGTAAGTAGCTTATTAAGTTTGGAACATAGCCCCAAACCTAGAGTTCCGAGCAAGCTTATATAGATAAGAAATGATTCCCAGTTGCGATTCATTTAAAGTCTCTACAGGCACTTTTTAGTGGAAGTTGTTTAAGTTTTTGACCCTTCTTAGCACATACTGAGAGTTCACGCTGTTCTCAAACTGTGTCTGAATAACTGGGAGCTAATACGATTTTCCAGCTTCATTCATGCACAGCCTAAAACACTGATGCTTCAATTGCTAAATAGACTTCTGAGCTAGCTAGGTACAGATTAAAACCCACACAGAACAACTGTATCCCTATAAACTGTGTGCCCTAATGGGTTTCCAAAATTCAATACCCAAGTAGAAATGACAGCACCTAACCCTGATGGATAAGGGAGAAAGAAAAGCTGGTTTAGGCTTGAACACTCTTTGATATAGAGTTCTGGGATTTAGCACAAAGCTTTGAAAAAGTTTAATTCTAGGGAGGGATGTCTAATGGACCTTTGAACTTTCAGTTGGGTTTGTCAAGTTATTTCATCTTAGTATATTGTATGGTAGATGTGGGATATAAACACCATTTATCTACCAGTTATACTTAAAGACCTGAATTGTAGTACTAATTGCACATTTAGTATTTGTTTCTTGTCTCTTCCACATTCTGAAGAATATACTGTTGGTGCAGAGATCATGGGTGGAGCAAGTCCTCACCTGAGGATCTTGTCATAGCCTACCTCTGTTCCTCTCCTTCCAGCATCTTCCTGTAGGCATTTATTTCCAGATCTAGAGCCAGTTTCACATCTAAGAGATGCTCATATTCTTCCAACTGTGCTTGTACCTGCTGCTGGGCTTGGGCCATTTCTTTCTCTTTTTCAGCCATACGCCTTCGATGTAGATCACGATCATAATCCAGCGCCTCCTGTAGCTCCCTTATTTTGCTCTCCAAAGCAGCATTCTAAAATTCAGAGAAGAAAATTAAATTCTAACAAATTTAGAGAAGAAAGCACATTAGTTTGAATTGGGTATTTAAGGATATACAAGTGAAGATGGTACCTGGCTTTGATATTGATTAACTTGAGATGTCAGCGTATCAACTCTCAGCTTTGTTTCCATTAGCTCCTCCCGAGCAGCATTGGCAAAGTCACTATTTCTTGCTGCAGAAAGCTGGGCATTCTCCACCTATGGATAAGTCACTGTTAGTAATGAGTTGCTTATGACCATATATTTTAAATAAGGAAGGAAAACCAAGTGATTTCCAGCTGTTACATCTGGAAATAGTTATGTTTTACTTAAGTGTGCAGATACCAATAAGGTCTAGGCCAGAAAGCTTTTTGTTGCTTTTCAGGGAGGTTTACATGAGTTTGACATTCACATCAGAAGAAGTCAGCAATAATCAGGTAGGGAGAGGTGCTGGCTTAAAATACAAGGTCTTCATACATTTGTAACTGAAGGATAGATACGAAGTACATTGATTCTCCAGAAGAATAATGGAGAATGCTTGGAAACTGCTTGTCAAAGCATGAAGCTAGAGGATACTAGGTATGCTTAGAGAACTATTGTTCTTCCCCAAAAGATCTGTTACTGAACAGTTCCTGCATCGCTGAGCTACTTCTAGAGCAAGTCAATCTTGAAGAGAAGTCAATCTTCCAAGAAAGGAAAAAAAACATGCAGTGAAATAAAGTATAGTCATGTTACTACAAGAAATACAAGGTTTTCCAGTAGAAACCTGGACAGAATTATACAAGTAAATTCACTAAGTTGGCATGTGGAGAAAGTTGGAGCATAGAGAAACCCAGAAGAACTATGAAGCAATAAACACGTCTGCTTGAGAGGAGTGGATCATGTGATTCTGCACTGAATATTAAAGACAGCTTAGCATACCAATATGGTACACTGCAACCTACCCAGAAACCCCTGGGATCTTACTTACAACAGTATAAGAAAAATATTAATTTTACCTGAATGCAAGACTAATATGGGGAAAAAGACTGTACTAAGTGTTGGTGGCACTAAGTTCTACTGTCAAATTTGACACTTTTGAAATTCTACACTACTTGTAGTTAATTACTCTTCACATTTACACCTAGAAGCTCTGCACTAAATGTGAGGGCTCCATCAGTTACTTGGTATGTAAATATGTTACATGGTAGTGTAAATTTAATCATATTAAGGTGCAGAAAATTTTCTTTACTGGCTTTTTTTTTTTTTTACAGACTCACTTTTGCACTGAATGTTCGCTCCAGCTCTTCTTTGTATCCTTGAATTTGTTCTTCATGCTGTTTTCTGAGCCCCTGCAGAGCATCTGAGAGCTTACTCTCAAATTCTCTCTGACGGCCAGACTCTATTTCTGCCATCCTGCTCTCATGGACTCTCTTTGTCTCCTTGAGTTCCTAGGAGGAAAGTTTTCCAGAGAATAAGCAAGCTAAAACAGTTTAATTTGAGACTGTGGATATGCTGTACCAGCTTAGTAAGTCATTCAGTACTGAAGCAGTTTTGTCATTGACTGCATTCATCTTATTTGGAGCTTAAATATTCATCCATTGGGAGCTAAAATATCTATCCATTAGGTCAGGTATTTTCACCTCCCTAGCTGTGCTGGGTTGCTTGGTTTCCTCATTGCCAACATTGCTTAAACTACTAAATGCAGTAATCTGTATCTACTTTGGAGACTAATTCTTTGAACTAGATGAATTTATCTGCTTTTAACTTAGAAGCACATGTGCATATGCTTCAGCTTCTTTAAGCAATGTTACTTCAACTATTCCTGTTTTATTCAAGAACTAACAGCAGCTGGGTTAGAGAAATTGGAGTTTTATCACTTAAACCACACACTGAGATTTCTTCCAGAAGGAAGTTGGCTTGCATTCACTTTTTTTTTTTAAAGTTGTATGTCATGTACTGACTTCTCATGCAACACTTATCAAAGGTGCTTGGTAACCATTAAGGAAGTAGGGAACATAAGTTGCTTATTAAGAGAGGTTTGATTTCAATTATTTTAGGCTTCTAGCAAACACCTGGAATCATTTATTTCAACTGTAATATATGCACTTTCAGTTACACAAAGTAGTGCATTAGTAGTTACCTTCAGAAGTGCATCCTGAGAAAGTTCTCTCATATTCCAGATATCTATTGGTACTATGCCAGTTAGCATAAGGCTGTGTACTTCCTTGAAGTCTTCCTAGTTAGGTAGATTTTATTGGCTGATGGACTGCCATATGTTGACTCAGCTAGTTACCTTTTTAAGGATAACACACACCTTAACATTGCTTTTAAGGGCATCCAGGGGTCATGGACAATTAAAAATATATATTCTTGATAATAAGCTAAAACATACGTCTTCATGAAGGCGCTTCTGGAATGTCATTTGTTCCTGCAATGTTTTCATGTGATTTTCCAGGTCCACCCTTCTCAACATTTCATTGTGAAGATGCTTTTTGGCATCTTCCAGTGACAGCTGCAGCTAGAAGAGAAAGACATAGGGATAAGCAAAATTAAGAGATCACTCTTCCAAACTAAGATGACCACCTTATTACAGGTTATTCAACTTCATTCCTACAGCTATCAAAACATGTTGCTTAAGTGAAGTTTGACAGTTTAAGGTCTATTTCAGTGGGATCCAGCATGTTTGCAACAAAGAACCCTATTAGTCATTACATAAACCAGATTTCCAAGAAGGTACGCAGCCCTTCATCCCACCAGCTAGTTTTTAACCACTGTTTTATTTCAAGTCTAGAAAATAGGTTTCTGATGAATCAATTACAACATCCATACACATTCTTCCCTTCCGCATTACTAAGTACTCCAAACTTCTCCCTTATTTTCCATATCACTTGACTGATACTTAACAAGGAGGAAGTTCCAACAATGGCTTTACTATGTTGACAAACTCTTAGAAGCTGCCAGTACTAGTGTGCCACTTTAATGATACAAGGTTTCTCTAGTTTTCATCTTAAAGACCCTAAAGTAGCTCAATAATCATGGTAAAGCATGAAGATACTGTATTGTAATACGCTGATAGAGTAGCGACTCAAACAGCAGAAGAACCCACAAGAAGTAGTCAGTTCTTATTTGTTCTACCTAGATTTAAGCATAGTAAAGCAGGGCCCACCAAATCCTCCCTTTGCTACAGAGGCTACAACAGTTCACATTTCAACTTAGTTCATCATCAGAACAAAAATCATTACAGACTATGGTCATGGAATAGAATTAAAAGTACTTACAACAGACAGAAGTTCTAACGGACCAACTATTAGCAGCATTTGCTTTCAGCAAGTTTGAAGAAATCTTTTTGTCCACCTGTAATTGTCATAGGTGACAGCCTTTGCCTGCTTTTACGTTTAAATCTCAACTAACTAGTTTGGGAAAAGACAAGCAAAAGCTTCAGGAGCAACAGCAAAGTTGAAATTCCAGGAACAAGTCTTACAGTGACTACTTGATCCTTTAATTCATGAAGGTCATTTTCCAAACTTCGGTTCTGATTCAAAGCTGTTGCTAAGTCAGCTTCCTTTGTATTCAGCTGAGCATCAAGGTCTCTCACACGAGCCTGTGCCAGGTTTAAGTCAGCTTCTTTCTTTGAATTCCTGCAAGTGAAAGTTTTACACTCATAAGTTACAGTTGGTGAGTGAGAAAAATTTGCTTTCAGCGTGTTTACCTTTATTGGGGTTTACAGTTGAACTAAATCAGAAGAAAGGTTAAGCATTGTGCTGAGAGCATAGGGTAGGCTCTAAGGAACAAACTAGACCCTCAGAGAAGTATCATTTGTTTAACCAGAAAGATTTCTGACCCACTTTCCAACTCATTGTGTGTGAACTCTATGCAGAATCCAGCTATTTTCCACAGCACTACCATCAGGAAGGGAGGCACAGGTCCTTTCTCCACAGGGACAGATTAGTCACATTCAAAGCCAGCATTCACTGGACTGCACTGACATGCCACTGCTGAACTCCTGACACAAAAACCTCCTTTCAGCAGCAAAGACAGCCACCAGCTTCCTGGCAAGGTGCCTGTTGCCACCTCAGGACACCCTTGCTGTGGCTGAGAGCCCCACACAGCCCACCCCCTGTGGGATGCACACACTCCACAGGGAGGCCACCATACCACCTGAGGGCATGCAGGCCAGGTGCAAGCAGCTCAAGGCCTGCTTTCCTGAGGCAGGGTAGCAGGTGATGCTGGTCACACATGGTGGTGGAGTGCCCCCTCCTCTGCAACTGAAGGCAGAAAGCAGCTCCAGCTGCTGGGGGCTTTCGCCATCTGAAAACCAGATGGGGAAGGTCCCTTCACAGCACTGAAGGAGTTCAGGCCCCTGAGGGCACTGCCCTGGCACCCAGGCCCTCTCAGCCCCACTGCCTCCTCCAGTCCCCAGGTCCTGCCACACAAGTCTCCACACAGACCACCCTGCTCTCACAGCATGGAGAACCTCCTTCTGAGAATAACTTTCCCCTCAGGAAGAATCACAAATTCTCCCTTCCTTCATGCCTTGGCAGAGTTATGGGGTGAGAGCAGCTTTGCCTTCAGAAGGCCATTTCTTTCCTATCACCTTGTGCAAATGCCCAATTACAGAACCTTTGGGTACATTCTGGATGGCCAAGGTAGGTTTTTTTTTTTTTAAAAAAAACTTGGCACCAGAGCAGGAAAGTACTGAGCCCACAGTGAGTTCCTGTCTTTGAGGAAAAAGGGGTGACAATTTCCCAGACTGCTCTAATACCAGGCTAATACTAGCACTCAGTTACCCTGGGCAACTTAGACCCAGTTACCTGACCTACATCCAGAGTCCGAGTTCCTCCTCAAAACTCATATTTGACATTTTAAGGAGTAAAGAATTCACTTTATTTTAGCAAAATTTGTTCTGCCAAATGGCAGAATTGTGATAATTCATACAATGAGTTTTCCAGTTGATAACTGAGCAGACCAGTTGGAGGGAGTCCAAAGTCATTCTACAGGAGTGATGGGCTCTAGAAAGCATGGAATACAGGAAAATATTGGAAAAAAGAATTGTTTAGTCTAGAGAAGAGAAAAGTGACAGGAGACATAACAGTCTTTTATGTATGTAAAGACTGCTGCATAGAGGAAGGGAATCTGTTTTCCATGTCTGTTGTGGAAAAGGCAGGAAGTTGTAGGCTTAAATTGCAGGGAGAAATACTTGGGTTAGATGTTAAAGAGTAAGCTAATAGTAGTTCAGAAGTGAAGTACAATGCCTAGGGAGATTCTGGAATCTCCATCATCTGGAATTTGAAAAGGGTTACAAAAACATCAGCTAGAAGTAATGCAGGTATGGTTGGTTCTAACACAGGCTGGGGGTGAGGGGCTAGATCAGGTTCTTGCCTGAGGCCTTTTCTAGGCCTGCTGTTCAGACATCTGCTGATTGTCTCTATACTTTGTGACCATGATGCATAAACAAATCTTTTGCTAGTAGAGGGTATTTACTGAGAAAGTCTAGGAAAAGAGTAACTATTATAGTAACAATAGAAAGATTGTGTTGTAGTTTTCCCCTTGTATTTAGTTTTCTTTCTTTTCTAGGTGTTAATTACATTAGCCACTTGGGATCTCGGCTGGTACTTACTGTAAGTATTGGTTACAATATTAACATGTACATTAATAACTACTTACTGATAGTATTGACTGTTTCATCTTATTGTAATCTTTTTTGCAATCATCTAGGTATGCACAAGAGTGAAACTCTATTAGTGTTTTTTATATCCATTGTTTGATAGCCCACTTTCTTAACACAGGTCTTGACAGGCAACTTCAGGTTTCCTGTATTCATTCCTCACAACTTTTTTCCACAAAACTCTGAAGTGAGTCATTTCATCTTTAATAACAGCAATTTACCAAAGTCTGACTTTGATGCAAAGTGATAACTGAGGCATTGACTATCACATTTCCTATAAATCGGGGTGTCACATGCTTGACCTGAGCTTTTAGTGAAATTATTTAAGTTCTCCACGTATACTCAAATCACTTCAGCTCATTAAGACTAGAGGACACTAACAGCACTTGAGAATTCACTCTTAGCTTCAGCTTGCTAGGTTCAGTAGCAAAACACAGTAGTTTTTCTTCATGAAGTAGTATTAGTCTCATCTTTATCTGTAGTGCTACTGCTCTTGCTTTGACCTTCCTCGGTCTCTAAATTCAACCAACTGATATGCTTAACCACAACTCCCCTTTCCAAAACATCTTTGGCCTACTTCCAGTTACAACTGTTTAAGAAAAAGATGGAATGCAAACATAGTTGATTGTTGCTGAAGGTTTAAAACTCTCCACTAGTGATCAAAAGGAGTCAACGGTTAACACTGCTGGGAAGTTATCTAGTGACATTCCATCCCATAAGAGTTCCAGGTTATTTAAAGGATATATATAAAGGGCATGATACCCTCAAGTTAGTTTGTTCCAAGTCATCTGAGACATTTGCAGTTAGACAGACCAGATAAAAAGCACTCAATAGTAGAATTTCAGTCTAGTCCTTCCAGAAAGGATGAGCTGTGCATCCTTCCCCATGGGTTTTAAAGTTAACCACTTTAAAACCTAGTTACTTTAAAGAAATAAGTTTGTCCAGAGAATTACATACTACCAAACCTAAAGGTTTATAAACAAAGCTGCTGTGTTATACAAACACAAAGAGCAGCAGAAAAATTTCAGAACTGGCATTAGCCTTCTCTCCTCACTGTCCAATCCAGTGGTTGGTTAGATTTATTAAAAAAAAAATTATGAGCTAAAACACAGCACGAATGAGGCAAGACCAATAACTTCCAAGCAACTGAAAACAGAAGCTTAGAGTAAAACACTGTTTTATTTCCACGTAGAACAGCTACTTAAATCCTACTGACTGTAGAAACCAGTATTTGTTTCATACTATAAATGTTAAAAGGAAAAGTTAGTGCCTACAGGTGCTATGATAACAGCTCATAGCAAGATTGTCTGTGTTCATGGACATGCAAGTTACTTCAAGTTTGTAATTGAGTTTGCATTACAATAGGGCATTAAAGTAACTAGCAATGCTAGTTACTTGTATATATCCATATATACTTGTATACATCCAAAAAGGATGTTTGCTATGTTAATGTTTGTTCCCTGCCCTTCACTACTCATCTCCTACAAGATATTTTGATCACACTTATGTTGGACCATCCCCTTGTTTCAGGCCTGGGGAGACTAGACAACAAGGAGATTCCAGGCACAGGATACACTGCTCATGAGACTGTTAAGTCTGAAGTGGCAGGCAGTTCATCCCAGCAACATGTAGACTAAACTGGAAGAGCCACTAGGACAATCTGTGCATTACCAGCCTGTACAAGGTAAGTTACTCTGCTTATAGGACCATCTAGAGGGAAATACAGAGAGAAGGTAGAGCCTGAACTACAAAGCTCAAAAGAGATGCGAGCAGACTCCCTACAGTGGCTTACCTCCCCTTCCACTATAGCTTCCTAGATGCTTTCCAGCATTTCTTTAGTGCTTATTAAACACTGAGTGCAGTACCAACCCAGTCAGCTCTGCTTCCAAGCAGAGCTATGCACAGAAGGCCTTCCAGCATCCCAAATTCTGGGGGACCTCATTCCCATTACAAGGGAGCTACGAAGCATCCCAGCAGCCCTGGAGCAGAAGGCACTCACAGCAGTAACCCTACCACACACCTGAAGGGTATACATTAGGGTTTCTCCAGACCTATGCTACTCCACACCACTGGGGTCTTACCACCACCAAGACCCGGTCACCATAGTGGCACCAAGCCCTCCCTCTCGGAGGCACGCGTCCTGGCAAGCAGCAGCACCTTCTCCTCGCCCCACGGGAGACCCCCAAGCATGGAGGCAGCCCCAGGGGAGACCCCCACGGTGCAGGGCCCGCTCGGGGCCGGGCAGGAGCGGCGGGACGGCCGGACACCGACCTGCTGTGCAGCTGCCGGTGCTCCTCACCGATCTTGCCCAGCTCCACCTGCAGCGCGGCCCGCTCGATGGCGATATCGTCCAGCGCCCGGCGGGCATCGGCCAGCTCCGCCTCGTAGCGGAGCCGCAGGCAGCCCAGCTCCCGGCCGCTGCCAGCCTCCTGCTCGGCCAGCCTCTGCCGCAGCGCCGTCTTGTCGGCCTCCAGCGCCCGCACCCGCTCGATGTAGGCGGCCAGGCGGTCATTGAGCTGCCGCAGCTCCTCCTTCTCCTGCAGCCGGCTGAGCCTCGTCGGGCTCAGCGGAGAGGAGGCAGCCCCGCGGCCGGCGGAGCGGCTCCCTCCGGCCGGTGTAGAGGACAGAGCCGTGGTCATGGCAGCCTCCGCCCGGGCCTCCCCGCTCCCGGGCCTCCCTGCCGCTGTCGCTGCTACCGGGCCCGCCCCGCAGCCGCCGCGTATAAATAGCAGCCAGCTGCCGCCGGAGAGGGTGGGCAGCTTAAAGGGCTACGGCTTCTCCCCCCCTCCCAACAAGTGCCACCGCTTCGCTAATCCACGTATCTAATTTTTTAATCTTTTTTTTTAGCTGGTTTTTCACACATGCTTCGCTGCCTCTCATCAGCCCAATGGTGCCGCTCGGGGAGGGCGGGGAAGGAGCTGTTGGGATGCCCACAGCAGCTCGGTGGTACTGAACAGGCGAAAGGGTCGGGGGAACAAAATCCCAGATCGAGGCAGATGCATCACAGCTGCAGTGAAGCTCGCACGCCGGTACGCCGCCCTATCTGCACTCTGCCTGTTCTGTCTGGTTTTTGCAGTATGCTCAGCTGATGGAAACAAGCTAGTACCCTCCGCTTGTTTGCTTGTGGGCGATTTTAGCTTTTAGTTTCAGCTGCGGTGGCTGTCAGGCATCCCAGTGCTACAGGGTTTCATATGAAAGCTGAAGTAGCGTGTGAAAAGGAGGGAGAGGAATGTCATCAAGGCAAACATGAGAAGCAGCCTGCAAAAATATATGCTAATTACATTTAAAAAAAAGTCGTTGTACATTAAGAAAGATTTTTCAGCACCTGTCATGTGATACTTGCCATTTTTGTTCAATAGCTAATAAATTTATCATTTTCATTTTCACTTACATTTCAGAGAACAAGTGCTTCATGAATATGAGCATTAGAATCTCTGAACATTCATATAACTGTAAATTATAGTGTTTGTTGCAGCAGTTACAAGAAACTTTCCTTAAGAGTTTAGCTTAGGTTGATGCTATTTCCTATTTCCTGCCCAGAGGAACAGCCTTTGCCCAAACATACACCATCTAAGCAGTCAAGAAGCATTTTGATAACGTTTAAATTTTATTTATTTATTTATTTTTCTTTTCCCCTTCTATGTCCTAGGCCTATTTTCTGTGTTATGTTTAGATGGCTACCTAGCTATGCAAAGTGACACTTCTAAGTTGCTGCCGAGTCCCAGAGGTGCCAAAAGTCATTAGATGCTGCAGGATCACAGTGGAAGCATCTCATATTCTGTTGCTGCTTACTTCCAGAGTGGCTGCTAGTGAAGCACCGGTCACTAAGCCAGTCTGAGTGTGAGCTGTTCTCCTACAACTGTGGTATTGTTGGGAAGTAAGCTGTACTTTCAGTCTGCAGTGGTTGATTCATGGTCTCAGGCTGTTACATGAATGTTCCTCTTATGCCCTCTGCTTCTCTTTGACCTTTACAGTTTGATTGTATACAGGCAGATGAACTCCTACTCTTACAGTCTAAATCATATCAGTTGCACTCTCCAAAATACAGCTTTGATGCCTTGACATCATCTTAGAGTTCACTGAAAGAAAAGATGGATTTTATGAAAGTTGTAGAGATAAATTCTAACTTCACTTTTTAGGTTCTGAGGCACATGACATGGGAGAACATAGTCGGCCCCAAGATTGTAGGTAGGGCTTTTAGACTTAGGTTATATATATCCCTGGATACAAAGTTACACAAAGTAAATGAGGGGTAGAAGAAGATATGTATGTTCATCAAGATTTGGTTCTGAACTTCATTACACATTTGCACAAAAAGCAAAACACCTTTTCAATGCTACAAGTATATCTAGCAGAGCAATGGCACATGGCCAGGCTGAGCTCCTCTGGTTCTTGTCCTAGCAATAGCATCAGGAAATTCTTTTCTGCAAAGCAGTTCCAGTTTTTCCTATTTTGTTGTAATGAGTACTTGTTTGTTTTTCATTGTCAGTAGAAAGCTCAATTTAAAGAAAAAAAAAAAAGTATGATTTAAATCTGAGTATGTACCTCTAAGATGAAGATGAATATGTCTGAGGGTATGCTTAGGCTTTGAAACTTCATTCCTCTACAAGGAACACTGAGGTTGTATGTCATTGTCACGTTTGATGGTTGCATGACTGGCCAGCTGTTCAAATACAATTGTATGGTTTTGGAACAGATGCAGAACAAAGAAAGAAATCTGTTATTCTAAGAATATTTTCCTTGCCTGCCAGGGCTTTGTAATAGTGCAAACAAAAACAGCTGAAAGAAATGGTTCAAATGTAGTCTGAGCTACTTTTATCTATTTTGCTCTTCACCTACTCTCCCTATGCAAGAACAGAAGAAGGCATCTTAGCAGTGTGAAATGGAAGTCAGTTACTGGTTCTTTTCTTTCCAACATTTTTTCTGAAGTTTTCTTTGATTAAGACTTTAGTCTGTACTGCTTAGACTACAAATGTAGCTGGGGAATTTCTACAGAGATAAGCCTGTACCGTATTTTCCTACTGTTTCTAATATAAAGATGTCAGGAATACGTTAGGATTATGAAGAGATATTGAAAGTATCTGGAAAAATTGTAGGAAAAGGCTTATATCTCAGACTAAAGCACAGTAAAACTGTTCTACAAATGATCTATTTGTAAGAATATGTAGATATAGGAAATTTTGACAGTCTTGGTAGCTTCCATAATGTCAGAATTAAGAAAAATAAAATAAAATAAATGTGGACGTATTTTGAGCATCCTAATCAGGTTTTGATCTCAAACTGATAAAACTAGGTGGAAAAAAATACAATAATACGGTAGTAAAGTGAAAACCAAGAAAACATCACGTAAACTTTTTGTTATCCTTTCCCTTACATGTCTGCTAACCAGTTCTATCCATGTGTCAGCAATCTGTCAGTATGGGCTGCAAAATGCTGTCAGGGCTCTGAGTACACTAATATGTATTAACAACCCTCACCAGCCTCAGCTGCGGCCACCCACACCTCTGCCATGGGTGCAGCAGCTCCGTTTAAGATCAGGCCTCGAAGCGGGTCCTTCTTTCAGATTTGTCATGGTTATGCCTGGCTGTGGGTATTATCATTTTGGGGATTGGCTTTCTGATTTAGAGCTGTATTTTACTTGTTATTTTAAATCTGTTTGAGCTTTTTGTTCATTGTGGATATTATCTCTAGTCTTCCTGCCCACTTTGCTTAGGAGCAAAATATAAGACAGGGTCCTGGGGGAGGGTGCAGTTCCTGGGCTGCTGACCTTGCTATCTGACTTGGCTCTCTCTGTTCCAAAGCAGATGTGTTTTCCCACTCCTGGGATGGCAACTTAATGGTGCAACAAACTGCTGTAGACTTTAGTAAGGCCACATCAGTTGACAGAAATAACATTTCTGTTTAGGTGTTCTCTGTGACTTGATACAAACTGAGTTCATGTGTGCTTTTCAAGCGTTAAATACTCTTAGTAAGCCGACAGGTCTGACTAGTGTAAAAATATCATGATGTCAAAATGTAGGTATAGGTACAGGAGTCAGCATGGACAACAGAAACTTTTTAGTCTTTCAGTGCTTTTCTTTTTCTGGCAATCATTCTTCTCTTTAAATCATGAATGTCTCTTCCTAAGCATCTTTTGGAAACAAAGCAAGGTGTCACTGGACAGCCTTCAGCCTTTGTAGCGATTCAAGCAGTCTGTATATGTTATAGTAGTGTTAATTCAAATGGTATTACTCTGATGCATTAAAACATATGAATAAGAACTTTGCCAGGCAGTTTGTTTACAGACAGATGTTGGTGACTCACGCAGGCCTGCAGCTGAAGAAGTCAAATTGAGTCCTGTTAGCATGATAATGCTTGGAGGCTATTGCCAACAGTTGTAGAGGAGATGTGAAGTCCCCATGAGAAAATTACTGATCACTGACCAGAAAGGTGAAAGGGTAATTAATGTTTCTGTATCATTGGCAATAATGTATGCAGATGGTCAGAACATGCATCTACACAAGATAGCCTCCTGTGCAGTACTTCAGCATATGCACCTACTTGCCTAGCTAAATTAAGCAGGACAAGTCTGTCAGTTTATAGGGTTTTTTGCCTGTGTTGGAACAACAGCCTTCCAACAGTTGGCAGTCAGTAAAGAACTAGAAACATCATTCAAACTGTTCATGAAATTATTTTTGGCATTAGCATATGCAGAAGTAAACAATATATATATTTTTAGTAAAACATGACTTATGGAAAATAGACCTGGTTGCAATGTTTTCCAGGTGATACCTGATAAGCTTGTTAGGCTGTCTGTTTCCAGTTGTCAGTGACCAAGTTTGTTCATGTCCAAACGCATAGAAGCTGCAACTATGTACATCTTATATTGGAATAGTCAAGACGAGAATCTGGTTCGCTGTCTGAAGGTATATGCTCTTGTCCATTTTTATTCAGAAAGCCCTTTAATTTCTGTAATGGATGTCTATGTAGAATGAGGAAAAATTCTTAGCCACTGCATGGGTCTGCAATAACATAATTCTGCTCTATGGACTACTAGTATCAGTAGCAGACTGAGAAAAAGTTTGAGTGAGATGTTCTCATGGTATAGAGTAAAAGAGCCTGCTAAGAAGAAAATATGTAGGAATGAGAGAAATAAGCTCTTTTTTTTTTTTTCTTCCTAGCAACTATATAGCTCCAAACTGTGAATGTAGAGCTTTACCGCTTTTTTTCCCCCGCTCCATCCATCAATTTTTGCTAACGTTTCTTTATCCTCATTCATTGTCAAATAGATTGTATTCAATTATGTCATCACTGAATGTTAATAAGAACAACTAGTACATCTGCTGGCTCCCACAGGAGCCAGGAACATCCTCTGATCCACCAGAGCTAAGTCAAATCTGAGTCCCTTGTGAAAATGAAATCACTTCCATCTCTTTTAGTACAATATAATAACAGAAAGTCTTCATTTATTTCCAGGCTACATTACCGAGTTGAGTTGAATTCATTTTATTAAGAACAAATAGCTTATCCCACTCTTATTGTACTTGACCGAGTGCCTCAATATGGAGCACTTGGGCTGCAGCCAGTCTGTGGTGAGGAAAAGGGATAATTTCACTTTGTTAGTGATTCACAATATAATTTCTTAATGAAGACTAAGTGTGCAACTTAAGAAACCAGAGCAATTGTCAAAATAGCAAAAGTTGACAAGTAGAAAAGAACAGAAGAATCAGAAATAAATTCCACACTTGCTTTCTGTCTTCATGTTACTTTCAACTTTAAAGTATAGCTTAACTTGGGGGTTCTATCCTCAGTTAATACACCATCTCTCTTTCTTTTTCGAGCATCATATTTTATTTGCTGTTTTGCTCTCACCCACGCAAACCAACAGGAGTGTGCAACCATTTCATGTGTTTTGTTATAGCGTTTCTGCATTTGTAATCTGATGCGCAGACTGCATGTGAGAAAGTGTCAATCTGTGCATCTAATGTTTGGTAATAATAAAAACAAGTGTCACTTATCTTCTGAAGCTATTCTCTGGTGGCCTCTTTTCTACCATTTTCTTAGTCTCTTTCAACTCTTACCATTTCTTATTCCTTCCTTTGGTGTTGCTGCATTTCCCTATATTAATTGTTCATTTTCTGCATTCATAACTACACTGTCTTTTTCACTAGAATTCCTCCCAGTGATGTATCATGTATATTTTCCAACCTTGTCCTTTCTCATGCCATCTCACTGCTCTTTGCTTATGTTCTTCTTCCATTTTCATGTTGGTGTGTCTCTAGACACTCAGTGACAGGCAGAAGTCATCTTGAGATGCAGGTCACCTACTTTGCTCACCATCCTGACTGTAATGGTTCACTGAGGAAAAGCAATTGTCCTGCTTACCTTTGTCTGATGTTGTTCATGACTTGCAATGTAACAGATCTCCTCAGTTTAGTCACTAACTGTTGCCTATTTCACAGAGCACTCAATGTTTTATTCTTAATCACAAAATAAGGGCCATCAAAGACCTTGAAGATAGATTGATGTCACTGAGAAGGAAATGGCAGATAAATTCAGGAATTCAGATCTGGCATATCCACAGTCCTCAGAGGGGTAACTTTTTTTTTTTTTTTTTTTTCAAACTAGGAAAAAAAATCTGTTTATGAACACAGTGATGTGTAAGTAAACCAAATATATTTTATTTCTGCAATTAATTTTTCTTTTTGCCTTACCTGTATTCAGATCTATACAAGTTTATATCTTTCAATTATGCCCACAATAATCACCTAAATTCCTGTGAAAATATATGCTACTAAATTGCATAATGATTGTGTAAGTATTATAATTGATCTCAAAATGTCTGCCCTAACATTTTTGTTAGGGCTACGAACACTGAACTCAAAACAAAAGTATAAGTATATGCAATGTGAATCAAGATGTGTTTGTTCTGGAGAGTCATGAAATTTAATGCATCTGCTGCTACTGTAACAGGATCATAAATATGCAGATGAGCCACAAGTTGTTTTGCTCAAAGATAAAAAGGAATCTGAAACACAAGAAAGGACAAATATTTATTCAAATACTTGAAATAGTGACCATTTGTGTATATTGTATTGGTTAATGTTAGATTCATTTAAACGCAAGCTGAGAGGAAAACAGTAGCTTTCTATAATGTTTAGGTCTATACATAAGTAGTTTTTCTTTCTTTAAGCCACAAGAATTTTTTCTACTTACTGTACTGATGGAGCTGTTCCCAAAGCCTGGGGCAAGGATCAACATGGAACGCAGGGGTTCTGTAACACCAAGGAATCAAAGACAGTACTGTAGCTGAACTTTGTACCTTTATTGTAATAGGGGCTTGACTCTTTATAGGATATAACATATTTGTAAACTGTGACAGTGCATGATTGCTCTATACCCCAGAGAGCTTGTTATTTCATGGTAAACAAGCACCCTCTACAAATACAATACAGGGTCAAAGAACTGATTATACTGTATCAGGGTTCTCATGACTCTAGTTACAGGAAATTTAACATTTTCCTTTTATTAGTCAATCAGGTGCAGCTCTATTACTGATAACTTTGAGGCCTCAAACCCAAATTCACTTTCTGCATGGGGCCTCAGCAGGATACTTCCAGCTTTGGTATTCATTAGATTTAATCCTGATTTATGAGCCAAATGTTGTTCTGCACTGTTTCAATGCATTTTAAATTTGTAGTTTAGCCAAACATATTTCTCCCTGAGTAGTATAGACTCTTGTTATGATGTAAAAATGGCCTTCATGATCATCAGATTGGCTTAGCTGAACTTGCTTTGAAATAATATTTATATTTAAGTGAAGTCTGTTGAAGGTGCACACCTACGTTTCGGGGCAAAGATAAATAGAGAAACATTTTTCTAGATGTGAAGGTTTTCTGTTAATATTCTCTGAGGAAGTGAAATCTGATGGTTATCACCTGATTGAACAGTTTTTGTTTACCAGATCAGAGATTTAATTTTCTTCAATTTTGCCAATGGTTATATTCAGCAGGTTTTCCTTTCTCTGTTTTCTCTGTTTGCAGTTGAGGGAGAGTTGAAATTTTCTGTTGTCTCTGTTGAATATAAATCAATGAATAACAAAAATATTTCATAGCTGTGTTCAGTAGTGAGGACGTATGGCCATAAGTCAGTATAAAACAAAGAATAAGGCAGTCATATTGCCAACCAACTTCACGAAACTCTGCTAGCTGTACAGATAGATGAGGTCATGATTGTGTTCAGTAAGTGCAAATGTCCATATTTCACAATTTTATGAACAATAAGGGCTTTAGAGCTGTCATTTAATGTTATTTAAATGACGCATATTTTGGAGAACAGCAATAGAAAAGCATATATGTAATCATAAAGCACTACTAATAACAGGAGACAAATGTAGGAATTACATGAACTGCCAAGAGCACCAGTATAGTTTCCTCTTCAAAAATCTTATACCAACTCTGCCAAACATGGCATGAATGGGAATCAGAAGAATGTGTGGTAAAATTGCTAACAAGGCAAAGTCTAAAGAACTTGACGCTGGACAAGAGGTTGTGCAAACAGTGTAAAAAAAAAAAAAAAAAAGACAAAGCTAGAGAATAATTGTTCCTTGAAAAGTTTATAATCCGCACAGATTATAGACAAAGTGGGCAGAAGGGAATTTAAATGTCTCCTTAGAGATGGCAATTTCTTTTAAGCTTGAATGGTAAATTAGTTTTTGCAAGATTCCTGACAAACTCTTCTAGGGATGGAAATTAGGCTTCTAGATCCCGTAAGTTTGTGGCCTTTAAGTTTAGGACACGTATTGGAGGAGTCTTCTATGGAACTGCAGGTGCTGTGAACTTTGAAGTGGTGTTGTCAAACACATCTTGCTTGGACCCCTGACTTTCAGTTGACATTCGCTTGGCTCAGCAGAACGGGTAATGGAGATCTTCACAAGGAGTCAAAATCCCAAAGCTTTCATGCTCACTGGAAGTTTAGAGAGAACAGTAAAGTGACAGGGGTGTGGGATGAGGCCGAGGTGAAGAAATTAAAGAAACTGCATAAAGGAGGGGACAAATCAGCTTTAGATGAAAATTTGTTTGTTTGTTTGTTTAAATACCCACCTGTTAAGCAAATTAATGGCCCACTCTGTAGTTTTTGTTTCAGGGATCCAAGGGACTCCCTCCGTGTTGAGGGCTAAGTAATCCCAAATGCAGTGCGATTCTGAATAAGGCTTGTGCAAACTGTGCCTGCCTAACTAGATGGCAGGTCTTGAGGGTCAGTTTCATGTTGTAGTTGTGAACATGTTTCTGTCTTTGTTCTTGTAGTACTACTGGCCGTAGTTTTGAGATGAGAAACTTGGCTTTCTGCATCGGTAGATCTAATGGCTAAATTCTGCCGAAATCGTTTGTGATCAGGTCAGATATATGTGCTGTCTGCACCAGGGTGTCTTTCTCTTTTTTTAAAGATAAGAAATTGCATCGGTATAATTGAAGTCATAATTCAAGGACCGTGTGGTTGATAAAGTAACTAGCAGCTGAAATGGATCCCTCTGGCTGCTTTTGGCATCTCCCCTTTGGCTGCTTTCCTCCCAGCCTAGTTTCAGCAGAGGGCACTCTGTTCCTAACGATGAAGGAGGCGCCTTCCCTCGCTGGTGAGAAACCTAAACAGATTGGAAAAGTTTCCAGTGCAACATATTTGAACAAACTCTTCATCGGTTATGTTTAGTTCACTGGAGCGTATTTTTAACTTCGGTGGCAGGGATAATAGCCCTTTTTCTGTGCGTTGCTCTTAGGCTCGGCGAAATCTTGGGACATCAGTGGGAGCCGTAGCGAAAGGTAGAGGATTTTACGGAGATACAGCCGAGCAGCTGAGAGGGAGACCGCGAGCAGAGCTGTCGGACGAGGCGTGCTTGTCAGATTTACAGTAGGAAACCTAAAAATATCGCGGAGGGCAGCGTGATTAAAGACCTCCTCGGTGTGCGAGCAGATTTGCAGCTGGACTGCGAGAGCAGCTTGGAGATGAGACACGGGATGCTTGCGGTTTTGGAAGCCGCTCCGCGGCAGGCTTGGGGGGCTGCCTTCACGGTAGCTTTCGCCCCTCGGGGGGAAGACGAACGGCTCGGCCCCGGGCTCTCGGCTGCCGGCTCCGGAGCACCGCCAGCCCTCGGCAGCCGGCGGGGAGCCGGGCCCCTCTGGCCGGGCGCCCGCTCGCTCTGCCCGGGGGCAGCGGGGGAGCGCGGAGCCGCGGCGGCGCTGGGGGCGCCGGGCAGGGCCATGGCCCCGCACCGCAGGTGGAGGCGCCCGGGAGCCTCCGGCCGGGGCCGGGCTGAGAAGGGGGGGACCGGGGAGAGGGAAGGGGGGGGGGGGGGGGGGGGGGGGTCCCGGCCGGCTGCCAGCAGCCTGTAGGACCTTGGCTAACGGGCGGCGGTGGGCTGGAGCCTGCCGCGAGGGAGGGGCTCTCCGTGATGCAGGATGCTGGATCGCCGGTGCCGTGACGGGCCAGGCTCTCCGTGCCCTGCGGGAGGGAAGGAGGCGCCGGCGGAGCCCGAGCTGCTCCCTGCCTCCCCTCCGGCCCCGCTGAGCCGAGCCGGGCTCCGCACCAGGTGGGTGAGAGAAGCGGGGCTGCCGGGCCGGGCCACGGCAGCAGCAGCTGCAGGCTCCCGGGCAGCTGCCCCCAGCCCGGGCGGGCAGCAACGCCCTGCGGGACGCAGACCGGCCTGGAGGGGCTCCGTGCCGCGCCCCGGGGAAAGGGGAACCGCTCGCCCGCTGGATGAGCCCAGGCACGGCACCTGCCGATAACAGAGGCTGCTGGATCCCGGCAGCGCCTGGCGAGGGGATTAGCCTTCCTTGCTAGCTGGCACAGCAACCTGGGACTTGTGAATGACCGGAGCATCCAGGAGCGCTAAGGGCTGGGGGTGGGTGGGGAGAGGGTGTTCCTCTCCTCTTTTTATTTTTTATTTTTTATTTTTTATTTTTTATTTTTTATTTTTTTAAGAGGAAAGGGATTAAACACTTATGTAAGGAGTCTTAATTACGTTTAGTTGACAGGTGCGAGAGCTAGTTTTCTTTCAGGACACTTGATCTTTTAGAAATGAGTTGTTTTTTTTTGGTTTTGAAGGCAAGATTTGCCTGCGCTGTGTGTCCTCCCAAAATATTGGGGTGGAGGGTAGGAGGAGGGGAGGGCAGGCGGGCTGCTGGTGTGTGCCTGTGCATGTGTGCGTTAGGGGTGTGCAGAACTTGTACTACTTTATAAGATCACTATGGTAGCGAAGAGCTGAGGCAACAAGATGCATTGATACCAAGAGTCAACAGAATTAGCAGTGTTATTAAACGGTTTATCCTGCTGGCAATTTTAAACTGAAGTTTTTTAGTAAAAGTGACCAGCCATTTAGTGTTGGCCCTGTAACTGACGAGGATCACTAAACTGAAGGACTTTTTTCCTCTGCCCTGATCACTTTAATCTCTGAGCTGTTATGATCAGAACTCCCAAAGGCAGTGTGAATGGTTGATGGGGTCCCAGGGCTGGGCTCTCTATTTTGGATGGGTGAAAGTGAGAGGTGAAGGTGGGAAGGGTTGCTGATTTGATAAACTGACCTACGTGCAGGAGATGATCAAACTTGCCCCCTATTGCTTGCTTTCCCAAACCTTCCTTCATTCTCTCCCCGTTTCTGTTGCCTAACTGGAACTGCATCACCCTGCAGGCTGTGCTCATGGCATGCTTTCCTAGTCGGCTCCACTGGCCAGCACAGAGCTCCAGTGTTTGCACTGCGCTTCTTCCAAAGGCTGGTTCCATCCCTTTGCCCAGTTCGCTTTAGTCATTGAAATTCTGGCGGAGCCCACTTGATTTTGTTTGTAACTTGAAACAATCTCTCTCAGCAGAGTCTCAAGGCACGAGGATGGCCAGCCCTAAAGCCACAGGGCTCTTCTGGGAGGTCATTTGGCTTGCCATTGCTATCTACGCTCATCTACAGGTAGGCAATGAACTTGTTGCTATTGTTATGCTTGGTGTTTCCGATGATCTTGCCACAAACTTTCAGTTACTGTCTTTTAAGCAAAGCTGCTGAGGTACCTGCATTGTAAATGAAAGGTTTCCAATGAGAGTGGGATTTAGGTTTATCACTGAATTTAATTTCAAAGGCATCCAGATGGGAAATCGATATTTTCTCTCTCAGTAATATTGTACCTGACTCAACTGTACAGGGACCAAAGGGAGATCTTGCCAGATGTGTAATGCCTGGGGTCTTTCAAGGCAATACAGCTGCCCTTTGCCCACAGCAGATTTAGCACCTGATAAATGTTAAGATACTGTAAGTGACAGGGGTTATATAAATACCTGTGTAGAAACATGTGAAGCACTTGGTAGTCGGCGAGTATCCTGGGAAGACTGAGGTCCAAAAAGGTCTTTCCTTCAAGCGTTCAATGAATACAGGAACCATAGAGGAAAGCCATAGCTGCCAACTGATCTATTGCCTGACACATGAGCCTAGTCGGTTCCAAGAAGTGAGTATTTCAAGAAATATGGTGTGCTGGCATGCAGCAGAGATGTTGTTATAGTCTGTCATCCTCTATAGTGGTAGTTCCCACAGTACAGAATGTATCAAGGATTCTTCAGTCCTCTATAGGCCCAAATCAAAAATTACTTAGAAAAGGACAATTAAACCGGAGAACATTTTTGAAATAAATGGCATTTGAAGTACTGTAGTAATTTTTATAAAATAAAGTATCGGTTTTGTAGAAAATCAGTGACACTATTGTAACTGTACTGTTTTCATACTGTGATGTTGAGAAATGGTGGTTTCAAACTGGAGCCTGATGGGCTGGGCATTATTTAAACATACATCCTGAAGAATTTTGAATCAAATGATAATACAGCAGGCAAAAGAGAATTCAAAAGGAGTATGAAGAAATAAAGAGACAGTACTGGACAGCTCAGTAAGCTGTAATTCATTTATGGTGGACTTTGGGGCTTACGGTAGTGGGAATAAGCAGTGCTACTTGCTAATAGCACTAGTGCAGTGTGTACTGTGAAATGTTTGGCAGTTGCTTATCAATCAACGCCTCTTGTATCTATATTATGGTTGCTGCCAGTCTTGAAAGTACAGAAGTTACCTGAGTAAAGGATTCACCATAAAAGTGAAAAGCATTAGATTCTTTATTAAGTGTGCAGAAAAACAGCATACATACACTGCATGTGCAAGCAGACAGGACAGCAGTGGAATCTTCAGCTTTTTGCTTGCTTCTCATGTAGGAACAAAAATGTTACTGATTTTCTGTGCCTGATCTGCTTGTATTTTTGTGTGCGAGCAGTTGAGTGATGTTGCAATAACAGGCCCTATAAAGCACTCAAAGTAGTATGTGAAGTTCACTTAATAGTTCTGTGAAAGATAAGAATAGAAGTACAGGAAAGGGAAAGGTCAGCTTTGTGTTTGGGCCTTTTGGTTATGAAGAGACCGCTTTTTTTCTTTTATAATGTGTTTTTTTTCTATTTTTTTCCATATTTTTCTTATTGCAGAACTGGAATCAGTGGTGGCATAGTTTCCTCTTCTCCACAAATGGTTTGGCATAGCTTCACTTGTCTCTTCATAGTAAAAAGTATCCAAACACATTGTAGTAATCAATAGGCTATTGTGAATAGCTTTATGAACATTTCAATCCAGGTCAAATTCTTTTGGTCTTGATTGTCCTGTTAAATATTCCAATCTATTTGGCATATTTGAGCCATTAGCACTTAACCCCAATCTTGCAGGAGGCCCTTCTGCTCCTAAATTTTAGGTGTTCTATCACAATTTTAGTCACATTAAAGCTATCTTATATTACTTAACATAACATTTTTGGTATCCAATAACCATTAATTCTTTAATTGGTTGCTTGGGGCCATACTATATGGACCACACACAGTTATTCTACCCTAATATTGTACCATAGCTTCCACTTGTGTTGTTTTTGGCTATTGAAGTGCTTATGTCTGGAGCTAATCAATTAGAAACAATTGGATGCTGGGCAAGGTCACAAGTCTATGTCATGTCACTTATGTGCAATTGATTAATTTCATCCTGCTTGAGGCAGGTACAGAATAAAATAATAACCATTTAAAAAGCATGTGGTGGAAATGTGGTATGAATGTAACGCAAAGAAAACTTTAACATGAGAAGTTGTGAAAAAGAGGTAGCTGTTACTGAGAAGAAATGAAAGTTAACTGGTTATAGGATCCTACACCAGTTACGAGCACGGCACAGTGTTTAGCTAGGTTCCAAACTGAACTCTGAACTTACAGATACGCGGTGTCTCAAGTTCATGACAATTTTTTTAAGGGCAGATTAATTGCCATACTGGTAAATTAATAAGATATGATAGGATAACCCAGTGAATTGTTTACTGCTTGGTGTTGATGAGCTGCTTTTTAAAACCGTTCTGTGAGCAAGAACAAGGGCATAAAGTTGACTCTGGAAGAGATCACTTATGGGCTATCCTTGCTTGTGCTCTTTTGCAGACATAGGGCCTCCTTTTTCTGACTTGTGCCAGTATAACTGAAATGAGTGGAACTGCATTTGCCTAAAGCCAATAGTGACCCAACAAAATGGTGTCTGTATGTCTGTCTTAAAATAAAAAAAAAATAGCAGCAATATCATCATGGAATAATTCACTATTTCTAAAGATTTAAATGATGAATCCATCCAAGGAGGATATTGTATTCTACTGATTTTTGTGAACATTAAGTCTCAGGCAAGGATATAGTTAACTATTGATGTGTATTCATTCCTCAGTATGGCGTAAGAGGCTTCTTGTTTTTCTCCCATGATAGCAGCTTAGTTATCAATAGTAGAGATTTTAGGCAACAGTTAAGCTAATAAAATAAAAGTATTTAAGTCCAATTTTGCTATTTAAATCTCTTGAGAAGATATGGCTATGTACTGGTAATTGAAAAGGCAGGATGTTCAGCCTGGTACCTAACCCTTTCTCAATCTTGTGGTAACATTTTGTTACACCATTAAGTTAGATGCTGTTATATGTTATGAAATATGTGCAAGAATGTATATCTGATATTCTTACTAATGAATTAATGTCAGCAAGAAATGATTGCTAGCAGAATCATATAGACAAAATTTGGAGTTTACACATGGGTTCATTTTAGATTTATTCTCTGGTATGTTGTTTTCAAATCAGGAATACACTGATATTTTCTTAGGTTCCTAGAGTCCTAGTTAAATCCTCTACAAGTCAGCCCATTTTATCCCCAAAGACTGTGGGGTGGCTAATGTCTGAGGAGGGAATAATAGCAAACACACCATGTCTGGATATTTAAGAAGCATTAGCTTTGGATTTCTATGGAAGGGAAAGCTTTGTAGGTCACATATTCATTGAATAAGCTGTTACTTGCTCCCATGATTTATGCTTTCGCGATCCCTGCATGCATTATGTTTTTTTCTAACTATCTGTGATATTTTGGATGTAAAAGATATACATGCTGAAAACATTATCTTATTCAAAATGATTCTGCCATAGCCAATCTGCTGAAAACTACCAACACAGTAAATGTCCTTAAGGTTGAGTTGTGCAAGGCCAAAAATCTGATGTCCATTACATGACATAGTGGACTTGGAGACCATCTTTGTGGAAAACCTTTGGAATATGTTTTACAGTCACTGAATGTATTGCACACCAATGTCAGAAAATATTGATCTACATGCTATATAAGAGTAAGGATTTTTAAATCTTCAGTAACTTTAATCAAAACTATCAGGTTGCGATTTGCAAATCCAGAGTTAAATCTAAAGCAGTTTCACTTTTGTAGGCAGGTTGCAATTCTGCACCCATCTGGAGTTTTGCCATCAGCCTCAATAGGCTTGTGGTTTTATCCTTTGTTTTAACATTGAAATACATCTACTGCAGACAAATAACACTTTAGAGACTCAGTAGAAGTATTCCGACTTAAAATATTGTTATTGACAATCTTGTAACTCAGTGACAGCATTACCAGAATACTTACGTAAGTTCCTGAATTCATTTTGAATTTATGACTAATAATGATTGCTCAACCAGTGCTCATAGGATCTGAACTGCTGTTACCCCCTATTTACAATGCAAAAGAATGGAATTGGCAGAAGGTTTGTGATGAATCTGTCTTGTGACTTGAGACACAAAATATGTATGAATACTTATTTTTAAAAATGTAATCTCATCAAAAGTTTAAGTCAACTATGGGAGATGACCAAAAGTCCAGATGATATCAGTGAGGGGGGCATTTTACTATTATTTCTTTATTTCAATTTTTAATAAATATTATTTATAATAGTGATTATGAATGATGCTTGCAGTGATACAAGTCAGAAAAATCAACCTTTGGTTATTCAGCTAAAGCATAGTCCAAAATCATTCATGCCAATGAGGTGAAAGTGTTTTAGTCTCCATGTCCTGTTAGATTTATAATGCTGTATTTACGTCTTCAGACATGAGTATCATTGCTCATTAAAATGATAAATTCTGATGAGATTATTAAATCAGTTGTGTGTAGAGCTCCAGATTGCTTGCTCCAAAACTAGATATTCAAACATGGAATGTTTTTAGAAGAGCTTTGATGTAAGAATAATCTTTCACAACAGCCAGTGGCTTCTAATTTTTCTTGAAAAAGTAGTTAGGAAGTGAAGGAATAGCTTTAGGATTCTCTCTGGTTTTAGCAAACACTTGAAAGATTAGTCATTGATAATTATTCATTCAGGTCTGCTTGGTGCAGCTGGCTCCTTCATATTCCTTACCAAATTGAGGCATGAACTGCACTGAAGGGGCAGTGCACACCAAATTGTTCCTGCCTTTGCATCACAGAAAATGTACACGATTGGTTGTACTGATGTTAAAGTCCTTTTACCAGTTGTTTAAAAATTATGGTTTGGCCATCCCAAATAATGACTTTGGCTTCATAAGAATGTATTTTAAAATCTGAGACCTTTTTATTTGTTTTTACTTCTAGAAGCTGTAAGGTCCGCATGTTTGTCTTTATCTGCAATCATTAGGCTTGAAGCTTTTCTTAAAATATAGGGTTCTGTATGCTCACCTGAATCCAGGAACTGGTATTTAAGAAAACACCAAATATAATGTGGCTTGCAACTAAGTGGTAAAATATATTAATTTCAGTGCTAGTGAAAGCATGTTTATAATTGTGCCTCTATACTTGTTTGTGTCGTAAGGTTATGTGAGAAATCCGTGGCAATGTCAGTGTGTTACACCATACTGACTGCAAATGTACTTGACTGTTAAGTCCGTGTTGTTAAGATTCTGTATAGTTTATAGCATTAATGATGATCTTGTGACCATGTACAGTCCAGCACAGCCTGCCTTGAACAATCCCAGTGTAATTCTTGTTACGCAAAATCTCTGTAAAACAGTTTGTGCGTGGTAATAGAGTGAGTTTGGTTTTGAAATGTAGTTTCCTAGTGAGCACAACATTCCAGAAGGGACACTGGGTATAGCCATAACAATTCTGGAGAGACAGCTAAGTGAGATTCTTATTCTGGTTGTGCAGATAGAAGTTGGAAAAGATAAGCAAACAGCCGATGGAAGGAAAGTCAGGCTTTAATCAGTGTGTCTAGATTTGGCCCTACCTTGGTTTCTGCATTCAGCCCAACATTAGATAAATTTCCTTTTGAAGGTTCAATAAACTTAAAGCCCAGTGTTTATTTGTCTACGTGGCTTTTCAGTCTGAAAGAGGTTTTCAACTTTCCTGTGAGTTTTGGAATAAGAATTTTGTTTCTCTTATTTTGGAATGGAACGAAATGTTTATAGACTTGAACCTTTTGTAGTTATCTCAATTACTGATGTACTTTCCCAACTTCTGGTATAGTGCATCTGGAATGCTATTTATCTCTCATTCCTGGATCTCTAGAAGAAATTGTCAAATTTGTACAAGTATCTTAGAAAAGGAAAGCTTGCTATCATGAGCAAGAGCCACATGGGAATTGCATGACACTGCAGTTCTGTTATGCCCTCTGCACTCACTTTGTTACTGATAATTTGCTTAGGTTCTGAAAACAAGTACATAAAGAATTTTTCTCCCTGTAAGAGAACTTTCGATACTATCTGAAGACTGTAGACTGTCAAGCACTCTTGGATTTAAGGGTCGTATTTTCCAAATGGCTTCACTCTGCCTTCTAGGAGCAAGTACAGGTCTGCAAACTCATTTTTGACTGTCAGCTACGTAAGGGTGCTAAATCTGATGCAGAGAGAGAGGCGTTTTCAGAAGGGTCTGTGATAT
Organism: Cygnus olor; assembly: GCF_009769625.2. Classification (NCBI taxonomy): domain Eukaryota; kingdom Metazoa; phylum Chordata; class Aves; order Anseriformes; family Anatidae; genus Cygnus; species Cygnus olor. The sequence continues at coordinate 12,192,502 of NC_049179.1, forward strand.
GGAGCCTTTACTTCAGTAAGCCCTGAGCTTTTGTAAGTTAAACACATACAGTTAAGTAATTAACTGTATTGGTAGGTGCTTAGCTGGATTTTCAAAACAAGTTATAGGTTAAATTTCCATTAGTCCAATGGGAACCAGGCATTTTAATGCCTTAGGCACTTCCAAAAGTCTGACTAACCATCTATCTTCATATTTTGATGATTAAACCAAAACTTTGACTCTTAAAGCTATTTTGAGAGAATAGGTTTCTGGTGTGTAAATTCTAGTACCTGGGTGTGTAGATATTTGATAATTCTTGAGAAGTGCAAGTACAAACATCAAGTATTTATAAATGGAGTGCACTTTCTGAAAACTTGGCCTAATACACCCCTTCCAGACAGCATATTACATAAATTGTTTAGGAACAATGTTATTTCTGTTTCTAATTTTATATTTATTAGATTTAACATCATTATGGAGAGAGAATGAAAACAGTATTCTCAGTCTGTTTTGAGAAATGTGGTTTCCAAGAATTGTCAGTTTGTCATGCTTCTGGATCCACTAGAAACACAGCAAATGCAGTCAGCTCGAATAAATTGTGAAACAATATTAAAAATGCATTTACGATTGCAATTACTAGATTGTTGTTGTATGCTAACTGTTGTCATTTGTGGCATGGTGGGAGGTCCCAACTGGTTAATGATGCTGTTTTGTAGCGCTAAGTAAGTGGAGCTTTTGTTTATATGTGGAAACATGTATTTCTGCATTTATGTAATGTTTTTTCTGTCATCAGGTGCTTTGCCAAAAATCTAAGCTGCTTAAAATTTATAGGATACAGTCTCTTGTCAGTGCATGCAAACAGAACAGGGTATCATTTATAACATGTATATGTGAAAGGATTTGTGAAGGCTCCCTGTAGCAAATGCAGACGCAGAGAAGAGCACTTCAGTTCTCTGATCTATTGCCTTAGTTCCGGAGAATTAAGAAGGCATGGGCACACCTGCCACACCACAGGATGCCAGGAGAAGGTGATTGCTTTCTCTCAGACGCTGTTTGATGATGTGTCCTGGCCTGCACCTTTCAGAAGCTCTGAGAAGGTTGCAGAAAATAGCTCTATTCTGAGCTGGCTGATTCAACAAGAGATTAGCTAGCTCAAAAAATCTTCCCCTGATTTTTTATTTTTATATTTTAGTTGTTGCCGTATCTCTGTTGTGTATGTGGCTTCTCCAGACCATCTACTGGCATGGAGAAATAAGCAAGGGTGATGCAAGTAGTGTTTCTGGTGCATTCAGATATGTCTCTTCCAACAGTTGTTGTCCTTGCTTCCCAGGTACTGCAGCCTCTTGCTGGTGTAGCAGTGGTGTGGAAGCAGAAGGCTGAACAAGCTCACTGCTCTCTGTGGATGCATAACAAATAAAATATGCTAAGATATGATTTGGCTTCCTCTCTTGAGAGTCTCCTTTTATTAGATGTTTTCAAGGTCTCATTATTCATTTGGTGTTTTGTTTTCTTGAGTCTCCAAATAGTTTTAAACTGCTCCCTGGGTGACTAACATGGATGTTGGCTGAAAAAAAAAATAGCATTGCAGCGTCTTGAGTATTGCCTGCTTGGTAGATGATGTTCTAATTGGAAACTGCCAGGCACTTCCAGTGTATTACTGATTTTTTCAGCTGATCTCATCAACACTTGTTAGAAAGCTGAAAAGGGCATACATTCACCACTGGAGAGGCGTGTAGATTGTGCTGTATGCTACGCATGGATTTGACTAACACCAGTAACTAAGACCGCTTGAATGAACTCTGTTTTCATGTGGCCTGATTGTATAGTTTTACTTGTATGAATGTAAGATGCTTTCTGTGACTAACAGTTACACTTTTCCTCTGGAACAGTGATTCCTAGGTGTATCTCTTCATGGAACTGCCAGCTCAGAGCCTGGCAACAGTGAATAATGGAAATTAAATGTTAGGAAGCACCATGAAGGGAAGATAGATGCAAAGTGAAGTGCATCATCCTCTCACTGTATTAATTCCTTAAACGTGTGATCCCAGTCTAAGTACTGTATACGGTTCTGACCCTTTATAAATGAAACAGGTGGAAAGACAACAAAAAGAGCTTGTAATGATCTTGGGATCTGCACGCCAAAGGTTTTCTCGAGTGGAAGGATACATGGATTCAGGGGAAGACAAGACAAGCACTTGGAAGATCCACACAGTATTACTGAACAGACAAACTATGGCAGGCTAAAAAAAAAAAAAAAGTATGTGAGTCCAGGGAAGTATGGTATGTACTTGCTCTGTACGTGCTGTTCTCTGGGTATCCACTTAAGGCTCCTGTTGGAAGCTGATGGACTAGATGGGTACTTGGTCAGAACCAATTCAGATGTTTTTCTACCATCTTGATATTCTTTGGGATTACACTTGATAGTCATTGAAAGGGAAGTTAGAATCTATGCTACTGTCATTTGTGACTCACTATTTAAAAGCTAAAACTAAAGAAATATATCCTCTAAACTCCAGCTGTATTTGAAGGTATATTCTGGATGCTAAGGACTTGCTTAAAAACTGCATAGGTACATACATTCTGAGCTTCTTTGTCTGCCTGGAATACGTTCTTATTTTTACAGCTTTTTTTTTTTTTTAACAAAGTTTTGTTTCTGACACTCTAAAAAATACCAAAACTTTAGAATTTGAAGGAGTGCAAGGAAATTTAGGTCATTTTGATTGTTGGAGTAGTTTCTTGTTTTTAAACAAACACTAGCATTTCCTTTAGGAAGATAAATAGAGCAATGGCTTCCGATATTTTACTAAATAAGGCTTGGCTCAAATTCTACGTTCATTATGTGATAAGTCCTTCCATAAGACACAAATATTCCAGACATTTTCCCTGCATGAGTGAACACTTGCCTTCACCCCAGTGTGAAACTGTGAGCCCAAATGTATTTCCCATTTCCCCTTCCTACCTATTTCAGTTAAATTTAGAACACAATAGGTTGGTTAAAACCATACAGAACCCTCCCAAATGCCATCTTAATGTATAGTTTTTTACCGTGCAGCTGTTTATCTTCTGCTAAAAGGAAACTATAAATGTATTTTTAATGCCAGGTTCTGGGCTTAAAATGCCATTACTTATCCAGTGGGAATAGATTTGAAAATTAGTAAGCAATTAGATCAGTAGGCAAATACATTTTACTTAATGTTGCAAGTCTCATGGGCCTTTCAAATATCATGTTAGCATCACCTGTTCTTAACTTGCAACCTTTTAAATCTTTGCGTAGTCTTAGATAGCAGTGTTACTTAGGGAAAAAGTTGTGTATTTTTTTTCATTTTTATATGAGCTGATTTATTTATTTATTTATTTATTTATTTAATTTGTATGGTTTCTGTGAGGGCAACAAAGATGTACTGCAAACGTTAAGCTTTTCTTGGAGAAAATTTCTTCCTGTAGATAACCATCTTGAGAAGTGCCTTAGCTGGGATAACAGAACATGTGGGTCTTGTTCTGATCTTTTGAACTTCCTTGAATTATGTCCTTAGCAAACAGCAATGATGTATTTGTTTATAATTGCTTATTTTTCTTGCTGAATTTAGACCTCTGTGAGCCATCTGTCACATGTCACAAAGAAGCCACAATTCAGAAATGGGCAAAATGTAGGAATTGTAGACTTCTTTTTATTATTTCAAACATTAAGTCCAGCCTCCCACGAGACACTGAAGAAAGGACCTTGTCTTCTTCAACTGTGTTATAGGAGTGTCCCATCATTCCTTGTCTGCCAAAAATTCACATTGATTTATTCAGTGGTGTAGTATGAGGACTTGCACTAAAACCTCAGTCCTGGAATGAGATCCAGCCTGGGGAACCCTGTGGACTTCATTAGGTTACTGTGCCACAACTGAGACCTTATTTTGTAAAATTTGTAAAAGGTTTTCTAGCTGAACAGTATGACATTTTGCATTTGAGTAACAGTGCCAGTGAAGTCTGTAGGCACTTTGCCTGAGACATCACTGGGAGTTTTTCCTGAGTAAGACCTGCCCATAGGAAGCAAACTGAGTAGCTGAATTTCATTAGTGCTAATGAGTTGGTTATCATACTTCCTGTTGTGTGGTGTGAATCATTTTGTCTCTTCATGTAACTGCTAAGGACAGATGGCATTTAAATCTGTCTGCAGCTGTTAGTTTTCTTGAAAATTGGCTGTATTTTTCCTTTTGGGGAAAAAAAATGTAGAGATAATCAAAAAGATAATTTGCCTGTTGCTTATAAACCTTGCAAAATTTCAAGTGATTTCCATTTTTTTTACATGTCACTTTTTTATTGTGTGTTATTGAAGAGCATTTTATCAGGTGTTCCAGACCATCCCTGTTGGCAGGAATTTCTCTGAACTACCGCAGAGGGAAACATCAAAACTATTCCTTAGAGCATGTTCACTATTTTTTCAGAAGAACCGAAGCAGAACATGGAAATTCACTTTTTAGGAACCAGTGTGGCTTTTTGCCAGATTTACCATATTCAGCAGATTCCTTTGAAACTTTTAAGACTTTTGCAGTCTCCACTGTATGGTGCAGTTCTGCTAATGAAAGCAGGGGAACACAAGCACATCATAAATAAGGAAGATACGATAGAGTTGATTTCTGCATGTAGCATTTTGTCCATGCATATGAAAATTGACATCATGGTGTTGGAATGTTGACCGTGTTTTGCATTTTGCTAGCTGCTTTTACTGGAAAGCATGTGTTTCAAAGGGAGTTTTCAATTTTTATGTCTTTACCTCCATAATAGCCCAGTCTTATTTTGAATGTGGACTTCAGATATGAATAAAATTTAACTCGTGAAGAGAGTCCTCTGGCACAACATATGAGTAACTTATGCAAATATGAACTAGTAATGTGCACATCTGGGTTGGAATAGTCAAAGCTAACCTTTAGGTTCTGCTGTTACCACACAGCATCATCTTACTTTGTTGAAGAGCATCATACTCTGATAGTAAAGGTATTCTGAGGAACTCCTCTTAAAATTAGCTGTGTAACTGTGGGGAAAGCATAGCTGGCTGCACAAAACTAATACTTCATGGGGAATTTTCACTAATGTGCCTTCTTAGCTCCACATGGGTCTTTGAAAGAAGAGAGCTGAGAAGTAAAGAAAGGCTAGCAGCAGCGAGAAAAGTGGCACTAGCCCTTCATTTTGAGAGTAATCATCCACATAAAACTGGCAAAATTCACTTAGAATCCTCTTTCAGTAATGGGCTGGCCTCTCTTCCACCTTCATAATCCAAGTCATTTTCCCAGAGTTTCAGGGTTATTTACTCTGTAGAAAGTTGGCAACCCAAGTTTCCCATGTCATCATGTCTATGCAGTCTCCTGAGAGAAGTATTTCCTGGTACAACATCCTTACACCTGCTAATTCTTCCTCAGCTCTTCTCATAATCAGGCCACTTCAAACCCCTTGGTGGAATTATTCTGTACTACTTAAGCATTTTACTAATTTTTATAATCAGGTGATTCCTCATGTGATATCGTGCAGGCCCTCTTCCATTGATCTGTCATTGTGTGAAGATACAGAACTCTAGGTGATATTTTCAGTGTCCAAGATTGAAGGGTTTGATAGACATCTGTTATTCTGAGGAATTAGATCTGCACCTTTATGGTAAATCAAAAGTTAACTTTACCTAGTATCTGTCAAAGAGTATATGCCTTTGTCCGCAGAGGAAAAACTTGAATGGTGTTTTAAAAGGGGCATTTAAAACATCTTAAAATGTAATTCTCTTTCTGGCGTAAAATGTTGTAAGCTTCAATTCACTGATAAAATTTTAGTTTGGGAGACTTTATTACTACAACTATACTACATAGAAATATATGCATGTACAGTATATTTAAAAACACTAATGAAGTCTTTATAATATTCTCTAGCAAACTGTGATTGTCTTTGGTTAATTTTTTCTGAATATGATCTGCAGGTCCTTGATGGGTTCTTCTCTGCATGTAAGTTACAGGGTGGCTGCATAAAACATTGCACTCTGATTCACCCTGGTGGTATTTTTAGTTGGGAAAGTGGACACAATCAGATGTTTTCGCATGGCTAAATGAGAGCATCGCTAAAGAAAATGATAAATGATGCTTCATGCTGAAGGATGATGCAGATTTCTAGGTTAAATACTTGCTCTGAGCTGGGGCTTGCAGGGGCACGATTGGTCTTGTAAAATGGGGGCCTGCTTGCTTGATCTGTCTTGTGAATTGGAATTGGCTGTTTTAATAAAATAGCTTAGAAAATCCTCTTCAGAGTTGTGTAACTAACATTAGAGAGGTCAGACACAATGTAGGGAATGCTTGAATTGAAATTAAATTTAGATTGGTGTGGACATGCTTGGTTTTAATGGGTCTTGCATTCAGAAACTTGTGATATTATTTGTGGAGGCATCTGCACTGACATTTAAGTTCTGTTCAGCTTTTAAAATGCTGGTGTAGCTCGTCTATCTCCATTCCTCCACTCAGAGGGCTGCCTAGCAGGCTGTGCTGTTTGTGTGCTCTTACTACCAGAGTATCTTGGTTGTAGTAGATGTTTTCTCTGATTTGTTCAGGGCTGCTGCTGTACTCGGCTCTTCTGCGAGGTGCTGGCATTGCAAAGGCCTCTTGGTGGGATCAGTCCATTCATGGCCTCTCTACAGAGGGCATGTACAAGCTCAAACTTCTCAGAGATGTGGCTCATAGGACTCCTGTCCATCTTTTATTTTCCTATGTTTTGTAAATTAAAAATTCCAAACCTTGGATAACTGGGAATAGCTTTTTTCTTTTTTTTTTTTTTTTTTTTTCACACCCTTAATATTTCATCAGAACGTTTAGATCTAAACAGCTAACTTTACATTTCAAGTGTTCAATTATTGTCGTCACTTGAGCTATCTACAACTCTTACTGTTTATTTCTAGAATCCTATTTCAAGTATAGCAACATTAGTGCAAGTTTTATTGTGAAGGATGAAATTTAAACTGTATTAGGATTAAGTGTTTAATAGTATAATTTGCTGCATATGTTGCAAATACAGGGTGCTATGAATAGATCCTCTGTTTAATAAAGAGCATTTGATATGTTATATATGGACTTAAATCCAATATGTTGTTATCTTTAACTAAAGGAAATTATAAGAAGAGATTTACAGAGAAGGGTTTATTGTATTAACTTTAATTTCTTTAAAACATTTCTCAACTGAAGTTGAATTTGGTTTCTGTATTTTGATTTTGTTTAAAATGTTCTGTACATAACTTTCTTTGTTCCTTAAATATTATTCTGAAAACAGTACAAGACTGTCTGTTTTTCATATACATGAAGGAGAAAAATATTAGCAGTAGTAGGTGAATATTTATTTAAGTGGAGTGACTTGTTTTTCTATTTGTCCACTCACAGCAGACTTAAGGATTTGAGTGCAAGGCTTCCTGTTATATTAATGGAATTTTTCATATAATATTTATACCTCTGAAAGAACTGGGAGAAAGGCTCTCCCTTCCCCACCTGCCTCCAGCCCCCTGCCTCCCAGGAAATAGCAGAATGGAACACATTGATTTAGAACAGGGATCAGGTTTTGGCTTGATGCTGAAGAAGCAAAAATAGGAAGGTGACACAGCCCTGTGTTTTCCTAGTCTGCATGAGGTGTTTGATTAATCTGAAATGGTAGTGACTGATTTGAATTCTTATGGCTTTAAGACAATGCAGAATGATTCTGTTTCTAAATGACTGAAATGAATAGTTTTGGCTTGTTTTGAGATTCAGAGACCGCATTAAATCTTCTTGGAATAGGCATTTTGACTTTTAGATTTTTACTGCCCCATACTTCCTTTTAAAACATGTAGTTGCTTCTTTGAGGATTTATTTAGGTAGGTAATCTTTTTTTTTTTTTTTTAAGAAGTCAGTTCTATTTTTTATAGAACAATTTGTAGTCATCCCTTGCTCTATTATTAAAGCTGGAGTAACACAAAATGAGGGAAATAGCTGCATGCATCATAACTCTAAGCAAGGAAAAGCATAGGGAAGAGGAACTCATTCAAACACTTTCATACAGTTTTGTGCAGGAAGGCAACAAACTTCAGACCTTGTGTGGATGTGTAGGATTCCCTTCAGCCTTTCTACCAGGAACTATAAAAAGCTCATATAAAGGCACAGAATAATTACAGCCTGAGTCAGGCCAGCATGTTGGCTTTTTTCACTATAATCAGGATAAAAGAATATCTTTCTTGGCAAAAAGAACTGGACTCTGAAATAGAGATGTTCTGGACTGATAATTCCAAGTACAGCCAAACTTGCAGAGAAATATACAGGTTAAGATTTATATTTGGGTCTTGTTATTTGAAATGGATGCTGTTTAAGTTTCGTATAATAACATTTTACTCTGTATAGAGTGCAGAGGAAGCCAGACCTTTTAAAAAGTGCAAATGAAAACAACTGAATCATTGCCACAGTTAACTTCAGCACAGTTTAACTGAGAGTGAACTGTCTTATTGTTTACAATTCATAAAGCAGTGGAGAATGTGAAGAGATGTGTAATGACGCAGAATAAGAACAGATCAACTCAATCAAGAGCACAGTATTTCACACCACTGTTTGCAAATCCACTAAATTGTATAGGTTCTAGCTTCAGTAGTGTCTAGTGTCATGCTCATGTTCAGCCTGAGAAGTAATAGGTAGGGCAGAAGGAATCCTCTGCAATTAAACAAAAAGGCGGATGAATTTATTTCCCTGCCTTTGCAGAGTCCATTGTTCTTGGATTCTGTCTATATTTTTAAAAGTTTTAGAATGCTAAAGACAAACATATGAGAACCTGGAACCGTGCTAAAGCTTTAGATATTGCACTGTTAGGGTTGGCCTCCTAGCTCACATTAGCTTGTACTGGCAAACTAAGAGCTGACTGTGGATAAGAAAATTCGGGGGAGGTTATTGCCACAGATCCATCCAAAAGTGCTCAGAAATAGTTGAAAAATATTCCGTAGGAATAGTGTCCTTCTGTAAATCTTTAAAATTAAACTATGCTGTCAAGAATTCTATTTAACCTTATGTGCAAATGGTAGCAGTAAAGGAGAAGCTGCTGGGTACGTAAGAATAGGTGGTTTTGCACTGTTGGTTAGAAATCAGGCACTTATGAAGAACTTTGCATTTCCCCTTGCCCTTGTTGTTTTTAGAAGTAGTGAGCTGAGTATCTCCTGCCCTACAAGAGGCACGACAGCTTTTCAAAAGACAAGGTCAAGTGGACAAACCAAAATTGTGTACCCTGTTAAATTCAATATATAAAAGCTGCTTTTGAAAAGCTGTTTACAGATAAGCCCCTACTTCTAAGAAAAATAGTGATGTTTACAACTTTGCTGAAACAGTGGAGGCTGAAAGACCAGCCTTCTACAGGATGTGTGTGCCAGAGCTATTTTCTCATTTTTAAGACTGTCATTAACAGAGACTTGATTGTACCAGTTGCAGCTGGAAGGGCCACTCCCTCCAGAACCTTTCCTCTACTGGTCAAGGTAGCAGAGCTTTTCAGTAGCTTGACTACAGCCTTTACTCGGTGGTCAGTTGTGATTTGAGGTGCTAGTAGATCCAGGAAAATGCTAGTGCACTAGCTATGTGCGCTCTGAAAATGATCACCCCCTGCAGTTAGGTTCTTCAATCTGCTAGAAAAGAGGAGGAAAGAAAACAATATCTTACTAAACATCTGCTATGCCATCATAAACTTCAGTGTGGTATTCTGAAGGAGTAAAATTATTCTGTTAAATGTCCCGTAGAAGGATAATCATTATTGGAAAACAATGTTTGACTTATGACATGTCTCAATTCATCTGTCCTGGGAGCTATCCATTGTACGTACACATCTGCTCCTGTACACCCACACAGGATGGGAAGATATTCCTCCACAGGAAGGTCTTCCGTTCCCTCAGTATGCAGGTGGTATGTATTGGCAAATCGCATATGGTGGATGTGGTAGCCAAGTTCCCAGAGTAATGCACACATAGTGAAGCAATTCACTCAACTTCAGCTGTTTGAATGAGAAAACAAGATGGGTGACTAGGAATATAATCATATGGCCCGTCTTTCAGTGTGATACCTATTTTAGCACTTGTACTTGCTACTGGTTTCATTTGAAATACAGACCGTATTGAGAGGGTTAAAGACCATCAATTAGATCAGTAACAGAGAAGACACGTGATACTTGGAATATTAAAAAACAAAAAAACAAAAAACAAAACAAACAAAAAAAAAACCACAAAAAACCACCAAAACAAAGTGCAGTGTATTTAAGAGGACTTCGTATTTTTTATTGTTCCAAAACACTAGACAATGTGTTGCCTTTGAATTGCAGGTGTTCTACAGTATTCTCTAGTCTTCATTTTTTGTTATGTTTATTGAATGTCTTTCTGTAAGATCATTTTAAAATTGCTTAATGAAATTTTTCTTCTGGTTGTGGAAAATGGGTGATAAGGCTGTAGTCTTTAATCTATACTGATTAGGACAGGCATCCCATTCTGAATTAGCAGTTTCTATTTTCATTTTGTCTGACTTGCTCAGCTGTGTCTTTTAACATTTCAGCAATTCCAGTTCATTCAGAGGATTTATTCCATTCTTTCCAGGAGCAGATCCTGTGTTTTTCTCACCTCAGTAAGAGCCCTTTCCCCTTCACCATATCAGTCCTCTGGCATTACTGTACACATCGTTTAGAAGAACAAAAATGAGTCATTAAACTAACGGCCGTTAGTCTTAACAGTTGCCATTGAACAGATGACTGTAGTGCCTGCCATGTGAGCCTTCAGTCGCTCTGTTTTTTCTGCCACTGAGGCATAGTTATCAAAGTAGTGGCTTGTTAGGAAGTATACACATGAAATACTCCCAGTTAATGCTAGTAGATAGTGTGATCCAGAAGGGGACAATCTTCAGATTAGTGGTAGGTCCTTTTTCATATTTGGTCTTTTCATATTTGGAGACTTTGCTTTTTAGGGTGCTTCTGCTTCTTTATGCTATTTGTTTTTGTTCATTTATTGACCTCGTTTCAGTCAGGATTTTTCTTTTCAATGCTGGACCGTGTGTCTGACTAAATACAACAACATTAAAACCTTGCCCTGCTTGAGATGCGTTCAGTGGCAAGAGACAAAAAAAGACAAAGGACACTTGGAGAACAACTGCTTCCTTTCCTCAAAAAGATTAAGAGGAAATGAGAAAGGGAATGGATCATGATAACGAGACTGGCCTTAGTGGACTGAGGGAGCAGAGTTAAGCTGAGAAGTAAATATGAGGCTGAGTAAGTTAAATATGGAACAGTGTGGAAGCATGCTTGGAAAAGTGAGTTGCAACATTTGAACGCTGGGTCTGGGTAAGGGAAAGCATTTCAGCAGCAAAAGATTTGCTGGGGATGACAAAGAGAATGAAACTTAATAACAATAAACTCAATGATAGATGAGAGGAAAAAAAAGTCTTACTGGGAAGTAGCATGCTTTGTCTGGTGGTTGGTGTATCAGTATTTTTACCATCAGCAAAGCATAAAAAGCTTAAAAGATCTGGAGTATTTGCAAAATGTATTTGAGACTTAGAGGCTGCGTGCTGTGAACAGTTTCTTTTGGGAATTTCTCTTTAAAATCCTGCTGAAACAGGTGGACATATGTGGAGGGCGGTTGGGTGAAAGGCATTCACCTCACGTGCCTTATTAATAGCCTTAAACCAACATTCCTACAGCAGAGCCATGACCATTTAACTGCTTCCTTATTGTGAAAATGTGCCTGACCCAGTCAGTGTGCAAGGGTGCTCAGACCATAAACCCTGCAAAGGGACTTATTGCAATGGAGAGAGAAGGGTAGGTGAAGAACTGGGTTAATATCACTAAAATTATCAGAAGCAGTGGAAAATTAACAGTGGAAAAATCATGTTTTCCTCTCCATGTGCTAGACACATTCATGTGGTGAGCTGGTGTAAATTGCAGGTTAGCCTGAGTGAACATCTGGCTGGGGCATTCTTTACAGTCTAATTTCTTTCAGGTGAGAAAGGATTCATCTGTTAGACGTAACAGAGGAAAACCATTTTCATTATTTACACCTTTATTCAGGGTGGTCTGTCTTTGCAACTAGAGTTTTGGGACCCTCCTGCCCCTTTTGAAGATGTGTTAACAAGGTGGTAGCAGGGGCTTTCAGTGCTCCTCTGAAAAGAGATGGATAAGAGAGCCTGGACTAATGCTGTCCTTTCTTCCATGGGGTGGCAGTACCTGACGTGAGTTTTTAAGTATTTGGTCATTCACTGGTGATGTTAGGCCACCACACACCACCTGAATTGTCCTTTCCCATCTTGACTGGGGAAAAGGGAGAAAAGAATTTCTAATAATAAAGGACATTATGACATAGCAGGAAAAAACAAACAAACAAACAAAAAACTATAAGCTTGTCCAAAGGCCTGGAGAGGAAGCTGGGCAAAGTAATATAGAAAATTTTAACAATGAAGTTCAACTAAATGTGGAAATAACGTATTAGGTATATTCCCTTTTCCTTGATACCTGTTAAAATTGTGACTGAAACTTTCTGAAAATGTTTCCTGTTTTAAAAAAGTGATGAACATGCCGGAGAAAGTTCCTTGCCCAGTTCTATAGCCTGCGTCACGCAGGAGGTCATATTGATGCTTTGGGAATGTACCAGAGGAGTTCTGGCGCCACTGTGGTTGTTCTCCATTTACTTGAGTGATTTCACTCTTTTAATCTGGGTGTGCACAAGCCTTTACACAGCCTTATCTATGTGCATTTATTCTTTGTGGAAGTCACTGAAGTAGGTCAGCAAACACCGCTGATCAATGAAGATTGTTCGCACGTCTTGTGTTTAGTTGTAGTTATTTTAGTATAGCTGAGTGACCTTTGTGGTATGACAAATACATTTTTTTTTGAGGGATATTTATGTATTTATCCTACAGTAAACTGTTTTGACTTGCCTCTGAAGAGGAATCTTGCCACCTTATACTTATATAGATGTGATTTTTCTTCCTGCTACCTGGATTATACCTGCTTATATGGTATTTGCTAGACTCTTTGAGGGTCTTATTCATTGAGAGGTTTTGTGATGGAAGATGTTTGTTAAAAACTTTCTATATTCCTAATCTGTCAAAATTCCTTAATTGCATGATCTTGTAGTTCTATTTCTGTTTTGGACAGCTTGATTTTCAATATAGTTGCACCAAAGATAGATTTTCCTTACTGAGGAAATTCTCCACTTCTTGGTGGCTGGGAGTTCGCCTGTGTTTCCACGTCTATTTCTGTTTTGAGAATTTGTAGTCATTTACAGTAGCAGAAAAACCTGACATATTGCATTTACCTGTTTAATTTGTGATAAACACCATGCTGTTGCTAATGACAATGATGAAAGAATGAAATGATGAAAAATTACTAGTGTTAAGACAGGCCTTTTTTTTTTTTTTTTTTTTTTGTCTGGAATACTTGCCAGTTTTCCCCTGCCACCTGAATCAGAAGCAGATGTACTGAGATTGAGTGCAGGGAGAGAACTCCCTGTCATTAGCAATGCAAGGCATGGCAATGCCCTGTGACACATAAAGGAGTCACTGCTCAGCCTTCCTCACATCACGAAAAGCCTCTGTTTATATTTGCACTTGTGAACATCTTTCTTTAATATCAAGATTTTCAGTATTTAGCTCTGAATACTGAGTATAGTGGTTTAGGATTCTTTTTCTCCCCTAAGTGCTGTGGTTTTAATACCATTCCATCGCCCCACACATTTCCCTTCTTTGTGCTTTCATTATGCAACAGGAATTCTCTTAAAAATCTGGATCTGCCACTAGTTCTAGCAGGTGTTTGGCTTCTGAGTGCCAGAGGTTTTTTCCTTACACAGCTTATGGATGAGAATTTCACTGCCCTTAGGCACAATTTCAACTGAAGTATATGAAATGCATGTTACTATGTCAGTTCAAATTATATCACTATTAAAGAAAAAAACTCTAAAGGAAATTAAATACAAATAATCACACTAACATAACATAACATTAATAACATTAAGGTTATAATTTAAATTAAAAAAAATCAGGAAAATCTGAGTCAGGAGTCCCATGTCATTCTTAGCCAGACTCTCCTGAGAGTAGCCATTGTAAAATGAGGATAATGACAACTTAGAGTAATATGAGATCTCTTGATGAATAGCACCATAATACTAGAGTATAGAAGAGCTAAGTAGATTTTCTCACTAGGTATAATATACTGCATATGAACAAAGTATTGCGTGAAGTTTTCATCCTACATTCTCTCACCATTAGCCTATTTATATGATAATGGCTAACTTTTTTTTCAGTATGTGACAATGTGTTAGGTCCCATTTTGTTCACATATAAAATGTGAATCTCTAGCCACCTGCACTACCTTGTTTGATGTGTTTAAACCTGCATGCAGACAGGTTAATCATGTCTAGCTGAGATATTGTTCCCTAAATCCTGGACCTGGCAGTCATGGCGGTGTGGGCACTTCTCTGTTGTGAAATGAAAACAAGGCGGCATTTTGCAAGTACTGAGCAGAATTGCTCACAGAACAGTGCCATCATGTTTCAGCTGACCCAAATCCTTTATGTTGACTTTTAGGAGGCTTCTCATTTAGATCCAACTCGTAGTTACCTGGGAACATTTGTGCCTTTCTTACACCCTTTCCTTAGCATTACTAGAGAGATTGTCTAGTCCTACTGGGTGAGGGGATGAGAAGGAAGTCATCTGTTAGAAGAGGGTGATGTTGCCCTTGCTCTGTTGTTTTGTGCCACTTATCTCACTAGTAAAGGGTTAAGCACTTGCAGCCCTTAGCTTACTACAGACTCACTCATCCCATATAGCCCACAATCGTTTTTTTTTTTTTGTTGTTGTTGTTGTTACTAAATGATCTTAATGTCTGTTAGTGCATGGATTGCCAAAGCTATTAAGGTGTCTTGCTTGCCTCTCCATGACAGAGGCTCCTACTGCTCAATGAAGTAATTGTATGATATCCATTGTCTTGTTTCATTTTGTTCTTTAATCCTAAGGCAATATGAGCATCTTCATTCAGTGCATGTGTTGATTTCGTTAGGTTTTATAATTCTACTGCCTCTGACAGTGATCCCACATAACCTAAACTATGTTCCTTTCTTGCCTTCTGTAAATAAATCTGCTGTTCCTAAAGGATTATGCTTTCAGTCTCCTTCAGCATGTCACTGAAGGAGACATATGGGCAGGCTGCAGTCATGTGTCCATAGAAAAACAAGCAAGATTGTCTGCTTCCTGCAAAGGAGTCCATTCAACTGGTAGCAACCTGTCAGTTTAGCAAGAAAAAAAAAAAAAGCTTTCACTGCACAGTGGTCATGATAAAGGAAGCTTTAACATAGATTAAAAATACTACAGATTATCCTGTTTTCCTTGCTAAGGAAACTGGCAGTATTTTTGTAGCATATTTTCTTCTAAGGAGACCAGAAAGACCCTTAGAGACCTTCAGGAGTTCCATGTGAATATGTTCCAATAATGCTAAAAGCACTTGATTTATGACAAGAATTTTGCCAATTATTAGGCTAATAAATAAAGAATAAAAGGTGGGTTTTGTTTGGAATAGTGTTGAACATATGGTGAAAGGAGGGATAAAAACTTTTAGAAGCCTTCAGTTAACTCCGTCTTGCTTGCAAGACTTTAAAACGATGGATTAATGAAAGTTTTGTCACACTTCTAAATTTTTTAACAAGATGTTCTTCACTTCCACTGTTTTTGGCATGAAGGTGTGTTCCATCAAGAGGATTCTAGTACCTTCAATCTTAAAAAAAAAAAAAAAAAAAAAAAAAAAAGTGAAAATGTCCTTTTACCCACTCCTCCTGTTCCCCCAAAGCACCAAGCCCCAGCCAATGTGCAGGTAGAATTTTCTTTCACCATTCAAAACTGTTAGCATTTTGTGTTAACGTGAGCCAGTGCTTTAAGATAAACTGTTGAACAAGACATTTATATAAAACCAGTAAACAAGCAAAGAAACAGAAAAGTGTGATAGACTAGTCAAGCTGCATATTCAGGAGACGCAAGTTTAAAAACGAATCACGTTCCCTCAATACAGCAGGTACAGTCCCTGCTCACCTCACTGCCAGCAGCCTCTCAACACTGATGCCACTGATGTTATTTAATGCAGCTTCTTAGCATCTGTAAGGAGACGGCAAATAGACATCACACTGTGCTGGGCTTATAAATTGTGTCACCACTGTGGCAGGGAATCAGGGGACAGGAATTAAAATTACTTTTTTTGCTGTTACCTAATTTCCTCTCTTCCTACTGGTAAATCCATGTCTTTTCAAACCTTTTTTCTTGTTCTAAAGAATAGGCTGGTTGTACCCTTTCTGTATGAGTAACTCTACTCTCGCTGGTAATAGTAATATCCAGACTTTATAGAGTAAGTTTTATCCAAATGCTATAAAATTGCTTTTAAACTGGCTCTAAATATTGTTGTGCCCATTCCCCCAAAGGCTAAACTGAAGGCTCAGGAAATAATGGGGCATTGCATATTTTGAAAGCAGAGTCTGATCCACAGTCATTAACTTTCTGACAATACTTCAAAATTAATTACTTCAGGGTCATCTTATTTAAGAGTGCTAATATTTCTCCTTATCTACTTATTGTATTATCTCCTAATATTTCTCTCATTGGCTTTTGTTTATGCAAAGCCAAATAGCACTGAGTAGCTGATAGCAAGTGTAATATTGCAAGAGTTGTCCTGCTGCAGATGTATTTGGGCCCTGGTTCTGTAAGGCTGTAGGTGTGTGCATTGCCATTTATATCACTGGGAGCAACTTCAGGCTGATAGCACAGCTCTTTCAAAAGCAAATATTAGGCACATCAATCCTGCAGAAAGAGGACGATCTGCCTAATGCAGCATAGAAGGAGCTTCATTGGAGGAGGGAAAACTCTGGGTTTCATATTTCTTTTGGAAACATGAAGCAGAGTTGATATTTAAGCTGGGTTTTGAGACTAAATGAGATTTTGTCTAAATAGTACTGCAGTCGTTCAGTGACAAGTTTAATCCCTTAGCCAGACCATAGAAAGAGAAAACATAAGTAGTTGTTGATAAATATCCAAAAGCTTAATCACTAGTATAAATTTAACAAGGTAAAGAAAGATTTTCAAAATGTGTTAATCTCTGTCTCTAGCCCAATTTGTGACAAAGAAAATGTATTTACATTTAATCAAGAGAAAATTTGGTAAAATAGTTTTCTGGAAAGACTGAGAGATAGTGTCTTAATTTAAAACCAAAATGATCTCCATTACCCCTCTTGTGTTTGCTTTAAGTTGTACAAACCTACATCATGAAAAAGGCTTAGATTAGGCAAAATATTTTGCTTTGAGGACATGATCTTGAGCACATTCAAGTTGGGAATGACTCAGATCCTCAAGGGGTTGCAGGATGGGCTTGTTTGGAGCAGCGGAAATGGTGTGGGCAACTGTTTTCTTCACTGTCATAAATAGTTACCTGATGCAAAATGCTTATGAATTCTTTCACTTAACTTTGTATGTATTTTCAAGTTACAGACACGTTTTCCTAAGCTTGTTTTATCTCTACATATTCTAAACAAATCTCTAATGACAGATGGTGAGATGAAAAATCACTTGATTTGTGCTTAAATCAGGCAGTCCTGAAGTCTGCCTTTAACTAGCAGACCAGCGCATGCATAGCCGTGAAAACAGCTGTTGAGTCACACATGAGATCTGTCTTTGGAAGAACTTCTGGTTCAGCTTCGAGGTTGTCTCATCTCAGTTGTAACTTCCCTGATGAATCTTGGCAGCCACATTCCGAGTTTCAGGGGTTCTTCTATGAAGAATTGCTTCGTTTTCATCAGTTCAGCAGCTTAGCAAGTGTCTTTTGAGTCCTTTGCTTTTTCTTAAAAAAAAAAAAAAAAAAAAAAGTTTATATTTTAATTCTGGTTTGAAATGTTGGTGTCTTAGTTTAATATTAATTACTACTTTAAATAATTGGTCTGGTCTACAGAAAAGCTGAACTGCTGGCAGATTCTGTAGAAACTCAACTCACTTCCAGGGTCTTTAAATGTTTCATAGCATATAGCATTAGGAAGTTGTTTTTGTAAATCTTGACCATAACAAAAGCTAATCTAAATCTTACTAGATATTTATTCATCAGCATTGCTTGCTCTGGCAATATCTGAAGCTTTGAAATATTGGTGTGACTTTGTTTATCTGCTAACATACTTCTTCATCTAGTGATGAGACTGGACTGCTATATTCCATCTAACATTTTTTGTACTGGAGTCCTTGAAAATCCATTAAACTGAACTGCTACTTAGCCTGCATATTAGTTCCCTGGGGCAGAAATCATGCTACAGCAGCTTAGACAGAAACTTAACATGAAGAATTAAATTGGAAGGCATACATTTTGGTATATGATTGGACTTGCCATGCATATTAATCTGATGAACGTGTAAATACAAGTTATTAAGAATACAGATGCAATTTCTCATTTGCTTCTTTTCCCATCTTTTTCCCTAAAATGAGGATTTTGGAAATCAATACTTTGAAGACCATGACTAATTTTCCCCTTCCAACAAGAGCTACTAAAAGAGCCACAAATGCACTCTTCTGGTTTTCTGTTACAGAATTTACCTTGGGCAAGATAGTGCAATTGCACATAACTATAAAGCTCAAGGTCACTGGACATTTATCTTTTGTCTGTTCCCCTTCTTAAAAAAGAGATACTGAGGCAGTTTCAGGAACAGTGTGGTATTTTGTCATCTTTGGCATTTAAGATAGATCATTTTGAACTTTTTTCATTATTCTGTTTATGCTCCCTATTTTTAGCAAGCACACAGGCTTTGTTAGGGAAAGAGTGATTTAAGTCCAGGTAATACTAATTTGCACTAGGTGTACATAAAAGCATAGTTCTTATTTTGCCTCTTAATGTGTT
The DNA here is from genome assembly GCF_009769625.2 of Cygnus olor. Lineage (NCBI taxonomy): Eukaryota > Metazoa > Chordata > Aves > Anseriformes > Anatidae > Cygnus > Cygnus olor. Next base: position 12,211,369 of record NC_049179.1, read on the forward strand.
TTTTGGTCCCAAGAAACTCCAAAAACAAAATTATTACATCTAAAATATAAGTGTTTTATTTCTAATTATGTACAAGTCATTTCTTTGAGACATTTGGTCTCCATTTTATCATTTTCTAGATCTTCATCACTGAGCAGAAAGCTACATTTCTAAAGCTTCTCTTGTTTATATATAATTAGGGAACACATTTTCCAGTCTTCTGGTGGCTATGATTAAATAGAATAGTGGCATGTTATTATGATGTTCAGTTGAACTTTGCAATATCCTTTATGTCAAATGATCCCCAAGTATTGTAGACTAAACTACAATTTCCAATTTATCTGAAATTGCAATAACAGTTTAAATCCTTGGATGAAATTCTTAATCTGTACCTTGGAAGGAATGACCAGTGGTTAAATATATTTTTTTATAGTCACAGGAAAACTCTACCTTTTAATGCTTGCTCTGATTTGATAATTTCAAGTGAGTTGGATGGCAATAGTTAATATAAATCCAGGATACCAAGGAGGGACAACAAAAGAAAAAGTGTTCTAATAAGGTTCCTTTTGGATGAAAAAATCAGAAGATGTGCACTGGCAGCAAACCTAACGTACTTCAGTCACTAGTGGATAGTCTGTGGGATTGACTAGAGCTAGTTGCTAGCTTAAAAATAAATAAAATAAATTAAAAAAAACAAACAAACAAAACTCCTCCAAATAGTGTTGTGTGAGTATTTGGTGCTGGCCACCGTTTTGACCTACGGATTCAGTTCATGGCACTAGACCATGCTACTTAATGTTCACATTAGCTTGGAAGCTCTCAGTAACCATTCCTCTCTTATTTGCAGTAATAAAATACAAAATCCTTGAATCCAGCAACTTCACCTTGTGAAGATGCTTCTATTCAGAGTAGCATATAGAGCAATGCAATCGGGCAGCAGTAAAAGTGACAACAAGCAAGTCTCGGTGGAGGGAGATTTAAAAACCAGAGACTTGGATATCAACTGTTCATTTTGTCTTCTGCAATTGAAAGTGGAAGAGTAATTTAATCTTTAAGCACTCAGGTGGGGAGTGATGAGTGAGGAAGTAATCACAGCCTGAGATCAAAGATGTGCTCAGAGCATAAGCCTTTGAATAGGCACAGTGCCATTTTACACTTCCCAGAACCTAAATACATTATCTACTTATCAGGATATTTCTCCTTGATCACATAGGTAGAATGATGTAGAAGACTTTTTTTTTTTTTTTTTTTTTTTCAGTTTCTGACTAATAAGAGACGTGTTCTGACTAACTGATACCCAGAAAAGTTTTCAAACACCAATTTATCTGTTTATCTGCATTAATTTTAATAGATTTTATGTAGTGAGTATTACCTGGTTTAACTACATTATCACCTTCTTTCTTCATCTCTAATAAGATCATGGAATCGTAAAGCTGTTTTAAAATGCCTGTTCTAAATCTTAACTGTACTTGTAATTTCACACATTTAACTTGAAGCTATCAACATTAAACTGGCCATTAAAGAGAGTTAAAACACTAGCATGAAATATAATTGTTTTCTGAAACTTGCAGTCTTTAGTTTAAAACATAAATTTATATCAGATTAGCTAAATCATTCAGAGATGATCCCAAATACACCATAAAACCACAGACTGTTGAAATGTGAATTACGTTTAGGTAAAAGTACCCATAGAAATATAAAAGGCTCACAAGGAACATTGATAGACTCCTCAGTGGGGAATAAAGTGGACCAAATGGAAACAGTGCATTTTGTGTTCAGTACAATGTATGAATGGAAGTGTATTGGAGAGGTTCAGACAGTAAAAATGCAGCTTACTTGAAGGTGCCTATACCTAGAGGGGAAAAATATTTTTATGCTATTTTGAGTTGATTCAAAAGAATTATTTGAGAAAGTTATGATTTTTTTAACAAACTTCTTGATTTAGGCTGTGCATCAGCTGTATTTACTTGGATCCAAAATCCACTTGCCATGCAACTCAGTGCATTCTTAGTAGATTTCTGCTTTCAGTTGAATGTTTTGCTGCATTTCTCCTTCACTTTAGTAATACTAGGTAGGTAGCGGTATCTCTTGCTGCACTTAGACCAGTTTCCACTATAACCTCAGGTGTAACCTCATTAAAAATTCACCTTTTTTCAATGAGTTTTTCCATGCTTGAAAGCCAGATCTTGCCTTAATCTAGCAAGCATTCTTCTACTTCCCTAGTGACTAGCCATTCATTAGCTTTTGATTAAAAACAAATTGAATGTGTGTTCATGTGTGTGGGATAAACCCTTGTTTTTTCATGTAATATTTATTAAATCATTATTTCAGCTTCAAATGTTGGCATCTTTTATATTCAGAGCATAATACTGATGAATGTCCAAAGACTTTCTATTTTAAATATTTACCTTATAAAGATGAGAAGCACAAACCAGTTAATCACTGCATATCCTACTGGCAAATTTGTTTATGGGAAATCAAGCAGCAGTATGATATACATTTTTCTAAGAAGTGTGGTAGAGTAATATGGATTCTTTTCTGTTCTTGAGTTCGACAGCTCTTTCCAAAATATTATTATAAATTGCTAACATTTAGTACTACTCTTTTCCAAAGTATTTTACAAATATAAACTAAGCTTTACAATACACTATTAATAAAGGTCACTTGATGTTGTAATTGTTTTACACCTGGGGAAACTGAGGTAGAAATGTCAAGTAGTTTAACCCAGGCCACTTGAGATTTAGAACGCATATCTCTTATCCATTAGCCCTGTACTGAAATCATAGGATTACATCATTGCCATATTCCCTCATATAGGATCTATCGATAGTCCATTGAAACCAGTGGGGAAAAATGCCAGATTATGTCAGCCGGTTTCATGTCTGGGTTACACTTAACATGTCAAAGCCTGCGTGAGCTGCAGCCAGCTTGGATTCAGCATGAAGTGTAACAGTGGACCTCTCTTAGTTACTTTATGGGGAAACTATTGTTATCAAATGCAGATTTTATTTTTTTATTTTTTGTAATTTACTTCTGCATAAATAAAGTCAGTTGGCTACAGTACATAAGTGAGACCACTAGTATAACAGACTTTAGAGAAAATGTCATGACAACACAATGTGAACATGAATTACTATTATGCAGGCCTGGTGGAAAAAATCCTCTTTAAAATCTTCTTCAGTCCAGCAAGCTAAAGTGTGACCTTTTACCCTAGTCTAGACGTGTCCTTTGCAAGCTATTTCTAGTTTATATGAAGATTGCTCAATTTAGAACAAGTATGTTAATTTAATGCTTGTCACGAATGATGGGGTTTACAGTCTAAGAAGCTGACAGCTATTTCTTTGCAGAACAGAGTAAGCAACAGCAATGTTAAGTTTCTCCAGACCCACACTGAGAATGACATGGCATCTGTTTTTTATGAGATAAGTTGTGAGCTTCAGAAAGTGAATTCCCTGCACAAGAGAGGAACTACAGAAGCTCTTGCCTTCCTTTTCCACTACAAACTGGTTGAATTACATAGACTGTTTTTGAAATCTCTAGTTATCTGGCACTGAGGTTATACTCCTGTTGTTTGGTACAGTTCTAGCCAACAGTCTGGAAACTGGTTGATGGCAACTGTAAGCTTTCCTGTAAAATTATTGCATATGTCAAAATATAAGAACAGTTTAATTAAACTCCATTTGTTAAGTTGACTTGTTGGTAAATGTCCAGCTGTAACTTGTACAGTTCGGTCTTTTTCTTCCCTAAAAGGTTTCAACCTCTTGGAAGGTAACTTTCATCTTCTTGCCCTTCCCACTCTTCCCTTATCCCAGCTGGATCCAGTACCCTTCTTTCAAAAGACGATTGCTCATTTTCTCTTGTATGCAAACCGATTAGCTTTCCAGGGTAGAGCTGCTGCCTGATAGTAGGAATGAGGACATAAGTGTCCATGCAGTATAATTGCTATGTGGCTGGGCTGTCTTAGACCAACAGTGCAATGACAGCATATTCAACCAGTATGTCTTCAGCATGTCTAGCGTATTCAAAGAGTGTTATGGTTCCTGAAAATCCATGGATCAGACCATGGACCTTTGCCTAACAAGGGTGTAAGTGTCAGCCAACTTGGAGATAGTGGCTCTGATTCAGACAGAATTAGCTCTTCTGGAGCTCAAAATGGGCCTGTATTCCTCTCCTGGCCTGTTCTCAAGCACTGTTCACCAATTGTGCATGACTTACAGAACTTATATGGACCACTGTCTGGTGTTCAATTCAGTCATTTCCCCCCTCCCACCATCCAATTTATTCTTTGCAACAATCTTTTCCTGCAGGACAGGAAAGTAATTCAGTGTCATGGGCTCACAGGTGACCCTACTTTGAGGGGGCTGGTCTAGCTGAACTCCCAAAGTGTCTTCTAAACTATAATTCTCTTTTTGTGCTTTCCTGTAAGCATAGACGTGATGTATTTAACTAAAAACCCATTATTGTCTGCAAGTTTGTCAGCCAGTCTAGTGAAGCATGTAACCAAAAAGAAATCATAACTTGATGTTGCTTTTTTGGTGTGTTTTTTCACTGTCTTTCAGCTGTGGTAATTGATAAGCCAGAGATATTATCTTTAATAGGTGGTTCTGCTACCAATGCGTTTGTTTGTTTTTGGATCCCTGTAAGCATTTGTTAAATCCTTGTGACCGACCTCTGGAGCAAAGTATCCGCCCTGAAATACCGTGCCTTAAAAACACAAAACATTTTACTCAGTTCATGTCTATTCATTGTAACTATACGTATAGTTTAAAATCTTGACTTCTGTTTGTAATAGCTGTAACATGACCTTTCTGAATCTCTTACAGACAAGAGCAGAGCAGTCCCAAGGTGCATACTTCTTGCCTGAATTTGCGCTTTCTCCACAAGGGAGTTTTCTTGAGGATACCACAGGGGAACAATTCCTCACTTACCGTTACGATGACCAGGTCAGTATGCCATATGTGAAAATGATAGAGATTGTCACATTCATGTAACTCTGAGATATATATTACTGTAAATTAAGAAACAGTGTCTGGTATCTTTTGACGATGCATCAAACTTACAGCAAAATGAATGATAACACACTATAGCAAAATGAAATTGAAGTTGTGAAAATAATAGGCCAAAACCAGTTGTGGAAAAAGTTTATGGGATGTAATAGAGATGAAAGCAACAACGTTTTAGTTATGTGTTAATAGATGTTTATAGTTAGTATTGTAAAATGTGTAGAATTAGAATTTACTGTTGTTTCTGTGAATTTTTTGAGCTATTCTTAATTGTTTTATTTCATGGATAAATCAGTGTAAGGCAGATCTTGCATTTTCTAGCTTGTGAAAAGTCAGCAAATTTTGTCAGTTCATGAAGTTTTCAGAAGGGAAGGTTGAGTGAATTATAAACAAATGCAAAGTGGAATAATGGATGAAGCAGAGTGTTTAGAAAGCAACAAATTATGTATTTTAAAGTTAAAGATCTTTAATGCTTTCTCCAGACCCATTGAAACATTGTTAAACATGGAATATAGATATAAATATAAAGAAAGCAACATGAAAGAAATGTTGTTAATCTTGGCAAAAGATCTAAAGTAAACGTAGGAAATGTGTGGCATGCTGTGGAAATTTACTCATAACACAATGTGTTCCAGAAGTCAGTTGAAACTCCACATCAAAACAGTCTGAATTACATTCATAGACACTTACAGTACATGTCTTAGTGTAAGAAGAGGGAATTTGTTAGGAAACAATCCCCCAAGGTGAGAGAAGAGCTAAACTTGCCCAGCAGTCACAAGGTATGGTTCTGTCTAGTGACTGACAGTTTTATTTTTGAAAGGTGATCTCCTTGCAGCACCTACTCAGAGAAAGAAGAGTTTGCTCATGAGCTGCTTTAAAAAAAGAAGAGAACTGAGATGAGTTTAAAGCTTTATACTGAGTAGCTGTTTAGGAGGACCCAAGGAATTTGAAAACACTAAGTAGCAAGCATGTTGAACTTGTAGGTTAGTTGAATATAGCTTATATATGTTTAGGATAATTCATACTTTTGTTACCCTAGAAGATCTTGTATCATCTCTAGAAAAGGTTTTCAGGTAAGATGTCCCCTGGACAAAACACCTCAGAAAGAAACAACTTGCAGTACAGAAAAATGCAGCTGCAACCCAGGCTGCATTTAATGACAGTAGAAGAAAAATCCTGCAAAGTTTATACATTTTTGTTCAAAATAATCTCCGTTAAATGGAGCACTTCTTAGAGAAGGCTATAAAATAACTGAGGGATTGTCTGAGTCTATTTGAATAGACTGTTTGTACTAAGTGAATAGCATTGCTGATTAAAAAATAAAATGAAACAATTCCCAATCCCCACAAAACCTCAAATACCAGCATAGCTCTATACTGAAACCTGTTCCAAGCTCAATTGCATTTGATGGAAAGTTTTCCATTAATTTCATTGGGATCTGAATCAGATCCTGGATATGGTCAGCTTCTGTTCTTTCACAAATGTAATTCAGCTTTGAAGCTTGCTCTTCCCAGACAGTGCAGGAAGAATGAGCAGTAAGAAATTAAGTTTGAGTTCTTGGAACTCAAGCTAAAACTTTGGAAAGTTGAAAATAAAGGCAAATGTATTATTAGTGGTAGTTCCTTTTCAGAGGAAATTCAGTCCTTAGGACTTTTCAATACGTATAAATGCATTGAATGTAGGTAGGAATGTAGGAATGCAGGTAGCCCTGTGTCTACTTTCCTTTCCTGGGTGTAAAATAAATAAATAAAAATTATTCTGTAGATTGTTTCCTTGTCCTTGTCTAGGACATTAATCATAGAATCATAATGATGTACAGTTATAATTTACTTATGCTTCTGCTGAAATGTTCATAAAAAATTTGTGTATTCAAACTGAGGCAAAAAATAACTTTCTTGTTTTCTGTATTTCATTCTACTCTTTCATATTACATTCACTTTATGAATGGAAAGAAGTCTTAAACTGGGTGGCGAAACTAATTCATTGGCTAATTTCTTGAATTTTGTAGGCTGCTATGGATAGGTGTGAGATATAATTTACACCAGCTACTTGGTTTACTCCATTTTGTTGAGTAGATGGTCAGGCATGTTACTGGCAAAAAAAAAAAAAAAAAAGGAAAAAGAAAAAAAAATCCTACTTGTTTATGAAACTACTACATATGGTACAGAGCATCTTATAATCATTCTTAATACTTAAGCAGACAAATGCAGTAGTTCTGATAAGGATATGCAGGTGAATAAAGAGGAATTTATGTAAATTGAAAGGCTACTTTTAATTACATAACGTAGCCAACACTGGAATGGAACTGGTACAGAAACATTGCCACCTAATCAAAAAAAACACAGTAGCTTATTCTCACACATCATAATTTAGTTTAATTTCAGCTGTTCACTTTCTATCCTGCCCCACCTTGAAAGGGTGCTGGCCAGTGGGGAAATACATTACCAGAGTTGTCCCCTGGGCATCTCTACAGAATCTTGTTGTTCCTGCACATCCTAAGATAAATTTACTTGAAAACTGAGAAAGTGAAATAACCTTGTGTGCTTGACCCCAACAAAACTGAAGACAAGTCTTACTCAATCCATTGTCAGATGGTCTGTCTGTATTCATGGAAGAGAGAATAAAAGATGAAAATGCATGGCAGGCTCCTAAGATTGAAGCATGGGAGCGGGAGAAGAACCCATGTCTTTTTGGCTAGTCAACAAGATGTCAAGACCCTTACAGGAAAAGTGATCCTTCCACGTGTTCCCAAGTGTGCCCTTTCCCACTTAGCACTGTACCTGATACCCAGGCCAATAAAATGTCCAGTTTGATAGGATAGATGAGTATTATTTCTATATAGCACCATCATCATCATCCAAGATGAGTTTCCTTACGTCCTCCAAACACAGGAATGTTTCAGAGGGGTTTTCTTTGGCTGTTGAGTGATATTTTTCAAGCAGAGAGCCAGTTTATTCAGGATTCCTTTGTCAGTAAGTAATCTCAGTAAAATAGAACTAGCTGTTACTTGAATATTCAAAAGTATTTGCTATCTGAAAATACAAAGCTTACAGTTTGAAATGGAAGATGAGTAAATATTAATGGGAACACACTGTACTCTGTTCTAGCCCAGCAAAATTACATATGGATTCATGTTGTACACGCAAGACAGTACATTTTGTTCTGATTTAATCTGGCAAGACTGTGCTCTCATTTTTTGCACAGGATTGCACTAACCCCTTTGCATATTCAGTTGCTATGTGTGTATTTAAGAATTACATGCAGATGAAATATTTTGGCTAGATGGTTTCTAAATTCAGTGAATATATATATATATTTTACCTCCTCTATTGTGACTATAGAAGAAAATGTCTTATAGGACTAGATCAGATACTGCTACCTTTATTCAGTGAGGTATTTTTGTGACATCTGAACAGAAAGGTACAGAATAGTTTTGACACATTTGCTCCATTATCTTCAGGGAAAAATAAAAATAGTGATTCAAAGCAAATACTTTTTGAGGGCTCCTAAAGAGCAGAAATATGTACATTGAGTACTTTGTTATAGCTCTTGCATTGTTCAGCAAGCTATGTCTTGCATCAGTGTATTGCATACTGCATTTCTAAAATTCTACTGAGTCAATGTAATTTAAATCTAACATAGCACCAGATAGATTTTGATGTGTAGCCAAAGACTTCACTTGCCATTAGAAATCTGAGACTGAAAAAAAAAATATGCCCCTTTCCTATCACTCTGAATGAGTTTTTAAACAAGTATATAAATAATAGCCCTTCCTCCAACTTTAAGATATGAGTTGAACTTTGCCGTAAGGAATAGTTTCCTAGTTTTTTCCCATTTCTTTTGGCTTTTCACCTTTTAATCTACTATAAGATTTTTTTTTTTTCTTTTCTAGAATACTAGTAGTATTGGAAAGCTTTCTTACAGAAAGTGTTCTTGTTTTCTGACACTTAAGGCATTGCTTCCAACTATTAAAACCATTCCATATGACGGACCACCAACAAGGAGAGCAGTGAAAGCTTGGTTGTGCTGGATGTTTGAAGTACCTTTCCACTTTGGCTGGCTAAATGAGACAGCTGGAAGCGGGGCCTTGGAGGTTGGGGCGTGGGGTGGGGGCTAGAGAAAAAGAAAAAGGTTATCTTCTAAGTGAGAAAATGTTTACTTGATCAGTTAGCTTTCTAGCTGACTTTTCTCCTTCTACGTTTTATGATGTTTACCAATTTAAACTCATAACAAGGAAGCCCTGATTCTGGAATTAGACATATGGCACTTAGTAGGCCAATCTTGGCAAAGAATTGTAGTGTTTCTAAACAAATCTTTTTAAAAATGCAGTCAGGAAGAGTGGTAAATATTGGCATCTTGAAACCACCCAGCAAGCAATTAAAATAATGAAAATCTGCACTTTTAGACTTGAGTGTGTTTAGATATGTGAGGTGAGGTAGAAGCCAGTGAGTCTGTTTCCAAGTAGATGTGCAAGTTGTAATACACAGGCTGAGGCTGGTGTAGTTCTTTTTATAACTGGCCTTTCTTTGGATTTGCAAGAAAAGTCTGCTACAAAGTGAAGGCAAAAACTGGAAGAATGAATATTCTGATATATGCCTTGTCCTCCACAAGGAGAAATACTCTGGCTTGGTTTCTGCCTTTTTGGGGTGTGTGTATTTGTTGTGGTTTTTAAAGGGTTAATGAAAATAAGGCAGTAGAACCCAGGACTGGGGGGACTTAAATAATTAAATAATGCAGAAATAAACTGATAGAACAGGAACCTATTATTCCACCTTTAATTTACAGTGGTGAGTTTGCTTGTTCAAGTTTTTTTTGCGTATTGTACAGCCTGCAACAATGGGGACAGAAGTTGTCTTGTGGATCCAGCTGGGCTGACAGATTTTTCCAGCATTTTCTCCCACCCGCTTTTCCCACTCTGCCTGCTGATAATTGCCATCTTCTCTACTCTGCGTGTGGAACTGTATGAGAACCACAGCCTACTTTTTTTTTTTTTTTTTTCCTGCTCTGACTGCTCCACTCCTTGCCTGTGCCCTTTTATTCCCTCCCATGTTGGCCAGCTAGTTTGCATGTAAATCACCACTGAAATGGAGCTAGAACTTTTTTAGCTTGGAGATGGGTTGAGTAAAGGACAAAACTTGTTTCAAGTTAACACATCGGTGAAGACGAGCTCTAATCCTGACAAAGAAAGATTTGTAGTTAGTGGCACGCCTGCTACCCAGATACATAATGTCCCAGCCTTCCTTTGGAGGAGCCAAAAACTTGCTGTACTGTGACATGACACTTATGTTGATATCCCAAAGAAGCATTCAGAACTATTAAAAAAACTTAAATCCCAGTCAGCTCTTCATTTAAAGACTCTTTTGGAAAGCAAGCAGTTAAGTGGACATAAAGTATTTTGGGTGTTTTTCTGTGTTGCAAACCTTCTACATGCAACACTCCAGTGATTTCATTTGAGTATTCTGAGTGAGCTGATAGAACTAACTTTGTCAAAGCACCAGAGATGTAACTTCTAATGCTCGGCTATTTGAATTTCAATATTGTTAGAAATATTCCTCTTTGGCTGAAAAATGGTCTGGCCTTGCAATCCATATTCAGACAATGTGCTGATATTAGAGTAACTGAACATTCAACACCAACTCCACTGACCCAAATCCTGCAAGTAATTCCATTCTCTGAGCTGGGACTACTCATGTGAGTAACAAATTGAGGCCAGGTTTGTGGTACCCTGTACTAATCCTACAGATGTTAATACGGAGTTTTAAATCGTGTTCAAGGAGTTTAGAGCCATATGTTTGCAAGGCTGTGTGAAGATATAATGCATCACTTAGTGTTTTAGCAGAAATTTACCCAAAGGTGATGTTAGGAGGTTCCTAATATTTTTGCTTCTTTAGCCTATATTTTGACACAGTTGTTTTTTATTTGCAGGCTTAATTTGAATGTCTTCTAAATTATTATTATTAATTATTATTATTATTATTATTATTATTATTATTTTACCTTTAAGATAACTTACTTGGGTATAGAAATTAGCTCCATAATCAAGGGAAATGTGTTTCTGATTTGGAGTGGGAGGGAGGGAAAGGAGGTAGGGATTAAGAGCAAATGAAAACCACTTACAATTTCAGGCAAAACTTCTCTTACAGCCTGGTATTTGTATAAGTCAGTAGGTATGATCCTATTGAAAAAATACTTTTGTTTAGCCTAATTGCTTGCCGGAAGTGTGTGACTAGCATTTGCACAAGTAGTTATATCATTAATGATATATTCTTTTGTGTGATAGATTGCTTAGTGAACTGAAAGCTGTTTAACATACTTTTGTTTATTGGCAAACTGAATAGACAGCTGGCACTTCTTAAAGCACCGACTAACATTTTAAGCCTGGGGTTTTGTTGTACAGAGAAAATAGTGAAAGTGCTGCGTGCAGTACATTAAGGCTTTTTTTCTTTGTGCACTAAGAACTACAGGCTTCCTTGTTTTTTGTGTTACTGAATTTGTCCCAACCCTGCCAAAGATCTGTGTGTAAATCATAGCTGCTGAAGTCAGTAGGTCTTTGCCTCACGTGAGATACGGCCTTCACAGGGAACCTGTAATAATACAATTTGGGCAGAAAACACGTTTTATACCATTTTGGATTAAATACCTTCTATGAATGGTATATAGGTTTGTAATCCTAATTCACTACATCTTGTGGTAAAACTCAGTGGCCTGGATCCTTGGTCCTTCTGTCTGTGCTGATACCGGCCTTACCTGCTGCCAGAGGATTCCCAGGTAGCAGAAAACAGCTCCCAAATTAACCTTTTTTCAAGTTGCTCCCCCAGATGACTTGTCAAGGAAGAAGGGAGAATGAACACAAACTATTTCATGTGTTTCTGTTATTCCTGGCCCCCTCGGTGCTAGGTGAATACTGAGGCTGCTCTAACTGGTACCAGTCTATACAGGGATGCATAAAGCTTTGTTCTGTATCCCTGCTTGGGGTGGTGTTGGCAGCAGCTTGCAGCCAGTATGTGACTGAGACCACTGATGTGGGTAGAAAGGCTTCAGATTAGAGGAAGTTTATTTGTAGGGACTGCGTAAGGAAAAAATCAGGAGTATCTTGTCTACTAAAGGAAAACAAAATTTATTTGTTGTGACAAATTACTTTTTGATATACTTTTCTTCCTTTTTCTTTTTTTTTTCCCTTTGCATATATCTTTGCTACATTTGTATTTTTATTCAGTCTGAGTGGTCTATATCAAAACTTGAAAGTCCCTTATTTTTAGACCATCTCTGCCATGCGTGTTTTTTCATAATGGACTTGATCTTTTCTTGAAAGTTCATTTTTTCATGTTCTTAGGTTTTCAATGTAGAACTTTCCCCAAAGTATTTTTCAGTTCCTACTGATAGATTTAAGGTCTTTTTCTCCTAGAAGCAGACAAGGATATGTATTTGGGCAAACATTTTACTGCAAAGTCTTAAACTCAGTTCTGTCACTTTGAAGTAGTAACAAAACACCTGATGAAATGAGTTAACAATACACAGCCTAGACCTTCATTTGACATTCTTTATTGGAGAACAATGATTAAATACTGAGAGATCCGTACAGTGTAATGTGAATTCACCACTGACCTCCTTGTGCCCCCAGCAGTTGGCACATGCACTATCCAAAAATTGACATTGATAAAGGCTTAGCCTCAGACTTCTAAATTAAGACACTCAAAGGTCTGGATGTAACAGAAATGATCCCATGCTTAAACTACTCTGATGCACCACTACTGTCATCTATCAATAAGCATTCATTGAGATATAGTAGAGAAGTGCTTCTAAATCAAAAAGATATGTTACAAGTGCTGTAGGAAACATGCTTGGAACTGGAAAGTCATTCTTCAGATTGTGCATGGAAGAGAGGACATTTTAGGCTGATAAAGCCCAGTGGTGAATTTGTTCACACAATTCATTCAGGTGATGCAAATACATTTTAGAACATGTCAGTGGTCTCAGTCAAGATCAGAACACCGTATTGTTTTTTAACAATGTAGGTAAATTTTTTGACTTTATTCAAGCTGTGAAAAATTAAGTTTTTCACAAATTAGGAGGTAAAATTGTATTGCTGAATTTTTCATGAAAATGTCTGTGATTAATTGGGTTTTTCTTCTGTGCTGCTTTTGCCACAGATAACATTTAAAGACCTGCGAGTTTACAGCAGCTTCTCTTTGTTGACACGTTAAGCATGGAAAGCCTTAGTGCAAGAATAAAAGAAACTTCAGTTTATATTGGCTTTGAAATAATGAGAAAAATGCTCGATTAAATGAATCTTTTATGTAAGGTTCTTCTGATGTCATTCTATTGTTTTGCAAGGAGACGGGTAATTTAAGTGGAATTTACATCGTCTGTACAAAGTACTTACATTGCAGAGTGTGTGGATAACATCCCTCTCATCCTTTACAGTTATTCTCTCAGGCCTGTCCAGCATGGAAAACAGATTTATAGCATAGATTGGGTGTCACAATTACCTTAGTGGAGATGAACACTTGAAACTAAATAAATCTACACCAATTTGCATGCCACTAATGTGGAAGGTGTGGTAAAAAGCCTTCTTTTAAAAATATGCATATCTTGGCTTTGTTTCTAGAAATACTTAAAATGGTACTTGATATCATTAGCACTTGCGTAATGAGCCAGCCTTGGGACAGCTAAAGTACAATCTCTTTACCACTTCAGACAGTTATTTCACTTCACGCTATTTCAAAATAACTGTCAGCATTGCCAGTAAACCTGATTTATTCCTACTAACTATTAGACTTCAAAAGTTATTTGCTCACAAGGAAGAAAATTACGTACATTAATTACCAATTTTGGCAGTAACAGCAAAATGGTAAATATAGGTTCTTGAGAGGATCGTCGCTGACAGCTGTATTTATTATTTTCAGAGCTTAGAAAGTGTTACAGGTTGTGATACTTTAAGGTCTGAAGTATTTTAATGCTCCTAATGTGAAACAAACTGTACCAAGCTTCACAACATACATTAATAACGTGCTATTGATATAACGACAAACTAAGGGAACTGTCCTGTTATTTCCTAGCTTTCAGCAACTGTCTTTTTTGATATCTCTTTCAGTAAAAGTTCGTGATGTAATTAAGTGATCTGGCTGCAATATGGCCAGGAATACCAGGAGCTCTTCTCCTTTAATGACTGGACACTAAATTGTTATGCTGTTTTATAAACAGTCATCTCTATTGCAAAGGGAGTTATGCCCTGGCTGCTTGGTGTTGTTAAGAGACTGATAGGGTAATGATTGATGGAAAGGGAGAAGGTCAAACAACAGAGTAAAATGATGTTATTCACTTTTTTTTAACCAAAAGAACTGCTTTGTTGGGCAGGTCATAGGATGGGCAAGAATGATTGAGCTTCAGGATACGAACAAGACTAGGTTGAAGAAACAATATATTCAGGAATAGTTTGGTTTAAAAAAATAAAATAATAATAATAATTTAAAAAGCTGATTTTCAAGAAATAGCTGCAATACACAATTAAACAGCTTGATGCAATGTATTTCAAGTGTCAGGTTGCATGGGTAGGCTCCCATCACCATTGCTGTTGAGTCTAGCTTTGGAGGCTTATCAGTATGTGAGGATACAGAGGATGAGCATAGCTTTCAGTAACAGAACTGAGAAAGTATTTTGTATTTTATATATATACATATATATGTGTATATATGGAAAATATTATTCACATTCTTTCATGTTATGACAGCTGAGTGACTTTTCTGTTTTATGTATAATAGTTGTTTTTCCATTTGGGACATAGCTTTAAAAGTTTTGTTTTTCTTTTTTTTTTTTTTTTTTTTTTTTTTTTTCCCTAATGCCTCTAAATCATTATCCCCAGGAAACCACTGAAGCAACTTCCAGTGTGCAGGATGTTCTTTGAATGTCATTACACCTTCTTGCATGTCCAAAGCTATGTGCAGAAGTAACTGCTTGCATGTGCTTTAAAGCAATGGTTGAGGGTGCTCAATACTTTGACTACTTATTGTGGTCTTTGGTAGAGT
The DNA here is from genome assembly GCF_009769625.2 of Cygnus olor. Taxonomy (NCBI): domain Eukaryota; kingdom Metazoa; phylum Chordata; class Aves; order Anseriformes; family Anatidae; genus Cygnus; species Cygnus olor. The sequence goes on from NC_049179.1 coordinate 12,226,376, forward strand.
AATGCTGTACTTGAACACTAGTCTTAAGTACTTTAATGTTGTTGACACAAACAGTAGGTACCATGTTTTGTGGAATGATTGGTAAATCAAATATTCCTTTTCATTCTCTGTTTTCCCCACTTTGCTATAGAGAGGTAACTGCTAAACTGATTCTTGGTCTAGAGGACCAGTAGTTGGACCTCTGAAAACTGGAAACATTCTGATTTTTTTTTTTTTGTAATATTCTCGAACAATTGGGCTAGAATTCCTGTCACTTAAACCTGTGGAATCTAGCTTCATAATACTTACTGGTAGTAACACTACCAGTGTTACTTTTATATGAGTAAAGCCATTCATATGCCATGAATGCTGACATGAATTCTGTTTTGAAAATGTTTGATGTCTTGCTTCTTTATATTGTACTCACATCACAATATACTGACACTGCAGTTTGCTACTGCACACATAACCCATCTTTGCTAAAAGAAAAAAAAAAGAAAAAAAAATCACTTTTGCTTATCTGTATGGTATACAGGCCAGCAATCTTTCTTTGTCTAAATGTTGTTATTATACGGTGTAAATCAGAAGAAACAAACTGAGCTCTTTCAGACAGTTCCTTATAATGCATCATATCAATATAACATGGCAAAATACCTCTTTGTTATAAAGCTTTATAAAACTGACTTAAAATATTACTTACAATGCATTAATTTTACATACAAGTAGTAAAGTGCATTGGCTTGATTTTTTTTTTTTTTTGGTTACTAATAGATGATGTATATTTTCAAATATCAAACTATAAACAGTGAAATTTTACCACCTTTGATTGCCGGCTTCAGTGGTAACCACTTACATTAGGGTAATATTGCATTCTAATGTATGAATCAGAATTATATCCCAAGGAACTTATTTAAGTACTAGGGCTAAATTTTAAGCTTTCCCTGCTCTTTTTATCATCCCACTTAAAAAAGATACTTTTTTTTTTTTTTCCTCAAATATTTTTATACAGTGAACTTGCCAGTTAATATTTGCTCTTCTCCTGCTCCTTCAATATGGGCTATAGGGCAGTCTGTTTTTCTCATATTTTCAGCATTACACTGTAATGAATGGGAAGCAAAGAAAGGGAGGGTGAAAATATTTCTTATGAGTAGCCCTCCTTTTTCTGTGCAGCTAGTGACTTGCTCTTAGTGAAGACTATTTCCGAATAACTCCTTCTTGAAAAACGGGTGTCTTCAGAATGTCAAAAGGAATGATCATCCTACTCAGATCTATAATTTTAATTGAAGTGATCTTCTCTACTTTGCTGGGTGAGACCAAGATCCTGCATGCTGCAGGGAGGTTTTGTTAGCAGCATCATGAAGTCTTTCTGAAAATTGTTTCAACGTATGTCTGTTAATACTTTGGTGTGGACAGAACTTGGAACAGCATCTAGAGCAGATAGGACAGATGACTTCTCTTCCACAGACCTTACAGTTTAGGGTCCAAACACTTATGCACATGCATAACTCAATTCATGTGAGGACTCCCATCTATGTCTGTGAAATACCCACATAAGTGAGGATGCACATGTGCAAAAGTGTTGGCAGGATCAGGGCCTTGTTTCCAGCCCCGTTCTTTGAAATTCCATGCTTAAACTCCTGTAAGACCCCAAAAAGAGCACCTCTTGGGAAGATCTGAACATCTCCCTGTTCATATTGCAGTGAGTGGAAGCTGAAATAGTCTGTGTAATAAGATGGGGCCAACAGGTCTTCCTCCTTCATAGCTCAAATGTGTGCAGTTTTAATAACTCCCAGTGCTTCGACGTTGTCATAAAGCTTACCATGAATTGCAATCAGTCTAGTTTACATCTTAAGCGTGGTTTTTTTCTTAAAGGAGGGACTTGAAACCATTTTTGCAGATTGACGACATCAGAAGATTTTCCAAGTTAATGAAAAAATCCAAATGACCACATAATATTTTCAAAGAACAGACTGATGGAGGCTGGCCTGTTGTCAGAAAAATAGTGTATGAATTAACTTTGCTATGTTATGATTTAATTTAAAATTAACTTACAGTTTGTTGACAACATTCATATTTCATAGAATAGGTGTAGGGTGCAAGTTTTCTGTATTTCCTACCATGAAGAAAAAAACCATTAGCTCTGACATCTGTTTTTAGCACTTTCCTTCATATTTTTGGATGAATGCCTGGCAAAAGTTGGAAAGCGACTAAGAGATCAACCAAAGATGGCCTAAGGGCCTGTTCCCAGCTGGTACGACATCTGGAATGTTATATATAGTGGATAAATTCAGAGTTGTAGTTTAATAAGATTGGTATTCGAGCATTCGGCCTACAGCAAAGGAAAGGACAGTGAAGCTGACAGCATGCGTGGTGCATAATATGTCAAGGTGTCTGAAATATAATTTGCTGGGTTTTCACTTTCATTTTGGCAGGTTCCCTATGCTTAGGTATAAACTTTCATCTAGTGTTGTTTTGAAACTTTACAAAATAAAGGGTGAAGTCATATTGGTATTATATCCAGAATCTTATCTTTTCACTAAGCTTAGAGTATGTCTGGTTTTCTTTCTTTTACTTTTTTTTTCTTTTTAGGAAAAAAGTGCTAAAGACAGATTTTTATGAGCTGCCTAGAAATAACTTAAGCTGCTACCTTTGCAAATTTTAAGTATATGCAGTCTTGCACAGTGAAGATTTTACAGAATCATAAACCATTCAGGAATCTGGACTTGTGCTATATGGAACTATACTTGCAAGATTTATGTATCAGAAGGCCTCTTTTTCTATTTAAGGTTTAGTTAATCTTCTGACCGTCTAATTTCCAAACTGTAATTAAATGTGTGGCTAGACATGCCCAGCAAAGTTGCAGTCAGGACTCAGAGGGGAGCTACCTGCTTACAACAGCTCTGAACACGGTAATGTTAGGTCAAAACAAAAACAAAAGAGAAAACCTAGAAAGTGATTTCTGTGTGTTTGCAGTCCTGTAACTGCACTAGTCAGATAGTCTGCTTGCAGGTCCCTCTACATCTGCACTGTTTTTGTGTCCCAGTATAGGATGAGCATTGCACAAACTTGCATCGTAGCCTCTGTGGCCAGTCCTGCGATGGACAAAGTGGCTTACGTGACTTGGGCCAGACTGGGGTGCTAGGCTGCAGCTGGGAATTTGCTGAAGGGTCCTTGAGTGGGGGGCTCTGCTTTCCTGGGTATGATCCCTTTGTTTTACAACACTTTCGTCTTCTCCTTCCCCCATCTGCATCTTCCCTGTAGGATGCTGGAGCAAGAGGGAGTCCGTGACACTGAATATGTAAGTTATAGGTCTGTGGCAAGGGAGTGTGAAAAGGAGGAGGACGTAGTGTGTGAAATGTGATAGGGCTGTAATTGGTAGAGAGAGGTGTAACGCAAGGTCTTGTTCATCCAGTTTTTTAAAAAAGGACTCACTTGATAATTCCTCAGCATATTGTGGTTATTTCTATATTATTTATTACTAGGCAAGATCTTGTAGGTGAAGACAAGTTACTTGAATATGATTTGGCAGGAAACCAACAGGGTCTAGGAGAAGGACCTACAGTGGGAGGAGAGATGACTTTTGCAGCTGCACTTTGGTTGTGGTTTAAATTTGGAGGTAGGAAGGCCAGATCTGAATGACTGCAGCTGACAAGGAGAAAGCTGATTTGTCTGCAGGGTAGTGTCAGTAATGCTATTTAGCTGGTGGGGATTTCAACAAAACTTTCTAATCAATTTGTGTGTGTGTGTTGGTGCAGGTACATGTGGAAAAAGTGCAGTTGAAGCATGACAAGGTCATACAAAACAAGAACAGTGTAGGCTATTCATTTCATGATAATATTAACAAGATGAAAATATTTAGTTATATGTAGGAAAACAGACAAAAAAAAAAATGATTACCTTGTAAATTTTGTGTCTTTCTTGCCACTTTTTGTGCTCAAAGTTGCCCTGTATGTGTCTTAGTAAACTTGGGGCTAGAAAGCAAAATCCCTGCTGATGCCTACTGCGTTATTCTTGTATGCAAAATAACAATAATAATAATAATAATAATAATAATTCTAAGTGGAATGTACTAAGAAACATGCTTTAAAAACTTAGCATTTCCTGTCACTGAATGTGAGGCAATTGCTTTATCTTTTTTCCTTTTGGTGTGATTCCACTTTGTAGCAAGTAGAATTACAGTGCTTTCTATCTCGTAGTGTTCTGAAAAGGTCCATAGTCTGGATGGATTGTTAGCCAATGTGCTTATGTTTCACTTTGTATATAGATTGGTTATAAAATAATTCTAGTTGACTCAAAATTCTTGTTTGAAAATCAGGGCCTTAAATCAGAGTCACTAATATTCTTCTCTGGAATTTATGTCAGAAGTAACCAATCACAACTATTTAAATCTATTGCAAATATATGTATATAAATATAATAAAAATCCTAAAGGGGCTAAAGGATGCACACAAACCCTTGTTCTCCCCTGATCCTTTGTTCAGGCTTTCTCTCTGCTATTTAAATGATATACATTTATATACTTTTTTAAAAGTGCATAATTATATACATATTTTTTACAATGATAGGCATTTCTCTTGGTATTATATACAACTTGGAAAAAAAATTCTAATGTAGCCAACCCCCTAATTACTCTCCTTGCCCCCTGTCTATACCTCTTAAAGTTGCTTAAAGAAAATAGGTTCTGGTGGATGAGCTTCTTGTTAGCACTTGTTTACTTTCTTACTGCAGTTACCGTCTCAAGTCTTTTTTCCTTCCAGTTCTATCTTATCTACTGGGAATGCTGAATGCTACAAACTATAACAATACATACTTTCATCATAGTTTTCTGGCTGTAAACTGACCATATATTTACTGGCAATTAGTAACTGGCTATAAAGGATTCATGATTGTGAGTCTTCCTAATCTCTGATAGCTGTTCTTCTAGTAGGATAACGTTCACCTTTTCCAGACTATAAATAATATATTTAGAACCATAGAGCAACCACCTAAGCTAAACATTACATTAAGCACTAACATCATGCTAGCAACACTGTCTGGTTTGATTTTTATAGTATTCTATTTCCCAGGTTCACATTGTTGTGTGTTACACTAAAAGTGGAAGAATTGGATGGAAAAAAAGGCAAGAAATAGAGGGACTGGAAGCAGGAGCGGGGAGTTCTGAAAATTGTAAGACTATTAGTTGTTTTCATAAGTTTTTGTGTTTGGGGTCTGATCCTGTGCTTGTAATGCAGACCAAACTTGCTGTGTCCTTGCTATCTGTGCAGTAGGAGTCTATGTGAATTAAGTTAAACCATATGGAGTAGATGTTAGTTTACATAAACAGCGTAGATTTAATTGGAGGAGTACTTTCAGGCTGAAAATGAGGGATGTGCTTGGTTCTTGGTTGGAATTTAATAATCATGTTATAACAGCTGTAGACTTTCTAGAAAGAAAGCTGTGGTTATTGTCAACACCTTATCTATTAAAGACCATTATGTATAAGATTTTATGACAAATTATGCTTTGGGTATGAAATATTAGTACCAGGACCAGAAGGATTTACTCTTCCATACACAGCTCCCCGTGTAGCTTCTTTGGTAAATGAGTTACACAATGCTGCATGAATATGTTTCTAGATCTAGTTTGTTGCTATGATAATAGAGTTTATGTATGCCCCTTTGTATTTATTGCACACAGCTATGTAGACGCTTTCTGAAGTGAAAATTCTATCTTGCATATTAAGGAATAGGTACTTATTTTTTAAAAAAAACAATGTTACTACCAGTCGTGAACTACTCCGTAAATAGAATTTTACCAAGATATGGTATGTATTCTTCAGGATTTGATTACTACTTATTTTAATAATTCACAGAGGTGGCAAAACTCAGAGCTTCAATGCAATCAAATTGGGGAGATCTGACAAGAATTCTGTACAGAGCTTTTAAAGAACTGCATGTGAAATCATGGTTCTGATAGCAGGAATTCATAACAAATCTATCAAAACATGGGTGGTACCAAGTGGCTTGGGAATAGCTAATGTAGTACTGGAATATATAGAAGAGAGAGCCAGGAAACTCTGAGTGTGTCTGTGTGATATTAAGTGTATAAGGCTTTGGAATGCTTTTTGAGGAAGGAGTAATTAATAAAATGAAGGTAAATGAGAAATTGAAGAAAGTGGACTTATCTGAAAAAGATCAGACCTAATCTGAGTCATTTTATAGCTTTGATCAGTTGTTTCCTAAATTAAGGGGAATACAGATCTCATTTATCTGGACTCAGTATATCCATTCGATATAATGCCATGCTATAAATTAACTTAGAGGAGATGCAGTCTTGTGGGTGAGCTGGGAAATGAGCAGGGAATGGGAGACGACGGAGATAATGACTGCCTGTGCCGAAAGGGGAATACTGGCCTAGAGAAGGGTATGCACAGAGTCACCCTGGGACTAGAGCTGCTTAGTGTTTTTGTTAATGACTGAAACAAAGACTGAGATTGGGCTCATTACGTTATAAGATAAGATAAAGTTAGAAAGAACTGTCAACGCAGATGAGTAAGAGACAGTACAGTAGTTACTGGATGACCTTGAAGTTGGGAGTAGTAGAACAAAGTGCATTGTTACACATGTAGGGAACAAAGGCAAATTTTTTTATGAAGCTAAAAACTGGAAATGAAGCAATGTAAAGCTTGGTTCTACCTTGCTGGTACTGCTAAGCCTGATATGGAAAACATTCAGAAAACCAGATGTAGAGAAAGCTTATCAGCGTGATTAGGGAATGGAGAACGTATGTTATAGCAGGTTGGGTTTGTACTGGCTAACGAAAGGCGTTGGTGACATGATTGCTGCCTGTCACTTCATTAGGAAAGAGCCTAGAAAGGAGAAGCAGTAGTATTTACAGGCACTGAGTGCACCAGCAAGTGGATTGTCCTTAGTTACTCTCCCTCTGAAAATTAGGAGGAGGGTTTCTAGCCATCATGAGTGTGAGAGTCTGAAGTAACCTCCCAACGGGAGTGTTGAGAGAAACGAAAAAACTAATGTGTTTCATTGTGATACAGTTGTCTGTGGAAAAGGCTGTGATACTTCTGCAAATGTCTGTTTGGAGCCTCAGTCCAGAACTGCATTCTGTGGTGTACCAGTTATGGGCAAAATATATGCCATGCTCGCCCAGCTCACGCATTTGAGATATCTAACACATTGGCAGACAGAATCAGTATCTCTTTAGTGTTACACTAGTATATGTATGTTATTTGCTTTAATATGTATTTAATGATATATGAAAATAACAGTTGATTCAGTGGGCATTCCTGGCCTGTGTTACTTCCTGAAATATTCATACATTGCTTGTTCAGTTTTTTCCTTGTTACAATATTTTTTCTTAGCAACCTTTATAGTTATTAACATTGTTTAAAATAAAATTCTTTCCATTAACCCAGCATTTCACAGTTGATATGCAGAGATGAAGAAAATTTCCAGCTGTTTTTTGCCAATAAGCAGCAAAGCATGTGCATCCAGATACTATTCAAGTTGGTTTGGCAATACCACTGTAACTTTATAGGTTTATATGTTTACACTAGGATGGTTCCTGCTGTTATAAGTATTGTCCAGAGGATATATTTTCTTAAATGAATATTGTTTGAAACCGTTCATTTTTGTGTGACAGTGAGGGTATCAATTACTTTCTCTTACTGCTTGTATGGAGCTGCAAATATTAATAGAATTCAACTTCTGAACCTCCTGATTGGTAAATTCAAGGCCACCATGTTTAAAGATGATTGCTGTTCAAGCAGATACAATTTTACTCTTTAAAGGAGAATACATACAAGACATAAGCAGATGCTATTTGAGAACATGCAGATTGTATTCTAATATAGTCCTGCTTGTCATTACGTGTGATATTATGACATACCTAACTGCTCCCTCCTCTTCTCCATCTCAGTTCTTTTGTCTGGCCTTTCATTTTCTGCTTAAGATCTGGTCCAAAAGCAAAAGCAGTGGGATTTTCCTGTGGGAATTCTTCCACTGAGTTCAGTGAGTCTCATTTTAAATCATGAAAAACAGTTTTCTTTCTCTTTACATAAAGATGTGATATTTTATAGCTCACATTGCTGTTGCACCCAGACTTTGAGTAGTGATTACAGGATTGGGCACTTAGGATTCCAGAAAAGCAGGAGATGGAGTGTAGATCCATTTAAACTCAGTTCTCACTCTGAAACAGCAGTCATGCTGACAAAGAGTGAGGCATTGTTGATTTCCAGTGCAATTAGACTATTTTACACATTTTACTCTTCGGTAGCGTGAAAGGTCCATATCTGTTCTAAGCCGTGTACTTTAAATCATCTGCCCTCACGTCTTGTATGTTTGAGTTGCATGATTCCCTTATGCCTATGATTTTTTTATCCAGAGAGTATCCAGACCTGTTTTCGCCTCTAATGCACAGTTAAGCACCAGGCTTCAAGTGGGAGGTGAGAGCTAATAGCTGGGAGGCATTACAGCTTAACTGTTTGTCAGCTGTACCTGACGTTTTGTGGAGAGTAATTAAAACTGCTCAAATGCTTTCAATGAGGTAAACTCCCTAGAGCATGAACAATTATTTTGTCCCATAACAAAAGCCTTTCTGCATTACATCTGCTTTACCAAACAATATTTTGGCCTAAAATCATAAATAATAAAAAAGGCAATGGAAACATGGAAGAAAAAGCCTTCTGTTTATCTTAGAGATACTGCCAGTCATCTGCCGTCAAATTAACTCTGGCTTGTTATGGGGAGTGGTTTTGGTATTCCACATTTCTGCCAAGCAAAGAGGCATATGAAAATAAACAACTTCTACCACTCTTAAGGCTTCAATATGTCCTTAGTTGTTAATATTTTTTTCTTTTATGTGCTGAAAATATTCATTATCGTTTGTTAACTTACTCAAACTCACTGGCATGTGCAGCATTCACCCTTCCAGATGAAAAAGGGATCCACTTGACACAAGTAGCAGAGCTCCTCTGCACAGCCTTAGAAATCTTCACTTTGTAGATAAGGTCATTTGAGGATATTCTGTGTTTGCTCAGATTTGAGTAGAAATCACCATTAAGACAGAGTCAAGATAAGATTTTGCCAGTCATAAAATGGATGGTTTAAAAATGGCCAGCTTTTATGAGTTTTTATCTGTGGCCTGAACAAGGAGTGTGTCTGAGACATCTTGCGTGTGTTTGCAGATAATGCTCAGGACTCCGTCACAGAAAGTGGCTCCAAGTGTACAGGGCAATGAACTGAGCACCCCTTTTCTGCCTGGGATTGAGTGACTCTAACTTTCAAAGCCCAGCTGCTAACGCTTAGCTCCTTTTTTAGTCTGGTCTCTTACTAAGACTTAGAGAAGAAGGCGTGTGTGCTTGCATCTCAGTCCTCACCTAGTAATTTTTATTGATTTTTTTGCCAATTTCATTCTAGATGTGACAGACCTCAAAAAAATTAGTTACTATGTGGTTTGTACAAATAGGCATTTAGATGGAATGGAGAAATGCTACAAATACACTTATGTGCGGGAAAGACTGAGCATGAGTTAAGCCTGTATCAGCTACTGGAGGAGCAATGTGGGATTTCAGTCTTGTTACACAAATCCATGGGAAATCTGATTTGGTTCAAAGGCTTGTGTAAAGTATTTGTGAAAGGGTACTATCTTAGATGTGGTAGGATAATGGATGAAATACGTGTGTTTCCCTGAAGTTTGCTATGAATATGGCACCAAACAGGCTTTAAATCACAATATTTCTCATCGTTTCTCTCATTTAACATGGAAATGTGTTGTTGGGGTCAATGCAAAGCTCACTGGCAAAGTTGGGCCTGTACAGGTGTGTGTAGCTTGCTCCATCATTGCCAGAAAACCGCGCGAGGAGAAAGCACAAGTGCAATATCCATCTCACCTGCACAGTTTCCCTCATAGCGTAAAAAAGCCAAGATTTTTATAAATATATTATCAAAACCTGATACATTTATATATACTATATATTTACGATGGTGTTGTGTGTGTGTATATGTTCACTGTCAATGTATTCACTCTGCTCCTTTTAGGAAGCAACATATTCATGTGGCTAAAGCACAGAAGTGGCCATTGAATTTCAATATGTTCTCAGACTTTTGACTTTTGTCCAAGATTTCCCGCAGATGGGCCATTCTCAGGTGTTGAATGGCAGACTGCAACTGGCTGTTCCTTGTGCTCCCCTGCAGCTGGAGCTCGTTTTCAGCTTCGGTGGGGCTGTGGCCTTTCTTCAGAGACTCCAGACACAGCTGCTCTGGCAGATCCTTCAGTTTGTATTTGGCACTGGGATCCCTGAGCAGGGGAAGGGCCAAAGCAGTGTATTCTGCTGCTGATTTTGGTTTGTCTCTGAGCAAGGACTACTGTTCTATGGCCTTTGCAAACCATATGGGCCAAGACAGTTTTTCACGTCATGTTGCCTTATATGCCAAAAGTTTCTCATGACACATCTCATGCATTGATGCAGAAGAAATTTGCGGGTTGGATCCTATGTAATGTGAAAAGTGCTAAGCTTTCCACAATGAAACCCAGACAACTGTAAACTCTACTTTGCATGCTTTGACCTTGTTAGTAGTCTTTGGGATAGGGAAGGATTTGTTGCATCTGCTCTGTATAATTAGTGTTTTTTAAAGTGCTGTGAGAGGCTGGGTTGCGTGGTGCTTCACAGAGTTTATTGACCTCTTGGATTATTACAGAACACTTAAGCCCTTCTCTGTGAAGAGTTCTAGAGAGGTATGCCTCCCAAAGCAAAAATACACGGGAAGTGGTTTCTGTATATTTGTTTTTCTTGCATTATTTTAATATTTTATACGGACTGTGTTGTTAGAGTGAGAACTTTGACATATATTGGTTAATACATGCTACTACATTTTCATAGTAACATGTCTTTGTGTAGATAGGATTATTGGGTAAACCTTTGGGTTTATTTTTAATGCAGTGTTACAAGAGAAATGCCTATAATTGCTCAGGATTTCATTTTTAAGTCTTTTTTTTTTTTTTTTCCCAGTATCTGCAATATTTTTAAAAAAGATATCACTTGGAGATAATTTGGCTTCATTTTAAAATGAGAATTAATTGACTTCAAAGCAGTAGTTGTTAATATATTTGCTCAAAAATGCCCACTAATAGGCTCTAGTTTGATTTATAAAACTGTTCTCTTATCATTCAAACCCTTGATAGTTAGCTTTTGTTCATAGAGAACTGTGAGGGAGTTAAATGAGTTTTCACTGAGACAACACTACAGAAATAACAGGATGAACAAGCTATGACTGTGAAAAAAGCCTCAAACATAAATGTTGTGATTGTGCCAGGGCTAATGTTTGAGTTTATGAAAGAATTTAGATAAGCAATATGATGCAATGCTTTCAGAATTCAGAAGAAAATAATTCTTCTCCTTTGAAGCAAAGGGATCTGAAACACTGGCTTCAATACATCAACAAGAACAAGCAAAGTATGTGGTTGGAAGATTAGTAGAACCCAATGTGGCAAGTTTAAATGCACAGTTGGGAAAATATTCATTATGCTCAGCACAGTTAAGGGAGTTTGCACTCTGGAGCTTTTATAGCTGTTGTACATTTCTGGATGTGGGAGTTATGGTTGTGCCCCATTTTTACTTGATGGTGATGTTGCAGTGATTTTCCTGGGTAGACCTGCTGTAATTAAAAACCATTCAAGATTGGCTTCTCCTTAGCAGGATTGATCTTGATGACTGAATGGAAGCACCAATTAATTCAGAGTCCATCTACGAGGTTACCCGCTGCAGTATATTTTGCACGAGAGCTTGCACAGGCTGACAGGTTTTCCTGGCCTTTGATTCTTCTCTGAAGTAGCAATATGAATCAGTGCTCTAACTCCAGCAGTTGAAATCAACTGCAGCACTGCTGTGAGCTGTACTTTGTTGTGTATGTTAGGCCTGGAGGCTTCAGTAGAAGGTTCTCAAGTACTTGTCCACCTTTTATGAAGGGTGACTTATACATGATCTATATGTTAACTAGCTTGAATAGTTTTCTTTTGATGCTGTCAGTATGAGTAGATATATATAAATTGTACACGTACTATGGAGTTTGTAACAGGCATGACCCTGTTAAGACATCAAACCCACACATAAATAACACATCTCAGATAGTTGCTATTTTTCTGCCTCCATAAACAGGAAGAACTTAATGCTGAGGGTCACGGTGATAACCCTTGGAAAATTTGCCTAGGATTGATTATAAAATTTCTTTAGCTAAGATGATGTACTAAAAAACATTGATATTTATATTTTTTTAACAATAAATATTAGTGTTCATAAAATTTGTTCCTTTTTTCCAGAGATAGCAACATAGTTCTGCAAATATGTATTTGATTCATAATTCTTTCTGTATAGCACAATGTTACCAAAGAGTTTGGATCATTAAGTGCCAACTGGGGACTTTCTGAATAGTTCTGATTATATCCAGTTGCCCACTCTAGGTCTAAGAGGAGGCTGAGTTCTTGCTCCTTGCAAATGGAATGCCTTTATCTACATTTCTATTTAAGTAGGTGTTGAAATAAAGATTAACACAAGCAGGGTGGAAATGTACTGTATATGGCACCTCTTCCTTTAGGACAGGGACATGGCTACAGCAGTATGCCTGGTAGCCAATGCTGTGGTTCTTAGACCGTAGGCCAGCTGTTGCTGCTCTTAATAGAGCAAAAAAACCCTTGGAATCCATTGAGATTCATATTAAATATTGAAGGATACAGACCTATATTTTCTGGGTGGACAGGTTTTGTTACCATACAGTGTGAGAAAAGGCGAAGCCTTGTTTCTCTTCCAGTTTCTCTTCTAAAGTGTTCTATTCACTACAGAGTTTGGAGAACTGTGGTGCTAGTGCACCTATAAATTATGTTGCAGAGAAATGAATCAAGATGTATTCTTTAAAAAATGTGTAGCATTGTCAAAGACCCAATAGAATAGGAAAAAAAGGGGGGGGGGGGGGGGGGGGGGGCAAGAAAACAACCATGGATTGCACCTAATTTCAGAAAAAAATACATTTTTGTGTATGTGATGACTCATAGTATTAGGGCTTAAACTTTTATTCTAGATTCAATAGTTCAAAGTGAGTAAAGATTATAATAATTCCCTGAAAGAACTGCAAGCGAAGGAGATGGTGATTTGTCAGATTAGACAGGTGCTAAAAAAAATTATCAAAACTGCATGCTATGATATCAAGTGCTAAGCTAGAAGATGTATAAATATATACATATATAAGTATTCCATTTGAAATTTGAATTTGCCAAGATGCTTTAGGACCCTTTCCCTTTTTGTTTTTCTTTGTTTATACTGGAGGGTGGGGTAACATAATTGACTTCAGTTTATGGTATTAAAATTTTCTCATTATATCTTTCCCTTTGGAGAAGAGTTTATAGTTAGTCTGCATCTTAGACTCAGACGTATAAAAATGTAGTAACGCTTTTGGTTCACTTCACAAAGCACATACACTAATAGGCACACCCTTACTCTAACAGATATCTATAACAGATTCTCACTCCGGCTGCCAATTCCCAATAGATATAATAGACCAGTAAACCCACAAGAAGTGTGTGCAACAACAGAATAGAAAGAAAGCAAAAGAGCTTCTCACGTCAGGTGATTCTTTGCATAGTGTGGAAAATTCTTGAGTATTTTACTGCATGAAAAAGGGGCACATTGCTGGTGTTCTGTCCTGGCTTACTTGAGTAGCTCAGTTAGGAGACCTGGCACTATGCAGGGCTGAATGTCTTCTCCAAAATCACAGATGAAATGTGCTCATGTTTCACTCTTTATTTTTATATATGACATTATGTGGCTTCAAAGAAGAAAACAAAGGAACCATCATTGAAAAACAAGCTTTCTTTTAAAACTTTGTCCCTGATGTAATAATATACTTCTTGAAGGAAAAAAAAAACCTACTAAACTACTAAAGACTAAAAACTACTCTAAAATATCTTTTGTGATATGTGAGTGATGCAGTAATAAGACTACAGGTTTCTGTAAAGTCATTTGTTGTCAAGTAATTGCCATTATTCCCATGCTACATTTTTCCCTATAAGATTGGGAAGCAATGGCATTCTTTACACTTAATGGCACAAACAATTATAGTACTGACTTGGCACTGTTTTGCTGCTTTGGCTGGCTCTTATGCTGCTGGCTTGTAAATTGGCTGCAAAACAGCCTGTGGGACCGATGTATAATCGGTTGTCTGTTGGCACATGGTTCTGGATAGCGTTTTTCCTTTGACTCATCTCTGATTGCAGGGAATTTGCGATTGGCTATAGCATATTTGAGAATATGGCTTTATGCAAGTTCCTTATGAGCTATATGCAAAACCCCTTTTATGGTAAAAGCAAATTGTTTCACATATAACATGAAAATACGCACCATCCCTATTTATTGTTACACTGCTCCTTGGGTTTTATTTCTGAACTTAATATTGTAAACCCTAATGTTCCAAGTCCGAAAATCTATGTGACTGAGTTTTGCCAAATAGTGCTTATATTCTGCTTATATATTACACTGCAGAAATTAAGGTTGAACCAAAATGAAAGCACAGAACATCCTTGTAGTGCTTTTTTTGCAGCTGAAACAGCATCAGCCTCTGTGACTATTTCTTTAGGAGCCTAGCAAGACCTGAAGCAAGGAAATGCAAGGAGACAAGCCAGATCAAAAATATAATAGTGCCCGTCTTTGCAGTATTTGTATATATAGGGTTCCCTTTAGGCAGACACCTTTGGAGGATGGAGACTCGGTCAGTTTTGGTGATCACGTGCAGACTTGTACATTGAAGATGCTTGCTGATGGGGTTACTGCGCAGCTCACAGAGTTGCTGTTCCATGCCTGCTATTACAGACTGTGCTCCCTGAAGTGGGGATGGCTTCGTAAACTTCTGCTAGACCAGCTTTTAGACCCTGCAGCTATCTGTGTGGGATTACAAGCAATATCATGTTGTTCTTGCTTCGTCTGACTCATGAACACTGTAGTGCAGAAAAAAATGCTATTTATTTCTGTGGTGGAGGTATACAGTGCTTACCTCTAGGGTGTATGACTGCAGTTGGGAGGACTGCACACTGGTTTAAAGATCAGCATTTATGTTGTATATTTTCTGAGGTGAAACCTAAATTTTACCTCAAATTTGGGAGAAAAAAATCAAAACGTGCTAGTAGAGGCACATCAGCAAGCTGTACAGTTATCTGTTGTAATTTTCTTCCAGTTGTAATATTTGCTACTGTGCGCCTTGACTCTTCTGCTTTAATATCCTTTATCTGGTAAGACTTAAGCTGGCTGGCATCAGCTGGGAAGCATAGCCTTTGCATGCTTTTAGTGATGTACCAGGAAAAAAGTCCTTTTTCTCCGAGGGTCAACTTCAGTCAAATTTTAAAAACATTTTAAGAGCTGCTAATATGGGGAAAAACAAAACAAACAAACAAACAAAAAAAAACCTTCTTCCTTCTTAGTGGTCCTTTCTAACTTATCAGCTTCTCCAGGTATTAAGCCTTCTTTTCCAACCTGGAATTTTTGTTTTGCTCTGATAATGGTGCTCTGCATTGAAGCTGGGCTCACCAAGGAAGGCTGGTCCAGGGGGCTTGTGTTCTTTTTATTTTGCAGTTTTTCTCCCACTGTATTTAAAAATCTATTTATTATTTTTTTCAGTTTTAGGTGTTGATTTCTGACAATCTATTTTTTAGTGTTTTATGTCTATTTAATCTTGTCTTTTTTTTTGAAGATTGTATAGACTTTTAGTGAATGCTTATCTCAGAGATACCATTAAAACCAACCAATTGAACTAAAAACCTTTGAACTTGAAGGATTATATAGTATTAATTTTGTTTCAAGTTTATAATACTATATATTTTATTTTATTTGGAATAGCCCAATTGCTATTACAGAGCACAAGCGGTTGAATTAATGATATATTGCAGCATGTTTAGACAACCACATGATGGCTGAGGAGGAACTGTGAGGTCTGTTGTAACCAGAACTGTGTAGGCTCTTTGCATGGAGGTGGCTCTATTGAGCCACAATGACTCCAAAGAAGTATACACTGCAAAATGAAAAGAAAGCCCTTTAAGATTATTTGGATAGGTTCTTAAGGGAAATGATGATGATTTGGACTGCACTGTGACTTCAACCTGAGTAATGCAACATGCACCAGTGTTTAAACCATCCTGTATATTAACCAGCTTATTGTATCCATTTCCTCCCAACTGCAAGAGGAGCCAAGAAAGATTTCGTTAAAGAAATTAACCAACTGATTTGAGCTGGTGGAGAAAGGAACTACTATGAAGTAACTACTTGGCTTTGGTCTGCTTTATGGTAGTATCTCCTGGAATGATCTACTGTCAGGTTGTACAGGAGCCAGGGCTCCTAAAGGACGCTTGATAAGTACTTTATTATAATTACATGGAAATGACAAAAATATCAACGTTTTTTAATGCATGTTTGTTGTGTTAACTCTCAAAGTGCTATCCAGCATATGCAGTGTTTCTGGTGTTGTCACACTGCCCGTTAAAGCAATGTCTGTTTAGTGATCTGAAAAGAAATCTTTCCACTAACTTGGTGCCTGAGGAGACCCTGTTCAACGTGGCTCTCGTCACGTCTCTGAAATGGTGGCACAATACTTAATCTCAGTCAGGAATGTGTGAGATTTGAATAAGGTCAGGAAATTGTTAAAAACAAACTGCAGGGATCCTATACTTGCTCTTGAATCTAGAGATCAGTTCTCAGTTTTCTTTCTGAAATCAATATGACTGAAAAAATATTGCTCTAGTTGCTTTCATGTTAGTAAGAGTTGACATTTTCAGAAGATGACAAAAAACTCTGAGGATATTGGGGGGAAAAAAAACACACACACTAAGAAACTAATTCACATAAGAATGGCTGTGCATGTCATCTTTTCTGCAGACAACTCCCATAGTCCACTGGCAGCTTCTGCAATAGCTGGAGTACAAGCTGCATCGTTGCTGTGCTTTGGAATCCCTTGTTTGTATTAGTGACACCCCCACCTACCCCATTGCTCTTATTGAAGAATTGGGGCTATGTATTTGGTTGTCCTTTCATCTGCACTGTTTTCATCTTCTGTCGATGAAATGGTCTAAAGCTGAAACAGTATTTCTGTCTGGAATGCTCTTTAATTAGAAAAAATGATTTTGTGTGTATGTAAGCTTATTTTTCTTTAATAAATCTTTTCTCCATATGTATATTCTATGACAAAACTAATTAGGAATGACAAACATGTAATTCAGTAAGTTCAAGGGAAAACTTTTGGAGTATCTTTTGTACTGCTGTTTCATACCCAAATTGTGGAAACTGTGGGTTCTTTGTTGCTCTGTCGCCTTGAAGTTCAGCTCACCAGATTTAGCTCAGCATTCCTGTGTTTTTGTAATTTGTGCTGTTGGCCATCTCTGGGTTCTTATTCCCATTATGTTTTTATCACACTGATTCCTTTTTATTAAGTTGCCCTCCTTATAACAGTTAATTTTAATCAACTCCAGCAATAAGGAAGTTATGAAGACAGTTATTGAGAAATGGTAATGTACATTTTCAAAAAAAAAAGTGCATTTAAAAGAAGAATGGAAAATTTATTTTTCTTGCTATTTAATTAAAAGTTAAGAATCAGATATGCAAACTGAGGAAAAAAACTAAGATTCTTAAGAAGAGAGTCAAAACAATGTTTTCTACTCCATTCACATTTTTGCAAATTATGCAATTTTACCCATAAGACTTTCTGTTCATGTCTGCCTGAAATGATGCATCACACCTGCTTCTCAAGTCCAGGGACAGCTGTTTCTGATTTTTCCCTTTAAAGGAACAAATCCTGCTGTCATTAGAAACAGTTAAGAAATGTGTAGGGACTTTGGTACAGGTTTAGGCTTTAGGTAGTCTTAACCCAGTGACACCTTTATTTTCCTGGACCCTTCATTATCACTCACTGTTTTGTGGTGATATACTTTGATACTGCCCTGTCTCTTTTGTAGACACTAAAGCACTGTTCTTGAACATCTGCTTTCTTCTCCATCCACTCACTACTCACAGTAGAAGATTGCTCAGTTTTCTCTATAACAGTATAAGTTTTTTTCTCTGTTCCTACATCTCAGCTAGAGTTAATGTGTGCGGATGATGGTGTGTTTTTTGTTGCCAACCCACTTTCTCTGACAGACACATTGTGTAGTGTTGGAAGAGCCCAGTATCGTACAAGAGGTGCTCTCTCTGCTCAGAAAAAAAGCGTTAGGCCAGAAGAGCTCCTGTGTCCTTGTGCTGGGATGGGTGCTGCTCCCTCCCCTTGAATTTCTTCAAGCCATTCTCCTCTCTGCCAGAAGCATATTTCTACATTCATCGGAAGGAGAGTTGATATAGTACCCCCAAGATACTTTTCATGTTTGTTTCTTACTTGGATCTACCTTAAAATCTCATGCAGGTAGTAAACCACTTCAGCTAACCCAGTGAATTTCTCTGGGGAGAAGGAAAGGGAAGGAATCAACCTGGTTTATAAACTTTCAAATACACAGTAAGAACTTTTTCCTTTAACTTAGTGATTTACTTCTATTCATTGTTAGTAAGTTAATATAGAGAAACATTGTTTTTGGTGCCAAAAATCATCAGGAACATAACCCAGAGCAATTTTTAAGGGCACAGCTTTTAAACAAGCTTCTGGAAGGAGCATTATTTGACAGCACACAACTGAAATAACTCAGTTTGTTATTTTAATCTCATATCTCCACTTCTGGTGTTCTGTCTTACGGATGATTTGCATTCAGCTGAGCCTTTGGTTGATGGGTTACCATAAATGGCTCAAAACCAGATTTGGTCCGCTTACATGCAGCAAATTTTGTACATAATCAGAATAAAGTCAGGCAGCTTTCTGAAATACCTCTTTTCACCTGATTAAACTTGGAGTATTGTCCCTGATATAAAACAGTTGTTTTTTCAAAGGAGTCCATCATCTCGTTCTTTCATAAAAGATAGGACGCACTGCTCGTTGAAACTGGCATTTTATGAATAATAATATTTTAGCCAGAATTTAGATAAACTGATATGTGAGAATTAAAGATTATTTATTTTGGTATGGACGCTTTGAAAATATGCAATTCCAAAACGTGCTTTAAAAAGTACTGATAATATCTTTGTAAAACAAGGGTTGGATTTTGCTCTGTGTCTATTTTACTAACTATGGAGAGGATTCATAGGTAGGTGTACAACTAAATTTTCGTTGAAAACTGAATACCATACTTGTCCAAGATATCCTCTGAATGAAAACAGTTTAGTAGCAACTTTGGAAATCATCTCAGAAGCTGGGCTGAAGTTTGGGAAAAGGGAATTTGAAGAGGGAATAGTTGACATTTAAAGTATAAAACCAGAAAACTTTGTTTTCAAATGTGTGTGTGTAGTCTGTTTATAAAACAGCATTTAGTTCTTTCCTCGCCTTTGCAATATAACGTTTCTTTTTTTTTTTGCCATTTTCTCACATTGGATGTGTGAGCATGTAGAATATTGAGAAATGTTAGCAGACTTTGAAGACCTGGCTACAGCAAAGAGTCATATTGAATTTTAATTGTAGCTTGTACTACAGATAAAAAAACAGATTTATTTGTAATCATATTTAGCCCTGACATCCCACTGACCTATCCATTTTGAGGCCAAACGTCTAGAACTGTTTCTTCAAAATTAGTCACTGTTATTGCAAATTTAATGTAGACACAAACCACATATTACGTTTACTATCTTCTAGGCAATGAGATGCTAAAATTCAGAATTAAAGAAAACAAGAAATGCATCTGAATGTTTTCTGCATTGGTTTGAAACACAACACTTGTTTTTGAACTGTAGTTAGCTGCCAGGCTTAATGAAGATGGGCTTGGCATTGACCTTCCCTGGTGTTTCCTCACATAAAGTTTCCCGTTTTTATCTTTACAAGTGGATTAGGACTGTTTTTTACTGCATCTCAATGTGTTGAATTTCCTCATCTAGCAAACTGATTTTGTTCCTATTGCACCAAATATGAATTCTTCCACTGAATTCAGAGAGAGCAAGGGCAGACATTAAAATGTAATCCTGGAGTACATCTACCTTCCACTACATAAAAAGAAAGAAGGTAATTTTTGCTTCTGAATGATGAAAGTCACATACTGGTATGTGACACTTGCCAATAGCCCAGTCTCTTAAGGATGACAGTCTTCCCAGGTATCAACAGCCATGTGGCAGCCTTCTGTGTCTGTAAAGAATTCTAGAGTAATTCAGGTGCAAAACAGTAAGGAAACAATGACAAAGACCTGAACAGCAGATGCCACCAAAGATCTGAGAGGAAAAAATCATCAAGTACTATTTAAATCTGGAGTGCTGCTTCAGATTACTCAACTTTTAATAAACCTGTTCCAAATTGCATTCATGCTGCTCTTGACATTGTCTATAATTCTTGATGACAAACTAATAAATAATATTTTCTGGATGTGTGCAGTGAAAGAAAGCAAATATTTTTGGTATTTCACCCTTACCAAATGAAAAGAGTATACAACAAACTAACTCCTTGGTGTAGTCCCTGATCTGTCGCTCAGTTGCTATCACAGGAAGGATTGGTAGAAGCTTTTTTCATGGAGTCTTTCCCAAGCAAAGTGTCACTAGGGAACAGCAGCCCCTACCTCACATGTAGAAAAAACAGTTGTTGTCTTTCCCATCTTGCAAAACAGTTGTGGTGCTTTATTCTTTACCAGTTTATCCAGAAACGTGCTGGTTGTCGAAGGCCTCCAGATGGGTTACACAGTATGGCCTAAGAGGCTGCAAATCTCTCTCACCTCATTATTATTGCAGAATAAGATGTGGATGACAGAGAGCAGACATAGCTATCCTTTGAGTATGGTGTTTAAAAAGTCTCCTTTTTTGGGCTGTGATCGGGTCTTCCCCTGACCCAGCAGCATGACTTAGTGAAGAGTGAAAAATAAAACAGCCAGGCCTTTTTTATGTAAAAGGCTTTCTACTGTCTACTTGTTTTCCTACCCTTCTGGTGAGGCCTGTTAACAAAGCCTATCGTCATTTGTGGATAAACTACTTTTGTATCGCCGTATAAAATCTCAGAAGCGTCTTTGCAGGCAGTGGCTTCTGCTTCAGGGTTGTGTCAGATCACTCCAGGAGAGCACTGGGTAGCAGTCCATCATCGGAGTGTTGAAAAATGAGCGTCAGAATAATTCATTTTCAGAAAATGCAGATTAAACCAAAGTTAATCTAGTTCACGGAACTGAAATGCAGGTAGTAGATAAACTGGTAGAAATTTCCACTGAGACTCCAGTCACTGGGAGGTTGCTGTACATTATAGGAATATAAATGCTTTTTTCCCCACAAAAGCACATAAAAAAGGTTGAAAACAGTTTAAAGAAAATAAGAAACATCTGTCTTCCTCCTCACTCCTTTTTGTGGAGGTTATTAGACACTTCCCTACGTAAACATATCGCCAGTTTTAACCTTTTTGTGTGTGTGTATGGAGTTAACATAGAAAAGCCCAGCTACAAGCTGTTCTTGTCTTTTGCTTTTTAGTTTGTGTGGTAGCAGCCTTGGGAGTTTTAATATGAAGGCAAGAAATTTGCCTTTTAAAGTTTATAACCACTCTTGATCTCCAGCTAGATTACTTCTCATAAAACCTTTCTTCAGACTTCTGGTCTTCTCCAGTTGTATGTTCAGAGACTATTTCACCTGGAGATAAATTGTTCCCTTTAGGTGATGGTCAGCTTCTTGAAATAGGCAGAAGATGTTGCTAAAACACGTTTGAAAGCAAAAGAGAAAAACAATGATGCTAATCTACCTCAGGTAGCTCTCTAAAGAAGTATTACACATTTTGCTTTCATACCCTGATATGGGAGACATTGTGATTTGACTGACAATTTGAAATGGTAAAACTCAAAGTATATTTTAAGATAGGATAGATCTTGTATTATGTAGTATATACTACCTATATTAGCTACGAAGAATACGTTGTAGTGATATTATTTGGTGTCTAAAAAACTTTTTTCATTGGTTATTAGCATGACTATCTCCTGCTGTCTCTGTTTACTTGGGCGAATGTAGCATTCATATCTTTTGAAAAACAAACCTGCCTCACGTGTTTTTAGGATTAGTCGTGTATAATCCTGCTTATTGGTTGGGAAACTGGTCAGAAAAAGTTATTAATCCAAATCCTTGTAGTTGCTCCTCATCAGATGTGGAAGTAGATGTCTGGATCCAAGGTCTTGTGTTCTAGCTGGTCCATGCTCTATGTTATCACCTATAGGCAACTTCTCTTCACCAGAATATTTGAACTTCACTATGCTTCAGTGCCCTCTACTGCTCTGTTACAATAATGCTGTCTCCTTGCTGTTGTAGAAACATGATTAGCATGGTTAATTTTTTTGTTTTTGACAGTGCTAATTGGCCCGTTAGTTCTCTCGGAGAGCTGTTGGTAGTCATCATCACTAGAGTAATGGGCATACACTGTGCTGGAAATTAATTTATCTGAAAAAAAAAATGTCTCTTCTGAAAGTCTGGCATGATTCAGACCGAGATCATGGGGTCTTCTTATTTTGTGGCAAGAGCAGATTTTATATACGTACAAGCATTTTTTTATGGCTATTTACTTGAGATTCTGAATGGTCTAACCTGTAGGATCTGATACTCAGAAGTACAGGGCCATTTCAGTTTCCACTGAAATCAGGACTGAGGAATTTTGATTTGGGTGCTTCTCTGAGACAGCTATTAATTAAATTGTAGATTCTGATTCTTTTCCTCTGTTCTTTTTTCCTGCATCATCCTTCCTCTAAAATGTTTTGCTTTTTATCATGTACCTTGGTAAATTCACCCTCTGATTGCTTGTTCGGTAGGAAGAAGCCTTGGGGTCTCTAAAGCACTAGCCAACACTTTTGCCATACCGGAGGCTCACTGTTACCATGCAGTTCAAGCTGCAATTGTCTTTGTGGAATGGAGTGTAGGAAGCATTACGTGTTCTCATACAAGTAATCCAGACAGTCATATTAATGTTTGAAAGTCTGATCTGTTATGGAGACCATTGTCCTGTAATGTCAGTAATGTTAGTCCTGCGTGACACTTCTTTTGTATATATAAGTGCAAACTAGGCTAGGTATTCTATCTCATTCACTCTTTAAAAAGTGTAATTTGGTATTAGATCCCATGGCTGTAGGCCAGATAGGTTGCCAGCTGATTCTGAATTGTGCATTAACACAGTGGTAACTTTAATTTCAACCCATATCCAGCTTGCAGTGCTGTGTTTTCTTACCAGCGTTAATGACTGATAAAGCACTTCAGAAGTGGGTGATTGAGCACATGTAGTGCACTGCAGCTGAAATTTCTTGCACACTTTCAGAACATGTACAAATAAGTACTAATTCTTGTTTCCTAACTTTTGAATGGATACCTTAGTAATATAAAGGACCATTTTTGTGTTCTAATGCAACCTATAAAAAGATTGTATATTATTCATAATCCATCTTTGTGTTGGAGGCCTCCCTATGCAATGACATTTCTGGTTGTAGCTTTCAATTCTTGCATGGTTCTTCTAGCTCTCAGGACTATCTACAGTAACATGTTACATTAGACTTAATTTTTCCTATTCCCAAGACTACTACAGAAACTGAAAGAGAAGGGATTAAGAAATGAAGTTTGTGACTTTATGTATATCCAATTCATCCAGTTAACTGTTGTCTCAAACCAAGCAGTTGTCTCTGTGATAAGAATGTGTGCCCAGAGTCTCATTTAAATTTGTCCAATTTCATCTTCCAGTGATTGGTTCTTGTTTTACTCTTCTACAATTAACAGATATAAATAGGATTTTAGTACGTGGTGTTTTTTTCTGGGTATTTGTTTCAAATGATATAATCTTATGTCCTTTTAGCTCTGTAAGTGACATTGTCTCAGTCCTCAGGCTATTTTTAATTTATTTATTGTTTTGGACCTATTAATAATTATGCATAATTCCTTACAGATCATGGCTTTCCAGCATATTGCATCCAGTTCATTAGTTATCAGTGGCATTCCTTGGACCTAGATTCATTATTTTCACTTTGGGCTGCTTGAAAACCCATTTCATTTGTGCCCAGTCTGCTAAGCAATCTGGATTGTGTTGTATGACTCTCCTGTCTACTCAATGTTTTTTACTGTCAGTCTTTTTGTGGTTTGCAAATCTGAACAGTGGTTATTTTCTTCCAAGGTATATATGCTGAACAGTATCAGGCTTAATATCATTTCCAGTAGGACTGCTGTCCAAGTTTCCTTTTGATGTTGATTCTTTGGCAAGGGTTACTTGAAATCTGTCAGTCATTTAAATTCATTTAGCATATGCTTTATTGATATTATAAATCTTGATTTTAAAAGTTAAACATATATGTATTAGATCAAATGCCTTACAAAAATTTAAATGTTTTGTAACTGTGATTAACCCTCCCCAGCCACACCTGTTATCAAAATGTGAAATCAGGTTTGTCTGACAAGACTGTCTTTCTGTTGGTTTATATAGCAAAGCCTTCCTTTGTTCTCTGCTAATGCCTTTCTGTTTGTGAAAAGTGTGATTTCTCTTATCTTTGTGGAGCCATTACATTGAAACAGTGAGTGAATGCAATTTATAATTCTGTTTTTAAGATAGGCTGTCAGCAAATCCTGTCCTGATCACTCTTGAGAGTATCATATACAAAAAAAAAAAAAAGTTCCTAGATTTGTGATTGATGTAAGAGAATTGATAAAAGTTGCATTGTTTGAAAGTGTTTATAAATCACCCTGTCTATATGTTCATTTCCTGTAATCTGTCATTATGGTTTCAAACATAATTGTGAGAGACACAAAACTGGCCTCATAACACTCTGGAATGAGTTTTGCTTCCATTTGGTATACGTTGAAAGGTGGCTCAAAGCAAAAAATTATAATCCTGGAATACCATGTACGTTACAACAGGATATCTTTGCTTTGTGGTTTTGAATCACTGAAGGGTGTAGTCTGTCTTCTGCGTTTTCCCCTAGCATTGCTGGGACTGATGCAAAGAAACTGGGCCAGTTATAGGGATTGCTTGGCAGAGGAGATCACATGTTTTTTTCTTTTTTGAAACACAATTCTTGTTCCCTCTTGGGAGGTTAACTTTATGACAGGCTGGGTTTACAGTCATTGTTGAGCTGGGGTTTTGGCTTTGTCTGATGCTGATGGGCTACTAGAGTGCTGTGTGGTATGATGGCAAGCACAGAGCTCTTTGCTGCCTTCCTGAAGATGCTTCCCAGTTTCTCAGCTAGATTTAGAAGTCATTGAATGAGGAGGGGGAAGTTATTACAGCAAGGAGTGAAATGTGAAACACTTTCTTCTTCCACAGGTTTCTGCATTGCAAGGGATGGAAAATCAGCCTTTGAGTAGCAACACAAGCTTTACTACCCTTTAGTTCTCTGTCAAAATCATCCAAGCGCATGATGAAGGCAGAGGTTTCCTCTCTGCCACAAACATCCCCTGCTCTAGCAGCTCACTAAAATGGGAGCAAAGGTATAGCACAAACACAGCTTGGATTGTGACATTTGTCAGTCAGGGTAACCACAGATTTCT
This sequence comes from Cygnus olor, assembly GCF_009769625.2. Taxonomy (NCBI): domain Eukaryota; kingdom Metazoa; phylum Chordata; class Aves; order Anseriformes; family Anatidae; genus Cygnus; species Cygnus olor. The sequence continues at coordinate 12,251,904 of NC_049179.1, forward strand.
GATTATAAGGTGATTAGCCTCAAACTGTTGAAATTTGATTACATTCTAAAGATTATCTCTTTAAAGAAGAAGGATAAAGCACATTGTTGTCCTCTGAAGCTGCCACACTTTCTTTTAGAAGAAAGTATTAATTGCCTGTATCCTATTCAGTTTTACTTATGAGTCCTGTTAAGGAAACTTGCCCAGCTCCGTCAAACCATGTGAACCTGTTGTTCTGCACAGTGGGCAAGGCCAACTTTCAAATTCAGTTATGTAAAAACAGGGAAGTCATTTTTGTTCCTTCTGCCTCTTTTATTAGTATTTCTCTATATTCTCGGTAAACTGTCAGTGCTCTCACTCTGTAACAAGGGTTTGCACTGACAGACCAAAGTCCTTCACTGACATATGTCAGTTAGGCAGAATGCTTCATTACTGGAAACTAGTTTTAAAGAGCATATTTGAATGAGTTCATAACTGCAAATGCAAAAAATGTGTCATTTAGGAGGCAGGTATGAAGTATCTGTTCTGGGAGATTTATTTTAGTCAAGAAGTACTGAACAGCTTGCTTTCTGATTTAGGGGGGTTTGGATATAATTTTAAAAAGTGAGTTGTGCAGTAGAAAAGTACCCTTCATGTCCAACTCAGGATGTGCTTATTTTTCCCCATCTGCAAGAATGGAAAGAAGTAACAACCATGTTGCTCACTAAAGCAGTAAAAGTAAATTCTATTGCTGTTAAGATGTATGAGTAGATGATCAGCTTGGATGTCTGTTGTCCTTTTCAAATCAGTAGTCATCTACCAGAAAAGTTATATTTTCCCTTAATGCATCTCTGTCTTAGATTTGTATTCATTTTGTGTTTGTGCAGACACACTTGAGATCTGCTTTTAATTACCGAGTAGGATTTACAAATCAGAAATGCAGCACAAGCCCATAGCTTTTTTTTTTTTTTTAATCATACTATAAGTCACCTTTCAAAAACTGTCAAGGAATCATATTTTTAGAAGCTGTACTTGTATAGACATAAGTAATGCAATAGCTGTGTCAGTCTTTGAGATTATGAACACGCTTAAGATGAGAATATTCTTGGCGTAAGCAAGGAGTATTATATAATAAGGAAACAATGTCTTTTTATACTTTTCTTCCAAAACATTCCCTAGTGAGAATTAGAATAAAAAACCCCCATAGGATTGCCTATGAATAGATCTCCTTGCAACATGATAACTTTAGCCAAATTACACAAAGTAGATTTAAAATCCTTGTCGTGTTTTCATATTTTATTTTTAAAACCTTTTATTGGCTTCTAATATGAATTCTGATTGTATAGCTGTAAGTCCCAGACCAACAATGTATAGATGTATAAAACTCTATTGCTATTTATCCCTTTAGCGGTATGTATGTCTAGCAGGCAGGAGACAGTTATCAAAAGCAATAAATGATCTGAATGAAATAAAAGCAATGGGACAAATCTTGTTTCATGTGATGCCCCAAGACTTTTTTTTTTTTTTTTAAAAGGCAATACAGAGGACGGAGGAAAATAATTTCTTTGGCTCAGTAGTTGTGTAAGTCTATGATTGTGTACAACACAACCTTAATGCCTAGCTTCCAGTCCGGAGAATTGGTACCTGTGGTAATGATTACTAGTAAAGATCCTAGGTTGCAGACAGCTTCCAGAAAGGTCAGAGGACTGCTGTAACAAGGTGTCACAAGATGAGGGGATTGGCTCCTATAAGAGTTTAGGTTTAGAAAACACAGAAATTGTAGGTGGCTACCCCTTTTCACTGCTTTCTCTTCCTCTGTGACTTATGTAGCTCTCGAGTGCAACGCAGAGTCCAGCCCAATGCATTCTAAATGCCCTCATTCAAATGCTGCAAACCAAGGTGGAGAGAAAGAAGGAAGATCAATTAGGGTAGAACAGTTGCTGTCTGTGTTAATGATTTTTCCTCATGTTTTGTAAGTGATTTCTGAAGAAAGCTTGCAGTTCATGGTGACCAAGAATATAACAAAAATGTGATATTTATATTAAATAGGTAGCACTTGTAGTGCCAGTAAGGATTTTGGAGTGTCAGTGATCCAAATTGGGCAGGAACAGTTCATCAGAAGTTTAAAGGCACTAAAGTAGCAGTAATTTTGAGGTATGCAATGCATCTGTTTCTAGACAGACCTCCTGGGAGCAGGTATCTGTAGCCAGTCTCCAGAAGCTGAGCTTCGGAAGACAATGGAACAGTCTTAGAGTTATCCAGGCTGCATTTATATTGAATAAGAAACACAAGGTTGATTTGTGATAAGAGTAAAGTAAAGCAGCAATTAGATGATTTGGAGAGTGCTGCCTAAAATTGGAGATACATTGTGAAATAGTGTGTTCTGGGTATGAGTTCCCTCTGGCAGGCAGAAACCAGGACACACATCTGGGAAAGAACAGATATCTGAGAGATGGACCTTGACTCCAAGCAAAATATGAGTCATTGCACAGCACACGGATCAAAACACAGATAGACTTCTTCCTTTTGTTTTCAGCATCTTGATCGCTCCTTCAGAGTAGCTAAATTTTAGCCCTTCCCTCTCTCAATGTCTGGTGTAGATCAAACAAACAGCAAATGGCTCTGGAGGAAACCCTTTGCCCCAAGGCAGGATCAACTCCAACTAAAGTGTTCCTGACAGATGTTTGTCTAACTTGTTCTTATATGTATTTGGTGCTCAGGATTGCACAACCTCCCTAAAATCAGTGTTTAACTGTTGTTATAGTTAAAGAACTTCCCTTATTTTTCCATTATGCTTATGTAGCTTCTGCTGTGACTTTGAACATATGAAAGGGAAAGCAGAATAAGATTAAAATAGCCACTGGCTATTTTTCATCTCCACAGTGGCTGACAAGCTTGTTCTTTGTTTTTGAACCAATGAGGTGTTAGAGAAAGAATTTTTAATGGAGATGAATGATGTGCATGGAAAAAACATGGAAGTTAGTGTCTAAGCGAGGGAAAAAAATTCTGGGTGATGATCTCCCTAATTTGCTCAACAATATGAATATGGTGAACAATGATTAAACTGGCATCTTTGAATTGACTGATGGATGGTGAGCAAGATTTATTTTTTAAAGGGGAAAACCTCCCTCCTTTTGGGGGGAGGATCTGTTTTTGGAAGAGAAGTAATGCCATAAAAACTGGAACATTCAAAGCTATTTGGAATATGACAATGAGTGAACTAGTTTAAAGTCTGTTATTCTTGAATGATGAACTACACAGCTCATTGGTCCCTCAGCTCTCTGGAAAGCATCACTTAAATGATTTTGCTTTATGTATTTTTTGGGGAAAGTGCACAAATAAGCAGGAAGTTTTTTTTTCAGACTTTCAAAATTTCTATATACAATGTGTGAAAAGACATGGATACATATCTTTCACTCAAAAACAAGACAAAACAAAAAAAAAAAACCAAACCTCTATATTAAAGAGATTGAAAAGATATCATTTGTTTCAAAAATATGTGTGGGGAATCGTTTAAAGTTTCTTATAGTTCCCAAGATTCATATCTACTATCAGTTTAAATATTTTCATGTTTACCCTGGAGAGTGAGATGGGATAAGAGGAAAACTTTTGAAAACTAGAATGTGAATGACAACTCTTTGCAACATGGTTAAAGCAGTTGTAAATTATCTATTAAATGCAATTTATTTTTTGGTGTGGGGTATCCCTGATAATCTGAGGCACAACTTGGCCTTGATAGATAACCAAGAACTGATGTTTTTTTTTTCTTGTGACCAAAACCCAATGGTGTTCTTAAGTGGATCTCTTTTTGTGTGTGTTTGAAGAAGCATGATTCTGGACTGCAGCTCAGATACCAAATACCTATCCTACCTATAGCCAGAACACTGATAAATGGATGCTAGTTGAAGAAATAAACCTAACAAAAGTATGTAGAAGTTTTTTCTCCTCTTCTTTGATCTTTATCTGCCCATATGTGTAAGAAATCACACCCACATCTCTAGTTTGGCTGTATCTGATGGAATTCAGGTGGTTCTTGTAGGTTCTATACAAAGTCCAACAAAGACAGTGAGATACTTTTCATTAATTTCAATGGCTTTTAAATCAGGCTTTATTCACTAACTCCCTGACAGCAATAATTTAGTTACCTTTTATTTACCAGATCATAAGGCAAAATTAAAAACAAAACACACACAAAAAAGGTTAATTTATTTACACAAATTCTCCTTAAGTCCAAATGCTAACGTCTCTTTTAGAGTGTGGGTGGCTGGGGGGGGAGGGAAACAAAAACAAAACCCACAAAACCTCCACCCTTCTCTAAACCCTTCAAATACAAGCAACTAGGGAATTATATAAATAGATATTCTTACCTTTACTACAAAAAATTCATGCGGAAGTCCTATCTTGGAATAAGCTATTCATTAGTTGGCTTGGCAGAAAGAACACAATCCAAATGAATGAGCTGCCAAGAGTATTTTTAGTGGTTTTATATGTTGCCCATTCAAATCTTGGAAAATTTCTTTAGAAAATTGGACAAACTGACCACTCATTTTTATAAGCTTTCGCAAGATCTAAAAGTGAAAAACAACTATTGTATTTAGCGTCTGTTAATGGAGGTTTCAGGCTACAGAACTTGAGAAAGTTCTGCTGGGAAGCTAATACAATAGCTATAAAATATTGGACTGATAATAGGAAACACTGGCACAGAACAGATATGGAAAGAGTCATGCTAATGTTCCATATCCAGGGCTGTTACCTTGTGCCGAGTGCTAAAGATACTGTAGTCAAACATATACAGTAGTAGAGATCTGGAATGGAGTCAGTCAAACTCAAGATATATGCAGTTGTCATTCTCTACCATGAATAATATTGATTGGATAATCCTGTCTTTAGAGAATTAAAAAATGGGAGCTTGGACACAGAAGAGAAAGCAAGTTGGGCTAACATTTTTCCAAATGGAGAATGTGTGTCCTTTCCCCGCATATGTAATTAAGCCCTCATCTTCTTTTATCTGAAGTCAGTGGGATTTTTTTTTTTTCTCTTGCTTTTTTGGGAATTGGATCTGGGCTTGTGCTGCCTTTGTAGCTGTTCCCTTGACCAGGTTTTTCTCCCCAAGCTAGAAGGAAAAAAATCAATAAAAGGAAAACTACTCACCAGATATCAAATGAGTTTCAGTAGATTATATTTTATTTGATTTGAAGTGGAAAGGAATGACAAAAGAATATTACATTTTTAATCCCACATAAAATATCTTTCTGGAAAAAAAAATTCTGCATATGGAACTTAATTATGAAGCTTTCTCAGCAATGCTGTCTTTCATAAGCTATACAAAGGTGATATACAAAACCTGCCCTCAAAAGATGTTTCAGCTTGAAGCTTCTGTGTATTAGGATCCTCTTTAAGAGGACATAGAGGCAGGACATTTTAATGTCTTCTAACTACCTTAAAACAAACAAATCAAACCAAACAAATAATAATAAAAAAACCTTTATGAGGAATTTGGTCATGTTTTGCTGTAGTCTGTGAGAGAACAAAGCTGGAGCAGGCTTGGGATGGTGAAATTGGTACAAGCTTCTGACTACGAATAGCCAGGGATCAAACAAAAGATGATCGCTGTATGAAAAAGTATGACAATGGCTGGAACATCAGCCTAGGCAGAAGCAGCTTATGGATGGTGCCTGTGCAGGTACCCCCTGTTGAAATTTCACAACAACTCCAATTCAAGCTGCCCTTGTGAAAGAAGGGCTCTTCACAACAACAAACAAAACAGTTCAAGCGCAGGAAATCAGCTGGAGCCAGTGAAGCTGAGCAAAATTAAATCTTAAATTTGTTCCTAAGTTAAGCATGAGTAATAAAAACAAACCTTAAAATTATATCTTGATTTTTGGATCAGTTATACCATTTCTCTACATCACCCAAAGATCAGCTCATGGTTAAGTGGGCAAAACTGTTTTTTCTGAGAAGAAAATTTTGATTTATGCCGCTGTAGAGAGGCACCATGATCAGGATGACAAGTTTTAGAGTTACTTTGGGCAAAAATAACTTCTTTCAGACTGCGTCTCAGTTATGGGCCTAATAAGTCTTCTTCAGTGTATTAATTTTAAAATGATCTACACAGTGATACCTACCTTAAAAATTAAGGATGAGAAATAAATAATCTCTCAAAATAAAATAGTCTCTTTAAAATTCATAGCTAAATCTTAATTGTTCTACATTTATAGGAAGGAAAACTAGGTTTCTTAATTGCTGTCAGCTAACAATGTGGCTTTAATATTTTTCCTTTTGACAGATTTGTCCTGTTGCCAGGTGTATCTGCTTATGTTCTGTAATCTGCTTTGCATTACTTTTATAGTAATATTGCCATTGAAAGTGCTACATACAGTATTAAATAGCAGGGTGAGTCAAGAGACATGGGTCGAATGTGTAGCTCACAAATGAGAAATTTGGAGGCTTCATCTGTGCGATGTGGTAAAAATATCTGTAACTAAATAGTCAAACAGTCTGGCAATATTGATAATCTTGGCATGAAATTGAGCCATGCCAGAGTGCAATATCCCAATAATCCAGGTTTATGAATATTGCAGATTACGGATAGACAAAATGTACAGGGAGGACTTTTCTATACTGGCTGCTTTTGTTACAGTTTATTCTTCTGTCAGTATTTCCCCTATAAACTCCTTTTATTCATAGGTCTGGCAGATAGCCATAAAATTTTGCTTCTAGCTGGAACTTGGCAGACGGTGTCTCAAGTCAGGAAAATTATTTTAAACAAATTTTTAAAATACATGAAATATATTGGGGCTCTTTTAAAAGCTAGAGGTGCAGTCATTTTTTTTTTTTTTTTCTGAGAAAAAGTATTGGTTGCAGTGTTTTTCACTGTAAATCCTCTAAAAAAATTCTTACCTTAAAAAAAAAAAAAGACTGTTGTAACTAATAAGAAATAAAAAGCAGGAATTTCATTTAAAGTGTACGCAAAAAGGTACTTTGTGTAAATGTTGTGGATTTATGTATTTTTAAGTGATTGTTTTTAGGTTATTGCTTTAAATTACATACATAACCTAGCACTGTGATGGCAGAAAGCTTTTATGTGCTGTTATAAGCTGTAAGGTAAATAGTAGGCAACATATATGTAATTCTAAATGTCCATACTTTCTCTTTTTCTTTTCTGTTACCTACCTGTAAGTCACATCCATAAGTGTCTTGGTAAATCAGTCTTGACAAATTCAGCATAATATAGCAATTGGTATTGTTGGGGGATGAGCAGATACCGTTGTGTCAGTCTGTTTTATCATCTAGAATCCAGGTATACTTGGGTTGCACGTAAATGTCATGAAAGCAGAATAGCCTTTCTTATACTTCAGGGTTTACAGTGTTAATTTGGGCAAATACCACCAGGACCACCACAAGTCAGCAGGAGTGAAATTTTATGGTGATTGTGGTAACAGCTCCTGGCTTTGTGTCAGGGTCTGTCCTTCTCCATGTTATTGCAGCTTACCTGGAGGAGAAATCCCACCCTGTGCTCTCCTCTGTCCCTTTTATCCCTCATTGTAAACTGTAGGTTTACTACCTTGTTGATTCATTTTAATTTAGAGCTCCAGTAAATCCAGTACCTGCCATAGCTCTCCTAACCCTGAAACGAGTCAATGACAGTCAAATGTGTCTTCATCAAATGAATAGATCAAAAAACAAACCAGGAGGCACAGGTATTTTATGAAGAAATGAGTCTTTCTAGAATAAGTACCTGACCCACAGGGCAAACGTGTAATTTTTGTATGCTTTTTGTTGTTGTTTTTACTAATTCCCCTATGTTGAAGATGGAAAGCATAATTTAAAAGCATTCAAAAATGTGTAATCACTGAAATATGATTGCTGTTTCATGTGGCATCAGAATATGGAGAAAAGAAAAAAGCCTAAAACAGTAAAGACTTTGCACATTTGACAGTAGCACAAATGTGCCTAAAAGATCTTTGGAAGCTGATGGAAGTCCTCCACTTGCACAAGCGTAATGCTTAATGCTTATCCTTTTATCACTGTTGTTCTCTTTCCACTGCATATGCCAAAGTGATGAAATTTTTAACTTTTGAGACCAGTTAAAAAACATATTTAATAGTACCTTTATTTGGATGTTTGCAAATATATTTAGTAAGGTAATTTGAAAAAAAATAATGCCAGATATATTTCCCAGAAATTGGAATCTCTTTTTGTATTATGCACCTGCGGAATTCTGCGTCTTGGACTCTGGCTGACCCATCACCCTGTTTATGCTGGATGAGGAACATGTGGTGTACAGTGCGAAGGTGGAAAAATCCAGCATATCCAGGTGCAACTTTTGAATAAGCATTCAGTAAAGCTTGCATGAATTCTTACTGCTTTATGGAATTCATGAAATATATGGAATGTTGTTAATGCAGATTTATAAGCAGGTTCAGAGAAAATTAACACATCAAAATGTCCTGAAGATTGTGTTTTCCTCTTCATGCTATGTGCTTCTTACAGGCAGACATACTAGGAAGGACAATGTTTATACGGACAAAATAGGAGGTGCAAGAATTCCGACTTTGGACACTAAGATATAATTTTGAGCTGTGCTAGTCCCATAATGCACCATATCCTTCCCTCTCCTAAGGTCAGATCCTTATCTGTAAAATGGACATAATGTGTAGGCTTAAAATCTCAAAAAAGTCAAAAAATACTAAGACTGGGTATTGTTATTTGTTGCACGAAAACCAGAATTTCTTCATCTGTGACAAGATTTTTTTTGCACATCCAAATGCAAGGACTGTGTATTAAATACTGTATTGTGGAGAGCACTGTAATTTATTATCACCTAAATTTATTTTTTTGCTTACTAGGGTATAACTTCAAAGTTCTATTTTGGTAATGTTAGTACTGATAGTTTTAAAAGGAATAGCATGCTTCTTTGAAAGTTTTTTAAGCATCCCTTTTTTTTTTTTCTTATTTTAAAATCCTGCCTTTATCTCTCATCCAAGTGCTGACAAGTGTTTGCCTCAGGCTGGCTACCGAGAGAGTAAGCAAAGATTTTAGAAATGTATATTGCTTTCTTGGTTATGTTCCCTTTCAGAACCTGTGTATATTTCTCAAGGTCTGTGGCTTTTGGGTTGTTTGCCAGCTACATATGCAAATCTGTTGTAATTCTCTAGACCACTGAGAAATGGAGGGAACTGCAGTGATGCTAAATGTTTCTCAGTGTAGTTTCTATTTCAGATAGGGCAGGCTCAGGGGAATGGACATATTTTGAGAATTTGAATGTATATATTTCCAGCTACATATTTGAATGTACCTTTAAATCCCAGAAGATAACGAAATACTGAAAACTCAGGGGGAAAAAAATATTTTAAAAAAATATTTGCTCTTGATATCTTGGTCAGCTGTCCTGAATGAATGTACCTAAAAGCCTTAGAGATTTATGGATGTCTTGCAATAATTTATGGAATATTAGCCAAGGAAATAAAAGATTGCCATGATCCAGAGGAAGAGGACAGAGGCATGTGCTCCTCTTGTAAAAGACCATTTTGTGATAAAAATGTACCCTGGATCTACACTTCAGTGTAGATCATCAAAACCTGTCAGCAGTGAGTAAAACTAGTGTGTGTGTGTGTCTGTGTGTCTTTTTAAAGTGCTGATTCTTTTCAGCAGGAACATGGAGGTACTGTATTTAGCTGTTGTTAGACACAGAAATTGCTGTTGGAGCTGGGTATCCTAATGCAGTTGCTTTCTGCTCAGAGTTGTTAGGGCGGGAACCACGATTCCTTCTCCATGCCCACAAATTCCACGTTCCCTCTGTTACTGCTCACAAAGAAGGAAGGAGGTGATACAGACTCTTTTCAGTGCCAAAAGCCTCAGCTAGCTCATAGGTGCCAAACAGCCAAGCAACATTTCATCCTTTCCTGGATGCCAAAAGCCTCAAGTATCCCTGCTCCACCTGCCAAAACCTCCAACTTTGTCCTGACAACTCCTGCAGTGCAGGTCTATGTTGTCAATATGAAATTCTGCAACACACTGACAATGGAAAATCTGGATGCAGTATAATATTGAAAAACATGCTGAGATTTGCCTTCAGTTTAGTATCAAAATGAATTACGCTGTAAATATTTCCTGTGTGTGACTCTTCTGCATGTTTTATTTTCCAAAACTTGAATTTGAATTTATTCAAAACTGCTGTAGAATGAAAATATAGAGCAGAATTCAACAGAGTGTTAAACTACATCTGAGCCCCCAGATGTGTTCCTTCATGCAGCCGTACAAGTCCATCACTTGCCTTTTTGGCTCTTTTCTTGCTGGTGATTCTCCTGGTCTGTCGCTGAGCTTTACCAGCTTGCCTTTCTGAAACACTCTTTGTTACCAGACACAACTTCCATTTTGCAGTTGGTTCCTAGTGCATGGACAGCCTGACAGTGGCAAGGCCAAATGCAAGGAATGGTTAATGTGACTGAAATAATGTTAGTAATATTAAGACTAATTACTCCAAAACATCTGCTTAAAATAGCTGCAGTTATTCCCAGGTGTCTTTTATCAGTCTGAAGTGATGCATTAATTTTTTCCCTCTCATGGTTTTCTGTAAAGGATTTTATATTTCTAGATATGTTCTTTTCAATGTAAAGAATAACATATAATTTACTTAGGTACATATAAATACAAGATTTATTAAACCTAATGACATATACAGTGCACAATTAGGCAATACATAATACACCCAGCAATAGTGGAAATATAGCAGGAAATGTCTTGAAATCAGTCATAATGAAACCAGTGGAAGTTTTTCTGCTAAAATCAGGTAATGCAAGGTCTCATTAATAGTTCTTATTTGTCTGGAAATAAGTTTTGACTGTTCTATTTAGTTGCTGCCATAACTGAAATATTTTTTTCCCTAAATCTGTAATCTGCATTCTACACCCTACTTAGATTATGTGAAATAGAGGTGTAAATCATTTTTGTATGTGGCCTTAGCAGGGAAAGGGATTTCTAGTATAGTTTGTTGCAAAGCAATGGGCATAACAGCCAAAGTTGGAAGTGAAGGATACTGTTCTGAGGCCGGATAGCATATCCAGCGGTTATCGGCAGGTAAATACTTGTTCTTTCAGTTATGCACTCTGCTCGTGGATGCAGTCAACAGTGCAATCTGATACCTTTTCCACTCAGTGTAGTGTCTGGAAAGAGGAATCTGGGAAACGCATCACAGCTACTCAGGCAGGATATTTTCCCTTCAGTGCCATAATTCCTTGCGCTGCCTCTGTTAGGAGGCATTGCAGGTACTAGGAGAAGAAAATGGCATAATGCAGTGCTGTGTGTAAAGAGTAGTGAACAGCAACATAACCTTGTGCTTTGGAAGTCTCTGGAAGTCAGGATAGTGTTAATAGTATTTATGGGTTGTGAGAGTGGGAAGAAGCAATAAAAAGGAAATGCTTCATCTCTGTTCAAAATACCATCAAGGATGAAATCCACTCCAGGGAAAAAGGCCAGTACTGAGCTTTGGGTATTGCTTAATTTAGGCCTTCAGTGGGACCGAAGTGGTGTTTATACCCTCCAGTAGGTTCTCTCACTTGGACAAATTTAGTCTGAAGAATCTAAATTCTGTACAGAGAAATGTGCCATGTGTTATTAAATAGCAATATGATATAGCTGTGCTAAGAGTCCTTCTGGGGATTCTCTTTTGGAGTTTGGCATGCTTTTACAAATGAATACAAACTGCTTTGATAAGAAGCTATAAGAAAAACCAAAGAGCATTCACCTAGGGATCTGCACTAACATTGACATAGCAGCAGATACACTGGCAAATGTTCCTGAATGCTAGGTCCTTACTGTCATGACAAAGCCTTGTTTTGTAGACATATTGCTCTAACCTGTTTGTGTAGAGTATTTGAAATTCCTATTCAGCACACTGGAAGATGCTGCACTGAATCACTGATTTTCGCCACAATGTGTCAGAGCTGGGCCCAGCTGCACTGAGGAAGGCCTTGGGGCACATCACAGGGCAGAATTAGGGGTAATTGGGGTTGCGATATGTACCTGGCAGAAGGGCTCTGACTTGGGCATTCTTGCAGAAGAATCAACGTGTCGGGTCTCTGCTTCTTTTGTTGCACATTGTTATAATTCCCATGTATAAAACACTATGTACTTGGCTTGTGTCTGTATTTAAAGTAAAAATGTATGCAACAGCTCCAGAAAACAAACATTTAAGGTATCAGAGCATTTCTGTTGAGAAGCTGAATCTTTGTTGCACTGAATGCTAAACATTTACATATCCAAGCCTTATGTAATGGATGTCTGAATAATAATAAAACTGCATAAACTGACCTTCATTCTCTGGCACCACATCTCCTTTGAAGTCTGCATGACCAAATTCAAGACAATTATGTCATCCTTCATAACAGCCAAACAAAAGTTTGGCCAAATAGTCATTTTTTCTCCATATAAAAGCACTGTGTTTGATTTTGCAATGTGTGTCAATGTAGCTGTTGTTATTTACTGGCTGTTACAAGTGACAGTAAAAATCCCCTTGTTTTAGATTAATGATCAGCCCTGGTAACATCTGGATTTCATTTATTTTACCTCAGTGCCCACTTTTGCTGTATTCAGCTCCTTTGAGCAGCACAGTGCAAGGCAAGCACAGCCTGCATGCGCGTGCACAGCTAGCAGAACTTGGTGTTACTGTATATGCCCATATGTGGCAGAAGCAAAACGGAGCCCTGGACAGAAGAAGGGAACTTGGCACTAGCATTTCCTCCCCTCCAAATCTTCCAGTGCCATACTTTCATTAAAGTTCTCCAAGAACAAGGCTGTCTCTGTCAGTTAAGGGTTGTCAGCAGAGGCTCAGATTGCACATTGCTGGGCCTCAGACCTTCAGGAAACCTTGGCATACTGTCATCTCAGCCTTTGAGGCTCAGCCTGTGTCACGAAATGCTTCAAAACTTGTAGTTTATTTTCCCCCATCCCCTAATTCAAGCGTTTCAAGGCTCATGTGCAGCATCGTGACTTACCCTTTTATTATTTTGAAAATTAATTATATATTGGATGCATAGTTTGGGATGTAATATTTCAAGCTATCTTTATCATATGTGCTGGAGTCGTTTCTGCAGAGAACGTTGTATAGGTTCTGAAATACATTTGCCTTAAATGCGATGCTTGTGTCCTAGCCCTGTGTTCCCACTTGGTGCTTTTGGAATGGATACAACTCCACCTAACGTGGCTGGATCAAGTGGAAGAGTGGTGCCTTTTCCCATCTAGTTTTATGTAAAGAGCAGCAAATCATGTAGGTTTTTCTTAAAGTTATGTTTATAGCTGTTTCAAGTTATTTTGTCTGGTTTCACTACAGCCCTGGCGGCTTTATTTAATCATGTTATGTCACAGGTGTACATGTACATGTGTACATATACATGCATGTGTAGGTACACAAATACTTTCATAATGAAGCATGTAAACCATAAGCTTAATGTATATGTAGTAGTACATCCGTTGGAAAATTGAGCCACTAAATGAAAAACACGTAGCAGAGTGTCACTGCTGAAGCATATTAGAATTATGACTTAAGACAGTAAAAACAAGAAAAATAAAAGTTAAGAAGCAAGCCTTGAATGTAGTTCTGAGATACAATAATACTCTTTGTGCCCAATTGCAATTAGCTCTTGATTTAATTCCTAAGTGAGCTTCCAAGGTTTTGTTGGTTTAAATCATGATGTTGGTGATCTTTGCTTTATTTTACTTTAATTTGGGACCATGGTGTAGACAAATGTACCATGTAGAGTTTATGAAACCAGACAGCTAGTAAATCAATATTATTTTGCTAGTAAATTACGAAGGCAGTGCAAGCTGCTTTTAACTCTTTCCCATGGGACAAGTAGTTTGAACTAGCTGGAGTTTAAATCAACACTGTGGGCACTGAATTAGTCAATGATTCTGAAGAGGGCTTTGTTGGCATAAACTTCTGCTTTGATCATCATAGTATTTACAGCTTTTTAATTAGATACAGTTCAGAACAATGATTTTTATCAAAGCAGTTTGGTAAGTGAACAACTGGACATTGTTTAGGGCTCTAGATGGCATTCTGTCTGTTAATATCATGTGGCTGGTTTTAATACAATGCTGAAGTTAGGATTATTTTAGGCATTGTCACTGCTTTGTCCAAAGAAACTTTGTATTTTAAAAGAGCGTGACATGTACTGCTTTTTTTTAATATAATAAGTTTAAACAGTTCTTAATGTACTAAAAACCAATTCTTTGCCTCGGGATTATAGAGGACAAACTTTAATTTTGCACTCATAAATTTGAAAGAAGTGACTCTTGTTCATCTTGACTTATTTTCATGTGCTGAGTGATTTGTTGGGAAGTGTTGAGATCTTTTTGCTCAAGATTGAAGGCAGTTACTTCCATTTTCAGTGTCAGACATCTCAGAGTTGGCTTCTGATGTAAAGCAAGCCCAACGCCAGTGCAAAAATTCCTCAGGGATCTTGGCAGAGCAGGGCTCTATCGTTTCTGGAACAGTAGATTGGCTTAAGTACACTTTTAAAGCAAAGTAAGTGTTTGTAAAATTTGTAAACCGAGGGGAGCAGAAAGTTAAGGAGCCACTGATGTGTTTAGACCAGTGCCTGCAGTTTGCTGTTCAAATGGTGATAGGTTATCTAAATAACAAAATAAATTCTTCAACAAGCTCTAGTTTTCTGAGGAAGGGATGAAAAAGTTTAGAAATTGCTGATGTTTCTGTTAGCAGTTTAGCTTTGTGGAGTAGTGCTGTTATATCAAATCTTCCTGCTCTTATTAATGCCTTTAAAATGTGTTTGAGTAGTCCTTAACTCTGTTTAAGTACAGCTACGCTTAACTATGTGCCATTTGGGTTTATAAAAGGATGCTTGCTCAATATTATTGCTTCCGACTGCAATGCGAACACAGCCTGTGTGACAGCTGATGTACAAAGAGAGCAGTTTGCTCAAGTTCTGTGACACTTGATTATTATCATTATATTTAGAAGAAAATCCCTTTGTCTACACAGCATGGTATTGGGTCATATTCCTTGTACAGTTCTGTTTTGAAAACAACTTTTTTTTTATTTGCCATTTTTGCTCTGAGTCGTTAGGCTCTTGTCTGAGTCAACTTTCTTCATGGCTGAAGATGAGCTGACTTTATCTGTACTGTTGAAATTTAAAGAGGTTATGTATTACTTATTTTTTCTTGTACCATAAAATTCAAATTATACATCCCTCACTTCCTTTCAAATTACTTTTGTGAGGTATTTTGGAAGAAAATAAGACAGTTTTGTCTCATGAGTTTACTTATGTTTTCTCAAAAAAAAAAAAAACTGGATTACTAAAATATGTTCATCTGGCTTAGTATTAAGATGTATACAAATGTCTTGCACTTCTCTGGATTCAGTCACACACAAAAATCTTTTTAGTATTTTAAGCATTTATTTTTAACTGGCACCTCTGAAGACCTGAATGCTCATTTGGATGTAATTTATGGAGTAATGTTTTTATCTCTGCTCCTTATATTGTTTGCTGACACACAGCCCTTGGTTAGCGTTTCTGTGCCCTTGTTTTTCGAGAAGGGGGAGTGAAGATGCTGCAATGCTATCAGATTAAGCTGTGCCTTTCTCTGCAGTCAAAAATGATAGAAATGTGGATGTGCTGCCTCAGTTTCTTTCTCTGAGATGTGACTTGGGTGCCCACTGAAGTCAATAGGAACGAACCACTGGCTGTACAAATAATTATTTCAGTTAAGCTCGGGTGAACCCTATATCCTCTCACATTTGCATTTGTGCTGGAACACAGGGTGAACATTGCTCAATATTCTGTCACTTGGGATAAATTACTCTCACTGCCTTATTTCTATCTATGCTATGGCTTTTGCTCATAATGGTGCTAAGAACAGTCACATAGTTATGTTTGGAGTTTATGTGCAAACGCTATCGACATGGTGATTAGAGTGACTGGTGTTTTCATCTCCATCTGGTAGGTGTAATTCAGGGTTATAAAAAAATCTTAACTTCTTTATGATGGCAACCCATCACATATGTCTGACAACTCTCAAGGAATCATGTTGGATGCTTGGTTACAAAAATCTGCATGTGTTTTTTTGAGAGAGAAATTTTAATGGTTGCAGGGACAGAGGAATGAAAGTAGGATTTAAATGGAACACATGATGAACAATTGTGAAATCAGAAAGAAATGCTTGGGGAAATTCTGAATTTGATTTTCCTGTGCTTTCTTCATGATAAAATAAAAGCAGTGCTCTCCTGAAGCAGAACATTATGGAATAATTAGATTCATGTTGCTTTTTGAGATTGAATTCTTATGGTAAGAACTTACCATGTTTTAAAATACTTGGAGAATTTTCTCTGAAAAATATGAATTTTCTTCAACTGGATACAATTCAAGTCAAAAATGACATTTTTGGGGGGTCAAGAAGATTTTTTTCTTTTTGATCCAAAATCTTTTTATTTGTGTTGTCAGGTAATAATGTCTTTTTGAAGACTATGTGAGAAGCTTAAATCACTGTTTAATTGCTGTAGCCTACAAATCATTTTAAGCCTTTCCTAATCTCTCTTAAATTAATAAGGCATTTTGTCATGAAGTTCCATTCTTGGTTTACTTCCCTAACTGCAATTCTGGGGCTGCTTTTTATGAAAAATTTTTGTGCTGGACATCTGTATGTTGGCAATGATAGCACATTTGGACACGGCAGTCCTTGTGAAAAAAGCAATGCATTAAATACACAGCATCTTCAAACACTTGGCATCTTTTCCCATGTAATTGTTGTATATTAAAATAGTAAATACACTGAGATATTGTAAATAAGCAGCCAAGTAATATACTCAGTACTAATTATGTCAAGCAGTAAAACATGTAACAAGTCAGTTAATTTTTTTTTTTTCTCCTCTCTACCCTCCATTTTTTCAGACCTCCAGAATTACCCGTTCTGATGAAGATAAGGAAGGCTCCTGGGATGCCTGGGGAGCCTGGAGTGATTGCTCACGGACATGTGGTGGGGGAGCCTCCTACTCGCTGAGGAGATGTTTAAATGGCAGGTTAGCCACATGCTTATGTATACTTATTCGTCTGCAGCTATACCATATTTCCCTGTCCGCTAATTGTGTTCATAGAAAAACACCGATGCTTCTGTTTTTGAAACTAAATGCTGTATTACAGATCAAGTGTCATAAAATCCTATTTTTAATATATATTTTTACTATATTAGATAAATATCTTAATGCTCAACTCTGATAGATCTTAAGGGTGTAATTAAATGTGTTAATGGAATAGCATGAATGATTTTAGTATGGTCAAGTATTAAGAGAAATTTTTGCTACAGGAATGCAAAGTGAATGCTGGGTTACCTGGATATAAATTGGATCTGAAGTAATGTTCAAGTGCAGTCTCTTCCATCTCTTCCCTGTAGTAAAACAAACAAACAAAATGAAAATCCAAGTGACTAACTATACATATAGATGTATCAAATGCTGCTTTATGTTATGAAAAGTTTTCCTCTGCCAGTTCTTTCTGTGCAGTGGTGCTGGTGGCCATATGTGTTCATGGATAAGCTTCAGTGTAGCTTGAAGAGAACAGTGTATGTGGTGAAAAGCATTTACCTCAGTAGTAAAACTGAACTAATATAGGACTTGTCACTACAGTCCTAAAAGTATGCGTAATGCAATAGGCCTGTAGTCAGGCGAGAAGAGATCCCAACCAGCTTAGAAGCATCTGTGCTGGCATCCATAATTGCTTGCTTTATTTGAGTTATTCCTAACCATTTTTGTAAACTGCTGATTATTTCTTAATTTTTTGTTTTAAATGCAGTATCACCCAGAAAGTCAATTTCTCTTAGAGAAGGCTGATAATGTGATGTGCAAACTGTATGAAAAACAATTTTAAAAGATTAAAATACTGCCTATTCCTTTCAGTGCAGAATGCACAAAGATCTTTGAGAATAGTAATATTTCCAGCAAGAAGCCATGATATTCTACTAGTGTGTTAGTGACTGTGAAATGAGCTCAATAAATTGTAGCAATATAAATTCCACTGTGGTTTTATTAATATTTTTAATGCGATCCCCTGTGAAAAAAACATGTGTTTTCCATACCTTGACAAATGCGTAGTTTAAAAGTGTGGTTTTTTTTTCTGTGCTTTACTGTTGTAATGCCCAGGAAATGCAGGATTGTGAAACGAAGTTTTCACATTTGTATGTATCATAAACATTTTTTACATGCACGTTGTGATATGATCATTCTTGCAAAAATTGGAAATTTGAGACATGTAATATCTTGAGCTTGGAGAACTGTACCTTCAGCTCAGCTGGTTGAACTCTTGCTCCAGGCATCCATTGCTCTTTCCTTTTAAAAATGTATTTTTCAGCCTCTTGCATTTTAAAAAGCTTTTTAATATTTGCAATTAATTTCCATACAAAAAGTGAAAAATTTAGTCCAAGAGCTGTAAATGACCAGCTATCTATTCGTTCTTCTTCAATGTGAGGCAGGTCTTTTACAGTTTGAAGGCATTATTCCAAAACACTTTTTCTGATTTTAGAGATAACACTAAATGAAATTTCCCATCGAGTCATGAAGACTACATTTCCAGTTCTTTCAAGGGCTTGACTTTGCCATTCTTACTTTAGAACAAGAATATCTTACCCTGTGCAAAAGTGCCAGTCAGTTATCCAGAAATTTGGCAAACTCTGTACCTAAAAAGGTGTGAAATCCTCACACCCCCATATTTATATGAAAGAACAATAAATAATCATGACTTTATTATATGCCTGTTACTTCACCTACTAATAACAGATTTCACTATGGAGCTAGGTTTCACAATTCACATGTATGTGTTGGGAACCTTAGGAACGCAGGCAGTCTGTGAGAATTACGTTTCATTTAAAATTAGGAATTCTGCTCATTCCTTCAGATCAGTAAAATTACATGCTGTTCTTCAACATATTGCATTGTGGGGGGCGATAAAGGAAAGTTTTGAGGCTGTTTTTTTCTTTCCTAATTGAAATAGAGGAAGTAAAATTAATGCTCATTAGCTATCAGCTTGATTAAAGAATTGCTTAGATATTCTGATCCTCTTTTCTTCTGGGTTACATCCCATGGATTAGAAGTAACTTGCTGAAGTCAGCATCGATCAGGCTTTATGGATGCATTATGAGTTCTTTTTCACAAAATAAATGTGTTTTTCATAAGATTTGCAGCAAATTGGGCTCACAGAGAAAGCCACGTGTTCTTTGCTGAAGAGACAGCAGCGTAACCTGTTGAGTCCCCAGATCCCCTTTGTATTTAAACCTTGTTTTTGAGTTCAAATTATGGTAGGGCAGAAGTCTAATTTTTGAGAGGATAACTAGCTCTAAACCATGCAGGATTGTGTTTTGCTGTAATGTAGTGTAACCTTTTTTAATCTGTTTTTCAGGAACTGTGAAGGTCGGAATATTCGATACAAAACCTGCAGTAGTAATGTGAGTCTGGCTTTTAACCCTATTTTACAGCCTCTTCTACTTATTCAAAGAATGTGTTAAAGTTTAAGAAATGCTGCTTCCTATTTAAAATCTTATGGTGGATAATTTTCTTTCCATCATTATTACCATTTTTAAAGATTTCGCTCTGCATGACACCACGAAGTTTCAAATTTAAGCTTCCCAAATGGGTATTTTCTTTTCAAATTGTAGTGCCAATTGTGAATTAGAACACTTTATATCATTTATTAGGAAAGTTACACATTTTGGAGTATTAACAAATCAGTTCTCATCTTAAAGTAGCAAGTGCTTTTCCTGGGGTGCTGTCTTTCAGATGAAGCATTAAACTGGGGTCCTGATCATTTGTGATCACTAGCTATAGCACACCACTCATCACATGAGCAAAGAGGGTAACCACCTGTGTAGCTTTCAAATCCTAAATTGGATAATTACTACTTACATTCCCTCTGTTTGCCTAAGCCCAGCTCTTTATATTTCTATATGTAAAAGTATGTATATTTAGGTACACTGGCATAGACAATTTCCGTGACTGAATATGAAGCTGGAGATTTGAATATGCAGTTACTGTTCCTATGATGCAATCAAATTTTATTTTTACAGACACATTTTATGAAAACCAGTCACATATGGCATACTTCATGACGTGTGCTCAACTGATTTGTAGTGATGCTTTATGCTGTTTAAACAGCTGCCTTCTTTCACACCAGATGTAGTAGTCTGTTCAAGGTGTGCAGCTCATGCAGGATTTTGTGATACCACTGATCAACAGACCATGTGCACAAACACAATAATTCATAATGGGGTGGTTTATGATCTGCAGTTACCTCCTAGCATGGGTTACCTTACAGTACAATATGACATCCTTACAATCCCATTCCAGAATAGAGGGAAAATAGACAAAGTAAAAGCATCTTATCTCCATTTTGCTGTAGTGTCTTTGATTCATCTGCTTCTGCCTCTGGGAGAAAGGTAACAATTTTCACACAAATACCCCTTAAAAGGTAAGCTGTACAGTTGCCTTGAGTTGTTATACCCAAAGAAGACCAGGTGATAAGGTGTTGCCAACTCTCTGATTTCTGCCTGTGTCAGGCAGCTGTGAAGTATGACACTTGCTCCTTAGGAGACCTGACTCTGGAAGTTGCCCAGTGAGTACGCTGAATCAGTGCATCTCCTGGAAAAACTGGCCATTCCCACTCTTCAGTTTGCCACACCTACGGTTTCTTTTGTGCCAGTTGGCTTCTGACCTCCTCAGGAACAAGACTTGCTAGCACCTTGAATTACTGTAAAACTCCACTTCTTGGTATTGGATGGAGTTTTTTCTGCTGGCAGAAACTAGTGGAAGTGATTAATGAATCAGGCCCAGTACATGCAAAAGTCAGATCCTGGAGACAAACCCTGTCATTTGACCTTTCTGAAGTAAAGGCCTAGTAGTTTAGTACACAATGTCCTTACCTTATAAAAATAATAAATTAATAAATTTTAAATAAATAAAAATACCACACACACACAAAAAAATCAGTCTCTTAAAGCTGTGCGATAAATTGCAGCCAGCCAGTATGTAAGCAATAAAAAAAATGCCACTTTATAAAATGTTTGCTACATTCCTGATCTAGATAAATGTATGTTATATGCAATAATATACTTCTCCTTGCTTGATGCAGTGCCCTCCGACTTCCTATGCAACAGTGCAAAAAAGTCAATGTAGTATACTTTGTTCCTCCAGTGAAACAATCAGGAAACTTCATAGTGTACAGAAAAAGGAGAAAGATGAGATCAATTTGTGCATAAATCTCTGTTTATAGCAGAAGTTACTTGCTTTTTGGATACATAAGACTCGTTGTGGACACATTTGAGGATTATGCAGTAAAAATCTATGGTGAGAACGAAGGCACTCAATACCATATCCTTTCTGAACCCCCAGGGAGTTTTTCTGAAGTCACTGGGACCTGTTTTTTAACTTTAAGACTTATTTTAAAGCGATAAGTGGCTAGCATCTTGTATGTGAATCTGTTTGAATTTATGATGATTCAAATGTTAATTTCCAGACAGGAAGCTGCATTTACAGTTCTGCTTTTGGGGCATGTCTGAAAGGGGTCAGGTTTCTATTTCAGTTCAGATAGAGCCAGAATCTCTCAGGAACTGTTTTTCCTAGATTATGGATCAGATAATGGAGAACTCCCGAGAAAAATAAATTTCATGAGATTTCCATTGTTAGTACAGTGGAAAGTTGATATTTGAATTTGGCCTCACTGAATTAGAGCCTAGTATTAGACCTGATTTAACCTTGAAATGCGAGTTTAGACCTAATGCCAGACTAGGACTAGGCCAGTCCTCTTTCAAATGATATAATTTTCCCCAAAGCATTATTTCTAATGAATGTTTCTCACTTCAAGAGTAAAATTTTAGTTTGAAAATTAAGAGTTTCAACTAGCTTCTTTCCATATTAGTAGGTATTATTGTTAACCACATGAGACACAGTATATATACAGTGTAAAATTGTCTGCAAATGTAATTTTGCTACATGATACATTACACCACTAACATCTATATTGGGGAGTACAAATGAAGCACAACTTAATGTGTGTGTCATTCTAATGAAAAGAACAAGAATCATTTTACCAGAAAATTGGTTTCATCTGGATTTGTAATAGAATAGTAGTAAGTTCGTTGAACTCAAGCATAGTTCCAGAATAATATTAGTGATGTTTCAATCAAAAAAATCAATTCAAGGTCTTAGCAACAAAATAATTGCTGAGATTATTAAGGCATACATATATTTAGCCTGCTTATCTTTCTATCTATAACTGGGATGCCATGTACTTGGTTTCTTAAAACTGCTTGTGTGCTTTCAGCTTTTCTTACAGAAACTTTAGAGAAATAAACTATACAAACTATTCATTATATGCTGTTCAATGTGATTTTCAGTCTTTCTTAAACCCCTTTTTTATATTTCCATTTTTGTATATACTGTTACATTCTGATGCTATGATGTGCACTATATGGAAGTGTTTAAGATAATCCTTTAGGGTCTTATTCATAGAACAAGTTATTTGGGCCATTTCCCCATAAATTTCACATTCTTACATGCCAAAAAGTCACTTATGTGTTTGCCAGAGTGACTGTCCTATAGCAAGAAAAAAAACATTTTGTAACAGATTTGCTCACATTTAATTTCACTGTAAACTTTTATTATATACAGATAATGCTCACACCTGTTCAGCATATTTATCATATTGTTGTCCCAGCATCCACCTATTAACCAGTTCATTTATCCTATTCAGAAAATCTTGGCTGATCTATCTCTGCTCTATTCCTATAATATTTCACTTTGAGTTGCATAGTTTCTTTCTAATCTGTTATCTTATTTTTTATTTAATAATGCTGATATACCCCATAGCGATCCTGGCTAGGGTTTCTAGCTCAGGTATCTTGATTTTACTAAGAAGTGGCCTGAAAATTGCTTATGAATAACTTAGAACCTGAAGCTAGTTTCAAAAAGAAAACAAAACAATGACTTCATCAGTTTTGGCTAGGTTTCAACAAAATGAGATTCAAAGAACAAAACTAGACAAAGGACTAGACTTTCTTTGGTGTCATCATTTTTACTGGGAATTTTCTTGCCTTCTCTTGTGCTTTTTTCAGCAGAGTAATTGTTGGCAGGAACCACAGGGTCTGATGCAACCTTCATATTTTGTCCATGAACATTGCTTACAAAGATTCAGATTTCCCAGGTTAGCTTTGTTTTCAAAGACTATGAATAGTCACTGCCAAAACTGAAACGATACATTTCATAGGAAGCCAGCCCTTAAATGCAGTAGTTTTAATGATCTGTCACAAAAAGAATGGGATATATATATATATATTTTAAACTGTATGGTAGTGATGTCTGAAGCATCTTTTTCAGATCTGCCTGTCTAATATGTTCATAAGTCATGTCATAAATACAATTCATTACACTATGAAATCTGGATGTGATTATTTTGCCAAAGTTTTCATGTATTAGACATTATAGATATCTGTTCAGCTCCTTATGTTGTGTGTGAAGCTACGAGTGGCCTGGATTTGGCTCAGTGGTTTGAGTACAAGGCAAAAGCAATTGCTGAAATTAGGAAATCTGAAAAATCCCGAAGCTGGTAGCAAAAATGTTTAAAAAACAAGAAAAAAATGTGGAATATTGACAGAGTAGGGGGAAGGAAGGAATGAATTGATATCTGAAGTAGATTAAAACCATCGAGTAAGGATTAGGGCTCCTGTATCCTTGGCTGACAAGCGGCCTTGCCCACTTCCCACACATGCTTCTCCTTTGTCTACCTCTCCCACATCTTGCCCCCTCACTTTTCCTTTCTACTTTTTAAGCTCCCTCTCACTTTTCTGACCCAGTCCAATGGAATCAATCTGAAATCTGAGTCCTCTTGTTGTCTTGATTACATTCTTTTCTGTGCTTATTCGTCTTTCTGTTTAAATTATAAACACCTTTCTTTATACAAACATATATTGCTCCCAGGAAAACAGATCTGAACTTGGTTGTCATCCAAATTCTGATATAACGTAAATGATAATTTCAGTCCTTTGATATCCCTTTGTGATGTTCCTTTTAGGCTCCTGCTTTTGAACACAGCTCAAACATAAAGCAGGTGGAGTTGGCATGTGAATCAAGAGCTGCCACAATCTCTTTGTGTTCTTTGAAGATGCCAAAACAGAATAGGGAGATGAGAATTCACTTGCTCTCCAGCAGTCAGGAAGTGAGTGGAAGGAAGGGTTTGCATTGTGTTGAATCAGTGAGAAGCATACAGTAACCATGGATTGACATCCTGACATTGTAGTGTTTGTGTCTTGGCATTGCATCAACACCTAGCGATAATGAGTTGTAAGAACAGCCTGTCAAAACTCAGCCTAAGGACATCACTCTGCCTATTTTACAGATAGTGTTTTAGTTCCTTGTTATGAAAATGAAGCCATGTGTGGTTGAATAGCACTAGTCCAAAATATTGCTTCTAACTTTACTTCTAACTTCTACTATTTCTTATCCCTAGATTCTCCTCTATTTGCTATGGTGGAAGGGAACCATATGGTATCCATATGAACTCTGGTGTCCTCCCTCTTTTTTAGTCTTGTAGTTATGGTAAATGAGAGGTGGCAGATAAGTCCAAGCCAAATTCTGTTCTCATTTACACCCATGCAAATTTGGGGAATTTCTCTGGAATGACTAAGTAAGGGTATTTTCTAGCAGTATTTGCTTGATGTTTTTAGAAGCTCTCACCTGTGGGATTTTACAGAGGCTAAACTCTTGAAGTGTTACATTAACAGTAATTTTAAATTTTCATTTTCTTATTTCATCATGTTATTGCTTAAACAAACTAGACTCAAACTAGAAGTATCCCAGGTTAAGAATAATATGAAATGTATTAGCATAATTTTGATTTACTGTCACTGTAAGGTGTAGCACCAGACTGTGCTGAAAAGCATTGCTGGGAATGATCAGTGAATTGCTCAGTGCACTTTGCAAAAGCCCCTAGTGCTGATCTATAAGGGAACTACTTATTTTAGAAGTTGTTTGTAAACTACAGATAAGACAGAGACATCTCTAGGTTTCTGTTTCCTATAGTGAAAATAAAAATAATAAAAATAAGATACTGATGAAGTATTTTGCTAATGCAGTACCAACTCATCCAGATTCATATGACAAAATGGTGTCAGGAAGATATTGTTGAGGGCACTGGAGTGAATTCATACCGTTCTCATGTATGTTTTAATCTGTAGTATCATGTAATGCACTTGCTATTTCATTAGTTTTTTTCAGGGGAGGTTCAGTTCTCTGATAATGTTGAAGCACAGTTCAGGATTAGTATTGTTAACTAATACCTAGTAATAAGTTCCAGGAGTTCAGCTGACACATCACAATCTTTCAGCCTTATATCCAATGAAAACAAATCTTTGTTAAAATCAGTCTCACATCTGGCATGTATGTGGAATTCTTGGAAGCATATCCTCTCAGTCTGGCATATGGACTGTTTGAGACTGGACATACTTCCAAGTGAAGTCTTCGGTGAGAGATTGTTTGACACACAAACTCCTTTGTCAGTACTTTACCAAAGTTCTTTTTGAATAAATCAATATTCATCTCCTTTCCTGTCATTGTAGTTTAATATTAACATCATTGTTTGGGTGCAATGTTTTATATAGAAAAAAAATATTTTAGAATATTTCAAACTTTGTTAACAAGGCATTTCTTGTATTTCGTGTTTCACCTCTATATGCTGAGGCTCTGTATGGGAGGAAGTATTGAACTGTCTCCTTGGAACTAGCACTATATAATTGTTACCAATTTGAAGTATGTTTTATTTCAACAAACCAAGTTTTACTTTTTCCCTTGAGGTGAAGATCTTTTTGTAATTATAGTAAAGGACAAAATTCTGGTGTCTCCTAACAGTCTTGCTCTTTCTGAGCAATACTAAACAATTGATTAGACAAATTTTTATTTCTTTTTGTATAAGTTGCAATATAATAATCTGTCATCACTCAGACGTATGAACTGATGAATCAGTGCAGTGCTTTGAAATCCTTAAGTGAAAAAAGTTATTGAAAAAAAAAATTAAATGTCAGACATCTCTTTATAGTAATTTAAAAGGTATAGATTCCTTTAGAAGTTAGTTCTTATTACAGAACCAGACTTTAGAAGTGAATGTACAATATACTGTCATAAAAAGTAGCATTTTTAAATTATTCTCATGTATCAGTTGTGTTATTACTGGGATATGGTTAATATTCTGTTTCCTGTATCGTAAGCAATGGATTAAGGAACATAAATTGTTTTAATACACACAGTAGAACACTGCAGTGTGACATATTTAAGAGTTGGACTCGATGATCCTTGTGGGTCCCTTCCAACTCAGGATATTCTGTGATTCTGTGATATTTGTTGTAGCAGATCCATCCCTGAAATAAGCCTACCTGAACAGGTTCTAATTCTCAGATAACTTTATTAAAAATGCAGATGGTTCGCTTTTTCTTTTTTTTTTTTTTTTTTTTTTTAATAAATTATTTTCTGTGGTTTGTTTTTAGGACTGCCCTTCTGATGTTGGTGATTTTAGAGCACAACAGTGTTCAGCCTACAATGATGTCAAATACCAGGGACATTTTTATGAGTGGATCCCTGTTTATAATGATCCTACTGCACCATGTGCCCTGAAGTGTCAAGCTCTGGGAAAGAACTTGATTGTGGAGCTTGCCCCAAAAGTTCTAGATGGTACTCGTTGCAATATCGAATCCTTGGATATGTGCATCAGTGGAATATGCCAGGTATGTTTGTAGTGGAAATCTGAACATGGCCTTTGTTCTGTGGCACTTTGCACATGAAGTGGTCACTTTTTTTTTTTTTGTTTTGTTTGTTTGTTTTGATTGTTTATTTGTTTGTTTTTCATCTTTATGTAGCAGTTTTCTTTGGAAGTATTTGCAAGTACTGCCACCTGGATTGTAAATAACTTACCTTTCTCTTGCACACAGAAGTCCTTGACTGTCTTATCCACTGATATTTTTATATACAAATAACAGGTCAATAACATTCACTCATTCTTGTATTTGTATTGCAATTTTTAGTCATGTAAAAGTTACTGAAACTAGTTAAAACCCAACCTTTGGTATGTCTGCCAGGGTATGATGAAATTACATAGCCTTCAGATTCATTTTACTCCTTCTCTAAGTGTTTTATCACATGAACTCTGTTATGGAAAAAAAATGATATTTTACAGGCTCCAGCCCAGAATGGCAGTTGGGTGTGTGGGAGTGTGTATGTCTGCCTGTTACATGTGTTACTCTTGCCTCTTCATTTTATTAAGAAGTTCCTAATCCATGCAATGAATATGACTACGGTAGTATTTTTTTTCCACAAGGTGCATTCCAAAGATCTGAATCTTAAATTCCTATCATACATTTGTAATTTCTAGATTTCATTGCTAGAGGGGAGGTTCTGCCTCTGATAAAAACATTAAAAATAAACAAGGCTTGCTCAGCTGCCAAACTCTTGCTTTATATACTTGCATCATACTTGTTGTCCTTTGATGGAAGAGGGAGTCTCAGGCCTTCAAGATGCAGCCTCTTAAGATGGATATTCACCTAAGTCCAATAATTGGGTCAGAAGCTCACTGTCAGAACAACAGTGATAACCTTGAGGCAAAGAGAGTCAGCAGCATAAGATCCCAGTATTTTGTGCTGCCTTATTAACTGGAGAACAGAAATGTGTGAGGAAGGGCAGCACCATAGTTCTTTGGTTCTCTTGGCTTGAATATCATCATTTTTCATCTGTCCCAGTTTTAGTTCTAGCCAGCTGATATTCATTCAGCATTGTGCCTAGTTCTACCCAGTCCTACCCAGACTTCTCTCCTTGTCTGCCTAGTCTCCAAATCACCACCTTTCCTGCTTCAGCTGAAAGACAGGCTTCAGGCAGTTGGAAGCAGTTATGAGACTTATCCTTGCACAGACACAGTCAATGTACAAATGTGCTCTGCATGCTGGGTTTGTAAGAGGCCTTTATAAGGGATATTAATAGCTTAACATAATGGCTTTTTGAACCAATTTCAGACTCAGTAACTTGGAACGAGTTATTCTGAGCTCTACCCAGGGTGGTAACCATTATTATACAGGGTGAAGTTGTGATAGAATTATTTGATTTTTAGTGTATTTTTACTGGGAATCTACCTTTCCATCTACAGTCATTATTAGAGTTATGCTATCAACTTCAGTTGGTGTTAAAAGAAAAAAGCGCTATAATTGAGGCTTTGATCATGTCTCACTAGCAAAGAAATATTGTAATCTTAAGTTTTATAAACAAAACCATCTTAATAGAATGGATATGTTATTGCAATTAGTTTCCTTTCTCTGCATCTGTTGTTGTGTTAAATGCCTAAAATGAATGTGGCTCAAAAATGCGGTATGTAGTCTGGAGAGCAAAATAGCCCCATTATTGGGAAAAATTTGACGTTTGGCAGAAGACTGGTGTGCAGATTACAGCAACATTAATATATGATCTGGACTTTGCTGTGTGTTTTGTGACTTCTATGTATACTGCACTTCCAACACCAATCATGCCAGCATACAATGATGCATCTGCTGCCTCTGAAATAGAAGAAGAATTCCTTACGGTTTTGCCCTTCAAGAGACAGCATTTGTCAATAGTATTTCAGTGGTATCCAACAGCATTCGTTACCCTGTGTGTTTAGATAGGATATAGCTCTATAAACAATGGAAGCACTTGCAAAATAATACATTTCTTTTGCAATATTCTTAGTGATGTCTCCTCTTTTAATATCAACTTTCACCCTGGAGGTTACCGAAACATTTTGTAGATGATAAATCTACATAAGCCTTTGCTGTTTTTGTCTATTGCAGCACAGAAGTGTGTTGAATATAATGTAGCTTATGTAGCCTTTTTTTTTTTTTTTGAGAATTTGACTCAGTGATGAGGGGTTTGCAGTGTCTCCCACAGTGACCTTGAACATCCAGAATCTTTAATACATGGCATAAAATTCACTTTGGCTAGGGTAGAACCAGATTTATGAAGAACGATTGAAAGATATATTCAGAAGGGTTGCCTTAAATGTTTCTTATTAGTATTTTTCAGTATTCCTGTATGTATATTTGACATCAAATATTTGGAATCTTAAATAATCAGTTTTTAGAATAACCCAAGTAGTGGCTCAAGAACTTAATCATTTCAGAGACAAGCACTGGAGCTCTTTTGCACTGCTAACGAGAATCATTTTTTTTTCTCCGTCTATTCCTTTTAATATTACTATTATTTTAATTGCAGAAAAATATTTTTCAATGTGAGAGAACATCTTTTGGAAAAAAAAATCCAAGGTTATGACATGCTGTTACTTATGTGATTTTACTCATTTATACCTTAATCTAAGATCATAAGCTCTGAGGTGCTTTCTCTGCATTTACATTAAGCCACTGGCTATAGATGAGGTATTTTGCACTGACTCTTTTTTTTTTTTTTTTTTTTTTTAAGTCTAGATTTGTTGGTTTAGAATTGGAAAATTTTAGCAAGGTGTATCTATGTCTGTATCAAGACCTTTAAGTACTTTGAGGTCTTACAATAATACTTTTTTTTTTTTTTTTTTTGTGGTTCTGCTGTTATCAACATTAGGAGTTCTATTTACCAAAAACCTTTAAAGACGATAGTCATTTGAATAACCATTTTCTCTTCGTGGACTGTTTTGGGGGCAGAGTGTAAAGGTTGCTTTCTTGTGAAAGGGAGTGCAGAGGGGGGTACTTCCTCAGAAACTGACACCAATCTTTGTTGCTACTCCTGTTTAAGCAGGAAAAGAAAACAAATTGACATCTAATCTTTCCTGGAAGAATATGGTTGTTTAGTCAACTGCTGTTAAGTTTGAGAGACAGCAAAAAAAATGTGATTCTCCAGGATTGTTGCTATAAGATCAGTCTGTTGGGTTCTGTCATATATTTGGCACAACCTGCAAATAACTTGGCAAGTGTTTTTACAGTTAACTCATCTAAATAAACATGTCATCCTGCTGATGTGGATATCTTTGCTTTTATGCCTCGGAGCACCAAAGAGTTAGTATAAGGAGACTGGCTTGCCCAAGTCCTTTTGCAACTAGTGCTGGTTTTGCTCATTTATTGTCTCAGAAAGCTGGCAGGTTTTATAGATCTCAGCTTCCGCTACCACGAGCATGATTGAACTTTCCTCTGTTTCCTTATTCTTGGTAAGGTAGGCTTACTTTAGAGGCTGTATCACTAAGTTCATCTCTTGGATTCTTGTTCAGTCAATCTTTTGGGCAGAGCATGAATTTACAAGGGTGTTAAGTTCATATTGTTGAGCTTCAGTTCTGATTCTTTGCACTTCCCTTAACAAGTAGACTCAAACTAAAGAACATTGTCAAAGAAAATCAGTAGACAACAAAACTGCTCACTGGATGAGAGTTTTGAGGCTTCAGGGAAAGTAAAATCTAAAGGCGGAGGAGGAGGGAAAAGTTTATTGGGAAACTTAGTAAGGTATTTTGGGGTTGTTCAAGGCTCAATTGAGCCAAGCAATTTAATCATTATTTATTTATTTTTAAGTCTGCTACT
The DNA here is from genome assembly GCF_009769625.2 of Cygnus olor. Classification (NCBI taxonomy): domain Eukaryota; kingdom Metazoa; phylum Chordata; class Aves; order Anseriformes; family Anatidae; genus Cygnus; species Cygnus olor. The sequence continues at coordinate 12,282,420 of NC_049179.1, forward strand.
GCCTTGCTTGTGTTACCAAAGCAAATATCTGGGTCTGTTGTGTTAAATGTGGACAGGTCAAAACTTCACTGCCAGGAAGATTTTCACACTTAACTTCTGATATTTTTTCTAGTCTCTGCACAACTCCCAACACATTTTTTCATACATATTCCTGCTGTGCCCATCTGGATGTGGGTGGAGTCATTTAAAAACATCTGTATGTCAGACACATGTGTGGGCAACATTTACCCAGCTGTTCCATCTGCCTCGGGGCCCTGCCTCTCCTTGTGTTTTTTTGTTTTTAATTCTCTTTTTTTTTTTTTTTTTTCCTACCAAAATGCAAAATGGGGTCTTACTTGTTTCAGTACCTAAAATGGTTACACTGATAATTTTCCTAATCTGGAGTCATGTGTTTGGACAATAAATACATGCATCACCCAAGAACTCTGGAGTCCTGAGGAGCAGCCTGAGTACTTTTGTCCTAGGCTGTCACAATTAGGTCAAAGATGATGTAAATCCTGTGGTGAACTTTCCATTTAGTGTCAGCAAGTTGTTTGTGTTCCCAAAAAGCAGACACTACACTATGCTTTGTAGCATATGGCATAAATTTAGCTGACATCAGAACACATCCCATATGTCAAGTGGAGTGCCATTGACTTCTGCCATGCTGCTTATTTTCTGTCACATGTCACGATATGCCAAGTAGGTATCTCACACACTTGCTGCCAAAGCACTCTTACTCTTGATGTAAATATCTGTCAGTTTTCATTGAAAACAGTTGCTGTAAGCCTTTGGAAGTCTGCACGTTTTTTCATGATTTTTCATGAGCTCTGCTCATGCTTAAAACATAAAATCATAGCACATCAGTAATTTCTTCTGATTCTGAATCCCTGTGTTTTAAGAGTTGTTTTCACAAAGTGCTAGCTTAAGGTGTTTTGTATCCTTACCCTGTCAGTTCCTGTGGATACTTCTTTTCGCTCGTGTGTTAAAGGACTTCCCAAAATGCACAAGAGGTTTGGTGTTCAGATACTTAGGAAGGATGTTTCTATCCAGAATTAGCACAGACTTCCCAGTAAAAACCACAGGAAATGGTAAAGAATTTCATCTCATTTAGAAATATATGTAGGAAATGAATCTACATAGTTGTCTACAGCTAGTTTCTAATTTTTTATTATTGTAATGAATAATGAGGCATTGAAGAATATCTTATGCTTTAAGGAGGGATTTGATTCCTTAAAAATACAGAAATTTCTCTTATGTTCCTTCCTGAATTTACTCTAGCGTTTAATTGAAAGTTAGGAGTTAAATAGCTATCTAGATATAAATCTTCTAATTTTTACTCTTTGGAGTAATCATGCTGAAGGTGATGTGTTACTTAATATAACCTTACCCTAAGATGTTGAAATAGCTAATCATTGAATAACAGTTTACAAAGTCCATTATGGGGAAAAAAAAAAAAAATCTCCACATCACATTTTTTGCCTTTCATCTTTTTAGCTTTCAAACCTCAACTCATGGGAGGAATTGATTTTGAAGTAGCTTTTTGTTAAGTCTTCTTTTATACTTATACTCTTTCCTGGGTACTGTTAAGTACCCAACAGACAGAGTAATTATGTACAAAAGTACGTGGGAGCATGGAGAGATCCCAGTGCAGAGACCCATACCCTGGCTACATATTTCTGCAGGCACTAGAGCTGGACTTTATCCGGAGCGACTATGGGAATTACTCATGGAGATCCAATAAATCTTTCTGGCCTGAAGATCTATGTACCAAAATCTGCATATAGCTACACACGTGTGACATCTCATAAACCTGTCCTCTGTGACTTGCCAATGCCACCCTCTGTCATGGAAATTGGCATTTCCTCTCCCACGGAGGCTCTCAGCAGCGCCCAAGCCAGCAGATCGCACAGGCACACTCTAAGAGCTCATTCAAACCCCTCTAATGTGACAGCCAACCTAAATGTAGTGGTTCACTTGAGATGACATTGTTGGTGACTCAACGGAGGGCTTTTGTGGCACATAATGGTAAGATGCGTTGAAAACGTCGTTTGGAATCCCTTGCTATTCGCTGCTGCTAGAAATTGTCATCTCTTTTTAGACCTTTTATTTTTCTCCACACCACTGTTTCTTATGGAGAAATACAGCTGATGGGGATTTCTTACTGTCTGTGTTTATCCTTCCTTGTCAGATAAGTGGTGGTTTATTTCTGATCTCCAGTTTCTTATCTGTGTCTTTTTTTTTTTTTTTTTTTTTTTTAAGTGAAGCTCTGTCAAGTTTTGTTTTGTTTTAGTGAGCTTTGTACAAATATGATTTTATTTCCCAACCTAGCAAGGTCCTACAGCATGTGAACAATAATAAAGTCAGTAGGGTAATTCAGGATTTGGTTATCTTATTGAACTAGATAACTTGCCTTAGAACTAGAGCTTGCCTTGAACTTGTTGAACTAGAACTTGCCTTAGCAACCTTCAAATTCCCCAGAGCTAGCTTCACCTTCCTATAGCAAGGGAGACTTGGCTGGGCCCAGTCAGAAAGACAAAGTAATCTGATTCCATATATTGATTTCTTTTCAGAAGCATTCTCACAAGCAAGAAGCCTAATGGGAATTTGTGTCCTACCCTCTGTGTGTATGTGTATTTTCTAAAATGGAAACAGTGTGGGAAAGGGTACTTACTCTCCTGCTGGGTGGTCCTATGATCTCTCAGCTGCCCTAGCATGTGACAGATCCTGTAGTAAGAGTTAAATGTTTTGGGAACACTTTGTTTTATTTGATGGAAGTGGATTTGCAGAATTGTGGAACACTCCTTAGCCTCTTGCCTTCAGATATAAAAATGTTTGCAGAAATATGTGGAAAGTCTTTTTAGGAGCCCTTTAGTATGCAATGAATTTTATGCACTGTATTTTTTATTTTTTATTGCTTTACATTCTTTTTCTCTGTATTGAGGGCTGGGGAATTTAAACATCATGGTATGTCTCTTCATGTCCATCATTCTGACTTATTTTATGCCTCTGTTCTGAGCTTTGGATTTTGACATGCTTTATCTTTACTCCCTGCTTTCTCATCCACAAACAACTGAAAACACGGAAGAAATTTTCTTGCTCCCAAGAAAATGAAGTGATGGGCTGGGATATACACTGTCAGAGTACATGCTCAAGGTCCCTGACGGGGCTGTAATCTGTTCCTTAAAATACGCTAACACACAGGTCAGCTTGTCTGGGCTGCTACTGATCTGCACCGGCTTGCTGGCAGAGACGCAAGACCCCATGCTACAATCAAACCTTCGTCAGGTTGAGAGTAGACATAACTAAAGAGTTATGAGACAGCACTGTGTGAGGAAAAAATCAGACCAATTAAATATTCAGGGAGGATAAGGCAAATTCTACCTTAAATAGAAAGTATTCTACCTTTTTTATTTTTTAAAAAAAAAAAAAAAAAGTGACTTTCTGAATTAGAGGGATATCCTGGTATCTATCCCTCTGTTATTCAGAATCACTTGTAGATGATGATCATGGGAAAGATGGGAGTTACTACTTTATATTCTCTCCATGGACATATTTTATCTGTGTAGAAATAAACTGCAAGCTGAAGTTATCGCAAAGCAAAGGATGTGAGTGTAGACTGCAAAGTAAATGAATAGATGGGCTTTGAATGACAGCCTCTGGATTTTACAGCACAGCAAAGATGCATGGAAAATACTGACTAAGGCAGAGCAGGATTTTCCCATGATGAATTTTATACTTATGTTTTTATTACCATAAATTCCCATAGCCATATTTAAAGTTATTTGTTGTGTGGATGCAGACATTCCTAACATCTGCCTGCACTGTGATTCTGTGGCAAGACAAGTAGAGCAGGAGAAAATGCAACAAATAGCTGACACTGATGCAACAAGATCTGCATGGTGTGATAGCAGATGTGCCTGTACAGTTAAATAGAGCTTTAATTTTTTAGTTTGGGAGTTTTTGGTGTGTCTCTTTGTAGAAATAGAAATCTTTTTTCTCTGACCAAGACCTTGAGGATTTTAATTTTCCCTCTTGAGAGTGCTTCTAATAAACTGCAATAGAGATTTATTTTAGTGAGCATGTAAGGATTTCTCACTATTTTCTTTTTTCTTTTACTAGCAAATGTTGAAATAAAACATATGTCTTTCCTTAGTCAAGTCACAAGACTTGGAGAACATTATTTTTGCCAGAAATAGTTCAGAGGATATGTTGTATTTTGTGCAATGCTGATAACCTTTAAAACTATGTAGATATTTTTGCTCCTTTTCAATCTAAATTCTGATCTCTTTTAAGGATGAAATAAATAATTTGGTTATGACAGTCCAACTACTACTGGTTCTGGTGGCAGGGCAGTCCCATCACTTCATTGGATCTGTTTGGTGTAATAGCCTACTTTTATTCAATGTTTTTCACACCTTGACAAATTTCACAGGCAATGAAAACGAATTGCACCTGGTTCACATAGTCTTTACACCCTTCAGCAGATCAGAGGCAGTGGTCCAACCAATACAGGAGTCACTTATTGAGAATGACTAGCAACAGATCTGTTACAGGAATATTGCAAAACTTAAACTACTGGGCAGCATGTACCAGGATAATCACAGACTGGTCAGGCCTTTAGGAAAAGGATCCCCCTGTAGAATAGCTATCACTTTCCTGTTAAGAAATATAATTATCTCCATTTATGTATTCTGTAGTGCAGCTCCTTGCGCAGCAGAAATGTAGTACTTCTTTCTTAAATTAAGAATATTGGGCACTTCTGCTGGGTTTTCTGCTTTGGCTGAATTTGACTAAATGCCAGCTGAACATTTGTGCTAGTATCCCATTTGCAATCTATTTCATGAGTACACACAGACGTGTGTCTTTTGAAATAGCCAGGCCAATGAAAGTAAGAAAATGCAAATGTACTCAGAGTAGGCTTCGTCTGGATTTTTCCAACCATTGTGTGGTTTACAAAGCAACTCTAGAAGGATGCTAATTATGTCATTGTGAGATGTTGTTGCATTGGTTTTCTATTTTTATTTTATTAAAATCAATCACGTTAATAAAAAGCATCACTCCCTGACACAGGGCTTGGCAGTCCCTTGGGCAAACATGGAACATAGAAAAATGTAATGAACTTACATTATCATTTTGATGGAATCACTGATAAATGAGGCTATAAATCAAAAATACTGTTAGAATCAGTTGAGGACATTAAAGTAGTATTTAGCACGTACTTGTTTTCAGTGTGGATATTTGCTGAATATTTAAATAGTCTGTCTGCTAAGAGCTTAGTCTAAGACACAGTAGGTAGAGAAAAAGAATGACACAAGTGCAACTTCAGTCTTACCGTTTCACAGAATTTATATATCTACCATAAATAAAAACAGCAGTGATTTATTCTTTTGTGGCCACTTCCATTAGGACAACTCAGTATGTTTGTTTCTTCTGGCTGCACCTGGGTCTCTGGTTCCAGAGAAGCAGGGAGCCCTTTTCTAAAGAGAAATACTGTATATTATCTTATATATTGCTACATACAGTTTCATACTTTCGATAGTAAGTGGTACTTAACACTCAGTGCTTGTTACGCACAGATCCTGGTGTTTTTACTCATGTTTCACTTCAGTATTCATGTTTCGTGTAGTGTGGCTATACCTTCAGGCTCCTTATTCAAAGCATATAATCTTGAATCTTTAGCATTCCAGAAACATTTTTATGATTGACACACTCATTATTTTTATAATTGACAACTCACTTCCCTGGACTGTATTCTACAAAAAATGGTGTCATACCTGTTCTGAAGGAGAGGGCCTGAAGATGGAGGTGAGCAGTCAATTAAGGGAATAACCAAGTTAAGGAGGCCTAAAGCAATGGTCTAATAAGCAAAAACTCAAATTTCAAAATCTGATCCTGTAATGAGCCCTACATGGGCAGTTCTAGTCCTTTTGTATTCATGTTCATTAAGGTAAGACTGAAGGGGGCTTAGGGTTTGCCAGGTTTTCCCTACAATGCTTTTTTGCTATGTGGGAAACAAATCTGTCACTCAGTAGTCCTATTCTAATGATGGTTTACTATAAACAGCTCCTTAAGAAAGGAAGAGCCTTTAGTTTAGCAGATTATATTTTGACTATAAATCAGAATTAAGATGCAATATTCATTTCTTCATTTAAATCTAACACCTTGACTGAAACCCTAGGAAGTGCATAAGAGTTAAAGAAACAGCCGTGGGAGTATCTGAGTGATTTTTGGATTCGTATCCGCAAAGATATTTGTAATGTTCCATAGTCACCTCTAACATAGCAGCAGCAATTTCATTTTTCTTTCATCTGTATTACTATGTTTTATACCATGACCTTTTGCTCTTCCTTTGCCTTTCTGAACTCACACAAGCTATTCTAAGCACGCTACAAAACATTTAACACCCCTCAGTACTGTGTTTCACAATAGCACTGGCACACTAACATTTAGTTTAGAAGTTTGTTGAAGCTGAGGAGTCCTTCTGTTCACTGCTTATTTAACTGCTTTCTATCCTAGCTGCTTGTGACAAAACAGTATTATTTGTTTGCATGTATCTATTTTTCCTTTGAAAAAAGACAGCTAAACAACATTCTCAGGTTCTGTCCTAAAATATCACTGTTCATACCCGCTTTGAAAACAATTTCACCCTGTCCAAATTCATAGATATCTGATCATGGCCAATTTATTAAATGCACAAAGTACTTATTTATCAAAATCTTTTTTTTGTATTAAATTTCCATGCATTGTTCATTTTGTTAAACATTGGTCAATATCTCCCCAGCTGTTTATTTGTGTGGGGAACACACTTGCAACCGAGTCCTTACAATACTTGTTCCATTCTTTTGACCTATTTGTTAGGCCTTTGTATTTGTTTCTGGATTTATTTTTATTTTTTAACTTGACAGGGTCCTTCCATTACATGGCTTGAATTGTCACTTGTTTCATTTATGCAGTCTATGTTAAAATCACCTAATATAATTATTTTTGACTATGCCCTAAAAGCCTGCAGATGTTTTCCCAATCTGCCTATAATATTTATAGCTGATCCCTTTGCTCTGTAAATAGCTAGCAATGTGGAGTAAATTAATCCTAACAAACACCTTAATTGTGAAAATCATCAGACCCCTTTGGCTTGCTGAGATGTGTAAGATGGGCAAGGTTGTTGCCATGTATCATTTACTATACCTTGTTACAGCTCTGCATGCAAATATACATGTGCTCTTTTCAAATTGTTCCCTCAAACACCATTTTATTTTTCTAGTAAAGTTATTAGTTAAATATTAATATCTTAACTTATAATGATTGGTGTCAAAATACCATATGCTAAACTATCTGGAATTCTGTGCTCATTTCAGGCCTAAACTGTGATCCTAAATTGAGTTATTTTCTAAATTGTATCCTGGGATATCACTGCATACTCATAACAGTCGATATAAATAATCTCAAAAGGAAGTCCACAGAGGGTGCATGGATCTAGTCAAACCTTTGCTGGCAAGCAAGCTGTAAAGCTTTTCCTCAAAGTCCCTTGCATTAGCAGCTAGTGTTCCTGCTTTATTTCTAGGGCATTTGTGTATTAAAAAATAAGCAATAACACTATTGAAGCTGTCCTCTAAAGAATGCTGCTGTGCTGATTATCTTTTTTCTTCTTTCCATGTTGGACACAACAGTGCCTTATGTTTGCACAGTTGTATTATTTTGTTATATGTGATGAAAGTTTGTTTTCATAGCAACTGTGTGTAATAGCTCAGTTATATTGTATGTTTATTATTATCATGTTGGGCTTTAATGGCCTGGTCTTCTAAGTCCTTTGCTTGCTCAACACCCTTCTTTCACCAAAGGATTGATTGATCTGTAGCCTACAAATATACAACAGCTTAAACCAATAGAAATAGCAATTTCTCACATAGAGTATCATAATATGCAGCTGAATTTTTCCTTTGAGAATTAACCGATGAGTGAATAAGCATATTCTTAATATTTAGGAAATGAGATTACAGTATAAAATGGAAATGTGTTTGTGAGATCTGCAGAAAGATTACCCTTGCGGTAGCTCTAACAATTTACCTCCTTGTGCTAGTATTATCTTCCTGTGAATAAGAGCAGGAGAAGCAGTGGGGAGCAGTAAATATTCTAAAATTCTGCCCTAGAGTAATACAGGCCATCTCAGCTACTGGTTTGGTCCCTGTCATAGCACCACCCGAATGTTTCAGGATCTTCAGGACATTTATTCTTGCAGCATTGCTGTGGGGTGCAGAATTGCAGTTATACCCCTTTCACAGGTGGGAATCAAAAAGCACAGTGAAGTTTTCTAAGGGCAAAAAGAAAGTCTGTTGTGGAGTAGGGAATTGAAAGAGTTGTCTAGCCTAAGGCCAGTTAGGCTTAATTCAGCGTCAAGCACTGAGTTATTATATCCCCTGAAATTGTATTTGCTTTCTGATCCATGTAGTGGCCTAGTCTGCTTCTGGTTCTGAAACTGTCATTTTCATTCATTTCTCAATGCTAATTGGTGATAAAATGGGGAGATAAACTTGTTCGGTCATTTGTTTGCAATTTTGTTGTTATTTTCTTGGCATCTGTGATGAACCCAGAACTAAAATGGAAAAAAAAAAATCTTCAAGTGAAAACATTTTAACCTCTAATTCAATCCTAAATTATAGTACTGGAATTGTATAAGAGTTCCTGAATCGCTTCTGTGTTGTAAATAAGCAGTTGTTCTGAGATGGTCTGATTTACCACAGGAGTAGGTTAATCTGTTGCCTCTTACAACTAAGCTTTTATTATCACTTAAGATATCATTACCATTAAACCATTAAGTTAAGCTGCTTCATTAGTGATGTTACAGAATCCTGTTTGTGTTCAGCACTACATCATTTCTGACTAAGTGACAGCCAGCCCAAACAATCCCAAACAAGCCCCAAAAAATAAAATGACATTTTATGTGGGCCCTTGCCCAGCAGTAAGTTCAGGAGATCAGTTTGGGGATGATGTTCTTATGTTCTCTCAACACCTGTGAGCCCATTGGCAGGCCAGTCATTACAAGTGGTTGTTTTACAGGCATTAATGAAGAGTCTAGTGATATTAGCAGCGTTCCCTCTTTATGTCCTGTAGGTTCCTGTTGTTTTTGACATTACCCAATTCCGGCAGAACATCTTGCATGTGCCTACCAAACAGCAATGTTTTGTAGCTCTTTATAGGGGGGTCAGCATCAAGTATATAATGGCTTTGGGCTTCAAAAGGAAAGGTGGGAACAGGATTTTTGATGTAATCTATTCTCTAGTGCCTAAGCTGCTCTCTAGTGTGTAAACTTGCTTCCCTATGACCTGTTGTGAAGTAGTTAAAAAGAGGTAAAAATTACAGAGATGCCATTCAGTGCAGCAAGTCTCTCAGCTGAAGTACAATAGCTAATGCAATTAGCTTTCCTCCATAATGCCTTCATCTCAAGGGAATGTGGGATGTGGGGAACTGGGAACATAAAGAGAACAGGAGTGGGAGAAGGGGCTGCTTTGCTGCCTTTTCTATAGACAAATGAAACGTAGAGGTTACATTTCTCCCTGTTTGGCACTGGGTGTGCAGTGTGTGTGTTAACTCAGGGACTGGAAGACCCAGCCCTGCTTGTTATGTGTGGACTCGATCCCCACCTCTCCAAGGGGATCGTGTGTCAGTTTTGGCATAGCACAGATGCAGTGGATCTTGGCAGCTAAAACTGCCCCTTCCAAGCATTTTTATATAGGAAGAGAAGTGTACTGGCCAATTTCAAAATTCTAGCACTGCTTTTAACCGTGAGTTTCCATAGTGCTTTCTATCCATTTGTCAGTTCTGAGTTTGTTTAAATATATATATATATATATATATTTAATTTCCGTAACAAATTAGCTTGCTTCTCAGGGAAGTGTGGATATAAGAGGCATATAGACTGAGCTGAATAAACTTGAAGCTACAGATTAGTTTTCTTAACACATTGCTCAACATTTGGTCCTCTCTGCAAGTTTCTTCTACAAAATGTTGAAGGGTAAGATAGGCGAGACCAAATCTTTATTTCCCTTTCAGCAGAAAATTCTAGTTAATGTTTATTCCTCTTTTTTGCCTTCCCTTTCTTACTCCCATGTTTCTTGTAGGGTGACTGACATGAAGAAAAGGGAAAACCAGCAAAAATGTTTTCTTAATAGTTTGGATCTTTTTCAGCTGATGGTTTTTCAAAAACTCTACTTAAGGATTTTTTTGCCAGTGATTAAATCTGGGTGTTTTTACAACAACCATTGCAAAGTTTTATAGATTGGGTCTCATATTCAGAAAACAAAACAAACAACCTGAATCATGCAGATTTTGATATGAATGCCAAGTAGGTTATCTATACTGGTGTCAATTAAATTCTGAATGGCCAAGACACTAGATTATAACCACTGCTCACAGCTGCTTGTCTGTGAAACTGAAGGCTGTGTTCTTTAAATATTTAGCTTGGATTATTTCCTTGCATTAATCCTTTCTCAGACGTAATTAAACAGGTGATGAAAACAAATTGCAAATATAGTTGTCCCTCACGTTGGAAAGAAGAATGCTCGATGGCATACATTTGCATAAGTAGTGGGAAACTGATTCATGTATTGCCTATGCTTGTATAGCGTGATGTATCAGTTGTTGTGGCTCATCATTAAAATTGTGGAAATGACAGCGTGCTTTTAAAATATATGGCAAGATATGCTTTGAATAAATGAGGCCAGCTCATAAAATCAAAAGGATAACATAATAAATAAAATTCCAGAAACCTGAGCATGTCTACTACAGCTTTGCCCTCCTTCTGACTGTGGTGTTGATGTTGGCAGGCAGTAGGCTGTGATCGACAACTTGGGAGCAATGCCAAGGAAGACAACTGTGGAATCTGTGCAGGAGATGGTTCGACATGCAGGCTTGTGAGGGGACAAGCTAAGGCACATGTCTCACCAGAAAAAAAGTAGGTTGCAAATTGATCCTGTGATGATTTATCCTTGACTATGTTTTCTGCTTGTATATTAACACACATATTGCAGAGTATGACCTTTTCACTATATACTTGTTTGCAGTTTTCCAAAGCTACTTACTCTAAAGTCTGCGCTAGATTAGTCAATTGAAATTCCATGAGGGATACCACACATAAGGGTATAGCTAGGAAAGAATTTGAGATATGCATTTTTTGTAGAGCAACTTAATTCGTTCTATCAGGAATAACCATCAAGATACACATCTTATTTTAGAGGGTGTCCTCATGTTGCAATGTGTGATGCTGCAGCAATGTTTTTAAATCATGGAAACATCTTATAGATGGTTTTATGGAAATTGTGGCATGTGATTTAAAGTGCCTGGTTTTCAACTTAACTTTGCTTTTTTTTTTTTTTTTTTTAAAGTGTCTAAAGACAGTTGAACTTCAGAGGCAAGTTAACTAATTCTATGGTACAAAAGGCACAAAGTGGAAGGGAGTAACACTTCTCATTTTTGTGTGTTTGACTCAAATTCTGGCATTCCTTCTCAAAATAATTAGCATCTTACTGTGAGTAACTTTGCAGGTCTCAGCAGTATTGAAAATACAAGAGAGAGATATCAGAATTGAACCTTGTACTGGAGTATAAGGTGTACACAGAGGTTTGCCTCTGCTTTTTGTTTTCTTTGAAGCTACAATTTCTCCAGTTGAACGGGTTCTTCTAGCAGATAGTAGATGAGAGGAGAATGGGCACAAGCCTATGGTTTTGTATGCTCTCCACCCTCGCAGATGATGCTCTGTGTAATCTCATAACGTGTCCATTGTGCTTATCAAGTGGGAGTAGCAGTTGCCTCATCTATTTTTATTTATTTATTTATTTCTGGACACACAATGTGCATAAATATTTGTCACATGGAGATGGAGCCTCTGGGGTCTGCTACCTTCCTGCACAGCCACAGATGCTACGGTGATGATCACGTTATTAAAGTCAATATGCAAAGTTCAAATGAAAGCAGGTATTCTTTAAATGGAAGAAGCACCTGTCTCAGACAGCTGCAGATACTTTAGTACTGTTACAGTTCAGCCTGCAAAGATTTCACTAATGCCCTGATTTTGAAAGAGCTGCTGTATATTAAATGATGTTTAATTCTTATTGCAGTACGTATAAATATTTCTGTGATATTTTTATGACACTGTTTGTGGTATGCTTCAATGTGAATGTAATTTGAAAAGCAACGTATGTTATCTTAATGCATGTTACTGTACAGTGTGATTATTTGTATTGCATAAGTTCTGTGACTCAATACGTAAGGTAATCTAAACTAAATAATGAATATTTTTGTGGCAACCTCTTTTAAAGTCATGGAATTTTTCACAAGTCAAAAAGAACCTTTTTTGTGTGTTCTGGATGGGGTATCAATGTCAGCATTTCCTTGTCTTTACTCGAGGCCTTTTTCATAGATGAGAGAATGTAGTTCAGTAATTTATAAAGTTGCTCATCCTGAAACACTGAGCAAACGTCTTGAACATTTGTATTGAGCTGAAAGAGTTTACATGGAGGGCTGCTCTTTCTTCAGTTTGTCATACCAAATACTCAGAGCTTCTGGTCAGCACAGAGCAAGCGTCTGTGAAGCAGTAAAGTTTGGATAATATTTTTGTAGTATTACCATATTATATGTGCCTGTATATATATATATATATATATATATATATATATAAGGATGTATATACACAAAATCTCTCTTCCCCCCTTGCTATTCAGCTGGAATTGCACTGTCTATTCCAGTTTTACAGCAACAGCAATTCTCCTGAAGAAGGGTAATTCCTGGGTGCACCCTAGCTTGTTTAGGGCAACACAAACTAAACTCATCGGATTGGCAAGTCTGTCTGGATAATTCTTGATAAGCAAAATTAAAAGGTTCACCACTTACTACTACTTAGTAAATATAGTAAAGATGAAGTGGTAAAATGGATCTGGTTTTGAAACTGTCATTTTGTGACCGAAAATGTTAATTTTTGTGATGTTCCGACACAGGTTAAGAGCTGACTACAGCTGACCTCACTTGGTGGAAGGTCTCATTGCTTTGAATAGGTTTTGAAGAATACCCATGGTTCATTTTTATTTATTTTTCCCTCTGTCAGATTTCACTGGCTCTTGAAGAGTTCTTTCAAATTAAATGAAGAAAGACTGTTCTAGGGAAAGATGTCAGTTATGTCAAGTTTTGCTTTTGTCTCGCATTGCAGTAGGTTAGATTGTATGACTGAATAACCATTCACATAAGGAAAACAGTACATACGCTCCTAAACTCAGAACTTTTGATGATTTTCTTGGTATTGTGATAGTGGCGAAATCTTTTTTGGGTCAAGTTGTTCAACACTGTATGGAAAAACTTCCTTATAATCCTCTAGTGTGTAAATGCAATGTGGAAATAATGTCATACTTTCTTTGTGCTAATGGTAAAGGGAGATACAATGTCTTCCAAAGCTTAATTTGGAAGCTTTCAGAGGTATTGGTGAGAAGTAAAATTATCGCCATATGACAGACATATTTAAAAGGGAGCTTGTAAGGTTGTGAGCAGGATGTAAATTTTACTGTGCAATGAGGCAAATTAAAGGTTTGGAAGGAAAGCAAGAACCGAAGATTTTATTAAGAAAAAAAAGGGAAAATAAAAAAAGGGAAAATAAAAGTGCCTAGATATCTCGGTCCTAATTAAAAAAAAAAAAAAAAAAGTAGGCATTCATAAATAATTTCTCATACATGACTTACCTCGTTTTATTATCTTTTTAGTATGTTTTTACAAAAAATGGATGCTTTTCTTTGATCAGAAAGCTAAACAGCACTGAAAGAAAGCTGACTGATTTGCAAATATGAAATGAACTGTCATTTCAAAAGTTCTTTATTTTTTTCCACTAACACTTAATTGCCTTTGAAAGACAAAGTAAGTTAGACTTCTGCCAACAAGCCAGATTCTAACATTCTGTTAAAATGATTAAAGGTTTGACTAATGATATTCAAACAGAAAGTGTAATAGGTTGTAAAATGTACCGTCCCATTGGGAAATGAGATATCAGGGGCCTGATGTTTCTAGTACTATATGCATGGAACTCCCATTAACTCCACTGCACTTTGTGCACATGGAAAAATTGTAGGATTGGGCCCTGATGTCTGCTTTCTGCACCATTGTTGGCAAGAAATGGTAGGAAAGTGTTCTGGTTCTGATACCAAAGAAGAAGAAAGATGCTGGTTCTGAAATTAACAGGGAATGAAGTTGAAGGCACAGACTTGTCCTAATCTAATTTCATTTGATTCTCAAAAATCATTAGTTATTTGCAAGTTTTAGCTTTCCTAAGTTTTTGCTAAAAGCTTAATGCAAAAGATTTCAATATAGATAGCTTTGTAACATTTTTTTTCCTTCTTGCCATGCATTCATTTTCCTATGGTACTACATAATTTACCATTGGTCAATTACTGTCACATGCCTGTTGAGTGCCATCAGCTGGCTCGGTTATCTGACAACCTGCTACCTCATATCTTTCTTTCTTCTTTGAAATCAGTATATACGGAGCTGGTAACCCTCATTGTCAAGGTTCACTGATACTTCACTTTATATGAATGATTTTTTGCCAAAATTCAGCAGTTCGGTCAGAAACTTTGCATGCCATGTGCTGAGTGTTTTGGAGAAATTTCAGCCAAAATAACTCAACATATTCCAAGGAAAAACATGTTGTTTCCCATTGTCTAAACATTCTTGAAACCATTTCTTTAATACGTCTTAAAATCCCTTGTTGTACTTGATCACAGATCGGGGATTTGAAATTTGGCAGGCAGTGGTCTTCATGGACAAGTCTTTTTTGCAATATCTGTGCACATCAACACATTTTACTACAACCTTTCATGAAACAAACAAACAAAAAGCCCTTTTTCTTCAGGCTCTGTAGAGGCTTCTTGGATGTTAACAGCTAATGTTTCTGAAAAAGTTTCCTCTTTAAGCATGCTCTGTCTTCCTACATGTCTTATGTGTGTGCAGTCTCTTTAGAATAAATTAACATATTGCTCTTCCGGGACTAAGGTTTTAAAAAGTGGCCTTGTGCTTCTTTTTGCTTTCTTCTTTGCTGCAGTGTGGGATGTGTACCGTGGGATGAACTATCAGTGACACTTCCTGTCTCACATTCAGGCATTATGGAAGGCACTTTGCAGGTAGCTTCTGACTCTCCCAAACTTCATACTTCTAATGGAGAAAGACAAGATCGTATGAGGAAAGGGATAAGACCAGATGAGACTAGCTGAACAGAAAAATTTGACTTTATATTCATAGGGTGAAGGAAAGATAGATAAGAGAATGTGGGAGGAAAATGTGGGACAGGCTGTACAGATACATTGGGTCAAGGAGTAAAAGGAAGAGTGGAAGACTGAGATTAGATAAGAAATCTGGGATGGGAAACAAAGTAAGAAACACTCTGAGAAGAAAGGGAGAAATCAACTGTATGTAAAGCCAGGAGAGGGAATTGGGACTGCTTTGGCAGGAAAACCATGTACGGGGAGGGATAGGATGCCAATATGTTAGCATTTCAGTTTGAATAAGGAGTATGCTCTTTGAAGCAAATTTCCTGATGGTCCTAATATGTATTGCTCATTGTTTCACATCATGGAGAGGTTTTGGAGGACATGAACTGAATTTTTTGGATGAAGCTAAACTGGAAGATGTGCCTCAGAAAAGCACCTAATGTTCTCCAACAGCTAATGAATATGCAGTCTATGGGATCAGAGTAGAGTTAGTTCAAAGTAAAGCACCAGAAAACATATGAATAATGCAGATGCTGGGTCTTCAGCACCAACTATTTCAGTCTACAGATTCATTGCTATTGAGTTGTACTGCTGGTAATGCAGGCATAGATGGACTGGCAGTAGGCAGGTGAGTCACAGAGAGAAGCCCTCTTTTGCCGAGAAGGTTATTTTATGGAGGTTTAAAAATAACAATGCCAAGAACAGGGCATAGAAGCATCTGACTGTTCCCTGTTCTTGGCAAGTCAATATAATGCTCACTACTGGTGCCTATGCCATGTGCTGCAGCAGTAGAGTGCTGGTCTGCACAGGTGATTGTTGTGGTTTAACCCGGCCGGCAGCTAAACACCACACAGCCATTCGCTCACACTCCCCCCTCCCTCTCTGGGATGGGGGAGAGAAACGGGAAAGTGAAGCCTGTGAGTTGAGATAAAGACAGTTTATTAAGACAGGAAAATAATAATAACGATAATAATAATAATGATAATGATAATAGTACTACTAATAATAATGTGTACGAAACAAGTGATGCACAATGCAATTGCTCACCACCCGCTGACCGATGCCCAGCCTATCCCCGAGCAGCTGGCCCCCCCCCCCCCCGGCTAGCCACCCCTATATATTGTTCAGCATGACGTCAGATGGTATGGAATACCCCTTTGGCCAGTTTGGGTCAGCTGTCCTGGGTCTCTCCCCTCCCAGCTCTTGCTGCACCCCTAGCCTGCCCGCTGGCAGGACAGAGAGAGAAGCTGAAAAGTTCTTGGCTTGGTGTAAGCACTGCTCTGCAACAATTAAAACATCAGCATGTTATCAGCACTCTTCTCATCCTAATCCAAAACATAGCATCCTACCAGCTACTAGGAGGAAAATTAACTCTGTCCTAACTGAAACTAGGACAATGATGAAAATCTCTTGATTCCTATGTTAACACACATAGCAAAGGTCTGCCATGAGATTAAGTTTCTACTCCTGATAACTGGTGCAGATAGTCCTGTACTACATGAGGCAATTCCTCATGTTTTTTATTCTTTTTTTTTTTTTTTTTAGAACCTAAGAAATAAAATGCTTAAAGTTATATCAAAGGGCATTTTTAAAGTTGCCAAATCATGCACAAGAAATCAAAGAAAGTTAGAAAAAGTGACCTGTGCAGTTATAATTTACCCCACTATGTGTTAGGATACAAATATTAATTATACAATTTTCAGGTCCTACCTGGCAAAGCAGAAGCCTGACATCTATTTAGTATCCTTTTAGTTCTGGCTTTGTGTCTTTGTCCAGTGTGGCCTCCATGGTTTATTTATGACACTCCAGTTAACACTGCTCTGAAAAACATTTTTAATGAAGAAATTGAGTGTCGGGTTTTAGATGAAGTCAAAGGATGTGCTCTGTAAAATTTGACATGAGCATAGCGCATGATTTGAAATGGAGGGCTTGTTCATTGTAGGATAACTGGTTCTTGGTGGTTTCATTTGTTTGTTTGTTCCCCCCACACCCTAATAAACAACTAACTCTGTAGCTCTACAGTGTGGAACTAGTGTAGACTGTACTGCATTTCTGTATTTCTGTGAAGGAAGAATACTGTCACATTTCATCATGGGAATTTAGTTTGGTTTATTTGGGGCTATTGTAGTAACTGTGAGGCCTCCTTTTTTTACTTTTGTGATCTTTTATCTTATGTGAAGAAATTCCTACATAAGGACAGTGGCTATTTCATTATTTAGTTTGTAGTGCATCCCAGCAAAGCCTGAAAATACTGAAATTTGTGTAATTCTGCATTAGAATGATGTTACGAATAGACTTTTTTTTTTTTTTTTTTCCCCACTACATATTTTTGGGAGCTTGTAAGAAGGATGTTTTTTCATATTCTCGTGTGTACTTGGAGTCTCAAGTGATTGTATCTTGCAGTATTCCATAGGGTTAGTGATTCCTGTCCTTTCCAATCTGTCTGTCCAATCTGAGTAACCAATCTGTCTTTTTCTTACTGCTCATCTAATTTTTCTCCAGTGCATACGCATTTTAAAGAGAGTTGTAGTAGAAAATAGATGATTAAAATAAGTTGAGGCCACAGTGTCCATCTCAGAAGCAGGTAGCCGCACATGAATTACTCAGCAGTGCAAGGAGTGGCGCTCTGAGCTAAGGAGTCAGACTTGAGTCAGAGGACCAGGGGATGGAGGGATGGAGGTGAGAGGGTGTGAGACTGGAGAGTGAAGGACTCAAGGACTGAGGACGTATGCATACAGATTTTGCCATGTGACTTTTAGGGTTAAGTGCATAACTGCTGCTGTTTTCAGTAGCACATACTTATCTAGGTCAGGTGCCTTTTAAAGAGTATATAAATTATTTTGTAGATTCTTGTCATTAGGCAGGTTAGCACGCACCCCAGCACTAGCGTCTTCTGAAATGAAACATAACATCAGAGCAGATGAGGGGAGCCGCTGTAATGTCTCCAAATGTTTTGAGATTTTCAGTTCCCTTGCACTGACAGTTGTTTCTGGACTATTGTGTTTTGAGTGCACAGAAGCCTTCAATCAGACCTGGAGGACCAGCAGATAAGTGCTGAGCAAATACATGGAAAGAAACAGTTTTTATAGGCCTGAAATAAATCCTCTGCCCTGCAGTAAGAGGAGAGAAGGAAAAATCCCAACTGGCCCATATGTGAAAGAGTAAATGGGTCCACCATGGCCCACACGGAAAAATAAATAAAACCTGCTGAATTGGATTGAGCTCAGGAATGTGGCTTCTTTATTTTGATCCTGGGTATTAGCTCCCAGTCTTACCATAGCAGGGAGTCTGATCTTGCTCTCATTGAAATCCAAAATCTAAATCCACATTAACACCACAGAAACAGGATCAAACCTTGCCATCTAAAGTAAAAGCAATCCGGGAGCTTAATCAGCCAAGTGTTGTGTGTAGTGTGCACAAGTATTTGCTGAGAGTCCCAGGGTAAGAGCAGAGTGCCCATGTCAACCAGGAGCCAAAGATGCCTCAGAGTTCCTCCAAAACCCGTACAGCTGAAGCAGTGCTAGAAGAGGGGGACAACATCTCACTCATCTGTTTCTTAGTTATTAAGGAGAACTTTTTGACTCTAAAATCAGATTTTATAGTCCAATGTTTCTGCGTGTTTCAGATGATTTGGAACTTTTTTTTTTTTTTCAGTTTAGACAAGGTCAATAATTAACATTTGAAGATATGTAGGAAAAAAAAAGAAAAAGATAACTGGAAATTCTAAGTACAGATTTCAGTGTAGCAGTTTCCCCTTTATGTCTTCATAAGAGTGCAGTGCTTTTAACATTATCGATACTACTCATTGCACAGCCTAAGAACCATCTGTAAATAGGCTTACAGTGCCTTGTGTCCCTTTAAGGATATGAATGGCGTGGTTACAGCTGAAAAGCAGAGACCTTTGGAATATATGGTTTTGGAGCCAGAGCTGGGTAGTCATAACTACCACTTGGTAGGAAGTTAAAGCTGTCTTTCAGGAGAAACTGAATGAGTCCCTTACATCAATGCAGTCCCATTGCCTTCCAGTTCCGTATCTTCATTCAGAATTTCAAAAAAAAAATTATATATATATATTTTTTTTTTTCCCATCACTATAATTTACTTCATCTCAGGATAAGGCTGTCTCAGGCTGTATCTACCTCAGTAAGATACAAGCATCTCATGCTGTCCGACTTCTTGACAGTACTGTGGGGCTGCAGAGGTCAAACACTGTTGTGGTGGTGAACTTAGTCATCTCTTCTAAAGCAAATAAAATACTTTCTGGTAATATTGTTTCTGCTGCAGAGAAACACCAAATTTAGCACCCCCATGAGACTTTTGGACCATATCAGAGAGTGCTTTGGTGAGGGTGGAATGTCTGTAGTACTGTTAAAGGAATGCGAAGCATCCTGAAAAGGGATCAACAAGGCCTGCCGTGGTGAGCAGAGCTTGCTGTAAGGAGGTGGAGGAAGCACAGCAGAATGACCCTGGTTGTTCTCAGGAGGAGCAGTCCTACACATCTCTGCACATCTGCTAACCTGGGCCTCGTCCATTAAGTGCAGAGTGCCCTTGGTTCCACTTCAAAACAGCAGTTGCATTTATTCAGAACTGGTCACGGTCAGACTCTTATTTGAGGCTTTGTGCTGTAACTGCTGGTTGGTTGTCAAGACGGGATACAATCCCTGACCAAGTAGGGACAGATGGGCCCCTCAAACCTGCTTTCTCTCAAATGCTGTAGAGTACATATGAATTCAGTAGTTATTTCCTTGCCTTAAAGATATACACATCCACTACCTTCTGGCTATCTTTAGCAATTCGCCTGATGAAAAACCAAGATGCAAGAAGATATTAAGTGGTTCAGTAGTTAATGTTTTTTCCAGGGCTCCTTAAATGTATTATTGTTCTTACTGTAGTATTTTGCACTCTGGTGGAATACCCAAGTATGAAATTAATAAAGATCATATTTTATTACATCCAAAATAAATTGTTATATTTAAATGACCTTCCTAGAAATTGGTGATATAAAAATTGTAACATAAGAAGGTGTTTATTTCAGAAAAAATAATTGCAGTATTTGCTTGAAGTATCCTGAACATTTGGCAGAATTTCATACTTATGCTAAGGAGATGTAAACCAGAAGCTGATAATTTAGCATCTACTATAAAAGGGTCTGGTTTAAAGTGGAAAGAAACATTCTTCAACTCTTTTTTAGTTCAAACTAAACTCAAATATTCTTCCTCTAAATATTGTATGAGTAATTCTGGAGCAATGCATCACTGACCTTCAGCTAAAATTACTTTTTGAATTTGCAAGAATGAGCTCCCGGTACCCCAGCCTCCTGTTATATGTTAATGCCATCACTGAACAGAGCACCCTCTGCAGGGTGTGCCTGCAAAAGGCCTGTGTTTGCAGGTCTTGCCTCAAAGTGGTACTGTAGCTGGGCCACGATGGAAATGGAAGAAAACATGTTGGTTCTTCTCCCATTCTTTTGTGGATATCCCGTTGTGCATTGTGCATACCCTTTTCTGAGAGCACTGGTCTTGTTTGCCTGGAAGACTCTAGTCTATTGTTCTGACTGTTAACTCAGTTTGCTTGAGCAAATAATAGATTTCCTATGTTTGAAATGGAAAGTAATAACTTTCTGCCTTTGTAAAATGCACTGAAGTAAGTGTGTTGTACGTTTATATATGAAGAGGCTACTTAGGCAGCCAAGAGCTGTTTTGTATTGACATGTTCTATTCAGGGCTGGTTTGGTTTATAGTTAATTTTAAATTGGGGCTCTTACTGGAAGGAATGATCTTATATGGTAAGTTAGATGTAGACGCTGTTATAATATATACATTATAGCTAATATATAGTTGCTTTTAACAGGTCTGTAATTGGTTAAGGGTTGGTGTTAAGTAGATGATTTATTTCCTGTAAGTCCTGCCACTTATTAAAGTTGTGACCTGCAGCAGGAAATGAGGTGTGGGCAAAATGAGACTGAACAGCTGCAGGTTTTTGTAAGGGGGAAGTACTACTTAGCAGATTCCTTATGTCAATTCGGTGATTAGGAAATAAAACTAAGACAACAGAGTGTAAATATGTTCCTAATACATTACTGACATTTCAGTTGTTTTTGTTAATAGCAAATAATTTTCCAATAGCAAGAAAGATTTACAAGTCCACATGTAGGTCTTAATAGTTACATAGCATAGCAAACTGACTCAGTATACTGTACTTAATAAAATAACATGATTATTTTTAATAGAAAAATTGTGAAACCTGTTCAATATTTTCTTAGACACATTTGACAGTTTTCAGTCTAGTTATGTGATGTGCAAATTCCCTTATGTAGGATAACTTCTAAAACAGTTCTTTAATTTTCCTAGGGGAAGAAACCGTGATTGCTGTACCACATGGGAGTCGCAGTGTGAGAATTACACTCAAAGGACCAGCACACCTTGGTATGAGTGAGCTGTTTTATGTATTTATTCATAGGCAGAAGGACCTTGTATGTGAACTCATCTAAACTTTGAGAATATGGGTAAGATCATGACCTTGATTCCTCTTCTGATCTTCAATGTCTAGCTTTGACATAGTCCTACTGAACACCAAAAGTCTACTTAGTAAAAAGAAATAGTATAAATACTGGTAGTTTCTTAATTCATCTAAAACAAAGAGTTCTTATACAAGAAATGTAAAATTAGGTACAGTCTTAAAATACATGCAAACCATTCCATCAAAATTACTTTGAAAGGGTTTTGTGTGGGATCGATTGCACTCATCCCAGCACAAGATTTCTGTTGAAGAGTTTCAGATAGAGAAGAGACCTGTAATGGACTGTGGAGTCAAGATCAACTCTTCTAATCCATAAAAGGATCAAAGATGATAATTTCCATGTCTTGTGGGAAGGAAGCATTGTGATTTAGTTCCATCTGGATTTTAGCACAGTCCTGTGATTTTGGAAGTATGAGCAATTATGGACATGTGTGAGCTTAATCCTGCAAGCTGTTGGCTATGTTAGCTCTAATTCAGCCAAGCACTTAAGTGCAGGCTTAACACTAGGCATGTAAATCATCTAATTGAAATCATATCTTTGACCTAAGAGCAATAAAGACACTTGGTTGATGAGCAGTGTTCAAGTAAAAGTAATCTAAGTAAAATGAAGTAAGGTAAACAAAAGACATGAAATAATCTACACAAGCACTGTTTCCTTGTAATACTTTTGGTCATGATGATCTATGAGAAACAGCTTGCTATTCTGTCAGGTTTCCTAATTGTTATTTTTTTTATTATTTTTTACTGTGAGACTGATGATAGCATCTACGGTAATTTCTTTACCCATCAGCCTGCTCTAGATATAGACCTAATCATTTCAATGGTAAGTGGGGCTGCCATACCAAGCAGTGAACTAAATCATTCATTTAACATTTAGAGCAACTTTTTATTAGTAGAAGTGGAGGGTTTAGTCTGAATCACAGATGTAAAAAGGACTTTTATTGCTATTATTTATATTCTGTTTATTGCTATAAACAGAAGAAAGAAATGCATTTTAATAGAAAATTTCTCTTTCCGTTTGCTTTGAAGAAAATACTGTCATTTTGAAGAAAGAAAATTGAATAAGACTTTCATTTTAGAGCAGCTCTGGAGTCACTCCTAGACATAATACTGACATCAACAATGTGCAAAGTAAAACTTAATCTTAAAATAAATAATATTCGTGCAAAAATGTTGCAAGGAGTATATGAAGTAGTTGTCTTGATCACTGTGAGTCGGGACTCTTGTTTTGGTCTTTCTTATTAGTTCTGCAGAAGGAAGTTGTTGTTTCAACTTCATATGAGGAAAAAGTACTGGATTCAATGGCTCCTGGGGGATTTCTGGAAAGCTCCAGAGGAATGCAGCAGCAACTCGTTAACTAAGTACAGAGTGCTCCTGGCTTCCTACCCAGGGTGGTTCCATAAAGAAGCTGTGGCTTGGCATTACCTTTGTTAGCTAGTTCTCTAGCTGGAAGAGAATTGTGAAATGTTCCTTTAACCACTTCCCCCAGCACATCTGTTTGCAAATCTGTGAGGATTTAGACGTTTGTTACCTAAAGTATTTAAAATGACAGAGGTGAAAAACAAGAGACAGCAGTGGGGCTGAAGGTTGGAAATTGCATTGCTTCCCAGTCAGATCTCAAGAACCTATGTCCCTGAGGATGTGCTTCAGGCTTATTTGTTTGTCCTCCTTTCTAACTGTACATATGGTTGTGGGTGGTGTTTGTCACTTTCAATCTTTGATTTGACCAAAGTGATCTTTGGTCTGCAACTTCATGGACTTCAGTGAGAATATGTTGGGATAAGTAAAAGTAAAGGCAGAATTTCAAAAATAATCGCTTATAATTTCAAGTTCCATTTGTCAGACATGTTCTTCCTGGCTTGTAAGGAGCTGAGTTTACCAGGCGAGGCAGAGACTATTTATTGCAGTATTTTATACTGCCTCCTGTTGCCTGTTTATGTTTGCTCTTCAAGTAAAAGCAGCAATAGCAAACGCTCAAAGAGCACTATGGAGTGTCTGGCACTTTTCCCTTTATCCTGTGTTCTTTTGTACTTCATCCTGAGCTTTCTGATCTGCTCTTGTTCCAGGGAAGCACAGCTGCTGGATTAATCAAAAATGGAAATCTGGTTGGAGCTGTAGTGCGTAACAGATTTGAAACAAATAAATGTTCTGAACATTGTTTTGCAGTCAGCACCTTATGTTTTAGGAAAGAGTTATTATTTCTTTGTAGCTGGTATTTTGTTTGTGTTTATGGACAACTTAACATAAGTAACAGTGTCATCAGAGAGCATGGGTGTTACTTTGATGGTACTTTTTTTTTTTTACAAATAGGTCCCTCTTACATCCATCTGCTTGGGTTTTGTGAATTATTTTGTGGAAAAGAACCAAACAATTTGTATAAAACTGGCTATGAATGAAATATTTCACTGTGTTGGTTTCATTTTAGTTTGGACTATATTATGGCTTTTTGATCAGTTTTTTTAAGAGTGTTATAATCAAAAGAAAGACTGAAAGTTCCCTGAAATTAATCTTCCAGCAGAAGAAATAGGAAAACCAGAAGTGAATATTTTTACAAGTGGCTAATGCTAGATAACTGAGTTCATGAACTTAGGGAGGTTAAATTTCACTAAAAAGAACTGAAACTCTTTTCCTCCTTTTGTCAATTTCTTCTTCACTTGCAGTGATTTGCATTATTTGACAATATTTAGCTATAAATCTATGCACTGCTTTGTCTTCTGACAGTTACTAAGAGGATGACAATGTTGCTTGTGTTTTCAAAAGAATTAATTGTTTTATTTTGGGCCCCTGTCTTGTACTATGTACGAATAAGTTGCACCGATAAGAGAGCTTTTGAGCAGCAACATTACTTGCTCCTCCTTGCACTGAGAGCAGGAGCTGTTTCCCTGGAATTCTTCCATGCATCCCTAGACACAGTGAGAGATCTGCAGTGAGTTCCCCATGCCGCTCTGCTGTACTCCTGCCTGCCACTAAGAGTGGGAGGCTTTTGCAGTGCGTCTTCCAACTACAACTGGTAAGAAATTTTCATAGGGGTTTATTTTTATTTTTTTAATCCTGGCAGGGGAAGTAACACAAAGTAAGACTGTTCTAGGTCTTTGGCACCTGTGATTATCTTGTTAGAAACAGGGGATTAGTCAGGAGAATTCCCTGTCCTACATGTCTGGAGTCCTAAAGACCCAAGGAAATGTTTCCGTAACTTAGAATGGGGAACCTTTCCACTGAAGTAAAACTTTGAAACTCTAGTTTCATAGGAGTCCTATACTCCTGAGGATCCTATTGACTTTACGTGGAGTTGGAGGTACTTGAGATCTGCCGATTTGACTCTTATTCAATAAAATGACAGAATAACATGCACCATGAATTAATACTTAATGTTAAGCAGTGTAAGTTTGGGGTCAAGTCTTACAAAAGCTTAATCCAAGAATGCTGAGTTCAGGATATTTTTGTAATGCTGTCAGGAAAAAAAAAAAAAACTGTCATAAAAACAACAAACAAATATGTGTAGTAATCTTCTAAATATTTGTTGCTTTTTCTGTGATTTGTTTATATCTGTTTGTTTCTAATGTAAATGCATTAGACAATGGTGAACTTCGATTCCCAGGGAATTATTTTTCCTCTTTGACAAAGTACAGTTGACTCATCACTAGATTCCTACCCTATGACCTAGGAAAAGTCATTTTGTAGAAACATCATTCTTTAAACTTCCTTCTAGCCATGTATGTGACCCTTGTTATATATAGAATAACATATACATAGAATTTGTTATTCCATAGAATAATGGAACCCAATATTTAAAAATCTGGGATAATGTTGGTGCTTTTTCGATTACTCTAGAATGGCATCTCTATGTTGGGCATGCTTCTGATTTGTGTTTTAGAAGAACTTAAGAAGACAGTAAAGATGCTCTTGGAGTGCAGCATTCAGAATATGTTTTCACTGCATGTATAAAGAGATGCTCTTAACATAAATTATCTAGTCCAAATTAGATAACTGTAAAGTACTAAAATACAAGGTGGTTGGAGAAAGAGTGTAATTATTACTCATTAAAACGTTCCTTTCAGATAGGCTTGAGCTCATCTGAGAGCTCCAGCTTCAAAATCAAAGGTATCATTGCTTTTCTGCTATTTTAACCTCTCACTTGTGTTGTGATAGCTAACCTAGATGAATAATAGGCTGTATTATACAATTGTGACATTACATTGAGTATGACAGACATTTTAATGACGTTATTTAGGCATAGATATGCCTCTAGCATAAAGTCTCTGTCACATAGAGCTGAACATTTCTACCTGTTTATTAAAATCAATTTCTAGAGGGTTGGCTTCTTGTGGAGAAGATGCCCTGGAGGCAGCCACAGTCCAGTCACAGTAAGTACGGGCAGAGCAGTAACTCTCCACTCCACGTTTAGTGTAGACAGAGAAGAAAATAAAAACCTTGTGGTAAGACAGTGTGGGATTTCTTACAAGGAATGACAACACTTTCATGGCTAGATGGTCGTCCAAAGCCCTTTCCTGCAAAAATGACAGATTTTATGTTAACTTTTTACAATTTCCTTAACAGTCCTTTATTTAAAAACTACATCTAGTATATCTTTAATTTTGATTGCTCCTGCAGAGTTTTTAAGGGAGTACTTCTGTATTTGATTTCAGTAACAGGATTAGGAGATAAAACCCGTGTCCTTTTCCTTTGGGTTACATTGCAAAACTCTGTATCTCTTCCATGAGACAGGATAAAATAAGCTGACTGTCAAGATCTAGCACTTTAAAGTGCTTAATAGGTTATTTCTAACTATTCATTAAAATGATGCTTATCTTACTAAGTATCGTATCTTTTTTTTTTTTTTACAGTCAGCATTGCCTTATTCCATTTTTCTATGAACTCATTATTCATGAAATCATGAGCAAAATTGTGTTGTTCCAAGTCATGTTACAAGCAGCTTCTGTGAAACAACCTTTGCGTAGTGCTGTAAGTTTACTTCATTACAGTAGAGCCTACTGCATTCTGAAGACTTCCTTAAACCGTATCAAAAAATGGCTGTGAATCTCTTGAATCATTTTCTTCTTTTTTTATGTTGCTTCATTAGGGAGCTAGGTTGAATTGCCCAAACCTTTTTTTGGGGGAGGCATTCAGTATTTTAGTTCTGATTTGGAAGAACTTGTGAATTTCCGATGACATCTGTACTGCAGCTATTTTTCTTGAAAGATCTAGGAATTATATGTGCTCGTGAGCAATATACCATTCTTCAGAATTACTGGGGGGTTGATTTTATCACTTAAGATATCTCCTAATTCTGAAAGTATCTGTGGTATTTCAGATCACTTCAAAGCAAAATTTAATGCATTTATGTAGGTGTCCACCAAGTCCCCAAAAGGGCAAACTCCAGTATCTCACATCAGTTATAAATGTTGCTGTGTATTTACCTGTTCTTAAGGAAATCAGTGAACTACTTATACAACTTACAGAAATACACTTGGGAATATTCCTGTCTAGGTGAAGTGTTGGGCCTGTTTTTTCCTGTTGTATTTGCACTGCTTTGCTTTTGGTGAAGCTGATAAACAATGAATTTGGTTGTACCTTATTCTGCTTTTTCATGATTCTTTTGTGTGTATATGTTTGATTGCTTTTGGTTTGTTTGTTTGTTTTTTGGTTTTGGTTTTTTTTGCAGGTCTTTCTATATGTCTTCAGGAAAACTTTCCATTCTCAATACTTTGTAAGATTGTGTCATGGGTTCTGGTACAAAGTACAAGGAGAAACTCTTTAATTTCGTATTCAGTATCAGATATCATAGAAACAGTTCTTGAGTCTGATTCACAACTTTGGTGGTGTGTTGGTGGTTTTTTTTTGTTTTTTTTTTTTTTTTTTTTTTTTGTTTTTTGTTTTTTTTTTTAAGCAACTTTTAATTACTATAGGAATATATATATATATTTATTTAATTAAGCTGCTGATCACAGATCAGCTACTGCTTGCCAGTTTGTCGTTTCGTGTAACTGGTTGTTTTATTCTTCCATCGATAAGGGACCATGTGGCTGTGATCAAATGAAATGAGTCCTTCCTTATTTTAAGGACATCCTTCTACATTCTTCTACTTGGTTACATAAATCAATCTGAAGAGAAAAGGGATACTGGGGATTCTTTCAATGTCATGCAAATATCTTTTGCCCACATTAGTGATTTTATAAGCCTTTATTGGAAGAAAAAAAAAAAAGAATGCTCTTCATTGCAAAATAACTGTAACTCTGTCAAGAAATGAGTAGTTGTTGGGAGAACTAGTCATTGTGGGCTGAGGAAGAAAAATGAGGAGTCACTAAAGAGAGAAAAATTTATCCAATCCTGTCTCTGGGGATACGTCTACGCACATTATATATTGTAAACTGCATTGGGTCACTGTAACCGTGTCTGCATAATTTATACAATATAAGCTTACAATATTTGAACAAAGTATAAAAATGCTTTAGATTAGTATTTCTATTTTTGTCCTGCCTGTACAGTATTTGTTGGTATGAAACTACTCCATTGTGATACACCTTTATCCATGACAGGCTTATAGTAGTATAGTCTGCTCTCCTTTATGCAACATAATGAAAGTATAGACTAAGTGGCTAGCTGGAAAAATCAGTGATACAGCAGACATAAAGTTGGACTATTGCTAGTAGTCCTGATGAAGGTGGAGTCTTCAGGTGAGATTCCCATGCCAACATTCACCTGACGTGGATAAAATCCTGCAGAGTAGTACTGGAGTGGCCACATTGGCCACTGACCCACATGTCAGTCTGTGGCACCTGAACTCTTGGATTTGTAGCTGCAAAGTTAGTAGAGCTATAAACAGAGCAGTCCTTGCATCCATAAATTCAAATGATCACAAGTTGGTGAAACAGCAGCTTCACTTAAAATTATTAAAATAAAAATATTTTTTGAGCTTATTTATAGTAATATGTAGTCCATGCCTTTCTCATAAACTGCCTTGATGGATTGTTACCAGACCAGTGTATTTCAAGTCATGTCTTGCTGTGCACATACACTGTATTATGCAGACCCCAGAAATTCTGCCTTCCTTATGAGTATCTTCCTTTAGCTTTGTCAGCTTATAGTTCAGTCAGTTTGCTGGAAATGACTCAATCCTAAAATCCTTCATCTGTCTTCTGGAGGTTGTGGTCTGTTAGTTTAATCTGTTTCCAAGGAATGCAGAACAGCACAAAAAGGGTTTTCATCACCACCTGTTCAGAGAAAGGGACATACATCAGGCATTGCTGCAGCTACTGACCTCCTGGCCTTGTTTTTTGCTAACATGGGAAATATTTTGAGTTAAGTTAATGACCTCTGCAATGGGTAGAGTGATAAAAGTATTGAGATGAGCAGTGAGTTTGATGCCATTCAGGCTTCTCTGGAGACCGATTGCTGAAACTGCTGCTCTAGAGTTGCATCAAGTATAAGTTATTTTTCTGTGTATTGGTTCTATCCATTTTGTGAGTTTAAGCGTGTCCTGCTGAATGTATTGCTTTATAACTGTGTCGAGTGCTTGCTCTAGGAAAAATTGTCTTAGAAGTGCTTTTGGTATGAAAGATTAGTATGATCCTGTGTTGACACGTGCAATCATGCATCAACCTATAGTCTGAAGTGTCTAACGTTCTCACAGATATTCCATATATTCTTTTAATGCACTTATACTGCTACTTCTTGCAATGCAGAGTTACAAACATTACTTTCTGAGTTCCTTGAAAAGAGAAAATATCCTGTTTAAATTTACAAATTGCATGTTTCTTCCCTAGTTATAGAGTCAAAGACACTACAAGGAGAAAAAGGAGAACATAGTTTTGATGCTCCTGGAACATTTGTAATAGAAAATACAACTGTTGAATTTCAGAAGAGTACAGACAGGGAAATCATAAAGATCCAAGGACCTCTTGGAGCAGATTTCATTATGAAGGTGCGATGTGTGTATGTATGTACGAGTCTACTAACATATTGCAAGTATATGTAACAGAGTAGGCGGCTGTCAATCAGGTTATAGTAATACAACAAAATCTTTTATATAGCAAATAAGAAATCCTAATTAAAGCCCAGAATTAATTTATAGTAAGCATATCCAGACAAATTAAAATGTTATGAGGTTAACACTTTTAGTGTGGTAGAAAGTCCTATGGCATCTTTAATGGAAAAATGTCCAGGACTTTTCTTTTAAATACTACTGAAAGAGTAACAGCATAGTCCTGTGCACTGGATTGGTGTTAATCCAATTGAAGACTGCCACCTACTGAATCTGAACATTGCTTCCAGCAGCACCCTAAAATCTCCTTTAGACATTGCTGATCCAACTACTGCTTCTAATTCTTATACCCAGATCACATATCGATGTCTTGTATCATATATGTGCAAATTTTTTTTAAGTAGAAATGTATCAATAACTGCCAAAGGGAGGTAGTCATACAGTTTTCCACTGGAAATGGCATGTATTTCAGTATTACCATGCCACTTGCCTTTATCTGTTTTGCTGTAGAAATTGGCTTTCAGTAATGTTTATTACTTTGCACTTTTGATATGACATGTGCAGTAATACCTGCCTAAATATGAACTAATATGTTTAGGTCAGTTCTAGACTTCCCCTCCAGCAAATTTTTAATATTTTGCTGATAAAGAGATTAGGCAGAAGAATACAACTGGGAACTTTGCCAAGCAAGGATTAATAATCAAATAGTCATATTAGTACCTTGAAAAATTTGAAAAACAAAGTAATGTACAAGAGTTTGACCACTGGAAACTTAAATTTACTGTTACTCTGGCGTTTCTAGAGGTTTTATGCCTCTTGTCGTATTACTGTCTGCACTGTAGTTACCTATGAATTATGTTTTGAAATGTCATGAACAGTGGAGTACGATATACACGTGTTGTAATGGAAATTTCTCTAGACCAGGTACTCTGGATCCAAAGAAAGTGTGGTTCAGTTCTTTTTCTATCAACCTATCAGTCATCAGTGGAGACAAACTGAGTTCTTCCCCTGCACAGTGACATGTGGAGGAGGTAAGTAATGGCAATTCTTCAAGAGTGTTTACAGGTGAAAACTGAAAGTGGCTGATCTACAACTTTCATCTACATCTTATTTGAAATGTTTGTGTTTCTTTGCACACTGGTAGTTCTTCAGAAAAGTACATGCCAGAGTAGCAGCTAAGTTGGTTCAGTTAGTATGAGAAAAGTTTTTCATCTTCTATTACCAGAAGTCATGCTCTCATAAGGAATGATCACTTGAGTAAGATCTTTGATTAAGATATAAAGATATGACATTCAGAGTGGAAAATATTGATTCCTAAAAGATACTTTAGGAAAGTAAACAAAGAAATACAGGGAGAAAATAAAGATAATTCAAAGATTAAAAGAAGGCATTTCTAGCCGTGGTGGTGGACATGAGGTTGAGTTTTAGAACACTTAGTTTAGAAATTAGTTACAAAGAAAGCAGAATAATTAGAATTTAAGGAACAGCTACTATCGACACCTGTGGCTGTCTGATCCTAGAATGTGGTCATGACTGTAGTTAGAGCAGAAGGTAGTATGTTGTAGCTTCTACTCCTGGCTTAAACACTACAGTTTATACAATGCTTTGATGAAGTGCCGGTCTGCTTTGCTACTGCTTATCCAGCCAAGTCCCCTGTTTGTCATATCTCGTTCTGAAAGAAGCATGGCCTTGTGTTGAGAGGAGTTTTTGACATCACAGATAGCTATTTCAGTTCAGCCAGCATTACCCAGGTCACCTGAAAAACAAACTGAGAGATCCTGTAGCGATACTGGTGTAGTAATTTTCGAGGAGAGTACACACATGGTTTAAATAATTACTTGGGACATGAGTAAAAAGCATCAAAGATGTTTAAGGCACAAGTAAAGAGTCTGGGGATCTTTTGATGGACCATCTATTTTGGCACTTGCACCTCACTTTAATCTGAAACACACAATATATGTGTGTGGTTCCACATGAAACTACTGTATCTTAAAAGATACTTGGTCTCATGAATTGGGATACTTACTAGACGTGTGAATGGCAATACATATTCTCTGATGCTTCCAATGAATTGTACTTATGAATTTTACCTAATCTATGTGACAAGGCAAGAAGTATAAAGCTTCACAATTATTTTTGAGGACTGCATGTAAACACAAAGTTACTGGCTCAAATATGGCCTTATTCAGACCAGTGTTATGGTTTGAAAATTCTAGGCATATATCAATCTCTTTGAAATTAGTCCTTGTTTTCAGTGCCCTACTTTGTGGCCTTTTGGCTGCATGTCTACAATATGAAGCTTGTGTCTTAATCAACAGAGCTTGACACTCTTGATGGCAGTCCTGAGAGAGGCCAGTGAGTGAAAAAGCACAAAACCAAGCTACTGCTTACCCATGAAAGCAGCAGTGTTAGGAATGGCATATTACTGAAGCATGCAGGGAAGTTGTATTACAGCTGCCTGATTAAACCTGTTATCTAATGCCGATTTGGTATCCAAATTGTGTGTTTGGCATCTCTCACTGGCACTACAAGAAAAAGTTCCTCATAACAGAGGCTTGGAATCACTGCACCACCATTCATCGCTTGAATTCTTCTACATTTAGTTCTGTAATCTTCATGTGTGGGAAGGGGGAGTGTGACAGGGACATGTCAGAAAGCACAGTCAAGCTTGAATGAGCAAGAACATTTAAAAATTGTATTAATCTTGTTTGCAAGTGGCATATCTCCTGGGTACTTTCAGTACTTACAAGAACAGGAACATGCTCTGAGCACTGGAACTGCTTAGTTCTTCTTTATGGTTATCACCCTCAAGCATGATGACACTTTGAATCAGCCAAGAGACACAGAAATGAAGCCATTGACATATGATACTATAGCAATTTCAGTAGACACTGGCACTTGCACTGTTAGTTTATTGACTCCATTTGGATTTTCATTCTTGTGGTTTCAAACTTTTTTTTCGTTGCACATAGCAGAACATCCTCCTCCTCTCCTCATTTTAAGTCCAAGTCAGCTCTTCTGAATGAGTCTTTTTTTCTTAGCCAAAAAAGAAACCTAGTGGTTTATAAAACTCAGATCCCTTCTGTTAACCAGTCTTTCCACATAGATTTTTTTTTTTTCACCAAGTAGTTACTTCAAGTTTTCTTTTGTTGGCTCTTCAACTAGGAATGTTCTTGAAACTATTTCTTGGTTTTCTGTGGTTTAACTTAACAAAGATTTGGATCTCCTCTTCAATTCCTCTGTCTTTCTGTTTTAAGTTGGTGGGTTTTTTTGTTTGTTTGTTTTTTAGCATGTATGGCCATGTAATAAAGCTCTTATTAACATATCTGGTAACTCCTCCTTGGGGGAACTGTGGAATGTGTAGTAAAACTGTACGACTTTGTAGGCTCAACCTTGTGACAGGTGAGCTACACCATTACATGTATATCTGTGTCACAAAAATATGTATGCATTTACTTGTATCCTTACAGTATTACTAGAGTAACGTGTCAGTCTCATCTAGTGTTAGGCTAGGTTAACATTACTGTTATACTGAATAACCTTAAATGAAGATATAGTCCTGCATGTTCCTGTGCAGTGTTTCGTTGTCTGAAAGCAAACCAAGGAAAAGTAACACTGGAAATTAACTAAATGGACAGCAAATTGTTTGAGAAGGGAAAACAAACAAAGAAACAACAACAACAAAATCTGCTTTAATTTATCTCCGTTACCAAATTTTATCTTTGCTTCTGCATTAGGTTATCAGCTTAATTCCGCTGAATGTATGGATATTCGTCTGAAGCGTGTTGTTCCCGATCATTATTGTCATTATTATCCAGAAAATAAGAAACCGAAGCCCAAGCTAAAAGAATGCAACATGGATCCCTGTCCTTCTAGGTTTGTATGAGAAATAAATGTAAGTGTGTGCTATAGACAGTTACTAAGGAACAAGCAGTCGTATATATTTTATTTTGGTTCTTTTCACCTTTAAGACTACTCAGTCTTGTTTGATTATTGCATACATTAAAGGCTGATGTCTGTCACCACTATCAATGGGTTTGTGCCACTTAAGTGCTGTACAGCAGGAGACCTTGCTTTGCATAGATATTGCAAATATCAGTTTGTCTTTGTTCAAGGGCTAATTCTACCTTCTTTATTATGCTGACAGTTAAGGCACTAGCATGAAGACTTTGTAAGGTTTTGTGAGAAGGACTGATTGTCTGTTTTTCAGTTTTATTGATGCTGCTATTCAGAATTTTTCATTAAAGACAGGCAGTAGCTCTAGTTCTCAGTCATCATACAAGCTTTGTGGTTTATCTTGGTTTATTCATACGCCTAACAAAAAATCTCATTCTTCATTTGTACCATGGTATTGACAATAGTTTTGGGCTTTTGTTGATTTGTTGTTAGTGGTTTGTTGTTTGTGTATGTGTTTTTTGTGTTGTTTTTGGTGTTATTACTATTACATTAAGAATAGAAAAAAAAAACATTCAAAATAAATATATTTTTGGTACAAATGCCACAGGATATTATTGCCAAATTATAAAGGCTACAGTATATATAAATTGTATTAAATTGCACTACAGTATTTCAAACTAACTTTTGGATTGTCTGGTGAGGTTTCCTGGCTGTGCTAAAGAATCTTAAAATAACATAGCAGTATCAAGTCCCAGAACCTCACATTAATATGCCAGCTGGCCGAACTAGAGTTATATGCAAGAAGAAAAGGAAACACTCTCAATGGATTTCATTTCCTATAGCTAAACTGTCCATTTCCTTTCATTCCTGTTGAACATAATCATTGATAGTGACCTCTAATAGTTATAGATGTGCAGGCTTTCAAGATTTTTTCCTGGAGAGTTGATCACTCTATGGACTGGTAAGACTTCAGTAATGCTTAATGGCTGTGGTTGCCAAATGTTACAAACTTGGAATGGGAAAATTAGAGAAGGAAGTGTAATTAACTTTTTCCTTTCACATTTAGTTTATATAGACAGAAAAAGGGAAGTACTACTAGATATAATAACATATTTCGTAGCATTGGAAGTAAGGCTTTATGCTGTGCAAATCATAGTAAACAGCTCTAGAAGGATGCTAAAGCACCATTCAGACCTATCTAGAATTAATCCTGCAGTGCATTTATTTCACTGCTACTCATGTTCTTCACAGGCCTTCATCACAGATGTGTGAGAATTTTCTTGTTAATAAAGTAGCACAGATAGAGAATTTTATTTTTCAGTGATCCTGCTGAAGGGTTCCTTATTTCTTTTTTTTTTTTTTTTTGGTGGAATGAAATGAAGAAACTGTGTGGTGAATAGTTCTCTATCCCTGCAGAACAGTTAAGATTATACCAGTCATTGCTGGCTACAGGAGTAATATAATAAATGTAAGATACCATCATTTCACGTTGGAAATTGCTTACTTTAAGCATGATCATGTTGAGTATGTACTTAGTTTATAGTCTTGGGTATGAAAAATAATCATGCAATATTTATTTTGTTGACAGTGATGGATTTAAAGAAATCATGCCCTATGATCACTTCCAGCCACTTCCTCGGTATGTATAATCAGAATAGCATGTGTGTCAGTGCTAGCACAGTTTTGACTGCAAATATACTTTTTGAGTACTAAGATTGCGGAAAATCATCTTCTATTTTTGTTGTTGTTGTTGTACAGGAGAGCAAGCGGATAACAGTCTTGTACTTCAGTTTTGAAGCTTATGAGTTATTTCAATATGCTCTGGACGATTAGCTTAACAGTAAAAGCTTAATATGCTCTTCTTGGAAACATCGACTTAAAAGACTTTAGAATAAAGAATTGTTCCCCTAACCCCCTCCTCCTGTTGTACTGTCAAGAAGAGCATCTCTTTTAAAATGCGTGCATGGATTCTTTTACTGAAAGATTTTTAGTTTGAAGATGTAAGCAGTGAACATATTCACTTATACATCTGGTCTCCCTATGTTAAAGGACTCTTCACTTCCTCTTCACTTGAAAGATCTTATTTTTTGTTATTTAGATCTACCTTCTATTTAGTGACCTTGAGGCGGACACAGCATTTTAAAGATACTGAGTTGTCTGAATGTCTATTGCCTAAAATTGTCATCAGAGCACAGTTTGTTGCATTTTATTATTTTTCATCTGCATCAATCATGGGATTGTAAAGCTTCTCTGGAAGGTTTAAATGTTTTGTGAAGGATGTTAGGACTAAAAAAGCATTGAGCTAGACTTACTATTAATGCAAAGAATTGTAGTCAATGGAGTTAGATGTGTATTTATCCCAGTTGAAGCTCTGATCTAGTATACCAGGAAATGAATAATGTATATTTTTCTAAAGGAGTGAAGATATGAAGTAATATGAATGAAATCATAGATTTGCATGGCTCAGTGGAGCTACTGATTACAGCTGATATAAATGGCCATAGTTTATTTCTGTAACAATTTACGCTTGCTGTGGATCTGCTGTCCTGTGATGTATTTTGGCTTTCATACATAAACTGAGATTTTTTCCTTTACAGCTTTATCCTGTAAAATTTCATAATTGTTCTGTCTCTCTCTCCTTCCATTTCTTCTGCCAATTTCAGTTCCTTTGTGCTTCGCATATCCTCTGAAAGTCAGCACAACTTATTTACACAAGTATTTTATCTTCTGAACCACTCAGAGCTTGAAGACCAGTTAGAAGAGAAATTTAATCCCCTTTCTATGCTTTACTGTGCTCAGCACATTTGCATGATACTGTGGTGAGATAGATAATGCCTGTGATAAAACTGTGGACAGGTTCTCTGATTTCAAACATTGAGAACTGCAGACAAAGGCCCGCCTCATTTCAGCACCTCAGTGTGTACTATCAGAAGGTATCATGGTCTTCCTGATAGGGCAGTGCTCAGGAGTAAGAACTGTAAAATAGCAGCAGACAGCCAAGCAGGGTGCAATGTTGATGCCATCAGGATGGAAAGAGAGGAAATGGGGCAGGCTGATTCACTGTGTTCCTTCCATTGGGAGGGCACCTAAAGAAACACACCAGAGGTGTAAAAACACCTTATCTTTTTGGAATTACTGAAAGAAAACAGCAGCTGAAACAGTTTGTATACTTGCATCATGATGTGAATCTGGTTCAGTGTGGACACAAGTCTTGCTTCAGCGTAGCACGGTGTGCCTTCTCTATGCTGTTGCCTGTAAAGTAATTGCAATGCATTAGTCTGCATCAGTTCTGCTGGGCTCTTTCCACATTTTCCTTCTGCTTTCTCTTTTCTTACCTGTTCACATGCTAACTCAAAACTGTTCTTGTGAAGCAGGCAGAAAATCAGTGTTGTAGATATACTTGAGCAAAGCTGTACAGGCTCCCTCACCTTGACCAGCAGTCATACATCACACCTCCTACATAACACAAGGGCCATGTGCAGGGCTGCCTTGCAGTCCTGTGGCATTTACCACTACTTTCCCATTCACATGAGGAAGTTGTGGGAAAGTCATGGTGCGCACCGCAAGATCTTGAAAGAGTTCTCCTGTGGCTAGAGTTGTAAATGCCCCACTGAAATATTTTTACAGATGGAGAATTCTTTTGAAATAAATAGAAAAATTTCCCAGGATGAAAATTTTCTTTTAAAGCTTTTGGAATGCCTCCATTTATTTCAGACTTGTTGGACTGTTGAGGATCCCTTGACAGCTGTGGGTTCTGGAAAGTATCTCCTTGACTGCTTGCCCGAGACCCCCCTTTTCCCCAGTAGCCATGGACCTCACTCCATCTTGAAAATGCTTATGGGAGTATGGGATCTGGAGTGTGTTCGAAACTGATGAGATAAAGAAAAACAACTATAAAACTTTATGCTATAAACACTTGTGAGGCTAATATTACATATAGCACAGTGAGCCTTATATATATAAATCCATGAGCTGCTAATTCATTGACCAGTTAATTGCTCTTTAGTTCCTGACTTTTTCTTTTTCTTTTTTCTTTTTGGGGAAGAAAATGGCTTAACACTGGTCATTCATTTAAATCAAAGAAAGAAAAGTGTAGTTGTTCCTCTTCAAATGTATTTTGCACTAGTGATATGATATTGATATTTAGGCATTTAGCCTTATTCTGAATGCTTTTGAGTATATATTCTATGGTTAATGTTCCATGGCTTGCTGTATGTTTTATACTCATTCTTCTGTTGACCTTAAGCATGATTAATATGTTTTTATAGGCAGTCTAAAGAGTTGCTTAAAACAGGAAGTATCCTTGATTTACCTACCATCATAGAAAATGGGTAATAATTACTTAAATTTGCCTATGATTTATAGGCCTCTGTCTCATCTACTCCAAAATTCTGACTTCCTCTATGATAGTTAGTCTTGAATTGATTTTGGAGGGGTATTGTAGTAGCTGTTGTGTTCATTTTTCATAATGGATATGTTTTTTTCTTATGATCCTTTCTGAGCCCCTGTGATTGTCAGTATGAAATATTTCTAAACAAGACATTGATGTACCATAAAATGTGCTGCAGAACTCAACCATTTCCCATAGTTTTGGTTTTAGTTTGGGTAGCTGATGGAAAGAAAGCAAGAGATAGGAGGTGAAGGGTGAAAAAAAATCCTATGGGGCTGAGTGGACGCTATAGACAAAGGATATAGATGCTTGTAATGTGTAAAAGTGGCAAGAGCTGGAACACTGAGGTTAATTTTTGTTGCAAAGTGGTTGCTTAAATGTACATTTATGCTAAGACCAAGAAATAACTGAAACAAAGCTTGTAACCTAAAAACATCCATGTTCTTAATCCAGAACATGCAGTAATTTCCATCTTTACTGTAGCTAGGTCTAAGACTGTGCATAATTGTCCATTCTGAAGACATTCCCTCACAACCAAGT
Organism: Cygnus olor; assembly: GCF_009769625.2. NCBI lineage: Eukaryota > Metazoa > Chordata > Aves > Anseriformes > Anatidae > Cygnus > Cygnus olor. The sequence continues at coordinate 12,320,965 of NC_049179.1, forward strand.
TGTTTTTCATCCTTCTGTTGGAGGCTACTACCCCACAGCCCTACTCGTTGGCAGGGCTGTACGAGTTTTCCTTAATCTCTGTATCTCCCTGCTTCAGGAGAAATCAGCTAGGTTAGCTGAAGTGGCTGAAATGGATGAATAGCTGCCTTTTACTTGAAACAAGTTGGAAAGTATGAATACAAACTCATTCAATGGCATTTAATGTGGGTGGGAAACTCTTGCAGAACTGCAGTGGTGACCAGCCAAATGGTACCTGTCGCAATTTAATTTGTTCAGGGTCCTTATGGATGAAGACAGTTTGAGCTGAAATAGCTGATTTTGTCCAAAGCAAGTATTAGAATTGCCATAAAAATTATTTCATGAACAGGTTTTTTAAGGGTAGTCTGCATAATGTGGGCAGCAATGAGCACCTGTGGGTAATAACAACCTCAGTCAGCACAACCAGTTCTGTCTTTGTCTTTGGACTTCATATAATCTCAAGTCTGGTCTCTGACAATGGTAAGAAAAGTACATGTGACCATGTAAATTAACTGTGAAAAATATTCTTTTTAGGTGATGTAGACTATTCGCAAGAAAATCATTCCAGTAATCAAACTCGGTATATTTAAGGTCTTTGACATATATGTGAGAATTAGACTTTCAGTTATTTTGGGAAACTTACTTAAATTTATAGTTCTTTGTCTTCTCATTTTGCACATGAATTTAAGTCTTGAATAATGCAAGTTAAGTCTAATTCAATGTATTTATATTCAGTGTGTGGTAAGAATCAAGCAACAAAGTATCAGCGAGCTTTAATTACACTAATGTTGGAATCAGTATTTTGCACTTTAAAAGAGTTTAGAGGAATAAAAAATAGCCTTGTTTTTAATATGTATGAGTTCTTTTTCCAGGTGGGAACATAACCCTTGGACTGCATGTTCTGTTTCCTGTGGAGGTGGTATTCAGAGGAGAAGTTTTGTGTGTGTAGAGGAGACCATACATGGAGAGATTCTGCAAGTGGAAGAATGGAAATGCATGTATGCCCCTAAACCCAAAGTCATTCAGACCTGTAATCTGTTTGATTGTCCTAAATGGGTGGCAATGGAATGGTCTCAAGTAAGTTGAAAAGCAATTTGGACCCTTATTATTGTGGTTTTTTTTTGTTGTTGTTTTTTTTTTTTTTCCTTAAAGAAATCCTATATTCATATGTTACCGTGTATTTGTGAGCTCAGGGCTACTGAAAAAAAAAAATGCAAGCATAATTCATAGTACTTACTAGGAGAAGTTTGTGCTAAGTAACTTGGCCTGATAATAAAAAAAAGTTAACATGTCTGTGTAGAGAAAAACACATAGAATTATTTATGCCTGTTGAATTCTTGCTTTACACGGAGGAGAAATTAGAGTCAGAGGTCAGACCCCTTTGCAATCAGGTTGTTTGTCTCTCAGTTCTTGACAAATGTAATCTTTCACTCCATATAATAGCTAAAGGCATGGCTGTCTAGGGGCTGACATGTCTGCAAGGGTAATTTTCCAGCATTCTTACCTTTCATTATAAGAACAAGAACATAAAGCCAACTTATCTTGGCTGTAGTTATCTGATACAGTCAGATAGCTCAATGCTTCTATAATTCCTTAGTTCATCCAAATGACATCACTGACATGTAGTGAAGAAACAGTTCTTGCAGCACGTCTGACCCAGCTTAAACTGAAAATGACCACTCTGAGAGAGCATATTCTCAGTACATAGCCCCTTCTGTTTTTGACTGTTGCCAATCAGATAAGCTTTATAGAACCCCAAGAAATCATTTGTATTCCCAAAACTTAGGCATTTTTTCCAGCATCAACCTTCTTTTTATTCACCTAGCAATGCAAGGTCACATTCATGTGTCTCTGATATCTGATTAATTCTGGAAAGACTTTAGAGAACATACCAGTACTCCAAAATTGCTTTTTGTCAGTATTTGTAAATAGAATAAAAAAAAAAAGAGAATGAGATGATTACATTGTCTCCTGCAGTGCACAGTCACATGTGGCCGAGGCTTACGTTACCGAGTAGTGCTGTGTATTGACCACCGTGGGCAGCATGTCGGTGGCTGTAATCCACAACTTAAACTTCACATAAAAGAAGAGTGCATCGTGCCAATACCGTGTCACAAGCCAAGAGGTAACTGGAATTTTGTCTGGGTCTGTTATTGTTTTACATTTTTGTTAAGAGAATTAAAAGCCCCTGGTAACCTTTCAGAAATGCCAGAAGCTGGAATTTACTAGGACTTATTTCAGTCTTGGCAGAAATAGGCATTTTAATTATTGGTGCTAGGAAAAGTGTCCTGCTGATATTCTTTGCTGATAATGTGGTCAGACTGTCATGAAGTGAACATGCTAACCAGCTCTATACAGCTTGGTCAAACTGGGAAAACCAGAATTAACGAGTTCAAGATGGTGAGGAAGAGTTGTTCAGTAACACTAGAAATGAGAATGATAGTCTGTATGTGTCATCTGGGATGTTATGAGATGCAAACAAACGAAATGTGTCAACATTCTCAGTGGGCCTCATCAGTTCAATGAGTTATAGACAAACTAGTTTCTTTCTCCTCCATTTTTGTATATATAAAATGCCTGGTGAATGAAATGGCAAATTCTCTAAAAGAGTTGCTAGGGCATAAAAGAGTAGATATGAAGGTGAAAGGAAAAAAAAAGGTGTATGTGTTGGGCTGGTGGTGGGGAAGTAGTATGTCTTGTCCCTTGCTCATTTCTGTCCCTCTGGGCCCAGAAAATTTCGGTTGGTGCTACTTTCATTCTTTTTTTTCCCCTACATTTCAGACATCCACCATAAAAATTTACACAGAAAAGGTGCAGGTTATCTGTAGATGACCTTATGTTTCTCTACATGATGTTTTCAGACTCCAGACAATTCTTCAAGCACAAAGACTTCAGAGTTAAACCATGAGGTAGAAACCAGCACTGAAATTCTAAGAACCTTTTGTGATTTCACTTAGGTTTGGAGGTAGACATCCTCAACTATCTAACAGTACCCCAAGAAAGAAATCACAGAAGTTTAGGATGTTCAGACAGATAAAAGAAGCTAGAATTTTTGATTATTTTTTTTTTTTTTTAATGGTGAATTGTAATTTTGGTAAAGCTGGCTAACTTGGTTAGCAAAAATAACATTTCACATGAAAATCTAATGAAGTCGCTCCATCTGCAGAATAATGTGTTTTTGCTTTGTTCTGACTTCTTTTTCAGCTATGAACTTAGGTTATGATGATAACCCATTACACTGAAATATAAGCTACAATCTAACAGAAACTGCCTGCACTTGGGGAAGATGTAGGAAAGAAGTCAAAGATTAAATAGAAATAAAACTGGATTACTGGTACCCTATTAGTGAAACATAGTGTCAGGATGGAGCTCAAACATCATGAAGAAATTTCCTAATCAATTTTGTTTTATTATCCAGTACATCTTTATTCAAAAGCATTAGATCAACAGGCAATGTAAAGTGTGAAATGTTAAGATGAATAATGCTAGCATCTACTATTTGCTTTATTTTTGGAGGAATTGCTGAGGTGTTTATTTTCTCTTTCTCTACCAGAAAAAAGCCCTGTGGAAGCAAAATTGCCATGGTTTAAACAGGCACATGAAATGGAAGAGACCAGAACAGTCTCAGAAGAGCCAGCGTAAGTACACTGTCTTTTAGAGTGCAGAAACATTTCCAGCATATTTTGCAGATCATCTGGAACGACTGTTGCTCTGCAGTTTGCTTTGACATTTGGCCCTCCTTGGAGATGAGTTGTGTTGTGAGCTGTTCCTAATTTTACATCTCAACAGCTTTGCTTCTGGAGCTCCTGTTCTGGATGACACAGAGCTACTCTATTAATAGTGTCCCTATTATCATTCAAGCAATGTAAAGGGATCTTAATTTAACTTAATTAAGACTAAAATTAATGCATGTGGAAGCATTTCAGCTGATGTGCAGTAAATAAGTTCAGTTTTATCCCAGACATTGCTGTTACCTCAAGAATGTAGTGGTTCTATTAAAAATGTACTTTGTAGGGTAGCCAGGATTTCCTTGGAGCGGGAGGGGAACAATGCATAAAGGAAGTGAGAAAAACCTGCTGATCTATAAGCTTAGCTGAATCTGTGGGGATAAGCTGTGACATTTTACACACGTGTGTGTGAAATAACATCTGGATTTTTTGAGTCCCTTAAAAGCTGATGAGCGTAAGCCTGACAACACTTATGTCCTGGGAATGAAAGCATAACCTAAATCCAGCTACACTTGTTCCTGTCCCTTGTATGTTAGGACATCTACAAAGTTGCTTGTATCGCTGTGTACATTTCATGCATATATTCAACTAATATATTCAATATTTAGTATATAACTTTCTAGAAAGTAGAATCTTTCTATAAGGGTTTTGTGAGAGTTTTTGAACAGTACTCTGTTGTGTTTAGCCAAATTCTGTACTTGTTTGTAGCAGGTACAGTTTAAAATAATTTAAATGAGCTTACTGAAGCTCATCTAACTTTGGATTTATATTGCTGTATCTGAAAGCAGAGTATGCCCCATAACCTCTTATTTTAATTCCTCCATCTAGCTATTCCTGATTTTTGGCACACATGCATCAACAGGTGTGATCATGAGTAATAAAATCTTTACACCTGCAGTGACTCACAGAGGAAACCTCTTGCCAAACAGGTGTTAGCATTGTTATGGTGACTGTACTTTAAACTTTTTCCTGGACTAGACTCTCAAGTCAAGGGTCAACCTACTGTGAGTGGTTATTTCACTCTCCAAATTGGTGGTCCCTGAATTCAGGTAGTGTAGTAGCAAAGTTATAAAAATAAAGGGTGATTGTCAAAGGGAGTGATGCAATCAAATGTGCCTGTTGAATGTCAGCATATCAGGATGAACATATAGGAGGCCACATCTCAAGAGGATTCAGCATGAAGCAATAAAGAAAATCATCTCTAGCATTACAAAATAATCCTGTGGCAACTGTGCACTAATGTAGTCTCTAGGTTTTTAGGATTCTTCAGCAGCAGTCTGACAGAATAAGCAAGGAGGACTGGCAGGGACACAGCATGCTAGTTTAGAATATATTTAGAATATAATAGAGCTGAGCTGGAACCTTTGTAATGGGTTCCCTCTTACCTTTTCCTCACAAAGAAAGCAGTTATTCATGCCTTCCTAGACATGACTGATCTATTCCACCGTGGCCTCGCAGTGTGAATGCAGCCATGTGTTCTTAGTGTATGTTCTGTCATAGCTCTGCAGCATTGCAGTTTCCTAGTTTTTTTTTTTCTCTTCACTTACTCTGGAATTCTAGCTCTTCCTCACTTTCATTCCTGATCCTTACTGTGTCCCAAGGATCTTTCCTCCACATTTTCCAGAAACATCTTCACCCACATCTAAAAGGTTTCTCCAGACACTTCTTGCTGATGACCCTAGTCATCTGTCCTTCTCTCTACTGTGCTGCTGAGGTTCTCTTGCTTTCCTAGTCAGGGTACTCTGGGCTCTCCTGGGACCCAGCTCTAATGCTCCAGCCAGATTTGTTTATTTCTACCTGCTGCCACCTGCTCTTACTTTACTCTTCTAAGGAAGCTGTCGAGTAAGGAGAAATGAGAAATAACTGATGCCTGACCTCATTTGTTTTTGCAGATTGCCTGTTGGTCATGTAGACAGTGCTTTGCAAACAAAGCAGTTTCTCTCTAGATGCTTTAAATCTTATGCCCTAACTGCTCTGGTCTTTTCGAGCTGGAGTAAGTTTTTTGGGTCAGGGTTTAGGATTTTAAAAGAAACTGTACCAGTAGGTTGTTACTTCTCCCAGAGTAAATTATAACAAGATTTCCTTCTGGTTTGGATATGTTTCACTTTGTTTTTGTAATTTACACATGATCCAGTGTGATAACTCATAGCCCACCTCTCCCTAGCAGGAAGCTTATCATTTCCTTGGTAAAATGCCATCACTTCTAGTTTTAGTTATTCTCTTGTCATACAAACTTAAACCACAATATGAAGTCTCAACTTCTAGTCCATCCTCTTATTACTACTGTCTTTCTATGCTTTCGTGTGATATTTTAGTTGATAATGAATAAGAGAATAAATGCAGCTGTGTTTTAGAACCCACAAGTGGTGGATATGCCAAAAGGAGCTTGTGGAAGATAAATAATTCTGCCGCTGTGGTCTACCACGGTTGGTGTCCTGAATTTACATAGAGACGGAACGTTCAAAAGCTCCTTTTTTTTATTATTAGTAATATAAAAAATGACTGCCCTTAAAGTGAGGCCAAGAAAAATGTAGGTCTGACCTTTTTAGTTTTCAGTTGTGGAATGTGATGACAGTTGATACCGATCATTATTTTAAATGTTCTTCCCTCGAGCCTTCTTAGTTACAGTGGGATTCACAGAGAAGATTCAGCAAGATTTTTGCATCTTTTTTGTATCATAAGTTAAAGAAATAGACACCTCAACTGCCTTTCCGTGTCATGGTTTAGGACAAAATTGAAATATCTTCAAAAGCTGATATATTTTTTCAGCAACCCGAGCTGAAAAATAATTACTTGGTTTGTGGAGTTGCACTCAGTAAAGGTGAAATATGGTGTGTTTCATGAAGGTTACTGCTCATTGTGTTTCCCAGTCATTTTCACAGAAATGCCCCCATTGTGCCCATGGTGATAGACAATTACACATTTTTCACTTCTCTGAAAATTTTCTGGTGATTATGTATATCGTTACACTCAAGGTTGATAAAAACTGACAGTGCAACTCCACTTAGATCAGGCAAGGGTGGTGCTTCAGGGAAGGGTAGGGTGCCAGCACTGTGGAAGTTCTGCCCCAGTAAGCAGCCAACATTTTAGATGCTTCTGCAAAATTTTATCCAGGCCCATTGGCGCAGTAGGGTTGGACTGGAAATATCACAAGAGCAGCCTTTTTTTCAGGATTTAGGCATTTCCTGTCTTAACTGAAAACAAGAACTGCAGGCATTAAGAAAAAAAAAATAAGAGAGAGTGAGAGAGAGACACCATGTTTTCCAAGTCTTCAGAAAGCTGGAGAAGGCTGTGCTGAGTTAAGTTTTCAGTTCAGATTTGATTGGGTTGGGTTGGGCTGGTCAGTCCCCTTTTTACCATCAGTAGTTTAAGTTACTGCTTTATTTTCCAGGTCATCCCACACAGGCTTTTTCCAAGCGTGCAGGTGAATGCACGCTTTCCTTAGTGTTAAACTGGTAACAATGCAGGGTGGACATACTCTCCACTGCTTCTGTAGTGTGCACATCATTAATACCTGCACAGATGACAATGGAAGTATAAGATTTTGACACTGCCCTGATAAGAATATCTGTAGAAAAATTCTAATTGTGAAAATTTGTGCCTACTCCAATCTGCATTTTTTCTTTCCTTTTTTTTTTTTTTTTTTTAATCAAAGAGTAGTCTCATCTACAAATGTAAAGGTCTTAGAAAAGTTTGAGAATTACAGCCATCTGATTGAATCCATTTTAAATTCATGATGATTTACAGGGCATCGTAATACAAGTGCTTTGATGCTTCTTAATCCTGACCTGAAACCCCTCTGAGTGTATGCCCAACAAAAGAAGGGTGAATTTCCATTTGCTTCAGGGAAGTATCAAATCCAAAGCCTTGCCATATGTGTGCTGTGAATGCCACTGAATAAAAAAAATATCACTTCCAAGGTTGATGGAATTTGATTTAATGATCCGTGTCACAGACTTTGGCTGAGAATACGTTGAAAATTAAATCTTAAAAATAAATAAATAAATCTGAACTCAAAATTCAGATATAATGCCAACCTCTGGAGCTCTCACACTCTTCAATTAGTTCCTTGTTTGATTTATTATTATTGTTGTTGTTGTTGTTTTAACCATCTCCATTGGCTTCTTTTTAAGGTACCTATAATTAAGGACTTTAATAGCTAGTCACATGACTAGCTTAGCAAATGCCAAGGTAGAATAAAACATACTTTAGGGTGTTGTTGTTTTTGTTTTTTTTTAATCTTCACTGTAAAATCCAAGACACTAATATTCAGCAGGAAAACCTCAATTATAATATAGGCTTGCTATAAGTCACGGAAAAGGACTGATAGAATTTTCTGAGTTTCTTTATATTTCTGAGTTTCTTCAATTGTTTGCTAAATGAATGGATTGCTGTGGTTCAAAATTGCCTTTCAGTTATACAGGATTTCAGAAGAATGCATCATACGTTATTTCTGGAATTTTTTAAGGCATTCAGCTAACAGTATACAAAACTAACACATTTCTGGTACGTTGCTGTCATACTTTTACCAAAAAGAGTTCCTTGCTTTCAGACTGTAAACTCTTAGGTTAGTGGTTAGAACACTGACCAACTCTTTTCAACTGTAAATGTCCATCAATTTTGTATTTCAAATTAGATACATAACTACAAATGGACTTATACATTTTTATTTTTGTTAATATAGAAACCGGTCATTTTTGGAGAAAGAAGTCAGAGTTTTGTAAGCCTATGCACAATGACTTTGATCCAATAAAACCCTTAAACACAAGTTTAACTCTGAGCATGTTACAGTCCTACAGAATTCAAGACTGCTAATACATTTAGTCAGGCACATGCTGAAGTGTTTCATTTAATGAGGGTGATTTTGCCATGGCTGCCCTAGGTAGTTTGCATGACTGTCTTTGGGAAGACTGTGAAATCTGATATTTAAGGGTTACACTGAGTTTATCTGCTGGAGTAAGAGAAATCCTTCCTTCGCATCTTTTCCCACAGATATTCATTTAGAATTCATTATCAAAAGCATCTGGCCATTGACCACTGCTAGATTTGCCATTGAACTCAACGACCCATTAAGTTGCACTGATATGACGTTTACTCATTTTTATTTTTTTTTACCACTGTAGGACACAACCATCCATCATTTTGACAACACTCTTTCAATAAAAATCAAACTGGTTGTGTACTTCAAAGGTTGTCAAACCTGTGAGGTGGTGAGCACTTTTAGTTTTCCTTGGTTTCAGTAGGAGCAGGGAATACTGAGTCCTTTACTGAAGTCTGTCAGGGACTTCTCCTTAAGCAGTAGTTATTTACCTTTTAACTTTTCTTAGAATTAGGAAGAACAGATATTCTTTTCTTCCACAGGAAACAATCTGTTTTGGGGTCTATCACAAGGATAGCTTGGGTGACTATGCCATGAAATGAGTTCGAGTATCCGCACAGGCTATCCACTCATGTGTTCTCCTTTTTCGTATTTGATTCTTCCTCTGTATATACTGGCAAGAACTAGTTGGCTCAAGATGATAAACTCTCCACAGGATCAGCCACGCTGTGTTGACATTTTTCTATGCTTACTGTGTATGCAGATTGTAAATACAATTTTTAGTCAGTCTTATACAACTGTTCCTATATTCATAAGGCAGCTTTCCTACAGTACAGAGGAAGAATATTCTTAACCAAAGATAAGGAGAAAATCTTTGAATCCTAATTTGATTTTTTCCTTTCATATACATTTTAGCATTGGTCAAATATGTTCTCTTACGTCTGCCAGCTGTATTTTGATCATCATCTGTATTTGAGCATATAATAAAGTGCAACTGCAACCTTTGTAAAAAATGTTCTGTGAAACTCTATTTGATTTCTTATAAATTGTACCCCAAAGCTACTCAAGATGACTTTATTAATGAAATTCAGCCCCGTGGCTTTAGTGTCATATTGAAAATTATCATCAGATATTAATGTGACCCTCAAAGTCAGAGAATATTATAGACTGAAAACTACTTTTATTTAGTAAAGTCATGATCTGTAAAATAAAATTTTACTACAGTTCATCAGGAGCATAAACGCCTTCTAATAAAAATGATGGATTATAGACTGAGCTAGTTAGACCTCTTTATTGAAGATGAGAGGCTTCTTACAAGATTAAATCTTGAAGAACAGCCTGAGGTGTTGCGCACTGGAGAGGGCTACATTTGAAAGTGCTTTTCTTCTGTCTGGTCTCTGATTATTAGTATGACAAATGGTGACCGCCTTTCTCATAGATTTAATTAGATGGCAAATACACTTCTGGTATATGCCTAACTTTGTGTACCTGGGGAGCTAAATGTATTGTACAGTTATGTCTTCATGGAATTTTTCCTCTTTTTCTGCTGTGGGAGTTTGCAAGGAGATCTAGGTGAAGTCTTTTTTTTCCCCTCCTAAAAAGATACAGTTTTCCCTGTTCCTCATGATTTTATTTTATTTTATTTTTGCTCTTGCCTTCTTTTGCCTTTTTCCTACATCTTTTCTTCTGTATTGAATTTTGAGAAATGGTCTGGTTTAAAATAACACACTTGATTATGCATTCAATTTAAACATGGAATAGTACCATGCATTGCCTGCCTTGTGTATAGGCATACATTTATGTTTTAGCTATGCTGTCTCTGTGCACACCTGGACCCAAGTATATGGAGTTAAATTCAAATGTTTTTATTGCACTGTGATCATTTGCAGGTTTATTCCAGAGCCTTGGTCTCCATGCAGTGCCACATGTGGCAATGGCATACAGGTGCGAGATGTGAAGTGCCGAATTCTTCTTGCATTTACTCAGACCGAGGTAGAACTGCCTGAGGAGGAATGTGAAGATGAGAAGCCCCCCACGGAACGAGTATGTCACCAGCCATCCTGTGACAGTGATCCTGTCCCCTACACACCAGAATTTTCACATGCTGAAGATGGGAGTGTGATTTATGACTGGGAATACATTGGTTTTACTCCTTGTTCAGCCACATGTCTTGGAGGTACTTTTATTTAACCTTTCTTTTCTCCTTTTATTTATTTATTTATTTATTTTTAATCCTGACTTGTGAGAATTCGGAATTGTTTGAAATTACTGTTTCTTCTATTAGTGTCAACCTGAACTAGCTATGCTGATATGTAGAAAAACATGGAGCTTCAACTTTAATACTTATTTTTAGCTTATCAGTGGAGTAATTTAAACTACGTTTTCTTTATTTCATACATTCAAGCAGCAGTGTTTATTTGACTAAGTAAAGTGCAAGAACTCTTTGCCAGAGAAACTTTCTTCAGTCTTATTGCTGCAGGAATCTTGGCTGCCAGGCAATTGGTGGTAACAGTACATTTAATGCATCAGTGATGGGCCTGATGAATTCCCTTGTTAATTAATCATTATCTTCCAAAATGCTACAATCTTCTGCAGTGGAGTAGGAATACAAAATTATGTTTTCTATATATTATTACACATAGAAAATTATGTGTAATATAGATTGTTTTCAGTCTGACTAACTTTAAGATCAAACAGGAGTTTGTTTAGGTCTTCGTACAGTATATCACTCTATAGGAACTCCGTGCCATACATCTGTCTGCAGGTAGTTAGGCACATTCCTTTTCGGATGTAATCGAATCTCCCTGTCGTCCTAAGTACATGTAACTAGACAAGGTTGCTGGTGTTGCTACTACATACAGTACTTTGGGACTGAACACAGAAGTGAGTTATGAAGTGTTAAGTGGAGGCAGTGGAATTGTGAACACACCTATATATGACAGGAATAATGACATCAGTGGGAAGTGAAGACAGTTGTACCCATAGAAGAAATAAAAAATGTAGGAAAGGGGGGAGCAGCTACAATGGGAAGTGAAGAGCCCAGTCTAGAGCTCATAGAAAGCAGCCTTCTTTTGTATTATTCACCAGTTCAAAACTTGAAGACAGAATTTGGGATGGATGCCCCTGAACGCTATGGTAAGTGACTGATAAGTGCATCCTTTATCAGTTACTACTGCTATTTGCTGATAATATTGATCCATAGGAATAACATCACATGCACAAAAGGTGATGCATCTTACTCCTCCACTACCTTCAGTGGACATGACCAATAGCAAGGCTATACTGCAACTATGTATGTATACCAGTGTGATGGTAGCAACAGCTATTGCTACAGAGTGTCTCTTTTTCTTCATTTTGAGGGAATTGTTTTTTAGAAATAAGCAGAAATGAGGCTTTCATTACTACTGAATTTGTAGTTTATTTCAGATCCCAAGTGATTTTTGTAATGTAAAATCATTTAATTGCCATCTTAAATGTACTTTATTACTTTTTAGCCAATATCTTTCTCAGAGTTGTTCTAAGACTCCAAAGTTTTTGAATTTTGAGAAGATCAGTGGAAGTCTAGGCTGAAATCATCTCTAATCTTTGCCTGCTGTTACACGTGCATATTTGCATTGCCAGTGTTTTCACATGTGAGTTTGTCCGTGCAAAAACATTCACAAATTGCACTTAGAGTGCAAACTAAAGGTAATTTAAGGAGGCTATACTGAAGACAGCAGTTTCATTTGCTGATACAAAGGAAATTCAAAATGACTGATGAACAGAATCACATCTGGCTTAATTTTGTTCCTGATGGAGTTGAGTATGAATTCTGCCCTGTGGTGAATTTGTGAGGTTGCCTGACCCAGAATTTTCCTGTAGGTGCTCATAATAATCTAACCATTTGATGTGCAGTAGGAATGAGCCATTTAAAGAAGTTTGAAAGTAAATGTCTTTTTCTGTTCTTGAGACTTCTGTGGTATCACTGGTACTATGTCTAGACATTTTTCTTATGTGCTGCTCCCGGGAAATGTGGGAAGTTGTCAGGATATTTTATCAATGAACTGCTTCAGAAGTCCTTTACTGTTATGCTAGTTAGGTAATAGTGATTTTTTCCTTCTATCAGTTCTGGTCTTCTTGCTGCCTTGGCAAACACTTTCAAACAGACCAAAAATTACCTGCCGATAAATAGTTTTAAGGAAACCAGACATCTCTTCTGTTTCCAACTTATTGCAGTGTACTAACTAATGATCTCACTGTGTCTACTATTTTTCCATTGTGTAGTTCAAAGGATCTGATCCCTTTCTGCTAAGTTTTATGTTCAAATCTCATTTCAATTAGATGAACTCTTCGGTTACAAGAAATAAATGTTGTCTGAGTTTGGAATATTCCAGTGTGATGTAAATTATATTAGGCACTTTTTCTCTAGAATACATGTATCTAGCAGTGGCTATTAAAATAAATTCCTGTGGGTTTCTGTGTCCTTGGAACTTCCCCCCTCCTTTCTTAGCGCTTGTCCCTCTCTGAATGAGGGAAAAGTCTGCAGGGTCTAAGTAGGCTACAAGGTTTATAGCCATGGTATGAGCAAGGACTGAACCACTGTTTCAGTGCTTGTCACTTGCACTTTTCTTTCTTTTTCATTTTTTAGATCTTCATACAGACTAGACTTTTAATTTAAACTCTCTTCTGGCCTATCTCCAAACCAAATGTAAAAATGCAGATGGTAACATTACTTTTGAGGTATTAGAATTACAGAAAGATAAGGATCTGCAGCACATTATCTAACATCACCTTTACTTTCCAGTTCACCCTGTTTACCGGGTTCTAGAGCATTGGTAACATAAGTATTGGGTCATTTTGTGTACTTTCTGCACCAAATCTGTGTGGCTTGTCAAGCAGTGTATTGGGTGCTATAAATCATACTGCCTTTGAGGACTGCTACGTTGTATTATGCCTCCTATCATAATTAATACTTTCACCCATCTTTCCATGAGTACAAATAAAAGATGTCCAGATTTTCACCAGGCAGACATCACCTTTAAGATCTGTAGGAAACTCTGTAACAATCCTGAAAACTAAAGATCTTCAGTACTTGAAGAAATCCCAAGCTGAAAATAAGCCAACAGTGTGCTCTGGTGGCAAAGATGACTAGGAGTATTCTTTGTAGTAGAAATCGCTTGGAGGTCTCAGGATTTGCTCTTGTTTTCCCAGAATGTTTTTTTTTTTTTCAATATGAAAATCTTTGGTCCTGATGCCAGAGCCTTCAACATAAGCACAAGTTTAATTTTCATAATATTATGAGTGAGAAGCAATAGTTATTATCAGAATAATGAGTATGCCTGATGAGAATAAATGTTTTTCTTGTAAACTGTAGTATTTTTTAGTGTTGTCAATCATTTAACTAGCCTACAATATTTTAAATGGATATGTTCTCCACATAAAAAATAACCAAGCTCTTTCTGGGTCTCTGTTCTAAAATGTTATTTATATTCCAAGTACTTCAAAAATTATGATTCAGGCCCTCCAAAATCATTATATAGGCTTAAAAATAATAAGATTAAAAATAAATACATAAGCACTTCCTTTTTTTTTTTTTTTTTTTGTTTTGTTTTGTTTTGTTTTTTATTCCCCCTCCCCCATAGGTTGTGGCTTTGGAACCTTTAGGGTGCAGTCAAGTTTTGTTTTCAGGCTCTTGTCTGGACCATAATGGCTAGAAATTTACTATCTTATTTATAAGAAACCTGAGATTCTTAAAAACCCAATGGATTCTAGCCAAATCTAAGGTTTTTTAAGGAAAACAATGGCTGTTGTGAATCTTGCAAATAAAGTCAAGAGCATTTGCTATATTGTTATAGGCAATTTGGTAACTGGTTACTCCTTTAACTGGTTTCATTAACTACAGAGGCTGTTTACTCTTTTGCAGAAGGAGCATATAATAGCATTGCCAGTGTGAATAGATTTACAGAAAGGCTTAAGCACATGTCAGACTTGGAACTTCTTCTGAGTTGTTTTCAACTGATAGTGCATGTTTTTAAGCAGTCATCAAACAGAGAGTGTCTGATAGAAATAAATGTCTGTCCTTCCTCTTCCAGGCACACAGCTGAAGACATCCAACCTCTTACACACACAGCAACTTTCAACCCCCATTTTCTTTTTACTCTTAAATAAATAAGTAAAAGGCAGAAACAAAAAGTCTGTGAGTTTTCTTTTATTTCCAAGCTTTCTGATCTTTTAACACAGCTTCATACACTGTATATTTCACTGCACAGAAAAGCTTGTAAAAGAATGTAAATGTATGTGGTTTGAATGCTGGGTTAAAATAGAAAATATTCTATTTCACTGAATAGTAGGATAATTACTACAATAGTGCATCAGATTACTGTAAAAATACTTAATGCTCCCTGCTGCATACATAATGTTTTAGTTAAATTATCTACTATGTTTATATTATAAGCCAAGAAAGGCATACATATAAAACTTTGCTTGTTTGAATAATGGATTTTTCCATTTTCCAATTTACATAGAATAAGAAAGTTATCCACGATTGAAGTTCCCAACTAATGTAAAATTATAGTTGGGGGTGAGAAATCTGACTAATTGTTGAGACGTTTTGACAACTACGCTCAAGCAAATGCTGCATCAATTAGGTGTAGTTATTTATTGAATAGAGTCCTTAAACTGAAAACCAAGGAACAGGAAGGAGGGGGAAGGAGGATGTTTTAACAGCTCTGCAATATATGTTTTGTCCTTACAGCATGAAGTGAGGGTGCAGTTTTTCTTGAAATAAGGCCCCCGTGGGGAGGAATCACTATTTCACTTTGTGCCCTGTAGTTAAGTCAAATGAAGGATACACAACATTATCAACGTTTTATTCTGGTAACACAATGAAAGTTAGGTAGGTTGTGCTGAAAGGCAGAAGTGGTTTAATGAACTCCAGGTGGCAAGCTTCAGTCACCTGGTATGGCATGCCTTTTGTTCATTTGGCTGACCAGTTTAATTTTTATAACACTGTGATATAAAGTTCCTGTGGGATTACTGCTGACTTAGATGGTCTGAATGGAATTTCATTTCATTCCCCTCCTTTGTGTGAGATATTAAGATATTACTTATCACAACCTGGTCTAGAGCAACATCACCTCTGAGTATAGTTTTCCCACAGGAATGCAGTGAGATCAGCAAAGTTGAAGGTGCGTAGCACAGAATAGTTTTTGACTGAAAATAGAGATTATATGGATGCTTTATGTGTGCTTCACTGCTTGCCTGGTAATGTCATTCATAAGCTCCTTCTGCCAGAAGACAATTTCTAAAACTTTGTTTCTCACCTGCAGACTGTCAGGTGGGCATTTCCGATGTACGTAAGGGGACAGGGAAGCTGCTCTTGTTAAACAAACACATGGGGAGAATTGGACAGAAAACTTTTGATTATCATGGTTGTCAGTCTAGGAAAAATAGTAGAGTTCCAGAAAACATGTATTTACAGCTTTCTTTTGCTTGAGCATTTTCATGTCTGTGTTTATTGCCTCATGGTATTTGTTAAAGGCTTACTCTCAGCTCTGACAGTGAAGTATGTTATACTCAATGTGCGTGTTCTATGTTAATGTAATTATCAATACTTTGATGTAATAGCAATGAATAGGTTGTCAATCATATTTAAGGTCAGGTCTTCTGTTCTATAAAAATTCATTACTTTGTAGATGTAGTCAAAACATTTATATAACAAGGTCTTTCAACTGCAAATGAGTCCCACAGGGGATCTAGAGGTCTACCAGAAAGCCTAAAAGAAATTGGAATGTATGTTATTGTGAAAAATCACTGCTGGTCTATACCTGCTGAAGTGTCTGAAGTAGTTGGACCAGTTTAAGTGTCTCAAAGAAGGATCGTGACCTGGGCTGGCTTGTTTGCTGGAGTACATTGGAATTATTTATAAATGGAAGGAACTGTTGGCTCATGAAAAGAATGACAGTGTTCATGAATGTGTTGTAAAAGATGGAGAAATATGGACCCTTGGCATGGACACAGAATTTTGTGTCGGATCCATCAACGAGCCCACTGAGACCAGAGCAGCTAATGATCAGCCAAGAAACCTTTCCTGATGTACAGTTGACACAGAAACAGGAGTACTTGTAGTAGCCTCTGTGTAGCAATAGTGGTCATGTTGTGAGGTATTGTCATAGGTGATACCATGAAGTGGTTAGTGAAGGTTTCTAGTTAGAAATGCAACCCCTTTTGAAACCTTACAAGTTTGTCGTAAGAAAAGAAATAAAAGCTTCTGCTAAAAGCAGCTTTGTATCCTTACAAAATCACTGGAGATAAGTGAAGGATAAGGAAATGGATTTAAATTCTTTCAACTGTGACTGGTCAGAACCCATTTTTACCTGGAAGCAGCAAAATATAGATTTCAGCATTTCAGTGCTTTTCTGTTCTATGGGATTATGATCATTAACATTGCTCACATAGAACATCCCAGATACACAGGATCCTCAAAGTACTTCACAAGCTCTCTTGTCTTTTGTGTACATATGGGTGAGCTTTGAAATGGAGCAAGGCTTTCATACTAAACAATGATATATAAGATTGAATAGTTAAAAATTTTTAAAATAATAATTTTTAAAAGTTCACTAAATGTGCATTTGCTAAGCTGACTTGTTCTAAAGCAAAATTCTATTACATTTCTTTTTCAACTCGTAGAAATTTGAGTATTAGTAATCTTTCATGCTTCAGTAATAAGATCCAGGTTGTAAGCGCTGCAGATCAGAAGGTGCCAAGAATGGTCACGAGTAAGGAAAGCTCAGGACTGGATCCGATTTGCTGCCTTCAGCAAAACTATCGCACCTCTTTGGACCTTTGTCATACAGGCTATGTTTAGACAGCCATTCTCCTGACTTTTGTTTTGCAAGTTTTCTGCATTTTTTATTACGTCTTCCACAGATCTCTGGCTCCTTAAATTCAAGGTTAGTGAGAAGGTATCGCTTGTAGCCTGGTTTTGGCAATGACACCGTTAGTTGGCCTGAGACCATTATACAGCCAGGCAGATGTAGAATCTGCTGGTGGAGAGAGGGAGAGAGAGTATATTTTCTGCTGGTTTTCAAAGAGGTAGAAAGTCAAAGCAAGCATTTTAAATATCACAGGAGCAGTTTCTACATATAACTCAAATACATTTTGAAGATTAAATGGATAAACTATCTCAGTGTTGGTTTTGACTTGAGAGGTTACTTTTAAGCCTGCCGTCACATTCAGTGTTTGGAGCTTTTTTACTGAGTGTTATTCAAGAGTAAGCTTTACAGAAATCTCGTCTGTCTTCAGTGTTTCATGAGTGTTTTCCTTTTTAATCCAGGAACACAGGAAGCCATTGCAATGTGTCTGCATGTAGAGACAAAACAAGCCGTCAATGAAACCCTGTGTGACAATTCCAAGAGACCTCCACCAATGACTCGGGCTTGCAATATCAAGCTTTGTCCTCCAAGGTACACTGTAATAATGAAATTAACCATTTCTTTGCCACAATATAATTTAAATAAACATTGATTTTCTCAGAAAACGTCCAGATTGCAAGACTGTGGTCTTGTTTTGGGATGAAATTTCACTACTTCTGTCTTTAACAAAATTTTTGGATTGTGTTTGATGATGGATTGTGATTTTTTTTTCTTCACTCCTTTTCCACTCTTTACTTCTCACTAATAAAACAGGGAAATCTCTTCTGTGAGGATGTTCTCCAGAGCTGGAAAAACAGCCTTAACTGTTTGAAATTTTTCACTAAAAACTAAAGTGTATTTACTTTCAATTCTTACTGAATGAAAAAATAGACTGAAATTATGATTTAGTTATTCTAATTTAATGCCTTTTTAGTAGCCCCATCTAGTTCTTGCAGATTTCTTATGTGTGCATGGAGATCCTGGGAAAACAACAACAACAAAAAAAGTCTAAATCCAAGTAAACTTAGCTAGTTTGGTCACTTGTAAGGGCCATATGTGAAATTTTGACATGTGTTGCCTTATTTACCCACTTTTGATCTCTGACATCCCTGATCCTTTGCATATTGTTTCTAAAATGTGTTTGCAGAAACCACCTCCTGCAAAATGTAGGGAATAAAAGTTAACAGGAACAGGATGTTTTATAGAAAATGTATACACAATTAAAGAAAGTTTTGTAAATGTAAGAAAGGTCTATTTACATATTTACATTTATAAAAGTAAATGTCAGCAGGTTGCCAACAGGCTATTTTTTTTATTTATTTCTTGGTTTTGTTTCTTTTTGTGTGTGTGCATGTCTTTTTATTAGAAGCATTTTTCAAGTAAATTCTGGAGTCAAATAAATTTCCTTTGACATAAGTCTATTACTTTATTGTGAATACTTATGCATTTCTTCCTTCCTGGTAAGTTTATAAATCTAGCTTGGCCTACCAGCCAAACCAAAGGGATGTTTCATCCATCTATCAATAAATATGCCTTCAGTTATTTTTTGCTAGGTCCTGTTTCGGTTTGATTTCTCCTTATCCAAAGTGAGTTGCTAAAACATGATCTTTTGGCTGTGTTCTTGGAACAGGTGGCAAACCGGTCCCTGGAGACGGTGCTCAGCTACCTGTGGAGTTGGGATACAGACGAGAGATGTATACTGCCAGCAGCCAGGAGGGTCTACGGTTGCTACTGAGGACTGCAAAGACAAAAAGCCTCATTCTTTGCAAGCCTGCAACCAGATTGATTGTCCCCCTGTTTGGCATGTTGAGGAATGGCAACAGGTATGACTGGGTTATAGAAACAGTTTAAATGTAAGCAGTGTTCCTCTGGTTAGGTACTTCAAAATTTCTAGCCTGAATAACATAGAACATAGCTTCTAGATATTGATTTTAAGAGTTTCAACTAATTTCATTAGAATAAATCAATCCAGAGTCAAAAATACCTCTTTTCACTACTACGCCAATGAATACTGACAGGATGAGGTGGTAAGTTGTTGGTTTTTTTTTTTAAAGGATTGCTGGATGCTAAATGCTGGATATCAGTTACTCCAGACATCACCTCTCTTTCTATACTCTGCAAATGCAATAATATACTTTTGAAGATGTTTGTTTGTTTATTTATCTCAAGAACAATGTTTCCTAACTCACAGTAGGTATATTAACTGATGCAGGGCATGGTCAGATCTACATGTAAAATGCATGTTTTCTTTAAGATTTCTGTTATTTAATTGCATTCAGGTGGGTTAACTTCTCCTTATTTCTAATATATTAACTAAACATTTTAACCGAAGAATCTTCTACAAGCTGCTTGCTTTTTAATTGAAACTAGATGTCATTTTTCAAGTGTGCATAACTATGGGGAGCCTTGCAGTGTTTATGCACCATAATGGTGTGATACATAAGCACAGACGTACATGCAGGTCTACATGCTATGTTCTTTTCTTCTCAGTGTTCATGTACTTGTGGAGGAGGGATCCAGACCCGCAAAGTGTACTGTAAGCAACTGTTGACAGACGGAAGCTTCCTGAAACTCTCTGACGACACCTGCCAGGAACCTAAATTGCCAACTACTAAATCCTGTGCAAAAGTTGACTGTCCTCCTCAGCTCATTGTAGGAGAATGGTCCAAGGTGAGCAGCCCCCAACGGGGGCGGGGGGCGGGGCTCCAAAACCTTCAATTGCAACATGATCTCTATAGAATTCTACTTGGGTGAATAGTGGTTGATTGGAGCAGTAAACTCACAGGGTAGCTGAAGGTTTTACAAGACACGTACCTAGACTAAACTGTGCATACAGTTGTTGTGCATCCCTGCCTACAATCAGACTGTTTATGTCCCTCTTCCAGAGCTGTGTTTGGGTTGCTGAAAGAAAAGCTACAATGCATTGCATGCATTCTGCCAGACATAGTTTGGTATTTAATATTTGATATTTTAGCTATCAATTATTTCATAGTACAGCTTCTGAAAAGCAAATCTTTGCTTTATTCCGTCACGTTTTCTCCTTTCCCATTTCATGTAAGCATGCTACCACTCCCTGTTCAAAAAGATTTATAGGAGGGCATTTAGAAACTGCAATTCATGTTTATGCAATATGAACTAGGAGAATGGACTGAGAGACTTGACACAGACTCTTTAGAATGTGCTGATTTGTTTCTCTGGGATAATAGATTGCATTGCTCTGTTCTCCCCATGGTTGGACGTAAAGAAATACTGTCATGTTATTTTAATCGTTCCCGAGTTGCTTGCTGGAACAAGTTAGCTATCTTATAATCTTATCGCTTGGAAAAGTGCAGAGGGTTTAATGTCTGGATAACACAAGGATTCATATGGAGAAGAGAGCTCTCTGTCTCTCTCAAACTGTTTAAAATTAGTATGTGTGGCATGGGACAGCAAGTTTAGTTTGCATCCTTCCTTTCACAGTGCTCAGTAAGCTGCGGTGTTGGAATCCAGAGAAGGAAAGTTGCCTGCCAAAACCGAACAGCAAAGGGCCAATATGTTGCATTAAATGGATCAATGTGTAGTGGTCTGTCTCCTTCACTGCTTGTAAGGTCTTGTCAGATGAATGACTGCAACAGTAAGTATGTTACTTTATGTAGTTTCCTGTTGATTTGGAACGATATATTTATAAAGAAATATCTGTACACAGGTTAATTCACTCATCTCCCTATACTTTCATAACATTACTAATCTGGCATAAATGGAATGTCATAATTACTAGACCGGTGATAACAGGTTTGCTCTTAATTTATTTAGTTCCAGTTACAAATAAAGGCCAGGTTCTAAAGAAGTAGTTTCTGAATACACTTTAATGTTATGTACCTCTCACACTCATACTCACCTACATGTGATTTGATTTTTTCTTTTATCCTTTACAGTATCCCAACTGTGAAAACATCCGTCAATTGAGTATAAATTTCAAAGGATGTTAGAAAAAATAAGAATCCAGTTCTGGCTTGTGTTTTCATTGCGTGTTTGTATTACACTGGACATTTAGTCTATTATGGTAGAATTCAAAACCTGACATTCTGTGCCAGTGATAACTGTAGGTGTAATTTCTGTCTTTCCTTATAGAAATGAGAATCCCACTCTCATGACTTTTGTAGGAATTCATGACAGTAAACAAAATAAATAAATAAATTAATTAAAAATCACAGTATTTTTATTACTGTGTATAAAAATCTATTAAGAAAAAGCTGTCTATAGGAATTGTATAATTTGGGCACAATCTGGTTATGATACTGATGGTAGTTGTACAAATTGCATATGTGTAACTGCCATGGAAATACCTTGCCAATACAATGGTCTAGTGGGAGTTGTCCCTGCCCATGGCAGGGGGAGTTGGAATTAGATGATCTTTAAGGTTTCTTCCAAGCCAAACCATTTTATGATTCTGTGATAATGTATGTTCAATTACATACAGTAATTTACAATGAGCAGTTCTAAATGTTGTTTCATTAAGACAAAACTTGGCCTCTCCTTCCTTTGTAAACAAGAGTATCATTTTGTAGGTTTGGGAGCAGGGAGCTGAACAGAAAGGAAAAAATTGAGACTATCACTTTTTAGGTATGGGGCTGAGGAAAACCAAAAGCTTTCATAAGTGGCCTGCTTTTGATCACAGATCACAAAGATAGACATGTTTTGACCCAATTCATAGTGCTATCAAGAAACAGCTACTTTATAAATTTTGAGGCTTTGCTTTAAAAATTATTCACAAAACAAAATAAGAAATAGAATAATTACTGATTCATACATAATATGAAACTTCTTTTCCTGGCCTGCATTTCAGATTAACATGCCAAAATCCTGAGGTTCAAAACTCCACTTAAATAAAGCCCTGTGGACTTTCAGGAATGTCCTTGGCATAAGGTTTAATAAAATATTTTGAGCTGCATATCTATCTGAATTTAATTAATTGTGGATAGTTGAATGGCAGTTTAGCTGGTTTGCAAATTGCATAGCACAGACTGATATTAAAATTACATTGTCAGCTTCCACCACAGTGCCAAAAAAGCAGGACACTGGGCTGCACAGGGAATGTGATTGAACTGAATGAATATGGATCAAAGTGACCAAAGTTATCCCACTGTTCTCTCCCTTCATCTCCAGAACTGTTTGCTGCAAGGGAGGCCCTGCAGCTCAGGTCTGCATGGCAAGTACCTGGCTACAGAACAGGAGGGCAGGGGAGGGCGAGACATGTCCATACACCTAGTTTCAATCTGGGTTTTGCAGAAGGAGCCAGGGCAGCAGCAGCAGGCTTTGGATTCACAGTAATGTGCAGGAGGCATCTCCTCCTCCTGCAGCTGTGGGTTCAGGCCCCCCTAAAGGGGGAGTGGATAGAAGGCAGGAATATAACACGGCCTTCAGGTGGCAGATGGCTAGCAATGAAGGGTGAAGCAGACTCTTTAGTGTGGTGCATGGCATGCATGCTCTTAGGGGTTTTTGGTTCTCATCTGTGGCTCAGATGAGCTCCTTCATTTTTATTGTCTCATGACAGTGCTGGGGCTTTTTATACTTCATCTTTTACCCTGGGACTAGTGATTGAAGCAGTTTTCTACTTAATATTGGTCCTATTAAGTCAGAACATTCCTGACTGAGAAAAAGGAAATAACACCCGTCTATCCCTGAGGTCACCAGGACCTGACGCCCAGCTAAAGCTGCACAGGACCATTAGAGGTCATACACTCAAATGGATTTGTACCAGGTGATAATGAGGTCCAATGGCTCCAGTACAATCTAATCATTAAGTGAGATTTACCTCGTAGAAAAAAACTCTCCCAAACAGTCCATTACCTCAGCAGCTGCAAGACTGGATGATACTAAGGATCTAGAAACACTTATGTGGCCTTATATATTTATATGACCTTATATATTTATATGGCCTGCCATCCACAGCTCTGAACTTTGTTTCACTCCTAATCTTGCTCACCAGTCACCAGTAAAAATATACACACCCTTTGGTGTTGAACTGCTAATGAGAGTTAGTGGTCTTTCTTTTTTTTGTCTTAAAAAGAAGAAATGGATGAGACTTCTTAACATATTTATAAGTATGCACTGGATTTAATTCCATGTTGGAATAACTAGTGTAAACAGAGCACAGCCTGAAGTATTTTAATTTGTGTGTTTAAAGTTACACTTACTGTGTCTGTAAGTTGGATTTTGGAAATCGAAGATTTAATATTGGAACATTTCCCTAAAAATAAATATTTGGGGCCCAATAACTTATTAAAAACAGGACACTAGTTTAATAATTTTAGTAAACTGAGTGCCTAAAGCAATTTATTTGTTGTACCATGTGAAATGGTTGAGGGAACCATGTATCTGGATAACGAATACTGATATAAAAGCCGTGTAATTATGAAACCATGATATCCCCACTGGTCTGAACTCATTACCCAAAACATTGAAAATAACCATTTTGTTTTATAAGCATAAGAATGCACTCTAGGGTGTAGTTCATATAGTGTACACACTTATTGAATGCTTGAAACATTTAGCTTTTCACCTATTTCTTCACAGCATATTTGAAGCATATGTATATGAAGAAGCATGCAGTTTTTCAAATATCGTTTGTGTGCCATCAATGTGGTTGTCATTTTATTTATGTACCTACCAAGTGGAATAGTAGTAATGATTTCAAATTCAGGCAATTGAAGAGCGTTTTTATTTGTGTCCATTTTCTGGCTCATCAACTCATTCTGCAGGCTCAGAGTTTTTCTGTCACATACCAAAAGGCCGGGTCACCAAATACAATTGAATTGTTTTCTAGCACCCGTGTAGAGTGTTTCCCGACTCTTCCCAGCTGGCCAATTTCATTGTGCATGGAATGAGCTCGGGGGTGAGTGCCCTTGCTCCCCTCCTAGATTGCTTTGTTTCTCACCTACCTAGTGCTTTTTCAGTCTGATTAGTTCTTCTGATCAAAGTGGGGCACAGCAGTTGCCAGCAGTGAGTCAACACAGTGGTATCTGAAACATTGCAGTCAGTCTGCTGTTGCCTCCTGTGTGCCTACCCGGCCACTTCTGGGAAAGCCTGCCTGTGGTGGTAGCATTTAAGCAGCTCCCTGGAAACCTTTCCACATCCAACTGCCTGCAGTAGGATGCAGGAGGAGCTTTATAACACCCAGTGTTTCTGCACCCTGTCTGCATGAAGCTTTATGCAGTATTGGCTGCTTTTGTCAATTCATCTGATGACTGTATTTGGCCTCTCCAAGTTTTGACTTTTCTCTCTTTCCTCACTTCCCTCTCTTCATTCCTGGCATAGCGCTGTGAACACCACATCTTTCAAACTGAAATTACCCTCAGTCAGTGATTACAGGGTGGCTCTGCTTGTTACATGTACTGTGTCTTCATTGACTGCTTCTTTCACCTCTTATGTCGCTGTTTGGCTTCAGTCAGTCAGACAACAAGCAAGGCCAGCCAACAATTTAAATAACAGTCAAGGGGAGCCTTGCTTTTCAGATGGATTTTGTTTTATTTAGGTCGTTCCGCACTTGACAGTGCTCTAATGTAGGGAAAGTAATAATGTGTTCAAATTTTTGATTCACTTTTTCCATTCCCTTCATGCCTAGCGTTTCTGAGGCAGCAATAGGAAACATAACCATAATAGGATTATGTGTATAATATAAAATAATATATAATATATCTCTGTATACATTTAGGTATGTGTGTACCATCTATGTCCTTCATATAAGTATACGTTGCCTGTATCTTCTCATTGTTGGGAGTTTTGGGGAAGAAGTAATAGAATTCTTGGCTGGAGCAGGGGTATGTTATGGTTTCATGTTGTTCATGTTTTTGCATTTTTGTGACTTAGATAAAAGCTCAATATTTTGCAATCTGACTTGAATAAAGTCAGGAAAAATTTCCGTCAAGCATTCTGTGAAAAGCAGATTTTGTAAGCATGAGTGCCAATGATTAGATACTTTTCAACACTTAGTTTTCTTTCAGAGATTAAACCAAAGCTTCCAGAAAAGTATTCTGCTCATGGACCTCAGATTGTCAGTATTCACCGAGTCTATATTCAGACGAGACAAGAGAAGCGCATCAATTTTACCATAGGAAGCCGAGCATACTTACTTCCAAAAACATCTGTTGTAATTAAGTGCCCTGTACGAAGATTCCAGAAATCACTTATCCGGTGGGAGAAAGATGGACAACGCTTACAAAACTCTAAAAGACTTGGCATCACCAAGTCAGGGTCGCTGAAAATACATAGTCTTGAAGCAACTGATATCGGTGTGTACCGGTGTATTGCAGGCTCTGTGCATGAAACATTTGTACTCAAACTTATTGGTACTGATAACAGACTGATAGAACCACCAAATCTTAGAAAACATGCCAGTGAGACTGCTAATGCAGATCACAACGAGGCCAACAGCTTTGGGGCTAAATGGCATAAAATGAGCAAAATGTGGCAAATGTGGAGTAAGAAGAATGAGCTCTATCTGGGAGACAGGCAAGTAAATGATCAACCATTTCTGAGAAATCTCGAAACCTTTGGGAGTAATTCAGCAGAAGAATTTAGCTCTCGAGAATTCAAGAATAAACGACTGGAGGCAGCAGTTCTCCAAGGTGCCTACAGCATGGACACCGCGCAGTTTGAAGAACTAATAAGGAACATGAGTCAGCTCATTGAAACTGGAGAAGTCAATGATGACTTGGCATCCCAGGTCATTTATCAATTAATTGCTGAATTATCTAGGCTTCCACAACCAACCACTGAAAAATGGAAGGGGGCTCAGGATGAGAAATTTGCCTCAAAATTCACAGGCAAATCACCAAACAGAGCTGAACATTTCAGCACAAAAGCTGTTGATAAATTAATGTTTGACCAGAAGGTCCCAGTTATTATGAGGCAAAAGGAAATTCCGGGAGTTTCCTTTAACAAAACAGTAACTGTACGAATTGGAAATACAGTTTTTCTGACCAAGAATACTCATGCTGTCAATCTACTGTGTGAAACAGCTGGTATTAGTGAAGTGAAATATACTTGGACAAAAGATGGGGAGACATTAAAATCCTCTGAGAAGTAAGTAAATATCTTCTTTGAATGAATTATGTCACTATAAACTGTTAAAATCCACCCTGCTGTGCAGTGTTAAAACATATACTGCTGTAAAAATGAGATAAGCATGAACCCTGTGCCGTCCATCTTTTTATTTAATTTGTTTTCTTTCAAATGTCTGTAATGTTGTTTTGTTTTACTAACTTCCAAGTGTGTGTCCATTTCCATAATATTACATACAAGAATTTACTTTTTTTTTTTACTAGGTTAATTTTGGATGTAGCTATTTTTGTGATCTGCCTTAAACATTTCAGCTGCACCAGAAAATGAACAGATTTATACTCAATTAAATTAAGACGACTATTGGATGGATTTGTTCATTTACCAGATACAGTGGGATCACATTAAAAACTTCTGCAGTGGTATAGATGAAAGGCAGTCTTTCTTATGCCTCATCTTAAGGAGGGAAAATATCAGTTGTGTCTTCACCATCCTTCAACACAGAGTAAATTTTTAGGTATACTTGTGTCTGCATAACTTAAATTAAAAAAAAATAATAATAATAAAAAATAACTTTTTTTTAGCTTTTTAAATTTTTTAATACTTTAGAACTTGCAAATATTTCTGTTAAGGACAGTGCAGTGCAAAATAATGAAAAACCTGTAATAATATCTCATTTCAAAACTATACCTGAAGAACAAGTACAGCAAGTGTATTACACTCAGTTGTTTACTCAAGACAGAGCAAATACCTCATTGTTGATAAATTAAAAACTCACCTGATAATACTAGCATTAACTTTGTGTGAGAGCCTCTTAGAATTATAGCTAGCTCTTGAGTAATGAAAAAAATGATTCTGAAATTATAAAGACATTTTTGGATATTTCTCAACATACTTAACTGATTAATCACACTGCCAAGAAAAATATACTTCTGCAGGGCTATCAGTTAAAGCAAAGACACCAAACCAAACCATTTTTTAAAGTGCAAATGTTTTTGGAACCACGTAGCTCCCACCAGTTGTTTATTTTGTTAACTGTGCATAATTTCCCACTAATTTGTTGCAAGTAATACTTTCGTTTTTTTGGACATCATGGTGTTTTGTTTATTTGTAAGCATCTATTTGATTCCTATTGTCTACTTTCATAAATTGCCTTCATTTTAGCACAGACTGATATTCTTGCCCTTAGGATACATTGGCTACTTAGCTTTCTTTCCCAAGTCTTTGGTTTTTTTTTCCACATTAAGGTTTCTTATACACAGATGCATGTATGCGTTTATATACATATATGTATATATATTTGTGCACTCAAAAACCAGTGACAGTAATAATATTGCATCTGAAAAAGAAAGTGGGAAGGTAAGTAGGTTGTGCTGCAATGCCATCTCGCATATCTTGCCCTGAGATAGCAGGCAAGGTGTTCATGACACCTGTGAGTTTTTGGTGGAAGACTTCAGCTTTAATGATGATATTAAAACTAACAAACTAACTACAGTAATTTGGAGTCATATTAGTCCATATATTTGCAGATTCCACAATCCTGCTAAAAAACCAAGCTTGCCCTGGGGAAATTAATTTCTTGCCAAGCTTAATTCTTTTAATTGTGGTAGTCTGATTTCTTCATGCTGTCATTCCCAAGGGATTCTGGTTAGCCGTAGTAAATTTGCTGTCTTTCAAAGGGCAGCAATTAGGACACAGCTTTGCAGAAGAAGGATATCTGAAGATCCTTCCATACATATATCCTTTAGCTCTCCCCCTTTGTCACCAAAGAGGAGGCAGAACTGTTACTGCATGCACTGGTTTAGTACAGTAAGTTTCTAAAAAGTTTTGTTGCTGTATCCTCAACTCTTGCAGATAGAAGACTCAGCTGTGTCTGTCCCAGGGTTGTAACGCTTGTCTTTTCTTTAATATTCTGCAGCATGATCCTGGACACCATTGGAAAAGTGCAGATTCAGAGTCCTACTCAAAAGGAACTGGGTACATATGGATGCCTGGTTGTTAATGACTTTGGTTTTGATATGGAAACATCTTTGCTATTGCGTGCAGGTAGGACTTGTAGCATCCACAGAACTGGGGATGTATTCTTTTCATATATAAACACCTATCCCCAGCCCCATTTGATATAGTTTCTTTTGCTGGCAGTCTATGAATTCTGCCCAATTTAATAGGTAGTAATGAGATGGTCTTGCTCTAAAACCAGAGCAGGTTTGAGCTGAGTCTGCTTTTGTCTATCCCACCTGTATTTTCGGGGTGGTTCTTTGCAAACTGAATTCTGTTCCAAACATGACAAATTTAAACACAAGCTCTATATTTACAAGTCAGATAAAGCTTTTAATATTGATTATTCTTTTCCTTTCATTTCAAAGAGGTTCCTGTCATCTTGTCCTCTGTGTTAAATGTTACAAATCTGGAAGCCAGCAATCTCTCTGCTGTTGTTGGAGGTACAATCATGGCAAGAATTGGAGCAAATATTATGATTGAATGTCCAGTGAAAGGTAAGCAAGAATTCCACTGAATTTCCTTGTAATGTTAGAATAAGAAGTTTATATCTTTATATCTTGAAAGAAGCTACCAGCAAAGGCAGCGGATCATTGATCATTAGTCATTTTTTCAGTATGCGTGTCACTCAGTCCTATGAGTGCTATGTGTGCCAAAGTCCTATGTCTTTTCTGTTGGTCACTTTAACTTACACATATGTGCTATGTGTTCAGCAGGCTTTCCTTTAGAAGTACTTTTCTTTCCATCAAGTGATCTGAGGCTCCACTACAGAACTTAAAGCCCAGTGAAGTGAGTCACTATCTTACCGCAATAGCAAGCATAGCCAGCTGACTTGCTCGTCAGGGAGCTCTCCTTATCCTTATTTGAGATGCCCATATGTCTAGACCGTTGTTAAAACTGAAAATGAAATCTCCAGCCATAGTTTAATAGAACTTTAAACCTGACAGTGAAGTAAATTTACCTTTTAGAGCCATCAGTCTGCAGCTGCAGTACAGAAGACAAAGAAAAGTGCCGAGCCATGAAAGCATATAGATATTGTCTAGCATAACATCTGTCAAGCAGCATTAAGGTTAATTAAAAGCTACAGGCATTAAGCAGATCCCTGTTTCATTTTATTTTCTTGTCCTTTTTAAAGGAAAGGTAGATATTTTCTTTTTTAATCTCATCAATATTATCTTTTAAGTTTCATTTGCAAGATTTAACTCACAGTGGTGATATTCTGTCAAATATTTAATAAGCGAAGGTCAGTCCTTTGTGCCTTATTGAAGAACATACATGAAAGTGTTTGCTGATAACAATAGACGTTACAATTGTATGCAAAGAGACTTCAGAGAAATCAGTGTACCATTCACATTTATATTGCTGGGGGTGCACGTATCTGAGTGTTGATACTGAACCAGAATACTGATATACTGAGAGAAATATATATGCAAATAGTTCTGCCTACAATAGTGGCGCCAGGCTGACATATGTTAGGACATGTGGCTCTGCTATTCGCTGTTGTACCAAGGCTAATTCTTTGATGAAGTAATATTTTCCAACTATAGTTTGGCAACTCTGTGCAGAACTGACCTACATCTCAAATTCAGCAGAGAGTTAATGTCACACTGTTAATATTAATATTGTTAGGATGGGTAAGCAGTTAGCAATTTAAATATAAATTAATATTTCCACATGGGACTGTGGATTTCCAAATGCTTTAGAATTGTGTATATTACTGAGCCAAATCTTAGTTATGGTAAGACACCAGTGTTGACTTAAAATTGATTTATCTAATTGCTTTATTTCCCATCATTGCCAAGGAAGTGAGTATTACTGCTTGTGAATAAAATAGAGTTTACATGTCTTAAAATTTCTCTTAGCCTAGAAGCAGGAAAACTTATGAAATAATGTAAGCAGAGTTTTTTTCTGATCTCCTTTTTTTGATGAAAAGTAATACACCACTGACTTCAGTAGAATGAACTTAATAACACTCTATGCTAATGTTTGTCTAATAGGGTGGGACCCAAAAATATGTCCATTTACAGTGTAGTGAGATGAAGACTTTATTGTAAATGTTGATGATATATCCTGTGAATTATGAGATGAGCAAACATTTGAATCAGAAAAAAAATGTGAATATTTCTATACACTCTGAAAGTTCTGTTCCTACAAGCAGATAATGCCAAGTCTGCAAGAGCCCTTTTCTCATCAGACGTGTTGATTTATAATAATAATGTGTTTTCTTCTTGGAATAACAGCCCACTGTAAATCCTTATAAGGAATATCTAATGTGAAAATGACAGTAGTTGATTGTGACTAGCTGTCAGCTGAAGATCTCTTAGAATGGGCTGTGACAATAAAGTGATTACAAGAGAGAGCCCTTCTTTGAGTTTCATGGAAACCTTGACTAGATCTGGAGTGTCTTTTCCTCATTGTCCATTCCTCTGAACGCTCAGAAAGAAGGATGTATTTTTTTGTGGTAAATTCTTGGTCTATCTAAGCAAAATATTACTAAATAAGTCTGTGTGCCTTCATGTTCTGCTACACACTTACTTGGTATCCATCACCACAGATGACTCACACAGATTTCTCAGTGTCAAGCAGATACTGCAGAGCTATTGGACTCTTGCTAGCCCACAGCATAGCTGGGCGAAAGAAGTAGTAGCTTATGAAGAAGGTATCTGTGTGCCATGCCACTGACAGAATTCTTAAATTACTTTCAAATTTCTTGGCTTCAATGACTTCTGAGCTCTGATTTTTTTATTTTTATTTTTTCCCCTGTAGGCTGAATAACCTATAATCCTTGTTTACAGTTGTTCAAACCATTGCTTTCCCTGTGCATAAATATATGTATTAAGTTCTACATTTTGTCTAGCCATACAAGATCTATTCATATTTTCCATTATGAAACATATGAAAATCATGTATATATGCCAAAAAGGTAAGTTAATTGTTCTTTTAGGAGAGACTACCATGCCAGCTGCAAGTAGGATCAACCTACCCAATAATCTGACAAAGACAGTTGTGAAAGGTAGAGTGGAAGTGATGTTATAGGGAAAGGTCCACTTTCCAACTTTCCAACTTCCTCTACAGTTTGGCTAATAGCAAACCCTTTAACTATTCAGGGCCAGGAGGAGAACCAAGTGTGTTCTGCCTCAGGGACTCTGGGTTCATTAAGGCCATGTTATGCAGAACAGCTCTTGTTTGATGGTTTTAATGGAAAGGACATGAAGTTTAATATTATATACAGCCATCTGACTGCATTTTTTTTTCTTGTTGTTACTGATTTGGTTCTTTTAGTCCTTTTGAGGTTCTTTCTTGTGCACTCTAAAAAATGCTTTCAGAAAAAAACATTTAGAAATGTTAAAGAGAAGTGTATCCTAACAATAGAAGAACATACGAAACAGGCAAAGAAAATTTAGGTAAATTGCTGAAGCTAATAGTATAATTTTCTTTTCTCTTTTTAATTTATATTAAAACTTTTTTCCACTAATTGTTATAAGCTCATTTTATAGCTCCCACCCGAGCATATGCTAGAAGATATTCATAACATTCTGGACAGATTCATATTCCATTCTTACAGCCAAGAGCTTTTCAATCAACACATATGTTATAAATATCAATACTGATTGCTCCAAATTGCTCTTGGATAACATTTATTGTATTTGCAGAAAAGATCTTCTTGTGATTATTACTAAAATAAACTAGAACTGTCAGACTCCATTTATTGTGAAACCTTGAAAGTTCTAAGTTGAAGTAAAATAGGGGAAAAAAATATATATGTAAAATGTGCATTGTCTGCCACCTGCTGGTGAGAGAACAGAAAGGAAATACTGAGTTAAGGTTGTTTAGACTGTAAACATTATATTGCATCTCTAAAATATCTTGGCATAAAGGCTTTTAAGAGTAGAAACTTCATCTTGATCCAAATGCTACATAATTCTGAATATACTTATAATATAAGTATATATTTTATATATATACTATATATATATAATAACATTGATTAAAAAGGAGGCAAAGAATACAAAGAACGTGTTGAATCAAGGTCATCTTTTTGCACACACATTTCACAGAGATGGACCAGCTACTTACAGTAGTCAGTATTGGAATTTGAAACAAATCCAGATAAATCAAGAATTTTGTTCTCCATCTGTTCCTTCATTTACCTGCAGTATTCAAAATGTAACTTTGATGTTGTTTTTGGTCTTCTATGCTTAACCCCTCAGAAGACATCTCAGTGAAGAATAGCAGTTTATTACATCGGATTCTGGATTTCCTTTTCTTTCCTTTTCTTTCCCTTTCTTTCCTTTTATTTCCTTTGTGTATTTTTCTAAAAACAACAACAGATTTTAAAGGGATAAGTATAGCTTTATTTTATGAGGAAGGAATGCCCCTTAAAATTAGTTAAACGAAGGGGGAATCTGGATGATCGTATGCTCCTTTTTAGTATAAGTACACCTACCTTAGTTTTAGTTTGGATATGGCATAAGCTTTATAGTAAGTCTTTCAGTCCTTCCCACTTAATTATGCTTTGCTTTGTATCTTTGAACAGTCTGGGAGCCTAAAAACTGAATCCTTTTTGACCAAACTAAACTGAAAGGTGTGCCTGCAGACTGTACCTTGGGCTCTGAAATAGTAATGGGCAGAAAGTCCTGGGGGACACGTGGGACTCACCAAGCAGTCCAAAGCAAACCCCCACCCAAACAGACATCAAATGTGTTTCAGGACCTGAGTACCAACTATCTCTTTTTATAAGCACATCCCTGATGCCCTTTACATTGAGGAAGTGTCATTCAGTTAATGACATGTTTTTAGTCCTCTTTGTCTACACATCCCCAGCTGCCCATCATTGGACACAAAATACTGGCTTAGATGGACTTCAGGTCAGATTAAGAAGAGCAATTCCTGTGTAATTCTTTAATTTCTGATAAATTTTTATTTTCCAAGTCCCTGAGAATGTGCCTGCTTTATGACCATAAATGACTGGGTCCTTGGTGATAGAGCCATGGCTATCCAGTAAAGTGAAAATGCAATCACTAACCAGCTGGGCAAAACTGCCTCTGATAATAGTGCTGAATTGTAGAATTACCCTGATGTGCACCAAGCAAAGCTTTGTTGGGGATCAACTAGAGTATTTAGTCCAGCGGTGATTTCTGAGTTCACACTCGACTCAGACCTTCTTATTTAGATGTCTAATATTGTTGCCTTACTTTAATGCCTAGTTTTGAAAAATTTTAGTGTTAAATGTCTGCGGATGGAAAAAAGATCAAGCTCTCTTTGAGCTGACAGCCAGAGAACTAAACAGGATCTGACAGAGCTGTAGCAATGGTGGGATGAGAAGGGGTCTTGCTTCATGAACCTCTCTAAGGAGGTCACCAGATGTCAGTAAGTATATCTAAATCCTGCCAGATGCTGCTACCACCTAGGAAGAGGCGCTGTTGCATGGCTGCTAGAAAGAGACACAGGTTATGGCTTTGAAAGATTGCGAAAGAGCAGGGCGGTATCAGAAGACAGGAGGGAGGATTGTACCAGGTGCCAAAATGTCTCACTCCAGCTCTCAGTCCAAGTCTATTATTCCCAGTGAAGTGGGTAAGATTCATGCAGGTAATTTTAGTAGCAGCATGGCTTAGCCCTTTTAGTGTTCGCTAGAAGTTGATTGCTCAAACATAATTGAGATGACAATAAAGGCAGTTTGCAATTTCTGCTGAAGAAAATATGAAGATGTATAAATTAAAGAAGTTGTATGGTGAGTTATGGCAAATCCACTGTAGGTGTTAGTGAGTGCAGAATGAATAAAGATGACATTTGGTGTGTATATTACTGACCCAGAATCATTTCCTCTGCAAGATGACATGTGCAGTTATCCTCTAAAGTTAGGTAAACTTTTAAAGAAGTGCAGCAAAATGTGATTTGTGCCAGTGCAGTTCTGCCTTGCTCCTGAATGGGAAATACAGAATACTTTATGAGATTCTACATAGCTGGGGGAAAAATTTCTGAAGACATATCCAATGTTTTAGAGCGACTAGTTAGTAGGCCAAGATTTTTATGGTGTGTAATATTTCATAGGACTTTCAAGGTTGGAGGAAATTTGTTTTTGAACACTGAATATTTTAAGGGCACCCTATAGTGCAGATTCCATTTTTTTCCTTTTTTAAACACGTGTTTCACAGTCCCATCCGGAGCTAGAGTTTTTTTCCATAACATTTGCTGTCCCAGGGCCACTCATGGTGGAAAATGACTTTTTTTTTCATGGAACATTGAGTATTTTAGAGCTGTTCCAGTGCTAGTGGAAAATAACCTGTGCTTGAGGTCAGAAAAATAGATTAAACTAATTTTAAAGTTTTATAGCCACTTAAGTCTATAGAAGAAATTTTTAACATCAGAGGATTTAGATCCATTGCAAGATTAAGATTCTGATTTTTAAGGTATTCTAGCTCTAAGAAGGACCCAGCTCAGGAATGGATCTTTGTTCATGAAGGACAATTGTAGCCATGCTTAATTTTAAGCATGTGTTTAATTGCATTCCCTAATAGGGATGGATTTAATCCTATGCTTAAGTGCTTTCCTGACTTGGAGCCATAGGATATGATTGTTTGATTTTGCTACTAGCTGAAGTCAGTGATGCATCTCTCCTCTGAATCACTGGAATCTAAACTGCACTCAGGGATTCTGAACCTTTGGCTGTTTGGGTGAGTCGATACCTTTGGGTTCATCCTCAGCTGCATCTGAGTGGAGGTGGGGTATGAAGGAAACAAAGGTGGCTACAAGCCATCTCATACCTCTCCTCATTCTTGTACTGGCAGGGTATCAAATCAGGAATTCTTCAGCTTGAAAGCAGTATTTTTTTGAATGTAGATAGGGAATTACTTCCTTCCAGGGTTACAAACGGGAAGATTATTTTTTTTTATTTTTTTTCTTTCCCAAGGAGAAAGTCTAGAAAATGATTCCCAGAACAATTTGGTGTCTTCTGACCCACCTAGAAAGGTAATCTAATCATTCTGTAGAGGAAGCTTATGTAGATGTGATAAATTTGGACAGTAAGATAAAAGGAAAGACATGCTTTAAAACTGTCCTGGTAAGGACAAACGACAACAGCAGAAACATCTTTAATTCTAACTAACAGAGGGTGGAAAAATAGAGCAGTGAGGACTAAAAAGCCATTGTAATCAGCTTTTAAACATCTCTGTTAAGAATTCTGAACACACGTTTCCTATTTAATACGTCTTCTCTATACAATCCTGAGCTCTTGAAGACAAAGTGAATGTTATTTTTGTCTGTATAAAGTCCTTGTGTGAATCAGTGTTTGTGTAAAGGAGAGTGAAGCATCTGCATTAAGATTAAACCTTGTGCACAGGATGAAGTCCTCCATAAATCCCTAAATTCAAGTATAATTTCACCTCCATTCAGTATAATTTCACCTCCATTCACTTTGTCACCTTGAAGAAAAAAACAAAACAAAACAAAAACAAAACAAAAAAAGAACACCTAATGGCTTCTTTTTGCTTAGTTTAGTTTCTCCTTGGAAAAGGGAGAAAGTTGTGTTTGTTGTTGTTGTTGTTTTTCTTTTGTTATTCATTTTGATGGTATGCTTGAACTGTACCTGCAGTTTCTGTGTAGGGAAATTGGTGCTTGTCACAGTACTGAACAGTCTTGTCACTAGAAGAATGTGGGAATTGCATATTTTGCCTGCTTTCTCACAGGAAGTGATGGATGAGACTTAACTTAATGTGCAGTGCTGGATACCAGTAGGAAATTTTCTTACAGGGTAATAAGCATGTAGTCTAATTTCTAAAGAAAAAGTGTTGAAAATCTGCATGATGGAAGCCTTTTCAACAGAAACGTATAAAGGTGACTGCCTGTTGGGGTTGTGCTGTGTGGTGTGAGAAGGGTTTTATGCAAAGCACTGTTAAGCACAGAGACTACTAGAAAGGTAAATGAATGGCTAAAAATAGTTTTTTGAGTATCCTCCAACAGTAAGAGTTTCTCCTGATAGGAATTCCAGAAGTGATAGTATGCAAAAGAACTCAGTGTCTTTCATGACAGTAATGGCAGAAAAAGATTTTTTGCTGGCAATATAAACATACAGATAAACTGAAGCTGTCCAGAAGAACTTGAAATGTACATGCTGCTTTACTCAGGAATGCAAAGGAGCTGGAATAGAATGGATGGCTTTAATTTTTTCTCCCGTCTGTTTTATTTCGTTAATCCATTTATAGGGTGCCTATCAGCAGATACGATAGCACCACACAATTTTTTTTTTTTTTTTTCTGGCCAGATTCTGTTCTGCATCTCTCTGGATGCACAGCTCTGAAAGCTTTATATAACATTTGAGCTCTCCAGTTTTGGGTTTCCCTGAAAGGCAGGGGTAGAGGCCCCTGCTATCTAGCAAACAGCCACATCCTGCCTGCAGCATGCAGAGCCATGCCCTCTCTCCTCCCTGCATGCTATACTCCAGCAGGATAACACAACCTGTAGCAGGTCCCTGAACTCTTCTCTGAAAGGTGTTCTTCCATTCTTCCTTAGTTCAGGAAACTGAGGGTTTGCTTACTGTTAATGGCAGCTTACCCAAAACCACCTGTAAAGGGATGCAGAAGGACTTTGACTGCAATTACCAGTTGTTCTTCAGCAGATGATCCAATATCTCCCAGCTTTGCTTTCAGATAGTGAATTGTTTTCCATGTAATACAAAGGCTGGGAAGAGAAAGGGAAAATGAAATGCAAAAACTTGAAGGGTCCTCAGAAGTGACCACGAAGAGGCCAACTCAGAGGGAGTCAACACCCAATTCACATAAAAACTTAGATAAGATCTAACTTCTCAAAAATTTTAGATAAAATACAATACAGAGGTGTTCTGGTTGCCATTTTCACTGCTATTTTCAATGTGATCAGCTCAGATTTATGGATGTCCTCTGAAGGTACCTAGATAACATTCGCTGTGCTTTGTAATAACAGTGTATGTTAACCAGACACTGCTTAATAATGTTGTTTTTTCCATGATATTTATAATTGATCATTGTAAATGCACATTTTTTCCTCTTTTTCTGTAAGTGGCAGCACCCTGAAGATTACTTGGATGGATTAACTGTGCATTTCAATCCTACTGACTGTTGGACTGCCATGTGGAGCTCTCTCCTCACCTACGTTCCTTAGACCTACAATTTATATTTGTGTGTTTATATTATTCACTTTGGCAGTGATCTGATTTACTTATGTGTGTGTGGTATTGCTTGCTTGTTTCTACTAAAGAGAAATATATACAGCTTCTTGGAGAGAAGAAAAAAAAATTAAAAGAAGAGGAATCATTTGCTAGTAACTTAAATTGACTTAAGGGTGTGTGACAGCTACTCAATTTTGAACCTCAATGGAGAGGCAAAGCTATTCTGCAGATTTCTTCTGCAAACTGAACTCCAGTCAAGGTTTTAGAAGGCTCAACATCCCCCTGAATGAGGGAGAGGTAGAGGAGTAGAGACATGGCAATTCTTCTGGTATAAATGCTAGGATACAACCCAAATTTGGAAAAAAGACACATTTTACTTAAGTTAAATCCCAGGAATGTGGTACATTTTTGAATACTGTGCTGCAGGCAGAGGGAAGACCATCATGGGATGATATTTTGGGCTGAATTTTGATAGAGCCCCGGGTTAAAAGTTAAATTTGAACCTTTCCAAATATTTTATTGTTTTTGTGTATTGTGGAATTTAACTTTAAAGCTTTTAACTCTGGTCCCATCTTAACCATGCTCTTTCTGACATATTTTTGGCTCTGATCAGCCTGCAGGACTTTGGTGCCAATGAGGGTAGTCTGGCTGCAAACCTGTAGGCCTTGGATTAAAACAACTCCGCATCCTCACGGCACCTCCTCAGTCCATCTGTATTAGCGAGTATGTATGCTGGAATGGCCATGGAAAATACACTGTAAAGGAAAAATGTGTCTGAGTATGATACATTTTAGCCAGAAAGCTGGGGTATAATGAAAAAAAGACCCTTAGAACAGGACCTCTTCCTAATTCCAAAGGGATTTTTTGATGTGGCATAAGGCTTCTTCTGGAAACTTGAAAAACAGCCTGGTTTTTTGGACCCTTGTGCACTCTGAAGATATGTATCTTGTTTTTATACATTTTTACTCAGTAAAACACAATCTCACAAGTTTAAAAGCACTGAACATTTGCTAAATTGCCTAGAATTTAAATTTGTGATTATGCAGGAGAGCCTTTTTGTCTGCTGTCTTTCTAGACAAAAATGGTGCGGGGAGCTTTTTCCTTCAGTGCAATGGCAGGATCCAAAAAATATGTCTGGTTCCTATTACAGTAAAGGAAAAACTTGAGGTGTGCATTGAAAGTGCTAAGCCAGTGATTGAAATGTTAAAGTTGTTCCTAAAGGCTATTCCACATCATGAAGACATCATCTGAAAAGTAATACTGCACAATGATCTGTGAAGCAAGGAGCCTGAATTAGCATTCAATATGGCTGAAACTTCCAAATGTCCCCCATTTGGGTCAGCTTCTCTAGCAGAACCCATTTTGGTAGTCTTCAGGGAGCACTGGTCAATATATTTAGACAAGAAAACAGAGCTCAGGCAAAAGACACTTCAACTGCTCTGACTTGTGCCTTGTGTATTCACATGCCTCTGTGGCTCATCACTGTGCTGCGTTATGTCAGACTTACCCCACCGTTTATCCAGGATTTTGGAGCCTTCAAATAGTGCCTCATCTGCAGCAGCTCAACTGGAGCACAAACAATAAGGTGGCTGATCTGCCAGCTTGCAAGATATCCTTTGGAAGGCAAATGTTTGAGGAAAATAAAATATCTGTAGAGGTCCTTCCACAGAGGTAATACTGTGCAATTGGAAAAATCATCTAATTAAAAATAAACATCCGAAGTCATTCGTGGATCAAAATTTAGAATGACGAGTACAAGCTTGACAGTAGGAAAGGGATAGGCCTTTGGCTTTCTGTAGTGCGGTAAATGAGAGTGCTTAACAGCTGAGCCCCTTGCCCAGTTGTTAATAGCTCTTTCTGTTCCTTTTCCTTCACGCTCCATTGTTACAAGTTGTACTTATGACATCCACTACATTACGTTTTCAGGTGTTTTTTGGGGTAGAAATTGGCCACATATTCTTTATTCTAATTGATAAATATATAAGTTTTTTTCCTTCAAGAGAAACATTTTGTTCCAATTTAATTTTCTGCTATATTTTTTAATTAGAAATTGGATATTCATTCATTTCTTCACCCATTCTGGGATGCAGATAGTTGTGTTAATTGGCCCTGACTCGGGTTAGCAGTCTCACATATTTTGATAGAGAGATACATGAGCACGTTGCTTTTGTAGGACTGGTAGCAGTTTTTGAAACTGTTCTGTGAGCTTACCTTGCAGTTCTTAACCTTTAATCTCTCTGGGATGCTGAATTATTTGTAGAGCTCCAAGTAAGCAGTTTTGTTGTGAGTGGAAAAATTACTTGTTTTGCTGCGATATTGTTACACTGTCTGTGAAAAGACAAAGGAACTTAAGATTCTTGGATTCTATGGTAGCAGTTAGCAATATAAAATATACCATTTATCTTACCCTATTGTTTTTAATTGTATGTATTTAAAAGGTGTTCCCCAACCAAACGTAACGTGGTTTAAGAAGAAAGACTTCCAACAAATCGGTTCTTTCTTGCCTTTGAATGGCTCTTTATCTCTGAGGAATGTTTCCTACGAAGATGCAGGAACATATATCTGCAGAGCAACTAATGTGCTCGGAAAAGCTGAAGCTGCGTCTGTTCTCCACTTAACTGGTAAGTGCTGAATGAGAATTCCTTACTGCTAACAACAGTCACCCACTCTTATTATCAATTTTTACTGATTAAACTATTTGGGTGGGGTAAGTGGGTGATATTTAACACTTAATTACGAACTTGGAATTTTTTATTTGATCTGACTCCCTGGGATCTGGTCTGATTTCATTTCCTGTAACAGTGCATCTAGGTACACATGGACTGACTTGTGACTTCTTCAAAAGTTGTTCCATCTTCTTGCTTCTATGGAACAAATTTAAGCCCTTAAGTCATGAGACACATTAGAAAATTAAATCAAATGCCATATTACATTGTGTCCAGTGCTTTTATGTAGGGGAACAGGGTAGGCCTGAGTTCAGAAAATCTTCAGGGAAGTACAGTGAAATGAAAGCAAAGGATGGGTTTTTTGTTGTTGTTGTTTTGTTTCTAATCATAAAGGCTGATAAAACATAGGGATGTGGAAAAAAATCAGAATATGAACTGCTAACTCTCAGAATAGAAAAAGTAAAGAAAAACACCATTTAAATGACTCTATTGTAAGTAGATTAATCATGTAATACTGTATAATACAATCATGCCTTGCAAATAGCTCCAGTAAATGGATCATTCGGCTCTAGATATTAACTCTCAATATTTTGGTGTACAAAGTACAGCATAGTTATACATGGCTAATCCTGCTACAAAGCTTGCTTTCTTAAGCACACGTGTATGGCAGGTTAATAGATGTTTGGGTCTGTTGGCCAAGGAAGATGTACCAAAGACATGAGACTTCTTTGTCCCAGCATTTACACAGACAAGCAGGAAGATTGGTGCAGACATTTTACATTGAGGAAAAATCTTGAGTAATCCATCCAACCAATGTAAAATGACCCATGGAAGTTAGAATATAACAAAAGATTTAAACCATTCTGGAAGGAGAATCATGGGTATTATGCACACTCATTAAAACAGAAATGTTGACTGAATGGCAAGAATTGCATGTTACTGACAGATTGCCCATATTTCTGGCAGTTATTCTGGCATATGATAAAAAGGAGTTGCCATAGTGATAGGTACATGATTCTGCCTATATTATATACTATGTCTAATGAGATTTTAAGAGATTATTTTTTATTATAGCATTTTGTCACAATTCCTTCAAACGAAACAAAGGAATTGGCCTAATTTCACTGAGAGAATTATTGAGTTCTGTGTGAATGACTGGTAATGAAATCATAAATAGCATTATTCGTAACAGTAAATAGATGGTACATCCTGTAAGTTTTGTTTGTAAACATGCTCATTTTGTTCGTAAACATGCTCATTTTTGCTAATAAATACAAACTTTTTTTTTTTGCTAATAAATACATACAATTCAACAAATTTTATTACTTTAGAAATTGGCATGAACATTATAAATAATTTGTGCATTTCCCTGCTTTTATATCTTAAGTATATATGTTAGATGAACAATTAAATTGCATGAATTAAGTTGATCCTAAATAATTCCAAAGCACTGTTATCCTTGTGCTTCATAAATAATGTGCTGGATATTTTGATAGAAAGGTTTTTTAGCATCTTGATTTAATTCTTGCTAAGGAGAGATCTTGTATGTTGTTTTACAGAACAAAGATTTACAGAAAATAACACTCTACTATCAAAGGGAAGCAGAAAGAAGCGCGTTCTAATGGCATCTGGAATTGGTACAAATGTTAGTGTGGTACCTGGAGAACCATTAAGAATAGGTATGCTGTTTTTTTATGCTTTGTCATTTGAATGATATGTTTTGCTCATTAAAACAGAGAAGGCCCCATGGAGAAAGTGAGTGTGATTCATAAGAGTCTGGGTTTGCTGGTATGGTGTGAAATCTTCACTCCATTTAAATAATTGCTCTCCCACACACCCGTACATTCATATAGAAGTGAAATTTGTGAGATCTTACTGAAAGCAAAAATACAAAGAAATGTGGTAAGTATACATCACCTTACATAGCTGATAACCCTCAGGGGGGTGGTCAGGATTTGGGGCCATAGTTTGGGCTTCAGGTAATTAATGCATGCTTTTGTTTTTATTTTGACTGATGAGGTCTTGTATACAGAGTCTCACAATCATACATACCTACGCAAAAACATTTCAATGTAGCTGCTGCGTTTATTAGAAAACGCTAAAATACTATTGATTTTCAGGTTGCCCACTGCTGCCAAGCTACAGAAACACAGTTCGTTGGCTTTTCAGAGGTACTCCAATTGAGGAAGCTAAGACCTTGGAATACCGAACCCTGGCTGGGGGTCGCATCCTGGAGGTGAACACCAACTCTGGGCAATTTGCTGGACGGTTCCGATGTCAGACTTCAGCTAGTGCAAAACCAATGTCAGTTTGGGTAAATGTCAAGAAGGAAGGTTTGTTGAAAATTATATGACAAATTCTTACATTTTTGAATACTATTTTCTTTCACTCTGTAAAGACTTCCCTGCACATTAACTTGTTTTTATATATGAAAAGTAATTCACAAACATGCATAACCTCACGTGTATGCATAATCCCATTTAAGCTAATAGGCAATGTTCATACCCAGAGCTGAATATGGTCAGTAATGTATGCAGGAGCAGGACTTAATACCACATGGTCTCTCCCATTTCTTAACTGTGTAGCTGAGAATCTGAGAGGATATAGCCCAATTTGGTGTTTTGCTGCTTTAAACAATTTTAAATCAGGCAGGTTTTCTGAACTTCCTCTTCAGGAAATCGTGCAAACTGCTACCATAATAGCCCACCAAAAAGAA
The DNA here is from genome assembly GCF_009769625.2 of Cygnus olor. Classification (NCBI taxonomy): domain Eukaryota; kingdom Metazoa; phylum Chordata; class Aves; order Anseriformes; family Anatidae; genus Cygnus; species Cygnus olor. The sequence goes on from NC_049179.1 coordinate 12,363,982, forward strand.
AGAAAATTGTCTTTGAGGCTATCTTTACAAATATATTAATTATAATCAAAATAATTTTAATTGTTATTTTTTGATGTCATGCAAAGTGATATGGTTGCAATAATGTGGTTGCCATCTTATTGTGGTCACCCCTAAACATATCAATGTAGTAAGTAGAGCATACTGCATACTCATTATCAATTTCAGTTTTAAATTTTCAAGAACATTTTGAATGTCCTCCAACGCAATGTCCTTGCACAAAACTTCATTTCCAATAGTAGGTTTTAAAATGTGGAACTGTGAATCAGACGAATTTGAAAAGGATCTTACATGTGCACCAGCAGGAAAATCAACTGTGTCTTCAAACATTTTATGGAGTTTGTAAATATTTAAAGAGATTTGGAAAGTAATTATGTTGTAATTGATGGGCTTTTAAAAATAGCGTTAGAAACATGGATCCTAAGATTCTGGAAGAAAAAACACCAAACTCCATTTGACAGTTTAAAAAAAAAAAATCAACAACAAACCTCTCAGTATGCAGAGATGCAAAATATGTTTGAAAAGTATCTGTTGAAACTGAAAGTTCTCGTGTGATTTATCTATTATCCTATCAATATGACTCAGCTTACTCTTTATGTGCAAAAGACTGAAAGAAGCTTTAAGATCAGAATTTGCAAATCCCCTCTGCTGTGTACGAGTGTATTCCCAGTGACTGCCAGGGGATTATCTGTATGAGCGGGACTGGGTCTGTACGCATAGGGCAGCAGAGTTAAAGTCACAGATAAAGGGTAGCTATTTTGGTGACAAGTATGAAATGAAAAGTAAATCAGAATGTTAATGAAATCAATCATAAAATATCCTTATAGAATTTATCAAAAAACGTATCCAGGCCTTGGTCCTAACATAGATCTCATTAAAGTTGGAATTTCTGAGTGGGTCTAGCCAGGTATTAAACTATCAATCACTGGTCTCCAGCTGAAACTGCCTTTTGGTTGCCTAATGCCCTTTCCAGTGAGGCTGCTCAGTATTTTGGGGGATTCCATTTTCCAGGCAGGAGCCTTAACTCTGATTGTTGCTTATGTGAACGTTTCATCACTGCAATACCCATCCCTTTTTGAGACTGCAAAATGTCCTTCGGTGGTTTTTGCACAGTAGGCATATTGAGGGCACTTCTGAGCAGTATCATCCTAGTTAAACAAACAATACAGTCTCTCCATCATAGTTGCAGTCAGTAAATTTAGCTGTTTCTACTTTGAAAAGGGCCCTTTTGTATTATTTTAAGAAACCCAGAAGTAATAAGGAAACATTGAAAAACAATAAGTTAAAGAATTCATTATGTGCTGGAAGAGTGAGCCTGTGGACACAGCTGGTAGCTATCAATTATTCTTGGTTATTACAGAAAAATCTGACTCCTTCTGTGATCACATAAAAATCTGTCAACATTGCATAGTACTTCATCTTTTACCAAGTGTCAAAAAAAAATTGGGGGGAAGGGGTAAGTGTGGAATTGTGACTAAATATAAAGGTAGTAATTGTTAGAGGTGATTGATTTTTAATATAAAATGGTCTTTAAAACAAATTTCATTTTCATCTTGCCAGATGCCTCAGTAGCAAATTATTTATGCATTAAGTAATTTTCTACAGTTTAGTACAGGTTTCTCTTAAATCTTGAAATTATGTGAAGTGTCTGGAGTAAGATGAGTTTTCTTCAGAATAAACTTGCTGTAGAACAGCAGGAAACCTTGAGAGCCTGATTTACAATTTCCTCTTTTTAATGCTCATTGTATAAAAATGTTATGAAAGTTTTAAAAGAAGTTCATCAGTTCCTACTGTGAGCCAGGTTCTGCCCTGCAAGTGCACATGTGCTGATCCCATTTGCCTTCTAGAGAGCTTCATGCTCATATGTAAAGGCTGAACTTTAGAGGAAGCTGGGTAGGACTAAATTCTACTCTGGTTTATGGTCCCCTTTCACAATGCCGAAATATTTGCTTTTCTGCAGAGAACATGGTGTTTGTCTAGCTGACACAATATGCTGCCATATAAATTAAAATGTGATGCAGTTACAATGTATAGTGCCTCTCTCTCACACTGCTTACAATTGCCTTTCTTTTCTGATAATTAGATTATAAATGGGAATATGCCGAGTGGAGCACTTGCTCTGCTAGCTGTGGCAATTCAGGCACCTGCTCCAGAAGACCACAGTGCATGAATTCAGAGAAGCAGAAAGTAAATGAATCATTATGCAGACATCTGCAAAAGCCAGCGATTATTTACCGGTCATGCAACATAGATGACTGTCCTGCCAGGTAAGCTCCCTGCTACCATATTTCCATGTGCTCTATCTGTGTAAAAACACACTTACAATCTCCTGAAGTTGTTTCTGTGTACTGCAAGTCTAAACTGTGGGTATTATTTCACCATGAACCCTAAAGCAAGAGAGGTGTGAAATGGATCACAGGCAAGCAGGAGAACTCTTGATTCAGCTGAATAAATTAGTCGTATGTACAACATGCTGCTGCAGCAAGTCTTGCTGCTACCACATTTGAAAGCAAAGCTGGAACTTCTCTGAGATACTGTGATGTACTAGTTTTGTGGAATTCGTGTCAACGCCCTGACAGAAAACTCATGTTTAAAGCAGCCGAGATGCTCATGAGTGAAATCTTGTGTTCACCTCCTCTCCTTCCGTGCTGGCAGAGACGCTCAGAGCAGTGTGTTTACTGTGGCATGTCTATTTTGTCCCCAATGCCTCCTCACCACGGTGTCACACTTGCATGTGCTCCTCTGCCAATTTTCTGTCTGGATAAACTAGTGTACTGTGTGATCTTGGAGCAGAAAATATTTATATCACGGGCTGGTATATCACCACAACATCTGATTTCAAAATGTTACATACGGATTTGGTGGGTTGCACTGAGCATTCCAGCTCAGCAAGGCGTTGCTCTAGGTTTTTAGCAGGAAATCCCACAGGCATCCTCCAAAAAAAGTGCTTTCCGTTGCTTAAAAGGATTGGCCATCACTGTCAGCAACATAAAATCCATGAGGGATGAAAAGTCGTGCACACATTTTGGAGTTGTCCCTCACTGGAAAATTTTTGGAGAGAAGTGTTAAGACCTTAACTGACATTGTGGGAGTGCATCTTGCCAGTATGTTCCAAACTCTTTTTCTAAATACAGAAAACATAGCAACAGATAAATATCAGGAGAAATTTGTTTATATTTCTTTATTAGCAGCCAAAAAAACAGATCATCCTAAATTGCGAGTCTGTATTCCAGCCAGCCCATAACAAGTGAACTTTTTGCCAGTGGAAAAATACTAAAATAGAACTAATAGTTTGAAACATAGACTCAGCTGCAGGTTTCCCTCTAAAATCTGTCCATTCAGAGCACTGAGACAGAATATGAGGATACCTGGGGGCCCAGTGCTCCCCTAAGCAAAGGCCATGCATTTAGTGGACTGCAGTGCATGACTTAATGATCTGAGTAACACTGAAGCCAGAGTAATCGCCATAAAAATTAAGTACTTATTTCAGACAGCTAAACATACTAAATTCTCCCTTATTAAATTGCTTTGATTTATTTGGCTTTTAATTTGGCTTTGTGTGTTAATCAGTAGAAAGAAATTGTGTATATGCTAGCATAGGTTAACGATACTTAGAATTACACGTGTGTTACCATATAAATTGTTTTTTGTGTTATGAAGTAGCCCATGCTTCCTATACAGGAGGAGCATCCCAGGTGCCTGGAAAAGAGCCCTGTGTTGGGTGCCTCCAAGCTCTCCCCCTTTGCTGTGATTACTGACCAGGGAAAGAAGTGCAAATTGGTCAGATTTCCCCTTCCATTTCCCTGTTCCCTGATTTTGCACCATCTTTCATCCTACAGCAGCTGTTTAGAGAGTATCTAGAATTATGTAGGCTTCAGATGTACAGTCAGTGTCATGGGCCTTTATTATTCAAAATATCTTGCATGTGTTTAATCCACTTCTCTCCAGCATAGCATACAAGTACAGTTAAGCAAATACAAGGGTTTAGGCATGTATTTAAGTTGTGTTTTAAGTGTTTGCCAAATTTGTGCATTGTTGAGTAGCTGTGCATACATTGCACCAAATGTCTGCAAAAGTACTTGAGCTTTAAAAAGGAGAAAAAAACAAGAGTCCAGACTGTAAAAGATTAAACTTCCTTGAATTGATATGAGCTCTTTGTAAGAAAATGACATAATTGCTAAAGAGAAGAGAATATTTTTCCTGTTATTGCAGTTGTGCTACAAGTAAAGTCCCATTCCATTTTTCTAGCCTAGATTTATGAAAAGATGAAGTAGAATAAATTATATTACCACTTGCTGCTTCCCTGGTATTGTTCTTAGCTGCAAAGGCAAAATAAATCTCTGCAACTTCTAATCAATAAATAAAATGTTCTCCTTCAGCCATTATCTAGCAGGATCTTGATGTAATAAATTTGGATGAGTTATGACATCTGTTACATTAGTAGTAACTAAATCAGTACCATCCATTTTGCAAGTTATGGAATAGCGTGCTGTTCTTCCTGCAAAAATGATAAATCCAGCAGGGCCTATAGGGTTTACCTAATATAACCTTCTGGGTAGCAAACAGTGTAACTTCAGTCAGCATATATTGAGCTACGATACATCTTAGAGGTCATCAGGTAACCAAGTTTATAAGACCTTGCATAACAACTGGAAAAGCGTATTCTAAGTTCTATTTATCCATCTAAAACTTACAGACAGGTTGTCTTGATTTTTATTTGCAAACTACCACTACTATCACTGCAAACTACCAGCAAGGTTCCAGTGCATATCTGCTGTAAATGTCTCTGCGTCCTGTAGGTGGGTAACTGGTCCGTGGTCTGAGTGCTCTGCAACTTGTGGCAATGGATTTTGCCATCGCCAAATAACTTGTCAACAAGTAAAAGCCAACGAGAGTGTGGTGACACTCCTACCAGATGCTTGTATGCACCGAGATCGTCCTGTGGGAAGGAAATCCTGTATGGGTTATTCATGTTCAGCAGGGACAACACAGACAAAAGGACAAGTAAGTTACACAGTTTGTCTGGAAACTCCTTATATTATAAAAGCACATCAGTGTCATCATACCATTGTCTGAACATCTGTATTCTATTGCACATAAGAAGAGCTATGTGGCACTAGTTGTAATTGCCTTTCAGTACAGTGAATTACAAATCCTTGTTTCAGTTTGTGCTAATTTTATTCATCAAAGAGAAGGAAATATAACCAGAATGTGACCTGAAAACCAAATATTAGTTTCAGTTTTATAAGCTAATCCATTATTACATACTCCATTTTTAAGCTAGTATATTGCTTTTATTGCAGTCTTATAAATACACAGTTCACATAGCAGAACTTGTGAAGTCCTCAAAGAAAGATGTGTGCTTCAGAAACAGTTGCCATTATACAATACAGAGAACTTTGCTTTCCTATTGCATCTTCATTTGTGCAGTAAACTTGTGTTCATTTTGATATAGCTTTGACAATTATTAATGCAATATTTAGTATTCAATGAACAAAGTAATGATGGAGAAATGCTGTTCTCACATTCTGGATACAGATATTAGCAAGGCAAGGTTGTATTTGTCAGAGTTGGAGAAAGAATGTTACAGAAAGGATGAGAGAATAGATGATGGATTTAGCTTTATGGTTCAGTAGGAAAGTCAATATCTCGGAGAAGTGTGAACTGAGAATATGAACTGAGGGTTGAAGACAGAGATACAGATCAAGAATTATGAATGTGTTGTGCAATTGGATAACTGTCTAGAAGGGTGATTCTGTCATTATTAACTTGGTTGTTTCTTTTTCTTTCCCCTCACCCTTTTGTCTCTTTTTAGTGTTCTGGTCGCTGTATAGGCCGCCCTGTAGGTTTACAGCATCGCCGCTTTGTATGTCAACTTCATAATGGATCTTTGGTGCCAAATTCTTCTTGTGATGAAAGAAAGAGGTATGCAGTTCAAAGCAGTACAAACTAAGAGTCTCTATATATCAAATTAAAGATACAATATCATCAATGCAGTATAAATATTCAAATTCTTCTTACAAATCAAACACAAGAAAGGAGACAACAAGTCATCCCTTTGTGTACACTGGACAAATTCAGTAACCCAAGGCAGGTAATGAATTTGATCAGTGTCCTCCTCTGTGCTAATGACAAAGCTAGAAAAAGAGTGAGAGAATCTTGATTCCCAAAGAAAGCAGAAATTGGAGTGATCTGTCGTAACTTTCTTATTACTACTAATTCTCTTCTGATACAATTTTATTCTGGTCTGTTTGGGACTAGATTTCACAATATAAGGGTTTTCCTGGGCCTTATTTTGTAGACCATGTAAATTTATTACTTTATAATTACAAAAATAAAGTGTACTTATCCACATAAATAGATTTAATTCTACCTCTACATATGTGCTCTTGAGGGATGTGTTTGGGCCAAAAACTGAATGAATGAGTGTGTGATTTTTTTTTATTACCACAAGTTATGCATTTTTTTGCATTTTTATTTATTTTTGTGAGAACTCAGTTTGTTTTACTGTCTCTAAGTAACTCATTTTAAAAGGAAAAGTAAAGGCTTTATGGCTCCTAAGAATTTTAATCTCTTGGGGCTACGCTATAGAGCATGGATAGATGGCAGTGTCTATGAAACACTGTAACCTCAAAAAATCTGAATTAGAGACAAATTAAAACTGAACATGAGTTTCTGAGGGAACAAAACCTTGTTCCTGAGCAAATGCATAGGTAGGGCAATGAATATTACCCACTCATTCTCTCTAAGAGTACATACATGTGAATTGTAACCATGCTTCTTGATTATAGAAAGCAGCTCTTTATATTTTTCACTATAGAAGTGCTTCTGCATTGTGAGCATTTAAAATATTTTTGTTGCATATAAAATGAAATTTTGGCTGCATTGAAGTAAATGGTGAAACTTCCATTTACTAGTAAGAGACAGGATTTCACTTTGGCAGCTTCAGACATGTAAGAAGGTTCTGTGTCAGCATGGAAGTATTACTTGTGTTTATGAGAGAGGTTATAGATAAAAAGCACCTGCAGTATCCACAATGCAACAATTCAGGGTCAATAAAATTTTCCTAAAGGTAAAACATTTTTCCTGTTCCAGGTTTTAGGAACTGGTTTAAATAAACAGGGGCTTGTCTTTTGTCATGAGTGAGGCATGAGGAATGGGCATGATTTGAAATTCACAGAAATTCAACTTCTGAAAAACTTTTTACTCTGAGGGTTCTCAGATACAGGAAGAGGCTGCCCAGAAAGGTTTTGGAGTCTCTGTCCTTGGACATATTAAGGATGTGACTGGAAATGGCCTTGAGCAACGCGGCCTAGTTTACTGTGTGATGAGCAGAGTCCCTTCTGTCCCTTGGTCCATTCTGTGGTTCTGTGATTCTGTGAATAAGCGTTTAGCACAACAGCAAACATTTAGATGCCATTTGTTTTCCTCTGCAGACCTGCTGTCAGAAGAAACTGTTCTTCAGAGGCATGTGACATCTATTGGCGGACAGGGCCTTGGAGGCCTTGCAGTGTGGACTGTGGGAGTGGATTTCAGTCAAGACGAGTGTATTGTGTACACAGAAAGAACAACCAACCTGTGGCTGATCAGTATTGCGGATGGAAGAAGAGACCGGTGACCTGGCAGCACTGCAATGTCACATCCTGTGGCAGTATGTAAATATTTATTTATATCTGAGCATAGCAATAGTTTGTAGCATTTATATTAGTGACTCATAATTGTACACTAATGATTTTACAAGCATTTGGCTGTACATCTCAAAGGTAAAACTTACCTCTCCAAGGAACACTTTGTAATGCTGGGGTTATTTTTCTTCACGACTAGGCCAGTTTGATATTAAAGCCTCAAAAGCACTTTTAGAAACAGGATTTTTAGGAAGTTGTTTTATGCAAACTTCCCTACATGTCTGCCAGTTGTGACTCATTCATGAGTCTCTAAGCAAGCTGCTAATTCCTGAAAGGTGGGGTAGTTCTCTGAAATAAATGCAGTGAGATCACCCCTCTTATTCGTGACCTACTTTAGCTGTTCTCAGAAATGCAAAGGAAAATAATTACAAAGCTATCAGGAATCCATCGGTTGTTTACAATTATGATGATTAATTCTACTATTTATCTTTTGTCCATTATTAAGTCTTTTAATATTTAAATATATTTTTCAGAAGGCGAATGCAAGGATACAACACACTACTGTACGTTTGTAAAGCAGCTAAAGTTATGCTTGATAGACATCTACAAACAAAGATGTTGTCGGTCATGTCAAGAAATGTAACTCTTCTATGGAAAGTTCATGATGCTGCAGTGAAGAGATGAGAAGAGAGGTTCATTACACTAGCCTGCTCAAATTATATACTTGTAAATAAATCAGACATTAGTCATAACAGTTAAATGGAAACATGGGGCTAATGAAAAAACAGTATTGCAGATTGATATGCTGGACAGGGTATTTTTTCTGGGATCTTTTATTATCCACTTTTTGTAATGGAACTTTTAAACGTTTTAAACAATGTTTTAAATATTTTTGTGTCTGGATAAGGAAGATAGTAACATGGCAAATCATCTGTAAAATTTTACAGGCCAATATGTTTTTTTATTTTATCAGGGGAATAGCATTATCATTAAAAGCACCAGGTAGTGCTTACTGTTCTTAACTTCTGAGAAAGACAGTCACAAAATCCTTTGAATAATTTTGGAATGCAGCAATGAGTGACCCCTAGTTTTGATTTTATTGTTTTATCAAATTTAACATGATTTTTGAATTCATAGAAGCTGTGGCTTGTAGCTGTAAACTTTTTGGCAGTTACTTCATTTTCATAACCAGCAAGAGCCTAAGGGTCAGTCTCACAGGATGTTTTACTGAGATTAGCTGTCAGATGGATGCACAGAAGTGCATTTCATTTTCTGTGCTTGTATTTATGTGCATGCAGTAAAAGACATTGTAGATGCTGGTATAATTTTCAAAACAGCAATAGATCTGTTTTGAATAAATGAAGTGTCATTTTCCATTGTTTCTATTCTTCTGCTCCAGTCACTGAAGTACAATTGAAGTTCTGGCATGATTAGACTTCTCTACTGATTTTAAATTAGAAACAAGGCTTCCTTGTCAGAGCTGTGAAAGAAACATTTGTGAGCACTGTTCTCTTGCATGTAGTCAAATGGGGAGCCAGTAATTAGCCAAACACGCCTGTCAGATTTTCTGTCTTGAATAAATACTTTATTAATGGGGAAAAATGTCCAAGGAAGAAATATTAATTATGAAGACAGACAAGTGCAGAAAGTCTGTTTTGAGCAATTTTCCATCAAGATGACTTTTCATCATGAGCATGAACCAAGCAAGTCTTTGCAAGTTGATAAATTCTGATTACAATATTCCTGGGTATATTATTTTTCTGCATCACAGATGATGTTTCGTTCGGGCTGTAAGCAGAGAACCCCATAGGAGGCAGCAGATAGCTTTTTCTTTTGTATGTTTTTCTTTTCCACACTACTGCACACGTTGGAGGCTGAATGTGAGTCTTGACTTGGATCTGGTGTTACATTACTGAACCACACTACATTCTAATTAGCGGGCATGCTGTCAGACAGTTTTAGAAACAGCATTCCTGCACAATGGGTTTGCATCACTGAAAATTAGATTAGCACTACTGTATAGAAAATGTTTAATGTGGACTATTGTGTCCAAAGCTGACTGCAAGGAGAGGATATTCCTGATCATTACCTTTTTAATCAGCAATGGGTCTCGATTGTTTAAGCATTTTTTTTTTTAAATTAAAAGAAAAACATTTGTAAGATACTTTGTAGATATTTATTGTCTGATTTAAAAGTGCAATATTTTGTTTTGTACAGTGTTTAATAAAGATTTTTGGACATATATTTTTTCTTATTACCAAAATTTCTTATTCATGTTTTTCCTTTATATTTAAAGTTTTCAAATGTTAACACATAGCATTCTTTTGTTGCTTTAATTTTGTCTCTGGTTGAGTATGCATGATATACAGAAGCAGTGCTGTAAATGTTTGTTATTGCACTTGGCATGACATTCCTCTGTAGATTATTTCATTGCTTCTCCAGTAACTGAAGATGTCTAATACTTAGCTTTCTTGAACGTAGTTTTGATATTTCTGAAATAAACTCTACTTTGATTATTCAACATCTTGATTACCCAGAGATTTTTTATTACTGTGATTTTCACAGTAGTTATGCTTTTATTCCAAGGATTATTCTATTCTACCATGTCCATAATTCTGGGATTTTCAAAGCTAAGATTAGTTCTTATTTTTGACAGTTACCAGACAGATTCTCAGCTTTGCACTGCTAAGAGGCAGCATAGATGTTACCTGACTGAAAAAGTGGGAAGGAGATTTTGCCAAGATCCAAATAAGTCAACTCTGACTCACTGAAATCAAGAATCGCGATTCTGTAAAAAGGTCGAATAACGTTATGTTTCTTCGCCAGGCCTTCATGTAGTGCACTGAGTAGAGCTTGTTTAGAGTCAACAGAACAGCTCTACGTTTTATACTTGGATGATGGCAATAGCTATAGTAATAAATTTGGTTCAGAATATCCAACATGTATAATAGTCTTTAGAAAGAAGATTTCCGTAAGTATTGTAAGTTGAAAATGCCTAGCAATGAAATAGTGTTTTAGAGTTATCCTAGGGCGCAACAACTCCAAGCAGAGCTACAGGCTGGGAGATGAGTGGTTGGAAAGCTGCCTGGCAGAGAAGGACCTGGGAGTACTGGTTGATAGTCAGCTGAATATGAGCCAGCAGTGTGCTCAGGTGGCCAAGAAGGCCAACAGCATCCTGGCTTGTATAAGAAACAGTGTGGCCAGCAGGTCTAGGGAAGTGATTGTCCCCCTGTACTTGGCTCTGGTGAGGCCGCACCTCGAGTACTGTGTTCAGTTTTTAGCCCCTCACTACAAGAAGGACATGGAGGTGCTCGAGAGAGTCCAGAGAAGGGCAACGAAGCTGGTGAGGGGTCTGGAGAACAAGTCTTACGAGGAGCCGCTGAGGGAGCTGGGATTGTTCAGCCTGGAGAAGAGGAGGCTCAGGGCCGACCTTATCACTCTCTATAGGTACATTAAAGGAGGCTGTAGCGAGGTGGGGGTTGGTCTATTCTCCCACGTGCCTGGTGACAGGACAAGGGGGAATGGGCTGAAGTTGCACCGGGGAGGTTTAGGCTGGATATTAGGAAAAACTTCTTTACCGAAAGGGTTGTTAGGCATTGGAATGGGCTGCCCAGGGAAGTGGTTGAGTCACCATCCCTGGAGGTCTTTAAAAGACGTTTAGATGTTGAGCTTAGTGATATGGTTTAGTGAAGGACTTGTTAGTGTTAGGTCAGAGGTTGGACTAGGTGATCTTGGAGATCTCTTCCAACCTAGACAATTCTGTGATTCTGTAGATGGTAACACTTGCAAAGGGGCACAGGTCTATTTCATTTTCTTTTTGTCACCAACTCATTCTTTCTCTATAGTCTTAAAAAAAAAATAATGACATATAGCATAATGCATGAAGAGCATTTTTGGAATAGCTATTGGATCCACGAGTAACTTCCACTTTTACATTTTGGCTTAGCATGACATCATAAAATACTCTTTTAACAGCTGTTATTTTGAGAAATATTAGTTTTCCAGCCTGCTGTTCGTTTTCTGTGCATTTCAATATGTTGCTTATGAAAAAGTTGACCTTAAATATTGAATACTGTCTAAAGGTTTATAATATCATTTGATGCTTTTCCTGGAAGCATAATCTCAAGGGTGTGGCTCTTTCAACTGTAATGTAATAAAGGCTGTTCTCTTTTACTACTAAATTTAGGGGAAAACATTAAGTGCAAAATGAAAGGGAATATGCTCCCTCCTCCCAAAAAAAATCTTCAAACACATTTGCAGAGGAACTGTTAAATGTATCCGAATATGCCCTTCACTTCCTCTCAGAATATTTTGTGCTGTGCTGGTAGGTGGCAGCAAATGCCTACCCACGTGTTTGTTTTTTTTTTTAATTTATTGTATTTATTTTTTTTTGGTGGGGGGGGCAAGTGACTTAACTACAAAAACAGCTGTGAATATTACAAAAAGCATCTGGGGCTAACTCATAGACCCTGAGGACGAGCCATTTTCAGCAGAACACACAGGCATTCATAACTTCACGGATTCAGGTTGCAGTTCTCAATGAGTCTTTCTTCCTCCCTAGAAAGGAGAGCTGGGAGAACATTAAGTTTCTGTAAACTTCTCACAAGGTACCTATATTGCATGTAGGATATAGAGTTGGGCAGGTATAACTGTGGGATGTTTTGACTTTGTTTCTTCACTTGTGGCTAGACAAGAGAATGACTCAGTTTTCATGAAGAAAAGGTATCTGTACCTTCTGAGGTACAGAAGGATGATAATGAACTGGACTTTGTCCTGTCCTGCTTTTAGGACATCACAGCTTTACATTGTTTTTACTTGTGCCCAATCCAAAACACGTCTATCAGCTGGTGAAATGAATAATCTTCAATGAGAAAAGTTTAATTGAATTGTTGCTTCATTAACAGAGTAGATCATATTACAAAAAACATACTACAAAGAGAGAAATTACCTAAAAATAACCAATGCTCTAATACTGTCTGGAGCTTTGTCATGCAATGCTTTACACGCAGCTAATATGTTCAGTTCAGGTTTTTTCCTTGTGTACAATCCAGTTCCTGCTTTCAACATCTTTCCATCACTGATCTTAGTCCACTCATGGGTGATTTGGTTTATGAAATACTAGTACATAATTATTCAGAACCCAAATGATTTTCCTATACCAATACGTACAAGATGTGCAATACTGAAAAAAGTCATACTGCAGTACTGTGATAGCAAATGATAAATACTGTTAATCACAAAAGTATTTATTGGGACTTGCTTAACTCATGAATATAACACGACTGAAATCAGTTCATCTAGATTTACCAAAACCAGGTAAAGACATAAGGAGAAAACTCTAAATAGTTTATACAGAAACATAATCATTATGTATACAATTTCTATTAAAATTTTGTTTCCTTCATATTCATCACAAGTAATTTTTGAAGAGCAGACAGTCTGAAGCCAGGCTCTTGGTGGTGCATCTCAGTTGACTTTGTTTGTTTTAACTTTTACATTATTTTTTGTTTTTCTACATACAACTTTTTAGTTTTTTTGCCATTTTTTCTTTAGACTGCCTCTGCAATGAACTTTGGCAGTGATAAAAGGCTGTTTAGCTTTACAAATGAGGTAGCAGGATCAAAAATTGTTGTGGATGGGTGTTAAGTTTTTGAGCCTTATTCTCCTTTCTTTCTGACCATCTGCATTATAACTTCAAAAAACAGCCATCTGTGAAATCTCTTCGAGAAATTTGATTTAATTTGCACACCAGGTTTAAAAATTACTAGGGAAGGAGACACATTTAGTGTGTCCAAAGCTTTGTATCTGGCAAATTAGGGGTTGGAGTTTATAGACCTGATGTATGTCAAAGTGATTTCATGTATATGTACAGAAAGAGCAGGGTTACTTTTTGTTAATTGCTATCAGAAATTACAATGTGACCTTATACTCTGAACCAGGTGGAAGAAAAGTAACAATGACAAAACAAAACCCAGGTTTTTAGAAATGCCTAGGTGGCATAAAATGCTATCTCATAATATAATTTGGACCAAAAAAAAGGTAAAGAAAAAAACAAACGTATCAGATTACTCAAAGTCTTAATGAGATGAAAAACTGGGATGAATTAGTTAGCATTATGGCTCTATTTGCTTACTATGAAAAAAAAAAAACAACCTTTTACCAAAACCTTTGCTATTTTGCAAAAACAATCATTTGATTCGCAGGAGATCAGAAAAAAACATATAAGCATGTTGAGATGGAACATGATTAAATCTGGGAAGTCAAGGAAATTAGAATGCACAGTCAAAAAAGGGTAGATTCCATATAAGATTATTCCTACAAAACCAGGCAAATCTTTAAGTCTTCTAGTAAACTTTTGTTTTTCCTTTGATTTTTATTAAACTATCAGCTTAAATGCTTTTAAAATCAAAATTTGCATTATTTAATTCCCTTTTAATGTGATTTAAAGAAAAGAACTAAAGATCTCAGTTGTTTCACCAGGATGTTCAGAATATTACATTTAAGTATTATGACACAACAGCTACTTCCTTTGGAATTTGATTACTGTTTAACTCACAAAATTCAGGCGTAAGCTGGCGGAAAAATTTATGACCATGAGAATCTGTATTTACATAGACATAACCTGGAGGAGATGGATAATTTGCTGGGCACATCTCCTGTTTCTTTGGAGTATATTCTGTGCGATACATGGTTTCATCTTGAAAATGGGCTGGATTAGGAAGAATAACCTGTACAGGTTTGAAACTTTGCGCTGGAATGATCTGATGTGGTATGTAATGAGATTTGAATGTAGTTAAATCATAGAATTTCCCTGTGGGTTTCGGAATTTCCTGTTGTTTCTTAATAATTTCTTGTTGACAGATGTCCCAAGCTTTAAAGTCTTCCTTCATAGTAGTATTCCCTTGGAAGGGAGCATTGGTTATTCTTGCATTAGAAATGGGTCGTATGGGGACAGCAGGAGAAATCTCATGTTTTACATAATCAAGATGGCTTGTGGAGTTAAAATCCATGCTACCTGGGGGAGGAATGTACTCTTTTGTTTTGCGGACCTCAGGCAAGGAGACCAACCATGGCTGAAAACGATCCTGGAATTCAGTGACTCCATTAAAATGAGCATTGGATATGACTTTTGCATTTTCAGGCTTGCAGCTTTTAGCGAGTGGCCCAGCTAGCCCTTTAAAATCACTCCGGTGGGTTGTGAGATCTTCAAAGGGTTGGTTGTTTGGCCTGTACTCTTCTTTCAATTTCACAAATTTTGGTGCCAGTTGATGAGCAATATAAGAAGTGCGATGGCTCGTAGTACTATCAAAAGGCACATCTGAAAGTTTGGCCATGCATGGAGGTTTATAACTTTGTCTGGGATTCAGTTCCCTAGGAGCAAAGTCATCTTGAAATGTAGTAGAATTTCCAAACTTCTCTGTAGGTGGATGGTATATATGGTCCACCTTACTAGGTTCCCTTCTTTGAACCTCCCATGACCTATAGTCATCTTTAAGGCAAAAACAAAACTTCAAAAACTTCAACAGAAATAGCATATAAGTCTTATTACTTAGGAGCATTCCTTTAAAATTAAACCAACTTCATGTACTAAACCTTGCAAACCAAAGGAAATGGATGTAAGTGAGAATGGTAATATTATCTGTGTGTTTATGATATGATAAATGTCTTCTATTATTGGTGTGATAAAAGCAGACCAAAAAAATGTACAATGCCTTATTCTGACAACTTCCTCGAGAAAAGAGAAAATGTCACATGTACCTATTAAGTTCTCTCCTCTGTTTGTTTGCACCAAGCATTCTAACTTCCCGTTTTAATAGCTGTATCTGGTTCTTGTTATCTCTTGCTATCTGTATCTTTCCTCATCTTGATTTTCATCCTTGCAGCTCTAGTAGATCATATCATTTATTTTTACATGCTTTTAACTGCGGGTCCAATGCAGTACATGTAACAAATTGAGTTACACATTTTATATATAAACTGTTATGCTTTTATACAGAATATCAAAGTTACTTGCCAGAATGACTTTAAACGAGATTTAGTGCCTTTGTACTGACACTTGTAATAGGAAAACTTCTGTCAAGACAGATCATTAATAGGATGATATGCAAGCTACACAATCCAGGAGAAATAAATCTAAAATCAACTTTTGACCTACCCTGTGGGAAAACACTGTGCTATCTGAGCTAAAACTATCTGAAAGATATTGTAACTTTAATTACAATCAACTTATGGCTGAGATAGCCTAACAGGTGTATGTTAGTTTCTCTCCTTCTACCCCAAGAAACCTAGAGAAGGTTTTTCTTTAGAACCCATAAATGTCAGCTCTAAACAACTGGAGTGCTGAACATATTAAAGCATTATCGCCCACTTTCTATTATGTTTTACTCTCTAGCCCAAACTAAGAAATCCAGTTTCACATTGCTAATGTAGATAACTCAGAATAGTACTTTCATCTTTGTTTATTTCTCTGTCTAAAGGCAGCATATATTATTACCTTGATATGTTGGTATGGTATCCAATTTTCCTCCCATAGTGTGTTTTCTCTCTAAAGGTCTTACTAATGTCACTGGTTGTATTTTATGAGCATTATAATCTTTCTGGTATGTGGTTCCCAGTTCTCTCTCTCCAGTCTTTGGTTTATACTCTTCTTGTACACGAAAAGGTCGTCTCACGGTATCATATGGCAAATAATCAGACCTGAATTGGGGAAGAGGGAAACACTTGTTAAAAATGTCTTTTTAACAAATGATGAAGTCATTCTTGTCACTTTTCCATTGTATGGAAAAACAACAACTTGCAATGTTTACTCTGAAAAATCAATCAATATAATATGTTAGAGGGTAACAAGGAGGAAAGGAAACCATACTACATAAATCTAGGGTCTCTGATGCAGCCTTTATTCAAAGGTTAAGGTGATAAAACTTCTTCAACACTCCAAGTCTTGTTCCCAGATTAAAAATATTCTTTAAACTATTTGAAAGGAGAATAGAAAAAGTTGCTATAATTTTACAAAAAAATGATCCAGAAAGCAGAAACAGAGCAAAGATCAAACTACCACAGGTGTTTGACAACATTTGGCAACATTTACTAATTGCATGAGGAGAGCAGAATATAAACAGAAAGAACATTTATTTCACTGTGGATCTCATGGATCTTTTTTATACAGGCATGTTACATAAAATGGGTTTATATTATATATAGGTGTATAAACAGTATATGTAGTACACACAGCTTTGCAGAAGGGCTTTTGACCTTTCTCTGCATGTCCCTTTTGCTTTTTTATAAACAGAAATGAAGTTTCACCTGTTGCCCATGGTGCATAAATTAAAACAAAGGAGAAAAAAAAAGTTATGCTCCTGTCACATTATTATTGTTAAGTACTGAATGAGTGCTCTGTTACTAACTTTTTGAAAGATGCTTTTTAATTCTGTAAGCTTGATGTCAGAATTTGTGCACTGATGGGACAGACCAACTGAACCCCTTTACAGTTGGTTTTCTTCAAACTCCTAACCATTTAGAACAGTCTGAACAAAACCCCTAATCCCTGTTTCTTTTTCTAAAATGTTCCATTTTCCCTGCTACCTCAGATATCCCACAGCTATCCCACAGAAATTTCCCCACTTTGTCACGCTTTTTTAGGCTAGATTAGACCTAGATTCCTAAAACAGGCAGAACAATGACAAAAATTTGGGATCACCTTTACAGGTAAAAGATGCAGTACAGAATGCAAATCTTTTTGTGTGTCTGCTTCACTATTTTTGATGATCTTTTGTGGTCAATGTATTTCTACACTCAAAATTTTGCTTTTAAATACACTAAAAGAATAAAGGATTCGATGACTGTGTTTGGAAAACAATTTCAATACAATATTCAGACCCCCCTCGCCCCCATTAAAAAGAGAAAGTATGAGAAACTTTATAAAGTAATTGTAAAACGTTGGTTTAAAATGTTTACTTAAATGTCGTAATTCCTTCCATTTTCCCACGATGCACTTGGTACTCTTGTTTTGGCTTAAGGCTCCGGGCAGGAGAGATGTTGCTATACTTGGGATATTTTTCCACATACTCTGTTGTCAGGCACGGCTGTTGTCCATTATCATAAATCGTTGTGGGATTATGAGGGCAGCGATGGCGCCTGGGTAAAACACATCAGATGAGATCATTTTGAATAATTTCATTCAAGGGGAAAAAAACATGTCCTATCTACTAGGAATGAATAACAAACAAGGAAGATTGAACAATGTCAGTAGCTTGAGTTTAAAATCTTTTCTGAGTGACAAAAACACAAAATATTGTGCTAACGGTACAGGTCCCAGAGCATGGTATACTAACAGTAATTAGCAGTATCAGTACACCCCTTTGTACGGAATACAGAGGATGGATGGAGTTGATGTCAGCCGTCTAGACAATGCTACCATCAAAATGCTCTCCTCTCTTTTTTTTAATCTCTAATGATATTACTACTTGTAGAAATAAATAACTCTTCTGCTTGCTCCTTTGATAATTGTCTCTTTTTTTCTGTTTTCCCTGTCTCTTTTTTACTGTTTTTTAATGTATTAAAAGTTTTAAGGAGAAAAGCGGCGAGTTCGGGTCGTTTGTAGGCATTCCCTTCCCTTTTCCTTTGCAACTGTTCCCCCTCCTACTGTTTTCCCTCATCTCTTATCCTTTTATATCTATGCACCTACACTTCTTTTCACCACAGCTCTTGATTTTGACTAACATTTTAGTGGTGGGAAATCTCACTTGCATTTCCAGCACTCTGCTGGCTATTTCTGACTTTCCAACCCCTTTTTTTCCAAGTGCTGATTAAATCCAATAGCCCCCAAACTATTTTTTTTAAAGTGTTGACATCACTTTTTCTTAATAGGTGTTATTTCAATTGCACCTGATTGATAGGTGTAATACCTATTTTAATGACATCATTGTGTTAAAAGATGATAAGAAGTATATAATGACTTGCATTAATTAGTTACTTATGTCTTGTTGTTTTGTGTAAAATATGCATGAAATTAAAATGCATGTGTTAAGATTTTCCAGGCAATAAAGAAAACATTAGACCCGTTTTAATTTTTATAATAGGCACTTGCATCTCCGTGGTAGTTTTTTTTGCAATACTGGTTCATATACAAGCACAGGGGAATAACAGGAACTAAAGCACAACTTTTAAAATGAATCTTGGGAAAGTCTGTAAATTAAACAGAAAAATAACAACAGAATTAGAAGGGTAAAAGTGTACAGCTCTTGCTGGGTGCAAATTCAAGTTTCAGTAAGCCAGATACGCAAGGAATAGTTCAAAAGTCTGCAGAGAAATTTAGCCAGCACTAAATATGAAGTAGAAAGAAGAAATGAATTAAAGCAGGGTAAAATAAAATACAGAAACAGGTATGAAGGACAAGACAAGACACTGAAGTTATCTGGAACTGGAGATCCCTAGAGCTGTTGTTAGTTTGGGCTGCCTGACTTTGTCAGCTGAGGAGGGCAATAAATGAGGACCAAAGTAGCCCTACCTAAGAAGGCACATCCTTTCAAAGCCTGGGGTACTTACTCCTTTCCAATCAAAGTCAAGGGACAGTCAAGTAACAATTGAGACACCTGTTCAGAACACAGCAGGGAAAGAACAGGAAAGGCAGGAAAACAAGGAGATGAGAGTGCTATTTCTCAGCATGCTGCTTGCTTGCCACTACATTGTCCATGAAATTCAGCTGTTACCATAGTAATAATTTTCTAAGTACAAACACGGCATGCTGTGTCACATAACATTTAAAAATAAGAGCTAAGCAAAGAAACTATTGAATATGTTTTGAAAGCCAGTTGAAATAGATGGTATCAAATCATTATGTTCTTTGCATATTCAAGCATCCAGTTTAAACAAGTTTGAAATAAACAATGCTCATCTACAAAAACTTCATTTTTGACAATCTTTATTTTGCCATAAGCCGATCCAGAAGACCAATCACCAAACAAAACACCTCCTCTGCTTTGGTATCACAGGACTTTACAGACTGAGCTGTCACTGTTGTCTAAGCAATATTTTCAGAGCATCCCCCCTGTTGCTGAATGAGCACGCTACGACAGGGACAGCAAAAAAACAATTCTTTGCAGAGTGAGCCTGTAGCTCAGCATAAAGCTGAAGTCTGGTAAAGCAATCTGATGTACCTCTCCAAGGAAAGAAGTCTTTGTAACTGCTTTAGAATTCATTAATGAATCGAGTGTCCTCGATCCAAGTAATTTCTAGCATATGAAATAATTCGGAACAGCCTCTAACTATGCACAAAATTACTTAGGTTATACGGGACTGTTCAGGAGGGTCCTACATCCTCCTTCCTGTGTTGTGAAAGAACTGTCAGTAGGACAACATCCCAGAGTAGATTTTAGGCTTAAAGACACTGTAAAATTGCCTTAATATAAATGCAAGTTAGATTTGAAGAAGAGATTTGGTTGTGTTGGTTTTGTTGTTGTTGTTTGCTTCTTTTAGTTAACCAATAAATCTACTTTTGGATGTTGTCTGACTTAAACCAAGTTTTCATTTAGACAGCAACTACCTAAAACTGATCGCATAGGGGCATCGCAGCTCCCTAGAGACTCTATGCTAAGAATCATCAATCAGAGAAGACAAATTACAGCTCTGACAAATGAAATATGTTGCTTGCAATATGCCCAAAACTGCTCAAGTAACTGGTTATTTTAAATGCCTTACTTGCAGTTATCTTAATTTCAGCCCCAGAGTTACTGATATTCAAATGTCTGTGGTGCTAACATGCCTTCCCCCGTGACTGACAGATGCCTGCTTTGACGGATTATTATTCTTTCCTTTCTTTGAGGGAGACTAATTACTTATGACTTTCATAATGTCTGAACAGAATCTCAGCAAGATAAAATTGACAGCCTACTGGGTCTCTGGTGCCAAATGCTATTGCTCTGATTATTTTAACAGAATGATGCTGAATTTCACTTACGTAGGATCTGGCACACACTGTTGTTTTTTTATACAGTGCCAGCAAGAGCCTTGAAATTTTCCCACAGAGCATTTTCCTCCAAGAGAATTAGGCTAATAATGAGAGACGTTTTAATGCTTATCATCATAAACAACTTATTACAAGAAGAAAAAAATCTCATTTGTTTTTTAACTGCTGATGTACATGCTCTGGTACATAGCATGGGCTGAAAAGACAGAAGTTCCACGTGGATGTTGTATTTTTTGAGGGTTTTCTGCTTTCCTAGTGTTGACAGGAGACCTGGTAGATTTTAGTGGGTTTGCATGTATTTGTGTTGTCAGACTGAAGGTTTAATATATCCCCTATTTTAGAAAATTCTTCCTTTTAACTTAAATTTATTTAGGAATCTAGATTTTTAAGAAAATTACAACAAAAATGCAATAAATGAGGAAGAGCTGGCAAATAGAGAAGATAAAGCAGTCATTTATTTTTATATTTCAAAACTAAATTTCTGTGCTCTTGCACGTCACAATTATATGTTATGGTAGACAAATACTATTCCTGAGTACAGAGACTTCATCTACCAAGGGGCTTTATTCTTCCTTGGGAGGCCAGATTTGAACATCCTTTATTTGCTGCCAGGCATTTCTATTGAGCCAGTGATCTGAAGCCTGACTGTACTTGCTAGCAGGGGGCAATTTTCTCTTGTATGAAGTTAATGCATTTGGAACCTATGGGAAATATGAAAATAAAAATATTTCCTTCTCTTTATGTATCAAACCCAAGTAAAACTAGCTCGTGCTTTCTCCACATTAAAAATATACCACTTCTAAAATAATAGATCTGGAATATCTTAGGAAACAACATAGAACCCAAGCGTTACTCTGCATAACACAGTTATGCGAGCATTTTTGTGGTTTATTAAAAAAAAAACAACACAACTACCAAAAAGAAAACCAAACAAACAACCAGACATATCTTTACCATAGCAGCCTGAAAATGTTTGTCGTACCACATTGGTAACATCGTACGCTACTGCAGAAGTCTTAAGCTGATGATGACAGAAATTATGACAGTTAGTAAAACTGCAGAAGTCCCCAGCATGGAATGTGAGAAGTATTGTATCTTTTGCAAACTGATCTTTTAGCACGCTCAGCTTTGGGTACACTTCCAGTGTTTTTTGGCATTGCAATTATTTGTTGATTTTGAAAATAATCACTTAATAAGCACAGAAATTGAATCAGTCTAAGGAAAAGGAATCTGAATAGATTCCTAAAAATATTTAAGAATTATTTTATTACTAAGAATTTAAGACTGCAAATCCAAAGTATGCAAAAATGGCACTCAGATGTGAACTTTTAGTGAGTGAATTATGTATGTCACAATGCAAAAAGAATGTAATTCTGCAATTGTGGAGACCCTTTCCACTACCCTGTAAAAAGACAAATAAAGTTCTCTTTTACTGACTTTCCTCCCTCTCACGTGTAAATTTCTCAGTATTTTTTTTTCTTCTGTGAATAAATAACTGCAAGCGTGACCTGTTTTAATATTTAGAATGAAACAGTATTTATATCTCCATTAAATTTCCTGCAAATAACTAAATGATAACTTGTACAAAACATTAATGTTTTTGTTCCCTTTGAAATCTCTTCTTATGTGCGCTGCAATATCCAGGTAACGGTGCCAAGCGACCAGTGTTCCCCTGAACACAGAAACTCCATAGCTATGCCCCGGCAAACACAATGCACTGGGTGAACCAGGAACGGCTGAGGTTTGTTTCACTGACTACAAAGATGTCAGCGATGTTTATTTTAAACCATGTGTTTTGTGCGTGTTTTATTCAATTAGTCGAATTCATGTTATTCTAGGGGGTCTTTGATTTGAGAATTTTCAGCTGAGTTGAAAAACGTACAGTGAGGGAGGTACCTGCTTGGTCCTGAGATAACGGCTTTTGGATCTGTTACTTGCCCACTTTCCTGCCACGAATATTGCAAGAGGAGGTGATTGCTGAAGCAGAAAAAATGCCTCAGGTCTTCAGGAACTACTCGGGTCTCATGCGTGCCCTCAGAAGTGACACACGTGATACCAGGATGAATTCTCTGGCATGTAGGGTTTTTCGTTCATTTGTTTTTAATATAAAAGACTGAATCCTTGAATGTGGTGATCAGGTACCAATTCCAGGACGATTACGCTTCTGGTTTTTGAAGCGGACACAGGGAAGAACGTGAAAGCACGAAGAGTGCTGACTCCAAGCCCACAGACCCCACAGCTGAGTTCTGCAGGGCGCCCACCAGCCGTGCCCTGGGGACCCCGACCCGTGAGGTCCCGCCCCGCAGCACGCCCCCGCAGCACGCCCCCGAAACCCGCCGGCTCCCCGCGGCACCCCAGCTCCGCTTGCTGCCGGCCCTGGGTCCCGGTACCAGCCCCGGTTCCTCCCCTCAGCCCTCCCCGGGAGCCGCGGCGCTCACCCGCAGGTGCAGATGGCGCACAGGCAGCGCGGCGGCGCCATCTTCCCCGCGGCCGCCGCGGTAACCGTGGGGACGCTCCATGGCAACCGCGTCGCGCCGGGAGGGCCCCGGCCGGCCTCCGTCCGACGTCGCGCAGCGGGGGGCGGGAGCGGAACCGGAGCGGAACCGGAGCGGGCTTCCGGGTGCTGGGCGGTGCGGGGCTGACAGGGAGCTGAGGTGGGGGTGGGGGGGAGGGGGCGCGTTACCTCAGGGGGAAGTGGGAAAGGGAGGCTGAGGGGGGAGGTGGAGGCGACGTAAGGCGGGCGCCGGTGACCCGTGAGTGGCCCCGGTCACAGGTTGGGTAATTAGAAAAGTGTCGCCTCGTGTGTCGTGTGTAACTTAACTGCTCCTCTGCCTTCGCAGGGGCACCAGCCATGGTCCTGGCCGGCGCGGGGAGGATGGCGGGCCTCCAGAGGAGGACGGCAGGGATCAGGAATATCTGCATCTTGGCGCATGTGGATCACGGTGGGACGGGGTGGTGGTGGTGGAAACCCGGGGAGCTCGGCGGTGGTTTGGGAGGTGGCGAGGTGTTTGGGGCGCTCTGGTTTAAAGCAGTACGTCTTCTTGGGTTCGGCTTTAAACTGGCGTAATCCTGACTCTGAGGAGTAAATTTTGTCTGTTGCGCGTTAATTTCACCCTCGTGCAGCTTGTCCTTTAAGCACTTGAGCATTTAACAACTTGAAATAGCTGAACGTTTTCCATTTTTATAATGACAGATGATGACATAAATACGTGTATGCGTTAGGTGGTCTATTTTATTTCTACATTTACTTAGTGGAAGTGTGTTATGTAGGTGAAAATAATAAATTTTTGTTTTATGACACCAATCTTTTGTCTAATGGCATGATATATCACAGTTCTGAAGTACGGTTTGCTATTTCTTTTACTTTTCTGGTTATAGCAGGTAAAGGCGCACCCACTCTGAAAAATAAATTTGTTGGCACCTAACACGTGAAGTTGAGTCACTTGATTTTTTTTTTTTTTAGGTTAGTTTGTACTTTCCTGGCTGTTATTAATGTTGGTAGAACACGAGATGTTGATGAATGTTTCTGTCTTGGAACACTAGATATTGTCACTATTCACGGTATTGTCACATCTTTTTCAATTGTCTGTATTTATTTAAACTAAGTAATCTATTTTCCTTTTTAGGTAAAACTACTCTAGCTGATTGTCTGATCTCTAGCAATGGAATAATCTCTAGCCGCTTAGCAGGAAAGGTAGAGTTACGCTCTCATTTTTAACAAAATTCTGGTGTGTATGCGCTGGGATTGTAAATAATCTACTCCTAGTCTTGCTAAACCTTATTTTCTCACAATTACACTCTTTGACGGTTGATGAGTAACTTGTGAAATAATTCCATGGATTTATCTCCTGTTCTCTTGTTTTTGTACTCAGCTGAGATACCTAGACAGTAGAGAAGATGAACAGATCCGAGGAATAACAATGAAATCTAGTGCAATTTCATTGCACTTTAAGAAAGGTAAGTTGTTGATGCTGGCAAGTATAAACTTTAATATATATTTATTTTTTTCCCTGCCTATTCATTATTGCTGCTGAGATCTTTTCCTCTGCAACTTTTGAATCTCTCAGCGTTAGGCCATTGTTCTACAAAGACTTAGGCATGTATTCGACTGTTAGCCAAGATAATAAAGCTCTATCGCAGTGTTAGGAAAATGGTTTTAAGTATTTGCAATAAGCAAGAGAGGAGCTGCCAGCTGGATACTTAGGTGTACTCAGTATAGTATTCTGCAGCTTCTGATTATTATATTTCACAATTTCATGAGCTTCAAAATTTAAAATCTGCTGTTAATGTTTTCACAGAGGACGTAATTTCAGTTTTGCCTGTTTTTGTGCTTAAACCACAGTAACTAGCTAACTTTGCAGTGTAGAATTTAACAAGTCAAATTCTCATATTTCTAAGTGGAGGCAATTAGAATAGTTGTCTTCATCTTTTTTTTTTCTACTTAAGATCTGAATCTTTATGCTTGATCCTAAGGCTTCAAATACTGTCAGTTAAAGGCAAGAACTTCCTTCAAAAACCAAAATTTTTTTAATGATTGTGCACAGTCTATTGTGTACAAGATATTCACTGCACTCATATTATCAAGATGCAAGTTATACTCTGCTGTGAATTGTTCAGAGGGTTTTATATAGCATAGCTATGCTGACTCCATGTTCCTCACCAGTTTTATCTTCAGCTAGGTGAATCATAAACATGATGAAATACATTGCTAACAGGCTTGTGCAAGAAAAAAAAAATTGCATGAACCTTAAAAGCCACCATAAGTCATCTTACTATCGCCGTTTCAGCTACATACGATTATAAAGCATAGTTGAGATCAGCGATCTTCCAGCTAAGCATTGCAGGCTAGGTCTGTTTTATCATTGTCTCTGAAATGGCCTTACTTTACTAGTTAGAACCTTTTATGTCCATTGTTTTTCTATTTTATTGAAATTTAGATTCTAATATAAATTCTTAAACGGGAAAGTTAATTTCTTCTTAGTTCGGTTGTGGCTGATGGTAAATGCAATAAATTCATAAAATATTGACTGGCGTCTCTTCAATAAGCAGAAGTTTAGAGGGACAGTAGTTTGAAAAACATTGGAAAAAAACTGTTATTTATACCTTAGATGTTTTCATGCTATGGAGTCATAAGTGTGTTTATTAAGAAAATCTCAAATACTGAAATAAAGCGTTTTATTAAGAGTATAGGATTTACTTTAATGACAGTCTATTCTGGTTTATCCTTAAAATGCAGACTGTGGGGAAGTTGATCTATGCTTTAGCTATTGATCTATTTGTAATGGTGCTACAAGCTAGTTTTGTTTGTTTTTAAGGTAGTTGGACATTGAAAGGTGAAGGCTCCCATTAAAGATGGGTGAACTTGCTTAGGCATAAGCCACTAGATATTATGCTGCTGCAGTCTTCCTGGCGTATTTGTGTTTTTTCTTTAACATAATAGTTACTGTAGTTTTTGCCCCTAGAAATTAATACTAGTTGAGCACAGTATTAACAACGCAGCCCAAATAAATAACTGTTCTGAAATATTTATTGTTTGATCCTAGGTGATCAGGAGTATCTGATTAATTTAATAGATTCCCCAGGGCACGTGGATTTTTCTTCAGAAGTATCTACTGCTGTCCGACTCTGTGATGGTTGTATCATAGTGGTGGATGCTGTTGAAGGAGTCTGTCCACAGGTGAAATAAAGTATATTAAATTGAGAAAAAGGGTAGTGAAGAGCAAGTAAGCAAACCAGAATTGCATATATGTCTTAAGTATATAACATAGAAATAAAAGATAAGCTGCTTTAAGAAGCTTTGAACAACTTCTAATAAATGATAGCGTACTTGAGGTCTGAAAGAGGATAGTTAGTTTCCTGGTTTTGCTAGTTAATTTCATAGTACAGCTGGTGAGTGGGTGTTAGGGTTGAAACAGTGAGTATATAATTTTTCTAGTAATAGATTATTTGTGTAAAGAAGAAATAAATGTATTAAGGTAAATTATTTAGTAACTTTGTGTGCTTATAGCGTAATGAAAATGGGAAAAATAATGCAAAATGACATTGAGTTTGTTTTATTCATGACTTGCTTTTGTAAAGAGCGTGGGCTTTTTTGCTATTAAAATACTTCCTGCAGAATTCTATAATAACTAACACTATGTACCATCTAAGTCAAATGATAAGTTGACATTCAAACCAGAACCTTATTATGTGTTTAATTAAATTTTAGATTTAATTGTCATTCACTTTAACATTCTATGTCTTGAGGTATCAAGCTTTCTGTAATGGATTTTTTTAAACTCTTTTTTTCTTAATAGACTCAAGCAGTTCTACGGCAGGCTTGGCTAGAAAATATTCGTCCGGTATTGGTGATAAATAAAATTGATCGCTTGATTGTAGAGCTCAAGTTCACCCCTCAAGAAGCATACTTGCACCTCAAGAACATCTTAGAGCAGGTATTTATACCATAGCATCATGTTCACAAAACAGATTTTGCCATGGGTTCCCCCTGTCTTGTCTCCATTCTTGAATTAAAGAGACTGTCATTTTCAGTGGCTTATAGCTGGAATAAACTTGGCACAGCAGAACCAATTTTTCTTACAAGCACTACAATATCTAGTCTAATTTATTTCTAGTTGGTTCTGACATTCAGTATTGCATTCTGAATGCATTCAGAATGCACTTGATAGAGAAAAGAGAATCAAATGCCGCTTGACAGAGTCTGTCTTTTTTAAGAGATAGTGTTGTATGTTTTGCTATGTTGCATTGCTTAAACTGGGGATAGACAAGGAATGTCTTTAGACTATTCTTGATAATAATGGATTTATGCAGCGATTAAGTTAATTTGGAGGCAATTAAATTGCCTTCAAACTTTTTTGAGAGCTTTTAAACAGCTACCTACGTGGTTTTCCTTTGCCCTCTTTGTTGTTTACTCGTTGGCAGTAATATTTATATTTCATCATTCCCTGTTCTGAGAAACAAGGTGTGCTCCATATGATACTCTATGTCTGATTCAATCTTGACATGGCTGACAGATCTGGATAGCACACCATGCCTAAGCTGTAATGCTAGCCTATGCCAAATACACAAAGCCCATGTTTTAAATTTTCAAATGAACCACAAGTGCACTAGTTATTAAAACAACAAAAAATGTTTATATTTTGGAGGGTGGGGGTATTGCATTTTAATTGCAATTGCTGTGAAAGAGTGAACAAATCTTTATATGTTTTTATATACCCTTCCATAGATCAATGCAGTCACTGGAACACTCTTTACCTCTAAAGTTTTAGAAGAAAGAGCTGAGAAAGAAACAGAAGGTGAAAATATTTCAGACACAGCACTTGGAGATCAAATTTATGACTGGAGTGCTGGACTGGAAGATACTGATGATTCCCATCTCTATTTTTCGCCAGACCATGGAAATGTGGTGTTTGCCAGTGCAATTGATGGATGGGGTTTTGGGTAAGTATGGTACTTAGTTAATGCCCTTTTTGATTTTTTTAATTGATCTCTGCAAGTAATCTCAAATTTGAAGTATTTTGAGCTCCTTCATATTTCTAAAGATTTTTGTTAACATTTTTTCTGTGATTTGCAACTTTTTATCTGTCTGTTCTAACATATATTAACGTTGGACAGCTGAAAAGACTGCCAGCTCTGGCCTGTGATTTGGAGACCTATGTTATTCTTACACAGCAGCTGCTTAGCCCACTGTAGCGTTCAGCCTAGCCTGGTAAACTTAGTGTGTTGTTAATTACTTACGTTCAATAGGCTTTACTAGACTTGGCTTAAAACTGCAGCAGCGCCAGAGCTGTTTCGCAAGTAGGCTGGACCTTCCAGCTACAGGGCTGGTGAAGTTTGTAACAAGCATAGAACAGACAGCTGGCATCGGGGCAGCACTTTCAGCTGTTCAATTCTGCCCAATATAGTTTTGAGTCACAGCATTACTGTGGTCTGTTTTTTTGTTGTTTTTTTTTCTGCATCAGATTTTGTCTTGTCTTTGAAATTGTGTTTGTTTTTAAGTGTTTATGCTTATTGGTCTTAATCTAGCTTTTTTTTTTTTTTCCATTCTTTTCCTCATTCAGGTGCATTTTTTTCTCGTTTTACCTAATATCTTTATGCTTGTTTCAGCAGTTACCATTGCAGAGATATTTAAGTAAAATTAAGCAACTTGGAGCAGAACAATTTCAGAAAATTATCAGTATTACTGTATCTGAGTTTGTGATCAGTTCTGGTTTTCAGTCCTGTTCTTGGTAATTAGTTTTGAAGGGTAGTATGCTGTAGTAAAGATTACACGTGTTCTGATTGCTGGCCGCAAGGTGGAGTCCTTGTCTTCATCATGACTATATAATTAAAAAGATACACTCAGTAATACGGTATGTCTTTAATGTTGCAAAACCTTAAAAAAAAAAAAAAAAAAAAGATTAAAACTTGCATTTAAAGTTCATTGAATAGTTTGTAACTAACTCAAACATTTCTTATCACTGCAGGAAAAAGGAAAAATAAAATAGGTTACTTTAGTTTAATTATCTGCTATGAATAATAATGCATAAAAAAAAACAACCAACAAACCAGCATATAAGTTGTGTAAAGAAATTGAAAACAAATCTTCAGATTCTTGGAATATTCTTCAGTCTGAAGTAGATTTAGTTATAGAAAATGAGTGAAGGCAGACATTTTCATCTCTGAAGGCTAGAAGATTTTTATCAGATACCTTTGGTGGTCCACACATAAACACACACCTTATGGGAGTAGAGAGCTTTGCATATGGTGCCCACAGCCATAACTAGGCAGTACTACATGCTGCTTTGCTGCTTTATGTCACACTGTGCTGGGGATACCCAAAATTCTCCCTGGTTGGATCTCCTTTTGCTTGGATCTCCTTTTGCTTCTCAAACTACACAGCAGCACTGCGTATCCTGAACTGTTGTGCAGTATGGCTCTGATGCTGAAAATACCACCTTGTAGCTGCTTTCTGCTTTCCTACGCCTGGGATGACTGTATGCTACAATGTCTTCTTCCTTCCCTGCACACCCTGCTCAGCTGTGCAATGCCAAATCCCTTTTGCCAAAATCACTGTCATTTCTCCTTCAGTTTAAGAGCTGTCTCACACTCTGGTGTCTAGCTGGAGAGAGAGCACACTGAACACATGGCAGGGAGCAATGTAATTTATAGTATATTCAGAAGGTGTAGGAATGTGTCCCCCTTTTAAGGAAAGAAGTTACCAGATTGGCTAAAGAAGTGTGTGGCTAAAGTTGTGCCAGGGGAGGTTTAGGTTGGATATTAGGAAGAACCTCTTTACTGAAAGGGTTGTTAGGCATTGGAATAGGCTGCCCAGGGAAGTGGTTGAGTCACCATCCCTGGAGGTCTTTAAGAGATGTTTAGATGTTGAGCTTAGTGGTATGGTTTAGTGGAGGACTTGTTAGTATTAGGTAAGAGGTTGGACTGGGTGATCTTGGAGGTCTCTTCCAACCTAGACAATTCTGTGATTCTGTAAATAGATCTCATAGGTATTTTTTAGGTGTGTAGAAATCTGACACTTCTGGATTTCAAATAAGAGGTCATCAAATATCATTACTATGCAAATAGAATTGTTCCAATTGTGAACAGTTGCGTACATTTTTGTTTCTGCATGCATGGGATGAAGATATGTAGAATTTTTTTCTGTTACTGTTTACTGAATATATTCAGTGGGGAGACCGCAGAAGCTTCAGAAGTCCCTCTTTAGGTCCTAAGCAGCCTACTTCTATTAATTCATGGGCTCCAATGGAAAACAATTGGCTTTTCCTTTTAATATTACAGTTTCTGTATTATTTTATGGGCTAGACTTGATATTAAAGCAATGCTCTAAACCACAAATGCCCAAAGTAGTTAACTTAAAAAGTAATTGCTATCATCTGAGGGCTGAAATGTGGTTAGAAAGAATACTTGATTTTTAATTTTTACCATTCTAGTCACAGGTTGTAATTAGAATGCATAAGGTAACCTCTTTCATAGAATAAGTTCGAGAGTCATGACTTCAAATATTTAAAACTTTTAAAGTTATATTTTTGATGTTGTTTGTGTGGTTTTTTTTGTTTGTTTTGTTTTTTACTGGGGGAGAGTAGTATACGGGTATTTATTTCATTTAAACAAATTCAGTCTTCAAGCTGACTTAAAACAAAAATGTATAAATATTACTGACATTTTTAAGCTGTTGCCACTGCATGTTTTTGCAGGTACAAATGTTAAAAAATGGGAGCTAAAGAGAAGGCAATTGGAAAAGTGGGAGCAAAACAAAGACTTGAGATATGTATGATTTTCATGTAAGCTATCACTTGCTTAGGCTGATAAACACCTGTAAACAACATTACGCTTTTATCAAGTTGCCTTTTGTTTTCTTGCAGCATTGAGCATTTTGCAAAACTGTACAGCCAGAAGATTGGAATCAAGCCTGCAGTGCTTCTGAAGACTTTATGGGGAGATTACTATCTAAATACAAAAGCAAAGAAGATAATGAAAGGTGATCAGGTAGGGCAGTTGTCAGAAATATTACTTGTGGTTTATTTAGTTTGTTGTTTTCTTTTTTTTTTTTTTGGCCAACTCCTCATTTTGCGGTTTGAGAATTGATCTCAGTACCTGTCTAGTCAACATTTGTGGAAGCATAACGTTACTATGGTAGCCTTAGAAATGAGACCATTCAAAGGCTACAGGAAAGAACTCTCATCCAATTTATAGTGCTCACTGTTGCTCTTAAATCTCTCTGCTCACAAAATAAGAGGCATTCCAGCTTCAAGGATTCAGGATAGAGTAAAACGTATGAGATGAATGGAAGACTAGCAGTGTAGGAACCTGAGTAGTGAGTGGGCCTCTGTCATCTGATTTGAAGAGTGCTTCAGCGGCTAAGGATTTAAGATTTTGGGGTTCAGCTGAGGATTTAGGATTTAGAAAATTTTTTGCCTTAGTGAGGCCCCAAATTGTAATTGAATGCTGTACTGAAATGCTGGCCTGAAAACTGCTCGTCTTACATTAAGTGTTTCTACCACTCAAAGTTAGAAGGCAGGACTTCCTCTATTTTCATGTAATGATTTATTACTGTTTTTTGTTTTTTTTTAAGAGGTGGGGGTTAAGTGGTGATAACCGGGCTCAAGATAGACATGTTCCATATTTATCAGGCGCTTTTTCTGAAATTGCAATCCTTGTTCTGCGCTTCAAAATTCCATGTTTATTTTGTGGCTTATAACATCATTTTTATTAAACAAACTTTTGAAGTAGGGATCATGTGTAGAAATAGGCAACTGGCTTGATTTTTGAATGAAGGTTTTATATGCTTCTTATGAAAATGATTAGTTAGAAGTGCAGTCTTAAGCCTGTTGTAAAAGCAAGGAATTGCTGAAAATTAACTAGTTTGTTTGTTTTACCAGTCAAAAGGAAAGAAACCTTTGTTTGTGCAGTTGGTGCTGGACAACATATGGAGTCTGTATGAAGCTGTTATGAAGAGGTGAGAAGATCCTATGAAATCTTCATGGAATCACTTTCCATGTGCCATGTTGATTTTTGAAATATTCAAACAAGGAATGTTATGGATGCGTGTTATGCATTGCTAATATGGCTTGTATTTTCCTGTACAGAGACAAAGAAAAAATTGAAAAGATAATCACCTCTTTGGGATTGAAAATTGGTGCACGGGAGTCACGGCATGCAGACCCCAAAGTTCATCTTAATGCCATTTGTAGCCAGTGGCTACCAATATCTGATGCAGTCCTGTGTATCCTTAAGAAAGATACAACTTTTTGTTCTATTGGCAGTTTGTAGACTTGGAAGAGTACTCACATATTTCAGTTTGTGATGTGTTATGATTTTCTTCTATTCATGTTTATGCCTACGCTAGCTGGACTGATTTTCTCAGTCATAGTATTAAGTTACATATCTACAGTTAGTATTATGTTTCAACCAACTTCATGCTTCAACATCCATCTTTTTATTAGGAAAGTACTCTATGAAACTGGAGGTATTTTAGCGATACTACTTTTATTACATAGTTTTATGTACAAATGTTAGTGACAGAGGTGGATTTTAGCTGTCTGTTGTTGATGGCAGTTAATGCATGATATTGTTGATTTAGGGAAACAGACACTGAAGGCATGCTTCCTTTTATTTCTATTCAGTAAGGAAATATAAACAGGTTCTTTATGTCCTTAGCAATGTGCTTTAGCCATGGTGTGTAATAAGCTTCCCAGTCCTCTTGACATCACTGCAGAAAGAGTGGAAAAATTGATGTGTGTTGGAGCTAGAACATTTGATTCTTTACCACCAGAAACTCAGGAACTGAAAAGTGGTAAGTGTTCTGCCATTAACGTTAAAGTTGTTTCAATCTTGATTGTTTTGTTTGTCTTTGGATCATAAGATGCATAGTAACCTCTACTTAGATTCATGATTATTTTACCTGTAGTAACATTGATGTTTATCAGTGACATATCATAGTAGTATGTCTTATTTTTATTCCTTGTATTTTTTAATGCCGTATGTTCATGGTTTTTAGACAACTGAAGCTGCAAATGATGTAAAGTCTAAGACTCCAACTGGGGATTTGTGGAGGTTATGAGGTTAATACTTGTATTTAGTTCTAAGCAGCAGAGTTCATCATGGAATTAATTTCAGCCTAGAGAAGAGGATATTGAGGGAAGGCCTCATGGCAGCCTGCAGCTTCCTCACGAGGGGGGCAGAGGTGTAGGCGCTGAGCTCTGCTCTCTGGTGACAGCAACAGGACCCAAGGGAACAGCACGAAGTTGCAACAGGGGCAGTTCAGACTCGATGTTAGAAAAAGGTTCTTCACCAAGAGGGTGGTCAGGCAGTGGAATGGACTCCTCAGGGAAGAGGTCATGGCAACAAGTCTGCTGGAGTTCAAGAAGCATTTGGACAGTGCTCTCAGACATACGGTTTTATTTTTGGGTGGTCCTCTGTGGAGCCAGAAGTTGGACTCGATGATCCTTGTGGGTCTCTTCCAACTCAGGATATTCTATGATTCTAAGATTCTAATTGAGCAATAATAGAATGCTTTACAGTCTTCTGTATTAAAAACATTTATTATTAGCCGGTAGGGGCTTGAACTTAGGTTTCATATTTACAAGTACATTGGTTAACTAGGTCCAGGTAATCTAAACTAGGTCCAGCTAGGTCCAGGTAATCTAAAATAAAAACAATTTTCTGTTGGATTTATTGCAAATTAGCTTATGTACTGAAAATTGCTATTAGAAGTATTAAGATGTAGCCTAACTGTCACTTCAAACATTGTCATTAAGTATTTCATCTACGTTTTCATAGCTCAAGATATAAATTGATTTCTTAGTAATTTTATAACATTCAAGAATGAGAAAAGATTAGCAAATAAAAGTAAGAGCCAAAAGACTTCCAAAGCAACAAATGTATTTCATTATCTGGAATGTAAAATGAAGGTACAAAATCCTGTTTTAAGGATTTTAAGTTTTGCCATTGACTTCATTGAGATCAGGATTTCATGCCGAGTTCCTCCACCAGAAGGGTTTAGCAGTATATTCAGGTGTTATGTTGAACATTGGGATGTCTGTAAGCAAAAATAAACAAACATACGTAGTAAGTTTGTTAATCACCAAGTCCTGTGCTACAAAATTTTGAGAGACTGGGAAGACCTATATAAAATAACTTTTCTACAAGCAGTAATAGAACTATATATAGGCAGTAGTGAAAATAAACTGATTGTACTGAATGCAGAAAATTTCATAACATGTTTGTATTCTTTTTCCTAGTTGTGTATTATTTGTAAATAAAAACTCTGTGTTTGTACATGTTGGTCATAAAAATTCTGATGCCTTGAAAAGGAGAACTACTGACTTTGTTTTCCTCAAAGACAGATGAGCTGTTGAAGCTGAACTAAGTATTCAACAAAATTGAAAATCAAAGTTGAAACTAATGGTGCTGAT
The DNA here is from genome assembly GCF_009769625.2 of Cygnus olor. Taxonomy (NCBI): domain Eukaryota; kingdom Metazoa; phylum Chordata; class Aves; order Anseriformes; family Anatidae; genus Cygnus; species Cygnus olor. Next base: position 12,398,502 of record NC_049179.1, read on the forward strand.
ATATTATTAGTCCAGTAGTGAACAAAGCTTGTAATTCTCCATATATATGTGGTAATCTCCTCTATAGGGTTGGAACTTCTGTATAAAATGATATTTTTCCCCCAGATTCAGTAGTCTAAAAAAGAATGTTTCCATATGGTCTTTTCAAATAGGTATGTACAGGGAAAAATAGGCCTCACATGTATTAATTTGTTTTTCTGAAAACTGTATTTCTAACTGAATGTGCTTTATAACAGAATGTATTTTGTTTTAAGGTAATGAATGTTCTTGGATACTTAAAGAATTAGTTTAATAAAAATTAGAAGGAGATAACATGCCTAAGCTAGTAACAGTTGAAAGAAAGGATTTCTGAACTTTGGATGTGTAATAAAAGGTGTTTATAGAACAGTATTTAAAAGAGAGCTTTAAGAAATCTAAAGTGATGAGATGTCAAATGCCAAATTGAGATGTGATTGTCAAATAGACAGACTGATAGGAATTGCCTCTTGGGGTGAAGAAACTGATGCTTTTGTCCTTCACCAAAGTAAAACAAAGGTTGTATCCTTCAAACAGTATAGAATACACTGTTAAGTCAATTAGAAAAAATTTGCCTACATAAACTTGGATTTTACTGCACTTGGTTATGAAAATGAGTACATCACATTTTACTGAGTATCTTGTTAATTCTAAGTTGTAGTCTTTGCATAAGCACTTTATATATTCTTTTCATACATAATACAAAAGGCAGAAGAGAAGATGACAATTTCTATGCTGATAAAAGCTTTAAATGGTTTTGTGTCTGTTTGGGATTTGATGATGAGCTCCAGGTTTGATGAAAAGAATTGTTTATGGGAATTTCCTAAATATTGAATGTGTTTTGTGTAGATCTTACGGCCTTTGAGAAAGATCCATTCCTGTAGCAAAGTTGCTGTAATTGCATGAAGACATGAGTGTCTAGACATTTGTAGGACTTCAGCCTTTAATTTGAAACGAGGAAGAATACTTTGAGGCACTGGATGAATAGTTCAGTATAAATGTTAAACACAAAACACTGTTCTGTGTTTTTGTCATTGTAATCTAAACCAGCCTATGAACTCAATTTTAAATATCAAAACAGCATGTTTAGTTGAATATGTATAGTTTCTCATTTATTATGAGAAGTTCTGGTTTTATACTTTTGCTCATTTAATTTTATTGTCAAACATACTTGAAGATAGAGGTAGAGTTATCAAATGATATGGTTAGAGTAATTTTCCACTTCTGTTAATTTGTCTTTAGTATATTACTTATTGAAATAGGAGAGAAACACGAATTCATATAAAATTCATGGAAAACTAATTTTGTCCATACTGCTGGGAAAAAAATGCAAATAATTTCCTTTTATGTTTGTTCAGCTTTTATGAAATGCAGTAGTGAAGGAACGGCCCCAGTTATTGTCTTTGTTTCCAAAATGTTTGCTGTTGATGCAAAGGCATTACCACACAATAAACCAAGGTAAGGAAATGTAACATTTAACTTCTGATCTACATTAGATACCTTCGGGAAATAAAGTTATGTTGCAAGCTTTGGCAAGATTCTCCTGCTATATTTAGTGTTGGTGTCGACTCACCTTGAATATTGCATGCAGTTCTGGTCTTCACAATACAAAAAGGATGTTCAGGTCCTTGAAAGCATCCAGAGGAGGGCAACAAAACTGGTAAAATGGCTGAATCCATGTCCTGTGAGGAGAGGCTGAGGATGTTTGGGTCATCGAGTTTGGAGAAGAGGAAGAGAAGAGGCAACTCATTGCTCTCTACGACTTCACGAGGAGGGAAGTGGACAGGGAGGTGCTGGTCTCTTCTTCCTTGTAACTGATGGCAGCATGTGCAGGAGCAGAACACAGCTGTGCCAGGGGAGGTTCAGACTGCACATCAGGGAAGACCTCTTTACTGTGAGATGCTGGAACAGGCTTCTGAGCAAGGTGGTTGGTGCTTCATGCCTGTTAGTATTCACAAGGCATTTGGATAATGCCCTTAAGCGTATGTCTTAACTTTTGGTTAGCCCCGAAGAATCAGGCAATTAGACTAGATGATCTTTGAAGGTTCATTCCATCTGAACTATTCTAAGTTGTTTTAGATCTGTGAAAATGATTCACAAGTATCTGAGATACAATACAGTCTTCAGAAAGAGGTTTTCTGATGGAGTTCAAGATCAGATTTTTTTAATCGTATGTTTTAGAAGATTTAGCAAATCTTTTGGGGATATAAAAAAAAAAAAAGCTTTTATTGGAGAGTAGTGCTTTTGTCCAAATAAACCGTCCTAGTGCATACATTGGATGCAGTTTCAGGATGTTTGTTTGAAAATATTGTTGAATTGTAGTGCTCTTTCATACCTTTTCAGTAGGCTTGTGTTTGCATGATCATGACAGCTTACATTTGTACCTAGAAGCATTTCCCTTCAAATCTGGCATAAAAGCTAAGCATTCATCCAGTCCATTGGAAGTGTAAAATAAAATGGGTTAATGGAGATGATCCAAACCTTGTATCTTAACTTTTTTTGCACAGAACTGAAAGTCATTAAGTACTTTAGAAGATTTTCTTCTTGCAGTTTTGGAAGATTTTTTGTTACAGCTTTCTATTTAATGGCCTCCTCATTTTTTCTGAGAGGTGGATCCTTCTTGATTTCATTTCCCTGACATACTTAAGTGCTATACTTTAGCTGAAGCTATCACTTTTTATGCAGAAGAAACATACTTTTCTGGTGAGTTTATAAGAATGGGGTTCAACTTAATGTTTCATCCCTCTAAGCCTCTGAAACACTTCCTGTATTCAACTTCTGTTTAAACTTTTCATTTCATTTTTTTATGATCATAAAAACTCCAAAATTGTCACTGTACAGCGAAGTAATACAGAAGTTAGTTTTTCTACAAAATTAAACCATTACTGATAAATATTTGTGCAAAAGATCATGTTGCTGTATTAACATTTGAAGATTTTTCTACTTTTTTTTATGCACTTTCTAGACTTTTATTGCTATCATACTTAACCTAAAATCGTCCACAGAAAAAAATATTTCCTGTGGTGTTTGACTTTAGGAGAAAAGTTGCATTGCACTTATGGATTGACCAAACACTAGATGGTGCTGTTTTTCTTCGAGTTCTGTCCTTAACTGGGTCTGATAGGCAAGTTCCTGCTCGGGTGTCAGTGTAGCACTGCTGTTCCTGCTTTGCCTGCTTTCCCTGATAGGTACTCTCATTATTAGAGAAATTATTTTTCATTACAAACACACTGAGGTTAACACTTTCTGGCTATTCTACCACTGATCGTGACCCATTCTTTTTATTGGTTGGGATGATCAAGGTTCTTTGACATGATGAGGATGGAACATGGAGACAAAGGTAGCTTTTACATTCACCAGACACAGAGAGCTTTGGACATATTTTCAAGATTTTAGTCAAAAAAAAAAAAGTCTACTGCATGTCTTGTTTTGGGGTTTCACACAAAAGACCGTATATGAGAGATTCTGGCTTTCCCAGTACTAATGATATCGATTTTCATTCTATATGATTTGCGTACTTCTGCGTGAGCACTCTGCCTTATGGATAAACTCCATACAGGTCTTCTCCGATACTTGCCTTCTATCTTTCTCACTTGCCCTTTTTATTCTCTTTAGTCATTCCCATTCAGGTAGGGAGCTGTTTTATGTGTGTGGTTATATGCCATGTGTTAAATTTTTTTCTTTTAAAAGAGAGAAAATGAGAGGAAAAAATTCCCCAAACCGAAGAAAGAGTACGTAAAAGAAATTTGCTATGTAACATGGTACATGTATTTTGGTGCATAAAGTGTGTATGAGTGTCTCCATTTTTTTATTCAAATGATACAATCAGTACAGAAGCTCATGCATTGTAAGTTCCTGGTTGTATTCTCTCTGTATATGAAAAAATGCACTGCTTAATCTTATTGGTTTTGAGAATACAAGTGAGATTCCATTTTTGTGCTGTGATGCATACTGTGTAACAAATCTGTGGTTCTGGCCATCATTGATCTGGTTTGAAAGAGCTCAAGTTATTTATTGAGCTGAGTGAAGGATTATATTTAACTGAGTTCAAGTAATGCAGAGCTAGTCCAAAATACAAACAAAATACAAAACGTGTCTAGATAAGTCACTGAAAATTAGGTTTTTAGAGATGATAATGCAGGAGAGTGATAACTGGCCTGGAATTCTTTCTAGTAGACTTGTGGGATATTAGCTATGGCTAATATGGTTGGTAATATGTCCTTTCCCCTGATTTCTTCAGTAAATAGAAAATTGTGGTGTTTTGCTTGATAGTTTGAAAGGTGTTTCTTGCCATCTTTAATATTATTCAATTAGTTACTAATTGTCTAGTATTAAAATGAAACCATATGACTTTCTCTGTGATAACCAGTCATTATCAGCACCATGTAATTTTGCCGATTAGGTAGCATTAGCGATTTTGTTTTGAAGTGACAGATTCTATTTTTTGAAAAATAGTAATATAGCTGAATGTGTTTCTCAGTTTTTTAATTGTTAAGATTCTACAGGTAAGCAGTACTTGAAATAGGAAAGGAGTTTGTTTTTAAAAAAGGAAGGAAAGATGGTGAAACAAAACATAGATGCTTTAAAAACATACTGTCTAAATGTGGTTCCTAAATATGTTTTGAATTATAATGGCCACTGTATGCTATTTACAGTTGCACAGAGAAGATTGTGCTTAACATAATTGAGTGTTGAGCTGAGTATTTGAACCAGGAGGATCAAATAAGGATCCATAAGAATGTTCCTTAAGAATTCCTGAACATAGGGAGGAATAAAGAATGCCTAACATATGTAGGTTAATAGTGCATTATCATAGTGGTTTCATGTGGACCAATTTAAAAACATTAATACTTATTGTCTGTTTCAATTACCTGTAAATTTTCAAGGGACATAACTCTGTACTTGCGTGTTCTGATGTTTGACTGCTATACAAACTGTCAGCTAGGTTATTTGCATCCTTTTCAGTGGTGGATATTTTTAAGCATGTTAAAACATGTAAAAATCAGATATTTTTCCATAGAGTGCTTGCTTGTTTGTTTTTTCTTTTTTTTTTTCCTCAAGGCTTACACTCTTCTACTTCTAGAGAGAATAAAGTAGATCCATGCTTCTGTTGTCTTTTCTCTCCTTTTGCAAGATAGTACTGCATAATGCTATCTTTTTGTAATTTTCTTAGTAGCTGCAAATTGACTTTACAGTTTTTATATTTCGCCTTATTTCTGCCATTTGCTTGTAATATTTTTTTAAGCATAGGTTGGGGAAAGCAAAATGATTTAAGTTCAGGGTATACAGTAAATGATAAAAAGAGGATTTTTAATTAAAACAACCTCCTCTGAGACTGCTGTTGGCAACTAATACCCTCTAAAAGGTGACTAAGAATCAATAGATTTGATACTAAAATGGCTAGGTTTTTGCTTTTACTGGTTAAATAACAAAATTTGTCAGTTGTTGTAACAGTAGAAGATGTGGAAAATTAATTTGTGGTCAGGTTACAACTGGTTGGCAGCTTATACTTATCTTGCTCTGGAAAGGCTTGAAAAATGACTTCTATCTTGTACCACTATGACACTGAGGTATTTTCTTTAGCAGGTTTTATAATGAAGTGAGAATTGTGCAAATATACTTTGTCTTCCAGTTTCTTCTGCCTGAACTTGTGAAATCGTTTGCTAATTCCAACCAAATCAGACAGAGGTGGAGATTTTACAGATACCAAGTTCCAGTAAATTTTGTGGAAATTAGTGGTTGGGCAGAGTAGACAAATTAGGACCCTGCTAAAAGAGTATAGTGTGATCTACTTCACGTTAGATATTATAATATCTAAAACCAACAGGAAATAGGGCCAGACTGGCTTCTTATGGAACTGCTTGCTTCACGTAATAACACCAAGGTTTATTTTTTTTTAAATATTTTTTTTTCTGTGGTGTAGCTTGTTTACATGTCTTAAGCCAAGAGATTGTAGTGTACTTAATTTTCTTTCTATTGTTTCCTGAAGACTGTATTGTAAAAAATAAAAAAAATGAAAAAAATGTAAATCCTGTGATTGTTGCCCAACCTTCAGCTGAAAACACTTTACGTTGTTGTGATCAAAGTACGAGAACATTTGTAAAGATCGCAGCTCTGTAAAAAAAAAAAAAAAAAAAAAAAAATTACTATCTTTTTGTGAGTAAATGAATTTTTACATTTAAAAGCAATATGATTTTCAGTGACTTCACTTTGAGCTGAACCCATCATCTGTTTGCATTAAACAGAAGTTTGTACTAACTTGTAGTTGGTGCATTAGAAATGAATTTGACATGAGTCATCTGAACAGATTGTCAGATTTACAAGTTAACGTTTGAAGATGGTACCCTGTTATATAATTGAGTACTATATGCTGTTCAAAAATGAAAAAACAAACATTATGATTAAATTTCATTGTGACAGCATACATTTGACTCCAACTAAAATCTTTGGAACTGATTTAAGAGATGGAATCTGAATCTCTGGACATGTTTAGTTTGCGTAATTGCAAGTTTAGAGAGAAAAGCATATAACATTCTGGAAGAGTTTTTTTTCTTTCAAGTTTCACTCTCTTTATTGCATATTTAGTATGCGAGATAAATCAAAGGTCAGTATATCAGCCAAGGGTGTTTTTCAAGATAAGGTATGACAGCTTGATATTAATGTCTTAGTTTTGTTATGTATCTCAGAGCGAATGATCTTCCTTGTACAATATAACATGAAAAATGTATCCAGTATACCTCTTTGCAGAAGTTCTGTAAGATCACTGTGTAACATTTTATGTAAATACTGTTTTGGATAATTTTCAGTTGTCCGTTTTGTGTATAGACAGTTCCTTCTACTGTGAATTGCATAGCGATTGTAGTTGCATTAGAAAGTATATGAAATAATTTTAGTTACTGTATGTTAGTTTATGAATGGAAATAGTCCTTAAAAGTGATCTTTATGGATGTTGCCGTTCAAAATTTAGGCTCTTAGTTCTGGGCTGGGAAATAATATATAGCAGATTTGCAAGGCAAAAGCATTAAACAATTTAATCCAGGAATTCAGGTACTTCAGAAGGATTAGGAAGACCACTGGACATACTCTGTGCTGGATTGTAACAAACAAGCTGCACTTGAGAGAGCTGTCCTTAGGGATGGGGTTGTCTGATGTCTTTGAGTACCAGATGGTGAGCAGAACAGCAGCCAATGGTTGAAGTAGAACTTAATTCTGAAGAGTGGAGTCATGAAGAGCAATACAGAAGATTCTCTGTAAATTACTTGGATTTTAAGATGTTAACAGAAATTACCTCCTTAGTGTGATGGAATCAAGCATATGTCTGCGAGGTCAAGGAATTTAAACTGATAAAAATTATATAGAGAGAAAGTATTCTCAGTCTGTTGTGGGTAGTATCAGTCTTTTGGAAGTCAGTTGTTCTGACTTTGTTTCCTTTGTAAAATGGTCTAAAAGTTAAGTTTTTTTAAAAACCTGTAAGAGTGTCTCTAAAAAAAAAAAAATCAGATGCCAATTTTTATTTGTTTATTCACTATGATTTTTTCAAATCTTTTGGAACAAAGTCTCTCTCTGATAACATGGAAGGATGGAAGGATAGCAAAGCTGTCATTCACAGGATGAAGAAGTTTAGTTGTCATTGTTTGAACTAAACTGAGTTATCCTTGGCGACTATGAGAATAAAGAAAAAGTCAGCATTAGCATGTTAATTTCACCTAGTCCAATGCATTTAATCAACAATCTACTGGATGACAATATTGTGTACGTTACGCTGTTTGCCACGTTATTTCCATAGCTTTTGCTTACGATGTGGTTGAGCTCAAGATGAGTTCGTAATAATGTGGTTGCCCATCTAGGTCAGCTCTGTTGCTTGTGCTTTGTTCATGTGTGCAGTGTGAATGTTTCAGCATCTCTTTGAAGGCAGAAAATCTCTTTCCCTTTCTCCTTCGTTACTTTTACTGTTTTTTTGTGACTGTATGATCCCTTTTTTTCTGCCAGTATCATAAGGTGTTGTAGCTTTTCTTATGCACTGAAAAAGGGGGAGGGAAGAAATATGGAAGAGAAGAGCACATCTCATCTGGTTTGGTCAACATTTGTTCAAAATTGATTTCACTTCTCATTGGTTTCACCAACTGGAGAAATTGAATAAATCAGGATATAATTTAAACTGGAGATTAATGCACATAAGACACTGGATCTGCAACAATCTTGTGCTGTGTTCTGCTTGAGTGTGTTATCATTATGTATAAGGATTTATACGACATCTCTTTTTTGTGGTTTCTAATGATCGTACTGGGAGTGACTAATTCTGTGGAAACTGACGCTGACACAAACCAGGGTGGAAGTCTAGCTTTTACCTACTAGCTAAAGACCTACCCACACTCAATCTGCTTCTTATCAAATTGAGAATATAATTAACTGGGCTTATGTGTATTGCAATTTATGTTGCAACCAGTGCATTCAGAATTTTAAGGTACCTTTAACAGTTGTGATAAGGGCTATCTGATACCTAAATATAGTGGTACTTTTAAAGATAACACAGAAGTAGGAGGGAGGAGGGGAACAAACAAACTTTTTCTTTTACTCTCAGGATTATTTACACAAATGAAAAGCATTTTTGAACAATAAAATGTGTTGGAATGCATACATATGTCCTCATGTGCATACTATGCCATCATATATAGACTGCATTTATCCCTTGGCTGTCTCATCTGTACTTTCCCTATCAATCTCTTTCCCCTGGGAATTTTTCAGACATTCCAAACCCTTAAATAGCTTTGAACAACTGCCTTCAGGAAAAAAATGATCATAAAAAAAAAGTTTTCTTCTCCACCATCTGCTTTGCATTTTCAATTGTTAAGACTCACTCTCTTTTGCAATAAAATAAACAAATCAAAAAGAAATAACACATTGTCCCAAATTTCAGAGATGCAGATTCTTCATTCTGTCACAATGACTGCGTAAGAGATTATTTAAAATAAATAAACCAGAAAAACTTTCTGAGAAGTTTACAGGGGCATTTTTTTCTCATTTTTTGCCTTTCCTGTAGCATGTAGTGAATCTGTTCCAGGTTCTAAGTTCTGAAAGTATGCATCAAATTCTGGCATTTTATCCCAGGGGGATTAAAGGTTTTCTGCTAGGTAATTTTAAACGATATTTTTAACTCGTATATAGGTTTTTTGCCCATTTGAGTTGAATATTTGGATCAAGTTAAGCACAATAATTAATAAATAACAACTATATAAAATACATAACAATATAACACTTGATTTCTTCAAGTCCTAAAAAGATTTCTGGTGAAGTGAAGGGTTCTGTTAAGCATTTTAAAATAATTTGAAGGATATGCAATAAACAGAATATGTATTATGATATAATAAATGTATTGACACTGAGTTGGTCTCAGCCACATAATTCATTCATGGCTTTCTGAACTAACTAATCCAGTTAGGGTCAGACTTAGTCTCCAGTAAGTGTCTTTACTGTCTACAGACAAAAACTTTGACCTCTGAGAAGTGGGTTGTTTCCCTGTTTGGCAGTGTGGAATAGTTCATGTGATCTGTGGATGTGATTCAATTTTTTTATTTTTTTTTAAGAGATATTTATGTGCTTGTTCTTTAAAGAAACATTCTGTTGTAGAGCTTCTTGCTGTTTTCTTTCTCTTTATTATTCATTAGCGCTACTACTGCTCAGCAAATCTTGAAGTGTTTTGTTGCAGAGAAGGAGTGTAGTTCCCAAGTGTGGAAATTAGAGAGACAAGGTGACTTGTCTAAGGCTACTAAACAAGCTAAAACTAACAGGACACTTTTGATTCTAGTGTTCTGTTCATCATATTGGGTGCTTGATAGTGAAAGAATCCTAAACCATCTTAATATTAAGAACTGTTGGCCTTGCCCCCAGCACATGAGCAAATGCAGGTGTAAGGACACTCCGTGCAGATGGGGTTTTGTTATGCCATTAGGTTCGCTTCCTGAGATGAAGTCAGCATATAACATTGGTGATTAGTTTGTTCAGTTGTGCTTTATAAAGGCATGCTTATGATGGAGAGAATTCTTCCATTTCTTCTCTCGGGTTAGAATTCTATGAAGAATAATTATATAATGTAAAAAATACATTGGTTGTTGTGTTGGAAACAAATTATTTATTAATGCTGGAAAGTGGTATATATTTCCATTGCTCACAATGGGGAAAAAATATATAAAATTGAAAGCATTCTAGTTCCAATGAAACAAGTCTCCATATCTTTATTTTTTTTTCATCTTTTAAGCCACAGTAATAAAAGTGGTTTTTAATGTAGGCACCTGACAGCACGTTACACAAAAAAATGTGGATCATCTGTTTACACGGCCTTAGGGAAGGACTATAATGTCTGTCTTTAATTATTAATATTATTTATTATTATTATTTGCTTTAAATCTTGCATTAAAGCACTTTATTTTAAGTTGGGGTTTGCCAGTGAGTAGATGGAAATTGCATCAGAATATTACAATTCTCTTTTTTGTTTCCTCAGTGAAGTCTTTTGTCCATTATGAAGCTATTCACTTAATAGAAAAGTCACTATAGAAGGCGAAGTCTTTTTCTTGCATTTGAACACTTACTGTAAAGACTACCTTAGAATAGTAAAAATAACACAAGCTCATTGAAATGACAATATTTGATCCCTGTGTATTTGGAATAAAAGTCTGGTATTTTTTCTAACTAGCTTGGTATAGATAAGTCTAGATTAATACACTGTTTAGTCTTAGCTGTCATTCTAGTTCAGAATAACATACTGGACGTAGTGTGAAAAGCAATTTTTAAAATTGGCTTGGAACGTTTCCAAGAACGTGAGAATTCACACATCAGTGGGAGAAACTAGATTTATTTTAATGAAATAAACAGAAGTTTAACATGGTAACCTCTTTCTAAACATGGTAGAGGAAGAGTTTGTTTATTTTAGCTGACTAAAAATACATGGTATCATGGGGACAAAAGGCATTCAGTGTAATTTTTTCTTATGCTGAATGTAGTATTCTAATTTTTACAATTTAATTTATTTTAAAGTAAGGGGCGTTTCCAAATGCTAATATTTTAAAATACAATTTAGGCCTTTAACTCAAGATGAAATAGCTCAACGACGTGAACTTGCAAAACGGAGACATGCAGAAAAAATTGCAGCAAATCAAGGGAAGGAACTGTCAGAAAAGCCCCCAAGTGAAAATTCATCTGAAGTGACTGGAAACACTGGTGATACAAAAGGTATTTAATGATCTGCTATCCATTTTTCTCATAGTATATTTAATATTAGTATCTAGGTGTTGTTAAGGGGCTGATTATGGAGCTGTGTACCTTGCAAAGAATCATCCACACTCCAGTCCAAACAGTTTAATAGATGGGACTGAATGAAGAGCAAGGAGGGAGTTGAAGGCAGCTGATAATTTATAGATGCTGTAATAATGCCATGGATACCTGTTTATATGGCCTGAGAATGTTCTTGGTCTCAGTACTTTGAGTCACTTGAAGATAGATGATGCCTTAAGGGGATGCTCTACTGAAAAATTAAATAATTTCCGCTCTGAATAGGAATACAGAATGATTTATTTTTGGACATGTGTATGGGGTAAAAAAATTCAGGCTTAGCTTATTGCTGGAGTTGCCTTACGGACTTGTTGCTAGTGTACTTTAGGCCAACACAGCTTTAGTTCCTGTAAGTATTTACAAGAATATGTATTTTATTTAACAACAAAAAAAAAGTATATAAAAGCAGTGATTGAGAATGGGACTGGAGTATGGGTTACAGTGACGGGTTCTCGTCTTTTGAATATGTCATCAGATGTGATACTGTAGTATGTAATTGATTTTTTTTCTTCGGCTGATGAGGTAGTAACTGTTTTTAGAATTGATCTATTTTTTCTAACTGATTAGGTGAAGAGCAACAGCTCACTGGTCAAACAGAGATCGCAACCTCAAAGGCAGCAAAACAAGAAGCAGACAACAAGGAGTCTTTCATTGCTTTTGCTAGAGTGTTCAGTGGTGTAGTGAAAAGAGGGCAAAAGATCTTTGTTTTAGGACCAAAATATGATCCTGCCGAGTCTTTGCATAAGGTAAGAGGTGACAGTGAAATGTTTCCATAACTTGACATTATTTTCGAAATATTGTTGACTTAACTTTCTGCACATTGCACGCTCAAAACAAGGTTCAAATCAAAAATTCCAAAACGTAGCAAAGTAATTTAGGGAATTAATATGGGTTATTTTAGTAGTAAAGTTGCTGTGATAAAGGAGTGAACCTTCTTTATTATTTCATTTCAACTGAAGATCTCAAGACTTTGCATATATTCTTTAGAAGAAGTAGATGAATAGATGATCCTTGAAATACAAGGATTACATCCTGTCTGTGTCTAATAAAGGGTATTCTGTTTTGCGCTGTTCTGTGAAAAGATGTTGGTTAAATGTCTACACATGCAACCTGTTTTTAATCAGATTCAAAATAATTTGATTTAAAAACCTTGTGTTGAGTTTTATGAAACAGAAGACAGACATGAAAGGCCTGAATGTATTTCTAAGCGCACGTAATGATTCAAAGCTTATTCTGACTTTCAGTTATATGCGAAATTCAGTGATTTGCAGTGAGAACAATTCATAATAGCATACTGGCTGTACATCCATGGAATTCTGCAAAATTTTGCAGAGGAATTGTGCAAAGACTTGAACATAGCATAAATAAATGTCTACTCTGATACAGTCACCATTTGTCAGGGATTTGAGGAGGTTTAAATAATATGTAGTAAGATTTTTTTTTTTAACTTTGTCAGCTGTACTATTTTCATTAGGCATTAGAATGTTTACTGAAAATGAGTATATAAAACCTGGTAAATTATGTGAAATTATTGGGAGGCTGGAAGCAGTCAGCCATTGTCTTATGGATAAACAGTAGTCTCAATCTCGATGAATCTTTGGTTTTCTGCGTCCTTACTTTGCCTGCTTAGGTCCATTTGATTAGACTGTGCTGTAGATTATTTGGTGTTTAAAAAGAATACATTCAGCCTAATTCTTTAAGGTGATGGAGTATGTTCATAAATACTAGATACGCATTTATGATCTTAACTTCATCACAAAATGTGAAGATGGTGCCTCAAACACCTACTTGGAGATTGCTTTTAATAACATTTTAAGAGTGCAGCTATTTCAAATTCTGTGAAGGTGAAGAGATCATTAGCCTTTTAGGTATGACTGACTCTAGCTGAATTTAGATTTAGTTAGATTTGCTTAGTAATTTTGAAATGTCTTAGACAGTAACAGGCGAATCTTCGTACCCCCAATGCAGAGGCATTTCTTCAAAGATGGAGTTTGCTAGAGACGTCTGGATGAAACTCCCCTTATTTAATTGTTTAATATGACTTCCTTATGCTGTTTAAATACAATTGGGTTGCAGATTTTAAAGCAAAACATAAAACTTCTCCAGCCCAATGAAAGCATCTTACTTAAGCATATTATAGCCCAATACAGACTTTCTTCTCAGAATTGTACCTGCTAATGAATAAAAAGTTTTATCTTGTTTGAAAGAAAGTTTGAGGTCCGTTACTGTGGAGATGTTTTGTTTTTGCACATTCGGCTGATTATCCTAGTAAACTCATTGTAAGCCTTGGGATTACCAAAATACACGAAGCATTTATTAATTAACAGCAAATCCAGTATGTGCATATGAAAAGAAAATTTGTGATTGGAAAACGAGTTATTTATGAGAACAGGAGAGTGTGTAATATTATTGAAAAGAGTGGTGTTAAATGTTTTGAGAATGTGATTGTAGAAGTTTATTGCCTATGAAATTACCTTAAAGTGTGTTTTATCAGTGATGAACAGTGAGTGAGAATTAATATGCACGTAAACAATAAAGGAAACGCTGTTTTTTATTTTTCTTGGTAATATTTCATCGTTTGCCGCAAAACTATGTTTTTGGAAGGGAGATAAGTAAGTATGTGTTAGTTTTGAATATCTGGCTTTTGAAATGAAAATGCTTTAAAATGTATTTCTTAGTTTTGAAATGCAAGGAGGTTTTCAGGAAGAAGTTTGTAACAGTACCAGGCAATAAATATCCAACACTGGCTGTTTTACTCCATGTAGCTGTCATCCCAGTGTTCTGCTACCAATGATCTGCCATTAGTACCTCATATGACTTGCTGTACATTGGAGAATCTCTACTTGCTTATGGGAAGAGAACTTGAAGATCTTGAAGAAGTACCCGCAGGAAATGTTCTGGGTAAGACTTAACTAATATTTCATTTCCTAGAGCTTGAATGTTTATATCATGCAAAATGCATTGAAATTATTTTGATATGATTAATGATAAGAAAACTTAGATAAATCTCTGAATATTTCTAGGTATATTATATGTGCAAAAAATGAAGGCACTCGTTGTAACTTCTGTGAACTTTTAATGGTGAAGTGGGAAAAAAAAATCATAAGTAAGAGAAAACTAGGGATTACAGGAGCCCTATTTACTGTAATCTCCAGGTTGGAGTATTGCCAGGTAAGCATCACTGCCAGGAATTGCCAAAGGCAACAGTAAGGTCTAATATTTTCTAAATTGCAAGGATTATAAATAACATTTTCTCAACAGTGGAAACACTGTAGTATGACGTTTCTAGTGATGCGGATAATTGTAGTTTTATTAATGAGTCTGTGCAAAATATGGTGCTAAAACTTATTTGTTACTGCTATGGCAAATTTTGAACTGTTTCCATGCGCATGTTTCTGAATGATAAGTCATCGTAATCACTGAGTTATGTTCTTCTGTGCCAGATTTTGAGTTGTTTTGCTCTAGAGCATTAAATAGCATACGTTTTTGGCTTTGTCCTTCACTTGTCTTTTTTTTTTATATATATCAAAAATACTATTTAGAATTTAGAGAGTGTAAAATTCAGAAGTAGTTTTTTTTTTTCAATTTGTGGGTGAGCCGTAAGCAGCTAATCCTACAAAAAAAATTGTGAGTAGTCTCTACTTCTGAGAACAACTACTCTTCAGTAGTCTGTAGCTTTTCCATAAACAAAAGCATACTAGTCAGGAAATAAGAAAGTTCTAAATGGTAACACAAGGTTTGTCATCTTTAGAGAAATTCGTTAGAATCTTAAGATCAGAATTAATACTCAGAGCTTTTAGCCAAACTGTGTCTGGTATGTCATCTCTTTGACATACCTTTGACATTGGCTGTTCTGTTTACATATTGACAAAACAGGTTTTCATTTTTACCTACAGCATACAAACTCAAGAATTAGTTTTTTAAATCTGATGTTAAAGAAATTTTAAAACGTAAAAGCCCTAAATAACTTCTAGCTAGTTTTTCTCCCATTTCCCCATAATGTTGTATTGTTAATTTACATAAATTCAATAAACATTTTACCTGTTTCATGATGTACCACATTCAGGAGAAAATGCAATACTTTTATATAAATGGAATCTATAACAATGGTGAAGCAGGACTTTCATTATTCCTCTTAATAAAAATGATTTCTGTTTCAAAGGCCATTTATCTTCCAGCTTCAAAGCACACAGTGATGATTTCTCTCCAGCCATATAAGGAAATTACTTGTAGATTATCTAGTAAAATAAGGAAGCTTTTCTGAAAGCTCTGTAGTTTTATTCTGTATAATTAAATTATTGCCATAAGGAATACACAGTTAGTCATGACCGCCTATTTCCACTTTAAAACTCATGGTACAGGGATTTTTTTTCCCAGTGTTTTTGTTTGTTTCTTCCAAGGAAGAACCTGTGTGGTGACAATGAGCAAGTAGCCTTTTTACTCTTCATACTGGCTTATGCAAAGGTTTAATGATCAAAGAAATGGCTTAAGACATAGGCTGTGTCAGTGGAGATGAAGATTTCATCCCTTGGTCCTTGTGGTGGATTAGATTTTTCCTTAAAATACTTATAAATCCTTATAAATGTTAAAAATCTGAAAAACTTGTAGCAAAATACTACAAGAGGAAAAGGTAATGAAACATACCGTGAACACACAGAATTCACAAAGAGTCGGCTGAAAAATAATATCATTTCTCTGTCTACTGTGCATAGCCATTTTGGGAAGCTGTGGAAAGTTGTTGTTCTGAGTTTCTGGAATTTGAGAGAGAGCCTGTTTTGCAGTTGTTAATTTGTATTGCAAGTTTACAGTGCAAATGTTTTTCAAAAGTATTTCTCAAAAAGCTTTAAGCAGTATGTCATTTTCAAGTGGTATGGCAAACACGAAATACTGCCTCCTTCCACATAGCAGTTAATAATTCACAATTTTTCTTCTTTGCAATCTATGTGACTACTATACATTTTTTGCAGTCCTTGAGTAGGGGGTGAAATATGACTTCAACTTAAAACAAACAAATGAAGAATTTCTTGAGAACCAAGGATAATAAAGGCTTTGTAATAAATCTTTTAAAACTGATTTGTCAGAATTTTCAATGAAGAGCAAAATTCCTTTCTGACAGAATACCTGGCTTATTATTATCTTAATAGAAACACTGTAATCTGTTTTGTAAATTCTAACTATGTATATCAAAACCATGCTTAAATTCCAAATATAGAAGTACTCTGCGCTTTCTATCATTAATGTGATAATTATATATCGCCTAAATATACCTCTCAAAATTAGTTGGGATATTTTTTAACTCCGTGTCTAACCATGTCTTGGGCATGTTTTATGCTCACCATTTGAAAACTGCCTGAGCACCCGTTGGAAAGAAAAGATATCACGGACCTTAGTGATCACAGAAGTCCATGTGCTATTCTGAAAATTTTGTCCTTTTGTGTCTGTAAGGAGAGAAGCAGCACTTCAATATTAAATTCCAGAGACAAGCTGACTGATATATCCTTGCATGTTCTTAGTGGCACTATAATTAACTGTGACCTGTGTTTTACATAATCTAATGCTATGCAAATAGCAAGCTACTGTAGTTGCCCCACTCTCTTTAAATATTTGTGTCCTGTTTTGCTATGACAAAAATGTATCGGAGAAAGGAGCTTAATATAGACAGTCATCTGGCTACCCAAATGTGTTTAACTTCTTTTTGTCTATTGACTACTACAGCAGCTTAGGTTCTTGTTGGGGAGCTTCCCATTATACAGGAAACATCTACTGTGTTGGAGGTTCCTGCTGCCATCCAAGTATCTGCTCCAGATGTGTTGTGTTTGACAGCTATTGAGTGAAAGCTGTTAACCTCTAGTCATCTCAGTTCTTCTTACTAATGCTTAGTTTCTCTTATACAAAGGAAAACTATAAATGCTCCAGTCATGAAATATTAAATGATTTAATGTGGATGTTGTATGCAAGTTCTTCTGTTTGCCAAGTAGTATTAGGTATTATTTAACTAACTGTAGAGATTGATGATGCTAGAACATAAATAGAAAAATTAATACTAAGAAGCTGTTTTTTGTTGTTAATGAAGGATGCGTGGAAGCAGTATTTATTTTGTCATTTAATGTGTGAAAAAATGTTGCTTGTATGCCAGTAGCGAAAACAAAAAGTTAGGTAAACAGCGTTAAAAGTTTAGCAAATAGGACAATTACAGGCAAGCTTAAAATGATTTCAGTTGCGTATCTATATTAAGAATATTTTCTCAAAAAGCAAGACTACCTCTATCACATGTGTTGAAGTGTTAATATGGCTGTATTCTGGAGAATTAAGGAAGTAGAGACAGTTGATTCACTTGTTCCTGGGGAAGAATATATAGAATCCTCCCCCTCTGCCTTACCGACAAAGGAGAAGTACAAATACAGGAAAAGCATCATTTTGTAACACTCGTTCTGATATTTTTGTGGTTGAAGAGGATAAAAAGAACTTAATGGGCATTCCCCAAAGTGACAAAGGAATATTAGAAGGGAATGTATGAGCAGCAAATAATTTGGGCTCCCAAGTTAAGATTGAGCAAGCACATGCCCTCCAGATGCACATAACAGCTTCCTTTTTTTAATCCCTTCCTTTTTGTTAAATGTGTTTGGCACGAAATTTATTTTTTTTTTGCTGTCCTATAATAGAAGGCAAAATGCCTTTTTTGTTCTATCCAAAAGGGTTAGAAATTTTTTAGTAACAAAAAAGAGTTGTTGAAGGTAGCACAAAAATGTATTTTAAATAGGCAAAAAGAAGTAGTGTTTGTTGTGATGTCACGTACAGATGAAAGGATAGGATCCTCATGCTGAAGTTACTGATTCTTAATTTTAAGTAATTTAAACAAATGCTGATGTAAAAAAAAAAAAAAAAGACCATGTTTCTGAAAATACTGGCAGTACTTTTAAAAGTGTGGCTATATATATATATATATATGTGATTTTGTTAAAATTTGTCAGTGTTATGTGATGATTTTTTTTTTCTGTTTTTAGGAGTAAATAATTGAAGGATGATCAAGTGATAGATTTTATTCCAGTGTATCTCAAAGTGTGCCACACGCTTGTGTGCACAAGTTCAGAGTAACATGCATCTTAAAATTGATTTGTATACTGTTTTTATCCACAAGTACCACACCAATAGTCTTATTTGCTCACATATCCAAATCAGATTTTTCATAGAGCTGCCGTTACCACTATGTAAATGATTTCTGTGTTTTATTGAGTACTGCTAAAAGCAAAGTTTTCTGCTTACTTCTATAGTGCTTTAGCGTAGTGCTCATAAGAGGCTAGATAATTTCCTGAATATTTTCAAATGCAGTTAGCTCTGTGAGTATCAAGTGTTCTAGGAAATTAAGAGCATTTGTTTCTTTAACTGATCAAATGATGATGTTAAAAGCGGGGATGTAGAAGTCACTCCTGGTGTCAGCTCGCTATGAGCAGACTTCCTGGAGGACTGACTGCTGGGTACCTTAGATTTTTCTCTTCTAAAATGGTTGTTTTCCCACACAGTGTTCGTTCAAGTTTTAATTATTTATAAAGCACTTAAAGGAATCTTGAAGCTTAAACAATATGACATGGGAACTAGGTGATTATGGGTACATACTTACGGATTTTTCTATACCTTTTTAAAGATGTGTGCTGTACAGCTGCAGTTGGTGTGAAGAGCTGCTATGTAGTAGTATAGCTAACCTCGTTACAAGGTGTCTAACAAGCATTTTATTCCTTTAGGACTTCATCGAACAATTTAGGAGCTTTTAATAAGCAGCCTCTGTTAAAAGCAAAGAGCAGCTGCAAACAGCGATGCCATTTTAAAGGCCCAGAATGGCTTTCTAGGACTCATGCCAGCCAGCAAGCATTACCACCTTATGTGAAAGCCCTAGGAACAGTACTGCTGTTGCACCAGCCTTTTATTTCTGTGCAAACATTTGGTGGGCTAATTTCAATCTCTGAATCAGTAATGTGATTATTTTAAAAAAAAAAAAGAAAGAAAAAAAAAAAGCTTGAAGTGATTCCAGCTGCGTGGCCTGTCTCATCTCAGCGTAGATCAGTGAACACAGGAGGGCAGTCTTTCTCAAGAATATTACTGAAATTAGCAGAAAATAGTGAATGAAACAAAGAAAACCCAAACCTTTGTCTTCAGTTTTGGAACACTTATGATTTTAATCACTAACTGCCATCTTACAACCCCATTAAAAAAAAAAAAAAAGAACATGTATTTTTAACTACTTTATAGTAATAGAGCATTATTCAGTAAGAGATATAATTGAATGGGTTTTATTGCATGATGTTTTATCTCTATGAAACAATGAGTTTACCTGACATTATTGTATCTACATTAACTTCCTACCAATCAGTGTTTTATAAATAGTTAAATTGTTTAAAAATTGAATATGTTTAAATTGTTTCTTTGAGCTAAGGACGTTGTAGTTGATCTGTGATTTGGCCTTTATCAGAGCTGGATAATGAAACCATTTTTTCTTGACTCTTTTTGCTGTAATGGACTTAGTCCTTTTGCAGTTCCTGCTCTTTGCTTTGTGTTACAACAAGCAGGCTGAGTAGTTTGTGCTGCTTATTGGGCAACATAGCATAGCATGGTGCACAGCTAAGGCACTGGTATCAAATGAAATTAGAAGTGTATTTTGCTGATTATCTGATAAGTTTCCTTTACCCTATTTGTCTTACCATTTCTGCTAATTGTTTTATTTGTGATTTCATTTCATGGGATTTGATTTGACAAACTTGATTGCAAAAGCAATAAATGATTCATTATCTTGTTTTCAAACCAATATCAACATATCACTAGGGCATAGATCAGTGGAGAGGAAAAAGTAAGACTAATCTTAGGTCAGAAATACAACACTGACATCTGCATCTCTGTTAACATAGCTAAAGTTTTTTGGGGGAAGAAATGTTTCAAATGGTTAATGGTTTCCTTATAAAGCCTTTTAAGCTGTGTTGTTGTTTTTTTGATATTGAAGGTTTTAAATGGTGTTTTCAGTAGCTTGATCTTTTTTTTTTGTTTTTCTGAGTGTAGCTTCTTAAGACTATAAAAGGAAATCGTGTGTAGTAATTCTTTCTGAAGAAAACCACTTCTAAATTCTGTAGTGCTTCTGGAATGTTCTCTGCTCTAATTTTCAGGGTTTTATTATGAGATCTTAAAAATGTGTTTAGTCTCTCCACTGGAATGCAAGTTTTTCATCATATTTTAAAATCGGGCTGTATTAAGATAATTTATGTTAAAGTCATATTATGTTCCTCTGGCCAAAAATGCCTTTAAGTTTGCTCTTGACCACACTGGATTATAATGTCAAAAATTCAAATAATTAAGTTTTTGAGGAAAGGAGTTAATTCAGTGAAGCATTCTGTATCAGTTTTAAAGCAACTTTTAGTTACTATCATCTGCAAAATTTGAGCTTTCCTGTAAATGAAAATTATTTTTATAGATAATCTTCCAAATAAGAGGCAAGCATTCCTGATTGTTCAGGGTTTGTATGCAGACAGATACTGCTGATGCTTGAGGTTTCCCAAATCAGAAGGAAAACTGCCCAGACTTGTTGATATTTGTTGTTGCTACTTATGTGCCTGTGGGCAGCAGTGGGACTTAAAAGAATCAGGGCAATTTCATTCCATTGCTGCTTGAAGAAGTTCACAGCACAGCAGCAGGCACGTGTTCTGGAGCTACTTAATAGAGAAGACCTAGAAATAGACTGGAAAAGAGGGTTTGAGGTGCAGGCAGTCATCTCTGTTTATCACTCGCGTTAGCTTCAGAAATAAGTGATTTTTGGCTTTGGGGCTTCAAATTTATTAGATGCCTGTTATTAAATGAATTTATATTGCTAAAAATGTACTCTGGATCAGAATTCAGGGCCAGTGCTAAAGGAGACTATTCCTTTTCTTTGTGTAAGGGTGGAGAATTGACTTGTATAGTCATTGCCTCTGGGAAGATGTTACTCAGCCTTTCAATAGCTAACTGTTTGTGGATTTAGGTCCCAGATACTAACTGGCTTATCTCCAGAATTTCCAAATCTTCTGTGTGAGTACTTAGTTGGGTGTGATTTTCCATGTCTCTTTAGATTAAAATGAAAGGATAGGGATTTTCCCCAGTATTTCACAGTTACTTGCTTTAGTCAGCATTGAGGCATTATTTTCAGTCTCTCCCTCTACGAAACTGAATGTATAATAAAGGGAGAACAGTTATCTACCAAAATACTTATTACTTGGCTAATATACCTTGTATATTTTAATACTGTATAAGCCTTAAAGTTGTTAGTGTCACCAGTGTAGAATGGTAGTAGAAGTCTTAAGGTGAAGTTTTGAGACCATTGGCTAAGCTCACCTCTGCAACATTGTGTGGGATTTTTTCCAACATACTGAGATACATCACTGCTGATTTGGGGAAAATACCTCACGGTTTCATTTGAAATGTCTGAAAACTATACCATCTGTCAATCTACTTATAAACTTCACTTGGTGTACGTTTTTGTGTTGTTTTGCTTGTTTTCTAACTGGTGGTATGCTCTTTTAAAGCAGAATATAAGTATTATTTACTAGCTGGCTGTTTGTTATAGCTTTATGCTTTCTCCCTTCTTATAACTGTGGTTCTAACAGGATACATCTAATTTGTTCTGATTGGTAGAAAATCTCTGAAGAGACACGTATCCATTACTAAATGAGGATCTATGATAGATGAACCAAAGTGACTTCAGTTTTGTACTCAAGGTTGTCAGAACTCTGTATCTAAGAATATTCCACCTGTTAGTGCAGCCATGAAATATTGCATAATGAATTGGGAAACATTAGTTCAGGGATGAATTTGAACACCAAGGCACCAGAGTAAATGGCTGAGATGCTCAGCAAGAAGGCAAAATTTGAGGAATTAGTGTTTAAGGTTCAGTTTTCAACAGAGGTGAAAATTACCCGATTTAACAAGGATCTATGTTAGACTATAAAACTTTTCATCCCTTTGTACTAAGTGGTATTAGGATTGTTTTCCTACTTCCAATTAAATGTGCTGGAGACTTCCATTTGCAGAAGTAGTAAACTTTACCTTTCGGAAAGCTATTTTAGAAGAATGTTTCTTTTGTTTAACGTGGCTGAGATTTTCTAAAATTCAAACTATGAACATGCAATGCCATTTCAGGAATAGGTACAAAATAATCATCTTAAGTACAGGCTTCAAGTGGGGGATAACTTAACATAGCCAAATCAGGGTCCGCTCCAGTGTGTTCTGTAACTAAACGTTGGTTTGAGATTGTATGCGAGTAGTATTCAGAATAATTTGTATGAAATTCAAGCTGTGCTGTGTGATTTTGATTGCCAAAGAATTAACAATTCTGTTGTCCAAATGGATGGGTGCGACTCTTGAGTCAGGTTTGAAATTTATTACTCACATATACAAATATAACATTTCAATGAATGTTGTGTACTTATTGTCTCTGTAAATATTTTTGACTACAAACTTCCACAGAAGACTAACACATGGAAAACTAATTCCAGAAAATAAGCATTAATCTAGAATATGCTTTTCAAAGGAAAATTCTTTTTTTTTTCTGCCACTGATTTATCCATGATTTTAGTTCACTGTTCCTGAAAATTAACTGACTTTACCGTAGTGTAAATGGCACACTTAAGTGTGTGTATACACATACAGACCTATTTTATGGATATATTTTCCTTTTTTCCGTTCCATGAATTAAAAAAAAAAAAAAAAAACTTCTTAAATGAATGTGTTGTAGTCAGTGCTACTTACTCATCTAATCACAAAGCGAAGTGCGTACTTTTAATCAGCTGGCCGTACCTTCACCTGTTCTGGTCTGATAATGTTCAATTTCTGTTAGATGAATTAAGCTTTTTCAGCTTCGTAGCAAAGGTAGTTATGAAACATAGGTATTTGTCATAGTATCAAGCATGCTATACTTAGGGGCAAATAGCTAAACAAAAATATAACAGGAATACTGTCTCATAGGTGTCTTCTAGCCCAAGCTTTTACTAAATAGTGGAATTGCAAAGACATTGGAGGGTGTAAAAATTCACATTAAATTGTGAAATTACCAGTCTGGGTAATCTTTGTTTTCTGTATCTTAGAGAGTTATTTTAAATGTGTATGGAACATAGTTTGTCTTCCCTGGCCTCATTTGCAGTGCTGCTTCTTTATCCTTTTGCAGTCTCAGTGAGAACAATAGACTCTTCCCAACACATCCTTCAACACAACCAACCTCCCTAGATAATGAGATTAATTATAAAAAATATTCTTACTTCTGATATCTATCTGTAGTGAAATATACTGTGTGTTACTTTTGGGGGGAAGTAGAAACTTGGATCTAGAAATTAGTTTAGTCATCACATTATCCTCTCTGTGCCCTGAAGTAAAAGGAAATGAATAAGTGGTAGAGAACTTTTTTTTCCTAGGAAGTGTAGGTTTTGTTGGTTAAATCCAGTTTGTTGCTGTTCTTCCGTAGTTCACATCTTCTGATTTAGTTTTTGCTTTAGTCTTACCTTTTTCAGCTTCAGAAAAGTAGATTGGGAAGTTTTTTTCTCTGTATATAAGACTTTTTAGCAATAGAAAATTTGTAATTCTCTTGAATTTATAGTTCTCTATTTGAGTATAATCTCTTTTCCTAGGGTATGCAAAATTGAAACTCTTTTAAATTGAATTTCCCCTCTTAATACTTTGAGCAAACAAAACAGTTCTGAAGATAAAAACAGGTACTTTTCTTTGTTTTTCGCTGAAAAGGTAGAATGAAGTTTCTGTTTCTCATGACAAATGTGTGACTGTCTGATAAGGATTGTATTTTAAGTTGAATATCAAATGCAATCAAAATTCTGGGCATCTGAATTATTATTATTGTTAGTAGTAGTATGATGATGATTCCTTGACATAAGAGGGTAGTTAGAGAGTAGTCTTATAAAGAAATGTATAGGAATTTTCTGGAGATGGGAATAGAAATCAGCTAACTTGTTTTATCCTTTAAATTGTTTTCTAAATCCTATTTAATGTGAGTCCAGAGGGTGCTGTTTTTCACACAATACAAAAATGCGTAGTTATTTCAATTCTGGGTAAAGGTGTCAGCTGACAGCTCTGTCAGTATGGCGACAACTTTGGATTCGTGTTTTTAATGTGCATTTCTTTGTATAGAAAATCTGCAAATGCTGTGTCTCTAGATGAAATAAATCTCATGGAGCACTCTGAAAGTCAAAAATCCAGTCAGTATGTTGCCTACTTTTTCTCATTAACTCAACTTGGAAATAATATACTGCTCTAGGAGGCTGTATAGTGTAGCTGCAGTCACATGAAAAGATCTTGTTTGGCTTCCTCTTTTTTGTTTGATAGCTTTGTTTGTCCTGAGAAAAGCTACAGTTGTATTGGAAAAATACATGGGAAAACTACTCTCTGAATGCCCCTTTAATTTTCATAGCTACACTATTTGCCTTCTGTGCAGAGTAACAGCCAGACTGTAGAAATTAGACTTAACCTCCCTCAGCCCGTCTTTGGAGTGACTCTGAAATCCGCTTTTTGACCTGAGCCTCCCCTCACCAAATTTTAGCGTTAAAAATTCCTCCTGTTTTCTGTTCATATTCCACCTTCCTCTCTGCCTTTCCATCTGTCACTCTTTCTACCTCAGCTTTGCTTTTTGACTACCTTGCTTATCTATCCCCTGCTAATAAAAGAGGAATATATGAGAATATTTTAGTTAACAATAAACTAAGCAAATCCCAGAGCCCTTCTCCTAGCTGGCATTGTTTATGCAGTATAAACCACTAATACACAAGGGTAATTTATTTGAATGTCTTTTAAAATCATGCTAGAACACTTCCTAATCTTAGTCAGTCCTCCTGTGTAATGAAGAAGGAAGCAATATACGTTTTCACACCCGCGTGTGAAAAGTGTTTATTGTATTGTGTAATAGAGCTAGTGCTCATAATATACAGCATTCTTGCAGTAAATGCCACCCGTGGCTCTGAAATGCCTCTGCTTGTGCATCTGAACTAGCCACAAAAGTCTCTTATTACTTTGTGTATTTCTCTTTTGCTTCCTTTTGTCTGTTGTCACCAGAACTTCTTCAAGGAGTTAGAAAAGCAGGGGAGGGTTACAGTGAGGGCTTGGGAGTGTGAGGATGACCAAATTGTAATTAATTTTGCACATAATCCCACTACACATGAGCACAGTTGAAGAGAATTTAAGTCCTCTGTATAAAAAATGGGAAGGTTGCAAGTCAAGAGATTCTTAATAACGGCTGTTACAGTGAGTTATTTTCTAAGTATTTTCTTGAGATTTTGATGTTGTTTCATGCTTCAAATTAAATTGCAAAAGTGTTGTGAGGGTTGTTTGGCCTGTATCAGGGCATGAGTCATAAAGTTGGCTTTGTCTGGCTTGTGAACTGTGGGGGGGAGTTAAGGCAGAGCTATATTTAGGAGTCTCAACTGATGTCAAACTGAGGAGCACTGCTAAACAACAGTGTTAAAGCGGCAGCACTAAATAGTTTAGCCTCAAAGTTTAGGTTGTGTACCACTGTTTATCATTTGGTAATTAAGTGGAAAAGCTTGTATTTACTCTTCTGTAGAGGTTGCAAGCCAAGCAGTGTGAGTGTAAACTCCATTTGTACTTGGCTAGTAATAGCTATTCTAAGTTCATTGTCAAAACTGTATGCATTGAGAATAGTAAGCATAGACAAAGCTTCTTGTGCACCTTCTTACGAGTTTCAGAATCTACGTTTGTATGCATTTTTTATTTATAAAGAATTGTTTTATTCCAGTTGTTGATGGTAGGCAAGAGTGATGTTTAAGGGGCTACTGCTTTTGAGTTTTTGTCTGAAGGTGCAGAACAGCTGCTGACGTTTCTTAACAGTATTTTGAAATTTTGGCATTGATATCTGGAATCAAATTTAAATACTTTTTGCATCTAATTAAGAATAAAAGAAATGTAGTATTTTTCTAACACATCTTTCCCTACTATCGTATTCTCTTCAATGAGGTGTACTATGTATTTGGGCAAAATTCAAGCCAGTGATTTAAAAAATGAGCAGCTCCATTTTCTAAGGCTGCGCTACTGTCAAAAGTGTCATGGACTCTAGGGAAACTTTGTGTTCTGCAGCCTTTCTTTGTGAATGCATGTTTGGTAGGTAATTCACTTAATTTGATAGTGTTTTGTATTACCATCTTTGGTTCTGGGTCTGTCTGTGTAAAGACAATGAGATCTCATTATAGAAATTGTGTAATGAATTTAAGGACCCCAGATGAGAGCTTCTCCTTCCAGAGAGGAGATATTTCTGTCATCCTAATGAGTTTGAAGCAGGCAGGTTTTTCAGAGGTGCTTGTTACTGGTTTGAACATACTGGACTTGAATGTAGGCAGGCCTAAACCGAGACAGCATAATTCAGGAGAAAAAAAAAAAAAAAACAGCTACGCACTCAGAATGTGTATATTATATATTTGATTAAGTTAATGCATTGAGGATAAGTCAGTTTATTTGTTGCTATCAGTTTAAGCTTCATTGGCTAAAGTACCCTCATTGCCAACTCTGATAGAAGTCTGTTTCAGTGACTAATTCTACTTCTGAAAAATGTTACTGAGGAACAAATATTCAGTTAAATACTTGGATGTTTTGCCGGTGTCATATGTCGAAAATTGTCCAAATAATGCTTTATGCAGTGTTAAAGTTTTTGGTTAATCGTTGTGTGTTGCTTGACTGTGAACCCATTACTCTGAATGGAAATGTGAACCTGCTGGTACTTCTTGTTATATCAGTTATTGTATTTAAATATCAGCGATGACATTCACACTGGTTCCCCAGTCTTTAGCCTGATGGAGCTGCTGAGTGAATTCTAATGGCAGCCTACAGGATTCATTGATGCAAAGAGCTGTATATTGAGAAGCATGCAAAACAGGATCTAAAATATATGAAACCCTCGTGGTTTTGTTTTTCAGAACTTTTTCCACCAAAGACTAGTTGTTTTGTGGCATGTTTAAGAAGCAAGTTCTCTGAGCAGTGGCCTTAACAAAGCCTGGATTCCTGTGGACTGGTGTCCTTAAAATCCTCAGCGTCCCTCTCAGCTACTCCCACCCTCTAATTGTACATGTCCCAGTTGGCCAGCCAGGATGTGCATGCTGGTCGCCAGGCAGCTGCTTCCAAGCAGGATATACAATGAGCATGTTTTGACTTTTTTTTTTCTTAGTGAGCTTACCAATTTTGGTCTCCCTTCAGTACTCAGCCATTGATTTTTTTACATAACTTGTGGAAACTTAATTATATCTGAACCCTCTCCTCTCAGTCACAGTTAAACTTAGTGGAAGTTGACAACATGTAGAAAAGTTGTTGAGGGGAGACTGTGTGATTACAGGAGTTGCATTCTCTTTGGAAAAGAGACTAAAAACTTGCACCATTTTTAACAAATTCTTTTGTATACATAATCCCATCAGGAAGTATGACATACTGGGTTGGAAGCACTGCTGCTCAACCGAAGAAAGTCATTTCAGTAATCAACCATTTTTAATAGAAACAAACCATTTTCAGTAGAAACAAAAAGCATATACCAGAACTCTACCAAGGCATTTAAAGCTGATACCTAGCAGTGGCAAGTGGCCACGTTTCTTTTGTTCAGCAAAGCAGCTGACGTGCTGTGTTTTACTTTGTGTTGAAGCAGCAGCCGAGTGAGTGCTGGAGCTTGTGGGTGATACACGATGCTGCATCTGCAGGCTGCTCTGTGTAGTCAGCAAAACATTTGCCAGCCTGATCTGGTTTCTGAGGGGGTGGCAGTGAGGCATGGAGACAAATTTACTTGTTTCAGGACCATGTTAGCTCCACAGTCTACAGGGATGGGTGGAAAAAGGGCTTTAACCCAGATTTGTGACAGATTGTTAAACCTCTTCTCCTTCTGGTTGGCTTCATCATGCCATAGGAGTCTCCCTCTTACTAATGTGATGACTTGCTTTTTGTACAGCAGGGCAGAAGCATTGTCTTTTACAAATATATTCATGCTTTGTTACTTGAGGGAGTGAAAATTGGGTGAGATGGAGAATTTGCCTTTTTATTAGGTTAATTTTATACTTTTTATTTAGTTTCCTGAATTGGCTCAGCAAGAGTCTGACAAATGCTAGTGCTGGTGCTAGGAAAGCCAGAAACGGGGGTCAGGACTCTTCTTTTTGCTGGCAGCTAGCTGTTCGATCATCTCTAGCTGGATTTCAGGTGGCATTCTTAGACTCTGCCTTCTGGAGCTGGGGCTCTTCCCCTTCTGTCCTCTAATGCAAATGAAGCACTCAGTGGCTGATGTTATTACTTGTGAAAAGGAAATTAAACATGAAGGGTTTTCCAGATGTGCAGATGATAAAGTTCCAAGCTCCCTTCCCGGTATCTTCTGTCAGTCTCTGTTCATGCCTGTTTTTTAACAATTGAAGAGAGCAATGTTGTGGATTTTATCACTTCATGTAGGATAGGATGTAAGTAAAATTAAGCCATGGTAGTAACCCTTTTGTAAGGTGCACTAAAAATCAAGATTAGTTCTATTTAATTTCTTTCCTCTATTTTGAATTAGGGGAGCATTTTAAAGCCCAATTCAATTATGTGGTCTTCTGAGGTATCCTTAAGAATTCTCTTAGAAATGATCTCTTTGGTGTATTTTTTTCCCATTTTCTTGTCAACCTAAAGTTAATAAAAGTTAACATGTTAGGAAGATAATATTTTAGGAAGTCAAAGTTATATGGACTATGAATTACAATAATAATACATTAATTGAAGCAATGAGAATATAGGGGAAAACTGGCAACTTTATTCTTCTGAAAAAGAGCTGAGTGTAAAGAGTAACAGTCTTATTTGTTAGGTATTTTTATTTTTAAGTGTATGTTTGATATATTTAATTTACATAGAGGCAGACTGTCAGAAATATTTAATGTGAAGTAAAATTCATTATTTAAGTATTGTTTAGGTTTTGTGGAAAAAAAGAATTTTTATCACTGTGACAAAAACCTATTCTAGCTACAATAATGACACGTTAGCAGAACATTTTATCCAGAATTTTATTATTTTGTATTTCTTAGGTACTTTTGTCATTGATTCATGTGTATCAATGATTTGAGATAACTTTCTGGAATTCCACCTTTACTTTTCACTAAATATTTTGTCACTATTCCAGATACATTTTATTCAAGATGTTTAGAGCAATCTCCTTTCAATCTGAGATCAATATTTATGTCCTAGTCATCAGTTGTTGTGTAGCAAGAACTTTTTTTTTGTTGTGTGTCTGAATGCATTTCTGTTCATTTTGGAATTTATTTTGCTATTAAACTGAAATGCATAATAAATA
The DNA here is from genome assembly GCF_009769625.2 of Cygnus olor. Taxonomy (NCBI): domain Eukaryota; kingdom Metazoa; phylum Chordata; class Aves; order Anseriformes; family Anatidae; genus Cygnus; species Cygnus olor. Next base: position 12,428,149 of record NC_049179.1, read on the forward strand.
ACTTACTATTAGCAACTTCCTAGGTTGCTGATATAACAAGTGTAATTAAGATATTCCCTGTTCATCTCGTCTCATTTATTTGTACACCCATTATGTCAAATAAGCCTAATTCAAGACATTGGAAAGGTGCTTTCTTCTGTTAGAATCTTTCTTCTAATTAATTATTCACCAAAATATTTTTGCTTGTAACTACAAATTAGATATTTAAAGGCTTCTTTTAACTGTAAGTCAAATGGTATATTATTTATATTATCCTTTATCGTTCTTGAAATTCTCGTGATTGTAATTAAAATAAACATCAACTTTTGTATAATGTAGACTGAAATAATCCATTATTCATAGTACTTTGGAACATTTCAAGCCGTATTTCCCAAAGCAACAAAATAAGAAACAGAAATCATTTATAGTCAAATGTAGTGGGGTGTATGTGGGGATTGCCTTTCATGGAGAGAGCATTAAGCATTGGGTCAAGTCTTGGAAAATTGAATTTTAATTAGTTACTTGCATGTCTTACAAGTTAACAGGATAAATGGTCAATGACTCAGTAGGGCATTTCCCACAGGATATTATACACATTTGGTAATTGGTATGCAGCTTCTGCTTGTGATGTCTGAAATACCCAATAACTGATTAGTCTATCTTTGCATTTACTTGATACATTGAATGACAAAGGTCTCAAATTCTTTTTTAACTGTGAAATGTAAGTCAAGTATATTGGGATCCTACAGTTCAATTCCAAAATCCATCACAAGAATGAAGAAATATTTAATGAATTTTTAAACTACCATTGTCTTTTTTAATTGGCAATTCTTGTAGTAGTTTCTAAATTCCCTTTGTACCTTGGATATGTAATGCAGAACTTGTAGCAATATGTTAACGTAGCCTTTTCTAGGCAAACATGACAAAACCTCCAAGACTTACACAGATTAAAATTAATTCTTTGCGAGATCAGTGCCTGAAGGCCTCATTAATTTTAACACCACTTATAATTGATTCTGGGGAGTAACAGATGTTACTTACTTTATAATCTACAATTTAAGAAAACAGTATACACGTGAAGTCTGCCCATTTTCAGGACACATTATTAAAACTGAAGAAAAAATAAAATGGTATTTTCTCTTAAGGGTCAGTTGGTTGTTATCCAATGCTATAGCTAGTCTTATTTTAGAATCAGAAATCATTTGCTGTTGTGGATCTGTTAGCTGAAATAAGTTATCTTGCTCTGTTATGGAAAGTGTTGGGTCAAGAAACTAGGAGAATTCAATTTGCTATTGTGCTAAAAACCTTAATGAACTTTAGATCTTCACTCACTTGTGTCTTGCCTCAAATATTCTGATTCAAAAAAAAAATGAAAATAGTGTATGTTTTTTATAATACCTTCCCAGTGTCTACTGGGAAAATAAACACTGAATTTGACTACATTTTGACTACATTTTGAAATATAATCCATCACTTTTCAATTAATGTTAAACGCTTACCTTGCTCAGTCTCAGAGTACAATTGCTTCCCCTCTCAGTCTCTGGCTGCTGACAGCAGTCTCCCCTTTACCTGTCTTTTAAAGTTCTATATGTATTTCAAGGTAGGTGGAAAATATTTAAAGTATTTTAATAGAGTAAGATGAGAAGTGATGGTCTTGATTAATAATTTTATTATCTAATTTATAATCATGTTACAAAACCAAGAAAATACGATCCTATCTTAATAGATTTCCAGAACTGAGCATGTTTGTATAGTTAATGTTATTAATGGTGGCACTGCAAAAATGTTGAATTAGATTTTTCTACTTTTTTTTTTTAAATGAACCACTGTGATGTATTCAGTGAATCAGAGGGGTTTATTTTAAAATATTTTGAATTTTATCCTCGTATATTTCTAAAATATAAGCAATATAATAAACTATGAATGTGCTGGGGGACTTTTGGAGCATAGAGACTTGTCCTGTTCTTCTGGTACTTTGAAACTTTTAGTGTATGTTCCTTTTGCAATCCTAATTGGGTGTTAATATCAAGACTAACTTCTAATAGTCCTAAATTCAAGCCTAAATTCTGCTAAACACTTCAACTTTATCTTTTGCTTTTTTTTCTTCCTGCCATGTTTTTTCCGTGGATAAAAATTATTATCAATATATCATTATGTCCAAGTCACCTTCTTGAAGGGTCATTAGCTCCATCTTTTTGGCTTCTACTAAGCAAATGTTGGCATTATAGCTGAAGTCTTGGAGAGTTTCAGTATATGAGTTACAAATAAAATATCCTTTTTTTTTTTAATTTGAAATACTTTTCCCATTGAACCAGTGGAAATCATCAGGAGATAACCAGCATCTGTTTATCTGTATGACAAAGTAGGAAGACTTTCTAGAAATAACCAGTTACACTTGTGACACATTTCTCATCTCCAAAAAAAATGTATATTCTCTTCTGAATAGCTCAGTTAGGGCTCTGTTTTCTGGAAGGCTTTCTTCTTCCTTAGAAGATGGCTGAGCTATTTTTTTCTGTTGCATAGGATGTGCCATATGAATTGAGCTTATCTGTTTTCCAGTACATTATGCAATTTAATGGATTTATTTACTAAAGCACATTTACTACTACTACTAAAAAAAAAAAGTCAACATTTCAGAGGGTTTTTAGATTATCAAAGTAAATATGTTGAAACAACCATTCCTAAATTCCATTCGTTTGGGACAACTGTGCTGAACTGTCTAAAGTTCTGATTGTCATTAAAAAAAAAAAAAAGTAAATTCAGATGTGTTGCTGTCAGGTCAAATTAAAATCATTTATTCCAAGTAATTATAAATCTGAAATTTGGTTTATATTTCAGAGACCCTTGAAGACTTTTTGTATGGTGCTAAATGCTTTCCACATGCAATAATGGAAGTGTTAATTTGATGTACAGGCTAAGTGAAGTTAGTTCCAGGGCCTATGTTGTCACACGATGCAAAGATCTGTCCACATATTTACTGTTGTTTGGTATTGCTGCTTTTAAATGATGTCGAGTTGAGCTACTATGTGTAAAGTAATTATGTGTGAGCTCGGACAAAATATCTTTGCTTCTGAGTAGAAGATCTAACGCTTTTATAAAATCACAAAAGATACAGTTTGCTATCTCTATCAAGAATGCTTTATGATTAAAAGGTTAAAGTAACTTATATTGGAGTAAAGATTTTTTATACTTTTTTTTTTTTTGGTGAAACTACAAGCCAGCAAATACTTGCATCATTTTTATAACAAGTAAAGAGGAATGGGGCAAGGTTACAGGTCTAAGCATGAGCTTTCTTTCTAAGTTTCCATACTAAAATTAAGTTCAACCATAACTATTTAAAAATCAGGATCATTTACTTTAGTTCTGAACTCCAAAAATTAGTATGGCTTGACAAATGAAGTAATTTTGTAGCAAAAGAAAAACATCATTATCAGAAATACTTTCATCATCTTTATTTGTTTCATTAAACAAATTAAGGAAATCAATACTTCATTTTGACTATACCTATTTGTAAACACAAATCAGATTTGGAATGTGAACTGATTTTGGTTTAATTCTGTTTACTTTAAAGCAAATTTGTATTTTAACAAATAAATGCCTGACTTTAAACAAGGACTGTGTGCTGGTGGGTCTGCTATCCATTCACTTCATCACTTTAAAGACATTACTGTTTAACGTAAAAGGTTGGGTTTTTCATTTGTTTTTGTTTGTTTGTTTATAATTTCCTTAATTGTTTTATTCTAGCCTGAGAAATTATAGGAAATACCATAATTACAATTGTCAGCTCAGTCAGCAGTTTGGAAATGTGTACATTATCATGCAGTCTAAATGTATAATCAAGTATATGGTATTTTTTTCCAAAGAATCTCAGCGCAAGATAAATGATGGGTGTTTACTCATTATATATATTTGCAGTCCTCTTTGAAACTATAATCTTGCAATGGGAAATTTTAGTGGAATGTGCATTAGGTCACTTTATTGCTTTCCTTCCATTTTCTTCTAAAAGCAGACATAAAGTTTCCTTCTTTGAACTGCTAGTCTTTTTCTTAAAAGAACACAATGGACTGTCCTGGTACTTGTTTTACTGCTCGGTGATTCAGCAGTAAAGCATCGAGATGCTTCTTGTGTCAAAAGGCACTTATTGCATTTAATATCCTATTGCATGATCGTGTCCCTTGGGAAGGGAATTTTGATATAACATTTTTAATAATATAGCTGAGTTTTCTTTCATCTGATCAGAAAGTTATGCTCAATTTACCCTCAGACTGTTGTGAGCCTAGAAGTAAAACTCTACAATAAAACTATGAATTAACTCCTTTGTATTGAGGAACTGAATTGAAGTGTCTGCTTGCTAATCCCTAGCACATTTAGGTGGATTTTTTAGGTAATTTCTTTGAAACTCATGAAGAAACTAGGACAGATGCTTCGAAAGTCTGTTGGATTCTAGTGATCTTTAGAGACTGAGCTGAAGGAAAACACATTAGGAAAGAGGAAATAGAATACAAAAGAGGATGTTGAATTATCTTTTTATATAAAATGATTAGAAAGTACTGAGAACAGCTAAAATCATGCAAATACTCTACAATATTCTGGTTTTTGTACAACCAATTTCACTCTGCTCAGAAGCAAATATGAACAATTGAGGGGGAAGTGCACAATTACAGATGAGATGAGGAGGCTCACCAGCAATCTGTGCTAACATGTGGAGTGTATTATGGAAAAAGTTGATGAAATCTCAACTAGAGTGTAGTCTGTGTCTTGATTTACATTCCCTTTTCTTCCAGAAACAGTTTCTAATATAGAAAGGTCAAGTTCTGCCCTTAGATGTTTCTCTGCAGTGCCCATGAGACTCAAGAGAAACATGCTTTAAAAATCTCATGCAATAAATGTATAATACAAGGCATTCTTAAGCCATAGTAGCTACTTACTTGTCCAAACTCCCTACAGTTACCATCATTTAATCCCAGTAATTTGTAAAACATTTTACAATATATTGAATTTAAAAGGCGTGCTATTGTATCTGAATTTACTCCTACCAAATATCAGTTCCAGCTTGCAAGTCTTTTTTTTTTTTCTAAGTTAGTAGTGGAAAGATAGAGGTTGTTGCTTAAAGTGTACATGGAAACCGTGAACCAGTATTAGTCATTCTAATAGGTAATTGTGTGCTAATGGTATAACATTTTTCCAGGCTTATTGTAGGTAATGGGCAAAGGAGAATTCTGTAGATAGATTTGAAAGCAAATGATAATTGGTATGGAGCTCCTTTCATTAATTTCTTGATGAATTTAACATTATTTGGCAAATATACTTTGCCCTTCTCTTTGTTTTAGTTGGCTTTTAGCCTATTTATCTTAAGGAGAAACTGAAAATGTGTAAGAGTAAGTAGTATTTTTAAGGTGGGCTTGTGATTTTATTTCCTCATACACATTTTTAAAAGCACCTTTAAGAAGTATTTATTTTAAAATGTCTCTCACCAGGGAGAAAAAGATATTTGTTTTGCAGTCCAAAGAAGATTATAAAGGTCTTGCTTTCTCTAAACTCCCTTTGAAACACAGGGCACGTGCTAAGTTTTAAGAATTCAGATTATGTAGTTTTACAGAAGTTTGCATCACACCTCTTAGCTGAATTATGAATGAGCTTGCATGGCCTTTCTTCACTGATGCATAGTGCAGTGCCTGGAGCATTTAAACCAGGAGGCTTTGCAAATTATTAAGTCTTAATCTCTCTAAGCAAACAATGTTGATAAGAAATGATGTATGTCAGTGGAGACAGAACCTTACTGGGAAGATTAACATTAGCTCTTTGCTTTACTTAGTTCCTTACAGTGTCAAAGCTCGATGTGTCTCCATTCCAAAGCAGCCAAGGATTCTTAAGTGGTGATATCATCAGTGAGAGAAGATAAAGATCCACTGAACTGATGTGTTGGGGCTAGTAGCAATGTGGCAGAAGTTAAAATTTAAACAACTTTCATTCTTCTTTGTTTGATTTTTCACACTGCAAATTGAATGATTTCCTTATCTGATTGAAAAGGTTATGCATGGTGCGGGTGTCTGCTTCATTTTTTTGCATCTGGGAAGAACATTAAATGCTGAATCTTTCTATATCAAAAGAAACTAATTACATCTATCTTGAAATTGATCTATTATGTGTTCAGATCTTTAGAACTGAATTCAGCTGGAAGAGTGTACTTCATCTTTAAGGGCTGCAAAGTTAGTGTCTAAGGTGTGCTGGTTACGAGGAGGACTCAAAAACAAAAAGTATATGGAGATTTGTCTTAAATCTACTCCATTGATGATTTCAGTCGTGATGTCCTTATCTATTTCTGCTATGTTTTTATCTTGTGGTAAAAACACTGCTGATGCTTACTTGATTTATTATTCTTATCTTCTAGATTGAGTAATAGTTATAAAGGGCTCAACAAAAGAAGGACCTTTATGAACCTAACATTCTCCATCTGTGTAGGCATACTCCCTGATGCACACCATAATTTGGTCTACTTCTAAATGACAAAACTGAACTCAGAAGATTTTCCTTAATATTATTTTATAGGCTCATAGTGAGTTCCTTGTCTATTAACAGCAAATCTTAACTTCAGTATTTATTTTCTACCTGTGGATTAACAGTTATTTTTGAAATAATAACTTTAATATTTTGATGTATGTTTGTTGCTGGTCACTGAGAATGATTTATCAGAGTAATCTGAATATATCTGTATCTCTGTAAAAAGAAAGCATCCAGTTACGTTTCCTTAAATGTGGATGATGTTCATCATATATGCTACCAACAGTCAGTTTGGTAAACAGCTGTGTGTAGGTTTGGCTTCTTTAAGATGAGAGAATTTGTAATCTTTTAAAAAATGTAAATAATTTTGATATTTACAAAACATTTTGAATTTGCCTGTTTCTTTAAAAGATGGTGTCAAGTTCCTAGAACTAGTGCTATTCGGTCAGGGTGTTTCCGTCTTAGTGTTGAGCGTTGTGAAATTACCTTTCTTTCAGGGGAGTCCTCAGCACCTAGAGCCAGAGCCCTGGAGAGTGATACTTTTTCGGTGTCAGTTGTTATTGAAATCCAGTAGAGTTCAGGTGCACTATTACTTTAGTGAAATGTAGTAAGTGGGAATGCTTTTTCAAAACAAAAATATTATTCTGCAGCAGGAACAAGCATTTAGATCTAAATTAAAAAATAATCCAGTCTGATACTTACTGTAAAGTCTCATATGGTATCCCTTGGTAGGCTTGACTTTTCAGCACGGGTAGCATGCTTTGTGGTCCTCTACGCTGTAATTCCCTTAATCTCAAAAGGACTCAAAAGAATTTAAAAATTCCTATAGATATTTTAACTCTAGTTTTTCATAAAAATAAATAGAACCAATGTGCAACAAACTGCCTAATGTCATATTTATTTAGTAGTGTGACAGACAGCGTACTTTGTAGGCTAGGTTATTCTTTGAGAGATGACTATTCAAAAGTACTTTTTAGTACTTAATTCTTAGCTAATCTAAAACATAAGAGCAGTAGCTTTTCTCATCTTCCTCGCTTAGGCATTCTGTTCTTCTCTTTGGTTCCTTTCTTTTTGAAAGTTAATTTACAACAAAAGAAATGTGAAGCAAAATGGTTGTTTTACAATGACATAAGATATTTATTCAAGGGCTGAACAAGACAAAATCTTAAACTTATGTTTGCTTCCCATTTTTAACTTTGGAGTGGCTTTTCTAAGTCCATTCAACTAGGTAACATTAATATGCATTTGAGATCTGTGATGACCCGTAGAATGTACAAGTTTCAGTGGGAATAAACAGTAAGTTTAGTATATCAGCATAATAGCAGAATTCTTTTATTGTAATTTCATGTGGTACGTTGGAATTAGTTATGCTACATCTTCATGTAATATTATTCAGAAAATATGTTAGCAGTTGCTTTTAATTATGTAATGCAAAAAATTGCCAAAGAAGTTTTAATATTTATAGGTTTTTTTCAACATTCATTACCAATAATTTTTAAATAGATTATCGGGGTTGGACACTGCTGTATGCTAGCTCACACAGTTAAGCAACTAAAGGTTGTGAACTTAATAGATTTTCTTGGAAACTGGGAGATCTTTATTATTTTAGTGTATTAGTCTTGCCAGACAAATAAAAAATTTATACTTTTACCTTCAAATGTAAAACAAAAGACTAGAGAGTTTTAGGTTTTCTTTAAGGTAATAAGAATATTGTAACGTCTGTCAAGAAAAGACCGAGTCTGTCTGAAGTAAGATTTGGTGACTTGATTTCTCTGGTTCACATTACACTGTGAAAAGAAGCTGTTCATCTCCTACTCTAAATCATTTTCTTTTTACCAGCTGGAGAAGCTCAGAATAAAACTGACCATCCCTTTACTCAGTCCCTGGTGATGGTGATGATCCAGCATTTGTTTTTCATTCAAACCACATGTTGAATAAGTGAAAAAGAGGAAATACATGCTGGTCATAGGTCAGGTGCAACACAGAGTTTATACAGATTTATTTTCTTTGTAGCATCTGCTATTCTGCGTTTAAAGCCATTGAATGTTGTTCTGCTTCCAGTTATTTTTGAGGCAAGTTTTCTTAAATAGCAACATTTTAGATTTTGGCATATCCTACTGGGCAGACACTTGGCCTTTTTAGCTGTAGAAATAGCCTGATTCTGCAGATGATAACTTTGCAGCAGACAGGCTTTTCAGAATTCAAACTCCCTCATGATCTCATAGGGTGGAAGCTGACTCCCTTTGTTTCTGGCCTCAAATAGAGAAGACCAAGCCAAAAAAGAGCCTGGAACAGAATTAGGGTGATAATGGAGGGCTGGGGTTAAGAGCTTCTCTGCTTTTCCTTACTCTGGCATGTAAGGGAGAGCAAGGAGGAGGGAGCACGAATCCCTCCCTGCAATCTCTAAATGCAAATTTAATTTTTAAGCAGGTACTGATTATGACCTAGAGGTTTCAGTTTTCTCATAATAAGTTACATGTGCATTTAATTTATACTCCAATAGAAGTATTGTAATGCTTGTTACTTATGATTCAGGGAGAATCAAGAGAAATGACTACATATATCAATATCAGCTTTATTTGTTCTTTATTATTCACCCACTTGTGGTAGTGTTTTTAATAGCTCTGACTAAATTATAAATGATGTTCTGTTATTTAGAAATTTGAAGGCAATAATTGCAAATTATCTGAAATGTGCCAGCCAGCCAATACTAAACATGCATTTACAGTAGCTGTTTTGCAGATTTATAGCTAGTATTTTTTCTATATTTTTTCTTATCACTACAATGTAGGCTGTTATCTCCAACTTGCCTGCTTTTTAAAATATATTAGGATTAGAATTGATAGCTTGCTATCTGTAAATGTAATTTTACAGTATGAAAGTTACAGAAAAGGGGAATCCTAAATGGATGGGGGTTGAGCATCCTTTACAATAGGAGTAATTAAGCACTAGAGGAGCTTGCTGAGAGAGGCTGTGGAGTGTCTGTCATTGAAGGTTTTTAAAACTTTACTGGACAAAGTCCTGAGCAACCTGATCTAACTGTCAAGTTAGCCCCGCTTTGAGCTGGAGGTTGGACTAGATGACCTTGACCTCTTGCAATCTAAATTTTTCTAAATTTAAACCACCAAAACCAAGTCTGAGCTGTACGAAGGTTTGAGCATTTTACAAGTGGAAAAAGTCGTCATATTCTTTCTTTTCTTGAGTTTGCTTATTAAATGCATGGTTTTTAAAATATAGAGGGAAAGCAGTGGGAACTGTGAGAATGGGTATCAGATATCACACCAGAGACTTGAGTATTCAGGTTGTGCACATATATTTTAACAAATAGGTTATATGAACAGTAAGGAGTTTTTAATTCTGATTTTGTAATTAGAATTTTTTTTTTTTCTTTTTCAACCTTTATGATCACTTTTAGTCTCTTTTCATATGACACTATATTTTTTTGTTCTTCTTTTTCCCTCCAATTTCTATTAGGAATAGGAGGTCTGCAAGATGTTGTGCTAAAGTCTGCAACTTTGTCAACTTCACCAGCTTGTCCACCATTTACACCTCTCAACTTTGAGGCTACACCTATTGTGCGAGTAGCTGTTGAACCAAAACATCCAAGTAAGTTTTAAAGGAGAATTCAATGTGATAGCAGTTCAGCTTCCCACTCTTGGTGATGCTACTGATAGAGCTAGTTTATGGTCTATCCATTAAATCAGAGATCAGTCCAGTATAAACCAAATATATGTTATCTAGATGGCATTTTATTGTCCTTGTGAATTCTTCTAGCTGGTTTGCTCATGTCTCAGTAAGTGGGGACATACAGATACAGTCACTATGCTTTTTGTGGTCTTTTTAGCTGTATCACAAGTAAGACACTACATGACACTAACATTTCAGTATTCGTTTACTGTGAAGGTAAGTATACCTTTGGGTTTTTCACTTTTGCTGATCTTCTTCTATGCTATATCATCAAACTCCTGGTACAAATTTGCAGTACTGCTTCTAATTGATTTCTGACCCCTGCCCACATCCGTAGTATATCTCTGTATTTCAATTTCAGTCCAATTTCCATTTCTTGTTGTTAGTAGAACCAAAATAACTGGCTTTCTATTTAGGTACAAAATCCACTAACATTAAAATTACATTTATTTATTTATTCATTTGTGATAGGACAGCCTAGCAGCTATTCGTCGTAGGTATATGAGTAATAGATAATCATATATTGCACATCCTTGTTTGTTAAAGCCGTTCCAAAAGTATTAAGTTTCTAGTTGTACTGAGTGTGGTATTAAGTTGAAAATGGTATTGGAATATAACTCTACTGCACAGTTTTGGTGTTTTCTCTTTTTTTTTTTCCCTTAAGGAAATCAAGTCTTTACATCATTAATGTCTCTTTCGTGGTAACTTCTAAATGTATGATTTGAGCCGAAGTTGTTAGAGACAGAAGTCTCAAAGTAGCTATACCTGTAAAAGTTTCCTGAAAATTAGCTGTTGGTTGCAGTATCAGGAAGATGAGCAAAATTAGGCCATGGCAGGCACAGCTTGAAAGTAATCAATTGTTCAGTGAACTGCATATGGTCTTCATGTGGCTCTAGCATGTCATCTCACGTGGGTGCCTGTACGGTTACCATAAACTCTAAAAGAAAGAAAAGCTATTCTTCCTTCTCAGGGGGCTTAAACGCAGAGTACGAATGTGAAGCTCTTTGTTTAGCTATGATGGCCATGTAAAATGACACTTATTTTCACTTGTTTATTTTTTATGTCTGGTTTTATTTTCTGTGTCTGGTTACTTTTCTTTTATGCACTCAAAAGCTTAGCATTAAATATATAATATTTCTTTTAATAGTCTCCAAGTGAATGACAAATATAATGTCACTCTTTCTTCTGAATATGAATATGCATTCCTAGTAAGCTTGTGGATATTCTTTACCGCATATGTAAAATAAGAAAAAGGAAACATAATTAGTTATATATATATATATATATATATATATATATATTAATTATGAAAGATTGCTGACATGCTGGTTTTGTGCATAGATACAGACCAACCAGCTGTGACTTTTCATTTTTCACTAACTGTAAGGCAACTCTTTTTAAACATCTTTCTTTTAGGGACATCTGTGTTTTGGTTCACTGAAAACTGCACACATTCCTGATCTTTTTCCCCTTTTCAGGTTGTAATAACATTAAAATTTTTCAGTGGCTTCTAGACAGTTTAAATCCTTCTTGTACTTCATTCATTCTTTCATGCTTTTTAAGTAGTCCATATGGGGTATGGTATACTAATTCTATTGTAAAACTCCATAAAACAAAATCTAGCAATCCATTCAAATGCATACCACAGCTAGGATTGTATAATGTGAATTTTGTCATCGGTACCTAAATTCTTGGTGACAAACTATAGGTATAGCTTATATCTTCAGTTGATGCTGTTACTGTTTTCTCAGTATAAGAATATCTTACTTCAAGCGTTCCTTCTTTGGTATTACTGTGTTAATAATACCTTATCTTGCCAGGTGATATGCCTCAGCTGGTGAGAGGAATGAAGCTTTTAAACCAAGCTGATCCATGTGTCCAAGTTTTAATCCAGGAGACAGGAGAGCATGTGCTAGTGACAGCAGGAGAAGTTCATCTTCAGCGTTGCTTGGATGACCTGAAAGAAAGGTTAGAGGTGCTAGGAGGAAGGAGAATTTTTTATTAAGTAACTGTGCATTGTATTTCTTCGACAGTTTGATGCATCTGTCTTTGATTTATATTTTGGTAAAAGAGCAGCCTAATCTACCAACAGCTTTTACCGTTGGTTCATAAGTGTATCTTTTTTAGTTATAAAATTACATGCAGTTGGGCAGAATTGACTAGTTCCCCATTTTTATGAAACTTATGCACCTTTTGAGCACTTGAAAGAAGTTATAAATTGCAGTAGTTTCAAGATTCCAGTTAAGAACATAATGTACAATTGGTACAAAATAAAAATTTTGAGGGGAATTAGGTCTGGCAACTGAACTCTCAAAAATTAGGAAGCAACAAAATAAAAATGGTATGTGCACACTCTTATCCTGTTCCTTTGCACTTGACATTGATTTTTTAAAAAGTTAATCTGTGCTCTTACTCATGACCATGGTTTTTCCAATCATAAATTAATACATGTAGTTTTTTACAATGTTTCTTCAAATGGTGAAAAAACAGTTGTCTGAAACAGTCCTTTCCTATATCTTATTTACAAAAAAAAATCTGTGATACTTCTGTCTCATGTGCATTTATTCTAATTTTCTTTCTAAGCCAAAAAACGAACTTGGTGATAGATGGTTGAATGTCTCTCTGACTGTGCCCATATCACTTCCAGTTAATATCAGACAGTGCTAACTTCCTATGGAAGTTAGAGTGGATCACTTGCAAAATTGAATACATTTTCTTACTGTTATCCTCATTATTACTTAGTGCAACATGTTTATACCACTTCTGAAAACAGACGTGCTTTTTATTGAAACACCTCACTGGAATATAATATGTCAGAATAAAGACAGTTGTGTCTTCAGCAGCAGTTGGCATAGCATTTTACCCCAAGATGTGTAAATGCCTTTATATTGACAATGGTCAAACTCTTGAAAAAATATTTAGTAAAATAGTTGTTATTGGTAATTGATGGGAAAATAAGATCTCAGTGAGCAGCAAGTAGCAGTCCATATATTTACATTTCTAACCTTTTCTTTCATAAACATAATTTTGAGCTTTTTCTGAGTTTCCATGTCAGTTGTTGTGAAGAGAATTATAAGCTGGGAGTCACCAGTTTTTGTCCCTTACCTGTGTTCCTCAAGAAAATGTTGTCAGTGTTCCAAACCACCAAAGCACATGAACACTGCACTTGTAGTGTCATAAGCAGAAACAACAAACATCCGAGGACACAGACTAGCAGGGCTTCCACCACTGACCCACTCAGACTTGACATAGGGTTGATGATGCCTTTTTTCTCACTTGGGTACCAGCTCCCAAGAGGAGTATGGGCAAAGTATATTTACTAGCTCATTCTCCTTCCAGTCATCCCTGAGGACTTACCACATCTTAGTTGCCATTCTTCACATATTAGCTCATGGGTCAAGAACTTCTTCCTTCTTTCACCACCAGTATGTGGAAGGAAAAGTGAAGGATAGGATTGCTGTCTTGTACCATTTCTTGTGAATTACAGTGAGTAATATAGGTGAATTCTGACAGAGGTAAAGTTGCTTCAGTAAACTATTAAACTTTGAAGGGGAAAAGTTGTGGTCTAAAATGCTAGTTACATTAGCTCTACTGTAACCTAAAAAACCTGTTCAGCTTACACAGTGCTGCATCTTTTTGGAACATCGCACTGTAAGAACAGCTGTGCTAGTTCAAATCAAATGTCCATCTAGCTCAGAGTCATGTCTCCAGCAGAGTGGCCTAAAGCAGATGTCTGGGGAAGAGTAAAATCAAAGTAACCATTTGAAAAAATCCCCTACTGATACTTTCCTGGACCTTAATCATTTTCAGTTCAGGGACAGTTCAGGGCCTGTTGTGGTTTGGTTATCAGTTGATCCCTGTCAACCTTCCTTATGCCCCTCATGATTTTGTAGACCTCTGTCATATCCTTGAAACATCTGAAGACGACTTGTACTTTCATACCTTTGATCATCCTTATTCTCATTTTTTTCTAGTTCTATTATATTTCTTTTGAGGGGAGAGAACAATAGTACATAGTTTTCAAGATGTGAGTGAACCAGTGATTAATCCAGTGGCATGTGTGTTTTTTCTTTTGTTTTATTCTCTTCCTTTCTTTTTCGAAGTACATGGTGTTTTTAGGATTTTATGAATTTGAAGTGCATTATCTGGTAATCTGTCTTGTAGTCATATTTGTTCATGAACATCGGTTTCGTGTTAAGGCCACTGCCTTACCTCCCCCCTCCCCCATTTTAAAAGCAATTTTAAAATTTAAGCTAATCTTAAAACTTTGTTTTATAGGTTTGCAAAGATAGAGATTAGTGTATCAGCACCTATTATTCCATTCCGAGAGACAATAACAAGACCTCCAAAAGTTGATATGGTAAATGAAGAAATAGGAAAACAGCAGAAAGTTGCTGTCATACACCAAACAAAAGAGGAGCAAAACAAAATTCCTGAAGGAATTCAGGTTGATTCAGATGGGCTTGTTACAATATCTACTCCAAATAAGCATGCTACTCTCAGCGTAAGAGCAGTGCCACTTCCTGAGGAGGTAACTCGACTTCTTGAAGAAAACAGTGACTTGATTCGAACTATGGAGCAACTCAACACATCTCTGAATGAAGATAAAAAAACTCATGAGATAAATCAGAAGACTATCGATAGGATCAAGGAATTCAAGCAAAAATTAGAGCAAAATCTGCAGGGAAGAAAGTGGAGAAATGCTGTTGATAATATCTGGTCATTTGGACCACGGAAGTGTGGACCTAATATCTTGTTATATAAATTTGAGGGCTACACAAAGTCTGTGTGGCAGTGCCTTGGGAATGCTGTGAAAGAAATCAGTAAATACAAAGACTTTGACAACAGCATAATAAGCGGATTTCAGCTGGCTACGCTTTCAGGTCCCATGTGTGAAGAACCCCTGATGGGTGTGTGTTTTATAGTGGAAAAATGGGAAATTAATAAGGTTGGAGAGATGCTGTCAACTAGATGTCAAGATTCAGGGGAATGTGATGCCATAGAACAAAATGAAGATACTGTTTCTTTAACAAGCAGTTGTACTGTTGAAGTTTGTGGTGAGAATGAACACCAAGACAGCAGTGAAAGTGTTACAAAGTCACCTGAGAAAGTTAGTAAAAACAAGGGAGAAGTTTTACTTGCAGATTGTTATGGTCCTTTTTCTGGACAACTGATTGCCACCATGAAAGAAGCTTGTCGTTATGCTTTGCAAGCAAAACCACAGAGGCTCATGGCAGCAATGTACACATGTGAAATTATGGCTACTGCAGAAGTTTTAGGTAAGAGAAAACCAACCTTTGTCAAGAATTTGCTTTCTGAGTTAATACGTGAGGTTTTACATATATAAAATCTGACAATCAGAAAGTAGAACTAGATTAAAAGATTTGTCAGAGGTTTTTTGTAGTTCTCTAGTAGATTTCTGCAATCACTGTTTGATGTTTGTGGTATTTGTATTCTGACTGAAATTTTTGAATTCTTCACCCTTACCTGAAACATGCATAAATAAGATCACTAAATGTTTTTGGAAGTGCAAGATACAAAATGTTGTCTTCTTATGAAATTTTGTAATATCAACTTCAGTAGGTAAACACAAACAACAACATGGTGTTCCAAAATTCAAGCATCATTTCTATGAAGAGATATGAGGAAACATGTCCTTTTTGTGAACTAAGTACAGAATCTAAGTTAGTATATGCCAAGTCAGTATGTTTTAAGTTAATATAATAATTGATATAGAAGTAAATTAGGAAAAATATAGAATCTTAAATAATTATTACAGTCCAGTTTGGTAGATTTTCTTGCTAGTATTGTCATCCTTGTGGTATGCAAGTTGCTCATTTTGCAAACCCAGTGCATACCAGCTTTGTGTCACTTATTACCTTACCACTTGCACCTACTTAAACTTGTTTTTATGACCTACTTATAACACCACTTAATTTACTCCAACATTTGTTTTTGGAGTTCTCCATGGGAGTTTCTTGCACACTGAATCTGATCCAATATATTGAGATTTTATTTAAAACTAATTTCCGTTGCATTTAAGCTATCAGGAAACTTACTTTGAGCATACTACTCGTGACAGAAATTATAGTATACCCCACACATAAAAATGAAAGATTTGGTTATTTGTTGTAAAAATCTGTTGTCATGCACACAAGCATGACAGCAGTTACATAAAACAAATTGGTCTGCACAGCAATATTTACAATTGTATGTTGTGAAAAGAAATGCCTTTGGATGAGTAACTGTTTTGTACAGATGTATGATCCTGTTCTTTTCCAGAGGTGCTCTTTTGTAGGCCTGGCAAGAGGTGCCCTTCAGTAAGCTTATCACATTACCTTAAACTGCCACATATAACTTCTACATTTTTTAACTGCCTTTAATTATTTTTTAACGTGTAAGGAAACCCAACGAAGTCTAACTTTTGGTATGTTACATTACTATTAGAGCAGCACCTACTTCAGACCGTAAAGCAGCATATGAATTTTAAATCACAAAAACACAACCTAAATTGCTGTTTTCAAAAAACGCCCACTATGCATGATTGTTTATAGTGATGTGATTGACATGCATTGTCTTACCAGTTGTGCCGTAAAACAAAATGGAAATGTGGCTTTCTAATACATATATATGTTTTTAATGAGTGCAACTTAGATGTGTAAGCAGATCAGTTCAGTTTAATGAACGTGAGTTAAGTGGTGATAACTGTGGGCATGCACTGGTTTATTACAAATCTGTTATGGAAGTTTGAGCTAATACCTTGCATCCTCATGAGGGCGAGGGAAGAGCATGCTCGCTATCCAGTAGGACTTAGCAGTTGACATGATAAAACATTGGCTTTTTTAACTTTAGTTCTTTCAGTTGGTGTTCCATACATTGATATTGATACTGTTTTCATTTTGCTGATGTGAGAGATAATTAGTTGGGAAAGGTTTTTAATAGGCTCTGTTGTGGCTTTTGTTTTTGGATTTTGTCAGCTATGCTCATGTCCTTATTCAAAAAATAAAATAAAATTAAGCTCTAAATCACAGCGCTCTAGGAGGCACGGCACATTGCTTCATGTTATCTCTTTCTAAGTTGTACAAGTGAAAACACACAAATTCCACAATGGAAGAGCAGCTCCTTCTTCCCTATTTGCTGAGTTTATGACCGTAGGCTCTTGCAAATGGTGATCCCACTGTACTTCCGCAGTACTTCTATCCAGTATGGAACTTTTTAAGTATATAGGGAATCCAGAAATTGTTCAGCATTTTCCCTTGACCTACTGAAAAATGCTGCAGTATAATAAAGTGGTGAACAGGACTTAAATATTTAAGTAGCTGAACATAATACATCTTTAAAGCGTGTCTGTTACGTACAGATTTATTCTGTATGTTGCAGCACCTTTAAGCTGTTTGTGAACAGCTATTGTTGTTTTCAAAGTAACTAATTTTTGAATGGAAAGTTCTTTTAGCATTTCTTGGGAATTGGTGCTGCTAAAACTGTAGATTGCTTCAGCTAATTAGTGTAGAGGTAGAACTAGTATTTATTCAGTACACTGCAGCCTGCCTGTAGTGGTAAAACTGAAGACCTCATATAACTTCTTTGTGATAACGTTAACTGAGACAACACTCCAGACTACTTGGATGAAATACATGTAGCTGAAAACCATTTAGTAAGATAAATACAGTGTCTTCTGGGTTTTATGTTTTGGAGGAGTGGTCTTCAATGAATTATGGACAGAAAATATGTTCATCTAAAGTGCTTTGTGATAAATGTTGCCTTATCTCATGAATATGTGTGCAAAGTTTTCTAAGTCCTACTTAATTAGAAAAATAAATATTATGAATTATAACATTAATAACCTATAAAGTGGTTTTGGACTTACTTGCTTTAACAAATAGCTTTAATATATGCTGTGTGGTTTGTTCACACTATATAAACAGTGACCATGATGTGATGTTCTTTTCAAAGTGCATGTTTAACTTGAATTTTAAAGCAGTATATGCTAAGCAACAGACACACTGAATTGTGGGCTGTGTTTATATATGACCTTTTCATAGCTGAGAATTTTCCATTCTCCCTGAAATTTTCTCAGACTTGAAATTGTTGAGTTATGTGAACAAAGACTATAGATGCACAGCAAACTCAGTGACTTCTCTTCAGCATGCTTTAATCTTTTCATCATTTGAAATATAGAATCTTAAGTATTTCCTCAATTTCCTCACAAGCAATAAGAAGACTATTGTGCATAGTAAAGGTGAAGTTCAGTCAGAGGAACAGTGAGGATGTCCTGGGAAGGGCATGAGCAGATAAAAAATCATCAGTGATGGTAGAAAGAATACTTCAACCCATGTTTTATTAGAGAAGTACAAACTCTGCAATGATTGCTACTGAACTGATGCTTCATTACCTATGTCTGACAGGAAGATTTAACTGTACTAGCTGTGTGCTTGTGCTAAATTTCCTGACGAAGGACCAGATTCTATATATGGAAAAAAAAAAAAAAAGAAATAAACCCATGCCAACTTTTCCTGTGGTATCCTACAGAAGGCTTAAAATGTATATGCAACTCAGCGTGTGTGACTGTAGTATTTAATAGTATCTTTCTGTCAAGTCAGAATAGCTGGAAAGTATTATGATAATGCATATTTCTAACTTCCAGAAAGAGACAATTTTGCCCAGCTGTTTAAAAGCTACCATTACACTTTAATGTATTTTCAAGTTAAATCTAATATAAAATATTGGAACTTCTTAAGAATTAATATAAACTTGTTCTTCACTCCAAGGTACTTTTAAAGTTAATTTGTACATGTAATACTTAACTAATTATTCATATTTGTGAATGAAGGCATTCCTAAAATATTTTTTCACTATATAGCTTTGCCTGTGTTTTTTTTTGTCTTGATCAGCAGAAATGTATTTTTTAGCTTTTGTCTGAAGATCACATAACCTATAAATTTACAAAAACATTTTAAATACAGATTTACCAAATGCCTTCTGTAAAGTTGAACATGGGTGTTTTCAGAACTACTTTCATCATATGTACAATGTAGTCCAACTAACTGGATATTTGGGAAGGAAAAATAAGTATTATCCATGACAAACTTAAGGATGAATTAATTACAAAAATAATGGAATATGTTAAATATAATCAACACGTAATATATAAGATAAACAAGTTTTCTGTGATTTAGAATAGCACTACAGTCTTTGGGACACAAATACCATATAGGGATATGGTGAGTTAAACTTTTAAAGGTAGCTAAGATGTAATGTCTGAAGCACAGTAGTATTACTTAGCAGTGTTTCTTAGCTGGTAATGCTTCTCAAATATTTGCTTGTAAGAAGTAAAGCAAGTTAGGCACATAATCTGGCAAAGTGCCTTTTATACAATCATATGGCAATTTTTTTAAAATGCATGTAGTACAAGCATTGTCTACAGCCATGCAGGAGTTATAATTTATTAAATATTACTCATATGGTTCTGCACATTGTACTGGCAGAGTATGTTGTTTGTGTAAATTTAATTGATTCACTTAACATTTTACAGGGAAGAATTTGAGCCAAAGAAGTGATGTATTTTACTTAATGCTGAAGTTTCCTAAGTAAATATTTATGTATATCTCTTCATGACTATAAATGTATTGGTGAGCTCACTGAAATGATGTCTTTGCAGGTCGTGTGTATGCTGTCTTGTCCAAACGAGAAGGCAGAGTGTTACAAGAGGAGATGAAAGAGGGAACGGATGTGTTTATTATTAAGGCAGTCCTGCCAGTAGCTGAAAGCTTTGGTTTTGCTGATGAAATCAGGAAGAGAACTAGTGGCCTGGCCAGTCCGCAGCTGGTGTTCAGCCACTGGGAGGTAAAAATATCTATTCACTCCATCTGTTTTGGTGATCTATTTCCTGTAGATGTGGCAGACTGGAATAATAAGCGGAAAAGGTTAAGTTTTGGTCAAGACATTTGATTAATTCCTTTTTGAAACGAAGAGGAAAAAGTACCTTTATATTGATCTTATTTGCTTTTATAGATATGCTGTTCAAAAATGTATTTATATTTTCTTTGGATGGGATGCTTTTTTTTTTTTTTTTCAGTATAAACTAAGTGCTTCACAAATGAAACTGATTCTTCGTAAATTTATTTGCCTAAATTTAATGTGCCTTTTAAAATTAGTTCTTTAATGAACTTGTTTGGAGAGTGGGGAAAAAAAGAAGCTACCACTAATAAAAAAAAAAAAAAATGCAGCAACAAATCTAATGTATATGAAAGTTATCCTTTTAGTAACAGATATCTCAGTATTTTTGTCCTTATATAGTCCAACTCAGCATACATTTTCATACTTAAAGGCAAATGGAATTGATTCAATTCTTTCAAAATCAGGTCTGGTCACAGTAAATGGAGGTGTCCTCAAAATCATTCCATTTGTTCATCTTTGTCACTTAGACATGAACAGGTAAATGTTGAGGTGTAAAGGAAATATGCAGATGGGAAAACTGATAAGAAATGTTATCAGCTGATAGTGTACTTTTTGTTCCTGTGATGGTGGAGTAAGATGAAAAGCCTGAAATCAGAGTTCCTTGTTCAAGACCAGAAAAAAAACTGCATTGTAGGACTATTTGGAAGACTCCATCGAAGGAGCTAAAAATGGGTTCAGGGGCAAGAGTCCAAGTATAAACTATTCATATCAATTGTTTAAAACAATTGAAGTCTAGATTTTTTTTTTTGTCAGGTATTCCTTTATTTGATGTTAGGATCATAAAAGCTTTTGTAAATGGATTAGAAAATCTTACTTTATTGTTATCTTCTGCTTTATTTTTGTGACCTCAAATGTCAAGTCTCTGAGTACAAACAACTACAGATTTTTGAGGTCAGTAATACTCCATGCAGTTTCCAGCTATGATCTGTTTACCTCTGTTTCTCTCCAAAGTATGTGCTGGTTTCTCACATGGTGTGTATTCTTCCTCATTTCCTGTAGCTAAAGCATCTTAATAGGAGGATTTATTAAATACTTCAACAGCAGTATTTCCTTGTTAGCAGTTGCTGTAACTGGCTTAGGAATTTTATGTGAATGCTAATTGGAAAAGGAGCATCTCTGTAAACCAGCCAAGTCATGTGCTACCAAAAGAGTTGGGAATCCTTGAAACAGTAAGCTTCATCTTCCTTGGCAACACTACCTTACTGGCGTTAGAAAGCACAGTGGAAAAGGGACTTACCTGTCTTTTCTCAATATTAATAGCGATTTATTTCATCTTCTTGTAACCAAGACTTATTTCACAGAGACTTGGGGAAGGGAGAAATAGCAGTAGAGTAAGAGATTTAAAAATAAATAAAGTAACAGAGCTATACTGAATGGAGAATAAATAAATAAAGGCAACACCTACAGATGGTGTGTGCACAAAAAATAGCAACATTTTTTCGTGTGTAGCTGGAACAGGTTAGCTCCTTCAAACCAGTGAGTATTGGCAGTATTGCATACAGTAGTTCTTCCAGTTTTGGATGTTCTCATGTGAAGTGCAGCTGGTGAGGTTTTGTGGCTTAACTGGTCTTTTGTCTGAATTCTCTAATATCAGTGCCCTAAAGGAATATCAGTCAGAGGGATGTTAATTCCAGCTAACCGTTGTTCTGTGCCAGTTTCCTTAGGATTGGTGGCTACTGTGCTCCAATACTAAGCAACATCAACCCCTTGTCTCCATGACCTTCCCTTCTACCCCCAAACCATGGCATATATGTTCACACTGTCAGATGTTACAAATTTCACATTTTAAAAAACGTTCAGACAATTGCAGGTATGCATAGGAGATGGAGATTTGAGCAACTGGCAACGTTTTCTAAAAATGATCCTCAGGAGAGATTATAATTACAGCTAGATTGTTAAAATGTAGTGGTAGTAGGAAAAATGATTGTGTAAGCCAGTCAGCTTTCCACCTGGCAAATCTGGCAGTGGGGAGGGATTTTTGTCACTTTGAAATTCATGCTTATATTTTTTCTGACAAAATAAACCTTCTACTAAATTACTAGCAATGACTATGTGTAGTGACGGCAGAGGGAGTGTTTTCTACTCTCACATCATCAGCAGAATTGCTAAATAAATACCATTTGCAGAATCCAGTGGTGGTATGACAGAGAAGCCAGCAAAAATGGTTTGTGTCTCAGATCACAAGACATTTGTGTAGCTTTTCTCTTTCTTCTCCTATAAACAAAACAAAATAGACCTACCAGCTTTCCTCAAATATTAGGTATGACTTCACAATGTAAAGTTACTCATGAATTGTCAGTGTATATACATGGTAGCCTTGGCATATTCATGAAAAGTGCAAACATTTTATTTGAATTCCGATTACTTAATGTATCATTCTATAAGATACACTGTGAACTCTGTGTAATCTCATGCTCTTTTTTCCCTAAAGATGAATGGGGAGTGTGGAAGCTGCTTGATTTTGTTTTACATTTGCTCTGTTACTGAGTGTACATTTGGAGCCTTAACTGCACTCTATCCAATCCCTTCTATGACATTCTGAATTAATTCTAAGTGGTGTTTTTTCACTGTGCTTGGCTCATTAGCTGAGTTGTTAGAACATGGGTTTCTCTACAGAGATTCCTTCTACCGTGTACTCATCCTCATTTTACAGATAGTGAAATACCACTTTTTGGTATTTTTAAAATTTCAAACAATCTCATAGAAATCATACATAAAAGTATGTTTAAAGAAATGACATTTGAATTCTTTTATTATTATTATTATTGTTTCATTAATATGACTTGTAGACTATAAACACAGGACAGCCAATGATAGAGCAGATATTTAAATGGAATCTTTGGGGCTCTCTGGAAATGAAATTACCATTTTTTTTCAAGTTAATGAATGTATTTTGTATGGTTCAGATCACTTCATCCCCAGGGGATGGAGCAATAAGATCTATCTTGTCAGATAGTGCTTTTTTTAATTCATTTTTTCTGTCATGCTTAAATGTATTTCTACCTGTAGAGGATGGCACTAAATAACCATTAGTGGGAGCTTTCAGTTTGGTCCCAGATTAAATAAATTAATTTTAGAAGGTAGTTGAGTATTTTCCTTCTGATATCCCTAGGCAAATGTTAAGTGTTTTGGGTTTACTAGGCCATAACTAGGCCATATCTTCTTAGCTTTCAGTATAAGCTTTCTTTTGAATTCTCAGTTTAAAATATATAGCTTTGTGATAATTACAAATGCCTTCTACTTTTTGTATTTTTGAATTAATAATAGACTTGCTATTAGTATTTGTTCTCACTTGATTCTTTGCAGTTACTCATTGCACTCAGTCATGTCATTTTTTTCTTAGTCATAAAGTTATTTGAGCAAGAAGATATTTGATCACACAGTGTTTAGAATAATGGAGCTCTAGTCCCATTTGGGAAATCAGTGTTATAGTAAAAATAATGCATGTGGCTCTATTCAAATTATGATTGAATTATCAGCAACTGCAGAAATTGTCAAAGATAACTACTTCTTGTAAAGCTGTGAAATGTATAGTATTCCTCCTAATGCATCTTTTAAATTGCATTGATTGTTTTTTGTTCTTGGAGGAGGAGGGTGAACTGCAAACACATTTAATCTGAATTCTTTTTGAGTATTCTTTCCATGTAGAATAGTGTCCTGTGTAGAATAGAGTTTACCGTAAGGCCCTGGAGAAAGGTAAAAGAAGAAGGACTGTAGGTAATAAATGATAAGAACATGATGCAGTCTGAATCACTGGAAGTCTTATATCGTGAATTTTAATTCATTCATTCCTAATTGTACAGCTCAAATAGAAGATAGGGGCTTAATACAGAAGTTGTCCGGTGCAACTGTTAGGCCTGCATTAAACAGGAAGCAGGCTGAAGTAATGAGAGACTATAAGAATCTGTGAGCCTCTACTATGTATGAATTGTGACTTTACATCGTTGTGCAAGTATTGGCTTACGCATGTAAATGAATTCTAGGAGTAACCTGGAACCTTTCAAATATGAAAAAGTCTTTATATTAACCAGAGCATCTGAAGCTAATTAAATAGTAAATAAAAGTAGTAGTGGTGTGGCTTTAAATTTCCTTTTCAATACACGTGTCTTAAGTAATAGGAAAAAAATGTATCAGTAAAACCACAGATCTCCTTTTTTCCTTCCACTGCTACTGACTGAAGTCAAGGCTAAAGCTCAGCTGTCGCTGAATGAGACACAAACAAGGACAATGCTCTTGAGCCAAAATAAACTAGCACAAGTTTATTTTAAAACTAAATGTGTAAATGTTCATTATTACAGTATTTATTGAAAGACATGATGTCATATCTGACTTCATGCACTTTAAGGCCTAGGCCATGCCCTTTCAGTATTGTCAATGAAATTTGAGTTCTTCTGAAATAATTCTCGATGCTCATGTTACTTTGTAGGGAATCTGCACACCTTATACAGTCCTGTAGATTAAATGTTTAAAGCCTGACTGTAAGTTACTCCATATTCCCTTAAACATCCTTTTCTAGAAAACTAAATGTTGCAAATCTGATGTTTTTTGGATTTTTAAAACTTTTGCAAGATGGCTATAGAATGGAAGTAAATTAACTTTTGTATTGGATATATAACTTTCCTCTCTAATTGTTTTTTTTTTTTTTTAAATCATATAATTTACAATCAAGAGCTTTTGAGAATAATACAAGGAATACACAGAAATAAAATTGGGAGACTTTGTCAAGTTGTGCAGTGAGCAATCTATTTTCACATTTTTTTAAATGCCTTTATAAAGTTATACATAATAGTCTTGAGAAAATGTATTTATGTGTTTGATATATAAGTTGATGTATAGTGATGCAAAGTGGCAATATTCTTCTGTGAAGCTAAGGTTTGAATACAAGATAGTCAAATAATTGGTAAAAAGGGAGGCTGAAAGTGAATTGCTTTTGTTTTGTTTCTTTCAGGATATTGTATAGAGATTAGCTATTTATAAAATGGACAAGCTGGTACACAAAGTATTTGGTATAATATGAGAATTTGTGTTTTAACAACATAACTGTGACTTTTTATTTTCAGAACATTTATGTGTAGGTGCTTCTGTAAAATTCTTTAGCATGTTGTAGATATTTGTCCTCCCACCCTTGGCCACTCTAGTCCTCTTCTCCAGCATGATGTTTTGTGTAAGTGTTCCAGGTGCTGAGCACTCCCACAGCTTCTCAGTACTCCTAGGTAGGAAAGGAGGTGATGCCTGCTTCCCACTGTGATGAAATGGGTGCAGCGGCATGGAGAAGCTGAATCTGCTCAGTCTTGCTGGGTGTCCTTCCTGGTATTCCCTGTTCTGGAAGCTCACTGCCAGTATCCAGACTTGTCTAGCACCATGTAGTTATGCACAGCGGAAAAGCACTTCTACAGCACTACACAGCTTGTTACCAAAAGCTCAGTTTGGAGGTGACAGTTTTTCAAGGTCACATTTCATATAAACCTCTGCAAATTTCTGCCATTTTACCTGAAAGGTAGAGGAAATTTCTGTTTGACAGGACTGTTCCAGACATGTAAACTACACGCCCGGGTACTCCTTTAGTTGTACAGTGTTTACCATTATTAAGTGCTGGACACCATTTGAACGGTCAGTGCTCTTGAAGCCTTGAAGTATCTTTCTAGGATTGATTTTTCTAAAGCAGAAAGGATCCTGATACACTGATACATACTCTCTGAAACTGTGCGTAGTAGTTATTTTGAAGTTGGTTTTGAAAAACAGCTTCTGGCATAATGTTTTCCTGGCATGCAAAGGTCTGTCCATCATAGTGTCCAAGAACACTGAATTTTTTAGTTCTTGTGCTTTCTTACTAAGTGGTTCACACCAGCCATAATGTTACTTGCTAGTCTTAAAATCTTCATTGGACAGTGCAAGACTGCTCTCTGAATTCATGGTCCAACTAAAGCATTTTCGGTGTCTATGCTATTTTGCTAAAAGGAATTTTCTGTCCTCATCAAGCAGTAAGGACCAGTAGGGGAAGTGCTACTAGGAACATGGCTGTGTTCCCAGATCTGCCTGACCTTTTGGATGACCTAGGCAGATCCTGTCTGTCTTTGATGCTTCTCTCAACCTTGTTTTGCATAATTAGGCTGCCTTAGGCAGAGGCTGTTTCATACGGTCGTTTTGTGAAATACACTAGACAATGGGACCCAGATCACTATTGGAACCATCTGGGTGCCACTAAAATGCAAACAATAAATCATCCTCAAATTAAGGCTTAAAATTCCAAGTCCTCTTGAATTGAAAGTAATTTGTTCTAACTCAAATCTTATTGAAAAGTTTGATTAATTTACATAATCATTTGCAGAACTTAGTACACACCGTATTGTCTTTCAGTATTAAAATAGTACTCATACTATTAGCATTTTTATGAGTTAATTATTACAGGTATTCAGATTATGTCTGAAAAAGATACAGACGTGCATTGTTTGAATATTTAGCATGTAGGTTCTTAGGCAAAAAGGAAAATGACAGCTGTTTAGCCTGTTGCTCTGCATGCAGTTACTAAACAAGTCTTATGAGACTTCATTGTTTGGGTGTGTTAGTTTGAATAGATGTGATATTTAATGAAACATTGTACTTCAGAATGATTTCTTTTTCTCAAGAATACCTTTACATTTACATTATTTGAAGTAATCTAATCTTCTTTTAAAATACCTAATCCCAGTTGATTTCATTGTAAGCATTGTTTTATTTATACCTAGAATTAGCTCTTAGTTCTGCAGTGAGCTCTGGAACACATTCTTCAGGATGTATTTTACTGACTTTTTTTTCTTTTCTGCTCTGGTCCTGTGGAGTTTCCAGGATCCACAGTAAATGCTCTCTGTTAGATGGCTATATCATTTTCCAGAAGGATTGATCCATGTAGAATCTAACTGATTGTTTAGGACTCTATCCAGACAAGAACTGTCATGGATTCCAGAGTCTCCTTACGTGTTTCCCATGAATACAAACAATAGTTCAGGGGTTAAAAAGCTTCACAGATCTGATTCCAGGAAGCCCAGACCCACCATTCTGATAGCTACTACTGTAAGCAAATTGATGGCAATTCTCTTGGAGCATTATATGGATTTATTTATTTTTTTTTGCTTCTGCTTTCAGTGTATTAGCAGAGTGTGGGGAATGATGGATGCCACCTGCTATGTGCATCTGCTTTGATCCATTAATGTTATGTGAATAGAAGAAGGACAATCTAGTCTTGTGCCCTCACCTTCACTTACAGAATTGGAACTTCCAAAAAAAGAAAACTTCCTACTTTTTTTTTGTGTCGCTGTGTCAATAACACGTCTGTGTAGTTACATTAGAGTTCTGTTTACATGGCTGTTTGCTGACTTCTTAAAGGAGATGCACAGCTGATGCCCCAAGTTCCAGCTGAGTCAGTAGATCCGGCTTTGTCTTTCTCTTTAATTACCACAGTGTTAACTACAAATAGTATGTTCCTAATTGACCACATCTTCTGCAATATGTCTACACCATTCAGTTGGGCACGATCCTCATAAACAAAAATTCTCAAAAGTTTCTGTAACTTGCTCCAGAAGCGGTAAGTAATGCATAAGTTATTTACACACGCTGAGGCACAAAAGTAGCTGCTGGAGGTACTGATGTGGCTTTCAAAACCTAATTTAAGTCTCTTTCCAGTGCTGCTCTGCATAATGCAGTGGTACAAGGTTCACTCAGGATTCGGTACCCCAGCACTGCAGTAAATTTGCAGGTTTGCCCATTAGTTGCTAAATGCTAAATTGTATGTACAGAGCCTCCAGTTATCTCAGCTTTCCTGAGAGCTAGAGATAATGAATAATTGCTTTCAATGAAAGAAGTATCCAGTATAAAACTTAAGTTAACATTAGTAGAAAAAGTCTTTTGTAAATTAATGGAAGAGCCAGTCTGTTAAACCTAGGGATTTTCTTAAGCATCTATCACTACAGTATATAAATATTTATAGCTAGCTTAGACTTGCAAGTTCAGTCCTATTTGGACTTCTCTTTTGCATTCATTCTTCAAGAACCACCGTTTCTCTCTGAGCATAATTTGTGTATGTTAGATTTCTTGTTAATGCGAAAGAACTTCATCAGAGGGGATAGTAACAGCCTTTTAAGTTGTTATAGTTTGTAGCTGTGTGATCTCCCTCAGCAGTGTGTTCTGGAGCGCATCCATGGAATATGAATCACTTTTTCCCAATTGTGTGCTTTGTCTTGAACTTGGAAATTTTTGTTTGTTCAGCTCTTTAGACAGGTTGTGTATGGGGAAGTCTTTGGTATTTTTCCAGCATGATGATGATTAAGTATGAACGTCACTACAACCTGATCAAATCAACATGCAATCTGTGCCCAGAAGTTGGGGGCAGGGGAGGGGTATGACACACGACAGTTTTCACTGTCTCTTTTCTTTATTTCAAGTGTATAAAGTAATGGTAAAACTTTCAAGCTCTCAAAAGAAGAGCAATTTTTTTTTTTAAATGATATATTCTGTCAAGGAATCACCTTTAAGTTTCTAGGCATTGGTTAAATGTCCCTGTATAGGGCATCGGAATGGGTATGACTCAGTCCGATTCTTCTATGGTTAGACAGTCGTTATTTTTATGTTAAAAATAAATGTAAAAACCTAAGTTTGGAAACCAAAGTTTCATAGCATTTATTTCTGAGCTCTGCTTGCTTTGGTTTTCAGCCAGACAACCCTATGCATGTTCATTTACCACCTAGATAAATGAGATTGCATATCTCTTTTTTCATGTAAATGATAACCCATTTAAGTTACCAGGATTATGTACATACTTAACAAATTAGAACTTTTTTTAGGGGCTTAACATACTATTTTGAAACATTGAACCTACAATATTCCCTAATAAGAAATAACCATCTTCTAGCATAGACATTTTCCTAACTTCCTGTAAAATGTAATTTCTCTGATTGTGCTAGGTGTTATTTAGCATTTGAGGTATTAAAATAGGACTTGACAATTTGATGTTTGTAAGCAAATTCTCCATCTTAATCCATTTTTTTTTATTTTTTAATTCTTTCTTTTCTGGTTTGTGTTACTTAAATAGACTAAGAAATTTTGCTTGGCTTGAAATAGCATATGGCAGTTAAAAGTATTTGTCAGAAGAAAAGGTTTGTAACATTGGAAGAAGTTTATAACACTAAGTTAAAATTGATAGTTTAGGGAAGTTTGTTGCATCCTTGTTATTTTTTAATGTTAGTGCTAATATATTTCAGAAATGATCATGGTGTGTTGTCCTCAGTTATTGTCATAACTATCACTGTTCTCACAGTAGTTAATACTTACCTGCATTCCTTTTCCCATGAGGACTTTGTTTAAGAAATGGATGCAGTGTTGTCTTTGTTTTCCTAGTAAAATTATATTACCTGTAACTGCATCTAGTGAGAAAATCTGTGGTCATTTAAGTGAAATAACTACTTTTGAAGATAACTAGATGTTTGGCATACTCTATGGTAGTCTGAGAAGTGCAGGGTATATAGGATGAACTGGGATGAAGATTTGTCCAATCATTCCCTGATCACGTTAGATCTGAAATCTCTTCTAGCGGAGGGCCCTTGAGATATTAAGCTGCAAGAACAGCTCTGTAAAAGACAGAAACAATGATATTAAGCCATATGTCCGTTTCGTAGGGTGTGAAGAACATAGGACACAGAAATGAGCAGAAACCTTCAGTTCTTATAAGTTCTGATAAGATCATAGTGACATAATATTCTAAATAAGAAATTCTTTCTTGGAAACTGATAATTTTCTGAGCACAAGTTGGTGTTGTTTGTCGACTGGCAATTAAATTTGTTTTTTAAAAATCTGTACACATATAAATGCAACCAAATTAAAAAAGCTATCATATGCTTCCTGTGCAAATACTACATAGTGTTTCTAGGTCGTGTTTTCAGCTTAAGTAGCTAATAGGCTTTCCAGAAAACTCTGCCTCCTCTACTTTCATGTTGTATACTTCAGAGATTAAAATTACCTCTAATGTACTAGTAAACCTTTGCTTTGTCTTACGTTACTTTTTTTTTTTTTTTTTTTCCTTCTGTCTTTTTATAGATCATTTCAAGTGACCCGTTCTGGGTACCAACCACCGAGGAAGAATATTTGCACTTCGGGGAAAAGGCAGACTCTGAGAACCAGGCCCGCAAGTACATGAATGCAGTTAGAAAACGAAAGGGACTTTATGTAGAAGAAAAAATTGTGGAGCATGCTGAAAAGCAAAGAACTCTCAGTAGGAATAAGTAGCTGCGTCTGCTTCCTTTCCCTCCTGACTCAGCTAAGTGCGTGTGGATAATTTTCTATGCAGCAGATTCAAAATTCCATCTGGACTTGTTCTTTTACACCAGTTTTCTTACACATGATAATGTCCATGGCTTATGTTTTGAAGAACGTAAGCCTTTCCAACTTTTATACAGAGAGAATAGTTTATTTATTTAAATAAAGCCTAGGTATATTCCTTGGAATTGGTCTCAATTTTTAGAACTTTCTGCCCTGTTGCTCTCACGGGATTAGGAACTCCGAATTTAATTTTTTTCTTTCTGATTTATCAGATGAAATTGCATTTAGAGTTGGTTTGCTAGTCTGTTGCAAATAAACTATGCAATAAATTTAGCTTCTTAATGTTTTTGACTCTATTTTTAAAATTGATTTTCATTTCTATAATGTATTTGTTGCTCACAAGTACTTTCCATAGTTACCTATGTGCAAACAGATGTAAGCCTACCAGAACTTTTACTCTGTTCCGCATGTAAACAGTCATCTAAATCAGGTGATGCTCTCTCTGCTCCCAGGTTGTAGCAATGCATCTTCTTTAAACCAGAAGGCAAAAATAGTACACGTGGAAAACTAAGCACTGCAAACCAGGCAAGGTTTTTCTTTTTTCTCCTCCTTAGAAAAACATAGTGTAAAAAAGTTTACATGATTATCCTAAGATGGGAGCTGCTGTCTCTGAACTAGGCACACAGCTATCCCTGCCAATCCTGTTTGAGTGTTTACAGACTCTTTGCAGAAATTTCTACCCGTTCATCCTGTTGTGTTGAATTCAGTGAAGGGAAAACACTTGCAAAAACATACAAAATGTCTTGCTGTTTGCAGGTGTCTGGGATGCAGAAGTCTCCAGAATGATTCAGACCAACAGTTACAGGAAAAAAGTTCTGAAAGGATGTAAGTTTTAGTTAAGAAAAATGGAAATCATGGACAGGAGAAGAGAAACATGGTGCATGACCTACCTTCTCATTTGGCTGTTTTGAGTTGTAAAAGGGAAGGACTGAAGAGATAGCTGTCCTTGAAGTGTTTCTGATACTTAGTTAAATGAATGGGTAATTAAGTCCTTGAATCTTGCGCTGACCGACTTTCTGCTATATCTTGTGTTTACTATTGGCAAAGTGTTCTGTTTCAGCTAACCATGTAAACAGGCTGTTCTTTTCTTTCTAGAATATAACCACTTCTTTAATTTGTGATGCGGTGCATTCCTTTAGCACCAACTTGGCCTTTCTGAATAAATATTCTGTGTGTGTCAATTAGTGCAGTAGGCAGAAGTTAACTCATATCAGTTTTGCTCCTTATGGGAAAGGAAACTGTTACTTGTTTCACAAGCAGAATGATTCTGAATGCTTAGCTTTTATTTTAAATAGCAGCTTTTTCTTTTCCAGTTTGTTTGCTTTCATTATGGAAATGTTTCCTTTTAAGACTGTGCTTATGAATTATTCAAGCAAATGATATTTGCCTTCCTTAGAAGGCTGTTCCATACATTGTTGTTGTTCTGCAAGGGGTATGTCTGCACAGCAGCCCTATTAGAGCTTGTACAAATATACTTAGGTAGTTTGTGCATTGCCAGCTGTATATCCATGGAAGGCATTATAACTGCCTGCAGAAACTGCTTAAGACATAAATAAATGTTTGTGTAATGAGATCTTGGCTACTTACAGCTACACTGCTAGCTGAATCCAAGATAGAGTTAGGGATGTCTGGCCTCCAGTCAGAAGAGTGCTTATATATTAAGTAGCTCTTCAGAGCTGCGTAGGTTGCTCGTTGTTGTGACTATATAATTGTTAACTGTAATCTGCTATACTCGTGTAAACAGAAAAATCATTAACATAGATTTTAAAAGATTTAGCTTTCATATTTGGTTATGTCATATTTTCAGATTTTTTTTCAGATTGCATCTCAAACAGCATGAAGATGGGTTTGCAACATCCTGAATTAATTCTTGTTATTTATAAAGAGGGAAAGCTCCGCTAACTAGCAGAAGAAAATCAACCTGCAAGTGCTAGATCTGTTTTCTTCAGTAATGGTTTCTAGTGCAAAGATAATCTAATTGCTTACATACAATGAATCTCTAAACATATAGCTGTTTTTTGCCTCGCTTTCTTATATATACATAACTTTATGACATAATTTTGGAAAATGTCTGCAAAGCAAGGTAAATAACTTGCTGATGGAGCAAGCCACAGAAAGGCTGAATTGAGTGGTATCCATTATATCATTTCATCTTCCAGTGCCAGTTTTATTGCTAAGTATAATACATATTTAAAGTGAGTGTACACAGCTTTTAAAATACTTTATTTGTATAAATGTTTAGTATATTTTTAACTTTAAAAAAGGCACTCTTCATGTGATTTGGCTCTATTGAATTTACTAGAATCAAAGCTCCTTACAACCAATAATTTACAAAAGCACCAATAAACTTCTAAGTGGTAATATATATTAGAGAATGATAATTATTCATTGGGCAGATACTCCAAATGATTCTACTTTGTAGAAAGAAAAGAAGAAAGAAAAAAAGAAAAAAGAAAAAAAAAAACACAAAAAAAACCATAAGAGCAGAAGCTATATTTCTCCAGGGGGAGAAAAATGAAGACTAAGCTGTGGCCAGCAAGCTCCTTCCTGTTTTCTCTGGCTGTGCTCCTTTTATCATCTTGCTTTAAAGATCTTATTTTTCTTCAGCACTAATAATTTAGGTGATTGACCATCTTTTTCCACAGATTTTTCTTTTCTTTCAACAAATTTCTCTTACATTTTAAAGCAGGAGTCCAAAGGAGAAATCAAAGTGTAACTGGAACGTTGTGCTGCATCTTCTTTCCTATTACCCTTCAGTTTAGGCCTTCAGCTGCACCTTCAACATTACTGTTAATGAGGACAGAGACAACAGAGATGCAAAATATTTTTGAACCAAAACAAAATTCCCAAATTAAGTCTGAATACAATATCTCAACTTTCTGCTAACCTTACAAACTAACTTTTTCTTGATTGAGACACTAATATTTGGAAGCTTATTCTATGATAAATGGAACATGGCACTCATTCACACTCAGCTGCTGTGCTAACATGGAGAGAGAACCATGCAATATTTGAACTGTATACTGTAGTTTTGATTAAAGAAAAATTTTAGTATGAGTGAGTAATTTTGGTTATAAGTGATTTTGGAATGCTTATTACATTGAATACTTAATCTGATAGCAGAGAGGTCCTGGCAAAATTCTTGAACTCCAAGGGTCTACTCTTTCGGGTTGTAACTCTTTACAGTTTGGGATTGGTTAAGCAGTCACAATTTTAAGTGTCTTTTACATTCCTCCCAGTGCTTTTCTGGGCATGCTGTTGGGTTATAAATGCACGGGGAAAGCCCTAAGTCTCTAGGAAAGTAGTGAACAACACAGTTTAAGTACCTTACAATCTTCTTGAATACTCCCACTAGCAAAAGAAGAGAGAGGTGGGTGAAATCAGGCATTACAACAGATAAATCAATCAACTAGATTCCTTCCATGAAAAAACATGGGTTGGAAAAGTTTTTAGCTCAACTGGAGGAATCTTTAGTCGATCCTTCAGACAGCCAGATTGAAAGGAGCCTTAAACAAAGGAGTTGTCACAGCTAGAGCTTGCATATTGCCATTCTTGAGAAAAATCATGAGTGTATTGGAGCTAGGGGTCACCTGTTTGTGCGACTACTTGAGACTCATGAGGATGAAAGAACCTCAGCTTTTGCTGAGTGCTGCTTGTTCTTTGTTTCCACACAGGGGCAAGGGGAATAAGTATCTCCAATATAAATGAGAAACTGGACATCAGTTTCCTTCTCTTGCTTTATGCAGGTGGTGAATAACCGGAACTTGGCAATTTTGTGAGTAAAGAACCTCTCTTGATTAGACAGGTATTTCTTAAATGTCTGAAACCTTTTTTCATTTATAAACCTAGTGCTAGACAAGTACGATTTACACGTAAGGAACAGAAGCTTGTGGATCTGCTTAAACCTTCCACGGTGTGACTTGGCAACTGAACTGGAACTGGGAATTCAGGTGACTTTTCTCTTGGCCTTCATCGTATCAACTTAAGTTCTGTGGCAGGATATCTTGAAGTCTTATTCTTGTTTTAGGGTTTCTTCTTTCTATTTTAGTTTGGTTAAAAAGTCCTGTGTAGAGTTTTTCTGAGCTTCTTCCTAGTTTTCTTTGTAAGCAAAGGGGCACAAGCTGTTTTTATGAAAAGCTGAGGCCATCTCCACGGCCATAACTCAGGCTTCTTGGGATTTTGTGAAGGTGGGATCCAAAAAACTTGGAGAAAGATTGGTAGAATGTGGTGTAGAATCTCTAATTTTAGAACATGCACAGATATGTCTCAAATTTGCTAATATCTGTAATTTGCTTTTTTAGTACAGTCCTGAGAAGGAAAGCAGCGTGTTAACCTGAGATGTCTGTGCAGGCCTGGCTGACTTAACTGGTGCTCAGGAAAAAGTTTACATGCAACATAAAACATTTACATGTAAATACCATTTTGATGTAGCAGTATTTCTGAATTTTGGTCTCTATTTGATGTGGCTTGGTCATATTCTTCATTGTGAGTATGTGCTTTTTGATCTATTTTGTGCTTGTTTGGATCTACTGAAAAGTAGATAAGATAAAAATGAATATTAATTTTTATAGTTTCTATTAATACATTGAACTGAAAGGTTTGGAGGCACTGGTCTTTTACAGCTGTATCATTCCATGATTATAAAACTCTTGCAAAGCATGACTAACAGGAGGAGAAAATAGATACCATAAAGTGATGTGGTTTGGGCTGTTTGGCAGAGACTTTTCTGTTTCAACAGATGCTGTTTTCCTACAGGAGCTTTATTTATTTATTTTTAATTTATCTTTCCTCCCCCTCTACTCATTCCTCCTCCTTCGCTTCCTATTTTACCAGGGATCTAACTCCATAAACTCCCCTCCCCCTCATTGATTCTTTAGGGGAGTATTTTTATTATTGATTTACTTATTTTTACTGAAACCATTCATCTTCCTAAAGACTTGCTCATTCTGGAATTTGAACAAAAAAAAAAAAGGCAAAATTTCAGTTGTGTTTTCCTGTTTGCATTTTTGATGGCCATGTGAAAGGATTGTCATTCAGCCTTCAAAAAGTGGTATGTCTCATTGTTCTCCAGTGATATTCCTAGGTGCATTCCCTCCCCCGCCCCCCCCCCCCAAAAAAGCTGCTGGTCTAAAAGGCTAACAATAAATAATAATCTACACAGCATCAAAAATAGGCATTTGTCAAAAGAATCTGTAGCCTTTTTAAGCTCTGCTTTTCCTACATGTTCACAAACACGTTTGCTATCCCCTGGAAGGGAGGGGAATTCAGTAATGTTATTCTGCTTTTTGTGAAGTGGACACAAAGCACAGCTAAAATATGCATCTTCTCGAGAGGAATTACAAATGGGAGGCAGATTGATCATCATCACCAATTCAGTGCTGGCTTTTTTCCCATCTGTGGAGAGCTCTTTCCAGAATTTTCATATGGTTCTTTTACACTGTAATAAATTAAGTCAGGTAATGAATAAATCGCTCTTGTTTCATTGCTTTCTGAATGATTTATGCCAGTGTAAACTGCTACCCTGGAGTATAATGCCATTTGTTTTGCTGTAGCACAAGTCTTAAGAGGTCTTAAGTCTGGGGCTTCAGTGATGACTCCACGACAGTCATGAGCACCATTGTCCCCTCTGTCATATGTCCTGCAAGCAATAATTTCCTGCTCCCTCACACTTAGCCAAAAAAAAAAAAAAAAAAAAAAAAAAGCCCAGAAACTTAAGGTAAAAAGAAGGCTATGGAGGAGCAAAAGGAATTTTGGAGAGGGTTAGCATAGAATGGCCTCCTAACTAGGTGCACCCTGTGAATACAATTTGTTGCTGTATTGATGACTTCAAACAATTTGAAGAAGGGGGTGTTCAGCTGTCTTGTGATTGTAAGGAAATGGTTTGGAATGGTCACTGTGCAATGCAAGCTGAAGTGCTGTCCGCAGAGGAACTGTAAGAAGGTTGATAATGATGAAAAGGCAGGTTTAGTCATGATTAAAGAGGACTTAAACTCCATGGCAGCTTCAGGAGGTCCTCTCCTTTGCCACATGTGAAAGCAGCATAACTTTTTGGGCTAAATTTAATGCCTGAGTGCTCTGAGATCTTAATCCTACTTGGTGCAAAGGGGAGCATGCAAAGTCAACATCAGGCATGTAGGAGTAGGGACTGAGATGACATAAATAAATCATAGTTTGTGTAATACAAAACAGCAGTTTCTGGTTGCCTCTAACGTGTGTTTGAACATAAGTCCTTATTTTTTATTTTTCTAATGCTCTCCTTTACATGATGAGCTTGCAGCAATCCACCTAACTCCAAAGACTGATTTATTTGCTCAGTGACACAGATGTATCCAGAGCAACTGGTGCTGTAATATACTAACAGGTGATGGAGATGCTATGGAGCATACTTGAAGCTAATTGTTTGCTGTCTTTCTTCTCTTGTCATGGTAGCATTTACCTTTAGGAGGTCAGGAGAATGGCTCTTCAGAAAAAACTGGCATTGCTTCAGGGAGTGAGTGACTGACAGAAGGAGCTGTGTAAGTGGCAGCTGAAGCTGCACTTCCCCTGGAGACTAGGCACAGTATGTTCATGACAAGTGCTGCTATCACTAGTCTGGGGATTGAAAGCTGATCCTGTTCAGGAACCCAAGTCTTCTCCTTGTAATGTTGCTGTCGTGTAGTATGAACAGCTTAGGAAGGTTATTTTAAATTAACCTTCTTGTAATAAAACAATGTCTAGTCTGTTCCTATCACATCCAACATTGTAAGCATCAAGGTCAGTGAGTAATTCAACTGCAGTTGGTGTGAAAGGGAAAGGCTAGAGAATAAATGTAAAAAATGCTGTGAAAAACATCACATTGCACTTATATGGGTTCCTTTATAGTAACTATATTAATTACATAATCAGATTGCATTGTTCTCTACAAGTGCTCAATAATAAATAGTGTACAAGCACGCTGTATGAAAAGATAGGCTGTCCTGACAGGCAGAATGTAATTATCAGTCAGGGCATGCCTTCTGTGCCATCTTGCCTTTGTGATGGAAAGCATGAAGAAACAACCTCTGTAGCTTTTTCCTCTCTCTCTCTTGCTGTCCTGTGGATTTCATAGCAACTCCTTGACTGCAGCAGGCTTATCATTTAAGGGAGCGTGGTGCATTCCCAGCAGCAGCAATTCCCTGGGTTCCAGTTTACTGACTGCATTGAAAGCAGTTCTGTGTAACCTTGTTAAGCCCTTTCTGCTGGGACCCAGCAGTGAATCATGACTTCTGTTGAATCTTTGCTGCTGGGACAGGTGGAGTCTACAGAACTAAACAGTATCTGTGTGCAAGGATCTTTGAAGAGATGTTCTGAGATCCCCAGACTGCGTGAGAGTGGGAGGCCCAGGGTCACGGAATTACAGAGCTTACTCTCCTCTTGTGTAGGAGAACGCTGTAAGGGAAACTAAAATTTTCTTTCTAATGGTTCTCTTTCAGTTGAGCACCCCCAAAGCTGAATATTGCTAGGAGCATGAAGCTTGGGCTGGAAGAGTTTAGGCCTTAGGAGAGGGAAATAGGTAACTGTCCTGCTTTCTGATAGCCGCCGGTTGTTGCTGAGCTTATCAACACCATTTCTTCCAAGCCAAACAGAAGCTGCTAAAACAGTGCTTGACAAAGGAAAATATTTAACTGTGTAGACAAGAGAGGTGGTGACTGACATACTGGACTCTGCAAGCTCCAGAACAAAAGCAGGTAACTTATTTCTCTGAACAGAAAGCTATAGATTTCCTCATAGCTAACTGAAAAAATTGGCAAATGGCTACATCTCTGAACATATCTGAAGGGTGAAGTAACTTTAAGGTTCCCTTGCTTTTGTTGTATAAACAGTTTTAGTATTGATATTAGCAGTTTGAACTCGAGCAATGTCATTGTCATATGATGTGTGATTCACTCGTAGACAATCAAGAGAGAAGTTACCCAGTTCATACTTTTGGCCATGTTAACCCAGAGACAGTATTTCCATTTAGCAGGCAGCCAAAGGAAAACAGAGACCAAAGAGCTGGAATTCAGTGAAGCTGGATATTAGCTTTAACCTGGGCTGGGAGAAAAGTGAAAGAACAACAAGGAACTGTTTGAAGAAAATCATGCACCCTCCCAGTTGCACTGTTAGCAAATTTCAGACAGCCTTCGGTATTCTATGTGACTGGCATGGCATTTGCATTAGTGTGGTAAGTTGCCTCTGTGGAAGATATGCCCTTCTTTGTGACCGATTACATGGAAGTGTGGTGTGTAATACAGCCTAACTTTCAGTTTTAGTACATATAGATTGAGGTTTAGGGCCAAATCTCATTTGGGTAAATCATTGTGGTTTCTGTGACTTCAGTGAGTCCTGTTTTGATTTCTGCCAGATGAGGAGCTGGTTTTTGTGCCACTTTAATTTTGTTCTTGACTTGCAAAGTAACAGGTATTTGTGGTGATGATAGCAGAGCCTTTTGTATTTATAGTTTTTTTTTTTTTTTTTTTTTTTTTACTGGAGAGCAGCAATATGTCTGCAGGCCTGTGAGCACTCCTGTAAATAACAAGCTGCTGTGCATAAGGAGAATGTTATTGTTGCCAGCTGCATGTTTTTATGACAAATCTTGTGATATTTTGTTTTTCCTGAAAACCTCAGGTCTTGCATTCATCAGAATCTCTGTTTTCATTAAAAAAAAAAAAAAAAAGTTTCCAGCTTGAATTTGCATCAAATTAGAGGAGAACATGAAAATGTTTGCAGATTCACCATGATGGCAGAAAAAACCAAATGCATACAGAACCCCCCAAATATAGTATTTTGCTTTAAAAGCAACAAGCAAAAAGTCCCAAACCACTAAGCAAATGAAGACCTGTGGTTTTGAAGGACAGACTCTTAATGTCTGTGTTGTGGTCTTTACTATAACTGTAAAAGTGACTTTTGTAATACTTTTTATAAAACGATTTATTTATTTATTTATATTTCATTACAGATAAGCTTTTTGCAAAATCCTTCTTAAAAAGAAAAGATGTTGAATCCTTTTGAAACATTGGTCACTTTATAAAACAGAGAACTGCTAATAGTCCCTGAACAGATGCCTTTTTCCTTAGATTTAATTCTTGATTTGAGTCTGCATGTTCCAGAGCAGAAGGGCTGGAGGCTGACAGTAATCTTGTGCTAAAATATTGAGCCGTGGGGGTAGGGAGGGGAATGAGAGCCTTGGTTCTTTACTCCTTGTAGTATGTCTGCCTGAGTTATTCCTGCTTTTTTCAGGGTAAATGTTCAAAGATAGTTGATTGTTTATTTTTTATACCTTGGGTTTTCTTTTATAGGACTTCAGGAAACAAAAAAGCACAGCACCACAACTCCTTTAGCCTCTTGCTTGCCTCAGAGCAGACAAAACAAGCATGTTTGTACTGTGCTGTTACTGGAGAAGTCAGTGCGAATTCTGTGAATCCAAGTGCTTAAGCTAAATCTTTGGGTGACTGAGGCAAGTGATACTGAATGAACCTACAAAATGGGCTGGAGCTTCCTTCTTTCACTGGTTCTTATGAATCAGCCTTTCTTTGCTCAGTAAGAGAGAAAAAAGACTTGATACTTCAGTCTTGCACAATACCATCATCCAGCATTTCAACATAAGTGACAAAATGACAAATTATCTTTGATATATTAGATGTAAAAATCTATTGAAATTGAATATTTCAGATCAGCTTTAACCATCCTGAATAAGTAATGAAGGCAACAATTACAGTGTGAGCTTTTCGCTCTGCATCTGTTGACAATAAATTCTGTTGTAGGTGCAGCAGTAATCAGGGACAGAAGATAGAGAGATGGTTACTGGAGAAATGGGCAAAATTTAATTTTGAAAATTGTGCAACCAGAAGTAACATTATGGCAGAGAAAATAGAATTTGGAAGATTCAAAGGCCTTGCTATAACAAATATTATTTTGGAAGGGTTGATGGAGTTGTTACAGAAAAGGTTTGCAAAAATGATTTCCTGATAGAGATTGAGATCCTGCAACTTTTGTTATTTCCAAATCAAAGGATATTTTCCATAACTTCAAGCTACTTTGATTTTATTATTCCCTAGAAAACATTTCTGTTTTAGATTCATGACAATGTAAGAGGTAACTGTGGATTTAAACAAATCTTTTGAATCATAGGTGTAATTTCAGTGTTTCAAAGCAAAGCTGGAGGACTTCCCCTGTTGTGGCATGTTCTTCTTCTGACGCTGTGTCAAACCTCTTGGTGATGATATTTATCACTGGCTGAAAATGACACTCCTAAATAGCATCCTCCTTTTCCTTTGAGGTATAAAATAGGGGAGAATATCCCAGGAACTCATCAAGATATCAAAAAATGTATTTTCTCTTTTTGCTTGAGCCCTGGCAAATGTCTGTTTGAACACTGCATAATTTGCTGTACAATGTTTTTTAAAAAGCTAAATGCATACTTGTGGGAAGCGAAATGAATGATTGTGGCTTGTGCAGAGAGGAGGAACTGATGGCAAAATCTGGGTGTTTTTTTCTAGGCTGATTGCTCAGGGATGTATTATAATATCTAATCAGAAGTCATTACCGGGTTTATGCAGCATTAACTGATAAAGCCCTTCCCATACATAGACCTTGTTGTGTCCCTCAGGGCAGGATGGTTCTTCAGTGGACCACATTCCTGAGATCAACTGATAGGGCTGTGTGCATCATTCACCTTCACCCACACAGAGGATCTGCAAGGTGAGCAAACATTTAACTACATTGTGAGACAAGTCCAAAACTGCATTTCCACTAAGGAACAGCGTTGGTGTTGTGTTTTTTTTTATTGCTGGGTTTTATTTTTTTTTAATATTGTTTGTTTTTGTTTGTTTTTAGAGGTTATCCTTGCCTTCTGGAAGGAATGCCCCAGGGGCAACATATTGCGCAGAGGAGTTCTTTTCTCATGACAATCAGACTTCCAGCACGCCAGTATTAATCAGTAAGGAAGGACTTGATTTTAGAAACTCTCTAGGCTATACTGGGATATTGTGATGGCATCAGGTGGGAATAGCTGTGAATCATGCCTACCACCTAGAGGAGCATTCCCTCTAAACTCGGAATGCGTCACAAAATTTTGTCAAGCAAAAGTGTTAGAGTTTTGGTACAGGGCAAATGAAGGAGGATGAGTGTTGATGCTAAGTGATGCAGGAGTTCAGAGGTAGATCTAATTTTACTGATGTATATAAAAAGAAAATACTAAGTTAATAACTCCTTTTCTAAAGAATGTTTTGAAAACTGAGGAAGTCCTTCCCCACAGCTGTAAGATGCATTTAAAATCACCCAGCGGAACCAGTGATCTGTATTCATGTAAATGTGTTTTGATGTCCTCTTAGAAGTTTAAATGAAACACCCACATCCAGGAAGCGAGTTAGCTCATGTTGGGAACGCAACTGCAGTTCTTTATTAAACGGCCTATGTAGGACTCTTTTTCACTTCAGAAGCACTGAACTTTGGCAATTCATATTTATCTGAGATGAAAGAGGCAAGCTAAACAATTGAATGCTTATAACTTCTAAATAAGAGGAGACCTCATACATATTAACCATTTTTACAAACTGTCTTAATTTGAGAAAGTTGATGAACTGTTGGTTCTTGTTGCAGATGATTAGCATCACTCCCTGTTCTGGAGACAGTTTTTTCTTTTCACCACAGCACAACCACCACCTCCCTCCATGTCTATAGGAGAAACACAACCAATAGGATTCTGTGTAAATCACTCTGGGAGTAACAAAATGAGGATCTTTACTCAGCTAAGTGTAACTTGTGCAATTCTATTGTCTTGGTAGCTAACATTATTTAGCCAATGTTGTAGCTTTGTTAAGTCAATGAAACTAACTATTCTGCTTGAAGACCTATGAAATCAATAGGGGATTTTACTATTTAGACTGATTTGTATCTAACCAGCCTG
The DNA here is from genome assembly GCF_009769625.2 of Cygnus olor. Lineage (NCBI taxonomy): Eukaryota > Metazoa > Chordata > Aves > Anseriformes > Anatidae > Cygnus > Cygnus olor. The sequence goes on from NC_049179.1 coordinate 12,470,525, forward strand.
TGGAATTTTAGTGCAAGGAAAAGATTTATTTTAAATCTTGCATAAAGGTTCAAAAGCAATCTTCCCTTTTCTAGTGAGTCCTATTATTTTGTTCCATGTAGGTACTAGTGCTTCTATTTGAAATGGAACCAAATGTACTTTCTGTTCAAATTTACATATGTTACATATTTTCTTTGTAATACTTTAGCAAAATAAATGGATCAGGACCCTTGCATAGTTAGCTTTTTCATGAGTGAAGCTCGAGAGCCAAATCTACAGCGCACTACTGTATTACGTTGGAAAAAGTGCTGCCTCAGTAGCTTTTATCTAATGCTTCAGCATAGTCTTTACGTGTAGGTTTGCTTGATTAGTGCTCCTTTGAGCAGACAGTAATGGAATGATCTCATTCTATTGTTAAGATAATTTGTCTTGGGGATTCTGACCTTCTTCACATTTCAATGACATCACCCTTTTACAGACTGTAAATCAGTAATGTTGACATCCTGGCCTTGCTAATAAAACCTGCAGAAATATACAACATGCTTATGTTAATATTGTTAGATATGCAACCACCTTAGCTGCTCAAAACAACATTTTAAAGATAATAAATTGGGATACATATAGCCACGTCTAATGTTTCTAACGTGCCTGTTATATGCCACTCTAACCGGTGTGGCACAAACATCCAGTAACGTAGGCGTTTTCCTTTTAATTTTGTGATCAAATAGCTTTATTAATTAGCCTGAGACACAGCAGCAAAGATAAACTCTTCTCCACAATCACCAACTTTTAAATTTCAGAAACATAGCAAAAATCAAATGTATCAGTTTACTTACAGCAAATGTCCTTCATTATAAAGAAAGCCAATCGTATGTGAACCACCAAACAGGTTTTTCTCATTTAACACCACATGTTTTCAGTAGAGCTTCTTGCAAATGGTTCTTTCAAAATACTTCTGAATGGTGCATAGCAGTTTCTTTAGTAATACTTTCATGTAGTCATCCAGGGTATTGCAAGTAGTGAAGAACTCCAATTTCTCTGAGTCTGAAGAACTGATTTTTCCTGCCACAGCCTGTAACTGGGTTGAAGCAAAGAAAGCCTCTTTCCTTTGTTGGTCCTTCCCTGTGCTGGCCTGCATGTATTTTGTCTTCAGAGCGTTACTGCTTTTCCTCTGTTATTGGTCTTAAAATTTAGTGCCTAATTAATGCCTCATATAACTGTGCTAAAATCAACCAAATCAAAGCAGTATCTTCACATTGATTTGCATACGGTAACTTTTACTCTTTCTCCTGCTTTTTCAGTTCCTGTTTTGTTGTAAGGCTTTTGACATGCAACAGGAAGAGAAAACTGTCCCTAGGAAGATATGACTGCAAGGTACCTATGCTGCTGGACAGTTTGGGAACTGGTGGAAGACCATAGATGCTACTTTTGACCATTTTTAGACTGACATCATTTGAGGCCGACATGTCCTTTTGGCTTATTAATGTGATCTGTGTCCTGTCCTAAATTAAAGGGAAAATGAACAAAAAAAAGGCTGCTTGGCAGTAGCTGCCAATGTGTACAGTGATGTGCAAATACAATTTCTGTGAAGTTCTTGTCTCTGGGATTAGTTTGCACGGGAAAAACAGAAGTTCATAAGCTCTGCATTTCTGTACAAAGCTAATTGCAGTTGAAATAACCTCATCTTCACTTCAAGTTATGTATCAGTTCCAGGTCCAGTGATTCTATAAATGTTTTTAAAACTTGCTGTACAGAAGTGAGGTTCACTTGTAGAAAAGATTAGGTTTGTCCCCTTTTCCTTTCCTCCTTCCAGCGTGTTCCTTTTTCTCTTTGCCTCTTTTGCTTTAATCCTTATTTTCCTGGGAAGCTCCAGAGCTGTTGAACATCCTGCAGTCTTCCTTGTGTTTTGCCTTTTCTTTCCAACAGCCAGTGCACACTGTTTCGATAGTTAGTTATTTAACAGTACTCCCCTGAGCTAAAACTAAACCTGAAATCATCATCCCACACTTCAGTGTCATTCTTCAAGTTTCTTGCTCAAAGAATTGTTTTCTACATAGGAGTCCATGGAGGTATATGTCATGTTAACTTTTTTTTTTTCTGTTTTAAAGGAAATGTCAGTAACAGCCAAGTTATTGACAGACAAGTGAGACTGTCCTCATATATCCAGACATTTCATTCAGAATTACATTTCATCTCACACCATGCGTTTAAAATGATCTATGCAGTTTCCGTTTCTTTGTGTACAGAATTATGGGCTGTAGACAGCGACTTCTGGGCCTTTTAGGAGCTGCTGATCAGAAGGTAAATGGGAGAGAAATATTCTGGAAAAAGGAACCCAACCGTAGTCTGTGTTGTGCTCTTTATGCATTTTTCCAGCTGGTTTTGCTTCTAACCTTTAACGTTCCTCATGGGACGCTGATGCAAATCCGCATTCACTTTTTTCTCTTTATGTATAATACACAAGACCTAAAGGAAAGCAATAATTGCAGTATTAGGAAATGTGGCTTGGTGTCCCTGTCCCAGTGTAAATGTGCACATTTAAATATGAATGAAAGTGGGCCAGCGTCGCTTGTAGCTGAGGCACAGACTGCCTGTTCTTTCTGGTTGAAGTACTGTATGTTGTCGGCTTTTTTTTTTTCCTTTGCTGAACAACACCTACCATATGGGCCTGAGCTTCAGCAGTCCAACTACTAAATTACAAACACTCTTTTGACTGTAAATTGAATGGAAAAGGATGACAGTTATTTCTTTCCTCCTGTGGCCCCACCACAAGAGCACCTGCAGTCAAAAGCTGGCATTCATGCTCTGAAAGGCACCACATGCTTCTATTGTTAGCTGAGCAGTATCTAACCTTGGCTTTGCTTACCCCGCTCCTATGCTCCTATCGCAGTGAGAAGATTACAAAGATAAGAGCCTCGCTTTTGAACACAAGCTCACTTAGAGACATGTCTCAGCACTTATCCACAGTATTTGTTTCCACTGAAGGAAGTGCAGCTACGCTTAGGAAGATGGCTATCTGTGGTATCCTTCACAGAGCAGTCTGTGACTTAGGCACGTTTACCTTATTTATTTTGAAGTTTGTTATGAAATTGTAACTGCTATCTCTGAAAGCTTCAAAGTAGCTGGTTCGGCTCACTTGCAGGATTGTCTGGTTTCCAGCCTGAATGCCAAAATAAAATGATTCTGTTTTTTACCGTGGAAAGGTAGTGCGGGGTGGTGACCATCTCTGCAATCCCCGGGGCAGGTTTGAACCAGAAGCCGCACAAAAGTGTGCAAAGAGGATTTGAGCAGGGAGAAACTGCTGATGTCTGAAGCAGTGGACTGGGCAATCCATGAAGAGAGACAGCTGCTAGGCCGAGAGAGGTTCCTCGTATTCCAGTCCGCAGGTGTACAGCTGAGCTGGGGAGCAGGCTGTGAGCGGCCTGCAGCTGCTGCTGTCAAGGGCCCACCAGCCCTTGTGTTCTAGGAAGGCTGGTGAATCTGTCATCTGCTACATCCTTAACTCTTCCTTTCCTAGATATGTATGTGTTGTTGTTGAACTAGTCACAATGTTTATTCAGTCTGCGATTTAAAATTATTGGAAGGAGTGGGTGACTTACTAATTAGGGCATTTTCTTTTATCTTCAGACGCCTAAAGCTATGCGGCTGGCTAAGGTATTAGTGTTTTGTTGAGTTCCCCAGTGGATTCATAGATGCATTACGCATTGCCTCATGTGTTTCATTCAAAGACTCCTTAAAGTTCAGTGCCTACAACCATAAACTCTGCTCTTGGATCACTAGAGGGTAGTCATTAGGTCAAGGCTGAGTGCACTGAAGAAAGTATCCAGTCCTAAGGAATTTATGAGGTGACCAAATAACATTCAGAATGTTAATTTACAGTTACTGCTTATGACTTAAAACTGTACCTATGGAGGCCTTAAATATTTCTGCCAACATTAAAGCCTCTAATAGTTAAACACAACCAAATAAGTCTAACATTAAGTCAGCTGTGCAATTCTGATAATTATCTGACAGCATATAACATCAAACAGGTCGTGGTATTTTTATACATCATACAGTACAGTTGCCCTTCTCCCCAAAAGTGAGCGTGGCTGTTCATTCTTGGTTTTTCTTCCAGCCCTGGACCTTCTTTTAGCATTCAGGTGTATAACTACCTTAACTACGTGTCTGGAAAGTAATTCCCTGTAGTTATTAAGCTCAGAATATGAAAATTAAATGTCTTTGGTGATTTTTTTTTTTTTTTAGTATATTCATTTGGGCCCTGTTTACCTATGGTCTATGGCAGTTTTGAACATTAATAGCCCAGGTTTCCATTACCTGTACCATTTACTAATATTAGTCTTCACTTCTTCTTTGTTTCTGATTCTAAACATTTTATAGATAGAGCAGGCATATGAAAAATGCTTGTTAATTTTCAGTAGCAACATCTAGGTTTTATTATTATTGTTGCTGGTTATTTTTGTATTATTTAAAACAGATTGTGGAAACATGCTGTGGCATAGCTGACAACTGGAAATCTTGTAAGCTGTTTCACAGCTAATGTTGCACCTCATCTCTCATGGTGAGCCTGCTTTTCACATCTTCTCTAGATTCTTCAAAAGTATTTAAATGTGGCACATCATCTAGGAAGACAAGTCCAAGTTTAGGATAGCAATACAATCGTTTATATTTAAGCTGTACTTATATTGCTAGCTTTTCAGTGTTTGCTTCCTGACAGTTTCCCATGAGAATCTCCAAAATGTCTTGACTGACAACACTCCATCTGTTTTTCTTCTATTGCCCTGTATAAAAACTCCTTTTTTGAATTATATGGGAGGTGCATTGTTGCAGAAATGTCTTCAGTGTTCATCTACATACTACTGTAGAGAGGATAGGGGATGGAGAGCAGGGAGAAAAGGTATGGGATTGTGCAGAGTCAAGTGTGTAAAGGAGAGTGTGAAAATGTTCTGATGTGGATAAAATGCACGTCTTCATTTCTGCTTTTCTCCAGCACCCACTGCCCCAGTCTGTTTCCACAGAATGGTTAAGGTTGGAAGGGACCTGGAGGTCCATCTTGTCCACCCCCCTGCTCCACCAGGGACACCCAGAGCAGGTTGCTCAGGACCAGCTGCGGTCAGGTTTTGAATATCTTAAAGACATCTCCCAAACAGATTTGTGCATGCACCTGCGAGTTCTTGCTAGAATGGCCAAAATCTTTCAGAAAGGAGATTTCTCCAAAGAGGCATTCTAAGACCTGTTGGACCACAGAAGGTTTTGCATGCCAGTTTTGCCTATAATTTAAAATTTCACTTAGAAGAAAAACCTGTGTGGAGTGGGGAGACAGAATTCCTAAATAAACAGCAAAAAATGTACATGTGAGGAGGAAAGCATGTATAAACGCAACATCTGTTGGCTTGATCACACCTACAAACAAGTTTCTCCTGTACAAAAACTTCTCAAACCTTAGAAATTCTCTGAAACATGCAGGTAGATTCAGAAATTCATACTCTGCTGGAATTAGGTGTTTGAAGAGTGATATTTGTTTCTTAAATACACTCTAGATGCAATATTATGAGGATGAATCCCATTCCTACCCTAGTGTCTTTGATAAACTCAGTGCGAGCTCTTATTAAGATATGCTCATTCTGGATTTGCGTTTGCTCAGAAGTGTTTTGGAGTTGCATTCATTTTTCATGAGTCATGTGTTACCATCGCTTACCTTAAGTCAAGCAGCTGCTTTTATATCCTGTTTTTCTGTCTTTGCTAGCTCTGTGCCTGGTATGGGACTTGTTGCTGCAGTCATTCTGCTTGGCATGCCAGTTACACAACAGAGAAAGGGATAAGGTGTTGCTTCTTTTGGACTGTGTGAAAGTGGTGCTGGCAGCACAGAGAGACTTGAGCTGAAGTAACTTTCTTCCTTTAGAAGAATAAAAATCTGAAAATAATAAAGATCTGTATTGCATCTAGAGGTAAGGTGAATTTTCTTCATAATCTAAAATATGAATCCTTGCTTCTTCCTCCTGAATTCTAGAAAATCTGATTTGCCTTTGATTATGGGTGGACTGAGATTTTTAAAGAAAAAAAAATTAAATGGGTGGTTTCTTTGATATGCTGAAAGAAAATAAATATATTCAAAGGGTTGAGTATTTAACCCCAGGGAAGAGCTAAAGAAAAGCTAGACAAATTCTTGTACTGATTTCATAAACCCCTTGAGGGACAGGTTCAGCAGAGTTTTCCCATTCACTTTACTGACACTTGGAGTAATCACAGAGTTCTGTAAGCTCCTGTCAGGGCTGGTCTGTGGAGAAGAGTTACACAGAAAGAGTCGTGCAATCACAGGAGCTGAAAGTCAGAAGGATACTGATGCATGCTCTGCTGTCGTGGGAAGGGGGGAAAAAACCCTAAAACCTCTAGCAAGTTACACCCACACTGACGATTCCCAGAAGGCTTTGCTTTTATTTCTGCTTGCTCTCAGGGAGGATTCTCCTGCCTTTCAATCATCAGCCTCTGAATAGTTTTCCTCTCTGCCTCCCAAAACAACTCTCAGGGAATTATAGCTAATAAGTGAGTAGCCCACAAAAGTCTATCACCTAGCAAAACTCTCTAGGATCTCCTATTTTAAACCAGATGTTACCTGCATCAGCCAACTCACAATGACAAATATTTCCCCAATATTTTTTTAAGGTGTAAAATACAATGCTGGAAGAAACACTAAGAGGTTAATGAAATCATTTGTATTCGCGGTCTGGCTGGCACAGTGCAACCCAGCCAGGCGCTATCCCTGACTTAATGCTTCAATAACCTCCTGCAGTTTTCTGTTATGAAACAGACCTGATCTTGGAAAAAAAGAGTGATTTGATAAAGATGATGGCATGGGAGGCTCTAACCCTCCACGTTTCATAATGGGATGTCAGTAACCTACCAGTGACACTGTTGTTTCCCTCAACTCTCTTCCCTTTGTGTTTACAGCATTTCTCCTGACAGCTGAGAAGGAACAAATTTCCAAGGGCTCTATTTTTTTTCAGAAGCACCCAGAAGTCTGGCACCTTAGCCTGACCCTGTAAGTCTGCAAAACTGTCCTGGAAATTAAATGGAAACAGACTCTCACTTGAGAGTCCAGCTCCCTCCTACTCCTGGTTGGGCCAGAAACACTGTGAGAACAGGCGATTTCCTACCAGCATTCTGGCACCTTCCTATCCAATCCCAGCCAAAACCAGAAAGTGTTTAAAAAAAAAATCTATAGGAAGTAGGTGGAGGGGAGAGCACTTGATATTTTTAAAAGCCAAATCTTTTCTGAGTTCTGAGAAGAGAGTTTGGGTCAGTTACTTCATCTGACTGGTTCTTCTACCCCTCTCCTAATCCCCGTGTTTACTGCAGAGCTTTGTGGCTTCCTTCTTCTGGTCCCCTTGGTTATCTGGGTTGGCATGGTGCCTGGGTTCTGCTTCCCTTCCTCCTCATGCACCTTCATGTCCCAGCCACTGTGTCCTGCAAAAGCAAGTCTTAATTCTTCACACACTTTTGGGGATATCCAGCTACTGAGGTGCACCCTTTGCAGACTGTTGTGCTCAACCCTCACTCCTTTGCCTTCAGTTTGGCCTGTGGTTTTTGGTTTCTCTTTTTTTTTACTTCTTTTTTGGCTTCCCTGAAGTGCATAAAGAGCTGCTGACAACCCATGGAAAACTCAGCAAAACATTCCATGCAGAGCTCCTGCTTGCCTTCCAGCATCCTTTCCTGTGCCACGTTCATTTTTATTAGGGGTAGCTGAGAAAACAGGATCATTGTGCTTTGGCTCATCTGCTCCTGCTGCTTCAGACAATGTGTAGGTCTGGACCTACCTGCTCCTATCGCAGCAGAACCAGATGGAGCGCAGTCTCCCATGCTTCCAGCCCAGCCTTTTAGCCCTGTGATTGTTTCTCTGGTTCCTCAGCAGGAACTTGCTCTTCAGTCAGCTGCACAAGCCAACTGCTTCTAGCTTTCCCTAGGTCTCCTTCTCTCTAAGCTAATCTTTCTAAGCTCAGCTCCGTCATTTTTGATTGTTCCACTATCTGCGGATCCCTTTCTCCATTGTCTGATCTGACAGGCAAGCTCCAATGTTTCAATACCCAGATTTCTGTTTGCCTGCTAGATAAGTAGTGATTTTATAGGGAGTTCGGGAGGATCGGCTAACATGAGCATGACTGGGTCCTGCCCAGCTCCTCAACTTGATCTGTGCTGTACTAACTCACGGGTAGTAGTAGGCACCTAATTGTAAGCCACAATGAAAGACACTTAGCAGCTCAGAGAAAAGTGATGTGACAAACTGAGCCCACCCTCTGTCAGGCTGCTTATGTGGCAAGCCTGGAGAAGAGGCTTCTGTCCTAGTTAAGGAATTTCAGATGATTGCTGGTCCATCTTTGATTAGGAGTGTTTGCTAAGATTTCTTTTAAATGCAACTGTCACAAGCAGATCAGTTTGGCTGTAGGCTGAGACAGCATGTGATGAACATTGTAGCCCACCCCTTTTTGAATACTACCAAGCATCCTTTTAAAGACCTTACACAGCATCTGTGTAGATCTGCTCCCATTAAAAGAAAGGAAATTTTACTATTGCGTAGGGTGAGCTCAACAAACTCAGAGTTTTGAAAATTTTTTCCCCAGTTTCTTGGAACCACATAAACTGTGCACCTACATGTGGATGCTTGCCTGTGCTGCGCAGCCATATGTCACTTGGGAACTTTGCTTTAAGGTACAGGTAACGCTTCCATAGTAACACAAAAAACATCCTGAAGGATGAGAAGCCAGTCTAAAGGTACACTGGGAATGATTTGAGAATGAGGAGCTTTTTCTTTGAAAGCCAGCTGAGTGTTTTAAATACCAAACTTGTAAGCAGGTGGCCTTGTCTGTGTTTCTTCCTACCTCACAATATCTGTTTCATGCACTGGAACTGGTCTTTGCACTCCAGGTTTCTTTACTATACTGGTAGAACCTACTTTATTCCATTATTAATAACTATGTTGGACTTCAGTTTGAAAACATTTTCTCTATGGACTCCCATCTCTCAGATTTCGTTCCAAACAGTTTTAAAGATTGCAGCCTCTGCAGGAGTCCCTACAAATCTTATGACTGGATCTTATGACAACAGCTTCTTCCATGTTGTTGATTAATCTTTGTTCTCCTGAAGGTTAAGAAGTTTGCACAAATAAGAAAGCCTTCTCTATTACTCAATAACCAGCCCAATTTACATCCCATCCCTAACAGTGGAAAATTTGACTGTTGAGGGCCAGAAGAATCTAACCGTGTTACCAAAGGCATTATGCAAGACTAAATGAAGTTACATTTTCTTCAGACTATTCAGATCTCTGCATAATTTACTTAGTAGTTTAATCATCTTTTTGAACAGTCCTTACTCTCGGAAAGGTCAGAAGTAGCCTAAAAATAGTCACCATTCTCTGACGGCTGCTTTGCTGGATATGAGATTTGATTCCCAACAGATACGATTTTTCACATGATGAAGCTGTAGTTATCCTGGCAATAATTAGCACCCTCATGGATGGTCTGATACAGAAATGCAAAGCCTGACTTTTTGCTTTCAGAAAATGCTATTACTATGGTAAGCTCTTTGGGGCAGGGACTGTCTCACATTATGAATGCTTCATACAACTGAATCTTGAATTGGTTGAGGCCTGAAGGCACAAATCTAATTCCAAGAATAGTATGATTGAATGGACGTGGAGACTAAGCAACTTTCTCAGTCCTAGACATGACGTCAGAGCAGGATCGAGGTGGAAGTGGGAGAACTTGTACTGTGCAGGCTATCTGCTGTTCGAATGGAAACAGGACTTCATTCTCTACGTTTATCAATGGGTCACTGTTAATGCTTACCCTCAGTCCTCTTAAAGTTTAAGATCTGTCTGAGTACAGGAATTGCTCTTAAAACCTTGAAATAGTCTACTTCCTCCTTTAAAATACCGACAAGAGAAAAGTTTTACTTCCTTTGATTCTGCAGTGAACGTTGTGGTGGCTGTTGGTTGTTAGTAGAGAGGGTACATGCAGTAACAAGTGCCAGGTGGTAAGGTCATTCCAAGCTTAGGATTAAGGCTTGAGAAGACATTAGGAGAGTCAGATCTGTTCACAGGAAATGAAGATTTTTTTCTATACTTGTTTTGACTAAAAGAATAAAATCCAATCTTATATAACTGTTTGTTTCTTGATCAGGACATGTAGGAGAAATGAAGACAGACCTGGCAGGCAACCTTATAAACATTAATCTTAAGAGTCAAATGCCAAGATGTTAACTGGATCCAGAAAAGTGATAAATATCTTTCTGCTTTTAAATTGAAGCATGGTTATTTGTTTTAGCCAAGTTCTTACCATTCACTCACTGCAAAGCAGCATTAGTAATGAGGAACTGAGATGGCCCGGAAACTCCCACTGTGCCCCCTCCAATCTTCTGTATCACTGCACCTCGAGGTCTTATTCTTTGAAGATCATTACTAATATCCTCACAGGCTGGAAGTTGCAATAATGTTTCTGATACTTATTATTTAACCTCCTCTTTCTAAAGCTGCTATTTCTTTCCCTTCCTCTTCCTTTGCACCCATCTTCATGTATGGTAGGAGGAAATCACGAAACCCACCTAACGCTTTTTTTATCCTGCACAGATGGGAAAGTTCATGCTTGACTCCATAAGCTGACCTGGTTGGTTCAGACACCTGGTCTGACAGCTATGCTGCCACCATCCAGTGGGCAAGGCAACTTTCAGACTGAAACTGGTCAGAGCCAACTGCTCGCTCATCCCTTCTGTTCCACCAGCACAGCTGTACTGGGACAAACCAGAGGTCTGCCTGGGCCAGCATCTTGTTTCTGATGGAGGCCAACCGTTTATATGTATATATAAACATATACATATAAGACAATAAGTTAAGTATGAACTGATTTTCCTCTGCTGAGTTTTCTGAGCCCCGTCATTGTCTTAAAATATGCTCTGTTCTTACAGTCTTCTAGCTCTTGTGTTTCCTTTGTATCTTCTGAACAGAAGGAAATGTTCTAATCTCCTCCAATAAGAGAGGATGTGCGACCAGAACAAATGTTTTAGACATAGATGAGTGTTTTGAGCAATTTGTGTTGTTGCTCTTCAGTAATTCCTGTTGAGCAGCTGGGGGAGCGGCTAGCACTGGTAGTCACACACCTGTAACAGAGATATCACTAGCCAGCAAGAGTAGCTGTATGAAAATAATTTGAGCATGAAGGGATAGATGTTTGCTGCTGAGAAGTGTCTCCATTACACCATATGTGTAAGCTTGTACCTGGAATTGGAAAAATAACTGTGTGTGTGTGTCTGTCACAGGAAGCTGTCTCTGCACAGTTTGGCCAGGCCCTGTGCCCTGCTCACTTACACATCCAGTTTACCCAGAACAGTGCTGTACAGTGCCCCTCGTTGCTGTCACAGTGCAGACATTTGCTGTGTTATGTACAATTGGCCATCTTGCAAAATACATTAGCACCTGAGGGTAAGTGAATCCCCCAAACCTCCCTTTCAGCCAGGTTCTGCTTTGAAACTCATGCTTTTTAGCACTTCTGAAAAATACCTGGCTACACCTTTCTCTTGGCTCCCCTTCCTTCTCCGGAGTAGATCACAATACTTCAACAGAGCTAAATAGCTGTAATTGGGCATAACATTGTGTCTAATGCTGTTTGCTAACGTGCTTGGATGTGACCTCTTCTAGTCAGGATAAGGCCACAGTGAGAATGAAGTTAATATTGAAATAGAATCGTACGAATTTAGAGAAGACACCACTCTAGGTCATTTTGTCCTACGCTTTCATCCAGGCAGGACTGAATGTAACTGATTTCTGTTCTTGAAAGGCTGCTTGACATTTCTGTCTTCTGCAGCGGTTAGACTCCGGTTTGTACTCGCCTGCTGATGCAACAGCTTTTGCTCAGTTTGAAAGCAACGGAAAGAATAGCGAGGAGTCCTTGATATGCATCTAAGCAATAACTTCCTCTTGCAAGCAAACCTTGCTGGCACAGGTCAGTACATCAGCGCTCTGAACTGAGTCTTGTAGATGAGTAGTGTTTAAAATTCATACAGCTTTTACTATGCCCTGGGCCAGCCAATTTTCAATTACACCGATGCCTGCGCCTTCCTTTGATGTGCAGTGGTTAACCCTTTTGATGCACTCTCACCTGTGCCAGTGATGGTATGTGCCTGCCAGGAACAGATCAGTGTACACCAACATGCTTCCCAAGGCACAGAGCCGGCCTTACACTCAGCTGTTTCCTTTTTGTTGCAGTTACTGTTTTAAATGTCATTAGTGAGGGCTGAAAATATTCTTTTTCTGAGGGGGTTTGGTGGGATTTGTCACGGTCTAGGGCACGACAAGGTGTTTTTTCTTCTATTCTTCTGCCATATGTGAGTGGTACTTGGGCGTTTCCCCTTCCCCCCTGAGAACCATCCAGCTGTGGGGAGCTATCAACTTCTTGCTGGGCACTGGCAGCAGCTGTTGGGCTGTGGGCATATTTATCATCATCGGATGCCCCTGTCACCCTTCCTGTCCTGTGGCTTGCACTACATTTTATTTTTCCTTATTAAAAAGAGCCGTTCCATATTCTTCTAGGATCTGGTGTTGCCACTGTTTGACAGTGTAAATAGTTAGAAGGGTCTGCAGAAAAGGCTGTCAGATGGGTTAAGCTAATGATCCCTTAGTTATGATCCCTAGCAATCTTGACTTTATTTGGCAGGAAAAGTAATTTAAGGAGTGAACTGCTTATTAAAATGACCTCTACTGCATGTGTCTGTGCTCAGTAATTGATACAGATTAGCCAGGAGTTAGTGTAGCTTTTGATAATGGATTAATCTTGGAAAGCTGAAGGCTTTTTTTTTTTCCTTGGGAGCAGCGCAGAATAAGAGTCTACGGTTGTTGCAGGCTTCTGTGTCTGTCCTGTGCAACATCCCCTTACTCCAGCTCCTTAAAGGATCAGTGCATTCAAAATCTCTGAAAGAGATATTGCACTGTGCAATGGTACATTTCAGCAGAAAATGCCTTCAGAGCAGGGACATGAAAACAACAGTTATAAGTACAAAACAGCTGTGAGATTTAGAACTAACGGGTGGTTAATTGCATTTTATTCTATATTGCACATGGAAGAATGCCAGGGCAAGCATGCACACATTGTACAAGGAGCTTGCAGCAGCAGTTGTGTAAATTAAGGGAACAGCCTTAAGTTATTTCACTAATTCAGTTTCGGAGTGTTGATATTCTTGGGAATGCATGCATGTACCAGCAGAGGGCATGCAGACTTCATTCAACAGGGACATGTGCTAATTAATAAATCTCAGATGTAGGTAGGTGTCTACCTGCATCCATGTTTGCAGACAAAGCGCTCATTCAGCCGTGCAGGAGCTGCCCACTCCAGCAGACTTGTATTATCCGAAGCAGGCAGGAAGCGAGGGGGTATGAAGCACATGTTTGGAATTACATAATCCGTCATCAAACTGTGATCATGTTTCATGATCATGCTTAGTCAGACTGTGGCAGTGATTAGGGTTGACTAAACAGTTACCGTACCTCATTTTTTCCATTGTGTGGCATCTGCTAGCTCTGTTGATCATTAAGGTCTCAATCTAGGCAAGTGACTTGTATTGTGGATCAGACCCACAATGAACCGGAGGAAATCAGGGGGAGAGTCAGCAGTTTTTATAATATATTAACAGAGGGTTATTGGGAAATGTGAACTTAAAATGCAGATAGCCTTTCTTTTAGAAACAAAATCAAAGATAAACAGTACAGCAGAATCTTCTGTTTTATCCTGCCCGATGCACTCGCAGTACATTCATAATCTTCATAAAGGAGAAAATGAATTGGTGAAATAGGCTGTTTTATGATAATATCCCATATGTTATCAGATTCATGCAGGCAGAATCACGTTAATGAAGAGAAATTGCAGTTTATGTAGGGCTTGCAGGCCTTGCTCAGGCAGATTAACAGTGGCTAGGGTAAGAGGCAGCACACTGCCTTGGCAGGCTGCCTGAGAGCTAATCAATGCAGATGGAGTCAAAGGGACTGCCAGTCTGATTCCCAACAGTTTCATCTCGGAACAGGAATGACTGCATCCATCAGTGCTCCTTGATAAGACATCCTTTAAGCTCGTGGTAAGAATGAACCCATTCGGGGAGGCAGAGGCTGAGCGATACTAAAAGCGATGACTCCACATGCGGTGCAGGGTAGAGGTGGGTGTTTAATTTTAGCTGCTGACCTGATTTTCGTGCTGAATGACAAGTATCTATAGGAATCCTCAAGGGCAAATCAGTTGCTATGTTAGTGAAGCTTTTGGAGAAATGCATTTAATTTTATACAAGTGGTGTCTTTAAGGAAGCAATTATGATTTCTGACTGCTTCAGGTTGATTTCGGCTAGTGTTAAGCTGAAATTCTTCCATGTTCCGTGTTGATGAAGCTGCAGTCTAACTCTGTTGTGTACTTAACATGGCACACGCCAATGTTTTGAAATGCCCTCTTTGTCTGATGTGGCGTTCAATTTTTTCACCACCTGAGAAGTAAATGCAGTGCAGAACCAAAATGATTAAAGTCCTTTTTCCATTTGCATGCACATCCTGAAATGAAGTGTAGAAAATGAAGCAACTGCAGAGCCTCATCACTGAGGGAAGTCCTTTGCAGAGGGTTCTCCTTTGTGGCTTTGTACTTGAGGAAAGTGCACTTGTGGTGACCCAGTAGAGGGCTTTCGTTTTTCAAGAGGAAGGCTAGACAAGGTCTCTCAGTCCACAGATTGAGTTCGAGAAAAAAAATGAGAGTTGAGCCCACACACGGGGCAGATGCTTCACTTTTCACTGGTGATGAATCCTGGCCACTATGAACATTAGTCATGGGATTATTTCCCTTGGTGTTGTGTGCTTCTAATCAAAAAGGAAGGCTGCTTTCAGCCAGGAGCTAAGCATCAAATTGTCCGCTATTATTCAATGTTTAAGTATGAAGCAGTGGGGCTTTTACTGCTGCTAATTTTGTGGCAGCATACTCAGTTGTTCTGTCCATATCCAATTCTGCCACTGTTGTTGGCTTATAGAGGTAGGGTTTGGATCCAGGTTTGGTTCATGCCCAATTTTCCATAGTTGTATTGATTGATCTAAAAATTTGTTTGAAGATCACTTTGCATTATCCCCCCTCTGCTTTTGACTTTGGTGAAAAATGGCTGGGCCCAAATGCCAGGTGTTGTGGATGGCATTTGTTCTTCTTGTGGCTAGCTGCTGACTGGAACCTCATCTGCACGTTTGTATTGGCTTTTTATTTGCTGTTGTCTCTGAATCTGTGCAGTGATTACTTTGTTGACAAATGGTTTTTTCCCTTGAATAAGATACAGTGACAAGACGTTCTGAATGTCCCAGAAGGGCTCTGGCGTTTGTCCTCAGGACAATGAAAAACACCCTGGCATTTTCTGCCTTCTGTGAATCTGCCTTTCATTTGTGTATTGTATGGATTCTTCTCAGGATACGGAAAGAAAAATGTTAAAATGTGGTCATTCCAGGAAAAGTGACGGCTCAGAAAAGCCTTTTACTCAGCATACCTGCAGTTTTGGGGGTATTGCAATTCACCCTTACTTGCTTCAGTAAGTGTTTTTTTTTACCACAGTTTGAAGCTGACACAGCAAAAAGAGAAGGATAGATTTGATTCCACTTGCTTTGTTTTGACTGAGTTCCCATCCCTTGCACCCATGCAAATGGTTTGAGGCTCTGAGGTTGCATGAACAATGCAGACAGTACATTAGAAAGACAATGGGGTTTTCACACGGGTATAGTGGGAGCTGTGGGATGTTTCTTCAACTGGTGATGTGTGGGGAGAAAAGTGCTTAATCTGACTTCGGTTTGAGCTTGAGGCTGCAGGGCTGGCACCTAAGGGAGAGGAATATCCCTCTCCCTATTGTTGGTGTGCTAACTAGTCTGGAAATGGAATCATGATTGAAATGCAGAGAAATGCGGCATCCTGGGATGCTAGGATTGGTCCATCTTCAGAAGGGGAAAGAAGTTCAACATTTTTGTACTTTATATAATCTCTTAATCACAGCTCTCATGAAACAAAAGCCTTCCAAAAGCATCCTTTCTTTAACAGTTACGGTCCAAAAAAAAAAAAAAAAAAAAAAAAAAAAAAACAGAAAAAGCCTCATCTAAGTAATGGACTTGCTGAACCCACCCTGCTGCTGCAGCTGGCTACTAGGGACAAACCCACCCTTTTCCCCAGCGACAGTGATGTGCAGAAATCCACCCTCTACCTTTTTTTTTTTTTTTTTTCCCCTGCATCAAATTCTTCATTTTTGCAGCATGTGAGTCAACTTGTAAAAATGACTCACAAGCTCATTCCAGCCTTCTGAATTGGGAGCCCAATTAAAATACTACTTGTAATGCACATATTGAAGAGAGCGAAAAGTGTCTGCTCCTGTGTGTCAGGCATTAGCATAGCATATCTGAAGATCTGTCTTGAGCTAGTCTGGTACTTGCCAGCGGAAACCTTGTGTTTAATTAATATATGAGTAACAGGAAAAATATATATTTTGAAAATCTACTACATAAAAAAATATATAATGGAACTATAAATTTGATTAATTATAAATACATCAAAGTTGTTTTTTTTAATTTATTTATTTAAAATGACATTGTTGAATAGAATGTTTTATTTATAAAGCACTGAAGAGGTTGTTGTTCTGCAGGGGTGCAGTGCCTGGCAATCAGCTTCTACTGCTGCTGGTCTGATTGTTGAATAGCCGATGTCTTCAGTTTAACTTGGTGCCATGTTGGGCAGGTGCTCCCTGTAGAACTGCAGGGCTGATTCTTAACAATACCAATCTTTAGCCTTCCATAACCTGTCAGGGCTAGCCAATCTTTCTGATGTTATCACCCATGCACCAAGGTCATCTCTGGAAGGCGATGTCATGGAAGAAAAGGCAACAGCTGTACTGCAGCACCAGGACAGAGTTTGGGTGCACCGCGGGTCCCTGAGTGACTCAGTAGTGTCAGCCTCAGCTTTCCTGACACATTTCTTTTCACAGGTGAGGACTCAGACAGTTGTGCTGCAGGTCATGTTAACATAGTCCCAGCATCAGACTTGTATTTTGACTGGTGGTAAGTCCTATGTAGTCCAAAACTACTACTCATCCCCACCAGCATTTCATCAGCAATCAGATTTTTGCCAGCAGGCAAAAGACTCCAGAGAGAGCATGCAGGGTGAAAAACATTTCATCCAGGCTTGACAGAGATGATGTCCATGGTATTCGCATGTGGCCCTTTAACTATCGTTACTTCCTGGCATATATATCATAGCCCTTTTAGCTCCAAGATATTTCTATGGCATCACAGTGAACCTTAGGGCAAGGAGGTGAGAGTTGCAGCAAAAGGCAAGGCATCTGCCTAGGTGAAACACTCAAGGAAAAGGTGTTCATGTGTGACTGCTGTCTGGTGTTAGCTCCTCTGTCCAGCCATGGCCCTCTATTTCAGAGACTTTGTGTGGCTGACACAGAAGAGAGGCCATACCTAGGACCAGCACTTAACCAATTTCTCCTCCCTCGTCCCACACCACCATTGTAATTTATGCCTGGTTTACTGAATGGTGAGTATAAATTGCAAGGTCTGAAACCTGGTGGTACCATGTTACCAGCCTCCTCTTGTTGAGCAACAAAACCAGCCTCATGTTAAAGGGATTCACTGGCAAAAGCAACACCATTAAATGAGAAATATTTAAATAAACAGCTATTATTGCTTCAGTTCCTGTTGAAAGGAAGAAAATAAAAGCTGGTCACACGTTGTGGAACTACATGCACAGAAATACGTTTGTCTTCAAATGCAAGCCTAATAAATGTAGGTATGAAGCCTGGTCTTTGTCCTAGCAAAGCTCATACAATCCAAATGTGCACATGTTGTTACCATTTATCAGTATGTAAATAACATATATGAATAATTGCCAGTAGGTGGTAGTGTGTGTTTTTCAGATAACTGTGTAAGCTAGAACTGCAAGTGTTTCATGTTTCAGGTGATTTAGAAAGATCCTGTCATCTATAATGTATGATCTTAAAACATCATTGCTTTGAATTCAGTCCCTGATCTCATTGATTTAATAGTTCTGTTTCACAAACACCAGCGTATCTCAGAGAGGTGTATTTTGATTTTTTTTCAAGTTTATGGACAGACCTGACTGGAAACATTTGAAAAGTGCCAATTAGTATAAGCCCTGAGAATTCAAATATGTGCATTCATTGGAATGACTGCATTGCTCCCTAGTGTTTCATTTTAGGAGGTGAGCTTTTGATAAATAAATACATTATTTTAATGATTTAGGAGTTTAGAATTTCTCTTCACAGAAGCTGTTCCGATAATTCCTGAAAGAACTCACTGGAAGAGGAGCAGCACAGTTTTACTGGGCATCCACTTCTTTGCTGTGCTTCATTGTGCTTTGCAAAGACAGCAAAAAAGCAAGCAGCTGGGAGAGACCGGGGGGGGGGGGGGGTGGGGGGTTGGTGGCTCCTTGCTGACAGTAATCTGTACCGAATTAATGGTGTTTCCCCAGCTCATCACGCAGGAAGAGATGCCCGTCCTCCTGCGAAAGCAGTTACTGAGGCTCCTACGAGCATGTTCCAGGCTGGGCGTTCATCCTTCCTCAGGTAACGACCAAAGCACTCCTCAGCCAGCTGGCCTCTTGCTGCCTTCGCTGTGTTTTTTGGGAAGGGACTGGGTTTTTGTTTGGCGGAAGAAGGGGATGCCAGTGGTAAGGACTCTTTCTGTGGTGTTGCCTGCCAGGAAGCGAGGCAGAGGTCGGGAAAGGCTCTATAAATATTTCTGCAGTAACTCAAAGGCGGTTAGCGTTTTGGTTCATTTGTTTTTCCTGGGGTGTGAGAGACCGCTCTCCTCTGTGCAGGTGTCTGATTCACGTGGGGCTTCCTTTTTCTTTCTTTTCCTACTTATTTCCTGCCTCTGTAATTGTTGCTTGCACTTGCAGCACTTTTACTCAGCCCGGCACTCCCACTGAATGCTATCAGGCTATTTGTGCAAATGTTTTTCGTCATGAATATGGTCTGCAGAGTCAGACCTTTTGCTTCTTCCTTCTGCTTGTAACCTGTCCCTCCCAAGTTTCCTTTCTCATTGTTTTTCCTTTCACTTATGTCTGCCTGCTGTTGGAGCGAGCTTGCAGAGAAGGAAGTGGGGGAGGGCTGCTTCTGCAGGGCTTTCGGTGTGAATAGCTGTGCAATTTATAATTTCTTGATTAGGTTCTTGTTGGCATGTGCTCAGTCTGAGGGAGAACCACCCACTGCCAGGTGAAGTTAATGGGCTTGTGGCACCGGGGCCCACAAGCTACAATGGCAGGAATGGCAGTGAAAGTAAGGGAGGAGTACTGGGGCCTACCCAAAAGCAGAATTAGCGTTGCCCAGAAGGGCTGTGCTTTCTGTCAGAAAGCAATACTTGTGTCTCCCGTTAAAGAAATAAAATGTAATGTGATATAAATAGGTGCTGGGGGTGATCCTGTGAGCTTGTGGCCTGCGTCCCCCCATGCAGCCCCATCTAACCGCTCTGGGACAGAGGTGAGGCGTAGTTAACCTTCCCTGTTTGCCTTCCTGTACTATCTATCTATTGTTCTTAACCTCTTCCCTTGGGACCTAAATTGACTGTGCTGTGGATGGAATCTGATTTTGCCAAGAAATTACTCTTATTGACTGGAAATGGTATCAAGTTAGACATCCAAAGCCGGAGTCCATTCAGAGAACACTGACCTTAGTATTTCTGTTCAGCTTTCTGTGTTTCAAATGGTGACTGTTAGAGGTAAACTCCAGTAAGAGATATCGGTGCTACACTGATATGTGTCCTCACCAATATATAAATGTGCCTGTCAGTATACTGATAACAGAAAATAGATTAGTGAGAGTTGGTTTCATGCTAGGAGACTGAGTTTCTTGAGAAATGTAGACTACCGGAGGGAGGAATCTCAGGGATGGAAGCTGGTGGTAGCACGTGGAAGGAAAGAAACCGTGAACTCAGTAGGAGAGAAGGGTTATAGAAATGAGAACAGAGATATTAACTAAGCAAATGAAATCAGTGATGCTGGAGGCTTTCATGCTTTGTTTGTATAGAAACAAATAGTCCATCCTGGAGCAACCGTACCTCTGCTGGGTGGTGTTCTTAGTGCACTGGTAACATCGTGCTGGGTGGTGCTAGGTCTCAACACTCCTCTGAGCTGTCTATTCAGAATTGAGGAGAAGAGTGGGAGGTAGCTTTATCTAAGCGCACACAATATATAATCTGTGAATGAATACAAAGTGTGAGCTAGATAGGACGTTATTCCTGTAACAGGACCAACTCATCATCATTACAGAACTCTAAATAAATAAATAAATTCCTTCTCAAACTAGATATAAAATGGGGTTGCGCTCATAAATGTGCTTCATTTCATGCACACTCCCTTTGCTCCCTATAATTTTCTTAAATATGGCTGAACTTTGTCCTTGTCTACATAATCTCAGAGTGGGGGTAACACTAATGCTTTTCATCAGAACCCCAAAGTGCTCTTCTGGACTCTGTTCACCCTCTTGAGATCAATCTCATTAGCTTTCACCAAACACCTTCGCTTCCTGTTGGAGACAGTGCAAGTTAAAAGTACAACTGAGGGTTTGGGTTCGTTATCCAAAGTATAGTTTTGATTGAGAGTTACTAAAAGGCAGTAAAAGTGGAAGCATAATACGCCTTTTTCAGAGTCCCTTCTCAGTGATTGTCATTTGAGGAACGAGGATGTTGAATTTGCCACGTTGCACAAAGTTATGGCAGCTGTTCCATATCGCTAGATTGGAAATTAAAATGGAGATCTATTCAAATTGTCTGACACTTCCAGCAAGCTTGAAAGCAATGCTTTAAAATATAACAGAACTCTAATTTGGGTCCTAAAAGATACTCAGTAACACTGAAAGCAAACTTCTTACTTTTTCCAAATGGTCTTGAACTGCTTTTTTGTGTCTTTTCCTCTGCCTTGCTAAATTCTGCTTTCCACAACAGCCATGTGATCCAGCTGAAGTCAACAGGATTCCTGAGGATGTCAAAGACCAAAACCTATACTAGAACATTTCAGTAGGTCTAGTCTGTTATGACAATAAATATTTTCAGGAATGCTTTTAAGCTATGCTAACCTTTAAAAAAAGAATGTTTCACATTTCTTTTTCTTTCTTCATAAATGTGTGGTGCCTGAATCTTCTTAATAGTTTCTTCATCTAAAGATAAGACTGGATTTATCTGTATCTGTAGACAGTAATGCAATCTCTTAGTTTAGGAATTTGTAGAGGTCAGACTTTGCCTGTCAACACACAGTCAAACCTAACTTTTGATCCTAGTGTGGCTGCTTTAGTAACATTAACTTTAACTAACTTTATGAAGGCTAGAAAAACTCATCTAGGAAATGAAGTTCTTTGAAACACGCACAATGCCAGACCTGTGCTTTGGAACTCAAAGCAGAGTTTAGGCAGCTTGAGCTGTTGTCACCAGAAAATATTATTTGAATCTATGGATGTTTTTATCTAGTAGTAGTTATTCCAAAGAAAGAATGCACTGTTGACAACTCTTAGCATTTGCTTTGTTGTCCTGTATATGCCAGTTCATCACTCATACTGAGCATTAATCACTGTGGTAAATGTAGCATTGTGATCTGTTCAGGAAATACTTGTCAAGGCTTTATAAAGACACTCCATAAAAAATCAGACAAAAGTAGTCTATTTTTTTCCTTGTGGGTGAAATTCACCTGCCCAGAGCTCAAATAAATACATGACAGACTCCTGCTAGCACAACTCCAGTCCTACTGCTATCTGTTCGGTTTTGCTTCCCACACATCCTGTAATGACAAAGATAATCTCTTCTAAAATGCCATTTGCTTTTCAGGGTGGCACTGGAAACTATTAAGGACTCAATGGGCACTGGAAAGAGCAATGTGTTATTGATTAATCTGCCCTCTGAATGAACTCTGGTAGAGAGCAGTATTTCCAAAATTCTAGATGAGAGAATTTGTGTACAAATAATGGCAGGATGAGTGCTCTCTGGGATGATATGACTACATAAATAAGCAGTTCTTCAGTGCAGCATGTGGTTTTCTAATTTCCAGTAAAATGGAATGAATCACACATGACAACACCATTGCCACTAACCAGTGTGGCATGGCATCTGAGAAAGATAGCACTGGAAGGGTGTGAACTGGAGAGCAGATGATGGGGCTTGAAACATCTTGTTTGCTTTGGCAGCATAACCAAAATCTTGATGCTTTCCCACAATCTGCTCCAAGGATGTAGGTTTTGCTGTGCTGTATCAGATTATTACTCTGGGAATTTGTGTGTCCTGCCTTTGCCAATGGACAGCTCTTGATGCTTCAGATAAAGATAAATGCCCAGACTACCCACAGGGGAATTCCAAAGTTAGATGATGTTTCTTCATGTAGGGTTTACATTACTGCAGAATTACCAGGGGAGGTTTTCTCTCTCTCCCCTACCAAATCATAAAGGATACATCTACGCAGTCAGGCAAACAAAGGTCCAAGGCTGCTCTCAAGTCCAGGCTCACATACCATGCATATTAACTATATGTAAGTACATGCTCTGGTATGGGCCTTAGGCCGAGTTCACTCCTGAGGGGAAGTCTTAGCCATAGCCATGTCGTAGCCCAGTCCCAAGCTTTTCCACCACAAAGGTGGGGCCTGGGTGCCCCAAAGGTGGGGACTGGGGTGCACGGCAGCCCCTAGGGAGCAGCTCCAGCTGCCTCCCCTTTCCCTGAGCACTGCCTGAGTGAAGAGAGCCCCGGGCAGGCCAAGAACCAGCGCTGCGGCCTGTGGGCCATGGCTTCACTGGCTGGAGCTCTCTCTTTGTTTTGTAGAGGTGGCAGCAGTTCTCAGGAGATCTGCTAAAGGCGAGCAGACAGCAGTCCCTTTAACATCCCTGCCAGAGCTGCAGTGCCAGTGCAGCTTCACACGAGCAGAACTCCCCGTTCACTGCTCCTGCTGAGCCCCAAATCTGTGAGTTTCAAAAGATGGGGGGCCAAATTAGAGGGATTAAAAACAACCCCGTCCTCTTTATTTCTGCTCTTGTGCCTCCTGAGCTGTGTATCAAATCTTCTGATGCCAGAACACAGGAAAAACTGAAATTTGTCCTGAAGCCTACCCTCAGCAAAACTGGATGCATCTGTTCAAAAGAGCTGAAAATGACCTGGCATGCACTCTTAGACCCTGCAGCTGGGCGTTAAGGTTGTTGACTTGGTGGTCATGAATGACTTGGGCTTTGTTGGATTTATTATATGAGAATGGCACCAGACACTTTTTCCTTTGAGGGTTTCTCAGAATGAATACTTGTTAAAGGCGGGGTGGGAGAGGGACACGAGTAATTCTTTTTCTCCTTCTCAGACATTCCCAAACACAGCACTTGTGAGTGCTATATTTAGGCAGAGTTAATGACGATCTAGATGTCCAGCAGACATTTATTTGCATTTGCTTATGTTGTTCCCCCCCCCATCGACATGGTCCATACTAAGGGCTCAGTAAGAGCAGTAGCGTAAGCTGCAGTTTAAAATGCCCTGTAGATGGAGATTTGCTGTGACAGAAATGCCTGTCGTCCTGGCAGTCTCTCACAGCTGCTGGAGGCAGAAGAATATGTGAAACAATAACTCTGCCAGCAGATGTGGTTCTGTAGGGACAGTAGTGTCTGTGGTACGAAAATTCCCTCCCAAAATACAGATCTGTGGGGACAGTAAGCGTCTGTGTCAGGGACAACTTTGCAGCATCTGCTGGGACAGTAAAGTCTGTGATACATAAACACATCTCTGCATCTGCTGGGTCAGTCAGAGAGAGATGTATTGTATATGTCTGGTTTAGATGTGCAAATCCCCTTCACTTTCCTTTAATCTGGGGAATTTGTTTGATTCTTCTTCCCACAGAGCAAATAAGAACCATCTGATGCAAAAGAGCTAGAGGTATTTGTGAGTCTTTTCCATGTAGGAGAGGCATTGCCACATTTCAGCTGCCAAGAAATACTGCTACATTCTCTCCTACCATAGTATTAATCATTAATGGCTTTGTTCTCAATGAACAGCCTGAGTATCTTCAATGATGCTCTTGTGAGTGCTAATGCTTTGTGGCTGCAGTGAGACCATCAAATGAGAAATCTGTTTGTTTAGAGCAGCGATGCGCCACAAACACAGCATTCTGACTTGGACAATATTTCAAACATTTCTAAGTACAGGTGTATGCAGATAAAAAAATTATTTTGGGCTCATCTCTAGTTTAGGCACCAAACGCGGGTTAGGAAGGATTGCACTAGAGACAGTCAATTTTCCAGCAGAAGCAACTCCATTCAGATGTCAGGGTATCTTGCTGCAACAAAGGCTGATGTTGACATTTTTCTTGGATAGAGACAGATGCAAGAGCTTCTGCCTCAAGGTTATCCATTATACAGTATATTAACTAGATGTTTTAACATTGTGCTTCCTGCAGAGACAGAAATGAATGATGATTAATACTTATCAATTAAAATCTAATCTTTTCCCATGTGTATTTATACGCTGAACTTCAACCTACAAGGCAATTCTGTGACAAGAATTAGATACTCTTTTATTGGAGAGCACTGGAATTATGGTCAGGGATATAATACTCATTCGTTTATTATGAATATTGCATTTGTGCCTAGAGTTTGCCTAGGCATTTTATATAAATAGTCTCTTACAAAGGAGTTCATGAACAATTAGCATTAAAGGACAATTGTTTTATCTTTCTTATAACAGCACTAAGATTGGAGAGGTAGAGGAAGCAAAGGTTATACATGTTTTATGACCATAATTATAATTAACTATTTCAGAGATTAAAGTAAATTAAAATGTAATTATAATGTACTATTTCAGAGACTAAAACTGATGAATAAAACTCAGTTGTGACCTATCTCACAAATCTGTGGCTTATCCAGCTTAGTCTAAACATAAAATCTTTTTTTTTTTATTATTATTAAATCTAGCTGCTGTTTAATAGACAGTACCCACAAGCGAGATAGGTGCTTTATAGACTTTAGACGCCAGCGCTGCGTCGCAGGCTGAACACTGGCCCAAGGGCCCTGGTAACAAAGAGCTCCAATCCCGCAGCCGCGTGTGCAGGAGAACTCCGCTGGGAGGCCTGCATGCGGAGCAGCCGGGAAGGCTGGCCTCTGACTATGCGATGGGAGAGCAAAGGAAAGGCAGAACGAGTTTTCAGATTTGAACTCTGGTCGGCTCGACTGTTGAACGCCATTTAGCTCAGATATACAGTGCGATAACCTTTGTTCTTAAGTGAGAGGCAGAATGGAGCACTGAATGAAAGACGCCACTTAGACTCCAGGTGGAGGGTTTTAAAGTGAACAAGTGATCCGGCTGGTTACTTCTGATTTATTATAAAGGCATCTTTATGCATTTTGAATTGCCTTCCATCAGTCATGTCAAACAAAACTGCATTCTTATAAGGCAGTTCATCCCCTACAAACATGCACGCTCTAATCACTGATGTCAAACTAACAGCAAACGTGTATGAAGAAAATAAAGCCTATGATGACTACTGCAAAAATCTTTTTCATTTTAATGTACTAGAAACAAGCATTTTAGTAAAGTCATTAGCAGCTGACATAAGTTTATATTACAGTATCAATATTTTTTGGAGCCTGATTGTGACTGTTAAAGGTCTGAGATTCATTCTGGACTGGGGCAAAATTGCTTTTCACAAGGTGTCCCAGAAGATCTGTGTTTTCAAAAACATATTTTGCAAATGAATTTTGTAACAGGGAGAGGTGTAGAATTACAGGTATGGAAGTACACATGGGGAAGCATCAGCATCACCTCCCTGTTTGTATTTCTTGACGTGACAGTCCATATCACAAGGGAAAAAGGCACTTCTGCATCTTCGTTACCCCTGAGCCTGCTTCCATCTCAGAGAGGCATCACAAAGCCTCTCACTAACCTATCTCCATTTTATTTCTTGTAGTCTATTAACACACCTATGCTGTTTTGAGAGAGCTCTCCCCACCCTTCATCAAAAATCACCCAAAATGCTTGGAATGAGTGGCATGAAAATAATAAACATTTTCAGCTGCCTTTCAGATTCTGGATGAATTGTTTGTAAACATCTTGTCTCGAACCATCAAGAGGCGGAGCTAACATCACTGATAGATGATAAATTCCGACACGGCGCTCTGAGATTTCACGGCCACTGAATGTAGGTTAATATGGGATTCAACAGGAAATCTGGCTTTTGTGTTGTGATATATTATGAAGGAACTTGTCATTTGTCTGCAGATTGCTAATTGCTGCTTACTGCATGTGCAAGAGGTTAATTTGGGTATGTTATGACAGTAATCATATGCACTATCTTAAAATATATATACTCATAATCTGATTGATAATCTGTCCGGTGGGATTTGGGACGTTATTTTGTAAGATTATGGCAAAGAAGAACTTTACAGTAAATGCTGTCACAGTAGGCAGTAGTGTCCTTGAGTGCAGGCACGTGGGATAGAGTGGAATCGCGAGTCTGGTATGAAATACCTTTTTCCTTGCCCCTTAATTTAGTCATTCCCTGAGATGTGTGATTTATTATTTGTGATGATACATTGAAAACAGAGGTCCTATCTATTCTAAATGAAAATGATATCCTATTCTTATTATTGTTAATGCTTTGTATTCGGAGTAGCATTTAAAGGCCTCGGATTAATTTGTGACCTCTTCATGCTCAGAGCTGTATGTACACACACAGTAAGCTCACTGCCCCAAAGACCTTACACTTTAATTAAATAAAGGTTGGAGGAAGGAAGTTTTATTACCTCTGCCACAAATGGGAAATGATAAGAGAGAGAAACTAAAAGGACTGAGAATTACAGTCCTCCTGCAATAAGTCTTGTATTTGCCTGTAATATATCCTCCCTTCCTGCTTTTGTTAAGCTGCTGTAAATTGGTAGATGGTTGGTCTCTTCCCCAGAGATGGAGCTTACTATAATTCTGCATAATT
Organism: Cygnus olor; assembly: GCF_009769625.2. NCBI lineage: Eukaryota > Metazoa > Chordata > Aves > Anseriformes > Anatidae > Cygnus > Cygnus olor. The sequence goes on from NC_049179.1 coordinate 12,497,485, forward strand.
TTCAAGGTTGTATGGGATGAAAGGAGTTACAGATAGATAACCCTTTAATTTACATCTGATCAAGTTATTCTGAAGAAATACTTCTGTGGAATAAGTACATGCATATGCATGTCGCATGCATTACTTGTTGCCATGTGAGCATGCTATTGCATAGATTCTGTATTCCCAGTGGTGTGTGCAGTTGGTGTGTACATGTTTTAAGGTATGTCACTATAACTTTTCAATGGTGGTTGTTATCTCCTGTAGTTTGCTCTTAAAAGTATTCAAAAATATTTAAAAGAAAAAAAAAAAAAGCAACAGCCCTCAAGATGCTGGACTATTCCACAGGATTCATAGGAGACTTAAAACACCAGTGCACACTTAGTCTCCCAGAAATGCATCATCTTCTCCCCTTCTGGGAATCTTATTCTATAGAAAGGGCTGAAATTAATTTTAAACATTTTTAATTAGAGCTTCCAGCTTAACATCAAAAAATAAAGCTAGATCAGTACAGATCTTGCTTGGAGAATAAAATTTTCCCTGTAGAGGAACATGAGCCTGAAGATAACTTGTTTTCCTTTTACTTGTAGTCAGTACATGGATGTTCAGCACAGTGATCTTGGGCAGAAACTCTGGTAGTTTTAGATATGATGGGAAGTGGGGGAGAAAAAACAAAGCAAAACAAAAAAAAAAAACCCCCCACACAAGGAACATGTAAAATCCAAGCACACCCAACCCCTATCTTTGTATCACAGCCAACCACTCTTTTTGTATTTTAGTATTTCTGCCAGTCACTGCTGTATGTCAACAACAGTAATCTTCTATAATGATGTGTCTGCCTCACAGGTACGGTCCCCTCATTTCTGTCTTGTCCTGCCCCTATCTGGGAAATGTGAACAGTTATTTTCTTGCAGATTTTGGATCCCCTGAATTAAAAGGACGCCAGAGAAGCAGACTTCTTTTTGAAATGTATTTAATAAAGAACATTATTACTGTCAAAGGTTGTGTCCATCTGCCTTTTTTTTTTTTTTTTAAATGCTCAAAACAGTAAAAGGCCTTCAGGATCCTTGACCACTTATAAATAATCTCTCTTTTTTCCCCCTAGAAACTGTCACTGCTGGAACTAAAGTGTAAATTTGTAAATTATGCCATCTTTTAAATATGAAACTACAGAATTTCCACAGTTGAGGGGACAGCCTTAGCACGTAGGAAAGCACATCGCTGGTGTATATGCCCGTGCTAGCAAACAAGCCACAGGAGCTTTGCTATAAAACATGCAAACATCCTGAGGAAGTGGCAGTCATTTGCCATAAACACGGCGTGTAAACAATTACCTGTAACTTGTTACACTCGTTTGTACAGGCAGCTGGCTAAACACGTCCCTGTGTGCTTGTAAAAGGCTGTCCCCACCGAACGCGAGACTGTCAGGCAATTAGGTGGTGGCTGCCTTCTCTGAAGACTTCTGCACATGACAAGTTGGCACGGTCTATGTAAAGGGGGGGACACTTGGGCCACATGATCTTGGAAGTCTTTTCCACCCTTAGTGATTCTAGGATTCTATCACAGAATGACAGAATTTTAAGTAGGGGTGCTCATGGATATGTGGGGGAAAGATGGAGAAATACAATGTGGTGGTGACACTTTGGTGACAACAGCGAGGACTCTCTCAGCGAGTGGCAGGGTGGATTTGGGGACGGGACACTTGCAGAAAAGGCCAATTACTGGGTGTGGGGGCACAGAAGGCGACGGTGTGGGTGTGCAGGGGCCGAAATGAAGCGGGCAGCAGGCGGCAAGCCCCTCACGCAGGCTGAGGGGGGGCGGGCCGCGGGTCCGAGGCCCCGGGCCGCGCTGAGGGCGGCGCAGTGCGCATGGCGCGGGGGAGGGGCGCGCAGGCGCCCGGCGGCGAGGGCGGGCGGGGACGGGGACGATGGTGGCGGTGCCCCGGGGCCGCTCTGCCGGCCGGGGGCTGGCGGCCGCCGCCCGGTGGCACGGGGCAGCCCGCTGCCCGCTCCGGGACGGGAACGCGAAGCGCGGAGCCCCCGGCACACCCCCCTCGGGTGGAAAAAATTAAAAAAAAAAAATACAAAAAAAAAAATAAAAACAGAAAATATATTTTTTGAAAAAAATAAAAATAATAATAGGAAAAAAAAAAAAAAGAAACAACGAAAAACCCCGGCCGGGCTCAGCGCGGGGCCCGGGGGCGCGCACGCTCGGGGAGGGGCGGGGAGGGGAAGGGGGGGGCGCGGCGGCCCGGCATTGTTCGGCGCGCGGCAACAAAGAGCGGCGCGCGGCCGCGGGGCGGGGCCGGGGGCGGGGCCGGCCAATGGGAGCGCGCAGCGGTGGCGGCGCGCCCCAGCCCTCCCCTCCCTGCCTCCCCCCTCCCCTCCCTGCCTCCCCCCTCCCCTACCCGGCTGCCTCCCAGCCTCCAGCCTCCCTCCTGCCTCCCTCCTCCCTCCCCGCCTGCCTCCGCCCGCCTCTCCAGAGCCGTCTGGCTGCAGCGGTGCCTCAGACAGAGGAGGGGAGAGGAGGAAAAAACGCTGAGTGAGTGGAGTGGAGCCTGGGAGGGGCTCCTTAAAGAAACGCTGCCATCGCTTGGCATTGTGGCCGGCGAGGAACTCAAGGGGGGGAAGCCATCGGAGCTCCTCTCGCTCTCCGCTGCCCACCCCCACCCCACCCCCCCACCCCCGGCCGAGGGGGGGAAAAGAAAAAAAAAAAAAGGAAAAAAAAAAAAGAAAAAGCCTCGAGGGGGGAGTCGTGTGGGGGGGGGGGGTCCTGAAACCATCTTATAAACCGGATTGCACTGAGAGGAGGAAAAACAAAACAAAACAAAAAACCCCACCGCCGCCACCACTACCACCACCAACAAAAAAACAACAAAACAACAACAACAAAAAAAGGAAAGATACAAAATATACAAGCAAAAGGCAACAGCTCCCCGGTCTCCAGCAGTCGCCCACCTCCCTTCCTTCTCTGCTGCTGGCCATCTGCCTCGGGTTTTCCTTTGTGTCTGATCTCTTACTACTGAGCCGGGTGCAGGAGGAGGGTGCAGCGCACGCAGGGACCATGCCCAGCTCGCTCTTTGCAGACATGGAGAGGAACGGGAGCGGCGGCGGCGGCGGCGGCGGCGGCGGCGGCGGGGGAGAGACGCTGGATGACCAAAGAGCCCTGCAGATCGCCCTGGATCAGCTCTCCCTGCTGGGGCTGGACAACGACGAGACGGGCTCCATTTACGACAGCGAGCCTCGGAAAAAGAGCGTGAACATGACCGAGTGCGTGCCGGTGCCCAGCTCGGAGCACGTCGCCGAGATAGTGGGCAGACAAGGTGGGTACCGCGGGGCGCGGCGCCGGCTCCCCCAGACAAAGAAAGTGCGGCCGTGGGGCTGCCGGGCAGCGCCGGGCAGCGCTTCCCAGAGGCGCTGTGAGCTGCCGGCACACGGACAAAGCAGGAGAATGATTATTTTTTAAAAAATCTCGCTGTTCCTCTGGATGCAAAAGTTAGATTTGCAAGAGGAAAAGGGGGGAAATCGCGAGCCTCGGAGCTCTTTTTTTTTTTCCTTCCCCCCGAAGTTGGAAATCGTGGGGTGTTTTTAAGGACGAGGAATGGAGTGGGGAAGTGGAACAATGGGATCGGGATAAAGCATCCGCATAGGGGAATGTGGCTCATTCAGTGCAGCCGCTGCTCCTCACCTTCCTCAGAACCGATTTTATTTCATTTTTTTTTCCGAAAGGAAAGTGCTTAGCAGGAATGCGGACTGGCGCGTGCGGTGATTTGTTGGGGCAGCTCGCATTTTATTTTTATTTTATTTCATTTTTCCGGCGTGCAGTTTTCCTGCACGCTGCTTTTCCTCCGTTGTTGCCGTTCCTCTGAGCTGCACGTTGGTAGTTTTGGGGCAGTTGCATGGCAGATGCGGTGCTGGCCACTTGCAATGCCTTTGGGCGTGTGCCAGGGCTGGGGTTGGCATCCCTCAGTGCCCTGACTGGGACTCCTGGACGAGCTGCCAGCCATCACCTGGGGTAGGGGGCAATGTGTTTCGGGTGGGTGTGTATTTTTCCCCCCCCTCCCCAGCTGCACCCAACTAATGGGTTGTAACCGGTTCTCTCCCCCCCTTCCTTCCCCTCCCCTTTGCCTGCCATCTCCCGCATCTTGTTCCCAGGTTGTAAAATCAAAGCTCTGCGGGCAAAGACCAACACCTACATCAAGACCCCGGTTCGCGGGGAGGAGCCGCTCTTTGTTGTGACGGGCAGAAAGGAAGATGTGGCCATGGCCCGCAGGGAGATCATCTCGGCGGCCGAGCACTTCTCCATGATCCGAGCCTCGCGGAACAAGAACACGGCCCTGAATGGCACAGTTCCCGGCCCCCCGAACTTGCCCGGCCAAACCACCATCCAGGTGCGGGTGCCTTATCGCGTGGTGGGCTTGGTCGTGGGGCCCAAGGGGGCCACAATCAAACGCATCCAGCAGCAGACGCACACCTACATTGTGACCCCCAGCCGGGACAAGGAGCCAGTCTTTGAGGTGACGGGCATGCCCGAGAACGTGGACCGGGCTCGGGAGGAGATTGAGGCGCACATTGCCATGCGCACCGGCGGCATCATCGAGCTGACGGACGAGAACGACTTCCACGCCAACGGCACGGACGTGGGCTTCGAGCTGAATGGCACGGGCAGCCTCTGGAGCAAGCCCACACCGCCCAGCATCACGCCCACGCCGGGCCGCAAGCCCTTCTGCAACTACCGCAACGACAGCTCCAGCTCGCTGGGCAGCGCCTCCACCGACTCCTACTTCGGCGGCGGCACGGCGGGGGGCAGCGGCGCCCGCTTGGCCGACTACAGCCCCCCGAGCCCCGCGCTGAGCTTCACCCACAATGGCAACAACAACAACAACAGCAGCGGCGGCAGCGCCAACGGCTACGTGTACGGCGGGGGCGGCGGGGACGTGCTCTCCTCCCCAGACTGCTGCTCTGAGCTGCCCTTCGACTCGCCGCCCGGCTTTGACCTGGCCCCCGCCCCACCGCCGGGGGCCACCCTCATCTGGCCGCAGTTCGAGCGTGGCCCTGCGGCCGCGCCGCCCTCACCGGCGCCCTCGCCCGCAGCCGCCACCGCCTTCCCGGGCGCAACGCCCGCCAATGCCAACCTGGCGCTGCTGGTGAGTGGCCCGAGGCGGGGCGGCGGCGCTGCTCCGCCCCCGGCACGGCTCTCCCCGCCCCTGCATGGCCCGGTGGCGGCGGCTGCGGTGGCCGGGCCCGAGCACCCACTGGCACGGAGGGTGCGCAGTGACCCGGGTGGGCGGCTGCTGGCCGCCTCGTACCCGTTGTATGCCAATGGGCTGGGCTCCCACCTGCCGGGGCTGCCCTCCGACTCGTCGGCCTCCTCCTCGTCGTCATCCAGCTCGTCGTCCAGCTCGTCGTGCTCGTCGTCTGGCGTGCGGCGGAAGGGCAGCCGCGACTGCTCGGTGTGTTTCGAGAGCGAGGTGATCGCGGCGCTGGTGCCCTGTGGCCACAACCTCTTCTGCATGGAGTGTGCCAACCGCATCTGCGAGAAGACGGAGCCGCAGTGCCCCGTGTGTCACAGCGCTGTCACCCAGGCCATCCGCATCTTCTCCTGAGCGTGACTGGGCCAAGGGGTGCTGGGGATGCTGGTGGTGTGGGGGTGCTGGTGGTGTGGGGGTGCTGGTGGTTGGGGTGCTGGTGGTGGGGGTGCTGGTGGCGACCGCGCGTGCATGCTATAAATAATAACGGGCGACTCCATTCTAGTGCTAGGCTAGTTTTTACACTGTACTTTAATACGAAGCTTCCAACCCCCCCCCTTTTTTTAAAAAATATAAGAAAAAACAGAAACAAAAACAAAAAAAATTGAAAGTAGGAGATGCTTATGATGATGACAATGGTGTGTGGACTGTTAGTAAAATGTGCTGGTAGTTCCTAGGATGCTTATTACGAAATAATTAAATCTATGGGTGGATACTTTTCTGAATGTTCTTGAAAGGGCAAGAAGTTCCTGTGAAAACCATGATACTGCAGCTTTATCAAAGTTAAAAAAAAAAAAAAAGAAAAAAAAACAAACTGTAACATATCTCTTATATATATTAAAACGTTTAAAGGTTTTAAAGATAAATTGCATTAATACAGATTGAAGTATTTTATTCTTTTTTGACTTGAAAAATTATATTTCATATTGCAAAGATGTTTACAAGTATTTTAATTTAAGTTCAGTGAACTTTTTGTAGCTGGGTTAAATCTTTTTTATTTTAGTATGGCCTTATGGCAAAGAACACTGTATTATTTTAATATCACACAATTGTGAACGGAATTACAAACCATAAAATGTGTAATGCTTTGAACAGTATTCTGTTGGGATGGAGATTTTATAGGTTCAGAAAAAAATCTTTTAAATCTGCTTCACCCAGCATATTTTCTATTCAGTGATATAAAGCATATTTTATTCTATATTATTACAAAAATGGAAATGTATAAACATATGTCAAAAGGAACTGTTGAAGCTTTCTAACATTTGTATAAATAGAATTCAGTGGAAATTACAAAAATTCTGTTGCACCACTATAGTTTTAGTATTTCTATTTTAATACATTTGTTTACCACTTGTTTATGTATATGTAGGTGACGTTACTTGAGCTTAAATGTACTTTACTGAGCAAAGTTTAAAAACAAAGTATATTTTATTTTATGATAAAGGGCCTTTAACCTCATGGTCAAATACTAATATTATATTTGCTGAGACAAGATTTGAAATTGTATCAAGAGTTTTATTTTTCTGACATTTAAAGTTCTACATAATAAAAGTAAAACTTAAGTAATGGTGCTACTTCATGTTTTTTTAAGTATTTCTATATAAATAAAATAAAATATTACAGAAAAAAAATGCCGTGTGGTGATTTGATTTGATTTGATGTGCTGAGAGTTTCTTTTGGAATTTTTGTTCCCCGCTTGTAACACTCAGGCATGTTCAGAGTTTGAACTGTGTCATGTTCATGTTGCTGGAACCCTTCAGCTCGTGAAGGCTCCCAGGATAATTCTTCCAGCGATAATACCATAAAAGATGGTTTTAAGGAATTTAAATATTATATTTTTTTATATATGTGGCATACCTCTGGAGTAATTCCATATGTAAAATTACTCTTCCTTAAGAATTTTTATTCATGAAAAATAGTCTGCTTCATATGCATTGGTACTTTTAGCAAATAGAGTATATGTAAGAAAAAAAAAAAGCCTGCAGCTTTCTTAGATTTGTGATCTGAAAGCAGAGAACAGGGGAGGGTCCTTTGTTGTAATGTGCTGGTAGAGGGCTGAACCCTGCCGGTCCTTGCTCTGTCCTTCCACAGGGTTTCAGACTTGCATCCCAGACTGAGTGTTTCTAGAGCAGAACAAGGGCTTTTGTGTCTTCCCTGAGTTCTTGAAATTGCTTCTTGGTATTTGGCAGTTGTGGTTCAGATAATTGGTGTTGACAAGCTTATTTGAATAAAAAATGTATTGCTGTGTAAAGTTTGTTTGCTTTTGATGATGCCCACACTGGTATTGGGGAGAAGGAAGTACAGAAGCTTTCTGACTAATGAGTCGTCAAACCCACCAGGCAAACACTGCAGTATTTTTGTTGCTGATTGTAGTCAATGTGTTTAAGTGAACTTACTGGATAAAGCATGTTAGAGCAGATTTCAGAAGGTAGCTGCAGACCATTTTAAATGTTTGTTTTTGAACGTGCCAGTGCACTTTTCAGCGGGCTAGCGAAAACAACAAAACAAACCCAAACTGTGTAGCACATTTCATATGTTTTACTTTGTACTTAGCAGTGTATGCCAGAGCTGCTCTGCTCTGATCTCTTTTATGGAATCCAGAGCTGCTTGTCGGGTGGGAAGGGGAGGAGGGAGGATGCGGCAGGGGATGATGGGATCTCTTTGTTTGATTTGATTTGATTTTTGCTTCTTTCATTTAACTGTGATTGTGGTGTAGGCTGAGTTACGGAGTTAAAAATTCCTCAGTGAAGTGTCGCGTTTGTCTCAGGAAGCTTGTCATTTTGAATGGTGAACAAAAAAAAAAAAAGCAACAATGCTGTGGAAAGGAGTCCAGGGAGTGGCAAAGGTGATGCACTTAAATGCAGGAGTGGCACGGGTATCAGAAAAGCCTTGGCTAAATTGGTTACTTTAAAGGGGTCAGGAAGTTTAAGTCCAAGTGTGTATGTTCTTAATGACGGGTGTTTAGAAATTGACTCAAAACGCGTCAATCAATTTCTTGTTTTAACGTAAACATCCTGTGCTAGTGTCTGGGAAAAGTTGTGAAAATGGCTATAAATAAGAGTGAATTTGATCGCTTTGCTTGATCTCCCAGGCCCAGTGACACCGAAAGGTAAATAGGATGAACAGTGAAAATTAAATTCTCCTTTTTCTTTTCCTTAATGTACGATGCCGCGCGACTTGATGGTATTAATAAGAGTGGCTGAGAAGACCGAGGGCAGCCCTGGCACCTCTAATGAGCAGCCCTTGTGCGGCAGTCACAAAGGCCCCGACCTCAGCGGTGTGGCGCGGCCTGGTTCAGCGCACTTGCCAGCCTTCGCTGCTCCCTGCTTCGTTAAGTGTTGCCAGCCTCGTCACCTGTGCTTGTCCTGCAGGACTTATATTCTTCAACAAACTGCGGCTAAAAATGAAGCAGTGACCTCTCTGCCCGTGTCCCCGGCCCTCTTTTTGGCCTCCTGGTGCTGTTGGGCTGCGCTGCTCCTGTTCCTCGTGTGTATCGTTTTGAGGAGGGAAGATGACCTGCTCGGACTCCTGTGGTGCCTTACAAAAACTGATTGTGCTCGTTCCTCGTCAGCAATTATTTCACCCACAGGGGGACTGGTCTGGATTATTTGTGCTTTGGCATCTGATGAGCCAGTCCTCAAATGCTGCCAGCAGCAGAAGCTGCTGAGCCAGACCCTTCCCACCTGGTGTTGGCACGGCCAGCGGTGCCCACCTGAAGCTCCTCCACCATCAGCCTTGGGCAGGGCACATTTGATGGAGGGCATTTCCCTGGTGTGCTGGCACATGCTATGTCTATTATGTTCCTCTTCTTGTTGCTTACATGCAGCACTGTGTTAAATCTGTTGTCTTTCGTTGGTAGAGACCAATGTCCCCCAGCAGAGCCAGTATGGGAGGAACATGTAGGCTGTGCACATGTGCTGCCCCTCAGCTGCGCATCCTGGGCCGGATTTATGCTGTAGGTCAGTGCCTCAGATTGCAAGGGCCATAAATCGGTACAGAATTCGTCTGAGGGTCTGGGGCCGTATGCTGTGTGTGAGGGGTGCCCACACGACCGGAGAATACAGGCCTGTGTTTGGCGCAGGAGTATTTCAAAGCCTGAGAAAGGGGCAAAGTTCAGTTTCTAATTGAGTGCTGTGAAATACATACATGTGTATGGTCAATGTTTGTCTTCCAGAACAAAGATCACTTTGTTCTCCAAAAGTATGCCTTAGTGCCTTAGTGATGAACACGGTACGAGGGGGTCTTCACCAGAGGCTCCTCAGAGGCCTGGAAGGACTCAGGCTGTGAGCACTCCTCTGCGCCCCAGTGCTCCTGGCAGCCATCAGGCCAAGCTTGTGCACTTGGTGTTGTCCTGTCTGCACAAATGTAAGGGTATGGTTCTCAGGGCGTATACACATTGTTTTTGCAGAAAGGGATACGTTTACAGTTGGGAGAATTATTATATACAAAGCCCTAAGTTTAATTATTCCTCTGTCCATATCTTGTACTCCACATAATTTGCATAACAATCAGACATCAAAGCTGGAGCCATTTAGTAGAAGAAAGGTCTTTTTACTATATTATTTTGTTGCCAAATAAATTATAATGATCAATTTAATGTAAATTTACTCTTTAGATATATATTTTTTTGGCAAATCAATGAAAACAAGACTTAAAAGCAAACTTTAAAGTTAGTAGTAACAATCTAGTTCAGTAAGGTATTTTAATTAGATTGCTTTTTGTTTGATGTTTCTTACTCCTCTTTCCCAGCCCCCCTCTTACCCTTTTAAAATTTTTCTCCTCTTCTCCATTTTCCTTGTCTTACCATTCTGGGAACTAAAATGATGCTTTGCTGTCAATGAAGTGAGTGGGAATTCTGCCACTGGAGAGGATGCTGGTGAGTATTGCATTTAATCAATCTAGAAATAGCAAAAAGTAATTATTCACCCTGCCTCTGCTTATTTGTGTTTCCTGTACTCATTGTCTTTCCAGTAGAGACGCTTTAATTAAAGAACAAAGACTATTTTAATGCCAGTGTGGCTAAGGGGTGTTTCAGCCTGTATAAGCATTTGAATTTCTGATATAACTATTTATGATTGCCTACCTGGCAAATGTCAAAGGGGCCGGGCTTGCAGGTAAGTAAGCACTCTATCCAATGGCGAGAGATGTGAGAAGACACTCTTACTGCGATCACTTACTTTCTTCTCAGTGTAAACATACGTACACACATATATATGACTGTATATTCAATATATACCTGTGTACATTGAAGTCAGCTTAAAATCCTCCAGAAAAATATGGATTAGAAAGTCTTTCCTTTTTCAGTACATAAGTGTTAACAGAAACTCACTGTAATACTAGAAGAAGTGTTATTGTAGTTTTATTACTTAATATCAAGGCTTTTAATGAGGCTTTCACAGTTGGCTATGTAAAATAATTACATTGCATCCAATTTCTAAATTTGATTAAAACGTAAAAAGGTTATTCTGGCTTAGTTTTAGTGAATTTGGTTGTATCGTGATGTGTTATATAGTGATGAAGCTGTATCAGAAACAGTAAAGCTTTTGGTATACAGACTGTTCTTTAATGTTATCTGTACAAGTGTAGCATGTGCAACTCTGTGTCATAGATATAAACACAGATGCATGTAAAATGTTGTGAGTACAATGTAGCCCTGATCTTTTAAGATGTGTGTAGCTGTGACAAATAGCTGCTCTTGTATCACATTGAATTTGTGGCCTTACAGAGTATCAGGTGGGGTCATGGCATCTGAAACTGTCTCTGTCCATTCTGGACTTCATTCTTCTGAGTTTTCGCCTCTATGAAACCACCAGCAGAACTTCCATTTGATCAGAATTTGATCTCCCCATGAACTGAACTCTGGCCAATAAGGCTTCTTTACATATAGAATGTTATCAAAGGTGCACAGATAATATTTCTCCCTAATGTGGGTTTGTTGTTTTATTTTTATTTTTGTTGTTGTTGTTGTTGTTTGCTAGGAAGGTTATTGTTATTTCTTTTATAACTAGTTATAGCCTTCCACTAATATGTTGATTATTAGTGAAAAAATCAGTCAGTTAAATACATTCATACTAAATGCAACTTATACCTGTAGCAGTGCAAGTGTGATTGATTAGCTGTCTCCAGACATTTATAGACTTTTGTAAGATTGCACTGAGAAGTGGCCTTGTTAGTTTTAAATGGAGAGAAAAAAAGAGATTTTTGATATTCCTCATTACTGTTTTTCCACTTGTGATGGATGTAAAATACAGTAAAGTGCTTTTTCCTTTCATGTATAAGGGCTCTTCTGCCTTTCATATCAAGCAGAATTGGTTGGCCCACTTTACATTAGTATGAATGGCAATTGCCTTGTAAATTTGACTGTCATGAATGGCTGAATAGTCCGCTGTCTCTTGTTTTGTCCTTTGTCTTTATGTTTTATTCACTTCTACCCTCTACAAAAGAGCCTTAATTTAAACCTGAGAAAGTAGTGGCAATGCCCCAGTTCATTTTAGATCTAGTGGCAGGTTTTATTTGGTTTTGATGTTCTTTATATTTTGATGGTTGTACTAAACAGTAGAAGCTATTTTAATCAAAAGAAGATTTCAACAAGAGCATGACCCATAAATAGTGTTTTTGCTAGAGTCACAAAAGTTTCTGTTGCACATTTGGAAATCGTTTCCACTATTTAGCTGCAATGGGCAAGTAACTTGTGCCACTTTAAGAGTTAGAAAAAAGGAGTGTTTTTCAGGATCTTTAGTTCTGCTACAGAGTCATTGTATCATCTCAGCTAATTAATTTCACCTTTTATATGCTTCAGTATTTCCATCTGTGAATGAACTAATGACACCTACTTAAAGGCAGCATTGTGAAGATTAATTAATTGACATTATTGAAGTATCCTGAGGTGGAAATTCTGATGTAAGTACAAAATATTGTTACTGATACTTCCTAATTAATCAGCTCACAATAGCCAGCATGTGGTAATCATATTGGTCTAGAGCAAACAAACACAGAACTGGATTGTATTTGAAATCTGTGGTTCACTCTCTCTCTCTCTCTCTCATTTCTGTTTTCACATGTTAAAGGAACAATTTTATGCACTGAGTGTAAGAATCTCTCTTCTTTCCATGGCACTTACAGGTGCGGTGGGTGGGATGAAGGAGGAATATGTGATTACAGTCTTACACATGTAGGCCTGATAGGCTTTGCTGTGGTTATGGAAAGGCAACTTTGGATAGCAATTTTCTTGCCTCCATTGGAATAGCATCACTAATCCTTGAAAATCTGATGCTCTTTTATAATAGAGGTGAAAATGTTAGCATTATAGAGAAACATATAGAACTGATATAGTATACCTATGGATGTGAGTGGATATTACTGAATAGAGCTTTTCTTGCGTGAAGGAGAAAGAGAGGAATGATTTCTTCCTTCATAAAGAATTGCAAGGGAGTTGATGTTGTGAAATTGTTCGTAATTTGTATGGATAGTAAGATCTATTCTTACCACTCATGTCTATGTTTCTGTTTGCATAATGATATGGTTACAGCTGTGCAGGTCTTAGACCATGTGTTTTAAGATGGTAAGAATAGCTGGAAACAGTGGAATGTGTATGAGCTTTGTTTTAATTAAATAATATGGAATTTATACCTATGTTTTCATAATGTTGAATGTACAGCAGGCAGTAAGGTGAATGCAGTTGCTGCATGTGTTGCTTTCCAGAGACCAATCACATTCCTAAATGACACAATACTTTTTGTTGTTGAAAATGTAAGTCACAAGATATTGTTTTGGAATTATTTGCAATTGTTGCACAAGTGCAAGAGGGAGGTTTTAAGCTTCACAAACATTCTTATTTCTTCCTCCTTATGTCATTTCTTAAAAAAAAATAAATAAATCAATCACATGCAATTATGAAACTACTTTATGTTTGACGCAGTTTAAGATGTTTTCAGGCCACAAAAATGTAACTTTCTATGAGTAATTTGAATTAAAAGCCCACTCCAGCAGAAATTGTCCTCAGTCTTTGGAGTCACATGGTTCTTGGAAAGCTCTTTCTTGGCTGTGCAGGAAGTCAACCTTTTAAAGGGAGAGTCTATGCACAAATGTGCAGCTCTGTTAATGAGAGGAATTTCACACTTCTCACTCAGCCATAAGCTCTGTGTTCAGCCTGCTGACTGCTGCCTCAACAATGTTTTGCTATTAGGCTGGATGGATGCTGGACCATTACTGAGCCAGAGCAGCAAAACGACATAACTCTAGCTGAAGAGATGGTTTCTAGAATTTAGGGTCACCCACTCTGTAAAAATAAATTTAAAAAAAAAAAAGTTTTAAGTAGGGTCTTCTGTTTGTCTGCAAGTATGTCTCTGTTATACGGCTGCCTTTCCTTTCCCCAGTGGTGATTTTTCAAGTCAAACGGCCCTTTCATCACCACTGTGGCTTTGCAGTGAAGTTGTCTGTTGCTAATAGCAGGCTTCACTTCTTCCCCAGCTAACTGGTAGTCAGACAGGCAAAGAATGGCCTATCCAAAATTAGGATATGCTTAATGCACTATCCACTGGTGTTGTTCCCATAAGCCTAATTATATGACTTTTGGGTCAGACAATGTCTCATTGTGTGGCCCTTGGCAGCTACAGGATGCCTAATGCTGCATGAATGTCTAATGTGGAGTTTGACGGCTATGACCGAGGCTACTGTTCCACGGTGGAATTGAAAACATCCGTGTAGTTTCCATAGAAAACCAGGTCAATGGTGCTTCCATAAAGTATTAGCCCCAGGGAAAGCCCTTGGTTGCATGTTGCCTGTACAAATCCATGCAGGGTGAGTAGCATAAGGTGCATTTCTCTTTCAGGTAAATGACACTTAAGGAGTCAGATCGATTTAGTCTTTAGTGACCTATTTCAGAATCCTTCTCCAGACGTTAAAGTACTAATCGCAAGTACCATCCCTCATGCATTTATGTCTATCTTTTCTTCTATTTTGTGCATTTAGGAACACTTATGAAGTATCTCACGAACACCGCATGCACAATGAATATGGTTTTGTATCGGTATGTAAAAAAATCATTTTATGTTTTCTTTGATTGTAAAATTTTAGGTAGAACTATCCTATCTTTATAACGTTTCCTGTAAAATCTTGCCTTTTTTTTACAGGCAAAAGCAAGGTATGAATGTAAAAGAATTCATTGTAGATGAAAGCTGTAATATGCTTGTTCATTTCAAAGGAGAATGTATAACTAATTACATTTTAATTAAATCTCTAACGTCAACAGCTGTTTTTAAGGGATCTTTTAAAGCCACATTTATTTTTAGTATTGTTTAAGATCCTCTTTCTTTGTATGCATTTCACTTCATGCATTATTGCCTTTTTAAAAGTTTTCCCTCTTTTAAAGTATCAGCTACTGCTGGCATATATTCAAGGCTAAGCGCTGGTAAAATTAGTTTTTTTTTTTTTTTTTTTAAGATGCTGGCTGTTACTTTTCTAAATAGAGAGCAAAAAGATGTGAAAGCACCAAAATGACGTTTGTTCTCTTTTCCTTCCAGAAGTAAAAGGTTACGATTCTGAACCCCAAATCGCAGAGGCCAGTTTTCAGCTGACAGTAGTTCATGCTGTATGTCTGTTATCAGTTCCTTTATAGTACAGCTCTTAATTACAGTGATAACACAACTATGTCTTCAGACTGTGATCCATGCAGATTTCATCTGTTCCCCCTAAATCAACAGCAGCACAGTGAATATCCTTTACTTAATTTGTAGAGGGGAAAAAATATCTAACCTCTTTTCATATGAAAAAATGTAACCAAATTTAGGGTTTCCGTATATCAGAGCTTTGTCCTGTTGACTTTCCTGGAACTTGTGTTAGTCCATAATGCTTCATATGTCATTGCAGCTTCTTAGTGTTCTTTGTCATTTCCAACCGCATCCTCCAGAAGGTAAAACAAGTCCTGCTCAGCCTGTAGAAAGAAGATTGGAAAGTGTTTGATGGAAATTACCAGAGCCTGCTGCCTCTCAGCTGCTGCCTGACTTTGAGGTGAGCTCTGTGTCAGGCATTAGGGTCAGAGCCACGCTAGCGATCTCTGTGCCTGGCCCGCTGAGACCCAGACCCCTTGCTCACAGCCTGGTCTGAGGGGACGCAGTTTTCCTGCACCTCTTTATTGCCATCTGAGTGCATCTGGCAGCCACTAGCTTGGTTCTGTGGAGGAAGGAGTTCACTGCCTGCTGTAGTGCAGCTCCGTATGGTTGGTCTGAGCATCTCCAGGACCCTCTAGTAACACTGTCTCAGCCCTGGTAAAATCATTTAGAGGAATCTTCCAGACCTGCGAAGAAATTAAAATACCCACCCTTTCTCTCTACTGTGATCAGAGCAGTGGCATTCACGTAGCAGTAGAATTGCAGATATCCTGTCTTGCTGATTGCCAACAGCTATTTCCCTGGAGTCAGTGAACTTCCTGTAGTTGTGGGACCAACCCACACTAAAGATACCCTCTGTAATCTCCTCTGCTCCCGGTATCACCTCTCCTGTTGCTGAGCCTCATGCTTTTGCATGATTCAGAGCGCTTAAAGCACTCTAGAAATGGAGAGAATTATTTGAGAGATGATTACTCTATTGCTATGCAGAAATATGTAGCTAGTATCTGTTTACTATCTAAGCCCTAATTTTTTGTAAACATCAAAACTCAGTAATCATGAGAGCCCTGTGTCAGTTCCGGAAGGTAGCTACATTACAGATTGGAATGACAATGTGTTTGCTAAAATTGCACAAGCAATAAGTAAGAATTCATTATCTCTTTCATGAAACTAGCCAAGAGGCTCAGAAAGACTTGACATCTGAGGCTAAGATAACAATTGATGTAGTGGTGGTAAAATGACAGCAAATCAGAAAAACTGGTGAATCTTCCAGATAGCACTCTAAATGCATGGTGTTTATGTTTCTTACTAATAAATGGAGATTTGTGAGATCCATGCTTTGTGAGAGCGGAGTTGACCCCTTGTGTTTCACTGTTAAATTTTTCTTTTCTCCTTATAAGTGGGCTGGATCTAATTTTGATCTCAGGCAAGCATAAATCACAGTTCACACTGCTGACATGACAGTAATTGCACATATCTGAAGCCAGTGTATTTGAGAGAAAAGCAGACCTGTTTGGTCAGATTCCTCAGAGGGGGGATCTCTGAAAGCAGAGCAAATTCACACAAGTGATAGGAGTTGTTCTTAGCCCTACGCTGCTGTAAATGAAAGCTGGATCTGACCAGCTTAGCTCGATGGCTTGAATAGTATCTTTGATGAGATATGCCACAGCAATATCTACAGTAAAAAATGTCTTTTATTTCAACAGTGTCAAGCAATCAGAAATACCAAGACGTGTGGCATTTCTTCAGGGTGGTGAAGGGCAGTTTTGTTCACTTCTGACAGGTGGGTCAGCCATTCTTGGAGCAGCAGCCAGTTCAAAGTGTGTTAATGGGGTAACTGCCAAAGTGTGTTAATGGTGTAATTGCCAAAAAATGATCCTGAGGGCATTCCCAACATTTCCAAGAATATCATACCAAGCAAAACCACTTCTTATGGTCATGTGGGACACACACAGGTCAGAGTTAGAGTTGGGCTAGCAGCTATGCCATGTGATGTGAGTAAATTACCATCTCTCTCCTCTCAATTTAGTCACTTATTAAACTGGGAAATAGTTTTGGCGTTCTGTACGAGGGTACTGGGAAGACAACTTAGCCTCAGCTAAAAGTGTGCTTAAAATTTTGCATTGGAGAGCATAATAGAAGAGTGAAGCATCTTATGTTAGACGCTGTGGAATTAGCAAGCATGGCTAATCCCTAGCATTCAACAATAATTTCTCTGTACTGGGACAGAAATACAACACCAATAAGAAAAGTGCAGTGGCTAGACCAATGGCAGCTGCAATAAAACAGCATTTTGATTTGTTAGTCTCTCAGAACTTTGCGTAATGTGTTACTATTTCTTCTTGTTAGAGTTGATTGAATCACATAAAACTGAATTCCAGTAGCTGAATAGCTACACGGCATTGTATTAGGAGACATACCAATCACTCTAGGATTGCTTTCCTGATGTCAACAGCAGCTACTGCATACCAACATCTTCAGTGTACCAGAGAGGCTCTTCTATACGTCTGGAAAACTGCATGACAATTTGTGCAAAATGAGCATATCTTGCATGCTGGGTTATTGAAAAGTCGAGCAACTTGACTTATGTTATTTTTAATAATATTTACTAGCAGACTCTATTTATTGACTTTTAGATATACTGTCATGTTGGATTACCATTCCTATCAGGTAGCAATTGCAAAATTCTTTTCTTTAGTGTTCCCAGGTAACAGTTTAATTTAGCAGAGAGTCATGTAGAAAGCTCCTGTATTTTTTTATCTGACCTCCCTCCTACCTCTCACCTCTCAGGTCATGGTAGTTTACAGACAAGCAGCAGCAGATGAATTGTGAAGAGATGGTGAGGATTTTCATGATGCACTGAAGCATTCAGAATTTTAAAAGTCCTGGTGAACTCTAAGCTGCCCGAGTCAACGTGAGCTTTGTTACTGACCTCAGTGAACTCAGTACTTCACTGTCGTGTACGTTTGCTGCCTATAAGGCAGGTAAATACTTCTTTGCCTGTGTGATCTCTTAGTAAGGCTTCACAGAGCAGATATGTTCTCTGTAGCAGATAACTTGGGGAATGTGTGTTGTCTTCAGTCAGGAACATGCTTTTCCTGTTGCAAAGTCTCTGGATGTAACATCAAGAGCTGGAGGAGAGTGGATTTGTGACCTTTGAAGAAGCTCCTCTAGATTCTTTTTGTTTCTCTTTAGTGTGATACAGCACTATTTAAATTCTTTTTTCTCTCTTGTTTTTGCCATTTGCTCCTTTCTTTCAAGCACTTAGAACCTGTTTTTGCTCTTGCTGGTGGGTGTAAGTTTTCATTTCAGCATATTACTGGATTTTGTTGTTCTGTTGCAGAAGCCAAGCTGTCTCCCAGCATCTCCTTTTTTCATTAGGCTGTGGCAGGTCTTTCTTACACTGATGATCTTATTAAAAACTTAGTTATCTATTAATTTCCTCTTCACTATCTTGGGGTATTTGCCTGGACTTTGAAATGATCAGTCATACCTTTTTCATATTGCCTTGCTTTTTTTGTTCTCTTGTGTCACTATGGAAAGCCATGGAGGTGGTACAGGACTCGCTTTTGGAAACTGATGTTTCCAACCCATTTATTTGTATGATTTTTTTTTTCTAGATGATCTTTTCTGCTTTTCTAAATTAAAACTGCTAACATGAAGACTCAAGGACCTTTCTTTTTGCCTTATTTATTTGCTGAAATATGGCAAAACCTTTATATTTACAGACCTTACTGAATAACCTTTTTTTTTTCTCATTTCTGTGGGAATGTCTACAAAAACTTGTCCATTCTCAATTGTTGCATTTTTATACCTGCCTTATTTTGTCTTTTGCTACTTAAGACCCTCTTAAATGAACTGATTTTTAGAAGAAATAAAAATAATATATTACAGTAGGGCCTGTTGGCCTCATAGAGCTGGAGGTCTGGCTGCTCTATTTCCTAGCTCCTGTAGCTGAGAGAGCCCTGGGAAAAGGAAGAGAGGAGATTGCTCTGGCATCTGAAAATGACCCTGCCCAGCACTGTCCTAAAGCCCTGGCTCTTGCAGCAGGGTGTACAAGGCCCTTCATTTCACACAGCCACACCAGCTGTGTTCTGGCAGGAAGGTAATAAACGGGCTGTCTCTGCCCTTGGTCCAGGAGAGACCCTAGCAGGAGGGGATGATGTGCGTGCACACCTGTCCTGGAGAAGGGAGAATAAGCTTGACTTGTTTTGCATAGTGGGGAGGAGCTTTCAAAACAGCTACCACCCAGTAGGGATGCCCAGGGG
Organism: Cygnus olor; assembly: GCF_009769625.2. NCBI lineage: Eukaryota > Metazoa > Chordata > Aves > Anseriformes > Anatidae > Cygnus > Cygnus olor. The sequence continues at coordinate 12,516,585 of NC_049179.1, forward strand.
TGAAAGGATGGTTCAATGTGAGAGTTTTGCTTCAGGTTGTGTTACCCTGCAGGGTTTTGGTATTAATCTTGACTGAGAGAGAGAGAGCTGATTTAAAGAGCCATCTGGGAGAAACTGGCTCCAAGCTGCAGCCCACTACACGTCCTTTTAAAGCATTCTACTTGAAGACTGGAGATGTAAATAGCATACTGCTACAGCCCTCAGAGACCAGACTGGAGTGCGTGCAGGACGAAAGGGGTTGAAGGGATTTCTCCTCCTTTGCTATGTTACTTAAACAACAGAAAGCCAGGAATTAGAGATTTCAATGGGAAACAGCAAATAACACTGGAGAGGAAGGCCTAGGCACAGATAACCATGGAGCTTCCTTAAGGCAAGCAGGTATCTGAGCATGTAGAGCAATTGCACACGTAAAGCAAGAAGTGAAAGATAGGGAAGACAAATAGGTAAATAAAGGTTCTGAATCAAGAAGTTCCACACAGCGGTTTATTTCAGGAAAATGAGTATTTGCAATCTCCTGGGTCATCTGCTAGTTCCTATGTACAGGTGCTGCTAAACGTTTTAAATTCAAATAGTTTAATTTTGAGGGAAAACCCACTAGTAGAAACCAGTCTGGAAAGACTCTTCTTCATGCAAATGCAAAAGGGGGAGGCTTCCTTTAGAAGCACAAATTTAACAGACATTGCAAAACAGGAAAAATGCAGGTATTCTGAGAAAGCAGCACAGAGGGAAAACCAAGTGTCTGGCAGAGATAGGGAAAGGGCCTTTTATAGAGAAGTCACAGCAACGTGGTGACTGCACTGAGAAACACTAGTAGTGCCCTCTGAAAGCTGCTTGGTTATCGGAATTAAGAGGAAATTTCCTATCAAATCAGTCAATGCTCTAGATGGCACACAAATAGGCAATTTCCATGATGTAAGTTTAATTTGTTTTTCTTTTTCTCTTTCTCTTTTAGCAGAAAATTTGCTTTTGTTTTTGAAGAGAATGGATGTGAGGCAGCACTGGGGCATGGCGAGGTTATATTTTCACAAATGCCCTGACCATTAATAAGGGGCTGTTCACAGTGCAGGTTATCACCTGGTAATATAAATTTGATCTGAATCAAGAGACACTGCACAATCACACTCCTGTCAAATTAGCTAGGATGAATGATGCAAAGTTTATGCAGCTTTACGTTTTCAGATTAGCTTTATGCTTGCAGTGGGAGGATGGCTGACAGTGAGCCAGACGAGGTTAGAAGCTGATCTGGAATAAAGTTTTCCAGTACAGAGTTACCCCATTAGACATTTTGAAATAAATTTGCAAAGGCAAAGTGAATTTACATCAGCTCAGTGCTTTCCATCCAGTGGTCACAACATTGTGTGATACCATAAAACAGATTTAATTTCTCCTCAGGTTGCCCTCACATCTCCCTGAGACTCAGTTTTCCAAGGTGCAGGATCCCAGAAGCCCCAGGCTGAGCAGGGCAAGCATTCTGCATGCTGAGTGGCAGCCTGGCAGGTACTGGAAGTGCATGTGAGGGGTGTGGACTGATTGTGGCTATGTGTGGAGAGCCTCAAATTGCACTTACAACTTAATTGTGGGCAACTGATTGGTTTGGGGTTCTTTTTTTTTTTTTTTTTTTTTTTTTTTTTACATAACAGTACACAAGTTAATTCTGAAAAGAAAACTGCAGATGTTTTCAGCACAGCAAGCTGGAGAAGAATGATCGCACCTGAAATGGTACGTTAATATCTAAGTTTGTGTTAAAGTTGGTTTTGTTCCCTGGAACCAACTGTTAAAATCTCTGCTGACTTCCATACTGACATTAAAAGCTTCCTTCAGTCAGCCCTGTCCCTACCCCGTGCCTCCTCCCAGAAACCTCTGGATTTGAAGTGAGTCTGAAAGGGGCTCCTCCTCCCCACCTCCTTTCTCCAACTTACACGTTCATGCTGCCCTTTTCTCCATCCCTGCCCTTGTACTCTTCAGCTGTATTTGCCCGCTAATAGTTAATGCTGCAACATACATATGGTAACAAGGCAACCAAATGAACCTCTTGAGTCAAATGCTAATGGGAAAGTGATGGTCACACAAATATTTGTGGACCAGGGCCAGATAGAAGGAAGCTGGCATACTTACAGGGTCAGAGTGACTCTTTGGTTTCATTGATATAATTCACTTTCACTTAAATGATGGCTCTCCAGGGTCTGGTCCATCAAAGGTACTTGTTTGACTGCAGTTTGTCACTCGCTTCAAGCCTGGAACCAGTATCAGGCATACTTTAAGATAATTTAGAACAAATTGAGAAGCCAGAAATATTGATGCAGGATTTTAAAACCTCCAGAGTGTGACTCTGATGTCACATTTCTCTGTGGTTTCTGCCTTCAGTGCTCTGTCAGTCAGGATTTGAAGGAGGGTGTGAGCACTGTGGTCACCTACTGCTGTAGCCAGGGATGGTGAAGTCCATGTGGAAAGCTGTTATTCTAGAATTACTTCTGACATGCTTTCTGCGTTGTTCATGCTTCATTACAGATAGGAGTAACTCTGAGCAGCTGGCTTTGTGATCTGTTACCGCAGCTTTGGTCAAACTGTTCCATATGTAGATTTGTTAAAAGATATTCAACACTTTTTTTTTTTTTTTTTTCTTAAGCAGTGACTGCAAGAGAAGTTTTTCCTTGTGGTTCCTCATGGGAAGGATTACCTGCATTTCTGTTTATCACATAGCTGCTCTTGCTCAAAGCTATAAAGGAAAAGGGGAAATCTTTGGAAAGAAGACAACTGTTTGGAGGTGTCTGTCTTTTTTCTTGGTTAGATGAAATTCGGGGAACCTTTCTGGCGACTGCTTTCCCTTGCTTTTGTCATCTTCACATCACAAGAGGAAGCTGCAGGGCAAGGAATTGGTAGAGCAGGACTTGGCCATGTGTTTTCATAGTACAGGGTGGTATTGGCTTGCAAATTGTCTTCTCCTCCTGGAAGAATATAGTGATCTTCGACGACAATAGCTGAGTCATATGGGAGACAACTTCTTCCACCCATTTGCTAAGTAGTACCTTGCTCCAGTGGAGCTCTTCTGCTTATTTCTTGGAGTCAAATTGACATAGTAAAGCTTGCAGAATTTGCCTCTGAAAGAAAACTTGCTGATCTGAACTGATCACAGAAACAGCAGACTAGTCTCTGTGAAAGAGGGTTCATCAGCTGTACTGGATGGGAATGAATTCTGTAAGAGCAATCTATGTCTGTCTACTAATCTACAGATGAGCTTTGAAACTGGTGTTTAAACCTCATTATTTGCACTATTTGAAGTGAAAGGAAGCCACCCAAGTAAGAGACCGGAATCAGTTCTATTGTGTTTTCAGCTTCTCTGTTAGAAGTGCTGCTTTTTCTTTGCCTCTCCAGGGAGCGTACGGCCCTTCTCCTGTCACAGTGAGCCAGCACCAGCGTTTGTGCAGAAGTTCTTGCTCTGGCTTCCCCATCGTGATTTCTCTGACCCCGCTGCCCACACTTGCTCTCTAGAAAGCACCTTTCCATCAAAATCCCTCAACTAACTATGAATGGTGCCAGGAAAGCACCTGACCCTGTTACACCTTCACTGAGCCGGATCTGGTTATTGGCTGAGGAAGTCTCTGTATGGTTTAACTTTTGTCATTTCTTTCTCTTCTTCCCAGATAAGCCAACTGACCTGGGAGTCCACTTGGCCATAACTAAATTTAAACTGTACATAATCACTTGAGAAAAACAAAAGTGAAAAGCCAGAAAAATTATGGTTTCTGGACAAGGCATTTAACTGGACTGAGGCAGGTCTGCTTTCAAACATCAGCTGTAATTTTATGCAAGTGACTTCACTCCTCCATGTCTCCCTTTCTTATTTGAGCAAATGGAGGTAACAGTGCTTCTGCTTCATCTGTCAGCCGTTGTTTTTGATTGTTTGTTTGTTATTTCCCTGTTGTCCATCCCTTGGAGCAAGGCATCTCTTTGTTTATGAGTTACCCAGCATGAGAGTGATATGATCTTGCTTGAGGTCTGTGCAGTCTTTAGTAGTAGTAACACAGGCAATCAGTTAACTGAAACAGAAACAAATATTCAAACAATATGCCCGTGAGGTTTCTCTCTCCGTTGGATTTTATTATGATGTATTTTTACTTTGATTTACTTCATACCTCTAGGAATATTTGTTTAACTTTTACATGACATTATGGCTTTCTTGGAAAATCAAAACATGGTTCTGAGTGATCAGACGGCTAATGCCTTTATTGTTGTTGCTTCCCATGTAATAATCTGTAGCCTTGACTAAAACCTACTTCAGGCACTATACGTATTAAAATTCTTGCATAGTTTTCCTCGCTCGGATATCATGAAATGCTTACCCTCAGCTGGCTGGATTTGACCCTCTCTTTGGGCTGTGACAACCACATTACTCCACACTCAGTTCCAGTGCATTGCCAGACATCTCAGAATGAGTAAGAGAATCTAGTTAGCAGCAACAGTATGCGCTTTATTTTTCCCTTTCAAAGGTTATATCTGGTGACTGTGTGACTGGAACAATGAGACTAACCTCAGTTTTACTGTAACAAAGCAGCTATGAGTTTTCTGGGTAAAGTATATTTTGACTGACATACAAGTAGCTGTAGCTTTGCTCCACAATGGAGAAAATTACTTCATTTAACAGCTCTCTGTGCCAAGAAAGAAATAAAACATTTCTGAGAATGTGGAAGATTTTTTTTCCTGTTTTAATTTTAAACCTAAAAGAAAAAGCAGTTGCCATATAAGTCCAAGTCAATGGAATATATAAATCTTTAAAAAGGTTTCATAAAGTAATAATGACTTTAGTATATGTACCGAATGAGATTAAAGAGCTACATTTGGTTCTAATACAGAGTTTCACATTGAAAAGAACCATCAGTTTCCTGTTTAAAATCTACTTATATTGAACTGAATGGAGTTCAAACAATGCCATTGTATTTCAGACATTTATCTTAATTTAAAACAACTGAAGAACATCAATAACAAAGCATTGTTTAAAGTAATAAACTCAGATGTAACGTACTCCTGCTTACACTGTTCTGTTGGTCTTGTAAGAGACAAGGTGTAAAATGTTGGTCCCATTGAAATCATTAGAATAATAATCTTTTCAAAGGGGCAAAGGACATGGGTGAAACTTGCTTCACAAAGTGTCTGTTTCTGAACAAGCAGGTTAACTAAAATGATTTATTTGGGCAGTTTTTACCTAGATCATCTTCATGAAGCACTTCCAACAGAGGCACACGAAGCTGAAACATTTTGGCATGAACACTTTTCAGCTTTGATCCCAGTCTCCTCTTTCTTTCCAAATTCTGCCTCTGCCATGATTATCTTTAAGCCTATAATATTGCAAATCAAACCATTGTGCATTTTATATGTTCTTCATACAAATTTAACCTTCTACATTGTGATTCCACAGAAGGATAGTTAATTTTGTGTCAGTCAAGAGCTTTTCAGAATTGTTCAACTTCTTGAGGCTCTGAGGTAGTGTCAATAAAAATTGAAGTTGATTTTTGTATTCCTATTAGAGCATCATCTCTCAGGAGGACTGGCTGAATTTAAAAATATGAGTGAAGAAAATGAATGATAAGAGCAACAGAGGTCAGTTTTAGTATAAATACTTGAAATACGCTAATTGGTGCTGACCATTCTTGTGCTAGGTGCTGTACAAACACAGAGAAAAGTCCTGCCTCTGAACATTTACAACATAAGTAAGCTTTACAATAATTTTCCAGTGAGTATTCCTACTAGAATAAATTACCCTGAAACCCCTTCAGAACGATAAAGGAATGTTCTAGTTTGATGTTCCACTTATATGGGAACACCTTTTCCCCAAAGACGCCAGCTATCCCACCGATCAACTTATCTGTCTAGTGGAATAATGTTAGAACGTAGTTTTTATTATCAGGATCTTCCCAGACAGCTTGAGGTACTTTGTAGTGCTATATTCTTTGCGGTTCTCAGAATCCTGTGCATTAAAGGTTGCTTAACAGCTGGTGAGTCACACAGCTTGTTCTTTGAGCTCGAATGCTCCGTTAGGACACATCCACGAGAGGTAGTTTAACCTTTGAAAAAATCAATACAAGTGGCTTAAGCATAGGTTTTAAGAAAAAAAAAAAAGGTGGGGTGGGGGGGAACAACAGCAGAAAAACCCACATAACAGCAAACCGTCTGCATGATATGTAATAAATTAATCTCTGATCTAGTGGGTACATCTTAGGGTTGTAGTATTTGGCAGAGAGCAGCAAACATCTGGTTTAAAAAGTCACAGTCCTTGAGCACCTAGTAAAGCTGAACCTGTGGAAGAAGTAAAATATCTATTGAGTTAAAATCTCTTGCTCATTTCATTTGACATTGCATATGGGGACAGGAATGACACTTGGAAGAAGAGTACTCCCTAATTTTGCTGGGGATTTGGCTCTTTTCCTAAACCATGAACTGCATTTACTGCAGATGATTGCAAACATAGCAAATAAGTAACAAGCCACAATGCTTGACTAAATAGCCAGAATGAGGGAGAAATTTTGCAGGCAGTATATATTTGCTCCAGTTTAAATGTATCTGATGTTAAATGAGTTGAACTAGCCCTACTTTAGCCAAATTTCTTGAGGAAATAAAAATACCCACTCTCATTTTGCTGGTCAGTGCCAGTGCCTCTCCTCTGTGGTATAACTCTTGGCTAAGAAAGGCTGATTTGATTCAAGTTGAGTATAAGATGGAGGTCTGAAGGATATTGCAATCCTCCAGATTTCATAAGAAGAGGCAGTCCAGCAGAGGGAAATACAAATTAGTGTTCCCTTTAGGGAAAATACAGCAGAATTAATTCAGTCTCATTATTAGACACCAGTGAATCCAACCCTCCACCACACGTGCACACACAGAAGACATAACTGAAGAAAACCATATTTTCCTAACTTCTGATCATGGAATGATTCCTTTGCATAAAAAAGCAAAGTGGTTCAATTTTCTTTTACAGTATGACCTTAATGACTTCATTTCTCATTAAATCTCCTTGAGATAAATTACCAAGCTGTATAAAATCACCACACAAAGGTAGTCCTCCTGCATCCCGTTACTCCTGGATTTCCTCTACTTTGGTTTCTTCAGCTTTAATTTTATCCTGAGCAGAAGGATGAGGGTAAAAATGTGTCATTGTGTCTTGTTGCCTGTCCCAGATTTTCCCTGCTCTCATCCACATGTCCTGCATGCTCTCAGCCGTTTGCAGTAGCTTTGTGGAGAGCAGCCTGGAAGTCCTTGTGGGTGTCCTCCACCACGGGACTGGGTGGTGTGGAGATGTCCTGCATCGCCTCCGCTCCTCTGAGCCACCAGGGTCAGTGCTGATGGCAGAGTGGGCTGGGAGCAGTTGGGGTCACAGCCTGATGTCAATATGCAGGCAGCATATAAACAGGCAGTGAAACTCTGTCCAGGCTGAGGTCAGCTTAGGATCTGGCCTGAGGTGAGCAGAGGGCAGTTCCCAGCACGTGGCAGCGATGAGCTGCCCTGTTTTTAGGACGCAGTCCAAAGCTACATGGCAGCCTAAATATCCCAGGCTTTGAGCACGGCACCGGGTTACCATCTCTGTTAGGAACAGAGTCTGGATTGGGTGGAAAAACAGCCATTTTGCTGTGCTGGAGAACAGGCTGTGCCCACCTCCCTAATGATGGTGTGCACCAATTGCAACATGCTGTTAAAATTTGCTAGGATTGCTGAGAGGCAGAGCACAAGAGAGGAATGCTATTTAATACGAGAAGAATTTTCTGGTACTTAATGCCACCAGAATGTCAGAAGAGTTAATGGCAGATGTGGCTGTGAGAATGTTCTGTATTTTTAGACAACCTTTAATTAAGACACTTTGTATGTAGCAGCGACCAAATAATATGCTGCCACTTGAAAGCTGTCAGAAGGGAAAAAGTGTACAAAGCTTCTAAATGCAGCCCTCTTTATTTTTATCTGAAAGTGAATTAGGAAACCTTTCCAGTAACAATAACTGTCCTTTCGCATGAAATGATTTATTTAATGCACACTGTAAATACTTTGGGCACCTATATGGATTTATACTTAACCCCTTTCACTTCATGTTGTTTAATCTAGCCTCATATTAAACAGATTACATCTGAAAGCTGAATGGGTTTTGTGATCCCAGCCTTTTCTTCTGAGACTAATGTTTTATATAATTGTTTTGATACAGGAGAATTTTTTTTCCATCCTTCTATAAACCTTTGTAAGAGGTGAATAGACCTTTCATTAAAAAAAAGGCCTATTTAAAAAAAAAAAAAAAGTTTTCAATTTGATCAAATTAAGAAAAAACAAATGTATAGAGTGCAATTCCACTTTGAACTTGAATCTGCCTTTATTAATAGATTATTTATTTGTTTATAAGATTAGAAAGATGCTCGTGTGATAGAGGATTCTCTAGCAGAACACTAATTCTTACTTTGGTATAACAGACATAACATTTATTGCATAAGCTCAGGCTTGGATGGAAAGCAGTGAAGTTTCAGTAAATCAACACAAAAAAAAATCTGAAAGAACTGTATAAGCATCATTTTGACATTCCTAGAATTTTGATACCCATCACTGGTAGGATAAACACAAAGTAAATAGCAATTAGATTATTACTTAGCCAATATATTATGCACAGAATTAAATTGGTTAATGTATTTAAACTGTTCCCAGCCTGCATTTGTAGGCTGCCATTTGAGGTAAGCAGCAGGCTAATTGAGTACTGCCACGTCCCTCATTATTCAGCTAGCAGTGTGCGATAGGATGAACAATACGGAACCAGGCTATGAGTGGAAGATATAATCTCTAAGAATTTCAGCAGCAGTAAGTCTCCTGTGTGCGGGTGGATATTCATTTACAGACTCACTCTGTCACCTGTGGAGTTACAAAATCGCTGTAAGACAGAATCGGGCCCAAATCAGCCCAGCACAATTTTGCCTTCTCCAGGGCTGTTTATATTCAGCTTCAACTACTCACGAGTGGAAATGATAGCAGGCATGGTTATTTTCTGGTTACTCAATTCAGTTTCAGCACATCTCCTTCATTCTTTGTGTTTTGTTAATTTTGTTGTTGATGTATGCTTTGATATGCTAATGTGTAGGAACAGTTTGCCAGCAGTTGCACAGGGGAAGACTCTCTAAGCCTTGCAGGCTGATCAGGTTGTTCTTACAAGTCCACATCTATGTGCATCGCGGCTAACCAATTCCAGCCCACTTTCTGTTGGGTAGTAGCTATCACAAACTCATCGATACCTTTTGTAACAGCCTACAGATTATTGCAATTATTTAAAGCATCTAAATAATGCCATTAATGTGTATTCTGTATCAATACAAGCAAAAAATATTGCCTATATGTTCAGTCAGTAGTAATGCTCAGAGAAATTGGTCTTGGGTTTTCAGCTTCTAGCTCTTCTAATCTCAAATGCAAAAGCTCACTGAAATACAACCTGTATGTGGTAGGGATGGTAAGAAAAGAGACGGGTGTCCATAGACTTTCAAAAACAATGGGGCTGTACTCTGTGCAAGTAGATAGTGCCTTGTGCATATGGACTGGCTGTTGGCTATGGATTGTTTTTAATAACGTCCTTCATATGAAGAACACAAAAAATATCAGCAGAAGAACATGTCCTATTGCTAAAAACACCTATATACGTATTTTTAATTCAAAAGCTGTCTGTAATTCAGTGGGGCTTTGTACCTCTGTACCTACTTGTTTGGCAGGCAATAAGTTTCACGATTACCCTCTTTCCACAGGTATGTTCTAAGACATCGCTACTTTGCAGTGGATTGGAGACCAGAAAAGGAAGCAAAAGGAGAACCCATTTCTCATGTTATTCCTCAGAGATTCTCTTCTAATGCCTCTGGGAATGGTATCTCAAATATCAGCATCTGAACCAGATCTGATGTCTTTGCTCACACTGAATAGCACTCTATTCTGCTAGTAGGCCTTCAAAAACACTTGAAGGCTGTTAGTCACAAAAATGCTACCTCTAAAAATAGTACTTTAGGCAGTGACTTTAGGCCAGAAATCAATGGGATTAATAGTAGTGCAGGTGATAATGATTGTTACCAAAGGCATGAGAATTTGTCCCTGAAAGGCTCTTTTTGAGCACCTTATGTTGGTGGTTAACAGCACTCAAGTGAATATTATTTCAGAAAGACAAATTTTGTACTAAAGGTAATGTTTCTGTTAGACTGGCTGATATAATGAAAATCCATGGTTGCAGTTGTAGGCACACAAACCCTTCTTCAGGGCTGATACTTAAACTCCAGACAAAAAGAATCAATTTATAAACTGTGGTTCTTTTATTTCAGTGGCAAAATACCAAAGCTGTTAGAAGCATCAGCGTGCCTAGCATCAAAGGCACCTCAGTTCTCTGTACCACCAGGCCCGATCAAAATCCATGCTATAAAAACATCTGGTGTATGGAACAGGGAGGGAAAATATTGAAGCATCAAAAACTGGAACAAAGCGATGCTGTCCCTTTCAGGTGTGATAAAAGTTAAATAGTAGAGCTCTCACTGTCCTGGGCTGCTAATGGATTGTGTTGGGTTGAGATCCCTTCACTAGCTTTCTATGAAGCTGAAGGTGGGGAGACCAGCTCCTGACCTGTTACTTCTATGTAACAAGGGGTATGTCTGTGGTTCAGTGATTGCCTCAGACACATATTCATGAGTTTTTACAGAGATATTTTGACCAGGAGTGTACTGCAGCTGTAAAACCCACTGAAGAAACTGGGTAAAGACTGGTGATTAACTTGTACAAAGTCGTTACCATCAGCTACAGAGCTGGTTTAAAACCAGCTTTGATAACATCTATGGGAGTTGCAGTGTGTAGATACACTCGAAGTTTAGGTTATTACTACTTACGTGTGAATCTACATAACATTATAGCGGCAGGTATTTTTCCTTTTGTCACCTGAGCTGTACACAAGGAAAAGGGAATTAGCCACATGCTGAATTCTGGCTTCTTTGGCCAGCAGACAGTCAAACAGCTTCTAAGGAGGTAGTATCTGCTTCAACAGACTCAAACTATGTGTTACCTAGTTAAAAATTAATTGCAAGCTAGCAGGCAAGTTTGCTCTGGTGATACTGAATAAAGAACGTCTTAATGTTATTTTTCAGTATTTGTTCAATATCACAGAGTGCTCATGCTTGAGTCTAATTGCTTTTCTATGCAGCTGAAAATCAACACACTGTGTGGCAGGTGAAGGTGATCACTGGAAGCCCCATGGCTTGATGTGCTCCAGATGGCGAGCTATTAACGAACATGTAAAGAAATTAGGTGCTTCACCCCATTCTGCCTAGTGCTTTATGGCGTATAGAGTTGTAGGTTTGTTTCTTTAGTTCCACCCCCCTCACCTTTCTCTCAGGGCTGTATGGTTCAGCTGGGTTTAAAAATGATTTGGTGTGGTCTTTATTCCTTTATCTAGGCTGTAGTATACCTTTGAGGGCACGCTTTTTAGTTGCTCTTTATTCTTATCTCCAGGACTTTTTCTCCTCAAAGAGGCACTGTACTGATTTTTCTGGCAGGATATTGCTATTGTAGCAGTAGAGGGCTGTGAGTCCTCACCAAGAAATGTCAACCCTTTGCCATGAGGCAGTGTGTCCCCATCTGCAATGCTTCTAATGGGAGGTATCACGACTTAGCGAAGAGATTTTGACAGGTGATGACAGTACTTCAGAGGGTAAGTTAAAAGCAATACACGCTTGCTTCACTAAACTGGAAATGCACTTTTACTTACACTACCTGCTAACAAAGAATGACAATGACTAATCTTCATTTAGAGGCTTCAGTCTTACACTGCATATAGTTTGCCATTTGAAATATGTCCAGGGAGGCTGACTGTGTTCTCAGTAAATCCCTGCATGGTGCTAGCCTGGTGCTCAGAGATAGTGTCTGTGTGTCCTTGCACTGACTGTCAGATTGACTTGCAAAGGCGGCACCTGACTGTGTGGTACTGTACATGTGTGGTACATAATTTTCTGCTTCACGGCGTGCTAAATTACTTTTTATTGGGGGCTGTTGGGCTGGGTCTGGCACTAGTCCTTGCTGAGCCTTGGTCTCTGACAGCTCTTAGGCTGGCAAGGCAGGATGAAGATCAAGGGTTTGACTGATAGGGACCAGTGAACTACCCCTTTTGATGATTCTCAATGTTACTACATTATTTTCCCTGTTAAACTTTTAAAATTCCCTCTAATAAATGTCTTTTGTTAGATTTCCTCCCAGATTCACTTCCAGTAAAGCTGTGATGCCTTGGAAAGTCATTCATTCAGGCTCTTGTCCACATAGACAGGAGCAGACCTTTCTTCCACGTGGAAATAAGCAGGCCATTGCCATGCCAAAAAAAAGACACTCAGCCCTCCAAGACAGCAGCTGCTAGGAGATGCCTCTAGAGCTGCATGTCTCCACCACAGCTACTTATTCCCTGTATGTTTTTAATAAACATAAAATTGCCTGTGCCTGACCAAGGGATGGTGGTGCACGGGTGATGATTAGGGGATAATTAGTGTAGCCTGTTCTCTATTATCTTTGTCCTCAAATTTCCTTGTCTGCATCTGGACAGCAATGTTTCCTCTTGCCTTGTTTTCTCTTCAGCACTCTTTCTTCTATTCATGCTGCTTTTTTGGACTTATTGGCTCTCTTGTATCTTCCCGCTCTTTTGCTTACATGGGATGAGTGTTTGAGAATGCTTTGTACAATGCCATATCAAACTTCCTACCTTGCTGCTTCCAGAAAAACTTCCAGTTGCCCTCTGAAATGCTGTGGCTATCAAGCACTGTCATTCTCTTCTTGCTGTCGCACCCAGACTACCTTTGTGTTGCAGGCTTCTTGAAGTAGAGGAATTTCTTGTCATTATTTACCTGTCCGCTGTGAGCTGATGCTTACACCAGTGTGCTGTATCAATAATATTCCTAGCATAAGTCACAAAATGAGACATGCCATACTTGACACAGGAACACATGCTCTTCCATTAGCATTCATTATTTGCGGTCACAGTCAGACAGATCAAGATTGACACTGATAACTGCCTGAGGAGAGGAGCTGCACACCAGCCAGCCTGTGCTTTGCTTGCTGCTTTGATAATGCTGGGATGAGAAGGGAACAGCCACACGTGGGGGGAGTGGCTCCTTCCTTGCACTGGGTGGCAGGTGTTTGGCTGTCATCTTCTATTTTTCTCTTCGGAAAGGCAGCACTGGAAAGAAATTCCCATTAACAATTCATATTTACTTAATTCAATCACGCTCACCTGCTAGCCAGCAGCCAGATCACTGAGACTACCTGTCCATAGGGATGAAAACAGATTTACTGACAGATTTTCCTTTTTGCTACCTATTCTTCATTTGGTATTTATTTATTTATTTTTAATTTATTTAGTCTTCCCCGTTTTGTGGCAATACCGAGACGTTCCATGCATGGCCACACTGTTATTTCACTATGCTGTAAAGACTGTAGTAAACAGGGCAGCTCAGAAGGACTTAGAAGGTAGTTGTATCTGTTACACCTTTCCTAACCTGCACTGGGAGCTTGCTGAGGCTTCTTTCTTCTGTTCATTTATTGGGTGCTGGCTGCAGTGGGGGTCTTAAGCTCACGTTCTACAAGAGCTACTGGCTATACATCACAGCACTCTTTTGTTTTGTAAGTGTCTTGATATATGAATTCCCAATCAAGACTTTTTTTTAATTGTTTGAAAGGGCTTTTAGTGCTGCAGTATCTATTTACGTGACCTTTCTGCTTGCAGGCAAAATATCTATTATCTGCTTTTTGAAAAATAACAATTATACAGCTAGGATTTTAAAAGAAACAGAATCCCCCAGCTGCAGAATTCTCCTTGAAGGATAGTCAGGAAATGGGTATCTAATCAGGCTGCTTTGGAAATGCCAAAGTTTTACATGGCTTATAGCCACCAAATGGGCTCTGTAGAAACCGTATGTATGGAACAGGCAAGCTGCGACTTACAAGCCCAGGAATCCAACCAGCACATTTGTAACGGGAATGTTTTTGGAAAATCTGTCATCTTTGAGAGGTGACCATTGATGTAAGTAATTAGAATTTTTGTGTTGCTTGGGGATGCTAAATGAAAATGGGTTATTAGACAGGTTTTACTGGAAACAATTTGTGAATAACTACCTACAGAATAATCAGAAACATTAAAGTAAAAAAGAATAGATCTGTCATTTGAGGAAAAAAAAAAAAAGGAGAGACATGGGATCAAAAGGGATCTGGAATTAGCATTCCTCATTATTTTAATGCCAGAACATGCTTCTGTACTATTAATAGAAGTTAAAGCTGCTGCAGATTTTTCTAACTACATTTCTACAGCTTGAAGAATCATAATCATCCTACAGCTGAATATCCCTTTCTTAACAATAGCACCTGTTTTACCTTCCTTAGTTTGTCTCCCAGAACAAAGAAGGTCCTGTAAGGTCATCTTCAGCTCTGTCCAGAACCAGGGTATTTTTCTTTGGTTTAGTCATCATAGACCAGGCAGACAAGGTCTGAAGTCTTTTGAAAATTGAATAGTCAGGTATTTTTTTCCTCTTATAAGCATTTTACAGTACAGCATTTTATTTCTTACCCCTTTTAATGGTATTTCCTTCCAAATACATTTTTTCTCTCTATGTAACATGTCATTAAACTACAGAGCATTTCAGTTTGGACTTTCCCCAGGCATTATGGGACGTTTACAGCTGGCCCCGGGAAGTCGGCTATTATTCCTCATAGCAGGGTTTAAAAATAATTGCCTGGATCCACACACACACACAAAAGCTAGACAATGATTTAGTCTACATGGTATAGTTACTGCTACAGAGCTTGGTAATGATGCAGATCTATTTGCTTATTGGGTCACAAGTACAGGACTGATGCTGTGTGTGTGGAGGGGCTGGCAGCGAGCCCAGGGCTACCACCCTGGGGGTCTTGAGAGGGAGCACCCATGGGTGCACATCCCCACCCTGCTCCAGGCAGGTGGGTGCCCACGCCGAGATTTCTCCTTGAGCAGCTGGACTTAAGCGAGAGCGTAGTCGTATGCTGATGTGTCCGGGAAGTCATTTCTTGCAGCTTAGTTTTGAGAGGGGGCAGACCCAGAGGCAACCCCGCAAAAACCTGGTATAAGGATGAAGAACAGGTTAGGCAAACCAACCCTCATTTGCACAAGTGCTGTTGGGGTTCTCTTGGGTTTTAATTTAACAGCTCTATTTTGTTTGAAACAAATGACTGCAATTTGTATCTTATATCAAGTCCATTGAAGATGGTGGAAAGACTGCTGTTACTCATACCGAGTTTTGGTAATAGTTATTTCGAAAGACTTTTTCTCCCCCCTCTCAGTTTATTAATTAAGTCTCTTGGTTTTCTTTTTAATTGCTGAGACAGAAATTCGATGGGCAGAGTGGCATTAAATCATTCAGAACATATTTGAAAACTGTTTTCACAGGGAGGTGGGGGATATTATCCTTTCCTAATGCACTGAATTAATCCTAGAAAAATAACAAATTAAAGTAATAGGAGGATATAACCAGACAGCCACAGCTGAGAACAGGTTATTTTACTTACTTGCCCTGTGATTCTGTGGTAGAAATATGGGGTCAGGTAATAAAACCAGAACACACTCCCACTTAAATGAATGGAGCCATTCATTTCAAGGACAGCTTCAGGGTTTTTTAGTCTAGCAATGTAACTGAATTCCCTGCAGGCAGATGAGCCAGTGGAGGAAAAATGTTCAGAATAAGGGTTCCAGGTTATATGCTTTGGAGTCTGTTTTTCTTTTTTCTGCTTTTCCTCCTCCCTTCATTTCTCTTTAAATGTTGAACCTAATTATTCCAGTGGGGATGGGGAGGTAACTGAGAGGGGAAAGCTTGGTTTGGTAGAGAGGAACTCTGTGAATATTTCCTCCAGGCTGCAGGAGCAATTGAACCATTAGATCTCTGCAACTCTAAAATTCATCTCAATTCAGTAAAACATAGGCTGCCTCTTTCTAGGTGTTTGGAACAAGCTGACAAGAAATCCACTACTCTGATGGAGACCAAACTTCCAGGGATCTAAACGATGAAAGATGATTATTATGTTTTAATATGAAATATTTTAAGATAATGATAATGAGCTCAGCTCTCTTAGAGGCAGGTCATAAAGATAAGCACTTCTGGAGCACTTCACCCCTTCCAAGTGGTGTTCTGTTAACAATAGCATCTGTGATGCTGAAAGCAGATACAGAAGGCTCTTAACTTCTCTTTATTTCTGCGGAAGGCTGGTGTTGACTGTGGGAAGATTCCTATTAAAGAATAAAACATGCTTCATCTGAGCCTTTTCCTCACTCAGGATAATGGTCTCTTTCACAACAGTTTTTCAAATGAGGGGAGAAGAAACATCTTCTACGATCAAAACAGATTGTAACAAGAAAATAAGGGTAAACCAAATGAGCAGATCTTATGGGTGTGACTGTCCTGCTAGGAAGTCTGTAGCAATGCAGAAACATGACATTATCCTTTGCAAGCCCGAAAAGTAAATAGTGCATCATCTGTGCCCTATAGGGCCTTACTTAAATATGCACTTGTTTGTGATTGTGGGGAGTGGTGGATAAGTGGATATTGCTTTGTGTTTTTGTCTGAGTCACCTGGTCCATACCCTTCACAGTGGAGCACCGGAAAGGCAGAGGGAATTAGCAGGACTTTTTTTTTTTTCCCCCGTACAATCTAGAATATGAATGAAGAAAGCATCACTGTTCTCTTCCTTGAGAAAAGTTCATCTTCTACAGGAGAAGCAGAAAGCAGGAGCTACCAGGTGGACTAGCTGTTAGGTATCACTGGTGCTTCAAAAGACAAAAAGAGTTGGAGGCCCATCACTCCCCCCATCCACACCCATCATAAACTCTGGTTATCCTAAGTGCTCACTTCATCCCCAGTGAAGAGGTAGAAAGGGATCCTTCACAAATCATGGGGATTGCATAGGATGTCAGTCCTACCCGAAGTGTCATGACTATGTTTCAGGGTGTTAACGAAGGCTTTCCCCTCATCTGGCACTGCTCTCATATACTGTTCTTTCTTCTTGCCTAGCCCTTGAAGAGCCATCTCTTCATGCCTGTGGGCTGCAAGGTGGGCTCATGGGATCCTTAGCATTTCCCAGAAGACACAACAGACTTTAGCAAACGCTTAGCTTTTAATAGGAAGTTGAAAAGACTGGGTTTGCTTTCCCAATTTTCAGCGTATTTTGTGGCATACATCTTAAGATAACTAGGTGTCTGGGAAAGCATAAATGCAAAACCAATTGAGAACATGGAGAAAGAAATTATTTCACAACTGGTTGTATTTCTGAGTGAGTTTAAAGATGCTCATTTGATACCTGCATCCACTAGAGCAGAGCAGTTATCCTAGCCCCAAACTCTGTGATAGAGGTGATGCTTCTGGAGCAACAGAAATGGGAGAGAGATTGCAAGGTTAGCTAGCTCAGTCCACTGCTCTGGGCAGAGTCACTTCTGTCTAGGTCATTCCTGATCAATGTTTGTTTGATGTGTTTTTGAATACCTCCAGTATTGGGGTGCTTCCAGTTTTCTCAGAAGTCTTTCCCTGGGTTTTGCTAGTCCCAGGGCTTCTGTATTCTTACCTTTGTAAAA
Source organism: Cygnus olor (assembly GCF_009769625.2). Taxonomy (NCBI): domain Eukaryota; kingdom Metazoa; phylum Chordata; class Aves; order Anseriformes; family Anatidae; genus Cygnus; species Cygnus olor. Next base: position 12,534,187 of record NC_049179.1, read on the forward strand.
CTTTTTTTTCCTGTAATATCTGTTTCCTGCACATATGAGCCCATTATTCTTTATCTGCTACGTGTGTGGTGAAAAGATACTCCCCTTCCTATTTTAAATGTAAAAATTGCATGAATTTATTAATATGCTTCTCATTAGTGCCCCTGTTCCTGGTTTTCACACTGCCCATTCATCTCCTCAGCTCTCTTTATGTACCTCCCTTCATTCTCCTTTCTGCTTTCCTTTGTGTCTCGAAAAATAAAATCCTCCTCAGACAAGAAAAAACCCAACTGGAGGAAAAAACCCTGAATGTAAGATGTTTGCAAACCCTCACCCAGCATCGTAGCCCTTTGTCTGTCTCCTCTGTTTAGACAGCGAGCTCTTCAGAGGAGGGGCTCCTTTCCTGTGTTTGTACAAGTGCTTAGCAGGCTCTGGCCCTGATACAGCTTGGTTCCTTAGGGGCTATCGTAATGCACAATAATAATGAACCATATGTCGGTTGAGCCAGGAAAATACTAAAGCAGCAGGCCAGTAGGCAGATTTTCCCTTAGTGCACCAGGTATTGCTCAGACAATGCAGACCGTTTCCCCTCCTATCCCACTAATAACACGCTTTACTTCTAGAGGAAGTAGTCCTAGGGATGATGATGTGTTTTAAACTTTGTGGGCCTAATTGTTAGTCTAATTATATTGTGGACATTCAGAAGAATGCTTCTGTAGCGTCTTGCACAGCGGGCGTGCATGAGGTATCTGTGCCTTTGCTCTCCCAGGGCAGCAGTGGTGAAGCAGTGTTGGTGCGGGGGCCAGCCCTGACCTCAGATGTGGCATAAGCAGCAGTGCACACTGGCTTGGGCTCAGCATCCTGCCAAACTACTTGCTTTATTATTTTTTGGATTACTTTTGGTTTGGCATGCTGGCAGAACAAGCTTGTGTCTGCTTGCAGAGCTCTGCCCACGTGTGCTTCTAATAAATAGGTGCAGTTATTGGCTGATTTCACATAGGGACCAGCCTCAATGTTATCAGCCCCTTTGGTAGAGGGATCTGGTAGGCATCAGCAGCATTGGTCTCTTTTGCAGCTACATGGGAATTTTCCTATTAACTTTTTTAGTCTTTAGTGAGGTGCTATTAACATGTTTTATTTCACTCTTACCATTTGTGTATTATTATAAAAAATTTTTTTGAGCAAAAATTCAGTTGTGAAACAATGCTTGGAAACATTGGCACTAAGATGAAGCATTCTGACATTTTTGAGAAGAAGCAATTTGGAATTTTCATTTCATAATCTTGTTTTTAAGTGGCTTGAGTCAAAGCAAAAGAGATAAAAGGGAGTATTAAAAAGTACTTAAAAGGAAATCAAGATTCCCCACCTTTCAGACAGAATTTGAGATAACATCAGAAACTGAATACCCAGCTCTGGAGGAGCTAGGCAAGGTGAGGGTTGAAGCAGTCCCCACAGCTGTACCATCATGGTCTGACTCTGCTAGGAGGAGAGTGTAAATCTGGCAGAACTGTCGAAGGCTGCACCTCTGCTGTACATGGCTGGGTTCTGCAGGAATTGCTGGGAACAGAGGGAGGGAAAGCGAGGATTTGCCGCTTGGTAAATCCTCCCACTTCCCTCCTCCCAGCGGACGCATTTGTGATAATCATGGAGAACGCTACCACTTCAGCCTGCAATAATAACCACAGAGCAGCCCTCTCACTCGTAATTGCTTTGCTGCCCAGGGGACAGAGAGGACTGTTTTCCTTTTATCATTGTCTTCAGTAGTGGGTTTGGTTTTTCCTTCTGCCACTTAAATATTCTTCCATTGCATCATTTTGACTCCCCTCACCAAGTAGCATGCGGTGTTATTTTTAGGTGGTAGAAGGCAACATGCAGGGCATGTCCTGAGATGGGTCCTGAGATGTTGGGGCTCATATTTATGAGTAAATTCAAACTGGGCATGATCTGCACAGTCCTGTAAACTGCAAATCTGTTTGAATCAAGAGAGGTATTTTAGTGGATTTATTGTTGCCTTTGATATGCTTTTTATGTGTTCTTGTCAGAAGCTGAATTAAAAAAAAAAAAAGTGCTGCAGTTCAGTGTTAGCGTGTAAAAAAACCATAAAAATCTGGCACAGAAAGACCTGTCATCATACTTTCATCATGTTACAAATCCTTACTTTGCCACATCTGCTCATTACATGAGACAGGCAAGAATTCAGAGCAGCTGAGCTTCAAGACATTCTGTTGCAGAAGGTAACAACTGATTAAAAAAGGTCAGGAGTTAGCTCCCAAAATTTTCCTATGGTCTTTTTGGTCTGTGAATTTCATAAGCAGGATGTCAGTAGACTACATTGCTGCATATGTTTAGATAGAGATTAGGCTGGGGAATGAATTACAGTGAGGTGTAAAATAAGTGAAATGTAAACTGTACAGTAACAGTCCTTTTTGAAATGGTTGGGGGGTTTTGTGCAATAAAAGGAAGAAAAAATATATATTCTATGGCCATTTTGTGAACACACTGGGCAAGATCAAGTGTGGAGTGGTAAAGTTAATGGTGCTATGGCAATTCATCTTAGCTGATGATCTTGCCTACGGGTTCTAACTCTGCTGCTTGGTCAATAAATGTGATTGCAGTTATTATGTTTAAGGGTAGCTATGGATTTTCAGTCAGAATGATCTTTGCTTTTGTTTTTGCCGTTATTCTCTTTCCATCTGAAACATGGCCTCCTGCTGGAGTCCTGTTTGGCTGCATCTCCTCTCAGCTGCCAGCCAGGTCCCATTGCGGGGGGTGCCTGGGCCACCCCACGCAGGCTCAGCTCCCTGGGGGTGCAGCTTCTGGGGGCCCATGGGAAAGCTCCCATGTTCTGCCCTTGCTGAACAGCCTTCTCCATCATCAGAGGTTAGCATCTGTTCTATAACAATTCACAGCCTGAAAGAATGAGCATTTTATTTAGATGTCTAATTCTTTTGAGCTCTTGGGGAGATTTTAAGCCAAAAAAAAAAAAAAGTGATGGTCAATGACTCCAGAAGCTCAGGATTTTAAAAAAAAAAAAAAAAAAAAAAAAAGGAAAGAAAAGGGCCTCAAACATTGTGATATTTGTCAGTTATCTAAAGAAGACTGGAAAGCAAGGTGCTAGTTATGCTTTCATCTGGTCAGAGGACTTCAGAGGTTTTGTACCTTGTACGTGGAGGAAAAAGGCTTTCCCCAAGGCAGTTTGTTAGCTGGTTTTTAAGGTCTTTGGCTTTTCTGAGTCACCTGGAGATGAGCTACTTCACAGCTGGGTGGTGTCAAGGCCGCATATAGCCCTCTCATGCAGCTCTGTGTTTTAAATGACAGTATAATAGTCCCGTGTTGCAGTTGCAATATCCTCTAATAGATAACATTTTAAAATATACAAAGATATATTTAGTATAAATATAGCTCACAGCATGAGGCACTGAATAAAACATTTCTCTTCACTCATCAGGGAGGATCATGCATAACTTACTCTTGGATCCGCTTCATCACTCAGGCGTTAGAGAGTCACCCCTAATTTGTGAAAACATATGGCTTATTCCACCCTTCCACACTGAGAATTCATTACAGGCATGCTTGCCTGCAGTCTTGTGTTCACCATCTGGATCAACCTTCTGCAAGTTGAGGTAATCGGAGTTACAGTAAAGGGGAGCAGGGAAATGTGTTCCTCCTTCTCCTCTGCTATGTCTCTTCTAGCTCTTGGCTTCTTTACACCCTGATGGGCTGAATCTTGGGGGAGAGGGGGGTGGCAGCATGGACCAGGCAAATAGCCAGGTTACTGTAAATACATTTAGCCAATAATTATGAACTATAGAATTACTTAACTCTCTTAGATTGCATCTTGATTAACTACCTAGCAACAGTGAGTTAGGGAAAACTTGCTGTGGATCCAGCAAAAAAAAAACAAAACACATCCGGCATGTCTCAGACCTATTGTCTATCCTGAGCCACAGAGCATAGCTTCCATCCTCCCAGAAGTTGAAGTTCCCATTATTCACATTCAAATTTGATGTAATAGGCAAATCCTGGGTTACTTACACTACAGTTTGGCAGGAGTTTTGCACAGGCCGTGTTACTTAAGCAGGAATGAAATATATATGTATTTTTTCACCAGTTCCTAGATCTCTGTTGCTCAAAAAGAGACAATTGATTAGCTGCATGGAGGATCATTTGGGTTCTATTATTTACAGTGGTCACTCAATCAAGTCAATGGCAAATTAACAGCTCTGTTTACTTGTTCTGTTTCAGTGTTTTAACTGGTGTAATCACGCAAGGATTTTTTATTCTGTTTTGGCTCAGAAAAGCAGTGTATGGCTGGTTCACATCTTCCTGTTTAATACTGAATCCCTGTTCCCTGGAGGGAGCCTCAGGCAGCAGTCAGAGCCCCCTTGCTGTGTGCAGCTTGGCTGGGCTGTGCTCCTCAGTGGGCATATCCAGCTGGGCAACCTGCAGGGATCAATAACAAAATACCAAGGTGTGATGGCCACACCTCACTCTTTGCAGCCCTTCATCTTCCCTTTCTTGTGTTTTTTTTTTTTTTTTTTAACTTGTTTGGTCATTGTTGTTGGTTTTTTCCCCTTTCATACAAAGAACTTGTAGCTCATTCTGGGTTTGAGTGCACTCTGTGCTTAGTTTCACTTTGTGGTCCTCTGTAAAAGCTTGCGGTACTTGAACGCTGTGTGTGGACCTGTTTGTATCCTTCTGGTTTATTCCCAAACAGAAAAAGTAAGTATTGGTTTAAAGCATCCTTATGTTACTGAGATTGGGAGCACACTGGTGTTTGTAGCAATGGTAACAGTATACATTTTTTTTTACTTTTTTTTTTTTTTTTTTTTTTTTTTTTTAGAAAATAACTTGTGGCTTTATCCTACATCACTACGCCGATACAGAGCCCCTGTGAAGCCATCTCTGCTTCTTTCAATAACTGTAACTTCGTACTGTTTCTGAAACGAGACTTCATTTAAATTAGTCCTGGATTGGTACGTCGCTACAGAGCCATATATCCAAAAATCAAAATAGAAAACTGAAAAGCTTTCTTGTAATGATTGTAAGCCACTAATAGTCCATTTACTGGTTGTGAATCAACGGCTGTAAAGCACAGTCTGCAGTTACAGCTGGTTTCCTCACCTAGCTTCTCCCATGTATGTTTTCAGTGCCTTGAATTAACAGGAGCTCTTCCTGTCTGCTGGTCAAGCAGCACAACTGTGCTCATCCGAACTCTGCATGTGAATTAAACTGGAGTTTGCACATTTCCTGTCAATCCAGCCAGAATAGATATTTAAGCAGATAATGGCGCACGCAGGGCTAAACTGGGGTCAGGATTTGAATGTGATTCCTCCCAGATGGGTGAATACCCATTTTTCTCTATAGGAGAGGGTTCCCTGTGGCCATGTGCATGTCAAGTGATTTGTCAAGACCCAGCAAACAAAGGAAGGCTGCCAAAGGCTGCCACCTTCCCTGAGTTGGCCCCTCTGGAGTGGTCCTTCTGGTCCCCCCCCTCCGCCTGCCAGCTCTGCTGATTGCTGCAGCTAAAGGAGACCATGTTTGTGGGAAGGCAAACCCAGCCTTTCTTTCTCAGAGGTTGCTACTGTTTGCTTTCTTTAAAAATAATTTGCATTTTCTGAGTCTGTCTTTCTAGCTTGAGCTCTAGTCTATTTTCCACCCTTTCAGGGCTGGCTTTTAGGTTCTCACGGCTTTGGGGATGTTGAACATAAATGCAATAATACATTACTTGTTTCAAAGTTGAGAAAGACATAAAATTATTCTGCATTGGCAATGCCTTCAAATAGCTTTCACAATTTCCTCTCCCCACCACTCCCACATACTCTCCTATGCATTTCTGCAGTAATTTTGTGCAGTGCTTAGTGTGTGCCAGAGTCAGCTCTTTCCCCCATCACCCAGCTTTTGTTCACACAGTTGTCTATTGCAGAGAATCACCAGCATAGTCTGAGCTTTGGGGTGGTGAGAGGTGCTTCAGGACAGCAAAGCTGGTCTTACTGTTCTGGGGATAGTGCACAGCGTGTGTCCAGACTTCACCCTGGGATCCCAGGCTCAATGCACTTAAGGGTAACTATAAGACTGTGCCTGTCCTGATCTACCCTCTTTATTCCTTCCCTCTTAATTATAGCATTCAAGATGATTAAATCAGATTAAAATGCAAACCGGCACCATAATCAAACAGAATGTAATAGCTGGTTTTTGTGAAAGAACATTAAAATAAAAGATAAATGATTTACACCGAACTCCCTCTTCAGCTTTGGATGGCCACAAAACGATGCTAACGAGCTGCTGCCCAGACCTCAGGAATTCATGTACCCAGACTGCTCAAGCCTGGCTTTCTTCTCCAGGCCTTGAACGTGTCTCAAATAGCAACGTGCTCTGTATGCCTATGTTACAACTTCTTATACTTTTTTTTTTGGTGTGTTTATAAACGTATTTATTTTAAGAATTCGTGCTTGCCTTTAACTGAAGATGTTCAGTACTTTACAAATATAACTTTTTATTAATGAACCTGCTCAAGTCATCTCTCTGCCTGCTTAGTCATAACCTGGATTTACAGAGAGATGCATTTGAGAACATCAAGAAACAAAAGCTCAAGCAAGATGTGAAAGAAATCTATGGCATAGCTGTAGCCCAAGTTACCAAGCTAGCAGGTCCTGGATTATGGTGTTTCTGAAAGGCTTTGCCACCAGCATTTCCAGTATTTGCAGAATCCCTCTGAGTCAGGCAAGTCATAGCAATTTAAAGTTATTGCATTTAAAAAAAGAAAAAATAATACAAAAAAAAAAAAAAAGCTATAAATAAGCATCTGTACCCCCAACATTAAAAAAATAAATCAAATAGTTTTGATGAACATAATGAATATTATCTCTAAAATGGGATGACAGCATGTTTCTAGATGTAAATTTGATGGGGTGAATAGCCTGAGAATACTTCAGAAATGCTTGAGGAGTTTCTTTCTGTTCAGATTGCCATATGGATAGGTGTAAACGTAGGTTGATGGGAGCTGTTGTTATTGAAATGTACCCATTAGATAGTTCCTTTTTTTCAATATGTAGATTGCATTTTGGAAAAGATGTGAAGCTAGTTTGAACAAAATGAGATGTATAGAAACTTTGTTCTCCTTTGTCTTCAGCTTCTGATCAGACCCATATAATTTTCAGGAAAAGGTTGATAGTTTGCAGGGGTTATAGCATATTGGTTCAGAAAGCAATTTCTTTTCTCACCCATGGTTTTTGAATGAAAACAGCAAATCCTGATGAAAAATACATTTTAGTGAGGAGGGTGAGGAGGTCATAATTTGATCAGTGTAAACTCATTCATTTTAGAACAATTCTTGAACTAAAATGTGCTGTCAGTGTGCAAAGAATTCAATTCACTTCATGTTCATAAAACCCAAATGTTTATGAATATTGATTTCAAACTTTTTGTGTTTATCTGCCAACCAGCATTCGATACTGTTCTTGGGTGGGACACACAGGGGAAGTCCACATCTATGTGTGTAGTTTCAGGGTTGCTTCAGCTGTGCTTTGCAAAGCACAAATCTGCAGTGTTTCTCTTCCCTACCCTGGTGAAATTCCTCCCATTTGCTGCAAAGAAAGGATGTTCACTTGCTTAAACACATTTGGTGAAGGAAGGTTTTATGAATTGACTAAGACAGTCAATGAGTTTCTGTTTTACTTGCGGTGTCTCATATGGAACAATATTCTGGACATTCAGTTAAAATGAAGGAAGCTGCTTCCCTTCCTCCACACATCTTATTTGCTTCAAGTTGTGTGCCATAAGTATATGGGTATATATATGTATATATATAAAACAGTTTAGTATTTGTAATCTGTTTGCTTTTCCCCTCTAGCTCATTTGCAAGCTGAAGCAGGATGTTGCATTCTAAGTTTGGAAAACATTTGATTTTGATACAAAAAGTAGATCGATTGTAATTCCCAAGATGAGAGTATGGTTACTAATCTTATTGGATATCACAGTCCTTTCACTGGCAAGAAAGAGCTCTGATCCTTTTCTGCTACAATGAATTCCATCCATTTTAATGGGTAAATCTGTATTTTATTTATTTATTTTTTAAATTACACCTCTTTTAAATTCTTTTGAAGACATTGATTGTCTGTTGGAGCACACCATCCAGTGCTAGCTTTTCTCGGCAGCAAAATATTATTCACGTCATGTATTTTTGCTCCACGTTGTCTTAAAGAGTTTGCGCATAGCTGGGAAAGACAAGAGAGGTATTTGTCTTATGAAAGAAGCTTCCTATGTGATTTCAGCTGAGAGGTGGGTTTTGGAGCCACCTTAGCTTTTAAAGGCTAGGCACACTTTAAAATATCTAATTACTATTTAGACTAAATGGTAGCACTAATTGCAGTCAATTCTCTATAAAAGGAATAAACTATCACTTAATTGCATTTAAATTCATAATACAAAAATGCATCTTGATTAGAGAAAGAAATAGATCGGGTTAATTCTTTTCTTTGGTAATGGGTGAAATTTATACCGAAAAACTGCATTACCCTGACGAGCTGTCGTTGGTTTCTTCCTGTAGTTGAGTCTCAGTCTTCAAATAGATATTTGAACACCCAACTGTCATTTAAGCTTTGGATATTTTTCCTTCTCAGACAATAATTCTCTGCACCCAAAATTGAAAGCTTTCCAGCTTTATGCTATCTCTCTTCTGTGGGGGTGCAGGTAGGAAGCAACTGTATAAATTGGCATGTGTAACTCCTCATGGTACAATTTGCAATCAAGTGGAAATGCGACTATTTTTTTTTTTCTGTGATTCAAAATCCTCCTTAAAAATTCCAAATGTTATTCCAGGAGAGGCAGGAGAGAAAGGACATATGTCCCAAAACACTGTTAGGGAATGAAAGGTGCTGAACAGAATTATTTTCTGGAAGATTGAAACCTGGTGTGTTGTATGAAGTCTAATTTTAGACCACATTATGCTGCAATATGGTATCAGATTCAAAGAGCAGCAGGTGTCAGAATCTGCTAGCTGACACTCTATGTTACAGCAGAAAAGCTTTATTAAATTCATTTTCTAAGCTGCAAATAGGACTCTGACATGGTGTGAAATTCAGCTAAACTGAACTTCTTCAGCTCCTGCTCCTGCATGTCATGGATTTACTGTAATCGCCCACTGTGATCTGGCTAGCCCAAGTTTGGAAATGCTGGCTATTAGCCCTAGCAGGAAAATGCTTTGCTTTCAAGTACCGCGTGCTACCCACCCGCAACCTAATGAATCCTCAAGGAGGTCTGAAATGAGACAAAACCCCATCCTGAACCAAGTGAGAACAGGAAAATCTATTTCATACCATTCCCATGGGAGATGAGTCTAATTCACTGGCAAATATTTTGTGATGGGGCTGGGGTTATCTGGGTGAAACAGCTATTTTTATTTAGAGTATTTGAAATCCGGCTATAACCTCAAGTTTTGTATATAAGATCTTTTCCTGAAATTTTAAAAAGTTTGTCAGGATGGAGATATAAATTGTGCGGACACAATTTATCACAGCGAGGTGTTGGATTTTTTTTAATGCATATTTTTTTTTGTGCCAGTGAGCAAGCAATGCTGTCCTGGACAAGGAAAGGTCTTCTAGAGATGGGTGGATGGATGAGGGGAGGGAATATTTGTAACACTGCTAATTTTGACTGTGTAGTGCCCTGATTTTGCCTGTAGTTGTTGTCTAAGGGGAATTCAGTAGCCATAGCAATAGGGACAGAGTTATGAGAAGAGTTGCCATTCATTTCAGGCTGCTCTGACTTGGTTTAAACATCTCTGAAAGTGTTAGAAAGCAGCAGAGAGGATCAAAAAGGAATTGTTAAGGCTCTGAGAAGCCTGTGGAATTAATTTAGAGAGCTCCCCTTGGACAAAACAGCGTCAGGTAAAGATGGTGTTTGATACAGATCACATGCAGTCAGCTGGGTATTGCTGGCAGTCCTGGGGAGCAGCAGAACACAAATGAGAAGGAAATGTTCAGGCTGGGATTTAGTCCTTCCTTTGTTTTTATTATTTATTTTATTTATTTATTTTGCAGGATGATTGCCTGCATCTTTTTTGGGAGATGGCAGTCTGATCTCATAAAGGCTAGAGTTATAAAACACAGGCATACTTTCTAGGGGTGCATATAATTGATGGGTTTTCTATTTGCAGTTCGTGTCCTTGTTGGGAATCTGAACTGCCTTCAGCCAGCCAGGCTGCTTTGTCCTGGAAGGTCCTTAGTAGCAAAGGAAAATAGATAAATAAACATAGACTCCTTCAGAGTTGGGATGCTTGGTTGTTCATGTGAGCTGTGAAAGGCAGTGTTTATGGGTAAGGTAAGGTACTGTAGGTCCAGATTTTCACCCAGTAGTTTGATGCAAGTAGTTCTACGCTCACTGATTATGAAAAATCATATTTTTGGTCATGTTTCAAATACATTAGTGATATTTGACATAGGGACACTTTTCTGATACGTAGAAAGTGTAACTGAGCAATGATCTGGGGGGATCAGGGATCAGATCCCTGATCAGGGATGTTAGTTGAGCTGTATGGACTCTGAACAGTTTGGGCTCCTGCTACACAAAGTGCATTGAAGTGCTTATAGTAGCCAGAAATATCAAGCACCAAGACTGTGCAGGGGGTACTGAACAACTTGATGTGCGTTGTTAGAAAGGGCCTCTGTGGCTTGTATCGATATTGCTGTTTGTTTCTAACAGGTAAAACTGTTAGATGTGTTCGTATTTGGCATAAGAATTTTTATTCTGTTTGTGTATACATAAATCTTTTTACACAAAAAAACAAGACTTCAGACTGGGATCTTCATCAGTACTTGGGAGAAGAAACTTAGAGTGTTCCATTTCAATTTCTGGCATTGCTGTTTTAGTGCAGAAACTATCAATATCCTTATAATGTATTTTCAGATCATATTATGTGGAGGAAATCTGACTTCATCGCAAAGGTGACCCACAAAGGAAACCTTAAAATTGGCTTCTACCACTTCTTTTTGTTTTGTTTTTCCCTTTGGGCTTTAAAAATGTGCAAAGGTCTGGGAAGCTTTGAATATTCCCAGCTTTCTGCTTGCAGACTTTTTTCTTATTATATTTAAAAATAACAGGAATGCAAAGTCTGCTTTTGCTGCTCTCCTCCTCCCCCTTTTCCCCTTGGACAATTCCTCAGGGATTTCAAGGGCAGAAAAGTGAAACATGGCTCAGAGCTGCAGGCATTTAGTTTTTAGAAGAGCTTTTGTCTAAGTGCTTTGACTCAACAGGTGCTACTGGAACAAGCAGATATTGGATCTGAACAAGCCTGAGTGGAAATTTCTTCTTTCTCTGTAGCTCAACTTTCATCTCCTTTTGCATTCATAATTACAGTAGTTTTCACAGGATCCTTTTAGGATAGATGAGGTATTAATTTGTAATGTTAAAAGTTTTTTCCGCCTTTATGATTTTTGGGTGTCATCTTTAGTCATCTTATACGTCACAGATGAGAGGAAAAACGAATTTCTTTGTTTCTAAAAAATCATTATTAAGGCTCCAGAAGCTCCAGGTTAGGAGCAGAAGTGAAATCAACAGAAACTCCAACAACCTTTTGTATGATACAGAGGTACATGGCATCACAAGCCATGGTCACAGTGTTATGCAAGGTTCAGGAGCTGAGCAGGTATGTTAGGAAGGAAACCATTACTTTCTGGCTGATCTAGCTAACAGAAGTTGGATGTTTATATACAGCAAGAATTCTACATTTGAAATCAGGTCCGAGTGGTGGGTTAGCAAGCAAATATATGCAGTGGAGGAAAGTGAAAACATTCATTATGTCAGCAGCACCTGAAGTCTCCTGCTGGCAAGAGGATGGGGTGAGCCAGCAAGTGCATGGGGAGCAGTTGGTCTGGTTTGCTGCTGGTTTTTTGGACCAGCCATACTGCGTTTGTATGGGAGGCTTTTGCTGGTCTTACTCTGCTGCTGTGTTTGAGGTGCCTCCTAAAAAGGTGTGGGCTGGGAGATGTGTGCAAAGTAAATTGCTCATCTGGCTCAGAGCCTGCTTTCTACTTGTGCCTTGGGGGGCTTCTGGGGAAAATGATGTCTGGGAGCAGGCTGACATACAAAGCCCATGGGTCATACCTTGTGTTCCCTCTGTGTTATTTTGTCTGCTTGGATGGGACACTAACGTAATGAATTTTAATTGAAAAAGAAAAATCTTCTGGTGGAAGCGTATTCTCAGATGGGGAAGTATAAATTACAGAATAATTCATGGAGTATTTGTAGCTCTTGAGAATTCTGCTGGTCTAAATAATGTGTGTTTATACATACAAATTTTGTGTGTCCCTGCATATTTAAAATGTTTGATTGTTTCATATTAAGAAACAAGTGAACGAGTGCTGACTGTGGAAGACTAGAACACTTGCCATTTTGGTTTAAATTCTTCGCTATTATTATGAATCCCACACAGATTTTTATCAGTATGGTTTTCATACCTGCATTTTATTGTTGGCCTAAAACTACATAGGCATAGCAGATAGACAGCATCTATTTAAAGCCTGAAGATTCTAATGAAGAGTGTCAGTGGGGATAGGACAGCCATCACCCCACAGCTAATTAGGGGTAGGAAGCAGTGGAGGATCCAGTACTACCCTCCTTCTCGTCCTGCCTGTCTGGTGGGCTTGCTCCATCACATAGCTTGGTATCTCACGCAGAATACAATTGCGTGAGAGGTTTTCAGTGCCTGGTGCTCTGGCTGCTGGCAGAGCTAATGACAGAGCAGTCCTCGTGTGCTGGCAAAGTGCGAGCACATAGGCGTTGGGTCTGCAACAGGGGGTTACTGCTCTGGCTTGCGCAGGCCATGGCCTCCTAAATCTGCCTCTTTGTAAGTAAAGGGAGAGCTTCCCTCAGCTAGAGGAACAGGAAATAAAAGGCTTTTCAGTGTGTGCACATCCATACAAATGTCATAAAAATCACCTGCTTCTTTAAAGACCGCAGGGTGGGGAAGGGTTAAACAGCCGACAGTAAACATTTGGAAATGTAGCTGAGCTTCTGGATGGTGGTAATCCAGTCACTCAGGCGCCCAAGCTGCTAATGATTTGCTTCTATGGATGTATTTAGGCCTCAGGCTGTCATCGACTCTGGAGGAGACCCTGAAGATGAAAGGATTTTGGTGTACAGCAGTGTCAAAGGCTGCTATTGTATGGGCGCAAGCCTTCAATGTCTGCAGTGCTACCTGCCGGTGTCTGTGCACATCCCCATCCTGATTAGGGAGGACAGTGTGTTCTTGTATAATTATGCTACTGGATTGAAGCAGTATAGGTATATCCAAGTAAAAGAAGTGAGTGATAAATTTAAGGGAATTATGAATTAATTGGTATTCATAAATTGTCACATCTGAAATAGGGATGAAATGAGAGGATCTTCAGTTCTTCTAATTGTGACACCACATATGACAAATACCTGCAGTTTTCATGTGCTGTCTGAGAAGGCCAGAGTGAAGCAATGGTAAGCAGCTGGAAGAGTTCTGCCTTGCATAACCAACCTGCAGGTCTTGCTGCCCTGGGCTGCCCCACGTAAATAGGGCAAGCTGTGCTGTTCAGCAAGTGCAGAGGCCGGGGTTGAAATGCAGGGGCAAAGCACACCTGTAGCTGTTGAAGCTGCTTTTGAAAGATTAGGAAAGAACCCTGCTATATATTTTGCTTGTCCAACATTAGGTGGATTCATAATTTCTTGCACAGATTGAAACTAAAATGCACTCAACCCAAAACAATGTGGTGAGATGCGGGAGCAGGGAAAAGATTTTCAGAGATAATTCAGGTTCAGTATTTTGTAATAGTCCTGTTGGAGAAGGGGCCAGAGTCTGAAATTAGATTAATTCACTTCTGTCATGTTAGCATCTAGTCCTTATTTCTTTGTGAGGAAACTTTGTAGTTTCAGGTCATTTAAGACGTAAGCATGCAGGACAAATGTGACTTCAGACTACCAAGCGTACCCTGGGCTCTGGGGAGTGGGGTGACACAGCTCTCAAGCCTGGCAGCAGCCCTGTTGCAAGGCTTGCGAACCAAAGTGAGGCTGTACCTGTGCAGGTGTACCAGCTTGTGCAGGTCACTGAGCATCTTCTCAGGGGGACTGGTTTGGGTCACTACTGATTTGAGCCGGATTCAAAGCAACAACCTAGAGGCAAAAGCTGTGATTTTTGTAGGGCGTGATGGCTTACTTACTTGCAGTGTTTTGGCGATACTTCATTCACCTTAGGACAGTAAACTGTCAATAGCTGCATATTAAACAGCCTTGTCTTTTAAACAAGATACTGGTAGTAACTAGCATTCACTATTAGGTGTAAACAAGTCCCAGAAGTGTTGCCAGCTCTGTGGGTTTTCTCTAATCTGCATAGCTATTAAACCTGCTTTTTTGCGGTCCTGGCTAGCTCTATACTCTGTTATTGTCACTGCTCCTGCTCCTCACAGGTGCAAAAAGTCACTTCCCAGCAAGACAGGTTTACCGCAGCGCTTTCTTTGTTGGCTCACCTGACAGCAGCACTGCCAGGGCTCCGTGGGGGTCCCAGTTTGAGTGCTGGCCACGGCTGTGTGCAGATTGCACGCGGAGTTCAACTACCAGATGGGGGACACTAAATCTGCTTTGTCTCGCCAAGAGCTGGCAGACAGAGCACCACTGCTGTCAGCCAGAGAAATACTGAAAATTGCTCAATCAACATAATTCATGAAGCTTTGTGGCAGGTCTGCAGCTCCACAGGCTGGTGTGGGAGTGCTAGGTAGGCCGCGGAGCTGTGCAGACCCATGGCCCTGCTCATCGCCTTGGAGGGCGCATGCAGCCGTGAGGTGTTCTCAAAGGGAAAATACTGTGAATGACACTTTTGCCCAGTAATTCCTGCTTTGTTTGCTGAGAGGGGTCATGGCTAAGAGCTGTGTCCCTGATCTCTTTTATGATGTTGCCTTAAAGCACTCTGAGGACCATGGAGTTACTCGGCTCCCCCCGTCCCACCTGCACCATCCCCACTCATCGTACACTACAGGCCTCGAGGTGAGGGGAAAATAGCAAACAAGTTTAAATCTTTATGGGCTGAGCTGGGCAAATAATCAGGCAACTCTTCTCAGTCATTCCTGCAAACAGAAGAAGGTTTAATCTCTTAGATGGTATTTTCAGCCCTTTGTTTGCTTTTCGTGCTCTGGGGCAGAGGGGTTTCAGTGAGCTCACCTTGAGCAAATGGAGTCTTCAAAGGTCCCGGCAGAAGTGAAAAGTGCCGTGAGCTGTGGAAATGTACTGCCTCCTGGGCCTAGTCCAAGCGTGCGTTGGTACCCAGTATAATCGTGCCCAGCTGAAGTGTCCTTTTTGGTCTGGGGAGGTGTTGGGCCAAAAAGCACAAGAAGGGGCTGTCCCTTGTGAAAAGCAAGCAAGTAATGTGCGATGGGGAGTGGCTCACTTGGTGGTATGAGGCTCGCTGGTGTGAGCGTGATATAGCCAAACAGATATAGGCCAAACACCAACTGAGTTTAGGAAAAAAATACATTTTTCAGTAAGCAAGGAATAATATAGAAACAGTATATTTCTTATAATCTTCCTAACTTCTTATGTCTGTAGGCTATAAAATGTGTACCAGGTGGCTCCTCTCGTAGATCTGAATCCTCCTGGAGATGTCTCTGGGTGTCTGGAAACCCTGAGCTGAAATCTCAGCCTTAGTAAAGCCTTAGTAAAGCCCATGAATGCAGGGTGGGGAATTCAACCTCGAGGCATTCCTGTTTCTGTTGCCATCCAGCCCATCAGGCCACTGAACTCCCTGTATGTAGCTTCTTGCCCTTTTTGGGAAAGAGTGCTGGATAAATAGGAAAACTCATGACAGAAGTGTGCAGCCATAGGAATACTTACTGTACAATGTCAGCGTGTTACTCAATATAGCCAAATGAAGTATTTTGACAGAAACATCAGGTTCATTTTGCCCGGAACTTTGTAGAAAGGAACAGAAAATGGTCAGTTTCAATGCCTATGTTTTTGTGGGTCAGTCAAAGCATGCTGTGAATAATTTTTTTTGTAAATATGTATGTGCAGTCTGAACAATGAGATTGTTAAAGGGAGGAATTTACATACAGACATGTAGAAGTCTGCTTGGTTATAGATCAGATGAATCACGTTCTGAATTGATGAAAGGTATATATTCCTCTCTCCAGTCTTTTGTATTCTAGCATATATGTGTAGACATGTAAGAGTTTGTACGCATGCAGGTGCATGTATGTGTTTGCATCTTGGTCTAGCCTTGCTCAAGGCTTGCAAAACTCCTTTGCAGCATGCTGTATGGAATATATCTTGCAAATATTAAAGAATCAATTACAGAGTTAATTCAATAGCTATTAGTAATGAGACATAAATGCAACTTTATAATTCTGCCAGCTGGCTAAGGTACCATGCTTTCATCATCTACAGAAGCAAAACATTTTTCAAATCTCTGGCTGAATGTTAAAATCCAAAATTAAATTATAATTACCAGAGGGTTTCATAGCAGGCTGTACCAGACCAAAGTGGACTCCTCCCTCTCGTGTGTCCTGCTGGGGCTGCTGGCTGAAGCCTGGACCCGTAGCTCATCATATCTGCGCAGGTGGGGCAGGAAACTGTCAAGAAGTATGTGTTTCTCCTGCACCTAGTCAGGATTTATATGAAAGAATGTAGAGTTCTCTGCTTTGGACTGTGGCAATAGTTTTCAACTTGTTTTGACCTTTTTTCCACTTTTGTCAATGGCAGCGATTACTTCTGATGAGAGCAGCCATATTTCTAGGCCTCTCTATTCCTTCACTGGATATAATACTTTTGGGTGGTCCTGCTCAAGTTCCCCTTCCTCTCAAACACCACACTTTCAGTCAGGATGTCTTCCTATCACCTGCATGTCCTACTGATATTATACTTTAGCTCATCCTCAGTGATCCTGGACTTGATACCAGAACAGAGGCACATGGTGTTATTTTATAAGCAGCAATGCAGAAAACAGCAGTCGACTGCCATGCTAATAGAGTATTTTAGTAACTAGGATGGTAGCATAGTGTATTTTTATGAGGTGATTTATTTCTGTTAGTGGCCACTGGGTGGAGGAAAAACAGAAAAAGCTGAAAGTAGGAGCAGGGAGGAAAGCGGCCTGATTTCCAGGGCATGCAGAGCGCCTGCGAGTCCTCTTGCCTTGCCGACAATGCTTGGCAGCTCCTGGAGGTCAGATCGCTCCTTTAGGTGCCTGATTTTGAAATATGGCAGCTGGGCTTGGGCTCGTGGCAACTTCAAGGCACCGTTAGAAAAAAAGGTCAAGAAAAAAGGAAGCAGTAGCTGAGTGAAGGAAACCAGGGCAGCATGCGGTGGCACGTACAGCCGATGCCAGTGGAAACAGGGCTTGAAAGGGGAATTTGGGGAGGAGCTTTTGTGAAGAGAGGGCAATGCTTATGCTTACTTTTTCTTTATAACTTTCCTCCCTATTCATTTGAGATGTGGAGGACCAGAGGATTTGCAAAACTCAGTGGGAATGTGCCTTGGCCATACAAATGCTTTTTCTTTACTGTGTTACACACCGCATATAGAAATTAACTGTGGGTGTAAGGATATAAAACACTGTTCCCTTTGACCTCCCCTGTTATATGTTAATCTGTTAGCATGCAAGAAGCAACTGTTTATAACCCACTTTCCTGACTCTCCTGTGGGCTGGGGATGGGACTAGCCCCTGAAGTTGCTGCTAATGCTTCTGTAGCATGGGCTCAAAATGAAAATGAAGCAGTTGCTTGGAAACCCTCCTTCTCTTTGTGCTACTTATTTTACTTCTCAAAATGCAATTAATAGCCTGGAAAAAGACAAGTGGCAAAAATATTACAGGCGGAGCTGCTGATGTCTTACTTGTTAATGTCTTGTAGTAGTGCCTTTTACAAGCCCCTGTTTTGATTGGCTTACACTTTGCCAGACTTCAGCCATTTTGAACAAAATTTGGAGGGAATTTTCCTTGCTGGATGTCTCCCTCGAGCTAAACTCTTCAGAAAAATCTCAGCCAAAATG
This sequence comes from Cygnus olor, assembly GCF_009769625.2. Classification (NCBI taxonomy): domain Eukaryota; kingdom Metazoa; phylum Chordata; class Aves; order Anseriformes; family Anatidae; genus Cygnus; species Cygnus olor. Next base: position 12,552,163 of record NC_049179.1, read on the forward strand.
ATTCCTGAAAACAGAGCTAGAGAACAATACCCTGGCAAAACAATGCAATGAACTTTGAAAAGGTGAAATGCCTCAAGGACACAATATTTGGTGAGGGAAGCAATGTCCGGCTTTTTACCTAGGGATTTGTGTTTTACCATTTCTAATCTATGCCCATTTGGCTAAACTGCTAGGATTTCCATAGCTGCCCAAGAGGGACAGCTTTGGTATATTTAAAGGCTAAACCCAAAAGCAATTTCAGTCAGACTGGCTACTCCAGGCCTAACTGAGGTCAGCAGCCCAGGGGTTCTGCCTTCTTGAAGGGATATGCGAGATGTGCACAACCTGTGTGCCGAGCAGTCCTAGTCCTGACACTTCTCAAACTGAGTATTTCACTTTGCAACTTCAATAATATTCTGATAGGACAGTTTTCTTGTGCAAAGTATGTATTTTAAATTGGTCAATTGAAGCATCAACTGCACATATCTCAGTTCTTCTGCAGTACTTTTCCATATGGAAAATAGTCTGGCACCCCCCCCAATTTTATTACTATCCATCTGTTGGCAATTCCAGTAGGCATGGGATCCCATGTCTTTGATAAGAGGGATATTAGTGCAAAAGGCTACGTGTAAAATTCAAAGTGCATGGATCCATAAAATGCCTCAGGGTTACCCCTATTATCTGTAGGAAACAGTCCTACAGAGAATACCCAGAGACTGGATAATACTGGGAAAGTAGCTTTCCTGACACTGGATCAATGATTTATTTTATTTTGGAAGTCTCTTCTGAGGAGTGGGGTGGGGGCAAGATAATTCCGAAGAGGACTTAGCAGCATGAGATCTCTTGTGCAACTAAGCAAATAGTTGGGCAGTCTGGTTACACAGAGTTTCAAAGTACACTAATCATGCAAATATTTTTTGAATAAAATAGTAAAAAATGCTGTTTGTTTCATTGGCATGCCTAATATGATACATACTAAATATTTTTTTGTGGAAAAAATATTAGGAAGCCCTGGATTGTAGGAATGAGACAGCAATTGTTTGCTTCTGTATTTTTAGATGTTAATGCAAACCATTTTCTTTTCTCATGTGCTAAGGGCAGTGCTGTGTAACTGGGTGTTTGGAGGTGCAGAAGAACCATTCTGTGTTCAGCAGACTAGTGTCTTTCTGGGACTTGCATCTCCTAAATGAGGGCAAGATGCTGGGTATGTGCAGGCTAATGGGGCCACAGAGCATCATTTGGATTAAATCGAAAGGGGTATGAAGTAGGGAGGAGATCAGACAACCTTTTTCTTGACCATGAACCCTGGTTTAAAACAGATGCATCACCTTATGTTCCATTATGTTCCACTCTGGATTACCTTTTTCCTGAATTAGTTGGTGCTGCTTTTTCCACCTGAAAATTTTGGTTGGAATTTGAGGACTTTGGCCATTTCTGAATGTTTCAAATACCTGGAAATTCTGGAGACACAGTACCTTGCATAAAGTGTGTGCCCAGACACCCATACCCCTGGTCATGCTCTGTTCTGGAGCATGTGGACACCTCAGATTTCTCATAGGGTCTCATTTCTGCACCTCTCCCTTTGCCTCAAACATCCATGTCTCAGAAAGCTGGCAGAAACTACGTGTCAGCAGGGCTAAAATATGGCTGAAAGCCGCGTGCATCTCTCAGGAGCTGTGCGCTAGCATTCCTACACTCAGCAGGGGTGTGATGAGTTTTTCATTAATATTAGCTCTCTGGAAGGAGCAGATGGTGCCAAGATCTTGCACCTCAGAGCCAGAATTGCAGTTGGGAGCCAGCTGTATCATTTTCATTACCTCTAGAGTTTCAAAGGCCCCTTCTAGCCTTCATTTACCTTTGTAAGTGGGGTGAGAGTGCCAGCTCAGTGAGCTGGTGTGTTAAACATGAATAACGCATTGAATGATTACTCTGAGCATCCGTGCTGACTGATGAGAGAGTACCATGTTTCCAGTCTCCCTCTTGCTGATGGCATATGTTACTTTCACCAATTAAAAAATCTGTAGACTGTAGAAAGCTGGCTCTCCAGTTGCATGGAGAAGGCTGTGAGTCAGCAGTAGGATTGTCTGAAGGAATTGGAAAGCCAGCAGTGGTTCTGCATAACTCGTAACTGGATGGTGAGGGTCTTGAGAAGAGCTAGTGGAAAGGCAACCTGGGAAGAATGGATTAGATAAATTTTTGGACTTGGGTTGGTGAATGTTGCGTCATCATGGACATATTTTATAATACAGAAATGAAAGACTAGAAGCATTTTTTTTTAATGCTGTAAAAGACAGTAATAAAATGAAGATATGTTATGGAAAAGTGTAAGATAGGAGACTTACAGGTAGAACAGAGATGGAGAGGAGAACCCTGAGGATCTCAATGCAAATTACTCAATGGCGTCTGAAATAGAAATAGTAACTTTGTTATGCATTGGTGTGCCAGTTTTCCATAGGCGGGTTCTATTAACTACATTCTGCTTATGCTCTCTAGGAATGTGTTCAGACACATGACTGAGGATATGGTGTGTGTAGCTTGTACCAGCAGCAAGTGGAGTTTTGAACAGTTGGTTTAAGTAATGCGATGTGTCATCCGCTTCCCAATGTGCTCTAATCTGCTTTCAAACATAGATGGGTTGTCCCAGTAACACAGTTACAGACTTTAAATGTCCTGTTTGTGGCAAAATAATTTAGCCTGAAGAGAAAGGATGTCTCTAAGTGTTTACAGCCATTTGTTGAAGAGTTCTGATGCAGGAATATAATCCCTCTTTTCCAGGGACTGATCTGCATACAGTCAATGGGAACATTGCTTTCAGTTTGGCAGGGGCTATAACCAGTGCTGATGGAGATTACCGCTCTTGCTACACTGTAAATTTGGACAAGCTAGCTAAACAGTGCAGTCTTTTAAGTGAAATGCTTCTGAAAAGCTTTTAAATCTGGCCTTTTGTCTCTTAATGGCTTTTCCCTGTTTGTTTTTTCTTGTTGCAGTTGGTTTGATACAGATGCAGTGAAACCATCCAGAAACACACAAGTTATATCAGAAGACAACTTTTAGAACACTTTAAAAAAACAAAACCAAAAAACCTATAAGACTTCAGCTAGGTATAAAGGGATCTCCTGGTAATGTGTTTGTTTTTATTTTAATAATTTGTTGGCTGCTGCTGTTCCTGGATTTAACAGTGCGATTTGGTCTTTTTCCTAAAAACTTGTGATGAAACACAACAGGTGAAATACGTCCCACTGAAGTGAAGGGCAAAACTCCCACTGTCTTCAGTGGGACCAGAAATACACCCAAAGTATACATGGAGAAATATTTTGAACACGGTGCTATAAGCTATTCTTTGTGGTAGAAAAGATTTTGTTAAGCTCATAGCTATAGCTATTCACACAATGCCTTTGAGTGGTCTTTTCTACACAGCTGTTTTTCCTGAGTACTTAAAGGCACATATAACTAATTATAAAAGGAGAATTGGTGGCTGCGTGTGTTGGTGTGTTTCCTTCAGGCAATAAGTGTAAACAGGGCTTCCACATACCAGACTTGTGCTAGCAAGGTGGAGGAAATGAATCTCTTGTAAGAGTGAATGAAACAACTTGCAAAGTCTCATCCAAGCCTTTTTTTCCTGGGCCAAAGGAAGGATTAGAGTCAGTTGCACCAGGTTTCTGCTCCAGCCTCATACTCTGGGATCAACTGACACTGTGGCTTCATTAGCTGTGTTCGTTAATGAGAACATGTCTCTTGACTGGCTGGTGTCCTCCTCTCCCCACGCGGAGTTGCTTGTCTCGCAGTAAGGCAGTTAGAGTGATATCCACGTTAACAAGTCTTGTACAGCCACATGGCTTCTTGTCCCCCTCTGCCTGCGTGCCAAAACTTGGTTAAAAGAAGAACAATTGATCTCATTAGAAAATTAAAAATAAATAAATAAATCAGTGTGGGAACATACTAAATACAGTTTGTGGGCTGAGAGGGAAAAGAGAGGAGCTGGGGCAGGGATTAATAATTACTTTGGCTCCAGCTTGACCAGTACCCAAATACTCTCATAGCAAAGTCTCGTTTAAGAGACACCTTGGGCTGCTAGGGGCTCCTCTGCCCCTGTGTCTCAGTCTGTTTTCTGCTTGCTGTTTTCCACTGAGGTCTTGGGAGGAGGAAGTGGGGGACAAGAATCCTTCAGAAGGAGTGAAGCTAACTGTGAGACTGTCAGGGCTGTGGGCTGGTAACTCAGAGATATTGCTTGTTACAGGAGTAAAGAGAAAAAGAAATGAAGCCATGAAGTCAAACAATTTAGCCACAAAAGTATATGGTAGTCTCCTTCTCAAGATAGCCTCTGATAGAAGGACAAAATGATGAATATAAAGCATGCCTGTGCAGATCCCTTTCTGAACGGCATTATGTATGCGCTTCACGTGGAGGTTATTTACATGCTTTTAAGCAGCGATCATTGTCCATTGCACTTCGGTTCCAACAGATGAAACTCCCACAAAAACAGCTTCTGCTAGACCCTGCCAAATAAGCCAGATAGTTTTGTGGCTGGCTGGTGTGCTGGCAAAAGCCATGCTCACTAGTATGCTGTGCACAAGCAAAGGAGGGCCCCAAATGGGTCAAGCTTCAGCTTTCTGTTAACACTTCTTCAAAGGGCGTGTCTTCTTCTCGAATTAGAATGTCAATAACATGGAAGTGTATTGATAACACATTTTTTCCACACTTGAACAGAGTGAAATGAAACTCCACCATGTGTAAGTCAAGTGCTGTATCTAAATCAATTGAATTACCACTGGGAGAAGAGCCACAGACTCTCCAGGTACGCAGGGTGAATCTCACACCAGTGAAGCTGGAGAATCTGACTTTGAATTGACGTAGGATAGAACCCATACTCTGTGGAGGGATTCTTAAAGAAACATGTGTTTAATTCTTGTTCATAGGTAAGGCCCACATGTGTGGGCTTCCATGGTATGAGAAATCAGGGTTTATGGATTTGGTCTTTTTTTCTTTTAATTGGATGTGAAGATTGACTTGAAGAGCTTCTTTTGGCAGAAGCGGGGGGGGGATCAATGAACAAAAACTCACATAAAAGTGTCTTCATTTAGGGAGGAATATTAACAAATGATTCTTTGTCCCAGTATCATACCCCATATAGTGAATTCTGTAGTTGTTACAGCTTTCCTGTGTACAAAGCGTAAGATAGAGTAACAGTTTTTTCAATTAGTATAATATTAAAAATATAGAGCACGGTGATACAGAGCTGAGCAATTGTGGCTTTGTGATAGTCATGGGCGTAAAACAGTGAAATGTTGGAAAAAATACATTTTCATCTAGCGAGACTTGATATATGCATCTACTTCAGGTTTTGTTAATAATGTTCTTAATTTGCAGTGTGTCATAGGAGGGCAGCATTAGTTATTGTAATGCTGTATTTATGATGTTATCAGTAGCAGAGCTGCAGTATAGTTTTCACCACAGAGCAGAACTCAGATTACTGGGGTTTTAACATGAAAGTTCAATAACAATAATTTAACATGTACCTTGTACAGTTAGAATGATAGCTTTTCTTTCTATCAGTAGGAAATAAATGTGTTTGTATCATTAAACCTTGCAACCCTGTTTCCCATTCAGAGAATAAATATATGTATAGGTCCATATTGTTCCATGATTTCCATCTTTGCAGTTACATTGGCTTTTGTGGTGTGACACTGATTTACAGTAGCAGAGCATCCAGCCCACCTGTCAAAGATGGTGTCTTTATATGGCCATAAAAGTCATGGAAAAAAATATTAGATATCAAAGGTATTGAGTTTATTTGAACATACTTTGGTGAAAAAGAAACTGGGGATTTGGGTGTAGGGGGCAATCCTTTTCATTCTGGCTTCTAACTTCTTGTTCAGTGTGAGCTGTCAAAGACCAAACACTGACTTCTAGAACTTCTAAAGTGAATGTATTGCTCATGATATGTGCTGAATTAATGGTCTCAGGGACTGAAGCCTTTTATTTGGGTGGATTTCAGGATTCCCACACAAAGCCTGATTATTTCCATTTTTGGAAAGGGACTCTCTAGTTGTCCCTTGTACAGTTCCAGGCATATTGTCGGCGCTCAATAAATAGTCATAAATAAGTGAAGTCAGAACAACCTGATGTGTGCAGCTGTCCTGCAGGGGGCTTTGAAGATGAGCCCCTCTTTGTTCTGGGTCCCAGTGCTGCTGCATCTCTCCTGGCTGTTGCTCCCTATACATACTGCGTAGGGACTGTAGGATTGGCTTCTGGCCTCTGCCTGCTGCTATAGGGGCTTTACAGGGTGTCTGGCCTGTTCTCTTTCCTCCGACAGTCTTCTAGGCTTCGTTCACCTTCCTCACCTGAGATGTGCTCTGCTGTGCAAAAATTACTTTGCTTCAAACATCCCCTGACTGTGTTTATAGTTCTGCTGTGATACTCCAAGATTTACTCAGGATCTCAGGATCCTCCTGCCCCAGCAGTGGTGTGTTGTGCAGACTGCGTACCCTCTCGGTGCTATCAGGTTGTTGCTTTTCAAACTGAAACTGCTACACAAGTCAGGAAAGTTTCCCCTTTAGCTTCTGCTTAGACTTGAGTACCAGTTCTTGGCTTGCTCTGTTGGTGGGCCAGGTAAGATCATAATATGCTGCTCCTGTAAGGTGTCAGCCTAAATGTTCGTTCCTAGTGCCACCACAGGAGCTAAGGCCAGTAGCAGCTCGCAGGCAACACACATCTCGCAGGTTTAGCAGGCGAAGTCTTTCTCCTTTCCCATCCAGCAAATCCACTGGATCTATTGGGTGAGTGGAATGACAGACCTAAAGTGTGCCATAGGAGGGGTATATGTTGGTGTTTGGACTTGGTTGTGTGGCTCTGCTAAGAATGATCTTGAGCAGGTCATTTGTACTTGGAAACAAGAACTGGACAAAAACGGCCAATGTAGGATAAGAGTGACTTATGCTAAAATCAGGATGTGGGACAATTGTGAAAAAGCAGAGCCAGGTTTTTGCCCATTGAAGATGGGAATGTCTGAGTAATAAACTCCCCTTTATACCAGACTAAAAAGAAATCATTCTTTTTTTGTTGTCACGTTGGCATGAAGTATCACTGTGAATACATCTAGCTGTTTCCAGTTGCCTTTAACTGAGCTAGATATTGAATATTTGAGTTCTTTATAAACACAACATGAAATTATCGTCATTTTCTGGAAGGCTCACAATGCAGTATAAACAACTCAGCTGAAATAAAGTATTTATTAATATCTCTGAAACACTGTAAAGATTATTTCTTGGTCTGTAGCTTGAAAATGCCACAGTCCCTGCCTCTGCTTCCACAGGAACAATCTATTGCTGGCTCCCAGGCACTTCCTATGGGAAGGCAGAGAAAGAGTCAGTCTGTACAGCATTTGGTATCCAGTATCTGCTGGTTGCGGGGACAGTGATTTCTGGTAGCTCTTGGTATCTTGCCATTTGTCAATGGTCAGAAAACTAGACATTAAACTTTCAAGTCCATTAGCAGGACTTGGGCTCATGTGTTGAACTGATTGTTGCTGCTGTATTGTCAGAGCTGACTTCCTTCAGACAAATTAAGGCAAATTAATTGCTTTTTTTTCCCCTTTCTGACTCATTTTGATTACTGTTCCACCTGCAAAGGAATGCTGTCTCTTCTTAATGAATTTTGAGATTTTTGCCTCCCCATTTTCTTCCCTCTGTTCCCCCAACCAACAGGTGGTTGCCCTGCCAACTCAGCATACTTCTGATTAACAGGAAAATATTTTATCTGTCTTTAATGTTAAACCAGTCTGTTTCTTTGCCCTTGTGGGAATGAAAAAATCCAATGGCATTACAAAAGGAACCATGAAGACTCCTAATGTCATCCTGTTCAGCATTCCCCTTCTTAGTAAAACAAGCCTTAATATTCAGGACATTGAATAAGCTGTAGTGAGTGCCAATTTCTTGCTTGTATAATTGTTGCATTGCCAAAGTCTCTTTGGCTCTCCAACAGGGATGCACAATAGTAGAAATGAGTAAAGTGAAATACCAGATCCAGCTCTGATCAAACTCTGGAGAAGTTTTTATTTAGATTTGAACTTTCTCACACCCATTTCTATGCAATAGTTGCTGGTGGTTGGTGGCTTGCCACAGTATAAATATCATATATTGGAATGTGTTTGGCTTTAGAGGATTACCTGGGAAAAAAAAAGCCTTTCCAATTCTAATGCTTTAAAAGGTCTGCTTCAGCTCTGACTTCCCTCACCCCTCCTTTCTTGCTTTTTAACATCTGCATGTGAATATAATAAAGTGCAGATTGAAGCTGGTCATTTACAGAGAAGGAAGAGCACTGGTGTTGTAATTGAGATGTTACTGCCTGCCTCTATGGCACATATTAGCTGAATAAAACATGCAGTCAATAAAATGAAACAAAACAATAAAACTAAGCCCTTTGGTGCTCTGTTATAGGGTGTTATGCAACATAGAAACCTGCAGTCATAAAACTGAGAATGAGGGAAACCTTACACTTTCAAGAACAAAGGCATCCAAGCATTAAGTTGGAAACAGCACTAAACCTCTATTCTCTTTGCACCTGGAAGCAGTTAGTTTTAAAAGCCATACAGGTTTATACTGTTCTCTTCCAATTTAAATAGGGCCTTCATGTGTTCTTGTTAGATGCTTATACAGAAACACGGTTTTAATTAAGGCATGCATTGATCCAAGTCCAAAAGATACATTTATTTCGGAAGATAAATTCATTAGCCATAGGCATAAAAAGCTAGTGTTCTTACTGAGACGGTTCCAGCCTTGGGAACTATGTTCTATATCCTTTCTAAATGTATAGTATGCCATTGAGCTCTATTTTGCATGGCATCAATCAAATATTCTGTATCCTTAAGCCGTTTGGCATAGTTGATTTTGAGAAATAAAGACAAGCTGAAGGAGGAAAATTAAGATGTATAAGCATCGGGAGGACAGATGTTTTCAGCTGTCAGATTTCACTAGTGTTTATCAGTAATTTATGCATGATACTTCGTTATGGAAAATAAATATAAATGAATAATTTATTGAAATATACAAGCTTCAGTAAATTGCCCAGACACAGTAGCAAGTTTCATGAATGTCTTTGTAGGTACTCATAGCCTGAAGATACAATTTTTTTCAATACTACTTGGAGTCTAAATGAATAGACCTCTTGGGGACATGCTATATTTCTCATCAGATGGGCATAACTCATTCCCTGTACTTAGAAGTTGAGAAGTGTAACTTTTTTTCCCCCAGTTTTTAGCTTGTTAAAATCTATTCCTCCCAAATATCCTCCCATGCATATTTCTGAAACTTCTTGTGGCACATGGAAAGCATAAAATGCGAAAAATGTTGCACAAATAAAAATGACTATGACCACCTCTTTCCAGTTGTAAATGATTAAAATATTTATAGAGTTATATAAATTATATACAGGGAGAAGTTTCAAAACTATAATGTGAAAGCTTAGGAAGAGTTAGGAATTTGGAAAAATGACATTTTCTGCCTTACTTTTTACCTTTCTCCCTCTTCGACTTCAAGATAAAGTCTGGTGTAAAGTGCTGGTTTTTGAAAATGTACTAATGTGTACGTTTATAGATGTTAAGAACTGTACATCACTTTCTGATAGATACTTTACTAAAGTCTGGCATTTTTCCATGAACTCAGACTTGAAATGATTTTAGGTAAATATATCCTTGACTATCTTCATTTGCAAGAATGGCCGTGTCAGACTTCTGACCACTTTCGTGCTTGATGTTTATGGACCTCATTTAAAGTCCAGGCACATGACAGATGTGCCTTGACATCAATGAACTTTGAACGTGGCACTGCAGGTTCAAACGCTTGCGGGCCTGGGTCATTAGTGTGCCATCTGCTTTCCATGGAGCTACAGGATAGACCTTATTGGACCATTTAAGGGGAGTTAGACTCCATGATCAGAAATAAAATCACTGACATATCTCTTTTTTGATTTTACTATACTAAGCTAAAGCTCTGATAATACTAGTAGAAATAACATGAGTAATCAGACTTCATTGTCTGTGGCTTTCTTACTTCCTTAATATGGAGTTAAACAGTTCAACATAGCTTGTAGCTTCCTGCTCTGTATAAAACTGTTGGATACTCCATATCCTAAATCACTAGATTTGACTGGTACAGCACTGAGGTTTTAGTGATGGAGCACTGCAGTGGTTAATGAACCTTAACTTTTTTTAAACTGATATCTGTGAAGGTAACTCACAAGGCTGGATAAATGCTGAAGTTCAAAACATTGTCATGGGTGGTGAAAATATTGACAGCCATTGACCTGTTCGCAGTGAATAAACTTACTGTGAATTGGCGTGTTCCAATGTTAGCATTGCTACAGAAACATCCTAACATCCTGTATACTTACCCCTTCTGTTTTCTCCTCCACTTCATGCTCAGCATGAAATAAATGGTTTGCCAAAGCTACTAGGTAGTCCAGCAGAGACTTCAATGTGTGTATGTCTTTGAATATAGATTACTTGAAAAACCATAAAAAGCTGGGTTAAGGCAATCAGATTACTGTATTTACCGTTAGAATAGAGTTTTATTAGAAAATCCATTTTTCTTTGGCTCCCTAAAATATGATCCGGTATTGTTTTGAAAAGCAGGATATATGTTTTCCTAATGTAATGAAAGCTTGTATTTGTTTCAGTGAACTTAATTTCTTCATAGGTAATTACCAGTTTTTAATTTGTGATAGGCAAGAAGTCTAAGGAGGATGCAGTGGTTGTGGTAGTGAATTAGCAGATACCAAATAATATATTTTTTTCCACCTCATCATTTGCTTGCTTCCAGTTTTATTCATTCTAAGAATTGTTACTAAGTTTTCAAGTGAGAAAACTAACCAAAAATTGCAAAAAATTGCAGTTGGCTTTTTTATTTTTTTTTTGCTATTTAGAAAGGCCTCCAGAAACAATAGAGGCATTCTCCCAGCCCAGAGTTAACAGAAAATTCATGCCTGCAACATCTGTAGGCGAAGATGTGGTGGAGAACGAAGAAGAGTTGAAAGTGACAGTGATTCTTCTCAAAAGCTTTTAGATCTAGTAACATCAACTTAGTGTGCAGCCTTCAACCAGTTGACATTTATTTTTCTTATCTCTTTTCTTGCTACCCCTCTGATTTTTCATTGGCATTTTGAAGGACATTGAAGAAAAACTAAGATTCTGCTTGGGAGATACTTTCCATGATGTCACATTGTTTAAATCTTAAGTCCTTTTTGTTCTGCAATGGTACAGCATCTACTATGAGCAGACCTTGGTCAATAACCAGAGGTCCTACTTGTTACTCTAATTTCTAGAGGAAAAAAAAATGTATTGAGACTTTAAGTCCTCCAGGACAGGTTTAGATCAGAAAAAGTATCTCAGGGCTATGTCAACTTTGATTTGAAGAAATAAAAGTTGTTTCTTCTACTTCAGGCAAAATGCTTAGCAAAACTACAACAAATTGGTGAAGTAAGTTTGTGGCCTCTTAAATGAGTGTAATACAACTTGGTGCCCTGGTTTTCTGCCTCCAATGCTGCTCTCAAATCATTAGAGGGGCGGACTCTGTTCGAGGTAAGCCTGCATGAGTCCTACAAATGTTCAGAAACTTGCTCCTTCCCTAGGCAAAAATCCTTCGAACCTTTTCATGTTCAAGTCATTTTGTGCTCTTGTCTGTCTTTCTGGAAATTAGTCTCTCAATTGGTATAGATATAAATAAGCATACTAAGCACAGTGTGTGTAACTATACTGTGTCCGTTCACGTTAAGCATTGAACATGCAGCTAGCCAGTGAAGTATGTGAATAAAGGTTATAGAAGATTAATCAGTATGCAAGACACTATGTAAAATGGGAGAATTAGAATGGCTTTCCAAGATTTCATTTTAAGAATTCAACAGCACAATTTACAGAATATTACAGAAGGGTTTTATAGACTAAATAATGGTTGTTTGTGAACTTCAGTGCCAACATAGGGATTTACTGTGGTGAACTACAGCATTTCTTCCTTGGAGAAAAACACAGCCTTGCTCTACATCCTCCAGTAAAATAAGCATTTTAAAAGGACTGAAGTCACAGTATAATTTATTGCTATCATTTTAAGCATTGAATTCTCAGACCATTTCCCTCTATTTTTCTCACTAGTGAGGAATGTTCAAGTACTGTAGTATCAGCATGTCTCCTATTACAAAGTTAAACTCCAGAAACATTTAAGAAGGTGAAAGTTCTAAAATTAGCCTGTTTTCCCCAGCCCACATATCACACACCTGGGGGAGAACACGACCGTGTGTAGTGTACTCTACACTTACTTTCCTCATTACAAATCAAAACACTCTAACCTAGCATACAAAACCAAGCATTGCCTATTTTCATTAAATAAGGAGACCTATTAATTCCAGATGTAAACTGTTCCACTCCTCCTACAGGCCGTGAAGCATGTTTTCCTGTACCCATGTCTGGCCTTTAGCACGTGAGCTCTTTCTCCCACGTCCCCTGGCATGCCCATTGCATGCTGCGCCCCTGCAGATTTGTTGCTTCAATTGCACAACTGATGCATGCTAAAGGCGTATGTACGTGTAAGGGGTTCAGCAAATCCAAACTTTAAACCTGCTCCCATGCTTCTGAGATTTGATCAATGTGTGCTCATTTTCTGTACTTTTCTGACCAGCGGTTGCTAAGCTTGGGGCTACAAACCCCTAACTGTTGATGACTACTTTTAAGGGTTACGTGACAGATGTAACAACCCTAAGAAAAACAAGAGTTTTGGTATTGTTCTGTTCTTGGGGATCTTTGTTTTGGCTAGAAAATAATTAGATGCTCACAAACAGAAGAGGAGGGGACCACTGACTCAGATAACAGGGTTTCAGAGTAAGGGCCAGCTTAATCCTGAACCATTTTTGGAAGTTTGTGTATCTAAATTATTTGTTAGCAAACCACCTGTTTTACTGATGGCTTTGCAGAGTTTTTTTGCTGGTCTGCTGGTGTGAGGTCGTCTTTGTGTACTATGATAATTTCCCAGAAATCACAGCAATTGGAGCAGTTTGGGGTACAGGTAGCAAGTCTGTAGGTGTAACTAACAGAAAAGACCACAACAATTCACGTGCTGATGGTTTCTGTCACAAATAGTTTAAAAGTTTGTTGGTTTTGTTCTTGTTTTTGTTCTTCTTGTTTGTTTTTAGTATTCACATGATGAAAGGACCTGACCCTTCAGTCAGTTAAATGTGTGTGGATCTGAATAATCCTATTGACTGCCAGTTGACAGTAAATTTATCTGTGGTAAAGTGCCTATAGAAGCTGGTGTTAGCTGTAGATTTTCCAACACGAGGAAAAGAGAATCCAGTCCTGTTGTGAACTGGGCAGAGGATGTGCCTTGGTAGCCCTCAGAAAAGCTTGTTAGGCCCATTGCATCTTGACTAAGCAGCGGCAGCAGTGTGATATATTGCTGTCACTACTGAAATTTTATACTTGTGTTGATGTGCACAACAGTAAAAATTGATTTTGGTCCTAACGTTAAAAAAAAGGGGAACAAAATTGTGAATATATGGATAAACTCATCAACAGCTGGTCTGGGGCATAAATTTTACAGGGGAAGTTTTCAGGGGCAGTGATTGCTGCTTTGATGTGTGTTGGCTTCGTGACTAACACCGAGGGGTAGCAATCTGTGCCTGTGGCTGTAAATGCTGTGATAAGACAGATGACTGCTAAATTGCCCTTGCTGCTGCTAGGTTTGTGATATATCTGAGTATATAAGTGTTTATAAAAATTATTTACACCATACCTTCGCTTTCTTTGTATTTCAGGGTAGCACTTAACCGAGATAGAGAAGTAGGCCTGTGAACAACTAAGGGGAATAAAATTGTCACTGGATTGCTGGCAGACTTTGAAATGAAAATGCCATGTATAATATGTTTTCAATGTTTTTCTTTAACTAAGAATAAAAAATGAATGTTTAAGGCACAAGTCAGGTTGAAAATGATAATTATAGAAAAAATAGAAAAAGAAAATAGGAAATTAGAGAGATGAGTCACATGATTCTTAGGTATAGACAGCACATGAAATTCACTGCTTGGACTGATGCCTTTGCAGCTGAGAAATCCTTTAATTATTTTTTTAATAGTGATTCATTTGGCGCACTGAAGTAAAAGAAATAGAGGAAAATATATTTTTTTCAAGTCTACTGTATCTGTAGTTTGGAGTTAGTAATCTACAGATATTTCCAGTAAAAAATTTTGTTGTGTTGCATTGGGTCTTGTAAAAAGTGAGGATTTTATGGCATTTTCCAGCTCTCTGTTCTCAAGTGGACCTTGAACGCAAAGACTACAGGAAAAAAGCCTCTTTGGAAAAGTTAGTTGTGACTGCTGAAACACTAACTGTTAGTAAATTAAAATAAGCATTCTTCATATAATTTATGGTTTGTTTGTTTTAGAGGCTGGAAAGTCTGGAGTGGTGCTTGCGGAAGTTTTTTTTTTTAAGCTTAGCTTGCATGGCTTGCAATGAGAGAAGGCATCATGTTAATCATATGCAAATGGAAATGCAGATTTCTTATGAGAGGTATCAGGAGTAACATTTTCCACTGTGTTACTATGCTACTGTAAATTGGGACACAGTTCATTAGGAGCCCGTCTTGCTGCAGGCTGGCTGTCACTGCACGTTCCCACCCAGTGGTGCTCATGAGCAGTGGGATCAAAAATAACCAGTTGGGAGACAATAAAATGAGAAGGAGATAGATGATGATAAAGATGTCTTGGGAGTGAATTCCATCTGCACGGTGCTCTTAAAGAGCCGTTGACTGCATACAGTGCAATAGCCTGTTAAAATGCATAAGAGGAGACTTAAAGCAGGAAGCTGGCTTGCTGATGGCTAAATGAACCCCATAAGGGTTGTGAGGGTCCATGCGCTGTGCCCCTGCACAGCTGGTGCTGGATGCCATTGCTCAGAAATCTTCATGCTACTTTTGAGCAACAGGCGAGTCTCTATTTTGAATATGAATGAGTGAAGTCAACTGCCCCTTAATTTATACACATTGCCAGAGACTGTCCCAGGGTTTGGAATTAAATACTCCAGCACAAATCTCTTTAAACCTCTCCTAAATAAGAAATTATGCTAAAGCTCTTTAGTAAGGAGGTTCTCCCCCCTGTTGAAATAAAAATCAATTATGTTTGCTCTGCTGTGAACAATGTCACTCCGTAGCCTTGCTTTCTAATTGGGTAATGCCTTAATGACCTGCTGGGAGGCTGTGATGCATTGCTTTGGACCCTCTCTGCAGGCTTTTAGACTACCAGTCAGATGTCAATGAAGCTTGACTCAATAGGGGTTCTTTTTCTAAAATTCCATTATTCATCAGGGTTTATACACTAAAATGATCACAAAATAAAACCTTCACATCAAGCAGAGTTAAATAGAATTATGGATGCTTTACTTCATTGTTAGACTCTGAGATTGTCACTGGATTAAAATTAGGTTCTTTTTTATTTGTTAAATTTGATGAAAACATTTTCTCAGTTTCGGGTTTTTCTGTTAAGAAGTATTGAAAGAAGCAACTTTCAAATTGGTTTTTATTTTTTTTTAAAGGTGGTTTATATGTATTTTAAATGAGTTTTATCTATTACCTTTTATTTTAAACCATGACATGAAACAAATGCTTAAAAAATCTTAGTCAGTCAGTTAATGATAAGTGTGAGACCATTTATTTCACTTAATAACTTTGTTGAATCATTGTGGTTTTCTATCAGAATTGACATGAATAAGACAAAAATCCCATATTTGCTCATGTTTTTTTTTCCTAATGGCTAATATAGACCAGTAAAACGAAATTTTAAAAAATCTTGTAGGCTGTTTTACTAAGCTGGCTCCTGAGAAGGGTTGCTGCCAGTACTAGAGGGAGTTCTCTTCAGAGCAGCAAGGACCATCATTTCCTTCTCATGGAGAAGATGCTTTCCATGATGAGAGCCTGAGGATATGTAAAGGTAAGAAAGGTAAATTTAAGCTGGAAAAGCATAATTAGTACACATACATATATATACACAGATATATGTATTATTCAATTTGGGAAGTGAAAAGGAAATGACAAAGGAAGGGTTTTATAACAACATCAAGAAAAGTTTTGAAGCCATTTAAACAATTCTCTTATGCAGTAAAAAATTAGGAGTTACCATGGCAACTGCATGTAATAATTTATTCATACCACCTCTGGAACACATATTACCTTCTTAAAGTGACTGACTGTGTTGTGCTAAATGTATGTATTTCAAAATTAGCAAGGAAGTCATCTCATTACGATCAAATCACACTTCTTCCTCCAGGTTATAAGTGAAATGGACAACAGTTTATTTGGCTTTACTTCTTCAGGTCCACATGTTAAGAAAAAATCTCTAATTTTTATGATTTTTCCTTCTGGTTTTCAAATAAGGCCAGAAAAGTATATCTCTGAGGATCTACATCATACGCACTGAACATTGTATTTCAGCCACCCAGTTCTTTCTGTTGTTTCCTGATTAGTATCATCATGTTTACTTTTAACAGATTGCAATAGGAGATAAAAATAATCCATATATTTATTATAATTGTCTAGCATGTAGGTACAGTCTATGATTTACAGTCTATCTTTAGGAATATATAGGATCCTCTCATCTTCCTGATTATCTAGCACAGAGGAAAATGAATGATGTTTCATTTCACACATGAAGGAGATTGACACAGTTGTTTTCCTAAAGCCTTGGAAAGCTGCATTAAAACTACGATCCCAGACATTTAGGCAATATATCTTAGTCCAGTATTTAGATATATTTTTTTTTTTTTTACATTTATGAAGGTTCCATCAACATCTGTATCTCTTCAGTTGCAAACTAGGTCATGAAAGGTAGTTCTAAGTAGAGTTTTCAGGATCTGCTTGCAACTTCTAGAAAGCCCATTTTCTCCTCTGTTGTTCAGTATTTAAGCAGCCTGTCCAAATGTGCTGTGTGTTAAATTGTCTCCAGGAAAGAACACCCACCACAGTTATGACTGACTACACCGGTTTCTCAAAACAGCGGTACCCAGCCCCCAGATCCGTTTTGCCCCCGCGCACAATTAGAATGATAAGCTTTGAAAGTTCAGAAGTTTGCAGCATTATTCTTTTATATGAAAAGCCTTTAATCCTCGATTAATATGTTACACCTTGTCAAGAACAAAGCATATTTAGAATAATTGGAGACTTCACAGTTTTAGTATCAATCAATTACTTAGGGTGAGAGCATGAGCTGGAGATCTGGTATGTTACAGGCTCAGCAAATGCTGGCCTTGGGAATTTAGAGAGGCTTGTTGTCGACACAGCCCTTGTGTTTGATCTGTAAAAGCTAAAAGCTGTTCTGTTGTATAACACCATACCCTCACCCCTATCATGCAAGAACTGTTCTCTGCACATCTAATTCTAATCATTAAAGTAAATAAACTTGAACTTGGAATACTGTCAAGAGCACTTGCTCATGTTTTCATACACACTTAGGAAAGGACCCAAGTTTCTGGTAGCCAGTATTAAAACCTTAGCTGAAATACTCATTCCAGCTGTCCCAAACTAGAGTTTCTTCCAGGATGCACTTAGAGAATTATGAGACTCTAGGAGGTGACATGACACTCCTCAGGAAATGATAAAGTCTTCTGGCCCTCAAATACAGGACTGCAAAAGTCATTAGAATTACTTTATTCGTAATCCTTCTGGAGGTATACTTCATACTTCCCTCTTCCATCACTCCACCCCCTTCTGCCCCCCCCAAAAATGAAAATGAAAACAAAACCAACCAACAAACAAACAAAATGAGACAAATGCCTGTAGATCTATTTGGTTGTTGGGCTTAAACACTTTAATTTTCATGCTTTGTAAGGCATGGTGGGAAACAAGCCTCGTTTGTATTTGAAAGAGTACAAAATAGCTACAGAAATTAATATACCAATGATGTTTGCCTGGCATTGAGCTACACTGTCAAGGTTATAGAACATCAGTGGGCCAATGGGCTTACCATTACCAGCAGTGCAGACCTCCGCTTGCTAGGGAATGAAAGGGTATATTTAACTTTGATACACGTAGAAGTTTATGGAAGGCCATTAACTTGTTGTTGGGTGAATTGATAGTATAAGTTTGAAAAAGCTGGACAACAGACTGGATCAGATCTTGAGGGAGATCTTCAGATCTTCAGTACTTCTGTGTTGTCGTCTTAAGTGCCCAAAAATATCATAATACTGCTTGAGGATTTCTTTTACAAAATGGTGAGGGTCTGGGGAACACCTGCCCCACTTGAGACAAGTTTGAGACTTGTCTAAGCTTCTTCAGACTGAATTTCTTAAAATAGCACCTAAGTGTTGTGCTGTAGCACTAAGATTTGTGCTGTTCACTTTGCAAGGAGTTGCGTCACCCTGAAGGATTGAATGCTTGACTTCTCCTGCCTAGTAGCATCCAGTTATAATTTAAGCAGCTTTTTATCTAACTATGGGACAGCCCTTGTAAGTTTTCAAAGAAAAAACAAAAAGCTTTAATGAGAAGACCTGTTAAATTCTAACTTAATTTTAAATATTCTGTTTTTCTTTCTCATAATACGTTAAGAAAAATGAGAAAGTAGTTGTTGCTTTATAATCAGTCATATTTGTAAAAGAAATGTTAACAGTGGGGTTGATACTGAAGCAGATACCTTTTCTCAGTAGGAGTCCAACATTAGCTCAAATTAGCTTATTTTTTCACTGACGCATCCACACATGCACTCATGCATATATATTCACTGTGCAAAAGGAACTCTGAGAAAGAAAAGTGCATATTTCTAGAAGAGGTGCCCAGCTGAAATTTTTGGCTGCTACACTTATCAAAGACGAGAGCTACAGAAATAAAGCAACTGCTGTGGATTGTCAGCTTTTACATGGCTTCCATGCCTTTGCTGCATGGTCCCACTTACTGGAAAAAACAGAGAAAAATATCTTCAGGTGTCGACTTCTCTCCTGACCCATATCTTCCCTGTTTGATTGCAGATTTATATTAGTACCTCAGCTGATAATTTTGCAGACTTCTGCAAACTTCTTGAATGTCTTAAAAACATGTTTTTTTCTGGTAGACTTAACTGTAATAGTAACATTTTGGTATAGAGCTGAATGACAAAATCTTTTCACCTTTCCTTTTCTTTCACTTACTGAAATGTTGACATTATTATAATGTCATGTCAATACATGGCTCCAAAAGATTGTGGTAAGTTTTCAGTTAGTGGATTTGTAATGAATACTTTATATATGACATCACAGATTTTTCTAGGCCAGGACTCTACTATGTGAAGTCATATTAAAAATATTAAGCTGGGTTCATAGTCACTATGTTAACTTTTAAAAGAACATTTATAGAAAAATAATACTTTACCATCAGAGTGCTGGCATTTTCTGTTTCTCAGATGCAGTGTGTGATTCTTCAGCCATTCTGGTAATAAAACCCTTGTTGAAATTAGTTTACTGAAAGGTATTTTTCCATGAAAATATTACCTAATGCCACTTAGAAGTGTGACTGAGATGTCTGTCTTCGTGCTAGCACAGGAGGTTATTAGTCCCTGCCCTGATCACAAAACCATTGTGAATAAATATAAGTTCAATAATTTCATGAGCCCACTGCGGTATCCTTCCTGTTTTCTTTCAATTCATCTTGCAAATTGCTCTCCTTTATTGCTTTTAATTTCAGGGACTCTTTGTGATTTATTAGTATTTGTGATGTTCACCATGAGATGTCTTATGCTATTGCCACATTAGTAAATAAATCAGTGCAATAAGAGCAGATTAGTTGACTAAAGAAGTTGGTGCTGAGGTTTCTGTACCCACTGCAATACTTATGAAGAACTACATGTACTTTAGAGGTTTTTCTTCAGAATAAATTCAGTCTGGTCTCCTGAGCTAAGTTTCAACATTATGAACATGGTATAAAGCCACCTGAAGGGGCAGCTATTGGTTCAAACCCCATGTCCCTGTACATTGGTTCACACCTGAAGACAAAATTCCAGTTCAGTCCTCTCTGAAAGGAATCAACATTGCTTCGTGAATCAAACCAGCACACGGTGACTGGGTTCAGGTGGAGCCTTGCTTCAGAGCTGCTCCACTGCTGTAAACCAAAATGCACGTGTAGGCACAGGTCAGCTTCTGATTTCTTATGAGGAAAGTTCTCTGAATTTCTGAAAGCTAGATCTCTGTAAGGTATCTCAAACTGGACAGTTAGAACATTAGTCACTTTTGAAAGTGTAGATCACAGTAAAATAAATAAGAGATGGTTTAACCGTGTCAGTGCATAGGAGTAGTTGTGCTCCCATTACATAGGAGTAGTTGCGCTGCATAGGAGTAGTTGTGCTGCTGATACAGAACAGTAAAGCGGCTTCACTGAAAAATCAAGTTCCCAGAGACTGAAATACTAAAAAAAAAAAAAAAAAAAAGGATAAATTTGGGAGAATTATTTCAACCATAATTTGGAAGCTTAAGTAGGATAGCATTTTTAACATATTAACATTTTATTTTATAGATGGAAGCTTTTCAGACTTTCAAAGCATTTCACATTGGGTTGGAAGACAGCTAACTCTTTTTTTAATTCTGCTAGAAAGCCAGAGACATTTCTGTTTCAGTTCATTTTTTTTCCTGATTTTTTTTGTTAAAACCACAAAATGGGAAAATCAATTTATTCACCTGCTGCTTCTTATGTTTAATTAGCTTCAGATGCAGAATCTTAAATTCTATTCTTCTCCAGGGACAGGCTGTGTCAAAATTTTCTGTAAAGCAGTTTCTGTAAATCAGAGCATTATATAAATAAAAGGAATGGAGCTTAGAGCATTGCCACTTCTCTGCTTTCATCATCAGCCAGAGGCTTCTGTATTTTAAAAAGATTCTTGTGCTCCGCTTCTGGTTCCAGCCTGAACCAGGAATTTTAGACACCTGATGAAACAGGAAGAGAAGTGAAGTGCTAATCGAGCCTGGGTGGATTCAGCAGTGCCAATGCAGGACACCACAACACTGGGCTATCTGCTTGGTGCTGTCCTTTTTTGCCCTTTGTAGGCACTTCTCGCCCCCATGGTGATGCAGAAGAGATGGATGCTCGTGCCACTCCAGTTCAGTCTGGCATCCAGGTGCAACCCACCTTCTTTGGCAGTTGAAGCTAAAAGGTCTCAGCTGGCCATGCAGCACTGGAGGTGGACACAAGGCAGATCAGGGTTCCCCTGTTGGCCACCATTTCTGGAGTCTGCCCGTCCAGCAGAGCTCTGACACAGGCAGGCTTAATTCAAATTTGAGTGCATCATTTTGCATCTGCGTTCTCTCTTCAACGTACATATTTTGGGGAGGCTGCTTTGTAATATACCATACAATATATTAGAATGTTTAACAGTAAGCCACCCCATCCCAGTAATTTGAAATCCCTGAACTGGAAATTAAAATAAAGCTACAAGCAAGTTCTCCCTGGCCCTTTAATATCTTACCATTGTTAGAGGATATTGAAGTGCTTTGCCAGGGAGATACCTCCTTTCTGATGTAGTACACAGGAACCTGGGTTTGAAAAGGTTGACTGATTTACCCAATAACAGTTTGGTGGCAAAATTTAGTTCCCAATCCCAGGCCCAACCAATAGCTCTCACTACCTCTCTTTAGGGATAAGTTGATTTAAGTAGAGTCATAAAGCTGCACTGTTTGGGTGAGCTAATAATTCTGAATCATCCTGGTTTGCAGTAAACAGACAAAAAGTGAAGGGAAAACTCTTGTCACAATTTTGCCTGTGAATACAGACATGCACCAAGCTGATGAAAGGGATAAAATGGTCCTACAGCACATATTTACTGTGTGATCCTATTTCACACAATTGGCACTCCTGGTTTTTGTGGAAGCCGTTCCTAGAATTCATCTGTCTGTGAGGAGGCAGAAATGCTCTGCCCTAGGGATAACAATTGAGGAAAAAAAAAGTGTTTCTTAAAATCCTCAGTAAAAGCCTTTCTGCTTTGTCTAGAGCTCATTAGAAAGTTTAAAGAAAACCAAATGTCATGTTTAAATGCTTTTTCCCCCCTCAGTTTTATAGATAGTTAAATGGCACACAGGTTGTGGCTGTCTCAGCTATCAAAAGCTAAGAAAGGAGGTTAAAAGACCCCAGGGATCCTTCACATTAATTACTACCACTGTCAGTTGGTGTGAAACCACGTTTGGGCCTTTTAGAAAGGAAGAAAGTGTAATTTGTGCTTTCAGTTTAGTCTGAAACAAATCCTACACATACCGATGGTATATACTCACGTGTAAAAATGACTAATTTCTTTCTACTGCATTCTTGTAGTTAATCTGGAAAAAATTTATGGGAAACCCCCTCACCCTGCCCCAATAATTCCAAATGAATTTTAGCAATGCGAATTGGCAGAGTCTGTAAAACTGACTTGAAGTAATTGGAAGCCTAATCCACGGAAATTCACTAAAAAATGCATTATTCACTCCAGTGTAACAGCAGGGAGGAGAAATGAAAGAAGCAGAGAGGAAAAGCAGAAGCAGCACCTAAGGCAAAGGGCTGTCATTTGAATTTCATAACCGAGGGTGAGACAAAGACACCTCTTTGTCCAAGTAAACTACCTTCTGAAAGGGAAAATCTGAAGAAAATACAGGCCTACACAGCCTGGACTCTGCATCTCCCATCTGTTACAGCAATGCACAAGAACAAACAAAGTGCAATGAAGTTTCCACAGCACTGCAGCATGGTGCTTGGGATGCATTTGCCCCACAGTCTCCCACTTGATTTTGTCTTTTGTTGACAGCCTCCTGAGAGAGACATATAAAACAGAATTGAGGTGCACCACAGCCACAGGAAGGCTGTTTTGAAATCCCTTCCCACACCTGCATCCTGCCCCATGTGATGGCAAACAAAATAGAGACATTATATGCAAGCTACTAATTTTCTGTATGCATGCAGAGAAGTGGCAAAGGTTGAAAAGATAGAAATTATCAGAGTACATAACTGACAATTGACAATTATCTTGACAACTGGTGATTCTCTTGCATTACCTAACAAATACACCTCAGGAGGCTAGAGAAAGACAATAGGAGCTGGAAGGAGAGCAGATGAAAACCTGTTTTTCACTTTTAAGAATTAGTTGAAAAGCCATAGACTATAGCATGATCCTATTCCTTCTTATGAAGATAGGCGTTATAATTAGGAAAGATGACTTCAAATTCAGTCCTCTCCTGAGTAGGAAACATCCAGAAACATGTTTGAGGTTGTTCCATCACACAGCCAAGGTCCTAAGCAGGGCACTGGCTGCAAACTGATGCAGCAGCACAGCAGAGTGGTTGCCTGCAGGTTCTGAGAGCTGAATGGGCTCTGGGGTGGGCCAAGCACCAGGGGCTGGGCCACGCTGCTGCATGCAGAGGAGCAGAAGGAGCCCTTCTGACAGCAGGGAGTTGTTCGATCCGCTCAGGCACCTGCTGAATCCTCATCCTGGCAAGCCTGGCCCCTGTAGTTTCTCTCAGCAATGTTATGCTTCTCCTAAAGTCTTTTGTAGTATTCTGCACGGAGCTCACCCTTTTTGAAGAGATACCGTGTTAAATCGTCCTGGTAACGAGCATAGTTTGCCTACCAAAATTTGGCATGCAGACACATTTTTATCTTGGGAATGCAGCATTTCGGAAAAAAAGAGAGAGCAAATAATTTAAGTCTTCCTTAGGGGAGGAGAAACCGAGAAAGCAGTCTTGTTCTTGCAGAAATACAAACTGTCTTTTTCACCCTCCTCAGCGGAAGCACAGAGAAAGTTAAAGCATGGAGCTGCCTTGTTATTTTTAATTAGTGCTGCATCCCCAATGCACTATGACCTGCTTTTTGGCTTTGCCACATCCCTGTTTTATGATGTGTAATCTCCCACTGTCCGTTTCCGTCATCTATAAATTGGGCTGCGTGCAGCCACGCTGCCGGCTGTACGCAGGCAGGGGGGGAGGAGGAGGAGGAGGCTGTGCTGCCTCCCAGCTGCTCCCTGGCCCTGCCTGCAATACGCATGTAAAACTGCTCCTCTGCTTACATGTGCACACCTTGCAGGCGGGATGTGGACGCTAATTACTTGTTGGTTAAGGAGTGCTTTAGGATATTTGGGTGAAAGTGCAACTGAATAGAAAATGATTGAATTAATTTTCAGGTTGGTGTAATCCTGATACAAGCAGGGAAGGGTAACCATGGCCCACATCCACTTTGGACCCTGACCTGCACAGGCACAGATGGGGAGCTTCTGCGTTCCTCAAGGGGAGCAGGTGGGGCAGAAGCTGATCTTGCTGTGGCCTGAATATGTGCCTTTTGTTAGACTCTTTTGGAGAAGGTGGCTGCTTCACAGAGGTTTAACATATTAAAAACTACAGCCGATTCTGATGAAAGTCATGTTCTTCATGCCTAACACAGGTTATTTGGTGTTCGGTGATGGGATCGGATACAGGTGTGCCATAGAGCAGCAATCCTCTGCAACAAGCTAATGAAGGACCTAATTACTTTCTTCAGCCGTTACTGAGAAGCTGATTAGAAGCAGCCACTGCAACTCTGGCTACCCTGGTTAGATGGGGCAGGAGATAGAGGTGTGGGGCTGCCCTATGAGGTACCAGAGAGAGAAGGCAGGGAGCAGTGCGAGGCAGAGGAGCGAGGTTCTCTGCTGCTCACCAGGTATTTGCATGTAAAGCATGGAGAGAGGGTCTGGGGTCTTCTCCCCTGCTAATCTGGGGGGAGAACTAAAGGTGCAAAGGGCAAGTGAAGTCTATAGGGGGGTATAACCAATGGTTCTTTGGTATGTGAAATTAATCCTTGTTGGACTGGGAAGGGTGAACCCTTGAGCTATGTGGAAGGAAAAATCTGTGCATTTTGTGCCCAAAATATGGTATGAAGAAATTGTCTGTTTGGTACTCTGTCTTTTTGCAATTTAAAACTCATTTGCTGTGGAAACTCTATAAGCTTCTCTGTAATCTCTAATATGTTTGATTAGAAAAATCATGTATGTGTAATGATGTGAGAAGCTGGCCACGTGTCTGGTTACTCTGGAAAGTAATATCCTTCAGCTCTAGTTTACAAACCTACATCAGCAGAGAAGAATTTGCAGAGGTCAAACTCCTCTTATTTCTCCCCACCAACATATGATTTTCTTGGTTTCTCAATCTCCTTCAAAAATAAAAGAGACTTTTAGAATTCAGTGGCTGAAAAAAATAATAAAATCTTAGTCTTTGTCCTCCTTTTCTACTGTATAGAAATCATTGTGTATGTAGTACTAAAGTTGTTAGGAAAGCTGGAGGAACACCCCCATCAGTCTCTCTGATAGGATCTTTCTTTTTGGCACATACAGTCATATTCTCGTTCTTCTCATCACAAAACCAAACAATAACGTCCAGTTAATCAAGGTTTGATTTTGGGGGCCTACGAATCTCCCATTGTTTTTGTGCATGGTATAAGCATCAGGCACTTCTCAGGTCTCTACATTTAATTATTAAGACAGAGTGATAAGGGTTTTTTTTGTTTTGTTTTGTTTGTTTTAATATGTTTGTGCAAATGAAGGATTGGTACGGTTTTGGAAGCCTTTCTGGTGGTCTGCTGAGGCTGAGAAATCCTTTGCTATCTCCCAGGAGCAGCCTGTTGGCTACTACTATCAGAGTGCTTTGTACTTCGCTTTCACAAGGAGCCATATACTGAATTATGTTCTAGTTATTGGTTTAGACTTATTTACCTGAAAAGTTGTGTAGAATTCATCATTCGAAGGGGAGGTGATACTGCAATAGGATTTAATGAATTGTGTGCCTACAAACGCGACAAAGTTCATGGCATACTCAAACAACTGCATAACTGATCGTCCTTATAAACGCAACAGCTGAAAGCTGCCCTAGTCCTTTCCCAAGCACTGTCAGAATCTGCAAATTAGTTTTCACAGCAACAAGGTAATGATTAGTCACTGATGGGAAACGTGCAATTGTGTTGGGCTGCAGTTTGGGAATGCCTGGTTGTGATTCAAGGACTTTGCATTTAGCGATGCTAGTATGAAGACTGTCGTTGGCTTCTTTGGTGCAAAATCACCCATTAATTATGAATTTATGGGTGTGAAATTAGCATGGTGCTTGGAGACATGCTGCCATCTTGTTGAAGAACTTAGCCTGCTCTTTATTCTTTTTTCTTTGACAATAAGATCATACAGATCTTGAGATAAAGCTAAATATATGGTTTATTCATTGTTTATTTATATCCATGTTCATGGCTTGAATCAGTGCTGGGGCCTGTCCTGCAGATTTGGTCTGATTCCTGGAGCTTTCCAACCAGCTGCATCTGGTGCTAGAGACTGGGGTGTGTGAGCATTGCA
Source organism: Cygnus olor (assembly GCF_009769625.2). NCBI lineage: Eukaryota > Metazoa > Chordata > Aves > Anseriformes > Anatidae > Cygnus > Cygnus olor. Next base: position 12,578,449 of record NC_049179.1, read on the forward strand.
GTGGTGATGTGCAGCACCTAAGCCTGCAGCACCATTTTCTGAGTGGCCTCTGCCATCACAGGGGTGAGATGGTTAGTGGTGGGTGGCCTAAAATGGGGAGGGGAACAAACAAAGCCTCCCATGTGCAGCAAATAGCAAAATCAGAGGTCTGTATATCAGGGCAGAACGTTATGGGGCAACTCTTAATGTGGAGATTTCTTCCAGGGCTATTTCTGCCCCCTGGGGAAAACAGAGCCCTTCCTTTTTGGGGTGGTCTGTAAGAGAAACACTTTGTGACAACTTCTTTCAGTCAGAAAAAATTTGCAGTAATGACAAAGTGCAGCTAATGGAGGGAGGAGGGAAAAAAAAAAAAAAGGAAAATTGTAGTAGTGAGACAGAAAAAGAGAGGGTAAAAGACAAAAGGTGAAAAGAGAGGGAAAGGTGTCAGATTTCTTTTGGCATTCATGTGCTCTCAATATAGAGTTTGAATATATTTTCCAGAAGAGGATTTCCCCTTACATTTGCAATTCAAAGCTTCTAGCAAATTCCACTGTTTCCCCTGGCATTTCTTCACTTTCTCTGTGGATTTTCCAGTTCTGCTTTTCAGATGCAGTGCAATTGTCAAACAGTGGGGTTTTATTTATTTTCTTTCCAGAAGTAATGTGGCTTAAAAGTCTACTATGGCGTTCCTTAAGGTTTTTGGTTCAAAAACTGAAAAGGTGCAGAGACTTCACTCTGTTATAGATTCCTGGTTTAATTTATGGTCATTAGGACTCCTTCGATGTCGAATGTTGTCTGTATTCCTTTGCTTTATTCCCATGCGCGAATAAGAAGATCTGGGATTCTCACCGGTATGGGTAGCTGATGATCTGCAACTACTGTTCAAATAAAATGCCAGTGATGGGCTGTTTAGGACATGCTCATAAAAAATAAATACTATCAAATATTTGGGATAAGTACAGAAAAGGACTTGACATGGCTGTCTTGGGAACAAAAGGGCTTCAAACATATGTTGTAGCCAACTCCATGTCCATGTGGGCCTGTCCACAGTGTCTCTGGAAGCATGTGGGCACATCCAAAGTGTATTTAGCTAATCATTTTGGAATTGCATAGACAATATTTATCTCAATCCAATGATAAACCCTACTTATAGTTTCTCTTATTTTTGTCTCCTAGATCTCCTGGTGTGTAAAGTTAATGAATACTTTTTAAAAGTTTTGATTAACATGCATGTTGTTGACAAATAGGAAATATTTTCAGCTTGTTAAATCAGGACTACAAAATAGAACTCTGATTACTGAAGTCTTAATATCTGGAGAGAGCCTTTAAGTTGCAGAGCAGAGTAGTTAATATGTGGCTATTCAGAAGTCCACGTGCTGAAGACGCATTTAAAAAACAATGAAAATTGTTTCAACTTGTTCTGAACTGAAGTAGGATTCTGCTAATGGATCCATTACCAACATGAAGACGTGCAGTAAGGCTCTTGTTAATCACTGCTGTGATGGGCTAGGGAAAGTATTTGGGATAAGCCTCAGTAGTAGCTAATTGTACGTGGAGGCCCAGCAACTTGACCAAGCAAAGGGTTTCAAAGGACTGCATGGGAGAATTCACTTCACAAGAGGCCCCTTTCAGATACTCTCCAGGTTTGGAGCTCCTTTCCTTTTAGTACGCGTTCTGGGAAAGCACTTTTATAATCCTCCTTTAGAGATACTGCAAGCGAATGCAGTGATGGTTCAATGAAAAAGCATGAAAACAGTAATGGAATTTCTTTTCTTCCCTTTTTGCCCTCCTTTCTTTCCTAATAGGCTCTTTAGAAAGTCAGGCCATATGTGTAGAAGCCTTACTAACTAGAGGCCAGATTTGTAAAGAGCAGTGGTAAATTACCAAAATGAATTTGAAAATAAATCTAGAAAGCACACATTCAAGTTCAGAATTGGTACTTAAAAACAAAATTAAAAAACTTACAATTATTTGGCATCTTATGACAGTACAAATGTTTTGTATAATTTTTGAGACTGAAATTTCTTAGGCAGAAAGAGTATTGTTAGGAAAAATATAGAATGCTGCATATTTCAGTTAGAAATGGCTTTTTTTATGTAAGAACTTTATTTTTACTTTTCTGTGTCTTAAGACACTTAATACACCTGCAAAAATGAATTTTGGTAGACTATGTAAATGTTTAGGGTGACCTACATACGAAATGTATAAATGCATTAGACTGTTTTATGTAACTGAAACTTGGAGAAAGCTCGGGCAGGAGGTATTATTTCTATGTCAGTGTACAAGGGTTTTTTTAAAGGAATACCAAAACATGTTTGGCCTACGTGTTTCTCTGCTTATACTTGTTCCTGACATGTTACAGGTATGTGCATTGTAGGGCTGTCTTGTTTCTTGCTATTGTGCCAGCATAAGCAGAAAAGATGAATAAATTAAAGAAATGATGAGCATATCTTAGGAAGAGTTTTATGCCCAATTCAGGTATGATCTGAACTTTCTGTGGATTGCAAAGGTCTCTGAAAACCATCATTTCTACCCTCTCATCCATAAGAATCTATCAGCTGTCCGCTCTCTTGAAAGGTGAAGAGCTGTTAATTTTCAACATAATTCAAAATTAATATCGGTATGGTTGGTGTAAAATTGGTGTGTTTTAGAACAAACATTCATTGCGTATTTAGTGTGATTAGTGTTTTTTAGAGAAAACATTTCTCATTTCTTCCACCAAAGTGCAGTTAGTTACAGCATAGTCTATCTGGTTGAAGTAATACCTCTTTACATGAACTTCTCTTTCGTGATGACATGATCCTGCAAACTATTCTGACCAAAAAAAAAAACCAAAAAAACAAACCACCACCTCCAAAAAAAAAAAAAAAGGCAGACACAAAAACCCTCCAGAGCACAACTGGCAGAATTGACTGTCTTCAAATAGCTCAAAAGTTTTGAATCAAGTGAATCAAACTTCCTAGCAGCTTGTTTCTTTTATTAATTAATTACTTAAAAGTAAATAAATCTTACTGCTGAAACATCTTGGAAATCACCAGATAGAGCATGTTAATGGAAGGTAATGAGAAGTATGAACAAGAGAAGGTTTTTCTTTTATACAGTTTCCATTACCTATTATAAAATACACACTGATCTTCTAGTTTATAAATTCCTTAAACTTTTCCTTTTTCAAAGTGATTTCTCATATGTTATGCTTCTTCGACTGCTATAGAAAGGCAGTGTAGGCTGTTAAACTTAACTGACTCAGAAAACTGTGGTACTACTTTGTCTTGCTTTGGTCATTTTGCCTTAAGGTTTAGATGTTTTTAGAGGTTCCTGCAAATACTGAGAACCAGGAATTTGGAATGACGGTGCAGACTAATTGGCAACAACAACAAAATTAAGCACGTTTAAGATGGCAAGAAATAACTGTCCTTCTCTGGTTACCTTCAGGTGAAGGGAGAATAAAATGGAAAAGAACAGCATGGATGACATAAGATGCTTTTTTTTTTTTTTTCCTCCTTCCTGGTGGGTTTTGGAGGTCCCTGGTCTCTAATGCAAGTCATGGAAAATAGGGTAGACTTGCTACCTTTCTATACGAGAGAGACAGAAATGGTTATAACGTGACAAAGAAAAACTGCCAATTGAACAAGCCCAAAGCAACATGGACTGGAAGAAAAGTTTGTGCTGGAAGCTTCCAGGGCTGAGAGGTACTGCATCACTGTTTCACTCCATGTGAAATGGCAGCAAACTAGTAACAATAAAGGATTCTCTTTTAGCATCCTTATCTTAGAATGTATCAGACTGCTGTTTCTTAAATTATTGGAAAATGACTTCCTTTTGGTGGTCAAATTAATTGTATGTATTTTAAGCATAATAGAAGGCAATGTTTATTTAGAAATGTTTTTTCACTATCTTGATAGTTTACTGGACGCACTAAATGAGCACAGCTCTGCTTCCTTGTGGCACCACAAAAATTAGGTAGAAACTCTGTGAATTAACATAGATTTGGCTACAGATGGAACTGGAGGCAAATCACTATTATGGTCGAAACCTATTAATGTTTACAACTGTTTTAAATCAGTTTTTTTTAGCTAGGATGATTGTAAGAATTCTTCTGGGTTTCTAAGATGAAAGACAGCAAGCAAAGACCTGGTTAGCTGTGGCATGTATATTCATTGTACCTTTTGATTTTTAGAAAATGATATAAATTGCAAAGTAGAGCTCAACTCTAAAATTTCAGTTATGCTTGTGGAAAAAGATTGCTATTATCACTGTTTTGTAGAATTATTGTAAATCTCAATAGTGTTCATTGCATGGGCTTTTGGAAAAATCAGAGATTGAATTGCTTACTTAAACAAGAATATAATAAACGTAGTGTGAATGTTTCTGCTTTTTCAATTACTTCCAGTGTATCTTAAAAAGAGCATCTACTACTGAGCTCACAGTTAAAAATTTTTAGTCTGAATCTTCTATTTTTTTCTTCACAAAATCTGATGATAAAAATGGCCTAAGGAGTATTCTGCAAGGCCTGGACGTGTCCTGGAAACCTGGGATAGTTAAACAGCTACGAAGCTCTGTTTTACTACTGCTGAGGTAGTATGTCATGTTTGGCAAACAACTGAACATAGAAGGTGAGGTTTAGCCTTGGCACTTCTATCCGATGGTGAAACTGTAGAATGCTCCACTGTGCTGGGCATTAAGATATACATTAGCTTCTGCAGTTCAAGTTTCTCTGAAGTCTTATGGACTCTACTGAAACTCTTCACTATGCTGGACTTGCTTGTATTTTAAAGAAACAGGAAAATGAGTGTTTAAAAAAATAAATTAATTAAAAAATCCCCCAGGCTAGAGCTCCCAAAGAGGTCCTTCATTTTCATAAGGAAGATTAATGAAGGGTAACCATTCATGTAGGAAATCTGTTTTATATTTGAAGTAGAGTTCCAATTAAGTGGCAGAACTATGCCATTTTTAAAACTTATTGGAAAAAGCTTTGCTATATACTGAACACAACTTATTTTCCTTTTTTCCCCCTACATTTTAACTATCAATTTTCATCCTCCTCTGAAGTGGAATATTGACAAAGTAAGAGCGGGTTATTCACAGTGCATCAAGTGCATCTCGGCAAGCTTTCCATGCATTCTATCAGCTTTGATATGGGAGAAATTGGTGCTGTGTCTGAGAAGCTAATGCTAAGTTAACATCCTTTGTGTTCTTGACACCAGTCCTCAAGAGTTCATGAAGGGTAGCTGTTACCACAACTGTGTTTGTAATGCAGGCACATACACATTTAGAACAGTTTTCTGAGCAGCAAACAACTTCCGGTCTCCAGTAACCGTTGCCCACAAAAAGGTCCTTAAAGAAAAAAGAACTGAGGTTCCTGAGAGGCATGACTGATTAAGAGCTTTGTGATCTGTATAACAGCGATAAATACAGGATTGCCTCAAATGAGATGCTTATCTAGTCACAGTGCTGGCATTCAAAACTTTAGCACCCTGAAATTAGGCTTCAAAGGTTATGTATTTAGTAAGCAACTACATATAGGTAATGTGAATTTATTTTTTAGATTATTTTAAGGAGCCAAGTCACACTTAACGGTTTGCTTTTGGAGTGTTTTTAATGATGGAAGTCTCTAATGTCTGTCATTCAGCTTGACTCTGCCTGGCCATGAAATCACTATGAATTTTGCTTTCTTAGAACAGCTACATCACTGTAGAGGGAAGACTGCTGAACTTGCATGCTGCTTGTTTCTGCTGTGCAAGCATTCAATATTTCACGATAAATTTAATAAACTTCATGCCTCTCTTTAGAGGGACAAGCCTAATAAAGAAACTTATTTAAAGTTATTTAAAAATTTAAAAGCTATTTTTAGTTAACAGCTAACATGACCAAGGCAAGTTTCAGACAGGTTAGTGGGAGGTGAGAAGTTTCCAGTGTCCTCAGGCATTTAGTACCATTGATGTTTTCATATATGATTAAATTGCTGTTTCTGGGTGTAAATATTGCCAAATAGCTGCTGGCTTTTTATATAAATTATAAAAATGTAATAGTGCAAAATAAACTTGATAAGCTGTATGGAGGCAAAGAATGTGTTGCTTATGCTCTTCTCTTGGCTAATTGCTTGTATTCACCAGTTAGCAAGAACTCTCTCCAGTCTTTTAAGCAAAGTGCTGCAATGAATTGCCTTGTGCATAGTGGCCAGAGCTTAATATGTGTATATATACATATTTATTTTTGTGAGCAGATATGGTAAAATAATACTTCTATTTATTCTTTATCTTTTTTTAAGTAATCTGACTGGATGGCCGGGCCCAATGAGTAGTGGTGAAAGGAGTGAAATCCAGCTAGTGACTGGTCACCGGTGGTGTTCCCCAGGGGTTGGTGTTTGGGCCCATCCTCTTTAATATCTTTATTGATAATTAGGGGGGAGGGAATTGAGTGCACCCTCAGTACGTTTGCAGATAACACTAAGCTGGGGGGTAGTGTTGATCTGCTGGAGGGTAGGAAGGCCCTGCAGAGGGACCTGGACAGAATAGGTTGATGGGCAGAGGTCAATGGGATGAGGTTCAACATGGCTAAGTGCTGGGTCCTGCACTTTGGCCAGAACAACCCCATGCAGTGCTACAGGCTTGAGGGAGAGTGGCTCAAAAGTTGTGCAGAGGAAAAGGATCTGGGTGTGCTGATTGCCAGCTCGGGTTCAGACGAGGATCAGTGTGCCCAGGTGGTCAAAAAGGCCAACAGCATCCTGGCTTGTATCAGGAATAGTGTAGGCAGCAGGACCAGGGAGATGAACGTCCCCCTGTACTCTACTCTGGTGTGGCCACACCTCGAGAACTGTGTTCAGCTTTGGGCCCATCAGTACAAGAAGGACGTTGAGGCCCTGGAATGTGCCCACAGAAGGGCTATGAAGCTGGTGAAAGGCCTGGAATACAGGTCCTATGAAGAGCAGCTGAGGTGTAACTGGGGTTGTTTTGTCTGGACCAACAGACTAGAACAGATAATGTATAACAATGCAGAGGTTGCACATTTTTCAGGTTCAAGGGGAAAGTTTTTCCTATCAGTAGTGACAGGCTTCATTTTCTGCTAGGCAGTCTTGGCTGGCGCATGTTCAATTTTTTTTCTGTATTTAAAAAAAAGACTTTGGGGCTGTTACTTAGTGAGGTCTGTTCAAACTGTTTGTGCTGCTGTTGGGTATATTTGATGGGGTTAATTTCTTCACTTGTTGGGACTTTCTATCTGCTAGCCCACTGTTCCATTTTCATATTCTAGTGTCTTCCAATTGACAAGCAGTTTTTAGGTTGGAGCGTTGGAGAAGAAAATGGAGATGCTGCTCTGTCTTGCTGTGTAGGCAAGATGGTGGCACAGGAATGACTATAGGAGTACCCCACCTTTGTGTAGCAGGCACGCAGGATGACTGCTTTTACCTGTGACCTTCTCCCTGCCCTCTAGAGCGGGTGCAGAAAAGGGACATTGGAATTAGAGCAGAAAGAAAATGTGGTTCTCTCTGATATAGAAGTCTGTAATTACCTTCCCCTGATGATAATATGTTTTTAAAGGTAACTGCTTACCTCTGTGGAGCAAACAAAACTAAATGCCCAGCTTGGCCCCTTTTTGGAGGTGATCTTTGAGTGTATAGTAGCTCTGAGGCCAGACATTATGTACTGAAAGCTATTTATTCATTATGTCCTGTAAACAGAGCTAATTGTCTTAGGTGTTGTGTTAGTGCCATGTAAAACAGGGTAAACCCAAACTAGTTGAATAGACTTATCTAAGTATGAATAATTAAATTGAAAGCAAAATGCACTCATGGCAGATTTTTCACTCTTCACCTCCATCTTGTAGTGTAGCTCTCTGAGGAGAGTGCAGCAACCATCTTGTCTCATAAGCCTTCCTGTTGCTTATGGGGGGGGGGGGTGGAGAGGTGGAGAAAAGAAAATGGCTGCTGCTCCTGTGCTCCTGGAGCTGGCTCCCCAAAACTGAGATGTGGGTGGCAAAACTCAAAAAAAAAAAAAAAAAAAAAAAAAAAAAGGTGCAGCTCCTCTCAAGAGAGGGTTAAGTGAGCTAGGCGCTTAAAGGTTTTAAGTATTTTATTCTTTTCATACCCTGAGAGCCATGTACAAATTTGTCTGCAGTTCTTGGGCCTAGTCAGCAGCAAGGTGCCAGGCTGGAGGGCTATGGCAACAATCACTGTACCTACTGAGCAGCTGACAGGGGGCTGTAGTTAGCTCCTAAATGCAGGAATCTGCATCAGAATATGGCCATGAGCATCTCATCTAGATCAGAGTGGGAAGCAGTGCTCTATAGCCAGTAGCGAGGTTTAACTTTGTTCCTCTCTTATTACAGTCTCTTACCTGCAGACTCCTCTCTGAGACACTTGGCAGAGTTTGTGTCAACCCTCTTTTGTCTTGTTTCTGGGAGGAAGTTTTGAAGTCATAATGATTCTTGCTGTCTGTATATAATTTTTTCTTTTTTTGCTGGTGCTGTTGATGTGCCTGTGTCATACAGTGTTGTTTTTGTTTTTGACTATGCATCACAGCACTTGGGACTAAAAAAGCATCCAAAAGTAATTCAAGTCTGTGCAGGTTTGCCTAGCAAGTCTTATCACTCTCTATTCCAGCACAGTTGTCCCAGTGCCATTTCTTCATTGAAATCTCACACTCCCTCTTTCTGCAAGAGGGCAGTCTTTAAAGTTACTTCCCCTATGCTGTCATGTTTTCCATTCCAGTCTTCCTCTGTACTGTAATTCTATTTGGAAAAAGTGATCTAACTTTACTGCTGTTATATGTAGATGATGTGGTTACAGTTAGCAAACTCAGGTCAAGGGGCTGTTATTTCTACAGCCCCAGACCACAGGAATATTGGCTAGCAGAAAGGTCACCCTAAAGAGTGGGGACTGACAAAATAAATTGGCCAAGACATTAGTGTGGGAGAATACTTAAAACTTTAAAAATGTCTTGAGTGTATAGGTCTCTACACAGTTTTTAAACTCTGTATTTTCGTGCCGAAACATGTCTGGGATATTGGAATACAACTTGATTACATTGAAATAGTATAGTATAGGTCAGACTACTTTGTGAGGCACTTATTAAAGGATTAAGCAAGTCCAAGGAGGATGGCTGGATATCTTCACCTCAGAGGCGAGCCCCACAATTAAATTCTCAGCTGTATTTAAAAACAAAACAAAACAAAAACAGCCCCACCCTGTACTGCCCTCCCTTACCCCCAAGAACAAATTCAGGGAAAAATCTTTAGTTGCTGCTAAGTTCTAACACAGCCTTGTAAAATAAAACTCTAAGGTCCTTTTGTGATCATCTCAGAGGTTTAAATGAAAGGAAATTCAGAGTTAAGGTTGCATCTGAGTCACTGTCTCCAAGTTGTCTGCTTGTAAATAAATGTGCAGTACTGCGTGTCTACAGTTCAAATGCTCTGAGCAATCAAATTGTTCAGTTCTTAATACTTATAGCAAGTGATACTTAAAATACATACTAAGTGTCAGTCCATAAATGTAATGCATCACTGCTTAACTGGGTCCTGCAGTGGATGTGTCAGCACCTCTATGTTTATCCTCTCACCAAATCATTTTTTAATGGAAAAGCAGTAAGAACTAATTCTGTAAATATTCAACATTGATGTTGAAACAACTCATTTGTGTTTAAATACAGTTAAGTTCTAGTCTTCCTCATTCTCTTGAGTATTCATGTTTTCTGGAGGGTAGGCTTCAATAATAGTTCTCTCAATAAAGGTATTAAAAAAAAAAAAAAGAAATTAGAGTACCTCTGGCTCTGACTTAAGTTGAACCTCTGAGTGTGGTATGATTAACAGCTAACAAAGAATGGAAAGATGTTCTTAATTTTAAAGAAAGCCAACAACTTTCACTCTGGAAAGCATTTGGAAAATGATGCTTACTTTTTGAAACTCATCCTGTTGTCCACGTGTCACTGTAGTTTATATGAAAAGATACATTCTAATACATTTGATGATGCTTAACAGCTTGCTCAGTATGTTTGCAGTTGAGGACATGCATGGTATATTAAGTCCTTTTATGACTGCCAGTGGTGAGCAGGAGCTTGCTTGTCTTGCTTTTACAGCTGCTCCAGGAGGCAGGTGAAACCCTTGGGGTTTAACCAGGCAGGTTCCTCCATGGCTCGTAGGGAGGGGAGGCTTTTAGGAGGTGCCAGCAGAGGTGAGCAAGTAGGCAGCCTGCAGCAGCAGTTCAACCCAGGAGGCTGGTGAAAAGAGTAACCCCCCAGGCAAACTTCAGAGGTGATGGAGAGGAAGATGATCTCCTGAGGACTTGGATGTGACTATAAATTTGAGACACCAAAAGTTGTATTGAAGCAAAAGACCAGACCTGCAACTGTAATTAGGAAGACTTGTATTTAACCTTATTTTAATCCAGCTCACTCGATATACCTGAAACAGTTGATAAAATCTTAAGGAGTCTGCGGTACCTTTCACTGTATTTATTTTAAGGAAGACTGTCATTTTGCTTAGGGTATGCTTGCATGGCGATTCTTTTTCTGAAATAAAGATGATCCAAAATCAGTGCCTTTTTTTCCATTACCTTGTTGTTTCATGAGGTTCTTTGATAGAGAAGACAGGATTTGGCAGTATTCTGCTTTTCATTGCTGTTGAGCTGGACTGTACTCAGGGAATAATATGTTGATGAAAACTAGAAAGAAAACAGCCATCCCATACAATCACCACATCTCTCAGACTGATCCTCCTGTGGTTTTCCCCTTATCATGCACCAAGTTCTTATCTTAAAAGCAAATAGATACTGCTGAAGAAAGATAAGAGAAAAGCAGGGATACCAACACTTTAATGATGAAGCTAAAATCCATGCAAGTTCCAGATTTGGATGGGGCTTTGAGCAACCTGGTCTAGTGGAAGGTGTCCCTGCCCGTGGCAGGTGGGTTGGAAGTAGATGATCTTTCAATGCAAGCCATTCTGTGACTTGGCTGCGCAGTGTCTTCAGGATGCTGTGCACCTACCTATGCCCACTAGTATGTTTTTACACTCAGGACTGTTGTCTGAGCACTTTCAAAATGGTTGTTTGGGATTCCTTTTTGGAATTCCCTCTAGCTGCAACACCTGTCCCTCTGCTCAGTACCTGCACAGTAGCTGTGCTTGCTGAGGTGTTTGTGTGCACTGCATGCTGTTTGTGCTTCTATTCAGAAATAGGATCCTAGGCGGGTTATTGACTCTTATTTTGTACCAAAGCACAGATTGCTTTGGGTGCAAATGAGACATGATCTGCCTTAATCCCAAGAACTGAATAAAAAAAAAAAGTTGAATGTTGCAGGATCATAGTCCTCATAAGGAAAAAATGTGTGATTTGTTTTTAAAAACAAACAAACAAAAAAAAACAAAGCCCAATTGTTTTCCCTAAATTGATTGCAAATGTGCAAGTATAAGTAACACTTGGGTTTCTTTAGCAAATTCCCAAGTGGTTCAGCAGTTGCCAAGGTAACAGTGCTACTTTTAATAACAATAAAGAAAGCATATAAAACTTTCACATTTCCCATTGTCTAAGATAATGCTGCTGTGATTCTGTAATAACATTATTAGCATATACTTTCTTTTGTTCATTGGGAAGCATGTCTGGTTTGTGAATCGGCTGTACAGTAGTGTCTAGCACGGTGTGGTCTGGGTTCATTAGGACTCCTGGATACTACAGTACTATGAAGAAATAAAGTATTTTTTAGCTCATTTCTTAGAACGTCCTTTTTGATTTTGCTTCCTGTGGATGTCATTGTAGTATGTGGTTGCCTTAGATTAGTTAGTTAAATATTGCTGTGATCTCTGTAATGCAAAAGCATCAGTATGTTATAAGCAAATGTTGCAGATAGCTTTCATGACTGAGCTACATTTCATAAAACATTGGGGGCACTTCTTTATTATTCATGGGAAGCTGTGCATTACTAAAGAAAACATGGTTTCTAGTTCTAAAGTGTTCTTGCATCTTTTAGAGCTGCCCTTTTCAAGTCTAAATGGATGTGTTCTGTTGTGCAATTTTTTTCCTGAAACTTGAGCTTCAATTGAACTTTGGCAGCTATCTCAATGTGGTGACTGTGGATATAAACTCCTAGGTCTGGGTGGATTATTTGCATTCTGAGTACTTGACCTCATGTGCTTCATTCTAGCAGTTTTCCACCTTTCTGTCGAGATTTTGGCACTTCACAAATGAGAGAAACCTGGTTATTTGCTTAATACTCTGCAGTCAAACATCTGATTTGAAGATTCTTTCTTTTTCTTCTCTAGCTGTGGCAAAATGGAGTCTTTTAATTAAGATCAAAATAAACATGCAAGAGACGTTCACTGGATATGTGGTTTTTCTCTTAAAACATTCCAATTCTTTTTTAGTATTTTTGTTTGTAGGAAACTGCAATGAAATTGTTTGAGTAATTATGGACAACTGTCACACTAACTGGGTTTCTTGTTGGTTTGGAGATACAGAATTATAATCCATGCCTCTAGAACAAATGCAGGCCATCTTAAGTTCAGCCCTCATGGGCTGAAGTTGAGATGTGGAAGGAGGAATTGCTTCCCCATTTATCATCTTGTCAGTGCTGACCTCTTTGGCTGGTCGTTTCTCACCAACATTTAATGACCTCAGGGGAGGTCTCCTTCCTGCCTCGGCATCCTTTTTCTTCTTAGCTTCCCATAATCTTCAGCCGCTATAATGTGGGGTCTGTAGCATGGGGTTGGTGAAGGCTGACAGAAGGGACGTGCTGCTGTTATGGAGATCTTGTACAGGTCTCCGGGTAGCAGTACACCTGGAGCACAGAGTGTCCAAGACACTTGTGGCAGAGCCCAGAAGAGGGTATCGGTTCTGATGCTCTGTAGGGATGCATGTCCTTAGATAGCACAGAACGCCTCCCAGAGGGAAGACTGGTGTACGGGGACACCATTAACCTACTCACTGCCACTGTCAGCATTGGAAACCCTATTATGTTAAAGATGTGAAGTCATTAATACCAGCTTTGTATATTTGCTGTGCTTATGTTGTGTAAACTATGATACTGAAGGATTAATGCTTGGCGAGTGCATTTAAAACAGTATTTTTCATCTTTATCTAGCACCTTTTGTTACATGAAAAAGGTTACTTTGTCTGGCTCTGTATGAGGGCATATTTTATTCGTGACAACTACTAATATTCAATATTTATTTGAAGAATCCTGGCTACATTTAGTAGAGAAAAATCTATCCTAGGGCAGAAAGTTTGCTGAAGGCATTTATCCCAGTGAAGACCTCCTTTTATTGGTCCTCTATGCAGGAGTCAGTTCCAGCTTGATTCTGTCATTCAGATTCCTTTTTGCTTACACTGAGATGCTTTGGGGCAGGGGCGGTCTTTTCTGATTTGTTTACACAGTGCCTAGGACAATGTGGTCCTTGTCCCTGGTGGGGCCATCTAAGCCGTGCTGTAAAGCAGATAAGGGGTTACTGGAATTATGAGGAGGACAGGTCAGGCTGTTGTGTGGCTTATTTACTTATAAAGAACGATATCGCCAGACAGAAGATATAAAGGAACAGAAGAGTGGTGATGACCATAATAATGATATGTTATAGAAACAGACTAGAGCAGATAGCATAACTACCAAAATTTACAATTTGAGATAAAACATTGCTGACTTAAGCTCTGGACAAGATACACTGCTTATAAATCTTTTCACCTCTATTCCAGGAAAACTTGTTCTTTTTAGGATAAGTATCTGGTGAGTGTAACTTGAGAAGTGTAGAGCAGTTTTTTTCTTCGTTGCAAACTTCATCCTGTAGTTAGGATTACAGTAATGGGTGTTTGTGCCTAAATACCAAAATCTTCTCTTAAACATAATAATATTGCTTTCTATCTCCCCCATCCAGGCGTGCATACACCAAAAGTGCAAATCTGCAATTTCAAAATAAATAAATTGCCTGTTAGTGGCCAAAGGCTGATGTAACGGCAAACTGATGAATCCAAGATGTAATTTTTGACATCTTTCCTGTTGGCTGGGTTGGCATTCATCATGCTGTTGTCTGTTTTTGCTGCTGTGCAAAAGTTATTGATAATCTTCCTAATATAAGAGTCAGTCCTTAGTCCTCTGTTCTTCCCTCTTCATTCACCCTGCAATTCTCTGTTGGACAACAGTTTTAACAGAAGAAAGCCTGTAGCTTGGTGCAGGCCTGTAGGAAAAGGGAAAGTATGCATCACTGAGTTTTTTGTTTGCTTTCTTAGATTTTATTGGTAAGGAAACAAAAGTAATTGAAAGTATTTTGAATTGTCTGGTTCTGCTCTGTCAGTGTACCCAGTTTGTGCTCACCATTTGTCTTCTGAACACATCTGGGAGTTGTCTGTTTAGGTGGTGTTGCAGAAAACTTTATCTCCGAAGTTGCGTGCCTGTGACCAGCACCTTGTGTGCCACGAGCAGAGGTATGGCTTGAAACACAGCAGCTCACTTTGACGTGCAGTGCAATGCCTGGACCAATTGGTGATGCTGGAAAGGAGCATTTGAAGAACATCTGAGAGAAAATGGGGCTGAGGACTAGGGGGAAAAGTTCAAATCAGTGTCAAAACATTTCAAAGATTTACTTGGATTGATGGGCTTCTGCTGATTCATTAGTGGATCTGCCAGTAGGGCTGCTGCTATGTTAAAACACAGGCCTGCCTGGCCTTGGATGGAAAAGCAGGAAATAGCCTAAATCCAGTTAAGGGCTGAGTTATTGCAAGCTTCTGTCTTGGCCTAATTGGGAGCAGCAGTGGACTTCACAATATACAGGCTGAGGGAGCGTTTGAGCTTTTCCTGTAAAACTTCATGCTCAGCAGGGAAAAAAATGTGCCAATTACTGTTCTTTTAAATTATAATAGTCAGCTGTGAAGAGAGCCGTGAATGTAGCCCTGATGCTATTTGGATGTTGTTTTACTGGAGATGGTTCTGTAACACACTGGGATTCAGAGAAGCTTAGGTGACATTTTGATCAACTTCCACCCAAAGGTGACGCAGCCCCGGGCCAGAGCTGGCAAACACTGTCCCCTTTTCTAATCTCAAATGAAACTCGACTGCTACTCTCCCACTGTAGTCACAAACACATTTTATTAATTTTCATCATGGACTGCTTGGTAACTGTTCTCTTCAGCTATACACTCTGGTGGATGCCTAGCCCCTTGGCTCACACAGCATGAGTTATTTCTGGATGGATGGCAGAGATTTTTCTTTTTTACTGCTTTTTTTATGAAAGCTAAATGACTAGTTTGAAATAGATCGTGCAAAGCATTTCAAGATAATTTCCAATAAATGCTGCATCTTGTGGAATACTGATATCTGTAGGACTTCGCTCATATGAAAATAGCTGGAGTATCCTGTAACCATCTTATCAACAAAGAGCAGCAAAGCCAATACTTGTATTGGTGAAAGCATTTGCTAACAATAGATTCTAAAGCTTGATCAGCTCTGTCAAACTGAAAAAAAAAAAAAAAAAATTGATAGATTAGTTGAAGGTGGCAGTTAAGAAAAAAGTCAGAGTTGTAAACCAATCTAAGACATTCTTTGCTTGAAGCATTTAAAATCTCATCATGGATGTTTGAAAGGGGTGATTCTGAGAGCAGAAACCATTTTTACCTTACTTAAAAAAAAAAGGGGGGGGGAAAGGGTGGGCTGGTTGAAGGGCTTAGATCAGTACAGAGCAGGAAGCTGATGCAATTTGGCAGTTTGTCATGGTGTCAGGGTATAGAAAGGTGCTGCTGCTTGAGAGGTGCTTGGCATGTGTAGACACCAAATACTGAAGACTGCAAAGTAGTCTTATGTAAAGAGAGCATTGAAGAAACTGTCGAACAAGTTGGGATGTCTGAGGACTGTTACTGCTGTCACTGGATGGTGGAGTCCTGCTTTTCAGGTTTTTAGAAAACATTTTATATGGCATGACACTCATGGTCATGCTGATAGCTTCAATGAGTGCCTAAGACTGAAGCTTGTAAAGCTGTGAGTTCTGTCTGATCGTAAATCGCTTTGCTAAGCATGTAGTGGCAATTACTGCTCAAGATCAAACATCTTTGACAAGTGCCTGTTGGAAGGGAATTACCAATAACCCTCCTGGTTATACTCAGAGCAACATTTGTTCTTTAAATTGGTAGTTATTTAAAAAGCGGTGTACATGGATTCAGTGGAGGAAGAAGAATGCAGCATACCCAAGGAAAGGTTCAGAAAAACATTCCTTATAATCACTTTAATATGATGAAACTAAGTAACAGGACACTTGCTATGGAAATATTCATGGTTGGAGTAACAGTGATCCTGTTATTTATTGCTACTTAATGATTCAAAAAATGTTTTTGAGAGATTGAACTTCAGGAGTGGTGCTGATCAGGCTTTGATTTGTAACTGGGAGGAATAAAACTCAGTAGTTTTGGTCATCTTGCATGTAAGCAAGCAGTTGGGTAAATTCAAAACAGTTCAGGGCTCGTGAACAGACAGGAAAAGCTGGCTTAAAACCTTGTTTTTATAAATCATCCTCAGGATGTGGGGACTATATGGAGTTAGTGTTAGCTGTTCAAGATGGCTACATTTTCTGGGAACTGACGTGGTGCAGAAATAACATCCGTGATAAGAATCTTTGCTGTTCTGCTGTCTTCTATAGCTTCCATCAGTCAGGTTCTCCCTTGCTCCACTGACATTGCATTTGGATGCCAGTGCTGAAATAAACCAAGAAATCGCATCCTATCCAATCAGTGGGAGACTGATTGCCTCTCCCAGAGGCACACTGGTCGGGAAGTGGAGGTAACTGTTGTATTCTGATTCCAAGTTGCCCTTCCCAGCTGTGATGGACAGCTTTTTGGTTTGGTTTTGGCATGGGAAAGTTTATTTAAGGAATGATTGGGTGAATGCTCTGGAAGGAGGGAGAAAGTTCACGAGGGGAAAAAGTGATCTGAACAGAGTCACAGGAGAGATTTGTAGTCTGTGGGATGAGGTAGATGCAGAGTCATGGGAGAAGAGGCTACTTAAGAGTGACTGAGGATGCTCTGCAAAGGGCAGGGAGCAAATAGCCAAGCCTTGGACAGAACAAGAAAGTGTTGTGAAGGCCCAGAGCACACTAGGGAGAGCTATTTGCACCTCAGACTCCATTGCCTGCCCTAAAATGCAGCAAAGAGCCACAAAAGTAGCTTGAATGCTGTGGCTTTAGCATTTGCTCGTGCTTTTTGGTGGAGTTTCATGCTGATGATATGGAAAATGCTGCATTTCTCACTGTTTGACCCTTTGCTGAACTGCAAGTGTCCCATGTGTGAACATTATACATAAAGGTGGTATTGTCTGCGAGCAGTGCCATCAAGGCAGCTTGTCATGTTGTTAGGGAACTATAAACTGGATGAAGGGTTGTAATTGTAACACATCTAGTTTAAGATCTTTGGGATCAGACTTTCCCATAAGACCTGACAGAACTGAAATGCATGTTCCTTTTCAATGTGCAGCTTTTTATTTTCATTTCTTACATTTTTAAATAAGAAATCCCTTGGCACAAAAAAAAAAAAGCCACAGAAAGAAAGCGCTCTTCTGTGGCTGTCTTCAGCCTGTGATGTTTTTCCCAGGCTTGGGAGCAAGCCAGTGTCCACACATTGCACTTAGGCAAGGCCGTGTCTTGTTAGTGTTTCACAGATCAAAAAATCTCTTCTGCCATTCATTCTGAACTCAAGGGATTTTTGTCTGTAGGAGCAGAGATGAGCTAGTCCTCATCATGCTCAAACTCTAGTGTAAATGATTTTCCTTTGTTGGTCAGCATTTGTTTTTTACCCCAATATAATTGTGTTAGTAACGAGCTGCCACATCCTTTTGTAGAGTTGGTTGCTTCTAGGCAAAGGGGCAAAATGGATTTTTTACAGGGAAAAAAAAAAACTGTAAAGAGCTTTAAGGTCTTTTATAAAAAGTGTGAAAATGGTTTATAATGTAGACTGTAAGTCAGACAGATTTTACCCCAAACTTTTCTGCTTTCTTTGTGAGAATCAGATTGGGCTGATAGAGGTAACATGAAAACACCTTTTTGCAGTTGTAATTCCAATGTTTCTTGAAAGACTTACTGTCAAGTTTGTGTGTGAACTGTTCTGTTTTTCTTTCACTTGAGCAGAATTTTGAGCTTCAAGGGCCAGTATGTGTATGATATCAGTCTCTTTGCAAGGTAGTGTAATCCTCACTGATTTTTTAGGGGGGGGAAATAGCCTTTCATTCTCAGTAAATTAAATAATTTAGCCAAAGGGAAAAAAATGTAGACTTTCAGTTTAAAGAAATCTTTATTTCTGTTATTGCACACCTATAATTAACAACTGCTGGTATAGCTGTGCAAGCTTTTACAAGTAAAATGCTTGTGCTCTTGATTATCTGACTTACAGTGGCAGATCAGGCTATTTAGTCATTGTGATAAAATGAATCGAGTATCATGGCACTTAAACCTCTTGAATACTAATGGATTTAAAGCACAGACTTTTTGAAATGGTGCCCACTCATCCTCATGCTATTCATCCTGCTTCTCTGGCTCTGCTCTTTTCTAACCACTGATAGCAATACTCAAACATCTGGATGTTTAAGGAGGGGGAAAAAAGGATGTAGCAAAACACATAGGATACTACACATATAATTTAAAACAAATATCTATGGGATGAAAGGAATGCCAGCAGGATGTAGTATAGCATTCGCTCTAGATGTTAAGGTTCTCCTGGAAAATTAATTTAGTAGCCAGCTTTCAGGATAAACATGTTTTGCAGTAGGGGGGCTGGGGAGTGTTTTTTTTTTTTTTTGGCTGCTTGGACCCCTTTTGAAAATCTTCAGCTGCTGAAAGATGTAAGGCTGGTCCATGTGGGGCTCAGTCTGCTGTCTCTCTGCAGTGCTCTTAGCTCTCCACTGCCACCCTTCTCATGCCTCCCATTGGGAACAACTTGGATGAGTCTTCACAAAAAGTGCATTGGGTTGGTGGGATGGGCATGGCTTTCTTCTTAGGCCTCCTTAATACTTGAGATTAACAGTTGTTGTTTGCAGGGAGTTGTGTGCAAGCAGCTATCCTTTCTTCTGTGCAAACCTAATGAGAAAAATATAACCATATGCACCTTTTAATAATGTAAATGACTCAAGTTACTTTGTTTGAGCTGATTACTGTAAACAGGACAAGGAACCAATATTTACTTTTGCTTTAATCTTTTCCTGGTGATTCATAGCAACTGGCAAAATTAAGCAATAATTAGGATCTTATTCCTGCATAAGAAAATTAATACCATTTAGCATGTGGTGTTTCTTTGGTTAAAGGTCTGACTTAAGAAAATATCTCAAATCTTCACTTCTTGGTGAAATTTGAATATTACTTCTGACTTTTTGTGGCTGCATCTGTTGGAGAGGGTGCATGTATGCATAAATTACTTGATGTATGTTTTCAGTATCATAGGATAAAAGTTGCTGTATAAATGTGAATTAAGGTATCTGATGAACTATAGCTTTAGGGCAGGGATGAGGGTTTTTGGCTAGGGCAACTTACACCTCTTCTGAAGGTGTTGGAGCACCATCTATCCAATCCTTTCTTGTTTAATTGGCCTGGGTGATTTAAATGCTGCTGTACCCTGTTGTATGACAGGCAGTTCTTTGGTCATATGTCACTGTGATGGTTTAAAGGATGCACAGTCACAAAATAGATTTAGACTTTGCCAAAAAAGAATATTGGGATCCTGTCTAAGAAAGACTAAACAACAAGTGCCAAGGGCTGAAACATTTATAGAACCCTTCCAACCAGTGATTGCAAGTGCTCTTGCATGGCAGGTCAGGAAGGTGCAGAGCCAGAAAGCCTCAGCACCCCTCCATCCAGGAGGAACACTCATGGACTTAGTCCTGGGATGCAGGACTTCTCCTGGGAGGTGATTCCCATCCCTGTGCTTTCTTCAGGTTTTTCTCAGCATCATCACTTTGTTGTTGTAGTATCCCCTCTTGGAACTTGTCCGTTCTCCTTTTACAACCTGGGCCTGCCACTTTTACACTCTCTTCCTTTCTCTCCAATCTCTTCTAAATATCCTCACTTCAGTCTTCTCTTTCCTTGCTCTTAAAAGTATTCTGATGATGTTTCATGGAAAATCTGGCTTCCAACCCTTCATCTGGGCATGCCAGGAAAAGAAGATCTACATTAGCAACTGGGAGTGCTGTCTGTGCTGTGCTCTTGGGAGATGATGCACTCGAAAAAAACATGCCAAGAAAAGATTAGTCGAGGTCATGGGCAATCTAGCCTGGACTTGTCTGGGTCAAAACATGCCTCCTATTTCAAAGTGCAAGCAAAGTATCTATTTTTAATGTCTTTCCAAGGCAAGGATGTTTTGATTTGCATCATTCCAAAACCTCTCTAGGCCATAGGTATAGCTAGATTCCTCTGATCTGCCTGTGGCTTCATAAAGGTGGTAGATAGGTATCCGTTGTGTGATGCAATTAAAACCCACCTCCAGCCCCTTTGCTGTGTCAGTGCAGTTCTAAGAATCAGCTGCTTGTGATACTATTGCCTTGCTGATAATGAGTAACGCTTGTGATTGATTACTTTCACCTTTTTTGAAGGTTGAAATGTAAAATGTGTCACTTGAGGATCCCTTGGAGCTAGGAACATGTTTGATCACATCTGCTGGCAAGCAGAGGCCAGTGAGGTGTGTGAGGGGGAGTCTGGCCATGGGTTCAGGTGTTTGCTTTCCCTGCTTATTTGCTCTGTCTGAGATGAGAAAATGGGGGATTTCTGAAAACCTGTTCCTCTTGGTCCCAGGCTGCTGGGGAAGGGCTTCCCTCCAATTTTTCCTTTTCTTTTCCTGATTTTCTGACAGTCCTCACCTTCTCTCTCTTGCCTTGGGGCTAAAAAGGGGCCGGAAAAGAGAAGGACTGAGTGATGTGAGAGGAATGAAGATATATGTAGGGTTAGGCAGCAATTAAAATGGGATTGTCTGGAGGGTGGAAGGGAAAGGAGGAAAACTGCTTATGGCCTGAGTCCTGGTAGTTTTATTAACTCCATTGACATGCTTAAAAGGCCTGCAAATACTAGTTTTGAGCACCTGTGCTCATTCAGTGGATTACTAATTGAGGCCTGTGAAGCAGGTTTGTCACTCAGGGCTTTTGTTCACTTGTAACATCATCATAAACCTATGTCTGGAAGAACATATTGTTTGTCTTGCTTCCACTGTTCTAAGTATACCCAGCCCCTTTCCTGGGTGTCTCAACATGGGAGCTGTTTCAGCTGCGAAAGTTGTAACACCGTGAATCAAGAAGCAGCAGACCCGTTTGGATGAGATTTCCTGCAGATTCCTCTCTGAATGCTGGCAATGATTTATTTACCGCATTTTAACCTCTTCTCGTTGCTTGCAGATAACGTGCAATTTTCTCAGGTATATGGCTTGTTTGATGCCAAATAACATCTACAGAGAATTGTAGGACTTTTTTATTTTGACAGGTATATATGCAATTAATTGGTCAAATTGAAACTGAACATTATGGTTTCATTTTTATTAGACATACAAATAATCTTTTCTGTTTTTTCCCCTAAAAGAGTTCTGATCTGCTAATGTTCCTGCCAATAAACTCATCTACTGGATTATTCCTGGAACAGGAACAGAAGACTTCATAAACTTTATGTAAATTATTTCTCTTAATTTGAGCGCATTTGCATGAAAGTGGTTTTTTTTTTAGTGCACTTCTTTAACCAGAAAAATAGCTGCTTGCCAAGCTCCACCTTGACCTCTGTTTACCTTTGAGGGCAGCCAACCTGTCTTTTCATCATTTTATGTATTGAACTTAAGGGTTTCTGGCTGGTTCAGCAGAAAAAGTCCAGTTTCCTGAAAAGCAGCCTGAGAGGTTGTTTTTGCAGTACCATTCATGCTTGAACAGACATGGGAAGTACTAGAAATCTCACTCAAGCTGTTCATGAGGCTTCCAGCTCTGTTTTGCAGAGAACTGAGTTTTCTGAACTTCTGGGTTCCTATCCTGAACCAAACCTCCAAACATCTTTTGAAGCCTGCCTGTCCTTACAAGAAAACTTAGTACAGAGGAGGTTTGTTTATGAAAGGATATATTAGGCTCCTTCATTTGCAGCCAACAAAAGCAGCCTTTCTTCCTGGCTGCTCTAATTGATTTTTATTTTTTTATTTATTATTTTGAAGTTAAACAAATCATAGATTAAAAAAACCCTCCAACCAATGTCTCTAGGTATTTTTGCCACATATTAAAAATAGAAGTACCAGTGCAAATGAGAAGTGAACCACTGAAGCTTGGAGCATAACGTTGCTTGCAGACCTTTTGTCTGTGCCTGTTAACTTGCTCATGAGTGCATCCCTTTGTGGGCTCTGCTGCTCTGAGTCTGGTGTTGAAACCAGCAGTGGTAGCAATGCCTGAGTTCAGAGGAAGCTGGCAGACATGTAAGAAACACACAACTTGTTTTGATGCTGGTATAATAAGAGTATCTAAGTGAATATAATAAAGATTGTTTTTTAAATGGACTTTTTTTTCTTTCCCAGGAAGAGTATAAGCAAAAATACTGTTGTGGCTCAGAACAAACAGATAATTCTACTTTTTACCCCAATTCTTGAACCCAGGAAGACAAACAACATGTAAACCCACTTAAGAAAACACAAAGCTTTTTGTTCCATCTGAAAAAATTCAGTATAACCTAAGCCTCATAATGTTTTCAATCTGGTTAGACTTCAGCTACCTGTCAGTCATTTTCCTTTCCCCTTTTATTGCACACAGCACTGCTGTTGGCAGCATTTAATAAATATTTAAATGTATGTGATGAATAGGCTAGGTCACTTAATAATAAAATATGAAATGTCGTCCTGACAGAAGAAACTTCTTCTAGAGTCGTGACAAAGCCATTGGGGGGAGAACAAACCAAACAACCCAAAAAACAGCCACCACCCTTTCTTTGCCATTCAGTTTGGGCCACTATGTTTGTTCAGAATGTAATTAAGTTTGTAGTCAATACCTGGTTTGATTTTTAGCCTATGTACATTCACAGGTTGGTTTATGCATAGCAACAGGCATTGGGTCCCTGTGGATTTCTTAGTTATGGAAGCAGAGTGCACTTCTGAACCAGTGATGGCAAGATACTGCACATCTTTGAGACCCTTTAGTACCCTTCCTAAAGAGGTCTTAAGTCTTCCTTCCATCACCCCAACATGCCAAGTAATACAGGGAAGATTTAAGAAATCCCTACTTAAAGGAAACTGAGAAATGGTTAAGCTTTCTAAAGGAACTCATAAGATCATAAGTATTAAGAAAAAAAAAGAAACTAATCTGAGTTATTTACAATGTAGAAGTGGGCTGTTGCAGTGTTGAATTCAAGTCAATGGCTTTGGGGACAGAGCACTTTGGAAACAGTCCATTAAGATGAGAGATTGTCCTATTAGATATTCACGTGGCAGTTAAAATGGCATCAGAATGTTAACCGCTTCCAATTTTCAGTCAAATGGACTTCTTAAACTTTGACTGAAATGTTCTTAGTTCTTGCTGCATAGCAAAATAGAAGAAAAGAGCTTGAAACATTTGTTAAAAATAATCAAAACCCCACATCCACATTAATTTCATGCCAAGTTGTTCTGTGTGTGATTTGAAATGACTATGATATTCAACTTCAAGTATTCTCACTATAATGGGAATTTTAATATGCCTTTATAATATTACCATACTAGTGCAAATGATGCAAACATTTCCTTTGTCAACTGAGACGCATGAACAAATGTTTTGAATCGGCTGATCCTTAAAACTTCTGATGCATTTCAGAATTTTGCATATTTTTTTTAACTATGAAGGGAAGGAAAATAAATCAGCCAGATGTTCTGCTTGAATTAACCGTATTTTAAATAGATTTAAATGTCATTTGTACTTGCCTTGAAGAAATTATAGCCCTCACTTGAGGGAGGGTGGCTTACTCCATCGTCTACAATTGCTGTTCAAATTCAGTCTCATTAATTAGTTTCCTGAGAGTTCTTGGCTCTTGACTTTACTTTTTTTAACACCCGCCTCCTTCTTTTTTTTTTTTAAAACATTGATTCTGAAAAAAGATAATTGAAAAGTACTTTGGGCTAATGCAGACATGGATTTTCCAAAATGACACATCGGTAGGGTCGCTGTGTTCAGTAAAGCTGCTGTGGATAAATTAGACATTATAATACCAGAGCCAGTCATTTACAACTGTCTAGTGAAAACAAGATAATAAAGGCAGCGATCAAATTACCTGGAAGTCTGCGTTAGGGCTATGTACTCTTGTCCGTGCCACACAAATACAGTGTCATGTATATTACAGCAATTCCCTCAGGAATGACAAGAAATACTGTAATATTGTGGCTGTGGTAACAGATAAATGCTGCTTGCAGGGAGGGATGCTTTAAAGACAGTGCCACGTCTGTTTGCTGTAGGAGTTGATGAGCATCTCTAGATACTGTTAAAATTATAGTCCTGGCACTGTCAGGGCTACATTAGGAAGCTTGTTTTGATATGTTTAGAGAAGTACTTAAATTTAGCTAATTTGAAACGTCTGAATTCCTGCAAGTTTGTTCTGCGAAGGAGGAACGTAAGAACCCCCACCCCAAACTTCTTGTTGTTTGACATGAAAAGAGATGCTCTTCAGGCAGCCAAGGTGTTGATGTTGGTTGATTAATTAACGTTTTGCTGTATTTAGATATAGGTGTTTACTAGAGAAAGTCAGGTACCTAGTGCCTGACATACAGGAGTTTATGCATAAATTGGCAATGGTCTTTATGTCAGAATTTAATAAGAAAATGAACAAAACGGGCAGTACCCACAATCTTTCGGCATATTCCATCACGTTTCAGAGATGTTACTGTTCTTGAATTGAAAAGTCAAAGGAGAATCAGGTGGGAAAGAATGAGGTGTGATGTGTTGCTGTTTTTCTACCAGAACAAAACGTGTTTGTTCACCCCTTTACCAATGCTTAAATGTTTTGATATAGAGTGTGTCCTGCAGATGTTGCTCAGCAGGACTCCTTCTGTACGTACAGAGCATTATTGCTTTGTGCAATACTGTAGCAAAACCCCAAAAATTCTTAGTTGGTTGTCTTGTGTAGAAACACATAAGAATAGGTAGAGAAAACGCGTTTGTTAATAGCCCTGTTCAGCCCTTCTGTCCTGCACCTCTCTCTCTGGGGTGAGATGGTGTAACACATTCATGTGTGCTGTTTTTAGTAAAATCAAAATGGAGACCCCTGTGCAGGATTTGGCTGCATCTATTCCCTTCTTAATCTCCTCTAACACCATGTAACTGTGCTATTCTCTCACTCTAGCAGAGAGCTTAAAAATTTGCTTTTGTCCATTTGTCATCTGCTGCTTTTAAATGTGGGCAATTCTTCTCTCAATTGAAGACTCCTGAAGAAAGTACAAGTAAATGGAAAAAATGACAAAGCTTTTCTTAATTATCAGTGTAAAGGGCTGGAAGGCTGTTAAGCTCTTTCACGTTTATGTGGTCTATATTGTGTATCAAATGCTACATACTAGGAATAGGCTCCAAGTTGACTGATTTGCATGAATGTAGGCATTAGGCTAAAAACTGTGGAGGAAAAGTAGTATGCTAAATTGGGATCAGTGAAAGTAAGAACTTTCATGTTCTTGTGATGTCTGACTTAAATATTTGTCTTCCTTTTTCCTAAGGTTGAAAAAAAAAAGTAGCACAGCCTGTGGAAAATATCCAATATATGGTTTCAACTTAATCACTGCTAAAAAAATTCTTAGCAATGGATGCTATTACATTGAGGGACTAAAGGAGTTCTTCAGTGGGCTACCTATGGAGTTAGAATAATTTTCTCTTATTACTTTGTATTTATAAGTCCAAAGTGTAGCACAGGGCAGTCTAGTAACTCCAGTAGGAAAGCAGTGATTGATTTTTGAGTTGGATAAATTGAATTTGATAAATTATTCTGACTTGTGATGAAAGATTTGCAGGTGCGGTAACTAAGTGGTAAAAATGCAAGGATTGGTTTTTATCTGAGAAACAACAGAGGAATTGTTTCCAAATGATAGAAATAGTAAATAACGTGGCATGCATAGCTGATATCCTCCAGTATTACATGGGCAAATAGAGACTTAAAAGCTTTTGTAGCTTTAAGCGGACTTTGAAATAAATAAAAAGAATACAAATTCTCAGTTTAAGAGATTCCTGAGGTCTAGAATGTGACTAACGCCTTGAGAGGGTCAAGTAACATACTGGAAAACTTTAGACTTCACTGTTTGATGTCATTCATTTGGAAAGTCTTAGAAGCTGTTTTAAAAGTTGAAGGGACTTTTAATGGACCAAATGAGAAACACTTGGGAAAAAAAGTGATGTTTAACTGTTTACCTGCTGAAGCATAAACCAAAGGATGATGAAAAGCCAAAAATAAAAAATGAAAAATCAAATCCTTTCCAGAAACATTAAAGCTCTGACGAAACTTGAAGAGCTTGGGGAGCCAAATTCAGGAAGCGAATGAACCATCAATATGCCCTACAGGCTAGAAAGAAACCATAGTGCAAGATCTTGGTATCTGCAGTGGGATGCGGGCTTTCCTCATGTCCTGTAATAGCCTCTGAGGGTGCTGCACAAAGTGAGGATTTCAAGGCTAGGAACTGTTGAAAATGCACAACAAATAACGAGGCATCCCCCACTACAATTAGATACAGGAGATTCAGATCATTTAAGCTTCTCATAAATTGCAAAATGCAGTCATTTAGGAAGCTATAAATAGGCAAAAAAAAAAAAAAAAAAAAAAAAGAAAGCCAAAAAGGGGACATTTAAAACATCATATGTTATGGGTGAGATTCCGGAGAGTGCTGCCCAGGAAAGACACTTTCAAGTGAACATAAAAATCCCTGAAGTGCTGATCCCAACATGTAAGCTGCAGTAAAGAAGGCAAAGAGCGTCACTGCCAGAGGACTGCGGTGTAAATAAGGGAGCTGCCTCTTCCTTATCTCCTGGTTGGAGCATGAGCTTGGGGTAGCCTGCTCAATGTATCTTTGGCAGGAAATAGCCCCCCCCCCCCCCCCCCTTAATGGGATGTGAGGGAGATGAATCCAACTGGCACCATCAATCTTAGAGGTGTTGGTAAGCATAAGGAAGTTAGGACCCTTTTCCCTGCAGGAAAGCGACAGTTTTATTACTTATTTTCAACTGCATTTTTCCCTAAGTGATATAGGTGCCTGTTTTGAAACGAGTTCCTTTAGATACTGCAATGACTGAGGGAAAGTAATCTCGATGGGAGAAGCAATCTAAGCAGGCTATTCTATACAAACCTGATCCAAACCAGCTGTATGCTAACTTTAAATAATTCAAAGTAGGGTTTGGTGTATTCACCCACTGTGCACACTGTGCAAATTCAGGCTTCCAGTACAGTTGCCCAGGCGGTGTTGCAGAGGAGCTGCTTGGCAGGTGATAGTTAACTGCTTCTCCAAACAGTGCATTCCTTTTTCCCCTCTTAATCTTGGCTTTCAGCCTCCCTCACTTACCAAATTCCGTGGTAATTTTTTGGGTGCAAGTGGCGTCTTTGGACTAAGTGCTTCTGGGTGTGAGGATGGCTCTCCAGGTGGCACAGGGCACTGGTGGAGGAGAAGATGGGTAGGAAAGGGGATGCGTGTCTGTCAGTGCAGATGCTTTCCCAAACAATTGCAGAGTTAATGTTTACATCTAGCTTAGAAAAACTTGCTTTCCAAACTGCCTTTTCTGTGTTTTTTTTTCTTTTTTTCCCCCAAGTTCTAATGCAATGGCCAAAAACAAGTTCAAAGCTATTAAATGCTGCGGATGAGGCACTCCATAGGACCTAGCTAGGTTCCTCCCATGCTAACAGGCGTACCTCTCATTTTTTGGCACAAGCTATGTCTGACCCCATTTAATGAACAGCGCTAATAGAGGATTGTGCCTCTTTCTGTGTAAGCGGGTGCTCTTTGTTTTTATTACTTGCTCATCACCATGATATCTGAGCACTTTTTTTTTTTTGTATTGGTAATTTTGGAGCTTCTGCTAATGTATGGAATCGTTTTTTTTCCATTACTTTTTCCCTAAAGACCACTACCTATTTTCCTATACCAGCTGGGGAGATCACTATGGGCTAGCACTCCTACCCCGAGCTGGAGGGGATGGTTTATTCAGATTTCCTTCCTTCAGAACTGTGCAAGTTCTGCAGTAAATGGCATACACGTTATACAGTTAAGTATTTGTGTGGTTTCTTTTGGTGTTCTTGTATGCAGACTACAAACATATTGCTACCTGCAAAGTGTTCAAATACTTCATTCTGGTACAGAAGTAGGGCCCCTGCCTTGGAAGTCTGTTTTAGAAACACTTTATACGAACTCTGTAGTATGGTTCTCAGTTTTTCTCCACCCTGCCTGCATTATAGCTTTGTGTGCAATCCGGATGCTGAGCTGTTAGTCACATATCAGGGGAAGAGCAATTGAATGTGGTGTGCTGAGGGTTTCATATGTGACTTGTCTGATTCCTGATCAAATTGTCTGAGAAAGAAAAGGCTTTTTCCATTATTTGAAAGGGCTGCAATTTCCCCTGGATCTAAAATACAATGTATTTCAATTTTTACGCACGTTGCTAACAGTGATTTCAGTAACTTTATTCTGGTCTTAATTTTTTCTTACTTCAGTGTCTACATATTTGTGATGCTTACAGTTGTAAGGATCTGTCACCCTCAGTGTTGATACAAATAATAATGAGAGGCATCCAGACCTTTAGGCATGCCTGTAGGTTTCAGTGGGTCATTGTAGATATAGGTGTTGTCAGTGAGGCAGCATGTGTTTAAATGATGACAGTTTGTCAAGGAAAAATATCTTCTTGTGGCCATAGGATTGCACTGTGTAAACAGCTTATTTTTATTTGCTGAAGTTGTATGAAACGGTCCCACTGACAGCTCATTTGGCTGGTGTCTCCACTTCTGATTCCTCACGTAGTCTGATAGCATGGTCTGTGAACAGGGCTTGAGTTCGTCTGCAAACTTCCTTACGTTTGATTAGGGCTCTACCCCTGAGAAAGCTAAGGTTACAAAACTGATGGTTAAGCAAGGATTTCACAAACCAGAAATGAAGAAAAGTGAGAAATAAGTGATACCAAATTCTTATATAACTTTAGGGAACCTCTCAGTGAAAAAATTCCAAGTGCAGGGGTATCTGGTTTGTGGTATTTGTTAGGGGAAATGAAAGTTGCACTTAGGAAACTGAAGATCCAGAATACAGTATACAGACTTTGGGAAATGATCAAATGGAAGCTTGTCTGCAACAAATTGCTTTAATGATCAGCATAAATGTGTTTTAATTTGGATTAATTACAGCCTGGGAAGACTTTACTTCTAAATAAACTTCAGGAAAATGTCATCCATAATGAATATACTAAATAAACTTCAGTATAAATAAATGGGTCACAGCTCTCCTTCCCACTGAAGACTTGCTGTGTTTAGAAAATGTAAACAAAGCCCTGCATATATGCTATACCTTAAGGTATTTATGTAATGACAAAAGATCGCTTTTTCATTTTCCAACCGTCACCAAGGGATTGCAAAGCAATCAAACTTTAACAGCCAATTAATCTCTCTAGATGATGTTTGTGTAGCACTTAACCAGTTTCAGTAAATTAGATCCCTGTGGGCTGGGCTGTTACATTGATAGAAATGTTACTGCTAGCTGGAGGCATTCATTTACTAGTTTGTAAGAACAGCAGTATTGAGAAATCATGAGCATATGGAAACAAACTCTGTACCTTTTTAACAGAAATGTTGTTTGTAAAGAATAGGAGATTCTGGGAGTCACCCAGCATGGAGCCTCCCTAACTGAGTAGCTTGTCAGGTCTGTTGGACTTCAGAGACTGCTGTTAAATTCCCTGTAAGAAACATAAGAAATCCATTGGGAGGCAGCTGTGGCT
Organism: Cygnus olor; assembly: GCF_009769625.2. Classification (NCBI taxonomy): domain Eukaryota; kingdom Metazoa; phylum Chordata; class Aves; order Anseriformes; family Anatidae; genus Cygnus; species Cygnus olor. The sequence continues at coordinate 12,608,271 of NC_049179.1, forward strand.
AAAGAAAGATAATTCATTGCAATAGCATCCTCTTAAGCAAACTGTTAAAGGAGCAGATTTACTTAAAGCACTTCTCTGTACCTAAGCAAAATACATTAAAAATCATTAAAAAAAAAAAAAAAGGTATTTAGGAGAGTGAAAGATTTCAGTATACACAAGATTTTTGTATTTTTTTTAATTAAAAACAACGCTATCAGAAAACTATCATCTTAGAATGGAACTGGAAACTTTCCTTTTCAGTGTGGTGGTTCAAGGCGTCTGTGCTGGTTTTCAGGCTCCCTGTAGCTTGAAGCCTACAAAGCACATCTGCACATCTCCATGCGGATTGCTGCAGGACTGATGTCTGCTTACCCCGGACAATATAGCTACAATTACTGGGTGCTGGCTTCTCTGCCGGTGTTATGCAAGGATGCCAATTAGCACCATGATTTCTATGCTAAGTTAGTGTAAGGATTCCCTTGCCTGTGGTGAGGCTCTGGGAGATGGGTCCTGGGGGTTCATTCATGACTTCAGCTCTATCTGCTCCTTGTTGTGGTCGGCTCCAGCTGGGAGCAAGGCAGGGATTGTGCATCAGAAAGTTCCTGCTTGCGTCTGCACTGGTGTTGCATTCAGGATGCCAATAGAAGGAAAAAGGAGATGACCTCAGTAATAGCTTCTGATCCTAGAAGATGGAGGGATGTGCTGAGGAAGGAATTAATTCCTGCAGAATTAAGGCACTTGGTAAAAGCCACAGCTCAGACTGCTGCTCTTGAAGCAGGTGTGGAGTCAGTGACACACGGCTGGGATTGCGTCCTGGTGTTGGCACCATGGATCTGGAAATTCTGTAGGAACACTTTTCCTGGTAAGCACTGGGAGGCTATGGAAATTTAGAACTTGCTGTTACCTGGTATGTCAACTTGAGCGTCATGGTCAAACATGTCGGTGGGCCAGTTGGAGAGGCAGTTGGTTTACATAGCTATGAATTTTTATTGAATGGTGAACGTGTTGAGTGTGATCAGAAACTGTCCTTTGGGAAACAGGGTCCCCAAACGCTGCTCAAGGCTGCAGTGGTACTTGCTCCCAAAATTCACTTGCTATGAGGTGTGTGTGAATATCTGAAGCTATAAAAGCTATTCACCATTCTGTGGGTGTTTGCTGAGGAAAAGGCAGGGCCATGAGCACCTGCTAAGAAAGGCAGGTGGTAGCAAATAGGAGGTGACCTTTGGACAAGACCTTCTGCTTTATTCCTTCTGATCACTTATAATATCACGCGGTGGCTTGTGATGTGTCCTGACCATATGGTGCTTAGCAGGAGAAGGTTTCATTATATAGTTAGACAGACAGCATATATACTTGGAAGGCTAAAGAAAAAGGTGGCACAACAAGCTGCTAATATGTGAAGGAAGTCTGTTGCGTTGCTCTCTAGGCTGATCGTGGCCTAGAAATGACGCTGTTTGCTTAGATGCTGTCATTCCTGGTGGCCTGTCTGGCAGGACTGGGTACTTGTTGTGGTGCTGAGCATGGTTTAAGACCTTCAGTTTCTAGTGAGGATGTGCTGCATCTGCAGTGGTTGTTCTTAGCTCCCCCTTGGTCAGGACTGACCCTTACTAATACCAGCTTCTTCGGGATGTTTTGTTTGGGATTTTCCAAATGCAGCTCTGAACTTTTGCAGTGAATAGAGGGGAAGGACAACTTGAGCTACAGCTCTAGATTGCTCCATAGGCAACTGGAAACCTGATGGGGAAATGCCTTGCAGGGGTTTACTTAGCAGACAGTACAGCAGCTGTCATAGAATGAAGGAGATAAATATTAACCAGGTGAGCAGCAAGTACCACAGCGTATATGGGTACAGTCGGACTAATTGTATGGGCCCTCATAGCTGTCTCCCAGCATTTTTGGAGGACTTGTACTGCAAATGTGTATGTTCAGAAATTCTGCCTGAAAGCAAAATTGGAATTTCTCCCCACACTGTAGCAATTGTAGCACTTGCAAGGGTGGACAGGAAGGTTTTTGAGTGTGGATAATGTGGTCAAAGCATAGTTTAAGACATAGGAAGCCTGTAGCATAAATGTGCTATTCATTACTGTTTCCTAACAAAACTGTGGTCTGAATGGTTGGTAATGAAATGCTTTTTCAATGCTGTGATTTTACTTACTGTTTAGATACGTGGTGGACAAGTTTAGATAGATGTTCTTTTTGAGAACAGATGAACAACTTAATGTATGAATAAAATTACAACTTCCTAAAATGCCATGCTGGGAAAATAAATGCATCTAAGTGATACTTGGCTCTAGGGGTGAGATGAAAGAACAAAACTGCAGGACAGTCTCCAGCTAAGTGAAGTTCTGACAAGGTCATATAACAAAAGCATAATAATATCACTCCGGGTTTCTAGTTATCATTTCAGTATGTGCTCTGACCAGTGAAAGCATTGCTAATTTTGTTTTGTGCAGCTGTTCTCCATGTCATGACTTTTATTTTTGCATTGTTGTATCTTGTTCTCTCCCAGAAATGCCTGTTTTCAGTCTCTTCAGCAGTAATAAGCAGCCTTGAGACTGTTAAAACGTTCTTCTTGTAGTTTCAGCTGGAAGTGACAACAGAATATTTTTCTGCAATTTAAGAGTTGGATGTAACTGAAAGGTTATACTGTGTATCTGCTAAATATCTTCTCTGCAATGCAGGCAGGCAAATGCATCTGACTTTAAACTGAAGAATCTAATCAAACACTGTTGAAGCAGGAATGAGTGGTGTAAAGATTCAAGAGGTGATGCTTCCTCCTGTTCAAACACTAGACCTTTGTAGAGCACTTTAATGGGGTGGGAAGGTGCAGAAGAAAAACCATCTGACACTTCACTGTCTCTTCCTGGGATCTGCAACTTGGGAAACTGCCAGCCACAACGGTACAAGTTAACATGCTGCTCCTGTCATTACAAAGAAAAAAAAAAAGATACCCCCCATCTTAAATTTATTAAGGTTTTCACAAACAATTAATTTTAACAGCCTCTTGCCATCCAAAGTAAGGCAGCTGCCATTTCCTGGAGGAGGCCAAATATACAAAACCTAAGCACGTGTTGTAGGATGCTTCAGGGAGCAACCAAAGTTACACTGGAGTTTGGATGGCATCCACGAGACATCCCTGGAGCACTGGAGTGGTGATTTCAAGCAACCTTTCAGACTTCCTTCCTTAGAAGCAATGCTCAGTATCTGAATTATCAACTAGATTTTATAGCAGTATTTAAAACACTTTTTTTTTTTCAGGCTAGCATGTTGTTGCAGGCCTGTGAGACTCAGCTGACTTTGCTGTGAACTAGATCTGTCAGGTGGTAATTATCATGTTCGCATGCTTATCTTCTATAAAAGAGAAGGGAGTAAACTCAGTAAAGCTCAGATAGTATGTTCCCCATCCCCCCATAGCCATCTGTATTACACCCATGGCCCAAAATTCAAACTGAAACTTGCTTGGAACAGGAATTACACTTGGTTTACCCAGAGGCTTTTCAACGCTATGCTTTTTAGATGATGGGGAAGAACATAGATAATGGGTTCAGGGTTGACATCTTTGTCCGCTCAGGTCACTATTTGAGGTTGCTAGTTAGAGAGCAAAAATTTTAGTTCCTTAGTTCACTTGGTAGTGTTGGAAATAGCTGGCTTGGATAAACAAACTTAATGGTAATATGAGGCAGGTGACTAGACTTTTTTCTGAACTGGAAACTGCCACTCATGCATCCCTCGTGAAGTGGAAACTTTCATTGAGTTAGGATTTGATCCTATGGGTACCCTGGATGTTGTCTTGCAGAAGCTTGTAGTGGGGCTTGGCATCCTCTTTTCCAGGGTCCCTTGGTGCCTTTGTAGGCACCAGACAAATTGGCAGTGTTACAGTTCAGATTAACTTTGTGGGTTCGCTTGAGGGACACTGCTCCTAGGGCTGTAGAGAAAACTGCTAGTTTTCTTCTAAAACGATCTAGGCAGCAAGGAAAGATGCAAATGGTTTGAAACAGTCCAAAAGCTGTATGAAACATGTCATGTTACCTGTAACCAAGTAATTTACCTTTTTCTCTGGCAGGGACATAGTTTGAATTGCAGTAGAGATGTGGAGGGGAGAACACATTTTATTGTATCAAAAGCCTGTAAGTTTAGGAAGACAGATGTACTATTTGGTGAAAGATGTTGAACAGTTCCTGGCAATAAATAAATCTTAATTCTGAATTTCAAAGGGTACGGGGGCTCTTTGCACTAAATTGTTTTATGAAAAGCCTTCTGAGCCAGCAAGACAGGCCCTGCTATAGGGGAAATATTGATCCTGTCCCTTCTGGATTGTTTGGTAGCTTGGTCTTGTCTGAACTGTCTGAGTAAAATAGCACATGTTCATCCTGACTTGAAGAATGAGGGAGTTAAACTTGTTTAAAGAGAATTCTTAAGAAGGTATAGATTTTTCTCATCTTCTTTCTCCTCTCCAGACAACATGGCACCTACCTAGGGGAAAGTGGGAAAATACCCAACACCAACACCCAACTGTTATTCTGGAATAACAGTTCTGCACTAGGAAAAAACACGTTCAATCACATACGCATAGAAGTGTGAACAAGCTGCAGTACTCTATGCCCCTGGAACTGGCTCCATTCCAGAGGCTTGCTTACACTGCAAGGGGGAGCAGGTGGCATCTTTACACAATCTCCGATTTCAGATTGCATGTTATCTTTAGGGCAGCTTTAAATTCTAGCCAGCGCTCTGTGGGAGTCTCCTGGCACACGCCATCTGGTAGAAACACTGAATCAACCTGGTTTGGTCCTGTCCTCTGGCTGAGGTGGTGGCGTTGAGGAAAATTCTCTACAACTTGGCCTGCTATGTGCAACTTGAAATGGCCTTTCAATTGGGGACTGTGAACTGAGGAGCTGTCGGTGGCTCTCTGCCATGAAGTCAGATCCTCCAAGTTGATTTGAAGAAATGTTCTAGTGCAGAGGAGAAACTAACTCTAGAGCTGTGTTGTAATACTTTATTTTCATGTTAATCATATCTTTTCCAGTCTGAAAGAGTACGTTAGTTCCATGTTCTTCCAGAATGGATGATGCTTTGTATCTCTAACTGCCATTTTCCTCTACAATTTCCTTGTCCGTAGTGTTCCTGTGGGATTAGAAGCAGAACTGAACACAGTCAAAAATAAATAAATCAAAATATGCACGTGCCATAGGTTTGTGGTGACAGCCATTGAGATATTTTCTTTCCTTCCCTGCTCCTTGAAGGATTGCTCTTCTGTTTGATTCATTTTTGCTTTGTTGATGAATGCTGATCTGACACTTCTATAGGACTGTCCGCAGATTTCTCTTCTGAGTGGCAATAGCTGATCTAATCACTGTGTATCATGGCTGGATTGATTTCCCCATCACGCCCGCAGAGCACGACTTTGAAGTTGCTGATGTTGAATTCCATCAGATAAGGGCCTCTGGTCTCTGCAAGAAACTTTGAGGACTGGCCAAGGAAACTTAGAAGTCACCAGGCAGGGAATAGAGTTATTTTGTATTTTGAGTTGTTGGCTTTGGCTCTGTCACTTTCATCTGTTCACACCTCTGGGTTATTAAAGGTTTGTCCAAAAAGAAAGGGGAAGGGGGCAGAGTAGCTTAAACAGAGTTCTAGCTGTTCAGTCTTCCGGATTTATAGGCACTACTGTACTAGGTTTTTTGTTTGCTTGCTTAAAATAAAAGAGAAATTTAGCTCCAAAGGCTGGAGGAGATGTGAGGATGTCAGCTCAGGTTGTGTTCTACCCTAGCGTGACTGTGGTATAGGAGTGGGGGAGAGCAAGGGGCCATCCAGCCAGAAAAGAAGACAAACCAAACAAGCTCCTTGATGCCAACCCTCTTGAAAATACCAGGAACTCTCTACGCAAAAGTGAAGAAGTTTAAAACTGTTAAGTAACTCTAATAACCTCATAATCCCTCTTTGGAGAATATAAGATAAAACAGCAAGAAGCTAAATTTTGCTGTCACCACCACTATTTTCTAAAATTCTTAATTTTGTTTTGCTTTTTCATTTTGCGTGGTACCCAGCCAAAGCTGTGCTACAGGCTAATATTTTCATTAGTATCCTTATTTATTTAGTAAAAACTCTTCACATCTGAAGAAGCACGTGCACAAGATGTGTACAAACTGTGTCCTCGTTTTGGAGACTTTCTTGTCTTTTGACTTTACTGTAGCCTTAGGGCTCTCGTGCTGACCCTGTTAAGCACAGAGTACTGTCACTCACCAAGTGCTGTTTGTTTGTTAGGGGTTTAAACTTTTCTTTGCAAATATTTTTACTAGATTTGCTGTGTTCTTTGCCTTTCAGCAGTTTAGGTGTTCAAACTATACAACCAATACTCTATTGCTTGTTTCCTCTTCTTGCTGCTTTTCTAAAATATTACTCTTGTAATACAGCAATGGGAAAAGGTTCAGATAAAGAGTTCCTGGACTTGGACACTGAGATTGAAACACTTTACAGGTTCATTACCAGCAGTTCTGGATGGGATGGAGGAGGAAGAGTGTTTTGGTTTAATTGTGGACTTGGCAGTGCTAGGTTAAAGGTTGGATTAGAGAATCACAGAATTGAAGGGGTTGGAAGGGACCTTGAAAGATCATCGGGTCCAACCCCCCTGCCAAAGCAGGCTCCTTAGAGCAGGCTGCCCGGGTAGGCGTCCAGATGTGCCTTGAATATCTCCAGAGAGGGAGACTCCACAACCTCCCTAGGCAGCCTGTTCCAGTGCTCCGTCACCCTCACCATGAAGAAGTTCTTTCGCATGCTGGTGCGGAACTTTCTGTGCTCTATCTTGTGGCCATTGCCCCTTGTCCTATCCCCACAAACCACTGAGAAGAGGTTGGCCAAATCCCTCTGTCTCCCACACCTCAGGTATTTATACACGTTGATAAGATTCCCTCTCAGTCTTCTCTTCTCCAGGCTGAACAGACCCAGGTCTCGCAGCCTTTCCTCATAGGGAAGATGGTCCAGGCCCCGTATCATCTTTGTGGCCCTCTGCTGGACTCTTTCCAGGAGTTCCCTGTCTTTTTTGTACCGGGGAGCCCAGAACTGGACACAGTACTCCAGGTGAGGCCTGACCAGGGCGGAGTAGAGGGGGAGGATCACCTCCCTTGACCTGCTGGCCACGCTCCTTTTAATGCACGCCAGGATCCCATTGGCCCTCTTGGCCACGAGAAAGAGGTCTTAGAGGTCTTTTCCAACCTAAATGATTCTATGACCAGACACTTTATGTAAATGTGCATGGCTTGTTCAGGAGGAGAAACTAAGATCTGCAAACAACTTCATCCCAGCAACACCAGACTTTCATTGGCAAAAATCCAAGCTCAACCCTTCTTAAATGTAGCTAGATAACTTTGCATAAAATGAAAGTGCATCAGTAATACGTTCTCCTAGTCTTCACTGGGGCCAGCTGCACAATATGTGAACTGTGCTGGGAGTCTCCTGCCTTCCCACCTGATTCCTGGGAACTGCAAATGAGAGCCAGCAGACTGCTCAGGAGCTCAGCAGTAAATGTAGAAGCAGCTTGCTGTGGTTGTGATAACTCAGCTACTATAGATACATCCAACATGTTACTGCCTGAAGACACCGCCGCTGTTTGCAGAGCCGTGTGCTCTGCATCACCTAAGGCAATGCTGGGATCTGCAGAGTCAGGAAAGAGGGTGAGGAAGGAGCAGAGATGGGCAGGAGGTGAAAGGCTTTGTGGTGGGCTGGGACTATAGGGCTGTGAGGTATTAGGCCTGGAAGAAAGGGATATGACAATGAGGTCCTGATTAGGGTTGGCAAGATGTGCTATAAGGAAAGGGAAGAGGTTGGAGCTCAAGGCTTTTGGGGTGAGGTTTGGGCAGACAGACCCAGAGTAAAGAGATAGTAAAGTAACAGGAGAGGCTTCTGCTTCTCAGCACTATTTGAGGTCTTTCATCTAAGACTGGTCCTGATTCCACATCTGGCATCCCTACATCTAAACAGCGAGAGAAATAAAACTGCAACAGGGAGTTGTCTCTTGCATATTAATATAAATTAGAAGGAAGTCAGTTGGGAAGACTGCGTTATGCTGGGCCGTTTCAAAGCAGATGTGAATGTGTCCTGGTACCATGCATGCATGAAGTTTTGCTAGCAGTACGTGTGCCAGGAGGTTTGGAAATAATTAGTGATGTGGAAACTAGCACTGGGATGAGTTCTCAATTTTGACTTGGTTAGAAACTTTAAAGAAAAGTGAAAAATAAAGATCCTTGTTTTGAAAGGAATAGCACCCTCCACCTTTGGAGGGACATATTATTGGTGCTCATATGTCATCAGTTGATTTTTGAAAGTCCCAACTCGTAATTTCTAAGCCAGCAGAATATTGAATAAGTGAAATGTTTAACAAAAAGGAAAATCTGTCAAAAATATTACCTCCCCTGCAGGAGAGGGTAGCTTCTTCAAAAATGTGAGAGATGCTTAAAAAAAAAAAAAAAGCGGTAATATTGCTGTCTCTTTTGAACATTCCTTTCAGTTCTGGGTATGTTGTTGTCTGTGGGTGAGACCCTGTACTATCTCCCAGGAATGATGGTGAAAGGATGAGACGTATGCCCATTTATATGCATCTGAGAATTAAGTCACAGGCAACATAGTTATGTAAAATATATCCTGTGGAAAGGTATTATGGTGTAACTCTTCTCATGATGAAATTCTTTAAATAAAAAATTAAAATGTTTACATGAATCTTGTTGGTGATAGTGAGCTCTGCACCTCTCTCCATGAACTCCAGAATCCTTTAATCTTTTGCATTTGCTGCAATTGCACCTACTTCAAAGCATTGCTGCAGGCATTGGAAAGGATTCTGGCACTCAGTGGGAATAGGGCGGGGATGCAAAATTCTGTCATCACTTGGGGAACCGCAGCCATTTCTGAAGTGCCAGTGTCATCTACCTTTACAAAAAGGCAGCAATATAACTGATTTGGGAATGCAGGGAAATATGTATTGGCTGTAGTTTTGAACAGTTTTCTTGTTGAAACAGTTTTATTTTGGTTTAAAAAAAACAACCCTTTTATTTTCCAAGCACATCTCAATTTTAATCTCAGAAGGGAGATGAATATAGTGTGGTAATGATAGCTGGACATGTATACGGATATATGCCGTTCTGTCTAGTGGCTTTGAAACCAGCCCTGGACACAACCCAGGGGCTTGCTGTACTGGAATGTAGCAGAGGGTCTCAGGGAAGGGCAGGAGAGGGAGTGAAAAATGTGCTGTGTTAGTTTTAATAAAGATGGCTTGAATTTTAGCTGTTATCACTTGTGCCTCTTAACTGTTTTTTAAAGAAGTATTCTACTTCAGTGCATGCTAAGTTTTAGGTGAGCTAACTTAGTTTAGTGGAAACTGAAGGTGGTGATGCCTTGAAAGAAGCAAATCCTATCCTACTGTTATCAGTAGGAAGAGTACGACAAAACTCCTGCTGACTGCTGTGAGAATGATCCAAGCAGTAATGAAAATACTTGTCCTTTTTCAAGCCTTATATTCATATGAATACACAAGAGCATGTCATTCACAGATACCTTGGTGTCATATTGGCTCCTATTCTGAAGAAAAGTCTTGATGGTTAATGGCATCTGCTTCCACTGAGTTGTGCTTTAGCTTATACAGCTGCTGCTTTGACTTGCAAAATTACGAGATACTGCTTTTCATTGATGGAATTTAATTGTGGAAGTAGCTGTAAGGTTTTTATGGTACTTAGATTGTGTTTTATTTTAAAGGCCATATTAAGAGCATTCTACAATTAAGTCTCAAAAGAATTAGGCATTTTAATGCATTTCAAGCTGCCACTGTTGTAAGGAATTACAATCCTTGAAGTATAAAAAGTGACAAAACAGCTTCTAAAAGTGAAATCCAAGTGCACTATAGTTGTTTATTGTGCAGTGCGCTTCAGTTATGAATTCACATGGTGCTAGGAACAGAAGGCAGTTTTCAAGGTGCTTTCAAAATTTTTTTTTAAAGTCAGTGAGTTTTCAGCTAACCTGTACCACCAATATCTTGCTACTAAAATGCAGTAAAAGCTGAATTGGTTGCAAGGATATCTAATGTGGATAAAATAAATTTTAAAATAATGCTCAGACTTTTAAGTTTTGTCATATTACAGCAACAACACTGTTCACTCTCAGTAAGAGAGAGTGCTACAAGTCTGTGCTCTCAATTAACATACATGCTAATGTGGGGAACAAAGAACAATTTAACAGTTTGAAAGTTAGAGCTAGGAGAAATATGGATTGCAGTGTCCAGCAGTTGGATTTTTAAGTTAGAATATTATATTGCAGAAATAACTTGTAAATATAAAATTTTCTATAAGAAACTTAACTCCAGTCTTTAACCGCTGTTGGAAAGGAAGGAACTTGACTGCACTTTGATCTGTACTTAATAAACTTGATCTTGGTTTACACTTCCTTCTGTTATGAAAGATCAAAGGATACTCAAAGCTGAAACCTTCTTGGATTTTGCATGTTTAATATGATGTTATTTTGTTTTTGGTATTGGAGACAGTGCCGTTTCCTCAAGGCAAGAAGATCAGAACAGGTAGCTATTATTGGGCCTTTGTGATAACCGCTCTGTGTTAATGTTATAGGTGCCCTAACAGAATAAAATCTATTCATAACATATGACTTCATTTAGCCCAGTTAGTTACATAGTGTTACTAGGAAAGTTGAATATTTTTTCTTGTTTCTTAAATAAAAGCTTCCATATTGTGTAGTGCTTCAGAAAAAAAAAAAGTATATTACCTTTCTCCACAGAGGCTGTAAAATCCATAGGTAGTCTACAGTCAAAATCTCAGCCAAAAATTAGTACACTTAGTAACTAAAAAAAAATAAAATAACCCAACACTGCCAGTGCTGGCATGAATTAATTTGTATATTACTAGACATGAATGACATCATTCACAAGGAACATGTGTTCTTTCTAAGTAATCTTGAATAGGACACAACCTCTTACCTGCCTGGGCAAGAAGATTAAGGCTGTCATATTGATTCTACCTCTGTAGCTTTCTGCATAGGTAATGTTTTGTAAGTATTATTATTGCAACATGAGTATTGAGTTTTTAATTGCATGATTAAAACAAAGATTTTTATCAATGTACCTTATTCCCCAGGCATTCCACTACATAACCATATGCAACATAACCATGTTTTTGTTGCACAAATATGAGTTGTGGAAACAGTGAGTGGAAGATGCTAAAGGAAATGATAAGGAGATAGGGGAAAAGATGTGTATAAAAATTAAGTTGAACTCATAGATACCTATATAACATCCTCCACAACTATTTTAGATGTGGATATCTTAGATTGACCATAAAATTATATTTCCCTTGTGACATTTGCTGATGTCTCACATTGTCCGAGATGATACAAGGTGAAAAATTTGGTCCAGGGTGGCTGGAATACTAGATAACTACAGAAAAATGCAGAAACTTCCTGCTACCAATTTTACCACCTGCTTATCTTTGATCTCCTTTTATAATTTATCAAATTGCTGTGTTTTGATGATAATTGCTTGCTTGCTTTCCCCAAAGCTGCAAGACCTAATCTTAGTGGACTGCATAATAGAGTATTTAGAGAATCTAAGAAATGTCAGTGTTGCGGGTTTTGCTAATCAACACTGCCTCAACAAACAAAGTCTAGCGCAGACTCATTCTGCAAGCTCAGCAGTCCTAGACTAGGCTAACTTTTGGCTGAGAGGCCACCTGGGAATCCTGGGTACTGCAGGAACAAACCGAGAGGTCAAGATTAAACTCTTGGCAAGTATTAGACCACAGATGCTGAATGAGCAGAAAGACTTCATTCAGCACCATTGGTGCTGCCGAGCTGACAGATGGGAATAAAAACCCACCAACAGCCCTTCCCCTCCTTGCCAGTGAAAGCTTTCTGTTGATCTATGAATAGCTAATCACACCCAGGGAGCAGCATTCTGCAGTTGCCTCGTTTGGGGCTAATGATACTGTGCATTACTGTCCATAAATGGCTTTCCTCAAAACATTTTTTTCCAAAGAATTCTCTCGGTTTCTCTCATGAGACGACGTAGGACAGATTGCCAGGAGACAGGAGAGGGAAGTGTGGACCTGTGGCTGAAAAACCAGACTAGAAATTGGGTTTTGCCAATTCCAGTCTAATGAGTGGTTTTGAAGCATAATTGTTCTGTGGAAGTGGTGATAAAAATATGTATCTGATAGGTTTGTTGTTGATGTAAGTCTGTAGTAGGAATGAAGAAGAAAAATGAGAAGTAAGTTTCCCCTGGGAGCCAAATTTTCTGTCTTTATGACCGTCTAGCATTATGAATGAATATTATGAATCTGGCATTCCTAATTATGTTGTAGCTAATTTGTCCTGCCTTCTTCATATTCTTTTGTGACTTTATATCTGATAAAGCATATCTTTGACTGTTGAAAATAGTGACATGCAGCTTTTCTGTAATTCATTTTTTGAATAGCTTCGTTTGCAGACTTACCAGATGATTAGTGCCAAGAAAAGACAACTATTTTTCAGCTGTTCTCATAGAGCTGGTTGGTGTCTCCTCTCTTGATAATTTATGCCCTCAGAAGACTTATTTTAAAGAAGTAAGGCAAAGACTAAATTTCACTGAGTAAATTTCACTAAATTTCATCAGATTTTCAAAAAGTTGAGCCAGAAGATGAAGATGCTTCTCTGTCTATTTTTGATAGCATTGCACTTCTTAAAAATTGCATCTCTGATTTCTCTGCTTTAGTGATCATGGGCTATTAGTCAAAATATTCAGTCTCTTTTCAAAGAGAAAGGCAAGCCACACAGAGTGGACTGTGAAGGAGCTCAGCCAAATTGTGGAGTTCTTATTTCTGTTCTGAAATTCTTGTACCACGTTTCCAAGTCTGGATTAGAAGAGCAGGGCAGATGAGTTCTTGTCTGCTACTGCTGATTTTCCAATTATAACTGTGGTGATGCCATCTACATACCTCTACAGAAAACCAGCGTCATAAGCAGAAAGGAAAGTTAGCAGGAGATCTGCGTAATGTTGATTGATTGACCATAGGCAGGTTCGTGGCTTTGTGAGAGGTTTTCAGATCATCCTCGTGTAGCACGGCTCAGTACTTGAAGTAGTATAAGATCTATGCCTTTGGAGAGTTCTTGGGTGAATCTGAAGGACAAGTCTTTCACAGCACTATTTAATGTCGCTAAAGCACATCAGATAACCTGCAGTTCTCCAGTAGGCCAGTACCTGACTGTGTAAATTACTAATTTGTTGATTGCCCATTAGAAAAGCTTTGCATTTTTCAGTTTTATTCAGTCCTCATCTTTGGAGGGAAAAAAAAAAAGTATTCTTGCCCTGCTACTTAATGGAAAAGCAAAACAATTGGGTACAGTGTCACTACACCTACAAAACATGCTGTTAAAGACATGATTGTAAAGAGGAAGAATTAAAAACTACTTTTCATAATGCCTAAAGTTCTGCGTGCTCTTTGCCAGTGTTCAATGCAGAATTATTTGCCCCCTGGAGGTATAATATCCAAACTGTTTATGAATTTTACCCACAAAAGCCAAGAAATATTAATTTTCCAGGGATGAAACTTCCCATCAGTGTGCTCAGGTGACAACCATGTCACCCACACCGCTGCTTGTGAGAGCTGCCTTTCCAGGAGAGCTCGGTGTGATGTACTCTGGTAACGCAGACAAGCCACCACGATACAGTATCCCATATGCTGTGCACAGTTAATGTCTACTCTGCTCTTTCAGCTGAGCGCGTGTGTGGGAACAACTTGTACTATCAACTGATCTGCATCTTAATATTTGTTTCCATCCGCATTCTTTCAATACTGCAGAATTTAAGATTATGTACAAACCAGCCTGGTAAACTTGGCAAATTTTGACTTCATTAAGGAAGGCAGTTCTAATGTTCCCTAACAAATTGTTCCAGAGAAACTCTCTTGTAAGATGCAGAATGCACCAGTTTTTTTTACTACCAAACTATTTCTATTAGGGCATAGTGTTAATGATTCAATGTAAAATGCAATGCCGGATGCGGAGTGAATCTGAAATCATTTAGCATACTTGATTGTTAACTGAACCAGCTCTCCTAGAGTGCGTTGGCTGCCATCTGTCCATTTACTGACAGCCTTGTCGGGGGGTGGGGGGGGGGGAAATCTTGAGAGCTGGCAGAGGTCCAGTTTGCCTCAGGTCTGCTTTCTAGTGTTTTTGTAACAGATGTTGTGCCACATGCCCAGAGCTGCTGCCTATAAGCTGCTGTGTGCTCAAATTTTTAATTCGGGGGATGCCTGACTCTCTCTGATGCAAGATTTGCATTTATCTTAGCAGCCCATTATGGGGTTCCTTTGTTATAATGACAGTCTGATGAAAGAGCCGGAGCCAAAACTCAAACCCCCTAGGCCTCTGTCACAGGTTTTCTGATGACTTCAGTGGTCACTGGATTGATTGAACCTGGACTTGCTGGTTATTAATAAGATACTTCTTATCTTTTATTTTTTGAAAGATGTATTTTTGAATAGTATGGAGTTCCTAAAGCATACAGTGTGGAGTCAGGGAGCCTGCAGGTCTGCATGGTGCTTTTAAGGAATTCAGTGGTGTCTGTCTATCCAGGATGCTCAGAAGTGTTTATACACGCAGACACCCTGCCTCCTATACACAAACTAGAAATTACACTAATTCTTCCCCCTCTGTTATCTTCCATATATAACATAATTCAAGAGTGAAACAGTTTAATCTAAATTTATGTAAATCAACCAAGGTGAGATGAAGCTTTAGGAACTGCTGTGTTTTTCAATTCCGTGATTGAAATGCTTTGCTCCTCCTGTGCAGCTCAGTGGTTGTCAGCAGCATAGCAGGAGGAAATTATCATCTTCCTGCAGCAACCCCTGCTGCTGCTGATAGGAAAGATTTCTTCTCCCCTTCCTTTCTTTTCATGAACAAAAAGCAAAAGAAAAAAATAATAGTTTAATGGGGTAATACAACATGCAGCATCATGCATATCCAGACACTTTCTACATGTTTTCTGTTTCCAGGGGTTTGCTATATAAAACTGATGCCATGGTTGTCCACAGAATCCTTCTTCCAGCCTAGTTTATATTTCCACTTGATCATTTTTTAGTGGCCTGCCTGCATGATTTCTTGGAGGATGAAAAGTGGCTTGGCTATGTGTCTGTTCAGTTGTAAAAGAAACTGCCCATTGATTTGCTGCTGGAGCTGTGCATGTTTGTGTGTGTAAATATGGTACAACAGGTGACCTATTTTGTGTGCTGAGCCTGCAAAACTTTCTGATCTCAGCAATTCACTTCTCACATTGCTGTCCGAGACTCTCAGAGTTTAAAATATTTGGTCCAGAGACCCTGCTTTCCACAATATTAATTGAAGGTATGTGAAATAAAAAATGTAGTTACAAACCTGAATCTTCTTGGTTAGCCTTCATCATTTTGTCTGTTAAATGCCATTTACCTGTCAGGGAAATGCTTCCCATGTGCTGAGATGCAGCAAGGATAATATGTCTGGGACATTCTGAATTTTGGGGAGGCCTTCATGAATTTTGGGGAGGCCTTCATAATCCTTCATAATCTCTCTAACTAGAACAGTGACTAGCTAGTGATCCTAGCATCTTAGGATCTCAGTCTGAGAAATGCTGCTACTAATTCGTGCTGTGTATGCAGACAACTGTTACTCAGCAACAAATATTGCTCTCCTTCCCGATAAGTTATTAGCAAGTCTTAAAAATACAAGTAGACAGTAAATGTTTAATGCCTATGAAATGACTTGGAAGCCTACAAATACCTTAGCATGCAGAATATAATTAAGTCACAAAAAGATGAGCATTCCAAAGTATGAATGATGATTTAAAATGAATAAACAAAGAACTCTCTCCCTCCTGCACCCCCCTAAACAGCTGCCAAGTTAAAAAAAAAGAAAAAACAGTTTACCATCCCAATGATGCATGCTCCACAGATGTGCATGCTGTACCAAATGTACATGCTATGGTTTACAGCAGGCATATAACTGAACAAGGTGACAATTTTTTCGTGCCTTGAAGTAATATAAGATGCAAAGTATTTGTCTACAGTTGAAACGGTGTCATTTTCCTAAAGATTGGAGGTAATCTTACTAAAAGCAGAGCAAGAATGTTGCAATACCAAGATATCAGTAGAAAGTTGGCAAACTTCACTGAAGTCGGGTGAAGCTACAGCATGTATGTATCTTGGCTGATAAAATACCTCTGTAGCTAGTAGCCTAACAACGGAGTTAGAACAAGCTGTTGCTAACACAAACTATGCACAGTATGGAAAATTAAATGCTTAAGTTATATAAAAGCACGTGTCTGCAGTATTTCTCTAAAATACAAGAGAACAAATTCTACAATAGCTATATCAGGACAGTTTCTGCAGTTCTTACCTGTTTAATCCGGAGACGGATATTAACAGTTCTGGTGCGTAACTGCTGGTGCTCCAGGATGCAGCACAACCCTCCGCGAGCTGGATATATGTTGGTACAGATACTGAACCAGATCTGATTAATTGAGGTATGAGCAGTTTGGAAGACAGGCAAGGAAAACACAGAACTTTTAATGTTCACTATGAATAAGGCTATGTAGAAACCGTGGTGCCTTTTCTCCTCTCTGTTCTTCTATAATCCTAAAGTCAGGCACTCTCCCTCTCTCTTGCCTTCTCTCCATTGCTTAGCAACACTCATGGATGAACTTGCTTAAAGCAGAGCTTTGTTCCCAAATGTGATTTCAGTAATATTTGTAGGCTCAACAGTTCTGAGATGTGCAAATCAGCCCCCTTTCTCCCCACCACCATTAGCGTACTTCATTAAATAATCTCTCTTCCTCTCTGCTTCTGCACCCCGGGCATGTTTCAGTTTTTGTCTCTACTGTTTTGATCCAACCAAGAGTGATGGAGAAGGCGGGGGGAGATTTGAATAAAGGTTTAATTATAGAGGGCACTCATACAAAATGTACAACAAAGCTGTGTGTTGGGTGTAGATTGGAGTACAAATGCAGAATGGGTCAAGAAAAGAACCATTATTTTTCTCCACTCAGCTTTCAATTTGATTTTAAAGTTGAGATTGAATTAATGGTATTTTTTTTGTGCCAACAGTTGCATGCTGAATTTGGTATGACCAACTGCATATTACAGCATAGCCTTGAACAATCATTTTAAGTGGGGAGAAACTACAGTAGCTAATTGCTACCTGCATAGTTTCTCTAATTTCAGCAACACAGTGAGGTATCAGCATTTCCTAGAAATTCAGTTTGCCAGGATAAATCTGTATCTGCCTTCCATCCTTTTTCTGGAGGATGCTCTGCTTTATCCATTCTATTTCTTCCGCCCTAGTTCTTTTTCTGCAACTCACTGAACTTTCAGTTGTTAAGAAGTGAGGTATGCACTCTTGTGCTCTCTCAGCTCTAAGACAAGGAATAAAATAAAGCATCTTAGGAAAAGTCAGTGTATAAAATTCCATAGCAAATCTCTAGCATGTTTTGTAGGGATAGTCATAAAACATTCTGGGAAAAAGCTGCAGAATTTTTCAGATGACTTGGAGAATTGTAACTTACCTGAATCTAAAACCTACTTACCTCACAGTTTGTCTGGATAGAAACCAAATGAAATTGAGTTATCGTGCTGTCTCTCACTGGGTTTTGTCATGGAGCTTGGCTGTAGGATATTGTCCTTTCAACAAGAGATTGAATCAAAAAAAGGCCCAAATATCCTCATGTGAAGTTATTTACCAAGATAAGGGGATGTCTGAAAGCTCTTATGGCAGGAGTACTGAAGAACTTTGTGATTCCTTGTTCTCTCTTGTATGTTAGCTAGTGTGTGTCTGCCCCTGCACCTGTTTCTGCATCGAACTTGTGCTATTACCTTCATTGTGTTTCATAGTAGCTGGATAATTTCAGTACTTAGTGTTATGATGGAGAAACAACAACTAAATTGAGGAAAAGAAAAACAGGACAGAGAATGTAAGTTTATTCTCTTGTGTGAGAAGTGGGTTTCTTTTGTCATTGATCTTAAGATATCAAATTGATCCCTGCCCCTTGGCTTTACCTTTGCAGACCAATTTCTTGGTGGGATATTAGATGAGAACGAAAACAATTACTAGTGTGAAATGTTTGTTAGTTCCTCAGAATACTGCAGGAAAAAATAGTCCATGGCAGTCTGTGTCCTGTACTTGTCTTGTATGTTGACATCTAACTTTGTCGTACTTCTGAACTATGTTTACCTGGCTTTGCTTCTGACATCTGGGAATAAGAAGTAATATGGAAGTTAAAGATGATACTCTGAAGGAAAGAAAACTTGCATTTATTTTCTATACAGTGTAATTCTATCACTTTTCATTGTCAGCGAATATGCAATCAGACAGCAGAATGTCAATCTTTTTCTCCTCTCATCTATTTAAGTGAAAGCTGCTTTTCAAGAGTTAATTGAAGTCTGGGGTTACCACTTGCAGCAGTACTGTTGTCTGAATTCAGTCTAAACAAGAATGCTAAGTGAAAGGGTTGCTCTGCTTTGTTCTGAGGTCTTACGGTAGAAGTGATTTTCAAAGGGAGGTAAACAGTCTTAGGACCACCAGACTGGGCCTCAGGAGTTACGATATTTGTGTATGAAATGTCAAAATGTCAAAGCCAGAGAGCTGATAATTGTTTTGTTACTGTCACAGCTGCTTATGCTTTACACAACAATAATAGTGATTTTCACCTTTATTGTTGTATTTTTTTTAACCAGAATACATTAGGACTTACTGTTGTGCTGATCTGAGTGAAAAGCAGATTATTTTTGCAAAAGATCTCACCAGTGATCAATTGTCACTTGCTTTAAAAGTGTGTAAAGATTTATTTGTAATATGGCTAGATATTCAATTGAAAATGTGCTGCATTTTAATCTTACTGTCTTCCTAACATCTTCAAACAACTTGAACTACTGATCAGAGTGAAACTGGCCATGATTCTGTCTGAGGCCATGCAAGGATGGAACTGGTTCTGCACTAAAACAGCCCAGTATAACGCCCAAGGTTCACAAGATACCTTATACTGTTGGGTAGGATTAGGCATAACGGTAGTGATGAAGCTGAAGACAGCACATTTATCTTGTGCTTTTCATGTTCAAAGCACTTTAAAGACAGTATCTAATTAACCTACCACAGCCAGATTAAATAATTCAAGTGCTTCTCCAGCTCAGCTGCTGTCATTATCAGCACTTTGCAGGTGATGGGGATATTCTGCATTTACTCCTGCATTTATTCCTGTTGCACTTGGTTGGAATCCTGCTGACCTTGCTGTTCTGGCAGAAACCCTGAAAAACACTTTTTATTGGAACAAAATGAAATGCTTGACTCTGAGTATGTGAACAAAAAGCTGTAGAAAACCAGGGATGGAAAAGCAGAGAAACTTAAGGCCTGTTGGCTAAGTGACCATCCTTAAGGTTTGCACTAGAGAATCACTCTCGGATTAAGGTGAAAATTGTGAACTGAGATTACACAGCTATGGGGGGAGAATCCTGAACATGGGGTTTGGAAACAGGTGGTATAATGAGGGGAGGGGAATGGGAAGTCATTTCCTCAGGTTTGGTGGAAGATTCTCCCCCTCTACACTTCTTTTGTAGGCAAAACTATTCTCTGAAATTGCAAATTGGCTGAGAAAACTCAGGCCACTTGAGAAAATTGAAGTGCCATAGAAGGCGGCACTATGCATCTGGAACGCTTTTGCAGCTGAGTTCTAGCACATGGTGCTGTCACATTGTCTTAACTTTCCAACTCTCTCCCCCTCACGATTCAGTATCTTTTTCAACTCTTTATCTCTGTGGACTTCGTGGAAGAAAATGTGCGATGTTTGTGCCCAGCAGAGGACAGATGGGGGACTTGGACTGGAGCGTTGTTCTGATGCAAACAGTAAGTAATAACTGCAGAGCAGATTTGCTGTTACAGACACTGGCCTTTGTGCTGCACGCACAAAAATCTTCCATATGACGTAAAAGTGAAATGTTACCTTGTTTTTGCAGGCAGTTATAGACAAAAGCTAGGCAATGACACTGATCTTCCCTTGTTCCTCTGTTTTCAAATTAAAGAACCAAGAAGCGTGACATGTAAAATCCTTCAGTAAATTGCTCCTATTATGAACTGCAGAGTTGTCTTTCAAAACTTTGTAACCCTCTTATACTAGAGTTTGCATGATGCTTAAATAACCCTGCTAGACAGCTGTCATTTCCCATTCTGGCAAACCACCTTTTGTTCCGAGGTGTGTGCAGCCCAGAACAGAGATGGGGAGCAGTAATGGAGCCCTCCTGTGGCTCACTTGCTGCCTGCTCCTTCCCATGAACGGGCTAAGATTTGGACTGGGAAGCCCTACAGTTTTATTAGGATTGCACCCTATTAATGTTACAGAGGTAGTGGAAAATCTTGATTGTTTACCAGTTGAGAAATTGATACACCTGACGTGGATAAATTCTGCTTGTGTGTGTGGATAAATTCTGTGTTATGGTCATACTTCTATTCTCCCTGCATTTCTAAGGGAGGTGGGGTGGAGGCAAGTGGCTCTAAGAACCCAGGCAACAACTTGAGCCCCAATCCTGCAAGCTGTAGGCACTTGCTAACTTTATTTGCAGACAGTTGTATTTATTCTTCAAGCTAGCTTTGTAGGTCTAGGGGGTTTTAATATTGGACCTTGAAGGTATGATCCTGTTCTATTATAATAGACAGTTTTGTCACAGATGTCAGTGGGAGCAGGAGTGAGCCTTAAAGAGGTAAGATTTTTTTCCTAACATGGCTGCTTTAATAAGGGCATATTGTCTCATCAATTTTTAAGCTAAACTCCCTGTAGAAATCAAAGAAGAGTTCTGCCAAAAAAATCAATAGTACAGTATGACCCATAGGTACTGCATGTCTTACAAGATTGAACTGTTCTTTTTGCAATTTGGCCTATTCCCCACCTCCACCTTTTTTTTTTATTATTTTATATTTTTTTTATTGAAACAAAGCAAAGCACGTACAATCTCTTTGGAGCACGTATTTAAGCATGCCATCTGATGGCTGAAACTGCTTCATTTCCCTTGGCTGTGGTGGATAAGTTATCTCCACATGAAGCTTTGCCTCCTGCAGACACCACAATAGCATGTGAAATATTTACCATTTTAATTGTGTAAGGCTTCATTGAAAACCTTATTTTCTTTGCTATGTGTCATTTAGAGAGGCAGCACTGAACTATTGCTGAAAATGGGAGCCCTGACAGACAGGGAGCATGGCACTTGTTTAACAAAGAACAGCATGCAGGCTCCACATACCATAATGCTTAAGGCTATATAATTCCATTTTCTTCCGTAGATTTTTTCATTGCTTTAGTGTCCGCAACACAAGCTTTTAGTATTCAAGAGAAAAAAATTCAAAGCCTCCGCTATGCAATGCCATGTGCAAAATAATTTAGGTTTTGTGTAATCGAAATTCACTTTTTAAACGTAAATGTTCTATACGATGAATATAGAACTATTTTAAAAAGCAAACAGAAACCTGAACTCTTTTCACATTAGTTTGTTCATATAGGAAAAATCTGTATGCTTTTAGTATCCATTTTTGAATTTCTGATTCAGAGGAAAATTACTTTTTCACACCAAACGAACTATTAGTTCAAAAGATAATGATTTTCTTGACACTCTAAAAGAAATGTCCTCCACCAAAATAATTAATTTTTGTTTCATTACCATATTAGGAAAATTTGGCTTTCTCACAGGGGTGAAAACCAGCTTTTCATGGCAAATTTTTCTCATACTTCCTTACCCCCAGCCTTTAGTCATGAAAAAAAATCTGATTGTGAAGTATGATGTATGTTATTTGTGTAAACTTAAATCACTCGTTGCTCTAGCTAATAGCTCATATCAGTTGTCTCAAGAGCATTCACCCACATGAAAAGTTGAGTTCCTCAGTCTACGGTTGGCTTTTCATTCTTTCATTTTCATTCTTTCAGGGACATAGTACATATACATGTAATGTACATGTCTTAGGTGAACTCAGTTATGTTGAGTGTGAATTAACACGTGGCTTCTCTATCCCAAATCCAAAATGCTTCTGTAACTTTCCTTCACTTCTTGTCTGGGTCTTAAACTGCAATTCTGAACTTCAGCAACAACCGGAAGCAGAAATATCAAAGTCCTACAAAAATAACGCTTCTGTTACCTCTCACCTGGATAGAAAGCTGAAAGTGGGGTCGAGAGATTTTTCACAAATGCTACTTCTATCTTCACCCTGGTTTTTCAGATTTATTTAGTTCATATAAAGTTCAAGAAAGACCCTGTGTAAATGGAACCTGAAGCTTTTCAAGATTCAGCCATCATCACTAATTCTTTCTCCTGCTTTGATATGTTTATAATTCATTTTGTATCATGTACAATTTGTTTATGTAAGCCTATTAAATTATTCTATGTAGAAATTATAGGGTAAAAATAAACTTTGCCAGTGTTCCAACAAGAGTAATTAAGCAGCGTATTTGAGACTGTCAGTATGTATCCAGCATTGATAGGAATTTTCTTTAGTAGTTATCTGTCCATAGCTGTAGACTAAACAAAATTATATATATATATCATCTACAGTTAAGATATAAATACTCAAGAGAACTCTCCAAGCTTAAAGTAACTGTCACATGCAGTGTTTTGGTGGCAGGTTGGGCCAACTTGTTTTGGTGTCAGTAGTTTTTCCATTGTGTACCTTTCTATACAAATAATGTGAAGCATATTTTCTCATGCTGTATGTAATCTTTGAGGTTAACTATATGAAAACTCAGTGGCATACAGATTAAGAAAAAAAAGGGGGGGGGGGGAACCTACCATTTTTATTTGTGTATCCAGACAACTAGGTTCTTTGACTTCGCTAAGAATCAAGCATCCAGGTCAATCAGGAATTCCAGGCAGTCCTTGAGGTGGGAATTTTGTGAATGCATGCAAAAATGCAGGTCTTTCCCTATTAATTCAGTTAATAAAGTACACACAGCTGGATTTTTTTTGTATGTGGGGAAAAACATATAGAGAGCACAAAGAAATGTTGCACCGTCCCTGAAAAAGAGAAGATCTTAAGTGTAGTCTATGCAGCGAAATCCTTAATAGTATGCTTTTATATTTGCTCTGTGCTGACATCCTAAGTAGTTTAGGAGTCTATAATGGCTCCATTATATATCAGTGCACCCCTTTACCCGCCTTTCCCTTGAAATGGAGACAAGTTGCACAAATTCTGCCACAACCATTTGTTTTGAGGGAATTAAGCTGTAAAGCTGTGGGCACGGAGGGGAAGCTGAGCACGCAGTGCTTCCTGAATGTGCTTCCTCATGTCTCTGTAGTCTTTCATTATCAAATTTAACCAGGATGTTCCAGGGATGTGAAAAAGACCAAGCTTCCATGTACCATTACAGTATCCAAAAGTTCCTCTTGCATTAATTTCTCAATGAAGTGGTTTTTTTTCCATTTGCTTGAGAAAAACATCTCCTAAAAATGAGAGCAACAAAAAAACACCACCACAAACTAAGGAAAACAACAACAACAACAGTGCTTTCCAAGCCCTTTGAGACCCTCTATTTGTGTTTTTGTGGTAATATAATTGCGATGGCTGTCACACCGTGCACTTAGTGCTAGCACTTCTTCCTGGAGCTTATGGCAAGTGCTACAGTTACAGTGGTAACAAGAAAAGAAGTCCAAGTTCAAGTAGTGTTACTTTGGGAAATGGGTACTAAGTACAGATTTGAGTGTTATTTTGTTCAAAGAAAATTAATGCAACTTCATAGTGGTCACCAGTAGTTCCATAACTTGTTTTCACACTGTTCAACGACTGTTTTGTTCTTGCAAACAAATCTGGGGGCGCTACTACTTTTGTTAATCTCTTCCAGCATAAAACCATATGTATGTATTATATGTTGTTGCTTTGGGATGATATTTAAATTCTTTGGTTGATAGATTTATTTTTTTTTTAGCAAAATGGTGGAAGTTTACCAATCTGATAGTTTTCTGTTTAGTTAAGCACCTGAGTCTGTACCAAGACATTGAAAATAGATCATGTTTTAGAACATATGAAGTGGCAAAATAGGCTTTAGTCAGTGGACTGAAGGAATTGGGACTCCTGAAAACTAGGCAGCTTCTTTTACATTTATTGGTACTTAAGTAACTAGGCAAAGGTGTTTAGGTTGAAAAATCATCAGTTGGACTTCTTCATACAAGAAATGTGTGAAAAGATCATAAGGAAAAATGGAGATCAGATGCAGTGGTCCCATGACTGGAGATAATGTTACTAGTAAATAAATAATTCTGGTGAAAAACAACTTTGGGTAGGAAAAGTTGGCAGGATTGAGAAAGATGCAAAGAATAATCTTTGAACAACATGGTTGGAGGTGAAATGCCTTTGGAAGCATGTCAGGCTAAAAAGAAGCATTGCTTATAAAATTGAGGGGAAATGCAATACAGTGTTTTGCAGTAAAGTATCCTACTGATTTGGAGGGCAAGGAAAGAGAAGGAACAGGAGAGGAAGAGACTTGAAAGAAAAATAGATTTTTTTTTTAATCTAGTGTTTTTGTTCCTCAAAATCGTGTTCTCTCGCTTCATAGTATTTTTCCACTTTGTTTGAAATAGTACCTGTGAATACTATAAAAGTTTTATATACACAAACCAGTTAGATTGTGAGATTTGCAAAATGACTGGAAGTAATCTCACAGTGGTTATAAAAATACCCATGTTATATGAGGTGCCGTTATCAGCTAACATGGGTGAAGAGGTTTGCACTGTGTAATGTGCAGGAATGAACCATAGTTCCTTTGCTTGCCAGAATTTATCAGTGCAAACCGTGTAGTTATGTATCAATAACTCTACGGCATCTCTACCTTCCAGTGACGAGGCAACTCGATTTGTGATTGACATAAGTTGTAAAAGTGTTAACTATAACAGGAACTCAAAGAGTTTATGCATATGTGTATACACTTCAAACCTCCAAATCAAAGAGTAATTATTGTAACAATTTGGAAATAGAAGAGAGGTGCTCTGTATAACACATTTAATGCACACGTTTCAGCAAGATGTGTAAAACATCTGCAATTATGAATGAATGGACTTGTTATTCTACTATGCGCTCACTGTGCTGAACAGAAAGTAAAAATAAATCTTTGAGACACTTCTATCATTTCCTTTTTTGTCAAGAATTTACATCTGGAATCCTCATGGAATCTTTCAGACTACCCAGCCATGTAAAGTGATCTGCCTGACTAATATGGCTATTACATTACATTGGTTATGGCTTTCTTATGGTTTAATTGTTGTAGCCCCTGTAATGTTAGCCACTGGAATGGAGAGATGCTGATCTGTTAGATGACAGATATTAACCTTTTGTTAACCCTGATCGATATCTTCTGAAGAAGGTCCTTTTTCCTAAAGAAATAAGCAAATTTTCACCCAGGCTGCTGCTGTTAAATTGAAAGATGGAAATTTATTTTTCTTCAAATAATTATATGAATTTATGGGTATTTCATGTTAGGTACTCCTAAAGAAAAATCATGAAGGTGTTATGTTGTTTTAAAGACTTGCTACATTTTCATCTTGAAATCCAGTTTAACTTTGAGCCAAATGGATAATCCTGAAATAGCTTTCTCTGCTTCCTGTCAGCCGCATGCTTTCATTCTGCAGAGAGCAGCAGGAGGCCTTTTGCTTGTTTGGAGTACTGCTCATAAATATAAAATTGGACTGGACGCTGGAGTTTCAGAGTGAAGAATAAGTGTGAATAGGTCACTCAAATTGGTCTCTGTTGCTTCCAGAGTCCGTAGCATGAGGACTACCAAATGCCAGGCAGAGAGAGTTGTACTAGGGTGTAAGGCTGGCTTTCATCAATTTGTTTCATGCAAGAATAGTACTAAGAAAAGAAAGTTTCCAGATTGCTTGTTGACAAATTGATGGGTAGGTTCTTCCAGAGCATGGAGAGATCATCTCAAGATGTGAGACTGTGTGTAGTGCTCATTTACCCAGTACTTATTATTGAGAATTTCAGCAGGGGTTTCAATAATTATTTTTGTATTGTCTAGTGTATAGTTTATAAAGCATTCATTTTCTAATTGTTAAGATTTGTGATATGCTGTGTTTGAAAGACCTTACCTGAAACAGTAGTTAACTAACTCAAGTTTTTCATAAAAGGTGAAGTATGTAGTGTAACCAATACCAGCTAAGGCTAAGAAATAGATTATGGAGGACAGACCACAGGAGAATGAGCTTTTCTGTAACCCGTGTTGAGCCACGTGTCAAGATGTGATCTTGATTAGTACAGTTTAATTACAACAAGAGTTGTATGTAAGAATTGACCAGGTGGCCTCATGGTGAAGAATGAGTCATATGTATAACTTCCTGTTACATGTATACTGTTTAGCATTATGAATTATATTTTACAACATGTGAAATCTAAAATCTGTTAGAGCAGAAGCAAGCAGACAGAGAGGCAAAAAATTTGTCTTAAGTCACAGGGTAAGTGCAGCAGAGAAGCGGGGAGCTTGTGTTTCCCAAGCTTCAAACGCAAGATTTCATCACTAGATTTACTTTGTTTTGTTTACAAGCCCATCTGGAATTATACGAGAGTTTCTTCCAAGTCGATTTCATTTTTTTTTGGTTGTGTAAATTGATTTTAGTTGTGTAAATGTAGCTTGAAATAGACTTGGATTTACCAGGGAGATTATGGGGACATTAGTCCAGGCTGGTGGGCTGTGTGAGGTCCTGCCTGTAGGATGAAATATGATGACGTGGCTTCCTAGGCCGTCCACCCACCCCCAGCATGTGCACTGTGGCTTCTGCCTCCGGGTAAACAGTCCCACTTCTTAAAATTCAGGCGCTCTATGTATTTCCTGTCTAGCCTTGGGAATTCACCCTTGAAAGGCACCTAGTTGTAAAAGAATTGAAATTAGTATATGGCTATAGTGTATGAAAAATGATGTATTCTAAATACTAAAGATTTGAAAAGAAAGAAAAATTACTGGAATTATTTAGTTACTTTTAGCTTTATGCTTAGCCTGCTTGACTGTGGCAAAGGAATAACTTTGTACCTAGATGAATTCCAAGGTACAACAAATCACTAGCACAGGTGAACAAAGTCTCTCTCTGGTGGAAACAAATCTCCAGCGAAAAAGCACTGCTTGAAGAATTCTGATTGACCCTCGAACAAGATAAAAAGATAATTAGGGAAGGCTTCAAATTGGAATAAGATGACATGTGGAGCAGTGGTCATGCGGTGAGAAATTAAAGCTCTATGAGACGTGTACCCAAAGTTCATATTTTAATGAGAATTTTTCTGACATTTGGGAAGATGTTCTCCAATTTCAGATTCAGAAGATCTCTGAACAAACAAGACAGAAACCTGGTCTGTCCTGAAGGAACAGTAGATGTAGATCAGATTAGGTTGCTCATTCAGAAGAGCTCTTGAATAATACCAATATACATTAAGTGCTTGCAGAGCCTTTGATTTAGGTAAGAGGTCCTTATTTAGGGTAATGTACCTGAGTGATGCAATAAACACATTGATAGCAAATGTAAATTCTTCATAAGCACATGAATAGTTACCTTCTTTTCTTAAGAAAGATCTCATTTAACCTGTTTATGCCGATGTAAAACTGAAGATCTAAAAAAATAAAAAACTACCAAAACAAACAAACAAAAAAAACAACAACCAAAAAAAATGACAACAAGAATCACCATGATTGGACTTACTTTCTGTTATGGGATTTCAGTTTGAGATCTAATGTACTTCTTGAATAAAGACATGCATAATGATTTTCTTGAATTTGCTTCTGACATGTATTTTTAATGTTGTTTTACCCAGTTATTTAAGAGGCCTAATGGATGATAAAGCTGGCATTCCTTACTGGTTTTGCATAATTATTTTAATAACAGCTTTCCTTCATGACTAGAGTATCAAAGGCTTTGTGGCTTAAAATCTGAAAACAAAGATTTACATGTCACCGTTTTACCGAACTGTCTTACCTATGCCCTTCAAATATGCTTGCTCTTCTACACAGTGCTTCATTAAGATGTGTGGACTTTAAGCTTCATGACGATCTATAGTTTTTGGTGCTCTTGCTTTTGTGGCAAATATTTAGGGGAGCAAGTTTCTTCCAGAAATGTGGCACAAGTTCAAAGATTGGTTCTGTGGATGAAAGATCTTTTGGGGTAATTGAATGTTGGGAGTTCAAAATAAACAATGCAACAATTTGTAGAAAAAGAAGAAAACTATTCATATGGGAGAGAACTATTCTGAAAGAGTACTAAGAGCAGCAAAACATATATGTCTGAACTCCTGCTGAATTTTAACAGAAAAAACATTCAGCAAATGCTTGACCTACGGTTTGCTAATTCAGTAAAAAGACTCCTGATAATTAAAATCTGTACCAGATGGTGGATACTGAGAAAGGTGAAGGCAGCAAATGTGACTGGAGGCCAGATTTGTGGTCCCAAATGCTGAAACTGAGGATTGATCCAGTCTGTTTGCTGACACAGGTTAGGGGAGACTGTGTTATATGCACAGCTGCTTGCAGCCGCAGAAGGCGTGTGTTTGGGGGAATTCTTGGGCTTAGTTTGGAGTCGTTTATAGGGGAAAAAAAGATGAAAATTGAAGCGATAAAGGTTGCATTGAGGAAGTGATGTGCTTAGTTAGAAATCAGATTTAAATTTAGGTTCAGTTAGACTCGCTTCTCAGATTCAATTCTAAACCTTTCTCCAGCCTGTTAGATAATTCTGCTTGCCTATGAGATAGGGTTAATGAGAGAATTAGGTCTTTTTCCAAGTTAAGTATGATCTTAAATTTAACTCCCATCTAAGCACTTAGACGAACTGTGTTTTGTGGCCCACTTTCATCCACCTTAACTCCACGTAAATCCATATGTTGTATCCTACAATGAGGTAAAGGGGGAGAGACTTGGGTGAAATTCAGGTGAAATTCAGGCCTGGGGAGCCCAAGCTGAGGACAAAAAAGGGCAGTTGTGCTCCCAGAGGGGAGTCTGGCACTCACACAGTGCTGAGGCATGGCTGGACTTATTGAAGCCTTTACAATGCTTGGGGGTTGTAATGGTGAGTAGAGAATAGTTGGAGTGGACTTTTAGCACCTGGTCAGTCAGGTGTCATCATCTGAGTGGCCTCTCTGTCCCCACAAGGCTTATAAATACAACGAATTCTTTTTTGTTGTAGCTCCCTAGCTGAAAGGGATGAGTCCTGAAGAAGCACTTCATAGGGAAAAAAAACAACAAACAACAACAAAAAAAAACCACCATATTTTAATATGTGAAATCTGGTCAAAATTCTCCAATGCAAATACCATTTGATGCCTTATTCAGGGGCATTGGGCTCGTACACATTTTTCCCGAGAGAAAAAAAAAAAAAAGGCAAGCTGAACCTGTGCAAGTTGAACCTGTATTTACCTTATGTGTATTTTTACGAGATGTATTATGAGAGATTTCTTTGTTTCCTGTTTGATTCTGTTTATTTTAGTAACTGTGGCATGAGAGCTCAACAGGTAATTTTAGAGCACTGTGCTGTCTGTGAATGAGATGGGTATCTGTCCTCTCTGGACATCAGGTTGCTGATGCTTACTGGGAAAAAATCAGTACATAGAGTGGAGGACTCAAATTGCAGAATAACATGGAAGTTCCTTAAGTATAGTTCTAGATCTGTTTTGCATCTTAACTTATCAGCTTGCCCCGTGTTATGATGGAGAAATGAATTTTGGCGTTTTTGGGTTAAGGCATAATTTTCTCATATCCTCTCCTGATCGTTTCTGAAAATGAAATGGCAAAAAGCCATGAGAATTGGCTTGAAGAAAAAAAAAAAAAAGCACACAAGTAGTTATAAGATTGCAACTCAAACATACTGAATCATACAGCAGGGTCCTTGAAGTCTCTTCACAGGTGACTTGCAAGTTATCATCAAGAAAGGCTTTGGATGGATGATTTAGTGATATTCATAGGATATTTTGAATGTTGTCATCCTGTTGTCACTGGGTTATATGAAACTCCTTTTGTAGAATATCAATGAAAAAAACTTTGTTCTGGAGTGTTTATAAAAATCTCCATTATGAGAGACTAACAAACCATAGGAAAATAATCTGTGTTCCAGACATGCCCAAACAATGGCTTAACACTCTGAATATTCAATAAATAAGTTGTCTTTTTAATAGTCATTATGTTCAGTATCAATGGCTGACAACTGCTCTCGCCCCATCGAATTGTGCTAAATCCTCCTAAACAAGACACCCTTGCAATAAAGCTTCACTTGTAATCATTTTTTGGCAAGCACATCTTACAATTGTTATTATGCTAACTGCTCACACTCACATACAGCATGAGGTGCCAATGTTTTCAGTTCCAAACATTAAAGATGTGGTGATAGAGAAGGCGAACCCTTATTAATTCTGAGAGATTTGCTTAATTGGGACACAATGTGAAGATTCTCAACAATAATAACAGATGATGGGGAATAAATAGGCACGGCAGGAGAGAGGCAGTTTCTAGTGTGAATTTCCCTTTGCTTCTGTTTAATTGCATTACATACTGTGGGAAGTATCTGGAGTATGCATTTTCTAGTTAATTTTTCTTGACTGCATCCATCTAGCTGCTGCTCCTGGACATTTTAATGTTTGATAATACTCTATTTGCATATGACTACACATCTATAGCTGTCATTAGAACCAATTTACACACATGATTTGCTTCTTGAAGTGTCAACGTCTGAATTTTATCTAGAGACAGGAATAGGGTCAGGGAAGTTTAATTGATTGTATAATGCAATTGAAAAGGCTGGCAGGGATCTAGGGCAATTTTGGGACATCTGTCTTTGAGTCATCAAAAATAAAGCACATAACAGCTGTGATAACAGCAGGATTATGATTAGATATACAGCATTCACCATCAGATTGAACAAGGACTGAAAAACAAAAAGGAGGTAAATAAGTCAGTTTCGATAACACGAATTTTGAGATGTTTATTTTATGCCCTTTACAAGTTTATATGTAAATTCCAAGTTGAACAGAAATATAAACAAAAACACTGTTTATTTTTCTTCTAGCAAAAACTTTATATTCCTCAAAAACAAAGCTTTTATTTTCCCCAATAGCACAGTTCTATAGCTAAATGTTGCATCCCGCCTATGACGTTGTGTGTTGAGCAAGCAATTCCTGCTCCAAAATTGCAGCTATCAGCTTCTGCTCTTGCTTTCTACTTAAAAGGGCCAGTAAACATTTCTGATTGATTGTATAGCAGGAATGAGATTTACCTTTACGTCCATGTTGTGTATCTGATATGATTATAAATACTGTTAAAATAATCCCTTCAGAAACAAATGTAGTGAGCTCTACAGTGCCCTTTCCAACCAGAAGGCACTTTTTCCTCTTAAATCTACTCTATGTGTAAAGGTATACCTGTCCTCTTTTTATTTGCTTTAGGCTTTGCCCTGCATGGCACTTAGGCTTCAGTTACTTCGTATGTGAATGTCACCTGAAACTGACTTTAGTTTTAACACATTAACATTTAAACTACTGCCTAATTCATATTATGCACACATGAGAAGCACTTCAGTAATGCATCTGAAAATTAAGTCAGTTGTTTGCAATCTGAAATTTTCTTAGTTTCAGAACTGATTGTGGAACATGAGGAAGCGCCAACTCTTTGTGGCGAATATTACATCATTTCTAGTTAAATGTAATTTCTAGTTAAGCTTACAAAAATTCAAAAGTAGCCTTGTATATCTAGATATCCTTCATATTATCAATTTAAATCTACCTCTTTAATGTAATTCTGTTAAATTTGGTTGCATGACTCTGCAGCTAGAATTGATGTATATTTCATATACTGTAGTCACTATATGAAATAAACTGAAGAAAATGCATAACTTCAGTATTCACTTACTTTCTACTTAAATTATGTAACTTTAATTAATGAAAACTGGATAGATAAGTAATGACGCTTTCAAAATTAAAGCATCATGTTTGTTCTATCTGTATGAAAAACTGTCATGCTACAGCAACATAGGGAAAACTACAGAATGTTTGCAAAAATACACAGCCCAGAGCTGTTTCCCTGTCCAAAGATAATCAGTTACCAAATTCATTTTGAGGTCAAACTTGAAGACCAACATCAGTTTGAGTTACTAAGATGCTCTGCGGATGCCTAACGTTGTGGTATTGGGTTTGCAAAAACATTTCTGCTTCTGAGAATTCTCAGCAACTATCCCATGTGATATAAGGCAAATTGGAGCCTTGGAAACTGTCGTTAATTTTAGATACCCAAATTACTGCTTCATTTAGAAGTATGTTTTGGCACAGAAAAGCATCAACTGTGGAGAAGTATGCATTTATGCCAACTTATTTTTTCCACCCCTAAGTGTCAGTGCAATAACGATCATGTCATAATCAGGGTTTAGCAGATGCACTATTGGTTTAATGCCTGCAGCTTCTGTAGAGATTTGTTTTGGAAACTTCATGTGAACGTAACATCTTCTTTTACTGCAGCAAGTGCATGTAAAATTTTTGCAATGCAAACATATATGCTGCTTTACTGATAGCTATTAAAATTTACCAACAATCAGTGGGGTCCAAAAGAGACAGGTAGCGTGTCTCAGTTAAGGATGGATACTGTACAAAACCTGGCAAAGTGGTTTAAAAGCTGCTGTTGGTTAGTTTTGATTGTGGCCATTAAAATCCATGGGTTATTGACTGATCTATCATATGCCAGTCAGCAGCTGTTTTCCACTTCGGACTAGTGGCTCGCTAGTCTCTTTGAAATGAAAATGAAACATCATGGGGGAAGTATTAAATATGGGAAGAAGTAAAGCATGCTCATAAAGTTTGCCTATACAGCTAGCATAATGCCAGGCAATGCTCACATGAGCAATTTGCATAAATGTTGTTCAAATTTGTTTCCATTGATGATGAGGATTAATAGTTTAGTGGAAATGGAGACAGAAAAATTCTTCAAATCTCTGAAAAATCAAAATAGAGCTAACTAAAATATCTTTAACAACTTGAATAAATGTCCACATCACTCATTAGTGCAAGCACAGCATACATTTCTACTGAAATAGAAATGCAGTAAACGTCCTCATCTGAGAAGTACGTGGAATATATCAAGGAAAAACCTATCACAAGGCCTTGGATGGCGCAGAATCTGCTCACCAGCTGATGTCTGCCTTGTGCATGCGG
This sequence comes from Cygnus olor, assembly GCF_009769625.2. Lineage (NCBI taxonomy): Eukaryota > Metazoa > Chordata > Aves > Anseriformes > Anatidae > Cygnus > Cygnus olor. The sequence goes on from NC_049179.1 coordinate 12,641,418, forward strand.
GCTTCTCCATTGCTAAAGCCCTGGATGTTCTGGGAGGAGATGTAAATGCCTGCTGACCCAGCAGATATTGCTAGGCCTGCTCTGAGTCTGCAGCTGGCACGTTATGATATTAGTAAAGACAGAGGAAGAAGGGTTTTGAAGATTGAGCTGAAACACTTTGAGGGTAAAGGGAAACCATGCAGGAAATTGCTGTAAGTGTGTGCAGCTTGGTGCAAAGCTGAGTTCAGTCAGAGGGGGGAGAGGTGACCAGTGCATGGCATTTGTGGAAAGTAAGAATATTCTACTGACAGTGCCTTGACAATGAGGGAGATGTTACAAGAACAGAAACTTTTTCAAGAAACCTTTTCAAGTTTCTTGCGGATTTGGAGGGATTTACTTGCTTCATCTCCCAAGTAAGGAACTGGAACTTAAGCTTGTAGACCTGGTCTGTATTTCAGGCTCCTTTGCCAGCTGTGTTCACCCAGCGCTGAGGAGCTACATCTTTGAGATGCTTTTCAAACTCTTTCCTCTTGCAGTGGCTCTGTGGGGACTGTGTGATGGTATTCCCAGGACCCAGCAACATTGAGGGTACTGTTGTGCATGGGGTGTCACGGAAGAGGTTAAGAAGTGGGCATCTTCATTAGCTCTTTCTTACTTGGATTATGAAAATAATATGCATTTCCATTGTTCCTTTTCACAAAGAAAACAATTCCTAAACAATTCCTTTATGTAAATGCAAGACAGTAATCAACATCCCTTCCATTGAGGTTAAAATAGCAGGCACAGTCTGGCAGTCCCCCAAATTGAAGTCTTTGTTCTCTTGTTCGGGTGTGAAGTATGATCTAGCCTTTTCTCTTCCAAGCTGACATTTTGTCTTTAGAGCAGGATTTCATGAAAGAGGGTCTTCTCTCACTTCTGTAAGATTTGAAAGTTAGCTTTCCAACTCACTATGTACACATGAATTGCAGATAAATGATTTTGATCTTATTTCATGAGGTCCTGGGAAAGGCTTGTGTAAGTCCTAAATATGATTGACAGCTCTGTTCAAAACACAGCAGTTTTAAATCAAATCAAGGCTCATAAAAGATGGCCATGTTTTTGGCACAAGAATAAAAGACAATAAAATGAATAATTATTTTGCTTGTGACACCCTTGGGCGTGTGAGGCAGTTGCAATCTTTTCTGTTGAGAGGCCAAGGAAAACACTTGGGGTGATATAGCTGCAGCTAGAGAGAATCTTATTGCTCAGGTGGCTGGAAGCGTAAATGGGTTGCACAGGTTTTTTTTTTCTTTTTTTAAGGCTTTCATCTGCTGAGGAGGTTTAAATCCTTATAGAAAAGCTACTGCAACAAAAGTGCTTTTACATGCTTGGATTGTTGTATGTGAATTATTTGGCTTCTGCAGCAGGATCTCAAATATTAAAAACAGCAACACTCACCTTGTCCTGTTTTGCTAAACTGTGCCAGCGTAACTGATAGAATCTGAGTAATCTTAGGTATGAGTTTAACAGAATTTAAAAATTAAACCTTACCACTACTTCAAAATACTGGAATTGCTGGCTTGGGCTCTACAAGGGATATGGTGGTGTGGCGGGCTGCCTTGCTTGGCTGCCAGACCCCTCTGTAAAGAGCCCCCCATTTGGGCTCTCATTCCCCTTCCTTAATGGGCCAGGGTGAGAAAATAAGATGGGCAGGTTTGTGTGTTGACATGAAGGCAGTTTAATGAGAAAATCAAAGGCTGCATGCAAAAGCAAAGCGAAAGGAAACTTATTCACTACTTCCCATCAGCAGGCAGGTGTCCAGACGCTTCCTGGGAAGCAGGGCCTCAATACATGTAGTGATTGCTTTGGAAGACAAAGGCCTTAACCATGAATGTCCCCTTCTCTTCCTCCTCCTTTCTTTCAGCTTTTATTGCCGTGCATGGCATTGTATGGCACAGAGCATCCCTCTGGTTGGGTTGGGTGAGTTGCCTGTGCCCCACACCAGCCTCCTTGCCTCCAGGGACAGGTTGGAGAGGGAGCCTCAGCAAGGGCACTGCTCAGCAACAGCCAAAACATCAGTGTGAGATCAGCACCAAATGCAAAGCATGGCACTGTATGGGCTGTGAAGAGGAAAGTCAACTCCATCCCAGACAGACCCAGGACAGATAGTTTTGAAAGAAAAAATAAGCTGAGAATTCTGCTAACCAGACTTCATTTTCTCCTCTTTTCCTTACATTTGCTTCAATGTTATTGATTTCCATTGAATTTATCTACAATAATGTCATTCTCTGGTCAGAAGCACAACAGGAAGGCAGGTCTAGAGGTAAAAGAGGATTTGTCAGGAAGCACGTTGTTCATGCTAGCGGGGTGGATGTGTTGGAAGTGTACGCTGGAGCAATTCTGAGAATATGTTAAGTTGTGCTTGTAATCTAAACCTGATCAGCAGTGAGGCCTGCAAACCTTGAAGGTGACTTTTCCTAACTTCAAATAGTAGTTCTGCCTTGAAGTAAAACATAGGTCCTGTGCTAAGGCAGTTGGCTGGAAACCGAATGTATGTGACAATGTACTCGTGTGCAAGGTTCTTATGAACGTGCATGATGCGTATGTACAAATCTTGCAGAGCTCATGGGGAATTTGTACAAAGAAAACAATTTGTGGTGCTGGCTGACTTGGTTACGAGTCCATCAGTGGATTTGGTTCATAAACTCTGCTGGAAAGGCTGCACATACTGTGAATTTGGTTGCTTTTAGCTCTGAGTCTTTCATGTTCCAGACTTTTGTGTTACGCAGTCCGCTTCCTTTTCTGCTGAGCTTGAAAATACAAGGCTTCTGAAAGAAATAACACGTTTTGGCATGAGTTTCTCCAGTCACTTTAGCACTAGCGTCTAAGAGCTTTCCTGTATTTATGAAGATTAAAGCGCATCCCCTGATTAGTGCAACATTTTGCAAATTGCACGGAGCTGGTGGTGAAGGACTCTTGCAGATTGAGAGCCTGTTCCAGCAGCCTCTGAAATTGATGTAAAGATGAGCATTAGCAAATGCCACTTATAAGTGCTTTAGCAGAGGAACAGTTCATTAAAATCAGTGGCTTTTTCACAAGTCAAATGCAGCCGAAACAGAGCAATTCTGTCATCTTTACATAACTTTTTATGTGCGAGAGGTTTGGCAGGGAATGCTCAGCAACAAGCCACTCTGCAGCCTGTAGCTAAAGCCAAATGCATTCCTCATTCTCTGAGGACCAGAGATAAGATATTATTCTGGCTATAAGTTGGGATCGATTCTCATAGAGTGGGGAAGGAGAAAATACCAGAGTGGGAATTATGATTAGAATTCCATTTTCTCTAAGTGTCATTTTGACAGGGGGGGTACTTCTAAGCAAGATGCATTATCTAATACCTGGGAGAACCTAAGCTATATACTGCAGACAGTGTCTTTGTATATAGGAAGCGTTTTGTTGGCTCTTACTTGTGAACTTTTCTCATAGTATTGCCAGGCAATGCGGCTCGGGTATCTGAAGGGCAGTGGGAGTGGGAAGAGCATGTCCAATACTGTGTGTATTAGAGCTGGCGTAACAGCACTAGAGTCTCTGAAGAGAGAGACCCTTAAATGCGGTGTTTTTCCCAGCTGGAGTGCCAAATGTCTCTTGATTACCAGGCTCTTGACGGTCTGCAGATGAGGGGCAGAATGCACTCAGCTTTTGGAAAAAAATAAATAAAATTACAGCTAACCCATCTCTTCTGCCTTAGTACTGTAACTCTTACTGCTCTCAGACTATATAGACTGATGCTTTTGCTTGAAATTTTGAACTTATTTTAAAATATTTATTTCCTGAAACACTGCTTAGGCATTTACTATTTGACAACATAGGAGTTATTTTAAAACTCCAAATTGTACACTGTCAGGTTTTCACTCATAAAAATTCAGTCCGAGTCCTTTTTAAAAAAGTCTGAAGATATGTAAAATGTTCTGTTTAAAAATGGGAGGGGGAGAAGAGCAATTAAAAATGTAAGAATAGAAGCTAATTATGAGCAATTCAGGCAGAGCTTTGTTTAGAAAATGTATCAGTATAAAATGGATAGGTGAATAGATTAGCGCTGATTGCAGTTTTTACATATAATAGTCTCTTTTTCATGAGTAATCATTAGCAATTATAATATAGGCTTTAAATCAGCCTGGGAAGGGACTGCACCGTAATATGAATACTAAATAATTGTACGTTCCCAGCTAGAAGAAGAAAACTTTGATTTGGTGATAAAACCCATAGCCCGAGTATTTCCTTGGACTCTGTTTGTCACTTGCTTTCTGTACTTCAGCTCTGGGTTCAATAATGTCAGTATTGACTGCCAAGGTTCATCACACAAATGATCGTTACCTCGTGTTAGTTGGCGGTGGAAGTTGCAATAATGCTTTTAAAGAAGTTTGACTTCATATATTAATCACGGGTGTTATCATAAATTGCCAAAGGAAGAAAATATGGTCCAGGACATAAGGTGGATAAATAAATGTAACACACTATGTGGCTGTAACAGTGCAAATGTGTTTAGAGGCTGGCTGTGTCACCAGTCAGTGATGATTTACTTCCCAAACCTGAAGGTTCTGTGCATTAATGATTGTGTAGGACTGCATGGGAAGACCTTTTATTCCACCGTGCCTGTTAACACCTGGGATACCGTTTCCTTTTTGGGGTTGCTTGTAATGAACTTTCAAAAAGCAGGCTTGGTTATGCAGAGTGGTATCAAGCTGCAAACGCAGATGTAGTAGGACAGGAGCTTAAACTGTTCTAGAAAAACTTCTGTTTTATTTTTGAAATCTTCAAATTAAAATGGCGTTTAAAAACAAAACAAAACAAAAAACCAGCTAGTCCTGGTGGCTAGTTCAATTTTCTGGGGAGTGCTAATGAGCAATTAAAAAATTGTCCCAGTAACACATCTAGGTTTCTGTTCAAGGTTGGGACTCCGTTATTTAGGTTTAATCCTTCCCTTAAAAGTATTCATTTTTAAAGGATACACACTTGACTAAGACTGAATGAAGTAGTCCAAGTAACAGCAGCAAAGAGTTCTGTGAGAACATAGATCCAGATTCAGAGTTTTCTGTTGCCTTTAATTTGTTGATAATGGTTTTCTATGGAGAGGAGGCTTGTGCTTTCTGTCTGTCCCACTGCCAGTTTTTGTTCCACATCCTACCCCATTTAGTGGCTAATTTTAACCAACCAAGACAGATGGTAGAAAATTTATAGAAAATTATAGAAATTTTCATTAGGCTTTGTGAAAAATCTGTATCTGAGCAAGGAAGAAATAGTTGTTTGCAGCAAGAAGAGTGAAGATGGTGGAAAGGGAAGGAGAATTGAGCAGGAAAGTGTGGGAATATAGATGTCAACCAACAGGAAAAAAAAAAAAGGCTTTCAAGTGCAGCGACTAATATCTAGGCTTAAAAAAGGCTTTTGAATGGGAAAGCAGCAATCCCAGTTTGGCACTTCTCTAATGTGTTGATGCTAAGAGGTTTTTACCTCTTGCTCGGTACAACATTTCTAATAAAAATTAGTTTAGTCTAGCTTTTTTTCCCCAAAAAAAATCTTGGATACAGGAAACTGCATAGTGTTCCTGTACACCCAAACAGAACCTGGAAGTAATTAGGTAGAAAATTTCCATAAATATATAAGCTGCTATTCAGATATCTGCTAACTGAATGGACTTTCCCACAGGTATACAAGTTTCAGTGCCTTGAAAAACTAGGAAATGTTCTGAAATGTAGCAGCCAGCCAGGTGCTAGTTCACCATTCACTGGTGCCGCCATCCCTCCCTGCAGTGCTTGGTGCTGCATGTTTTTTCTGGTGACAGGGTTGTCTCTCAGTATCTTCACACTATATCTGCATCTGTTCTTGTTGGCAGCATCATAAATACTAGTGAACAAAGGCAAACTGCTGTTTCAGCATGATGGTTTGTGAGGGTTCATCTCATTGGCAAAATTGAGGTGGAATTCTGAGCTTGCCCCATCAGTATCAAGCAGGGTTTACAGGATGTCCCCGACAAAACTGCACACACACCCCTTTTATGGGTTTAGATCTACATTCTTAGGTACCAGCTCAGAGGAAATGTGTATGTATTTTCTAGAAATGTGGCCTGGTGTTTTTTCTACTTTCAAATTTCATTAGGGAAAATGTTGAGCTTATAGCTTAAATATCCACTAAAAACAATGCCAGCCATCAAAAAAAGGCAACATATGGAAAAAATGGAAGTAAATGCACCAGGACAAAACTCCAGGGCCTCATGACTGCATTCTCGTCCCTCCCCTCTCCTCCCGCAAAAGAAAAAGGGGTTATTGCTTATAAGGCCTGAAATCTTTGTCTGTTGTTGTTTTGAAGGGGAGGTAGCTGACCAGCACCTCTGCGTTTTGATTTTGTAGGTCCTAGCTGTCCTCTTCCTCCCTGGGGAAGACTAACTTCCAGAAATATCAGGGAGAGAGACCATAAACTGCAGAAATCTGCATTCTAACATGCTGGCTCTACCCTGAGGAAATGCCCTGCAGGTATAAAAGCACTGCATACATTATGCTTGGCCAGTCCAAAATGAATACTTTCCCTCCTAACAAGGTCTCCTTTCACATAAGTCCTACAGGTTTCTATAAATAACAGTGTTTTTAATAGCCCAACCAACACACTAAAAAAATATCTTAGGAAATGTGGAATTAATTGCCTTCCTTCTCCCTATTTAGAGATTTCTAGGACTACTATTTTTTTTTTCCCTTCCCAGTTCCCTGTTAGAGAGACATGCAGCAATTCTTTACCCTGTAAGGGCTGAATTATCCACCATTTTCTCCTCAATCTGGCTATTACAACTGTGTTAATATTAGACTGTGAAAGAAGTAATCTTATTTTTAATGGATTTACCCCCCTCCAAAAACAAACAAACAAACAAACAAAAAAAACACAGCCCACAACCATTTAAACTTTAAACAAAATCAGTTTTAAGGGAAATGGTTTGTTCCAGTTTTCATTAATTCTTTTTAAAGTTAAAAGTAACACTTTTCAGCAATGTCTGAAATCTTATATTAGAGTGTATTAAAGTAGAGCAATTCATTTTTCCCCAAAAATGTTGAATATTCTTTTTAACTGCAGTGACTTAGAAAGTTGTGGATTACTACAATGTGAATTATTTTGGCTCAGCCAAATCTCAATATTTCAATGAACGAGTACCGGAGAAAACATTCTGTGCTGCTGTGTTAGCAGTGGTGGTTAAGCTGCTGCAGCTGGATATGTGATATGGTGTAGCTGGAGATATGTGATGTGGAGGTGACCAGTCTGCGGGCACCTCTGGAGTTTCTGTCCATTTAATTGTCCTCCTTGGTCACCTTCCTGAGCCTCGTGTCCCCTGGCACGTGTGCTTTTGCACTGCTTTCTGCTCCCTAGCCAGGCATGCTTGGAGCTCTGGGAGCCACCTGCCCTCTTGGTCTGAGAGCTCCCCTCTCTCCAGATGCCCCTGTGGACGCCAGTAACAGGTATGCGATTCAGCACAAGATAATCCACCAGATCCTGGCTGCTAGCAAAAAGCCGTGATGGCTCTGATCACAGCATACTCTTTTTTTTTTTTAATATCTTTTTTTTTTTATAAATAGCTTGGGTCACTTTAGGATTGGAGCAGTCCAGTTCCCACTTTTCATTGGCTTCAGGAGACACTCTGTATTTTTTTTCCACTTTTTTTGTTGTTTGTTTTCAGCAGTGATACTTTATAAAGTTAAAGGAACAGCCTTGGTACAGAGTTAAGTGAAGTACAGGGAAGGAGGGCTTTACCCTCTTCCTTCCCAGTTGCTACTTTCAATGTGGTGCAGATGCTCTGGTTCCCCACCACTCCCCCCAGCAGCAATCTGGTCTTTGAGCAGTCGCAGGAAGGCATTTGAGTATGAAAGAAATGATGCATCAGGTGCCGAAGGAGAGGTTAAAATGTCTGTTTGCCCTGAGTCAGATAATAGTGTATATACTATGGATAAACAGATGCACAGCTGTCCTTAATCTTTCACACTTTTGTTTATATACAGAAATAAATGTGTTTCCTCAAATGTAAAGTTACTATATCCATTTAAACAAACATTACGTGTGTATGGGAAACCTCAACCTTTATCTAGTCCATAAAGGAGATAGAGATTTTATTTTCTCTTCCTATAGGGGAGCTTCTGGAAGAATAATCTCTTAGCCCTTCTTTAATTTTTTTTTTTTGCACTGTCCCTTGAATAACCTTGTGGAAGGCTGAAACAAATGGAAATTCCTGTGTGAGCAAATAGCAATATGCAGCAAAATGGGGATTAAGCAGAACTCATGTCACTTCCTCAGTAATAGATTGCCATTAAGGAATGCAAGTAACAAGGCAAGCTCTCCGCCTGCACTGAATCAAGGAAGTTGTTCCTGCCCTGACCCTCCTATGTTTTTTCACCAGAGGATTGAGATTTAATTTCCATATATGATAGAGGGTTTTGACAGCTGGAATTTCTGTAGTGCTCGAGCTCAGCACCTCTGAGAGCGTTCTCGTTTGCACTCCTGCGGTACTTGCCGCCTGCTTTTGCAGACAGTTTTTTGTACTTGAATTCTGCTCACCTCCACATCTGGCTCGTCTGTGGTGAGCTGATAAGATATCAGCATATCTAAACGAGGAGCACATGAATGATCTCTTCTCGCTCTATTCTTTTCCTCCCGTGATTTGTAAGTGTTAAAGCACTCATCTGTTCTGGCAGTTAATGTATGCAGCCTCTCAATAGCTAATATCCTGTCATAGGCAGTGCAAACCAGCTTAATCTGGTTCACTGCTTTAGCAAGTAGTAGAGAAAATATAGGTGAAATGAAGAACTCAGCTACTAGCTTGCAGACTGGCACTTGCTCGGCTGTAAAGCGATACAGAAATATTACATGGAAGATTGTGTCTGTAACAGAAAGATCTACACTTTGTTGCTCACAACAGACTAGCCATAGCTCTTTGTATCACTCTGCAGCTCTGAAGTCTATTACTTTGCAATATGAATGCTTATGTTTGAAGATTTAAAATGCAGATGCAGAAAATCTGCAATGAATTGTAACTTGGCACAGACGACAAAAAATTGGGAGAAAATTTGATATATATACATTTTTTTGTCTGCAGAATCCATCATTCTAGACTTTTGGAAGTCAGTTTCATTTGTTTCGGTAATAAAAAATAAATAAATTAGTCATTTGGGCTCCAAATGCTTTTCTGCCCTGATATGCTGGGAAAGGAGTTAATAAAAATAACTTAAAGCCCAGGCTCTTCCAGAACCTAACACCGGATTTTGCACCTATGGAAAACGTGGTGAAGTTAACCTCTGTGCCATTTTATTCCCAACTTTGCCCTTTCTTCTGAGTTCCCCTTAATGTTTTCATAACTTTTCTTCCTGCTTTCCCCCTATGCTTTCACAATATGAATATTAATAATCAGAGTGCAGACCCAGTTGAACCTGAGTTTAAAGTTCAGTGTCCTGACTTTGAACTTTTTTGTCATCTCTGGGGATTTTTTGTGATGCACCCTAAATTATACAGCATCTCATGAGAGGAATGGAAATGAAGTGACTTTGTTGTGCGTGTCTTGGCTCCCCTTGAAAGAGCTCAGAGCTTCTGGGAGTTTCTCTTGCTGTGCCAGGCACTTCTTTGTGGTGGAGATGAATGGTAGAAACCTCCAAAGCTACTTTGCGGGGAGAAGACAAGACTCTTACCTCTTCTTAAGAGAGCCAGGTGGGATTAAAAGTGAGGATATGGTGGCAATGCCAAGGGCTCAAGGGCAGGGCTGGGGAGATGCAGCCTTTCTGTGGTGATGATGCTCTTTCCTTGGGGCTGATGAAGCACAGAGGCATGGACAGACACTGGTATGGTCGTACTGCAGCCCAAAGCTCCCTGTCTGGTGGGGGACTGTCGGTGGATTCTCCGAGGTCAGCCTGGCTGTTTGGGGGAGAGGTGTGAGAGCATAAGACGGCCCCTTATGCATATGCTCGTGGTTATGTTATTAATTAACTGCATGATTATGAGCTTAGGAGATGCTTTTTGAAGATGTTGAGGATATACTGTGATGTTTGTGGAGTGATATGTTTGTTTGTATGTTTAGTGACGAGCTTACAGTTGTCTTCATCGCTGTGAAGGTCCAACATGGCTGCAGCACCTCACCCCTCCTCTACCTGCTAGAAAAATCTTGAACCACCCCATGCCACCCTTTCCTTCCACTTCTCTGTTAAGGGAATAAGGAATTGCAGGCAAGAATCTCTTTAACATGAAGTTGAGATGTCTTCCTGAGGTGCAGAGGTTAGGGTAACTCTGTTCATCTTTTAATGATAAACAAAGGCATGGCTTAGTGATCTGTTTTTGAATATAGCTCCCCTTAAATGGAGGTGTCTGGTGAAATGTTGCCTTTTCTACTCTTTTAGCCATGTTATGTGTTAGAAGGAGCTGGCAGTGACATTTCTGAAGAGAACTCCTACCACCTTGCTAGAGGGGATTTTTGCGGTAGCTGGAGAAGCTCAGCACTTCTGCTGTGTGTCTCCAGTCTCTGGAAGTCAGCAAAGAGAAGTCTTCAGGGCAGCGCCATTTTCTTGGTGCATTAGTTCTGTTGGTGCATGAATTCTGTTCCGTCTAAGCTCAGATATAGGCTGGTGATCATCTTAAATTTCCTTTTTTTTTTGTTTTGTTTTTTCTCCCTACGATAAAAGTGTTGGCATTGGACCAAATAGTAACTTCAGCAGTAAGTCAAAAGCCAGTTCCTGTGGTGCTGCCAGAGCCTTGGAGGCCGTGGCTCACAGGGCCTGTGACAGAAGGGGGCGGCCATATGCTGGGCTGCCTGCTGGCCCTTCTTGAATCAGCCCTCAGGTGTGCTAATAAAGGGGGTTGCTGCAGTCCTACAGCTTTAGAGAGCTACACAGTTTAATATTCATCTGAAAAAACGATAGCTGTTGCTGCAGGGCCTGATTGCGCTGAGGCAAATCCCCTCGGCAGATGGGCTTAGTCACCATACCCTTGGATACAAGCCAGATATTCCTTGCTCTTTTAAGGAGCCGAGCTTGGTCACCTTGCCCTAGTGGTCATTAGCTTTTTTTTTTTTTTTTTCCCCCTGGAATAACAGCTTTCTTCTTCTGCCAGCTACTATATTTAGTCCTGCAAAAATGTGATAAATATGCAGCGTGATAGACATTCATTTATAATCATCTATGTTTTCTTGTGTGATACCTCAGTGCACTGAGCAGACATGCAAGAAGGAAGGATAAAGACTGCACAAGTTGCCATGAATCTGAATTCCCCAGTTTGAGTGTGTGTTATCTTGCTTTCTAACTAATGCTCTAGTAGCATGGTTTTTGGCTTTTAATTTGCACCCAGAGTTACTTTTTGTGTACTTGTGCTTTCCCTAAAATTAAGGCTTTTGCACTGATCTCCTCAGTGCTCGCATTTTCTCGTTAGTATTTTGCTTAGGGAGTGTTCTCTCAGGCTTCTACCCTATTGTTTGTAAAGGAGCACTGTGGGATGCCATTATCAGGCTTGCACAATCCACTGTGTGCTTGGCGTTATTTATTGCAGAATGGTTAGTGCATGCTGCGTCTAGTGCTTCTTAGGTAGCAAGTATGGGAACTTTATCAGTCAGAGTAGCATCTGCTCACGGCTGGCCTTGCTCTCTCCCTTTTATATGGGTTTTATGGCAGTGCAAGTGCATTGATTATAATCACACAATGGTTGAGGTTGGAAGGGATCTCTGCAGATCATCTGCCAAGCAGGGTCACCTAGCGCATGTTGCACGGGATGGCATCCAGGCAGGCTTTGAATATCTCTAAAGAAGGAGACTCCACAACCTCTCTGGGCAGCCTGTTGAAGTGCTCTGTCACCCTTTCAGATGTAATGAGCTACATTTGGATCCTGCCCTACAGAAGGGTGATTAGGCTTATAATATTTTCTGAATTATAGGAAAAGTATAGAAGTGATAAAAATTAAAATATATCAATAATGCATAAATCAATGATAAGTCAAGTCACCAGCAAGAAAATGAACTTTGAGCACTGCTTTCAGCACTGATTTTTTTTAAATGCCTGTAATAGTTAGAAGCTATAAAGTATAGTGGAAAGCTCCCAGAGAGCAGCAGTGCTTCTCGACCTTTTAAATCTGTGCATCATCTCAGTTGGTTACAAATCCTTTGTATGCTTCACTGTGCTGCAAGTTGCAGGAGTTTCGCAGGGTCCTTGTACCTTCCTTATGCAGACACCTCTCGGGCCAAGGTGGGATTACAGCTTTCTAGCTGACAGCCAGGGGTCCTTTGTTCCCAATGCAAACACGTGAGAGTAGCTTGATATGTATTTTATTTTCTCTGTGCTTAGTCATGACGTACAGTCTTGAGAATGTTATTACCTGAAAGTCATCTTTGTAGCAATGAGAAACCAGTATTATAGACTGTTCCTGATTTTTTTCACCAACGTAGCACTGGTGTTGGCTTAGAACATGATAAATGTCAGCTGAATTGAGCTGTTGCCCCGGTCATGTGTAAATATTAATCTGAAAACTCAATGTGAAGGCTAAACTTCACACACTAGTGTCATTGTGGTGATAAGAGGTGTGTGTGTGTGTGGGAGGGAGTATGTGCTACAATTGAGCTTCTGCACCTTTGAGGGCAAACCTGGTGTATGCAGGAGGAGACTTGTTTAAAAAAAAAAAAAAAAAAAAAAAAAACTTTTATGACAGTATACTTCTTAATTTATTTATTTTTCACTATTTTATTCACAACTGTATCATGTTTCTTACAGAGGAGAATGCCCGGGCCAGGTGGAGCTCCCTGGGAGATCAGGGGAGCAAGTTTTCAGACCCTAGCAGGCAGGGCAAGGAGTGGGAAAGACATACCTGGGGCCGGAGGGAGTCTTGGAGATGGTAGTGAGGAGTGTGGAGCAGGCAGGCTTCAGGGGAAATCACAGGCTCATTTTGCTGTGGCATGGTCACTGAGTTAACTGAAACCAGACCTGGAAGTAAGAGCCTGCCTGGAGGGGCACAGCAGGCAAGGGGAGACTTGGTAAAAGCCCCTAAACCACTTCTGTTGTCTTTTGTCTAATGAAATGGGAACTTTAAAGGAATGCTTATGCTCCAGATGGAGGGTTGAGGGCTTTTTTTTTTAAAAAAAAAAGAAAAAAAAGTTTTGAAGTTGTAGTTCTATCTCCCTTGGACTGGGTACTACATTAAGTTTAGTTGTCTGTATTTAAGTAGCCCAGGTTTCATTCCAAGACCAGGTGGTTTAAGGTTTGTTATAGGCTGAAGCTTTTAAAATGTCACTGCGTAGAAGTTGGATTTACAAATCTCTCTCTTTGCATGTGTGCTTATTCTCCAAAACAAAATTATACCAAGAGCTTCAATCTTCAGGCCTCCCTCACCTGAATTACTGGTATTCAACTGCTGAGGGAGGGGAGAGCAGCTTGCGCTCAGGTCTCCTATTTCATGGTGCTTCAGAGTTGGCCTCTTTGCTCTGGGCACAGCTGAATTTCGTAACATAAGCTGAATGCAAAGGCCAATGTCATGGTCCACAAACAAAACAAGAAGCAGACTGTGGAATTCATTTGCAGGAGTTTTAAAAAGTCAATGAATAAGGCTTAATGGAAGCAATTTTTCCCCTCCCTTCTAGTTGCGAATGCTCTTGCTGAATTCCTGCAGAGGGCTTACATATGTCACAGCTTGTGACCCCGTGACATAAAAGACTTAGATTCCCTCCCCAGGAAGTGGTCTGGTCATGAGTCGGACCAAGCATAGATGAAAACAGAGTAATTCCCAGAGAGGGTGAGTCCAGCTGCTGTTTAGTTAAAAGCTACTTTTCTGGCACTATGAACATAAAGCAAGGCAAAGAAAAAGAGAAATCCAGGACATATTAATATGACTGAGTTATCATTTAAAAAATATTTATCAATAAATAAATATTATCAATATTTATCGTGTGATTTTTCAGTTTTTAAAAAACTTTTCTCATTGAGAACATGTTAGTGCCTTTTTTGTGTTTTTCGATATTTTTTTTTTCACTATAGGAAAAAGCCTGATGAAGGGTGGAACGTGCTTTTCTGGTCGCACTAAACCTCCCCTGAAATCTCTGGCAATTTTTCTTGATCTCATAAACTGCATCCATTGTCTTTAAGGCTTAAAAGTTGGCGTTGCTTAGGAGAGGTGGTATTTGCATCTGTTGTGGAAATATGAGGTCTTTTCATCACAGACCCTTGGGCTGTGATGAAACTTACGTATGATTACCACTGCTCCTCGCTTTGGAATAAGCCTTCTCTAAGTGATGCGAGTGTGAAGAGATTTCAGTTACAACTAAACCCTTGCTGCCAGTTCTGTACTGATGTGCTGCCTCATTCATCTGTGTTTTGCAGGACTGGGACCCACCAGCCTCAGAGCTGTTGGGTGCGAGTTTGAGTCTCTGAACTGATATCTGATGGGCAGGCAGAGTACCCTTGCTTGACAGCATCATTTTGAGCATAGTGGGGTTTCGTAAGGCATCTTTGTCATATGAAAATTGGAATATGTACTTTAAAAATTTGGGACTGGGGATCTTAACCCAAATTCCTTAAAAGTAAGATGATGAATAAACGTGAGGAAAACAATTTTTTTTCCTCAAAACATTCAATCCCTATCAGTGTTGCCAGGAATTCAAATAAACGGGCTATTGGGCACCAGGGCTTGGTGATGCATGTTGCTGCATTGCCACCTAATGGCAAGGTAGATAAGGAAGCGGTATTGCTGGCGGTGGTTTGGCAATGGCTGGGAAGGAGTTTGAACAGAAGAGCCTAGCTGAGCGCTGGTCTCCTGTGACTGGGTCATAAATATTATAGCAGGATCTTCTGATGGGGTTGAACACGAACAAGAGAGATGTATGACTGGGAAGCACTTGTAGGCCTTTCAAAGGTGGTACCATAGGGAATTAAGTGGTCTGGTCTTTGCTGAGCATTCACCTGAATGTTTTAGGTTAGTTGGAACTCTTCAGTCTTCCTAGTTGAGAATTTTCTACAGAACAGTGTTGTTTTTTTTTTTTCTTTTGTTTTTCCAACAACTAGCTTGGTGGCTCTGTGTGTCTTTCATGGGTAAATATAAGGGTTCAGGGTGCCCCCAGTTTAATGTTTTCAATGGATATGGAGTAACAGAAGTCTGAGAGAAGTTAAGATCTTTCTAATACTATACTCTCGTTTAAAAAAAAAATCCTTGAATCGTAAACAGCCCATATATTTTAAATATGTTTAGCTGAAAGGGGCTTTTGCTTTATGCACTGTACTTCCAAATTAAATGTAGTCTGGATTTCAAGAGCTAGGATCAAATATTCAGTGTTGGTCTTGTACTACTGTAGAAATGTCAGAATTTGCTTTCAATGTGCAAACACATGTGAAGGGTGCTGGCAAATATTTAAACGAACCTTTTTGCCGACTTTATGCTTAAGTATTTGTTGCAATCATGTGTATGTACCTGTTGGATGCTTATGCTAATGACCAGTCAGAAATACTCAGGTTAAAATAGTATGAGCACGCTGTTGCCAACCCCAAACATTACAAACACTAATATTCTTCCTCAGAAGTTACGTGCTTAGGAAATTGAGGTTTCTCTTGTGCCTGTTTTATTCTGGAGAATCTGAACTTGTATCTGCTCATGATTAAAAATCAGAGTGGCAGGAAGCCAACTGTGCATCACTTGCTGAATAACCTTCAAGACACCAAAGCTCCCTACAGCTTGGCACAAGGGTGATAATGTATTTTGCCAACAAAAATAGTTTGTTCTGTCTCAAATGCTCTTGTCCTTGTAAGGATGGTATGTCGGCATATTTTTCGTAATCATAAACTCCCTACATAATCCAGTTGAGAGGCTTTAATCAGGATTTTGTGTGTGGAGGTCTTCAGTTGGGGTGTAATATGGTGGATTCTGTTTGTTTTAATTTTTATAGCAAGATACAGTATATTGCCATTTCCTACATGGAAAAATATTTGCACACAATTGTGTGGTTGGTGAATAGCAACTTATTTTCTGAGAGTGAAAGGCTGTGTACAACTTCAGGTTTAAGATTTTTTTTGTTTGGTTTTTAAGAGTCAGAGATTGTATTTGGAGGTGATACTATGCCCACTGCAAGGCGGATAACTAAGTAACACCCAAGGATTTCATTCCAGAGCATTGCATTGTTCCGGCTTTTGTCCAGACACATTCATCATCTTCTGTGCATTATACATGGATTATGATTTATACATTAAAAAAGTGTTTTCTTGCAGTTGCTTATCAGACTTGGCAGATGCTACTGGACAGAAGAATGTAGCTCTATGTTGTCTGATAGTTACACGACTGTATAGAATTGTATTTACTTTGTCTGCAGCGCATTTATTATTATCGCTGAAAGATTGTTAACATAATGTAAATACCCCATTTACAGGAAGGCTAAAGGCTAAGTTAGATTTTATTAGAAGAAGCCTACTTGGCTACCAGCTGTGCGGTAGAGGCATTTCAATGCATAACCTGCAGGGCAGCTTTCCTGCTTTAAACAGATGTTTTCTTAATGACATACATTCTAAGGGGGATCTCATTCTCAAACAAATGGTTTGTCATTGTATGCAAACTGAAGGAGAGAAGCCTGCCTCTTTTGGTAAGATCTGGATGCGGGATTGCAAATTCCTATTTTAAAGCTAGAACTCTGGTTCTGTGGGGGATCTTGGAGTATTTACATAACCTTAGAGGATGCTTGGCTTGATTCAGTGTACTATTTTAAATATAAGGATGTAATTTTCTCTTTCTTAAAAGACAAGGAGAATACTAATCTAAAATATGTGGGTGAGAGTTTTTCCCCCACTGAGAATGAAAAAGAAAAAAGCGATAGTGTTTTTCTTCACTTCCCACTGTGCCATATCTTTTTAACCAATGAGACCCATAGAGGACAGATAAGGAACTGTAGTAGCTTTGTTACACTGAGAGCTCTTTTGATGCTGTCCTGATGCTGCTTTGAATATGGTTGGAATATGACAAGGCAGGAAAATCTTGACAAAGTGCTTCACCATTCCTGAATTTTCTAGTACTGGTGTTGAATTTTACTAATTTCAACTGGTGCTGGAAAATGAGCATTCAAATGTTTTCCTTATGGAAAACATTTCTCTCTGCTGTACATGAAATAGAGCCTACTCTCAGATGGCTGGTGGTCCGTGTTTTTGTGATCAGTAAGGAGTGTTGAGGATGTGGGGCTTAGAGGTGGAAAAGTGGCATTCTAGGAAATCCACGTCCTGCCATTCCCACTAGTGGTCTTTCCAACACTGCTGAAAGATGAAAGCTGTACACCAGGAGGGACAGCAATTACTGTCACAAGTAAATAATGCCCCTTGGAAACATGTGCCCATAAATCCACTCTGGGGAGTAGAGCCCGTTGTCATCTCAGAAAAGCTAAATTCCTGAGCACTTGAATGAAAAGAGGCACTCACTGGTTGTGCAAGCGTCTGTATCCCTTTTGGAAAACTCTTGAAATGTGCTCTTGACAGGTCACCCCCACCTGCTTCTGCACCCTCTCACTTAACCTCATTGAGAGCTCTGCAGACACTGCAGTGTGTCAAAGCAGAGCTGATTAATTTTGTCTTCCACTGAAAAGCACTGCTGCTTTCTGGTTCACCAGTTGCTGTGCCCACAGAGCACATGTGTAAGTCAACAGAAGTCTTTTTTTTTTTTAATTTTGAGCTCTGGGTGGAAAAAGTGCCAGCCCAGAGCTCCCAGAGGTATGCATGTGCATTGAGAGCCCAGAAGGTGCTCAGTTCCCTCCCTGGAGAGGGTCTGCTGGAAAACCTCCTTGGTGGGAAAGGCTATGTGCAAACAGAGGTGCCCTGTTTGGGTGGTGTAAGTTGGAGATTCCCAGCCTGGGGTATCCAAGCAGCTCATTTTGTCCACCTAAAGAAACTGCTGCTTCATCATAAGGTGTGGAACACTTGTCGGGGGGGTGATGGAGCTGTACAGCTTTAAAATTTCTCCTGCTGCTGTCAGTGAATGGTTGGATAAGTGATGCACAGGGGGGTGAGGTAGAGAGAATTATCTGAATTTGAGCCTTTTTCAAAAACTCCTGTTCAGTTGTCGGTCTGAAACTAAAACGCTTTTGCAGCTTTCCATTTTTACTTCTTAAATAGCTACCAAAGGCTTGGTACGCTGTTGTGTTACACATTTAAACAATCCTTTAGAGGGGTTTGTGGAAATTGGCTTATTTTTCCCTTTGCTTTTATTACTTCTGTTTTACATGAGGTATGCAAGAAAATATGTTCTGTTTAATGAAACGTTGGTGATTTCCTGCTGTGGAAAAGACTGGCTTATCTGAGGCTGTCACACTTGCCTGATATTAATTGATTAAATGCTCATTTGCTAATTTTGAATCCTGTGGTTTTGTGAGCACAGTGATCAGCCTGCAGAGGTCAGAGCCATTGCAGCTGGAGCATGAACGTCAAGTGGAGAGGAGCTGGGGGCTGCTGGGAGTTGGGGGGGAGATGTAGAAGGGCCCATCCAGCACAATTCCTACCATATGCGTCTCCTGTGGTCCTCCGCAGTGTATCCTGCACCCTGAACTGGTGTTTCTGCTGCTGTTCTCCTGTCCAGCTGCAGCCACCTCACTGCATGACCTCCTTTCAGGCTGTTACAACATCCCTTGTGAGATCGGGTCTTGTCCTGTCTGCTCCCCCTGCCCTCAGTTACAGACCCCAAGGTTGTCTTATGCTCAGTGGTGAGGGATCTTGCCATCTGCCCACAGGGCCTGGCTCTGCTTGAGAAAAACTGCTGATGGACACCATGCTCTGGAACGGGTCGATTCCTTGTACCGAGTTGCCATGTACATCTTTAGGAATGAGACCTGTGTGGAAAAACAGTGGTAACTCTGCCAGGAAAATGAGAAAACATTTACAATTAGATTTCAGCTACACAGGGAAGGGAGACAATAGCATTTTCATGTATTTATTCAGGCCGATTCCTTTTTAAGCCATATTAAAATGCAACAGAAGTGCCAGCCATTATAAAGCTCTGAGATACCAAGCAAATGAGGTAAGTAAAATTAGCGGCAATTGTGCTCAGACTACGTTCTACTGAGAAATATTAGCAAGATGGCTCCCCGGAGACAGCCGGGCTTTTAGGGGGAGCATCGAGACGGTTGTAGTGAGCTGATGAGGTCTCATGACTTAGTTATGAGACATCAGATTTTTATTTTAAAGCTTACATTATTGGAATTTCAATATTTTATGTGCCACTTGAAGCATTGTCTTAGGGCTGTACCCTTGTTGCTGATTATTTTTATTCAGCCACCCTTGAAAAACAAGCCTGAATTGAAACGCATACGCTGTACCGAAGCATTGACGGGACCATGTTCAAATGATAGAACCAAAGCAACAAATTTTGTCCAAATAGGTCTCAGAAATTAATAAAACAGGTTGCAAAATAATCTGTGCATTGAAACAAGGGAATCTTAGTACATTTGGGAGTTCTGGAGGTGTACTTAAAGCTTGTAACTGGAACCAAGTTGAGTTGCTTTCCACTGCTTCATTATACGAATACCTATACCATTTGGAGAAGAGTTAGCACATCTCTTTTTCTGGATGCCAGCTCAAAGACTCAAATAAGATTTTGGAAATCACAATTAATTTCTGCATGCCTGTTTTTTCAGGTTCTTGACATAGAAGACTGTATTTTCCAGACTACTGCAGGCGCCAGCAGACTTGAGATCAGCCTGGAGGAGCTGGGATCTCCTTGAGATATTTAAGCAGTGGTGCAGTGGAACCCAGGGAAATGGAGGGTGGTGCGGGAAGGCAGTGAGGAGCAGAGATGGCTGTGGGGACATTGCTCCTAGGCCCAGCCTCTCTGCCTGTTGCCCGTGGGCTACCACCAGGCTACAGACTTTGTATGTTGGTATAGGGGAACAGTTTTTGGTAGAGGAACGAGGTAAATGTCTGAAAAGAAGATTATACATCTGTCTGTCTCTCCTCATCACTTTTTGTTTACCTGCCGATTTCTGTGCAACTGATAGAATTATAATATTCTCAGGGAGCAAATGTAGCTCAGATAGGCCAATGTGTTGAGAAGCTGCTGGGAGGATGGATAGTTGGACAGGCACGTGTATGTGTACCATGATCGCCCAAGACTGACTTCTTTTTGAGAAATTGGACTGAAAAATCTGCTTGGGACAGAAGCTTTTACATAAAGGATGCTTGTCTGCTCATTGTGTATGCATGAAACTTCATTTAGCATTAATGAACATCGAAGGGACTCAGTTATGGGACTCAACTTGTTACTTTTTTAAAAATTTAATTTAAACAAAAACACTTTTGGAAATTGCTAGGTTATAAAAATTGGGAAGAAAAAACTTTTAGTATTATTGGTACATTAGTAATTATACTCAGTGTCTGATGGCTGTGTTTGCCAGGTATTGGGTAGTCATCTCTCTTATAAAGTAATAAGCTGAGCTGCTTTGTTTATACAGGGATTTCTCTATGCAGTGTTTGGCTCCGGACTTGCAGGTGTGAGACTTGCTCTGAGATTTCTTTCCTCTTAAACATTACAGCTTGCTATATGGGATATGAAATCTTTGCAAGCACAGCGCAAGCCTCTGGCTGAGGTCAAGAGAGACAGCAATGTGTGACTCAGTTTTCTGTGCTCGCGGGTGTACAAATACAGTCCTTCAAGTGACTCCTAACGGTTCATACCATACAGTTCATGAAGGAATCCTGTATTAGGAGAATACTGCCAAAATCTGGCTATTTGATTCCCCCTCTATCTTATTTAAAATGTGCAGTTAAACTGATGGTAAAGGACATTTTGCCTTGAAAGCACGGAGATGTGTAATTAGGATAGTTGATCCCTTTGCATTACAGAAACCTCAGCACTGTTCACCAGTGACTTGTACAGACCAATTTGTCCATGTTGGTACTGCTGGAACCAAAAGTTTGTAGTAGTTTCCAGTTGGAAGGCTGGGACAGACTAACAACCTAAGCATTAGATAACCTCTATTAAATGATCAAATGTAAGGTGTAGCAGCAACGCGTTGCAAAGCTATATGTGGCATACAAGTGCAGTGTTTCACTCTTACTGATCCTGCCTCCCAGGATTGGTGCTGCCATTTGAGGAAAACATGAGAGAACACTGAAGTCTCTCATTATTCATAAAGTAGAATCAACCATCCCAAGAAATACTCCATCACTTATTAAATGTGGAATATTTTAGTCAGAATTCCTGTAGACTTCCTTGATATTCCAATAACTTCTGTGCCCTACCATGTTCCACAGTAAATGATGCATTTCTGCCATGCAATGTTGTTGTGTCTTCGTCACCTATCTTATTCCTTCAGGTTATCTAGATTTACTAAATTAGCTGGAAATTATATAATTCAATATTAATGATGTGATTCTTAGAATAAAAGGGGGAAGCAAGTCTATTTTTTTTACCAAATTCACAGGGTCTCTGATCACTTTGAAATTTTATATTTATTGATTGTTAAATTGACAGCGTTTTTGCGGATATCTGTACATTTTCTTAACATATTTAACCATATTTCCACATCCTTTTACTGTTATAAGGGACTTACTTCCCCCCCGGTTTGAGTATGCTGTTAGCACAGCCCTGCTGGAGGGAGGAACAGATTTCCATGACTTATGTTTGTCAGAAGAACCTGGCTTGGAAGCAGCACTTCTTGGGTCAAAACCTGAAACATCTTGCTGCTTTGATAGAATTTTGTGCAGGATAAAATCAGTACAAACTGCTTAGAACCAGGGAAAATGGGAGGTCCTAAAATGTCTGATGTTGCTCTGTCCTTACAGCTTTATAGTGCCAAGTACTTACAGGCAGAAGGATAAAGGGTACTGTATAACTTTCTGCATTAGTATTTTCATAGGTAACTTGCAAGTATGTAATGCTATGGAAAAATCAATTTTGACAAACACAGTCAATGATTCTAGTACATCCAACTGAAGTGTTCTAAATTAACGCAGTCATTTCTTGACAAGTAATGCTCAGTTATGTGCTCTTGGGCAAATAATGCTCTAGCCAGCTCTTTCTTCATTACCGATCACAAAATACAATCAACAATGCTCTTCACCACAAGACCTTTGCTGAGACAGGAGTTTGTTTCAACTTATGTGATACAATTATCCAGTCATTAAAAATAAAACACACAGAAAACACCCTTATTTAAGTAAATGAGATTTCTTATTTGTGTTTTTTTTTTTTTTTTCATGCTTTAAAACTGAGAAAATTAGTTTCTTTGTATTGCTGAGTGTGACTTTTGCTATAATTGGGAAATTTGTTGAAGGGAGAAGTTCACTTTCTGTTTTTTAAACTTGCTCTACTGTGTGAATAGCAAATTGCCATTAGCAATAGTTTTGCACATTAACCATATCCAAAATGTTTGCATTGGCACGTGAAGAAGGAACTTCTACATCCACAACTAAATCCATTTTTCAAATGGATTTGTTGTTTGTCCAAAAATGCACTGATTCAATAGTGATGTAGGATGAAAGAAATCATGTGAAATCATATGTTATATTAATCTATCTGGTTTCCCATTCCTGATCTCGAACATGGAGGAATAGTCCTTTAGGAAAATAATTTTCTGGGCATGTTTGTTTGCAATCCTTCCTGAGGCTGTACAGACCTATGATCTTGTTGCATAATAAATATTACTGCTATTGAAGGTGTTTTTGGGTGATGTAAACCAATTGAAGAAGAAAAGTGATGTAGTGAAGCCAATATTGTTATGAAGTGCTAAAAGTTATGTATGTAACTGAAATCATTGTTATATCGTATAGTTTTCAGATTCAAGATATTTCTTTATTTTGTTACAGGTGCTCATCTAGGAAGACTTTGTGAGATTGCTTGAGGTGAATAAGTCTCTGGAAATACAATTTGCTTAGCAGGTCAGTTCGCTTGTTTTGATATAAACTGCAAAACATTCTCAGCTTTTGTCCCTTTTCTGATAACCTTGCCAACTCACAAAACATAAGTATTTAAAGTAATTTGTGATTAAGGCTAAACTAGTGATGTTCACTGTCAGGGACAGAGTAACATTAGCTTTTTCTTTCTGTTCTACTTTACGGTTGCTTGTAATTTGTGAAGAAAGTTGCTGATTGGCCTTAGATGTTGAGGCCATGTGTTAATTTTTAGGAGTGGAGACCCATCTTTGTCTCTTAATTACTGCATTTTACCTTTTAAAATACGCAATTTCTCTCTAATTTGATTGTTTCCTCCCTGCCAGTTCTATCATGAATAATTTTTATGCACTTGTGTAGCAATCTTGTGTTCTGTAATCAACATCTACAAGCTATTTGGGATTCGTAGCATAACATATTTGTTTATTAGTTCATCAAATATATGTTAATGAATTTTAAATCATTATGGGGAAAGTATGTCTCCATATGTTATTGACTTAACTATAAATTAATTTGCCAGGTCATCCAGAATAAAACCAATCTCTTGCAGTAATAGGAAATCTACGTTTTCATTTCAAATATTTAATATCTAAAAAGGCTCCTAGTGTATTTAGCTAATAAGATCATGTACGGGTTGCTTTCAGTCAATGCAAGTGTAAGACATTCTGTCAGTAATTAGTATGCACTGCCAGACTTTGATTATACCAGCTCTTTGACCTATTTTTAACAGAAACTAGGGCAGTCCGTTGGATTGCCTTTCCCTGTCCCTGGACACCCTGCTGTGTTATGTTCTTCATATTTGACATTATAACACACAGCTGCGGTGCCAAACTGCAGAATATTCCCCGGGGGTTTTCATTGAAACAGATGTAACAGATGTCTGCCCACTCTGAAGAGCACAGTGGTTTCTGATAATGGTCACACAGTAAATGACTTTTCTGCATTGTTTATTAAAGATTGCTTCAGTCAAGAGTGCCTTTTGGAGCACACTGTGTAGAAGATTCATTTGGAAATAAGTTTCAGACTGATTTGAAAAGACTCTTTGCCTCTTTACCTCCCCACCATGTTCAATTGGATCTCAGGCTGCAAGGGTATGGCTAATGACTTAATAGCCTGGTGGGTATCCGGGAGATAATAGTATTAACTATCAAACTACCAGGCACGTGCATACTGGTGTGAATGTGCTGGATGCATGTTATCTACTGGGAATTAAAGAGCTAAAGCCACTGTCAGGATATTCATTAATCCGTGGTTTTGCTAGGAATGCTTTAAGGTGCATTTAAACAACAGCAGCATGGCAGACTTGAAACACGTCTAGTCCTGAAATGCAGGGCTAGACCAAAGCCTTTTACTTTGCTCTGTTTAAAAGTGTTCTTGAATATCTGTCCGTACCTTTGGGGAACTGAGTGAGTGTGAGTGGCAGTTTCTACACAAGCTGAACAGGCAGATGAACTGAACCATGCTAAAGAAGAAGGAAGGGGGGTTGGCTGTGGATTTGAGGGTAGCAGAGGAAGAGGAGGAGGAAGCATTAACAGGGAGAAGAGTGAAAGACAGGAGCTGAGTGCTCTACTCAAGCAGTGATGTGTGGAACAGATGCTTGGGGATGGAGTGAATATTTGTCTTGAAAAGGGCTGTCTGGCCTGGATGCTGAAATGCCAAATACTACCATCTACTTAGGTGATGGGAGGGCTGTACTAGACAACACTAGCTCTGTCCTGTTTGCATCCTCGCCTGCACAACCTCCTCTGTTTGCATACAGCCTTTGTGCTGGGATTAAATGGATCAGCAAATGGTATCAGGTTGCCCTTGCGCAGACTTGCTAAGGAGAAGCTATGCTCTTCATGGTTGATTGAACTAGCAAAGAGACTTTGGTCCCAGTCTTGTTCAGAAGTCTTGGTGTTTCTCTTTAGGAAACAAAACCGTGGAACAAAACAGGCAGGTGTTATTGTTTTCCATATGAGTGGGACACAATGTGAGACACTTTTCTGAGTGCAAGAATGTGAAGCCACACAGTTCTCCTTGAGAACTTGCTTTGCTTGGAGACAAAGTACTGTTTCTGAAAATCCCACTTGATTTACTTGCCTGAGTCAGGAAAGATTTCTTTCACAGTTACACCGAAAATACCAATTTGTCTCTTGGGTTATGATAATACACTTGTTACTGAAGTTGTATCTGATTGCTACACAAAGACACTACTTGATTTTTAAATCAACATTTGATTTTTTTCCTCTGTCACATTTATTAATAACACTGTCTTCTAGTTGGCAAATTAATTCCAGCCATCATGTACAGTGTTATCCTAGCAAGCAGGATCACTCCATGCATATGTAATACTCTTACCATGTCATAATTTCTTATATTTGGAAGCTGCATAGGAGTAATGACCAAACTTCCTCTACTTTTAAAAAATATTGCAGCACTTCAAGTAAATCACTTTGTGGTAGACTAGGTAATCTGGGGTAGATTAATGACCCCCCCCCACCCCAAAAATGTTGTGTTCATGTCTGGACATATCTTCTTTGCTTGCTTGGGTCCATGTAGTGCAGCTGAGCCCCTTGGAGTGCTTGGGATTCATCTGGATCAGTTTTGCAGGATGATGTTTGAGAAGGCAGAAGCTGGTGGAGAGAACAGCCTGACTTATGCTGAGCACTGAGGAAGGGTGGCCTTTTGAACTAGGCAATGCCGTCATGATGATTATTTGTCTTTTGGTCCTACAGAAGGTTGTACATTTTTAACGCTGTAACTAATGAATAGAAAGAAAATAAAATTTCAGCTGAAATTCCAAATCTGCTGAAGATGTCTTGGAAACTAAAAGCATTGGGAAAAGATCATTTGTAGGTTCCTAGTGCAGTGACTGACCTAGCACTGACTCTGACCCTGGGAAGTAGTGTTCTCTTTATGCAGCTTCAAAGTTACCATCTTTGTTTCATCATGGCACCTTTGTGAAAATACTGTGCCCCACACAAGATCAAAGAAATCACGCTTCATCCTTTTGCTTCCTTCAGCAGTCAATCCTGTAATTCATTATAAACCCAGTCAGAGCAAAGATTAATGTTACCACTTCATTTAGAATAGAGCTCTCTTCCTAGACCATAGCAATTGTACAAACACATTAAACGGGTCCTCCAGACAACTTATAAAACACAGTGGGTAATGTGGAGGCAGAGCTGGTTTATGAACTTGTAAAATGAAATGCCCTGAAATTTGTGCTATGGTCCTACAGTTGATTATTAAGCATACTTTTATTTTTTTCTTTTGCTACTACTTCAAGTGTTCGCAAGTATTCCCAGTATAATACAGTGAATCCTTCTGGGTTTGGGTTGTTGAAGTCACTGCAGTATTAAAAATCAGTGTCACTGCAATTTTATGACAGACATCACTAGATTGTCCAAGTTCTTCTGTAAGAGTCACATAGTCTTAAACTTTATGCTTACATTTATTTTTGATGGAGCTGTTGCAGCTAGTGAGTGGCTGTCCTTTCTTTACATTGAATAGCCAAGCTCAGTTCTTGGAGCAGCTATTTTTGAGAACTGGAGAACCATAAATAGGCTTTAGGACAATTGAATTTAGATTTCTGCAGATTAAGTCCAAGGACTCTCAGCAACAACTTAATGGAACAAATCTGGTTTCCTTTCAACTTCAGTGAAGACACATTCTTTCCTTGAGTCAGTTGGGTCAGTATGAGGACGTTATTTCATCTAATAGTGAAGTGATGATTGCACATCAATCCAATCACATTGTTAAGGTGGCAGTGGCCCAGTTAGGAATTCTGGTAAGCATAATAGATAAATAGTAATGAGAGTAAGAAGTAGAAAAAAAATTTTAAAGACAGAGGTTGCTAAAGTTGTGAATTATGTAAAACTTCAATACTTGCATTACGAACAGCTACACTGAAATGTAAGTTTTATTTATATATTGCAAGCAGAAGGTACAGGTATCTGAGTTCTTGGTTCCATTTTGTGAATGGACGGAGTTTTGTGTGGGAGAAAACTTAATGCTAACATGCTACAGAAAAACGTCTGTCCTGTGACCAAGAGCTTAGGTCAGAAAAGAAAACAGGGTAGTTAACTGCAATTTTTTCTCTCATCTTGGTTCAACCCTACTATTCACATCCATGTTTGATTATAGAGGGATTGGAATATACTTTGTGCTCTAAAAGAAAAATGTCGGATTTAAACCTAATTTGCAGCACATGCCATATGCTTTAGGTTTTCTTTCGGAAATTCACACAAATGAAAAATGCTGTTACAAAGTGCAGCCTGTTTCCTGATCTTAAACACTAATGTAATATGCTAATCCCATTCTGCCTAAATGTGTGTTCCTAACAACCCCTCAAGGTCAGTGGTGTCATGGCGAGCACCTTTCTTCATTTCTGTCTCTGAAGATGTAGTATAGATTTATAAACTCATAGGGGAAGAAGTGACCTGTAAAGAATTACACCCTTGAAGGCGTACTGACTTATTAAAGACATTTACCCCCCTGAAGGTATAGTTTTATTGTGAAATGCTTTTGTTTTCCAAAACTAGGACATTTTTGTCCCCTTTTAGGACTTAAAATATGTTGAATAAGAGGATTTTTTGTTGTTTATTCAATTTACCCTCATATCATTTTTAAATCTACCATTTCCATTACACACTTGATTCTACTTACCATAAGATTTTTCAAAGGAGAACTCCAGCTAGACTGTAGCCTGTTTGGGGTGTGTCGATGAACCAGAGCCATTTTACCCCTCCGATCCTTGCTTCCTTGTGATTCAAGAAGTGGGGTGGGGGGGAGTAGCTAGAAGATGGCTGTTCCTCATTAGGACATCATTTACTTTTCTTCCTGTTTCATTGCCATATTTTCTGGTAGGTTTTTAAGAGCTAAAGTGGAATGACATGCCCGAAGTGCTTGTGTTGAAGATGGTGAAACTTCTCTTGCATTGAAAGGAAATACTCTCCACATAGGGTAGCCAGTGGTAACAATTGCTCAGAGTTCTGTTTTCACTTCTTAAATGTGTTTTCAAAATTATTTTGGATTTTAGTTTAATCAAATAAAATAACATGCCTTGTAAAAGTCAATAGCAGAAGACAAAGTAAAAGAGCATTATTATATATAAATATTATATTTCCCTTATAAGTACAGGGAATGCTGCAGAAACCACAGCAGAGATTAATACAGGCTGCATTAAATGCTGTTTTTATTGTAACTATTGTTGGGATGTTGCAAACTAGCAAATACTCAAAGCCAGCTTCTTTGCAAGATGCAGTAAGTCTGCTGGTTTACGCAGTGGTTGCTAAAGAAAAATCTTGATCCTGCAAAACTTCAAACAAGTAAAAAGCTTTGCTCTGGCTATGGATAGGTTGATTTATTTATTTTAAGCTGGCTGTGAGGAAAATAAACTTGTGCTGGGGGAGAATAGGTTTTCTGTGTTAGTATCTTCCTTTTTGTGCAGTGAAGGTACATGTTGACTTTCCTGTTAAAACTGCTCCTTCCCTCGGGCAAATAAAAAGCTGTGCTGAGGCAGCTTGTCAGGTTTTGTAGTGACTTTGGCTGTTCTGTTGCAAAGTAGGATGTAGCAAACTTTTTGTCAGGTTAATAAGGAAACATACTCCTTCCTAAGAAAGTTAAGCAACTGTATGTGTCTCCTGAATGTTAGCCTCTAACTTAATAAAAAGGGTGAAAGAAGCTACAGCCAGATACAGTCAGGCTGTGGATGCTTTTCGCTGGCTAGCTGTCACATGTGGCTCTGTGGTACAGCCATTTGCCAGTATTTTTGCTATAAGGCACTCATTTTAGTTCCTAAATTCACTGAGTTCTAACTTTCAGGGTGAACTTCTCCACACTTGAGTTTCAGGTTTTCTTTTGTTTAAGTGATGTAGGCACATCAAAGAATAATGGTTGGAAAAAATATAGTCCTTTATCCTTTTGAAACAAATACCTTCCAAATATTTTATTTACAAAATTAACTTTGTCATATCATTCATAAGATGTTCTTTTGACAGTCCAGAATGTATACAAACCTACCCAAATCTGGCCAAATTTGGAGCATATCTAGAAACATCAACCTTTTTAAATCAAAATTTGGTCTTTCATTTCCTATTAAATAGAGGTTAGCACAGGTATGAGCAGTTTTGGCTTCGAAGGCGAGCATTGTGCTTACAAATGCTGAGCTGGCCGGTAGTTGCTAATTATCGTTACTTACAGTCTCGCTGGAGTTAGAACAGGAGATTCTAACCAGAAAAACAGATGGTGTATTATTTCTTTACAAATCTCACATGATTTGCATATAATGGTGTAGGTTTCTACTCTGTATTTTCAAAATCAGTGAGACCATTGCTGTCTTTTTATGACTGTCCTTGGGAAGATTTTGTATCAAATATATAACTGGATTATCAGTAAAATATATTTTTAGTGGAAAAAAAATGTTTCCTATGAATATTAAGTGGTGAGAATTACAACTTTAAACAATTAGGAAATGCTTTATAATTTAATGCTTCATTTGAGAGCACCCTCTGGAAGCGTGTAGCATCTGTTTAAAACAAGCAAATATTGACGTTTGCCAGTGTGCCCTGATATTGACTTAGTGTGCACTTGTAGGCCTCAGTTCTGACCTTACCGTCCTTTGCAAGTTGGAGCCAAATCCTGCATCTGCTGAAATCAGTGGGATTTTTTCCTGGCTCTGGCAAACCTGACATTTGGCCCATTTATTTAAGCATTCTTTGTGTAGCTTAGTGTTATTTTCTAAGCCTTTTTCTCTTTGTACGTTCCTGCTATTAATTGAAATATTTTAACACGTGTTTTTGGGTGGGGTAAGAAATTGATTACTGATTAAAATATTTCCAAGCCTATCTATAATTTAAATGTAAAAACATCATTTAAATATCTCATTGAGTTTAAATGGAAATTGTGACCAGATTCATAATGTGTTGAGTTTGTGTTATGGCACATCTCCAAAGCATCAGCTCAGTGCAAACTGCTACATCTGCATTTCATGACTTCAGGGGAATACCAGGATATTTCAATGGGGTCCAACTGCAGAGCTGTATAACAAGGCAGTGGATGCCTTCTGGTCAAACATGATTGTAGAAAATATTTGAGCAATGTGTGGCCTAGTAGAATGTCTCGCTTGCTGATGTTGCAAAGCTTTATTCAGAGAATATTTTTATATGCTTTATTTCTTCAACTTTTAGCACAATAACAGTTTTATTTATACCTACAAGCATGTGACCAGGTAAGAAAACAAGATTAAAGGTGGAATATAGCTATTAACAGTGAAATATTTGTGTTCTGCTAACACATTGGTGCATGGGATTATCTAAATCCCAGAGCTGTTCGGAGAATGGGTGTTCAGGTGCCTTAATCTTGGAATGGCATAGAAGCATGAGGACCAGAAAGAGCAGTTGTGGAGGGGGGGGGGGAGAATAAAAATTATGGAGAGAGCTTCGTTGTGAAGCATTGGCAAGCTCCTGTGTGAAGGTGTGGCTTGTGATTTGTCATATAGCCAAATAGCTATTGCTATGCAAATTAGAAACAGCATCCATTTCAGGCAAGGGAAGAACTCCATGGGACTATAACCATATATGTGGATTCTTGAATTTATACGGCTTTTATAGGAAACAGTCTTACAAAATATAGATTCCCTGGAGAGAAGAGTTTTGCTTGGAGACTGCTTGCTTTCACTTTGTGTATTTGCTGGTAGGTCATAATCTTCCTGACCTATACAATTGCTGATGGAGAAGAGTATTGGTTTAGCTTCAGACTTGTATGGATGCAAAAACATGGCACTTTGCTACCTGTTTTATTCTGAATAGATCAGAAGTTTAAACACAGCTGCAAGACCTCATTCTCTGAGATGAGATCTTAAACCAAGGTGTGAAACCAAACACAGCCCTTACTGTGGCCTTCTAACACTTGTTCACACCATTTCTTTGCTGTTAAGTTTTTGTTGTATTGTCTTAAAATCCCCTGGTGGCGATTATGAAGGGCAGGGTACAGCAGCCACAAACACTTCTGCATTGAGCCAGAGCACAAACAGCATATCCTCTGCCACAAACCTCTCTCAGGATCCAGTAGCAGTGGCTAGAGAACGGTCTTATGTTTCTGTTTCAAACAGCTAGGAGGCTGAAGGCTTCTGAGGCAGCAGTGAAGCTGGTGACTTAACTGCTGTGACAAATCAGTGGGAGGTTCATGCCTCTGTGCTGCTGGGCTCCTGTGCTCTACCAGTAGAGTTTGTGCAAGTTAAGCCTTTAGTGTATCTGTCTGAAGAGCAAGGTTCTAAGTCATGGTGAAAACAGACCTGTAATACACAAATTTGCTCTTAGTATAAACTTGCAGTATTAGATAAAAGAACACAGCGTTTCCTCCTTCCTTCCCTTCAACTGTTAGGAAGGAATCTGGATAATATTTAAAGAGCAGACAGACTCTTCTGCAAACAGTGGCACTTGTTTTCCAAATTTTGAGGATCTACCAGATCACAAAACATTGCATTGCCTTTTTGTAACTCTTATCGCAGGACTGTTGTACGCTGAGATTCTTCCTCTGTGACTTACTTAACAAGTGATAAGCAGTATTGATAGGTAAATTTCATATTGTAAAATCAAAGGTAAATTTCTTATCTCTGTAATGAGCATGTCCTTGAAACAAACGACAAGTAGGGTGGAGTTCGCTGATATACTGAGGCTTACAGTGTATCTGAAGTCTTTCCTTCTGGATCAACCATGCTTTTCAGTGTTGAGTCCTTCCATCTGAAATGGCTTTTGTACATTGCCTTGCAACGGAAGCAGGGAGCTGCAGAGGGGCTGGGAAGGGACCAAAGCTATGGATTTGATTAGGCGTTTCAGGCAACTACGACACGATTTAAAATATGGATCAGATAACCATCTTGGCTGGGACTCAAATGTTGTTGGAATTAATTATTGGACAGGGCTTCTTTCCTTTCTGCAGGAAGGCCTGCATGTAGTCAAGGGATTGATTGGAAAGAAATGTTTTTCTGAAGTCTGTGTGTAGTTTGTGTTTTTCATTGCTCACAAAGGTTCTTCCATTTTTGGGATGCTTTGTGGAAAGCAAAGCTTGTTAAGAACCGGCTGCTGAGGGACCAGTTCCCCAGTTGTTACCATAAGGAACCTGGACTTTTGCCTTGGTCTCTTTCTGTATTAATATACAGGGAGTAAAACATTTCTGGAGGCGGCTAGCATCTGCCACCCAGACTTAGTTCATTTCACATTGATTTCTAATAAACTAGAAACATGAGGAGAGCAGTAAGGAACAATGTGAGTGCCAAAACATCTCCGTTACTTTCCAACCAGCCATAGCAATTATTTGATGTGGTTTTGTCACATTGCTGGTTTGAAATGCATTTCCTCTCCAGGTACTTTATGGAAATTTCAGATTGACCTACAGGATGTTATGACGAGCAATCTCAGTTTCACCAGTTCCATTTAAGATACAAAGGATCTTGCTTTTTGATCTTTTTGATTATTTGTCCGTTACAATTGCCCTGTACATATTGCAGTTGTTAATGGACCTTGAAATTATCAAGAATGAAAATTTGACCTTTTAAGAATTATATATATTGCTTACAAAGCAGGGGTTTGCATTTAAAAGGGTTACCCACAACCGGTAAATGAGCAGAGATGCATGGGAGGATGTTTTCCAGTGCATAACTGTGCTATCATGCCTCATTTTGTTGGATGACATGAGTTTCATTTCACTGTACTCCAAGTGGAAGTCTTTGCATTCAGACTGGGATGGCTTTTGTTTCACACTAATATCTTAGTGTAGCAGATAGTGGAGATGTCAGGAAGCTGCTGAAAACTGCCGTGTTTATTATACCCTCCTTAGCACAGGGTAGCTCATCTGTTCCTGCTGGCACTGGTCCCCAGGGGATTAGATGCAAGTGAAGATATTTAAAGTTGTGTCCTGGCCATGTTCTTGCCTGGCCTCGCATGCTCTTGTCTTTGATCGTAAGGTTAGGGTTTGGTATAAGAGAGGGGTACGTGTTGGACGAATGATCTCCAAGATGAATTTATCCCTAACAAACATAAAAGTGGGAAGAGTGAGTGCTGCTAGGCAACCTAGTCCAGTGCTACCTTTCAGTGTTTAAATGGTTATAGAGCAGGAAACCTTTGGTCAGTCCTATGAATCCTCTGCAAGAGGGCAAGGTTACGGTGGAGTCGCTTTTCTGCAATATAGCATGAAGATGCTGAAAATAGTGTTTAAATATGGCTCAAGAGTAAGCACGGGAGCAATTCTGGTAGCCCAAGCTGCCCATGGTCCTAATATTTGAGCTGTATTGTTAGAACCTAACCTAGCAAGCTGCTGCCATGAGTTTGGCTGTGTTGTATCCCTTTACACTTAAAGTTGCTTGATAAATCAAAACACAGCACTTGAAATCTGAAATTACATCATTGCTAAATGTGTGAACATAATTGTGTAATTTCTTTTGATTGCACTTCTGCAGACAGGCTTTTAGATTAGGACGGGAATTAATCTGCTTTCAACGATGATTTTTTTTTCTGAAGCTTCTATATAAAGACTATTGTTAATATTCTTACAAATCAATTAGACTGTAAAATTTGTAAAAACAAATGGACGGCAAGTATTTAGCTTAATCAATGTCAGTGTAGACTAGGAAGGAGTTAAGAGAATGTAACCAAACCACTCAGCATGGCTGAAGTTGCATCTAATGGGGAAGGAAATGGTGTAAAGAAAGTTCACCTTTCTCCTCTAGTGCCTCTGTGTGCCAGTACAGCTGGCCGGTGTCATGTGAGATCCTACACCCCTTTTCTGTGCCCAGTCCCATGGTCGCTGTTGTCTGTGTGGCTCTATCTGGTGCGAACAGCTTGCCAGCAGATGAAAGCCAGTGTAGGCAAGTGTGAGGTATCTTGCATCAGAAGGAACAACTTTAAATTACTTGCACACGTTGCTTGATGAGAAATTAACTGCTTGGAAAAAAAAAAAAAAAAGGAAAACACCGTCTTGGCATCATTGTAGATATATCACTGAAAACATCTGCTCAGTAGAGAGCACTGGTCAAAAGAGGAAATAAATTTCTTCTCCAACCCAAATGGTCAGTGAATTCCCTGGGGCGTTGAGATGGATAGTATTTGTAGGGCCAAGTTTTTATCAGAGTATGCATGCTTGGACACAGCTCACTGACAATCTATGACATGAGCTTGCTGCTTGAAACAGTTGCTTTTCCTTTGCACTTCGGTGTCTGTTGCAAGAGTAGCTCGTTGTGTTACCTGACTGAAAGTCTCAAAGCTTCCATGCAGAAAAAGATGATGATGATGAAAATCCAGGATGACTTGAAAATAAACAGAAAACAACGCCCTGTCCTTAGCATGATGATAGATACAACAGCTCCTTTGTTCTTGAGACTAACCAGGTTCTCTTAGGGAAACTGAGGTACTGTACGTGGGAGTTACACCATGTGGGACTGACAAAACACAATTTTCTTTTAGCTAGAGGTGAAACAAACAAGTATATATCGACGATTAAAAATACAAGCTTTGCTTCTTTCTTAACAGTTTGCATTTACTGATGTTTCCTATTAAGCTGAAAGTATGTGAAATGTTTTTACACAGGTTGTTTTGGGATTAATTTTATTTTCTCTACATTGCAACAGGCTAAAACCTAGTAGGAAATTATTTGGGCTGAAACCTTTCACTTAGGAGCTTGATATAGTATAAGGATTTTTAAATATTATTGAGGAATAACAATGGAAGAGTTAAGTTTCTGATTTTCACAGCAGTGGAGGGTGCATGAAGGTAAAATAAAGTTATACGTATGTATTCTTTCTCTGGAAAAATTGCTGTCTGAGAGTGGTGCATGTCTCTAGTATTTCATTGTGTGCACGGTTCTGTAAGGAAAATGTGGTGCTGTGTGATGACAAGTTAGCTGCCTCCTTTGAGAAAGAGATTTTAGCTGTGGGCAATGAAAATCAATCAGATGAGATCACCTTTCTCCTCCGGTTGATTGGCAGCAGTGATGAAAAGAGCTCAGGCACCAAAATCAGCTTCTGATGTTGAAAGACTCCGAGGGCCAGGACAACCTGAAGCTATTGACACAGTTTTTGTTTTGTGTTGATTCCAGCACATCCTTGGCTATGATTATGAAAATATCAAGCAAAAATTTCAGGGGTGTCTTATAGATCCACCTGAGGGAATTTACACAAGAGTAGGATTCCCTCTTCTTTGTGCAGAGCTTGCATGCTCTGGGAGCTTACTTAGCCTCGGGGACATCAGAATAGTATCCCACAAGTTTTATACCTCGCATGGAGTATTTTTCAGTGTGTGCTGGGAGAGCTCAGGTTCTGAGACCTCAATAATCCTCTTCCCTGAAACAATATCCTGGTCCAGCAGTGATGATCTGACTAAAAATAAACAAATAAAATATTGGAGCCACTGTTTTTATAGGGCTGCATTCAGGAGGAAAAGATGATTGCATTAAGGGATTTTTGTCTTATCACTTGGAAGGAAAAGGACGGCAATCAACACAATAATCAATAACCAACACAGTAACCACTCCTTTTGCGTTCCCTTTGGCCGTGTTACTTGCTTCACACTGCTGTACCTGTGGTGTGGCCGCAGCCGGACACAGCTGCCTGGTGGGGCTGATGTGAGAGGCTCAGACCTTTCAGAGCTTCCCAAATGTTTCCCTCAAGGAAGAAATGTGAGGCTATTATGTTAAAGCACCAGTGTTGCCCTAGATAATTTCCTCTCCTCTCCACCCTCACTTGCTTTTTTCAGTTTGTTCTTCTAAAGGGCCAGGAAATCTTTTTATTTATTTATTTTTGTTTTGCTTGTGTTTCTAGTAGATTGCTTTTGGGGGGAAAATATGGCTTATAACAGGCTGTTAACATCTTAGCTAAGATTCATTTGCAAAACGGTGTGAATTTTCTGAGTAACAGTATTTCACGCTTCTGCATGTCAGTGATGGACGTTGTTGTGGAAAGTGTCCATGCTTTAACTGAAATCTGGGTGGAATTAATTCTCTTTCTCTATTAGAAAGAGAGAAGGGGGAAAAAAATTACTGGTGGTCCACAGAGACATGACTGCTTACACAATGCTGACTCCTCCTCTGTATATATGTTGCTAAAACATATTGTGTGATTTCTATAGTGCAGTGATTTTTTTTTTCCCTATGTAAAGTAATTGCTGTGGTTACCTCATGAGCTTTAGGAACTCAGCAGTGGGCGGAGAAGCGCTAGTGAAACACATTGTATAATATGTTGTGAATCATACCAGGAATAAGTTTGTGAGGGTTTTGCTTCAGAATGTAAAATCAATATCTGGGCCACCCACAGGTCATCCTCTTTATGCAGTGCAGAGTTTAACAGATGCAGTAACTGCCGAACGGCTGCTTTCAGGAGAAGTTAACAGGGAATCTTTTGCAAATGGCTTCAGCCAAGCTTTCCTGTGTCAGGGAGTTATCTTAGAGCTGGCTGAGACGCTTCTGTGATTTCACTGTTTTCCAATGAGTCAGTGAGGAGCTGGAGTTTAAAGTGAGTTGGAGATACTGTAAGATATCAGAGTATCTGTTATCTTTGGTTAAAATAAAAAGCAGCTGTATACTTTAATCTGAATGGGCTTATTTCATATCAAGAGCATACAGGAAATAGAAACATCTTGAGTTAAAGGGATGAATGTCTTCAGCAGATTTGTCAGCTCTGAAGACTTGTGCAAAAATCTCATGTTTTGAGGTTTTCGTAAAGGTTTTTGCGATTAAGTCACAGTCTGGTCCACGTAGGAGGAGGTTTCTAGGATTTATTTTATTATTTATTTTTGGAAAATGTTTTGAAGTGCTCCCTATTGCATCATCTAGCTGAATTGCTTGGTTTCATTTTTTCTCCTTTGGCTGCCCTGAGCTGAAGTTGATGGGAATGTTGTACTTGAGGTCATGCATGGAATACTTTCATAACAAAAGCTCCCAGATAATAAGGTGGTGTGATTCGGGGAAAAAAAAGTATGCCTGTTTCTAATATTGTGCTGCAGTTTGCTCAGTGAAAAGCTAGCTGTCAATTACTGTCCCCACAGGCCCCTTCAACATACTAGCAGAATTGCGTAAACATGTAACCTGTGGCTGGCGGCTTTTGGTAGCCCAACTAGACCCTATTCCTAGAAGAGTCTATGCCATGAAGCAGAATTTTGCTGAACAGATTTCCCATTGTCCTAATATCAGAATCATTGCTGAAGAATTGAGTTCCTAGCTAAATGTTATCCAAAAAAAATAAAAATCTATTGCTGTCCCCTTTTTCTTTTTGTGGTGCTACACCCCCCCCCCCCCCCCCCCCAACTTTATAGTCTAGTTTCCTTCTTAAACTGCAGTATTAGGAGGGGTGGGTGTCTGATTATTTGGGCAGTTCTGGCAAAGTTCCTTTTTAACATCCCCATAGGCCACGTAGAGTAATATGGATGTTTTAACAAGTCAATGGATGACTTCCCTGCACGATAGATGCCCATTGGGCAACTAATTTAGAATGACTTAACATGACCAAATCTCTTTTGTCAATGAGTGCTTTCTGTTACATTACCTGAACAGCCTGGTGCAGTGGCCATAATTGGTTTAGATATAAAAGTGCACAGTCATCAACAAAACTGGCTGCCCAAGATTTTCAGAGAAATCTATTTGTATAATGTGAAAGAAAAATGATCCTCGCCATCTGGCCTCTACAGGTAGCCGGTTTGAACACAGGCGGAATTGGATAGCGCATCATCAAATAATTTTTATTTTATTTTTGTTTTCTAAGTTAAGATTGATAGAGCTGCAAAACGTTGGCCAGAAGCTTATCCCATATCTCATTCTAATGTCAAAAAGCAATATGATACAGTTGAGTATATTATACATGTCAGACCAATGCTATTTAGTGGTTCCTCTGATCATCGGATGATGTTAAGGCTCAATGATTTAAGCCAAAGGGGAATGATAAATCTTCACTTCTTTTTTAATTAAGTGCAAGCGATACTACTGTCACCATGACTGTGGTTTTGAGTCTTTTCCTGCCTCTCCAAATTAACAAAATGCCCTCAAATAGCCATGTAGCTAAAGAGTAATCAGCTGTCTTTACTGACTTCAGTGAGTGAATTTTTATTCCTGACCTGGAATGAATTACAGGGGTATACATTTGGTCACCAAAGATGACCTTTAGTGAAGCTGCTGAAACACCTGGTGGTAGGAAACAGAACTGAGCATAGGAATAGAAATTATTCTCACAAGTTATCCAAACTGTAGATGCTAAGTAAGAGAATGGAAGTGTGGCTTAGAGTGAAGAATTTGACTACTTAAATCCAATAAACCAGGACATCCAAACAAGCCCTTCAAGAGACAGTGTGTTTAACCACAGCTTATAGGTGTAGCATGTAGCTAAAGAACTGACCTTAAAACTTGTGCTGCGGATAAACTAGACAGACACAATTCATAGCATTAAAGAAATCATCTTAGTTTCTTTCATTTTAAAGAAGGCATTGCAGGGACACGACTAACCTGCTTACCTGCAGGTGTTATGTTAGGCAGTGTTCTCACACAGATGTATTTGGGCAGTAGCCCTGTGCATCAGGGTGTCCCTAACAAGGGTGGTGCAAAAAGTCTGTTCCTCTCTGAGCTGTCACAAGCTTCAGACTTTGCTAGATACACCTGGAATTGACTGGGCATAGCTCTGGCTCAAATGTGTGATTAAAAGATTCATCAGAAATGGGCTGGTTGATTGCCTGACAGGTGAGCTAATATTTATTACAGGATTTGGTTTTAGATTTTTCTGGATGTGATTCATTTCCAGCCATTAAGACATTTTTCAGTGCTGCATTATGTGCATCCTAAATGAAATATCGATCACTTTAATGTCAATTGTTTTACTTTTTTATAAATGACTTTACTTATGCAAAGGTTTACTTTTTGGAAGAGGACGTAGTAGGAGAAGTGGTATTTCACAGCAGGTGCCCTCTATTTGAACTCTAGGACGGTTGTGGGTGGCTGGTTACACTCGGCTCTTCAAGCTTCCTTGTACCTTAATGCATGTCTATATATAACGCTGGTGATTTGTGAATAGGCGTGCACAGAGAAGCCAGGAATAGATAAACTTGGATATTTATTTACACGCTTTCAAGAACAAAAATAGTGATTACCACTTTGCTTTCATAAAGGTGATTACTTTGTAGATGAACCAAATGTTAACCTGTAATTACACAGAGCAGCACAGCGTGATGTTTCCACTTATTTCAAAAATCTGGGAAGAATGTTCTGCATAAATTCAAATGCTTGTTCTTTGATTTAGAGATGTTCCTTTTAACTTAATTTTGTAAGGTTTTAAACAAATATATTAAATTTAGTGCAGCCATTACTATCTTGAAACAACCTTATTTTTATAGTGTATTTCTTTTAATTGCAGGCTAGATAGAAGATCAAATTAAGCTCTTGCTGAAGCTTTTAAATTTGGTTCTGAACAATTATTTTTTGAAGAGACTGTACTTTTATGACAAGGATTGTGGTCCAGGTTGATAAGAGGGGAGAAAAAATCAATTTAGACCTTTTCATACTTGAATTCATTAAATTGGTCTTACTGTATTAAAAGAACAATTAATTTATGGCAGCCAGTATTGTGTAATCGCATTGGAAGGAAAAAAAAATGCAGTGTAATAATGATGATAGATTTATCAAGTTACATGGTTGGAACTTATTACCTTGAGTGACATTAATTTTGTATTCAGTTAAAAGATTGTAGTTAATAATAATAATAGAGTATCCAAGGATCAGGATTTGAACTGATAGATCCCTCTATTCACTTTAGCTCTCTACATTGCAAATAAGAATTTGGCATTGATGTAGCAATGAAAAAAGTCTTAACCGAAGCTCATTTTTATTCTTCAAATAAAATTTGAATAGGTCTTTAAGTACTTTTTGTCTCCTCTTGGCACACTTTGTACTGGTACCTAAAAGCAAGCTTTAGTCAGAACTATTTATATGTAATTCTGTGGTTAATGCACCAAACATTCTTGAAAAGTATATTACTGTCTCTAAAATGTTTCTAGCTCGGTGGAAAGCAGAGCAATTAGTACCTAAGAGAGATTCTCTTTTAGCTTTTGCTTTTCAGAGAACATTAACCATGGCAGGTTAAAGACTGATGTTTACTTCATGCTCTTACATGAAAGCTTTACTTTTTCCATTGGTAGCCTATACATCACCAGGCACTCGCAGCTTATTGCATCCCAAATCTAGGGTTTATGTATGTATTGCATCCCAAATCTAGGGGTTTACAGTATGTTCTAAGCCATTTTTGAATGGTTAGATTGAAAAAACAGTAATATGCCAGAATTTCTCAACAAAAATGGTCAATTGTAAATCCAAAGATTCTCTAGGATTTTGGTGGTTGTTTTTGCAGCTCTTGCTGAGACAGCTTTAAAGAAACATGAGTAGAAAATTCTGTGGGTAAACTGATGATAAGCGTCTCTGAAATTGACTAATATGGGGTTTGGTGAGGAATTAAACAATTGTCGCATATGTGAAACAAGTAGCTTTAAGTTACTGCTGGGTGCTGCTGTGTTAGTGGCCTGACTGACACCATACCAGCCTCCATCACTGGTGATGACGGGGGAAGGGGGGTGGGGGGGAAGAAAACAAAATTCTTTAACTTACTTAGCTTTCATTTTTTTGTGAAACCACAGATGCATTGCCAAACTTGCCAGTCTTGCTAATTTAACTATGAGAAGAGCTTAAAAAAAAAAAAAAAAAAGCTACCCTGGAGCCCTGGGTACCCCACTGCTGTGCCAGGCTGTGCACATGAAGACTGTTTTTTTTTTTTTGTGGTGCCATCAGAGATGCTCATAACTGCATTGGTATTGCCAGGATCTGTCTGTCTGCTCACTTATCCAGGCATTACAATAACTATGCAGTTTCAAGTGAATTAAAACCAAAATGAATCAGCAAAATGCCTGCTTCTTCCTCTGTTCTTTCAACATGGCAGAAAATACAGTGGGATTGTGTTACAAATCGGGATAGTTGCTCTAATTTTTCAATGAACTTGGTATCAAAAATGTAATCCTTTTAATACATTAGATCCATTGACTGGAAAACTAGATCTGCATGGCTTAATCTGTCATGCCAAAGGTAACAGCAGCACACCAGCTGTAGTGCACCTGCTGCACAATTGTCCCAACTTCAGGGTTAGTAAAATATTTGTTTCACTTGAAACGATCTGTGTTAATTTAATCAAAGGCTTCCAAATTCCCTTTACTTGGTTCTGTAAAAGTAGGTGCTGTGTCTACTGGGGCTAATATGAAATTGTTACATCCTGATTTGCGGTAGTCTTGCAGTTTGAAGACCAATTAAATATCCAGCTGTGGCAATGGTGAATGAGGTGATCTTAAAACCTTTGGTTAGAGATGAACGGGATAAGTAGATTCAGCTTAAGACCATTCATATTCAAGCACTAGCATGACTTGAAGAAATCTGGAAGATCCGATTTGGCTCAACAAGTGGAATTGCCATTTCAGGGCCCTGAGGTCCTTGTGGGGTGTGATTCTGCCTGGCACGGCCACAGTGAGGTCTGAGCTGTTATGCAGGCACGTAGACCTGGGCCAACAACCTGCCTAAGGCCTTTCCTAGCTGCTTATGCTTTCTCAGGGCATCAGACAAAATCAAAGGTAAAATGAATTCTCATGCATGTGTTCCTTCCAGGAAAAGGAAACGCAATATGCATACAGGCTTTCAGCTGAGCCCAGTCCCTTGGTGTAGTACTGATGGTTGTTTTAAGTGCATGAAAAAACCTATGTTGAAACAATTGCCACTTCTAATCCTTCTTCTCCTCCCTCTTATCAATTTATTTCAAAAAATAGGTGACAAAAGCTAAAGTGAAGGTGTGAGTTCCTCTTTTTGTTCTGACAGTGGTGAGAATCGTGGCCCAACCTAACGCTCCCTTGAGGATGGCAATGTCCAAGTTGCAGCCAGCTGCTGAGAGCGTGGTTTCATTTGGTTGTGGGTGTTGGCCTCTGGCTGGTGGCTGACCCCACAGAGTCGCAGGAGGGGCCCACCTTTCAGAGGGCTGAGAACAACCCTCAAGAAGGCTTCAAAGATTAGGACTGGAACTTTGGGTTTGATTTGTGTTAAAAGGAGAACTTTCAGCATAGTGCCTGGAGCCCTGAATGATACGTTCCTGGTGACCCGCTGTGAATCTATAGCATGGTATAGCCAATAGTACAATAGAGGCGTAACAAAGCCTCGCTATGTGCAATAGGAAAATCAGAT
This sequence comes from Cygnus olor, assembly GCF_009769625.2. NCBI lineage: Eukaryota > Metazoa > Chordata > Aves > Anseriformes > Anatidae > Cygnus > Cygnus olor. The sequence goes on from NC_049179.1 coordinate 12,683,477, forward strand.
GTGGAATGCTACACTGCCATAAGTTTGTTTAAAATCAAAAAGTGGTTTATTGTCTCAAAAGTTACCCAAGAGGAGGAAGTCCAAGAGTAAAAGTTGGTGGTGGTATTTAAATTAAAAGGGGGAAGGGAGAAGGTTATGATTGATTTGTGAATGCTGTCTCTCGTTTGAGGTTTCTGATGAGAGAATTCTTTCAAAGATGCTAACTAGCCCTAAGCAAGGGATTCAGTAGAAAGGAACAGATAAATATATACATATATATATATATATATATATATATAAATATCCTATTGCTTGTTTAACTAGATTCCCAGATAATGCTCATAAGTAGCAGGAGATGCTTTGTTATAACTGTTTTTGAGCTCTTTGTTTATCGGTGATTTGTAACAGTTTAGTGCACTTCTATGTGGTGTGTAGTGGGATGTTAGAACACGACGTGTTTTCTCCTGAGAAGATAAGCAGAAAACCCCAAGAAGGTGAAAGTCAGCATCTCATGTAAATAGCCACTGAAACAGCTCATTGTGAAAGCAACTGTTCTCCTATTATGTGACTCCTCAGAAATCTTAACCAAGCTCCAGCAGATGCAAACACTGTGCAGACGGTCGCAGTAATTATGCTAACCAGCGATAAAAGCTTCCATTTATGTGGCCCATCTACATCCTCGATGCAATCACTTCCAATTGCAAAATGCATCTAGCAGTTGGAAACCCAGAGCTTTATTAGATTGCATTGACTCTGCTCCCCACAGCTGAGGGAATGCTCTTTCCCTGCAATACATTTTTCTAACAATTTCAGGACCATTGAGATACACCCTTGAGTCAATTAAAATTATCTCCACTAAACTAGACTGCAGCTTTTAAAGTGTTGTCTAATAGCTCATGCGAGCAGCGCCCATCTAGATTACAGTTCTGTACGATGGTTTTATAAAATATAATTTTTATTCTCAGCATGTCAGTTCAGAATGGAATTCTTATTCATTTACAGTGATTTCATTTTACTAACAAAGCAGTGCATAAAGCCATTTTTAGTACGATACAGAGTATTGTATTAATCTTGCAAGAAAGAATGAGCAAATGTAAATTGGGGTATTTTCATCTGTGTAGCTGTGCTTAGGTGCGGGGAAAGCTGCACTTGCCTAAAGAGAGGCAGGTGACTAGGAAAACAAAATGCTTGTATGTTCTGATTTCTATTTCTGCAGATCCTTTCTTCCTTTCTCCTGTTTGTTTCATAACTTTTTCTCACCTCTAGGTTCATTGGTAAGCTGCTGTTGAGCTCCTGCTTGGATGTAGGGATGGCAGTTACAGGTAGCTTTTGCTATAGGGTCTGAGCAAGGGCAGTAGTAAGCTGCTAAGTGACAGAATGATGGCAAACAGGCCAGCTAACAGGGAAGGAAGGGTTTTCGCTATATACACATCAGAATTAGATTTAAATTCAAGTTTAGACATAAACCTCAGTTTAAGCTTTTTCTTTAAAGAGACAAGCAAAGAGGACAAAATGCTGCTTTTAAATTGACTTAAAAACCATACAACTCTACTGTACAGGGCTGGAAGAAGGCTGAGCCCATGTCTACGTGGTTGCATGTGGCAGTTTATTGTTATGAATGTCTCAGAGGATTGAGAGATGGAAATTGATGTTCTGAGCTTTCACTTTATGTGAGGGATGCAGGTAGTTTAATTTAGTAGTAGTGGGCTTAGATAGGAGCAATTCTAAGAAATAATATATTGCTTGGAGATGGTTGTGTTCTTAGAGGTGGTTGGAGGGATTAGATATCACTTCTCAAGAGCATGTTTTCTGCCCAGTCTAGAGGGCAATCCACTGGCTGTAGGACTTTGATTGGCGGGGGGTCTGAATGTGGGACATGTTTGTAATGCAACAGCGTAACATCCACGTATGTGCTGACTCTGAGGCTGCTATAAGCATTGGAGTCTCTATAATGTTTTGGGCGTTATCTTGCATATGGTGAAGTGTTTCTTTAGAATATTATTCATTAGACATCTGTGAACTTTGGCACACCATCCTGCTGTGGATTTACAGTTCTGGACTTGGTCATCTGTTCTGTAATGCAGCCTTGAAAGGACCCCAGAAAAACTGCATTACAGAAGCAGCAGGAAATTCCGATGTCCATGATTAAGCAATAAAAGATCTGCTGGGCTCAGAATGAGATCATTTCCTCACGTTTCATCCTTTACACAACTTTTGGTACGTGTGAGTCAAACCTGATACTGGCTTAACGTATGTCCGTGAAAGACAGAGAAAGGGGGAGTGAGTACCACAGCAGGCCTTGGGAGTGTGATATTTGGTGTCAGCTTTTAGACCTTGAGGCCTCGTCAGAAGCTGAGCCCTGATGCTACCTGAAGCTGAGGCCTCTTTCACTGTGCCTCTCTAAGTACTTAGACATTTGCTTTCTTTTTTATTTTTGTGAGCATTAAAACATCAAAGGCTTTAAAAGTTTGAACAGAGTCCTATATTAACAAGGCTCGAGTTCAACATTAAAGCTGATAGCTATTAGCATGAAATTAAAACACAGCAAATAATTAAAAACATGAAATGACTAGTAAAATTTAACCTTTTGCTGATTACACTTTTTCAAACCCCTTTTTCTTTCCACAGCTTCTTGGATTTTCTCCTGTACCAGTCTATTCATGGACCTCATTGTTAGTCTTGTAAATAATGCATTGTATCCAGCCATCTGACAGTGTGTAAAATTTAAAAAGCCATCTCATAATAAGCAATATAGTTACCTAAATGATGTTTATCTAAGTGTACCTTCCTGTTTAGCAGAAGTACCAAATTTCAGGATAAAAGTTCTTTGTATTTGCCTAATCAATGATGTACTACTAATGCAGTCAATGAGAATCACACTTTGGTTAGGAAAGTGGCTGAAAAATAAAACCAAAGACCAAGATTAAAATCTAATCCTTAAAGCAAGGCTTCTAACCTGAAGATTGACATCAGGGTGAAGTCAGTGATTCAGATCATCCTGTTAGTATTAATGCACTCTGGGTGGATGCTGTATCCTTTGTCTTAGTGCACATCAGTTAAAACCTGGCACAGCTTCAGTGGAGACATCTGGGAGAGCATTGCTCCATTTGTGTGTGGTTATATGGGGGGGGGGGAGAGGTGCTGAGCCTGCAGCATGTCGCCTCCCGGGCTCCCCTCTCCTCCATCCAGGGCCTCGGGGTGGCTCCTGGTCTCCCTGCATTGGGAGCTTGTTGTCTCCTTCTCAAAGTTTTCATGGTGCTGTGCCTTGTGAGGTGGGATTCAGTCCTCTCTCCTGGTCTCTGTATTGTTTTGTCTGTAGATTACTTTCATTTCTGTATTTAACCTGCTAAAAAGGAGGTAAAACAAAATGAAGTCAGAAACAATGCAACTTGATTTCAATGTAACGTTTAGGAAAATCATGGAAATCATGCGTTGTATGGGGAAAACATACTTTGAAAGAGCATAGAGTACCTTGATGGCATTGTTTTGGCAAGTCACCATTAAAAGTAAGTGTGCAATTATGACAGTAGGCATCCAAAGCAACTGCCAGGATCTGAAACACTTCTAGCCGGTACTTAGTGTGCCAGGCTCAACTGCCCGCCTTGGCCAAGACTGGTTTCTGACTTCTGACAGTGCAATGCAGGGTTAGGATCTGTGTGTGTGTTGAAAGAGCAGTGATGTACAATGGATGACTACCTGAGGAATAAAGAAACAAATAAATGAAATAAGGAACGGTTACATTTATTTCTTGAATACATTAAGATGTGGAGTGGAGATGGATACAAAAACTTTGGGAAAGATGTTAGGGAAAGTCTCATCCAGAGGATGCTTTTAATTCACTAAAGAGTTTATGCTGCGGTCTGAAGTTGTGAGAGGTAAGAAAATATCTTTAGAAGGCTGGAGGAAGGATGTGCTGTTTGTTAACTTTCATGGAGGTCAGAAACCTTTCGATATCCTGTTCAGAAGAATGAATGAAAAAAAAATACTGAAAAAGGATACTGAGGAAAGATGGCATTAGTGGTGTCTTCCGGGGAGCAGCTGCCTTTGTTTGGCTTGGCCGTGAGAGGGGGGAGGTTCCTAGCCACGTACGGCTGGAACATTATCTTCGTGGGGGCCAGAAGGGAACGTGCTGTGCTGCATGAGAAGTTACTGAGTGAATTTTCAAAACTACAGGTGAAAAAAAAGTACAGACTTGCCAAGTCTTTCACTGAACCGGTGCTGGAACTGGCAGGCTGAGAGATGGGAGGCCTGCAGTGATTCACAAGTTGAGGGGGAAGCGCTATCCTTGAAAAGAGGGAAAAATAGCTATATAGTGAGAATTAAAAACATTTATCGTTGATCATGCAACTGAATCCTTGCTTGTGAGTAGATTATAAAATTCAGTTGTTCAGGGAGGCTTTAGTGAAGGTATATCAACAAATACAAACGAGGAAACTTTAGTGAGCTTGCTGACAGTCCCTCCAAACACACACTGATATAGGAAACATCCCTCTTTGCCATTGTATGTTGCAAGACCAATGAGAGAAATGGTGATGGAGCATTTGGAAAGCATCCCTGAGGCAGAATACAGGGAACTTGCAAACAAAGAGGTTTGTATTAGTTTGGAGTAGGAGTGTGCTGTTTTGGCACTGAAGAAAGGAGATGAAAGTGAAGGTGCATACGGTAACAAATGGCTTCATTTCATTTGATTTTGGGCTGCTGTGCAATTATTTTTATTTCTTAAAACTTTTGAGGCGTTGCCAGCTGTAGTTATTGCCTTCTGCTCTTTCTGAGGCTGCCCAGTGCCTGTTAAGCAGCTCGTGAGGTGCCAGCCTTCGTCCCCGTTATCGATGGGCGGACACGAAAGGAGGGGTGTGAAGGCTGGCGGGCGGCCTTGAGCTGTTCTCCCAGCCCCATATTTGGGTGGCCAGCACTCACCGTGCCAGCGAGGGAAGTGCAGGGCTCCAGCTCGAGACAGCGGGCTTTGATAGACGCTGAGCCATAAATAAGTGGAAAAGACAAGAGAAGGATGGCTAGGCTGATCAGGGCCATTACTTCTGTGTCAAATTTAGCCAGTTTGGATCACCACCTCTAAGTTTTAATTAAAGCTGGTACTCCTGCCATTAATTGTATATTCTGCTAACTTTAAATAATGCAGATGATTTTTATTTAGTTGTCCTCTCCTGGCCTTGCCCCACTGAGATCACTGTTAATTAGATACTACATTACAATAGCAATGTCTTTATTGCTGTTAATGTTGCTGTCTATATTATTGGGATGGCTCCAAAGCAAGAACATGCTGAGAATTTAATAAGATGACTGGTAGTTGAGGGGCAGATATTAATGTGCTGTAAAACATCTCATATGACACTTTTTTGAATAAGCGGCCATGTCATGGATAGAACAGGATGATGCAATTCATGGCCAAAACAGAATTAACCAGTTCAGCCGCTGAGAACTTCCTCCTCCTGTTCAGGACTTTTAAATTAAAGTAAGGGGTACAATGGCCATACGCAGAAAGGTTTCAAAGTCTCTCGCTCATGTTTGCCCTGTGTCACAAGGATGTGGATTGGCACTGTTAGAAAAATATTTGTGATGAACTTGATTTTGACATTGCTGAGTTGTAAAATACGATAGAGGCATTTCTGGGGAGAAGAAAACGGCTGCTGGGGGAGTCAGTGCCCAGAGCCAGCCTCAGGCATGGGGCTCGGCTGGACGCTGCTCCCTGCCCTGCTGCCTTTGGGAAAGAGAGGGAGTGCTCGAAGCAACCCATCAGGCTCTGGTGGGCAAAAGAGTCTGTATTTATTCATGCCTTTTTTTTCTTTTTTTCGCTCTTCTACATGAATGCCAGCCAGAAATTAAAATTTGGAAGAAAAAAATGGTAAATTGCGGAACTTTTGACATTTTCAAGACTGAAATGTATTTCAATCACTGTTATTTCTGCTGCTGTTGTCACAGTGAACCTACTCTTTTCTTTTTTGAAAGAAATAGTTCTCCAGAATTAATCTAAGAACATAGGATATTTTTCAATAAAATGAAATTTCAATTTAAAGTGGGTGAAACCTTGTTCAAATGTCTCTGCTGCCTGCATAGGCTGACTGCTCTTTGTGCAAGCCTCCTTGTAGTACAGACTAGAACAAATCCCAGAGGGCAGCGCCCTGTGCTATGGGTGGCTGCCTTACAGATAACGTTGGACATGAAGCGGGCTGCAAAGAAGCAGTGCCAGTCTTTTCACTGATAAAGCTTTCCTTTGAAGCTCTTGAGCTGTTATTTTGTCTGCCTGTGTATTTTTGAAGAGCATTGTGTACGTTTAGCGGCGTAAATAAATAAATAAAGCCTTGCACATTTATCTCTGATGAAGGCTTGCTGTAAATTTATATGCAAATGAAGCTCAGCTCCTGGTGAGGTGCCAGTGCGGCCTTCAGGGATGCTCGGGTTGGGCACTGCAAGTCTTACCCTTAGGAATTCTTCCCTGATATCCAGACCAAACTTTTTTCACCCTTCGTTTAATCTCTTTACTAGAGTTATAACAATTATCAGTCACTGAGACTGCTGCATGTTTCAGTGATGTTTTAGTCTTGTAATTACAATGGGAAAAGTTTTCACCCCTCACTTTGCATTGCTGGGTGGAACTGGACATGAAAGCGGATTTAAATACTTTGTTCTCAAGTAACAGTAATGAGGTACACATTCCTTCAAGTCCTATAGATGCATACGAGGAACAGCAATCTAGTTCTGTAGAAACTGTTGATGTATGGTAATTCTCTGTATGCTGAAGATACTGAATGATATTGTGAACCATTTTTCGCTGCTTTCCTTTCCTAAGGAAAAAAAAAGTTAGTATGCGTTGTATATACTTCAGTGTTCTGCATACGGGGATTAAATTACAAACTGTTTTCAACGTTGCTTATGAATTTAAAGTCTGGAAAAGAAAAGATCTTCCTTTGGGTTATGGGTTTTGATTATATCTTTCTAATTGCACACATCTACTGAGATTATATCATATTCCGCAGACATGACCAAAGAGTATGGCTCAAGATTTATGAGATAAACATTAAAGTGCAAATGCATAACTGCAGAGTAATGTAATGTCAGTTAGGAAAATTGGGCTGAGACTTCCAGACTAACCACAAGTGGATCCAAAGCAGAGGGGAAAAATGCACTTTTTCCTTCATCTGCTATATATTAGGGATTGCATTTTACAGATGACTCTGTGGGCATCGTACTGCTCTTTGCCAGCATTTGTACATAAAGAGATATTTGTGGAATCATCCTAATGGTGGGAGTAACTGCAGGGAATTGTGGGATTAAAAAAATATATATTTTATATATGCATACATAAAAAGCAATGGTTGTGCTTTTCTTGTTATGCTCAGTGGCTTCTATAGTCCTGAACTGTCATTCTTTTGCTGCCCAGCTATTAACTGTAGATACAATATTTTTCTTGTTCTGGTGAGGTTGAGCAAGATGCATTTGGTTTTAGATAGATCATGACCGTGTCACTTCAGCTGTCAAAAGTTTGAGCTATTGCTTAATGTGGGGAAAAGAAAAGAAAAAGTATAACTCCAAATTTCTCCAGAGCCTGGATCTTTAGCCTTCAGATGGGGCAAGTACCATCATCCACCAGCTGGTAGGGAGTATCACACCTGGTTAGAAACAGTGCTCTGGCTCCTGTAGGGTGAAATGCAGAACAGGAAAAGGAATTTCTGCTTTGCAAAGAAAGATGTTGCCAATCTATACTTTTTCACGACTAAGGCTTCCAGTTCGTATCATTTCCTGTTTTGGTATGGGGGCAATTTGCCTTGCATTTCAGCAAATTAGTGCACCTGTTGGAATATTGCCTCTGCAGCCCTGCTGAGACATTTCAAGCACTCCTAATGCAGTCATTTGTATCAGAAGGGTGGCAGAATGGGGCTTTTAGCTTGCAAACCTGCTAGAATGTACCACTGTATTTCAGACACTGAGGGCAAGCTGTCTAGGTAGTAAAGCCATAAAATATTGCAAATAAAAATGATTATTATTTCAGGAAAGAAATAAGTGTTAGGCATCTACTTCCATTTTAATATTCATTTAGTTCTGAATGCCAATTAGATCTATATAATCATTTTGACCTCATTTTTTTTTCCAATTTGAGTTCCTAATGTTAAGCATCTAAAACTATATTTAGACATCTCAGTGAAAGTGGCCTGATTTTTAAAGGTGCTGAGCAATTACAGGGATGGGAGAAGTGTGATAGCTTTTGTCCTGGATTCCTAGGCTTAAAAAATTAACACAAGAGCTTGTTGTTGGAGAGTATCAGCCTATGAGCTATTTTAAAAGACTGAAATCATATGATATTGCATGCTAATGGCAATTTATCCTTTAAGTAGAAAAAAGTTGACTGTGGATGTTCAAATAAAAACTCATAAAATTTGAATAGTAAAAGGAAAAGAAAAAATCAGTTGAAATAAATTTTTACATTATTGTGGAATATGAAAATGCAATATTATAAATAAGGCATTAAAAAAAAAATCTTGTTAGCCCATGTCTGACCTCAATCATTTTGTTTTAATCATTATAAAATCGGGAAATTAAGGCATAGGATGGAAACACCAACACCCCTTCAATTTTTAATGGCAGAAGGCTGGTCCTTAAGCAGCACAGTTGTTTCTGTAAACCTGGGCAATGCCTTTAACTGCAGGCGGTCTTCACATCTGGTGAACCCTCATTTGTGCATAGGATGTTTTAAATGACTGCATCTCTTTCCAGTTTAGCAGTTACTGACGGGCATTTAGTTTTCATAATGTTGACTCTAGCATTCTTCAATGATCTCTGCATATGTTTATTTTATGGCCTTTTTATGGTTCCAGTGAGTTGACACAAATTGTTTGGGAAAAATCTGAAAATGACAAAGAAAATCACTTTTTCCTTACAGCACATGTTTTGAGTCTCTTGCTTTGTTTTGTTTTCACTTCCTTGGGTGAATGTTAAGTGCCCAATGTCATGGGTATGTTTTTCAGGTATGCTAAAGATTGATTTATTTTTACTCTGTCATAACATCAAGTGGCCATAAATGGAATTGAAAACTCCCTGAGAGTACGTCCTGTGGGTGAACCTCACAAGATGTTTTGGAGCCTGAACTAGGGACTTTTTTATTTTTGGGGAAATTGCATTTGTAAGGGTTGTGGTCAGTTGGGCATAGCATTGAGATGGGTGAAGTTGCTGAGCACTGTAAATAGGTAAAGCTCAGCATTGCGTGGTTAGGTGGGGCAGTGGAAACTGTAGAAAGCCGGTGTACATATTGTAATGGCTTTATTCCTGCTGCTTGGGCCTAGCTTTCCCTCTGCTTTGTGTGCCTCTGAGGGGAGAGAATGTTCTCCTGCCTCAGCCTTGGTCGAAGAGGTGTCTGAGAAACTGATTTCTTTTTAGAAAAGGTTTCATTTATCTCCACACATTGCTTAAACCTCCTGTACAGGTTTAGAGGTAGAGATTTTCCCAGAGGTGATGACTTTTCATCGCGAAGATGACTTAGGTTACCCTAGAGTGTCGGCTTTATCGAGGCAGAGCATTCTGGCTCCTGGGTCCATCTTCAGCCTCAGGTGGGCAGGAGCTCTCTGCCTGCATGGAGCAAAGAACCAGCACCGAAGGGATGCTTGAGGAGGCCAGGAGTGAAGTTTTTGAAACAAGTCTGCAACAGAAAGAGATTTGTCTGCTCTGGTTTACAGCAGGCAACAGAGAGCTCTCTGATTGACCTCTTGTATATGAAGAATACAAAATATTTTAAAGGTCACTCCAAATATAGCAGAGTAACACAGAATCAGGCCCATTACTTCTCCCTCTATCCAACAGCATGACGTTGCCCAGCTGCACAGGTACTACAAATTATTTTCTATTCCTAAACGCAGGCTGATGTGATGGCTAAACCTCAAGGTTCTCTCATTCTTGCTCCACTTTAATTCCAGTTTTCTTGTAGGCTGAATTTTAGTACTGTAAGCATACATTTACAAATACACACGTACTTGCATTTAAATATAATATTCCTAAATCCTGAACTCAAAACTGATCTCTGCTACTGGTGATGCAAGGAAGAGCTAATAGGAGGGTCATCAGGAGGATGGAAGAATACAGCTGACATATGTTTTCCAACAGCTCAGGGAGTGCTTGTAGTGAGGCTGCTGCTCCTAATGTGCATGTGAAAGCAAATCTGGCAAAGGAAGGGTGGAGAAGAGAACCGTGCTGAATTGGTGGTACTTCATTGCTATTGTTGTTATCAATTATTTGTAAGTCTGGGTGTGAGATGTAGCTTAAAAATAAGTGCAACTGCCAAACCACCTTTTGCTTGGGAGGGCAGCTAACAACATGCTGCTCTACTGGCCTGCAAAAATGCAACAGTGGAGGAATTGTGTTGTCTGTTTGTGTTCTCTGAATGACACTGAGTCATAAAAGGTTCAGCTGAGGTGGCTACCCACTGAGAGACGTGGAGAAACAATGTTTCCCTTCAGTAATAAATTGACTTTGGAGAAAATATGTATTTTATTAAAAAGCTTGATTAAAGCAGACTGTTACTGCAAAAGAATAAGGGCTGAATACAGCATGAATGAGGTTGCTCAGATGCTGATTTGTATGAACACCCTGGCATCTTGGGAAGGGGAGCAGTGGCCCTTTGCGATGTGAAGATTGCTCAGCAGTTTGTGGAGGTTAGTAGCGTGCACTGAACATGTGACAGCTGAATGTAAGAGGAGTCTTTTTCAAGCGTACTGGAGCTTACTCAGACCAGGAAGAGTTTTGAAGAAGTCACTGCCCACAGCTTTTTTAGCTGACATGCGTCCTAAAGTTGAACGAAAGGAGGAGGAAAAAGTTATATTGCTGGAAGATTTTTTTTTTAAAATGAAGTTAGAAACAAGAAGAATCTTTGTGCTCTGCAGCCTGTCTTGTAATCTTCAGCAAAGAATGAGTAACATTATGGCATAAAACCTGATTAAGCTGGGGCAATCTGTCTTCTAAGCAACCTTTTATGGGCCAGATCTTGATCCATTTATTTCCTATGCTCAAAGTTATTGCCACGGCATCATTAAGCACTATGCATGCTGTTGGTGTTCCATAAATAGGAATAATTGTTGTTCTAGCCAGAAGGCTGGTCTGCTCCCAGCCCTTGTGCTGGGGAGATAGTAGGATTAAAATGAGCTTTTAGATCCTGGGAAGTTGAAAGAGCGCTTTCTGGAAACTGTCTTGTGTGCATTATCATGTTTTTAGGCCAAAGAATAGATTTAGCTTATTTCTTTCAGGGCATCTGCAGGAGGACAAATATTCTTCAGTTTGGTTTTCTTTAATACACAGTATCTGTGAACCTTTTGAGACGCCAGTTGGAAAGTGGATATTTTGAACTACTACAAGCTATAGCAGTAGTGCTTCTAAAACATAATCCGAGAAGCTCTGTGTCTGAAAATATATCACCAATTTAGTATATAACCAAAACACTTTTCCATGAGTTTCTCTGACATAACTCACTTCACTGCTTATACCAATACTCAATTTATAAACAGCTTGCTATTTACAACTGATATTTCTAAGTGGTTTTATGCTAATTGAGAACTAAAATGGCACTATTATAGTTATTTTACAGCACACAAGAAGGAAATCCCAGCAAAAGACTAATTTAGCCTATTTTCCTGTGCTCTTCTCCTTACAGAATTTGACCAACCACCAATAGGTTCATGGTTACTGCAGACAGTAAAAGTAATTATGCTAAGCAGATAAGAAAAGCTCCTATTGCTGTGGTCCATCCTTAAGCAATCACTTTTTGTGACAAAATGCAGCCAGTATCTGGAAAGAGTGACCACCCTTAAAAACCATTGACTGAAGTACTCACTGCAAGGGAAGTCACCTTAGCAGTGCATTTTCCCAACAATCTGGGGACCTTTCATATATTTAAATATTTGGATTTGTCTTCAATTAACTGGTCTGAGTTGTCTATCAACACTATTAGATCATATTAAATCAATACTTGAATGTATTGTACAAATATGCAGCATTCAGTGTATATTGAGAAAATTAAACTTACACTCTGAGCTAAATCCTTATTTGATATTCAAATGTTTTATAGGCATAGATGAAGGTGAAAAGCTCGTTCAGCTTTGGTCATCTTCTAACTCTGCTGATTGTGGTCAGATGGGAGGTAAAAAGGCTCCTCCTAACTAAACAGCAAGGCAGTAGGTCACATGTATAGAAGGTACTCTGGCTTTGCTCCACCTTAAGGCTTTTGTCACTGGTGGTACTTGGCTGCCTGCTCTATATAGCTTTCCAGTGGGTGTGCACCCTTTATAAATCTGGGTCTCAAATCTGGTGGTCTTGTTTCTATAGAGGTTTGCTCTTCCTTATGAAAAATACAAGGCCTGACTTTTGTCTGTGGGCCAAGCGACTTAATTGTAACCAGCCATAGGAATTTTTTGCTCTTGTAAACTCTTTACGAAGAACATAAGTGTGAAGGAAAGTGTGCTTCTTGTTTTTAAGATTGGTGGAGTTGCTTTTAATCAATACTCTTTTTATCTCTCCTTTTCAAAAGGAAGAGAAATTTTAAACTTGTCCAGGACTGAACAGAAGAAACTAGAATAAGTTCACTATTGCTTTAAGTTTGTCATCGTGCGCAGTTATGCCAGTGTCTCCTCGTGACTTCATTCTGTTACATAAGCTACAATAACACACACGCATGAGATTTACTTCACTTTTACAGTTTGTCTTACTGGCATAATGTAAGGAAATTTAAATATGTGCTCAAGTGTTTGCTGTATTAAGTTAGGATTTACCCGATTTCAATTGTTTCAGTGCAAAACTTATAATTTAAACCAAAATTTTTGTCCTTTTTCAAAAGTGCACTGATTTAATTGTTACAGAATAGCTTGCTATTAGGAGTTGTCTGGATTTAATGTAAGCCAAACAAACTAATGAATTTGACTTTTTAAGTGCTGTGATGATTTTTATTTTGTTTTATGGCTTTTATTTTAAACAAAAGTTACAACGTTTTCCCAATGCAAATGCTAATTTAAGCAAGCAGAAATTCTGCATAGATTTTACAACTGTAGTACAACTGTAGTACAACTGTAGTACTGAGGAGCTTAATGGCTTCAAGAAAAAAAAAAACTACCATCTTCAGTAGTAGGTAAAAAGGAATGTTTATAAACTTTTTTTTTTTTAAGGCAATTAGAGCCCATTCCAGCTGGGGTTTTGTGTTCTTGCAACTAATTATAGTGAGCGCTCCACTCTTCTGGAGAAGCGGAGTTGAACTGCTTTGCAAATGTGGCCACTGTGGCTGGAATGAGCTGGCTCAGAACTAGGTCAGGCTTGGCTCTGGGGCATAGCCCTGTGTGCCTGGTGCTGTAACTGCTGTCCCTCCTTTGTAAAGTTTGAGCAGTCCTTGAAGATGTTGTAGTTAAGAGAGTTACCAGCATGCCTGTGCTAGCCTTGCTGAGCTTGCTGCTGCTGCTGTGGTGGAATAGGTGGGAAGTCCTGGAGAAAGCAGACCGTTTTTCCTGGGGTTACAGTAATAGGGGGAAAATTCTGTAGGAAGTCATGAAAGAGTTGAAGGGTAGATGACATTGTGTCGGAGAACAATGAGAAGAAAGATTATTTTCCAGAAACCTTTATCCATCTTGAAGAATAACTAATAAGCAAGTAATTATATTCATTCAAGCTTGCTAGCCCATTTACCCAAAGGCGAAGTACAATGATTTCCTAAATGATTTCATTCATAAAATGCTTAAATGGGTAAAGTAATTTTACTCAGATACTGAAGAAGGATTCCATTGTCTTTCTCACAGTATGATGTGTGAATGAGGAAGGAGAGGGTAAAAGTTTCAAGCTATCAGAAAGAAATGACATTCAGTCTGCTTCTGGGTCTGCTCCTGTTCAGCCAGGCAATTTTAGCTGGCTGAAACTCTTCACTAGTCTTGAGGTAGTAATGCTGTGGCTGTGATTATCTGAGAGAAGTGAAGTCCTTTGGAGAAGGTACGGCTTTGTGTTAGATGACTTAATGTAGCTGGAGTAAGTGAAACCTCTTTGTGAAACCTCTCAGTGGAAGATGCCTTTCTTGGCAGAACACCAGGACAAAGATCCCTCCTTCACCTGTGAATTGCTATCCCAGATGTCTGCCCCTTTTATAGCAACCCAGCATGTGAAGTCTCACATGTGTTAAGAAGCCTGGCAGTGGTGCTTAGGTGCTGCAGAAATGAGAATAAATAGCATAAGTTGTCACCTGGGCACTGAAATGCAGGGATGAATCAATTTTTTTTATCCTTAATAAAATTGAATCCACGTTAAGAAAATCACTGAAGCTTGAGACATTCACCAAGTCCTCTTTGTTATCAGCTGTCTGTGTCTTCCCTTGTGTAATATCATATGTTAGCTCTCCAATTGCCATATGATCTTCCAGGGTCAACCAGCTCTCAGTGTAAAATATTCAAGGAAAGCCATGTATCTGTCAGTAAACCTTCCACGTAACTCCCCATTTGATAGATTTCCTTACCTGATATTGCTGTTGGATGTTAGAAGATCTTCCAGGTCACACGGGTGTTGAGCACAGGCTCTTGCTGGGCAAGTCTAATGGCGCAGGACTTCGCGAAGGGTGAGCTGGGTGTAAGGTGGAGGGACCATGGGTGCCTCAGGCAGAGGTAACTGCAGGGCAATGCCTGGCAGTGGCTGCAGCAGTGTGACCCTTCATTTAGGAGCCTGCCTGCCCTCCAGCTGCCAAACCACAACCCTGTGGCACAGTCCCAAATGCAGGAGAGGGGCAGACGTGGAGGCTGCAGGTGTCATCCCAGCATAAAATCATCTGTGTGAGGTCAAAACGAGTGATGTTTCTGGTAGGTCTGTGTATGCAATTTATGGTTAAGTAGCAGGAAGATGGGAAATGTACCAGAAAGAATGAGGCAAGTGAGAGCAAGACTGTGACCTGTACAGTTAAACGCATATATTTTTTGCCCTGTTATGACAAAGACTCAAACACCTCTGAGACACTGCTGTCTTAATACCTGTAAATGCTTAAGTACTGTCAAAACATAATTGTTCCATTTCTGGGAAATGTATTAGGCTTTGATCCCTGCAAGACATAATCAATAAATTTGTCAGGAGAAGAACCTTCTTACTAGTTTATTGTTGTGAGATGCAAAGGTAAGTGTTTTTTTTTTTTTTTTTTAGATCCGTCTCTTGACGTAAAAGTAGCTAGCATGAAATGCATTTACTTTAGCTTTGGAGTAGAGGGTATAAACAGACATATCTGTAGCAAAGAGGATTCATAATAAAATCCAGCTTTGTGATTTAGATTTCAGATCAATGGAGTGCAAGTCATTCTTACAGGAAAAATAAGATTTTTTTAATTATTTCTGTGTACATGTGTAACTTTAATCATGTACCATCTCTTCTGTTTGTTAATGGCATTTTTCTCTGCTGTGCAGAAATCTTGTCCAAACTAAGACATTACTTTTAGTACATTTTTTTTAAACTTCAGGCATATTTTTATTGTGATTTTATAGAGTTTATCAAGCAATTAATGACCTCTAAATTAACAGGGTTCCAGTATTGTGCATTTACTCTAAATTTCGATTTATGGTAACTTTCAGTCCTTGGTTTTCTTTTGTCTAAGAATACTCTCTGCCACTGCAGGTTTCTGGTAAATGATCAGCCAAAAGCCAGTGTTTTTAAGTGAACTTCAGTGCAATGTGAAAAGAAATCTCCAGTTGTTTGCATTGTGCTGCAATAACTAATACCTGTGCTGCCGAGCTGCGTTGTTCATGCCCCAGCAGTCAGTGGGCAGGCCAAGGCTTGTGTCTTTAAAAGCAAAGTCTCAGATGCTGATTATCTTGAAAATGTCAGCATAGCTTAAAATACACATTGTGTCAATTAGCAACTACAGAAAATGAGAAAATCTGGATTTTTATTTATTTTTTTTCTGAGGGAAGCTCTCTTTAATTAAATTGCATAGCCTGCTCCAGAGAGAGCTACTTGTTCATGAGGACTTGGACGTCTTGTCAGAAGTAGCTGAGGCCAGTATTAACTCAGTGATTCAAGAGCAGGTTATGAATGTATTATAGAGGAGTTCTGCAAGCTGCCAGATCAGCAGGATGAACTAATCTACGGTATATTGCTGGAACCTGCTAATTTTGTTTTTGTGTCTGTGTTACAATGAAAGGGACAACTGCAAGTAGGAGCTAATGTTTTTCTTGTTGTTTTTTACAAATACTTTTCCAAAGCTTTCCATGTACACTGACTAAATCCCTGAACCGAAGGGATCTTTTTTCTCACCTCTGTGCTGGAACAATGTTTGATGTAAAACTGCCTGAGAAACACTGCAGAAGAGCCCCCTAACTGAAGCTTCCAGAGGAGCTGTTAGAAGTCTGCTTCAGTAGCTGAGCTGGTGATGAGCATAACAGCAAAGAATGATAAATGTCGCCTTGTGCAGTATGTCGTTTTTCTGATGAAATCTCCAATATAATCCCTTAATATCTTCCTCTGGTAGTGCTTTGTTACTGATTCAGAAGCCAACATATCCCCTGCTGAGAGGTTGTTTCTGTACCAGTTGCAGTGAATAATCTTTGTTCTTGTGACTAGTAAATGCTGTTTAAGGTGCAGAATTGCACATCAATTTACAACGTACTTCTGCAGCACCTAGATCTTTTTATGTGATTTCATATCCAAGCTCTAACTTGAGGTGAATTCTCAGGGATCGTACTTTTGTGTATACTTTGGTGTGAGGTATATAATTCAACATCTTAGCTAATATTTACTTCTGAAACTTTGTGTATTTTTATGATTTACTGTAAAAACAGTTAATCCTGTTGGTTGTTGTCTCCCAGGCATCCATAGGACAGTGACTCAATGAAACTTTACAGCAGTATTTAGAGAAATATATCCCTTAATTTATTATGACTAACCTTCAAGGGAATCAGCCAAGGTTTTGAAGGTACTTCAATATTTTACACATCTTTCTTAGAAAGTGTAAATATGTTTAATAGGAACTGTGATTTCAGTAGCAGTAGTACACATGGAGCTGCACAATATAAACAAAATCATGTATTAAAATATGCTAACAAATGGGAAGTAAACACTAAAGAACAGCATCTTAGGCCCAAACATATTGAAGGTGCTTTCTAGTTCCCCTCCAGCTTAGAGGCTTGGTGAGGTGGCGCAGAGCTCTGAGTGTCTTTAGGACTGCAGTGCAAAAAGTACTACAAGGATACGTTATGAAATCCAGAGATGTGATGATCACAGGCTTTCTGTTTTCTGCAGCTCTAACACTTTTTTTTTCTAGGAACTTATTAGGAAAAGTCTGTTTCAAATAAAGTGTGGCTTGAGCTGCAGAAGCACAGGGTTGCATACTGCTAGTAAAGTGCAAGTGTGAGTCACCCTAAGCATTTCCCTCAGTCTCTAGAGTTGAAGACTCTGAGGGGAAAAGCAAGAAACCTGGGAGCTAACAATAAACACATCTGAAAATGCTTTGAGGAATAGCTCAGATTTTGTATCATCTTCAAGATAGGAAAACAGAGGAAACATGCATTGGGATGGTGGTGCTGTGCTGCTCAAAAGGTTGGCAAAATAAGACGATCACAGACTAATTTTGGAACCTCTCTTATACCCCACTGACTTATGCTTCATCCTCATCAGGGTGCTGTTCCCTCCCCTGGCGCAGACAGTGAGGTTTAACCCTGCAGGAATCTGTGGGCTGCTGCCACCTGTGGGCATTACAGGTGAGGGACGTGGGAGCACGAGCAAAGTGGGGCACAGACATTTCAGTTTGTAAATATCTTAGCAGAAAAGTTTGCATCCTGTAATGGAGAGAAATCTCAAAGTGAGGAGAGCAAATCTTGTTGGTTTTCATGTGTTGTGTTTTTTTTTTTTTGTACCAGACCACAGCTGCTCCTGATGGGGCTGAAGTCTGTTCAAGTGAGCCATTTGCCACCAGGCTCCCTGAACTTGGGAGGTTGTCAGAGGCTCACTTCTGCAAAGACAGGAAGGAGGAGGAGAGGAGGCATCCTGTGATGGTAGCTCAGACACCTCGGTAAATGCTGACAGCCAGGCCAACACGTAGTCCTGGAGGTGAATTGGTCTGTGGTCTTGCAGCACAGGGCTTTGGCCAACAGCAGTTTCCTCCAGTAAACAAGGAACATTGAGAAGTTTTTATTCCAAGCAAATCCTGGTTGCTGCAAAAACCAGAAAGTCACATGAGGGGGCATATCTCATTTTCAGTTCATCAGTTAAAGGCCTGAGGATTTTTTGATTAACCAAGAAATTCTTTCTAATCCCTTCTTCCAATTTAAGCTTTCTGGTATTCATCTGTAGATGAATCAGCTACAACCTTATCTCGGTCCAGAAAACCTGCAACAGATGCATCATGCCAGTAGCAAATGATTTCAGCTAAGCTACTCAGTGCGCTTTGCTCTCTTTTTAGCCTGGTTGCATCCTAAAATGGCACCTTGACTTTTAGTAGCTGAGAGAAATATGTAATTGAATGGGAGGTAAACACTGCAGAAACAGCATCTTAGGCCCAAAGGCATTGCAGGCACTTTGTGGTTCCCTTTTAGAAGTCCTGCTGGACAGACGTGATGTGAAAGATGTATTAAAAACAACCAACAAAGAACCACCTTGTGGAATAAGGAGAACTTCCACAATTTGAAAGAATAAGCCCTGGTTTTATTTGTTGTTTTACCCTCCTGGGAAGACGATACAGTCTTCAGAAGCAGTTGTTCCGAATCAAGCTTTACATTTCGTAGGTGGGGCAAAGGATTTTGTTCCTCAGCCTTTGTATGGGCTGACATGACAGCTCAACTATTTCCAAGAGTCAGACCTAACCAAACATTTTAAAATAAACTGAACTGCTATCATGGTATGCTGCCACGGAGAGCCTGCCATTCTCCTTGAAAGTTATGTTATTAATTTAAAATAGCTAAAGATCATCCATAAGTAAAGCCCATATTAATTCCTTGATGATTATAATTAGGTCCACTAAATTTTACATCTGTGTGAAACAACAGATACGTAACCTGAAGTGCAGTAAATTAAAATTTTCATGTAATTTTGGAAGGGTTTTAATAGATGTTAGTATTTTCTGTTAGCTTGTGTCACCCTTTAGATTGCTTTAAAACAGTGCCATAGTTTCATTTTTGTGAATTGCTTTAAAGATGAAAATGAGTCAGTCTCTTTTCAAAATAATCAGATTTCCATGAAGTGATCTCAGTTTGATATCAAAGGGAAAATACTTAAATCAGTCTTTTTGTTTCAGATTGAAACATGACTTGTACTTGTCCTACACAGCCTGTGGAAAAAACACCAATTAAATATGCTGCTCTGGAGGGCTCACAGATTTATTTCTAAGTGTTTCCTAACTACCTTACCAAAAAAAGGGGGGGAGGCAAAACTACAGCCAACAAGACAGAATTTGTTATGCTGTATTAAAGGCATTGCATGAGCGACAGAAGAAATATTAAGATTTCTGAAGAGATGTCTAGCTGCAAGAAGGGCTATTTGTGTTAGCGCAACTGCATCAGTCACTATGGATGTGAAGCAAGAGAAGTGGGAAAATAATTCAGATTGCTTTAAATTAAATTTGAGAGGTTGTCAGTGGAAAATGGTCATCATAAAGCCTAGAGATGTAACTTCTTTTTTCCCCCAGAACAACAGACAAGGGATTTCTTTTTTTTTTTCTGGTCTAAATGATGCTTGGCTTGTATAAATTTCCTGAATGGACAAAACAAGCAGAAAGCTCTTTTAAATAGACCTTTGGTGGCTTTTTTGGACATCCTAAAACCCAAGGGAGACACCGGGGACTGCGCAAGGCCATGCAAGTGAGCTGCTGGTGTCCACTGAAGCTGCTGTCAGCTCTGCCACGCAGGCAGCTGGTGGCACCTCTGCCACCTCACTCGCCCCAGGTTCTCCACGGGGTGAGAACAGAGGGAAGAGAGGCCAGCAGCTGCTAGCTGGGATGGCAAGGAAAAATGGTCTGGGCTTCCCTTGGCTCCCAGAAGTCACTAGTTTTAAGCCTGAATTATGGCTGCCCTTAAAAGCTTTGCAAATATGTAAGCTGTTTTTAATAGTGCCTCGGAACAGAGGTTTGTTCACCAGCACCCCAGCACAGGTGTGCCATCCTAGTTTGGGTCTTGCTTTTAGGAAAAGAGCTTTTATAAGCCAAGCTGTTCTTCAGCAGAGGAGCTCTGCTGGACCTGCTGTGTGCAAGCTTTTGGGGAATGTGGAAAAAAAAAAAAAGGTCCCCTTAGATCTTTGAATGTGACACTTCCCCCATTGTGCCTGTATTTCATAAACTGAACTTAAACCTTTAAAGATATTCCTTAAGTGTTCACTTAATCTTATTACAAACCATCACTAGGAAAAATAAGGGCTGTATGGGTACGTACAGCTTGGTTTTAAGATAAAGGGGTAAGTAGATAATAAACATATTGCTACGTACTTTTGCTGAAATAAGCTTTCTTTCGATCACTTTTTCTTTTTCATTTGTGTGCTGTCAGCCAGATGCTTGGCCAGTTTCTCTTCTCATTAATGTTAGTATAAAAACTCAAGCCTTCAGTGAAAATGGAATGTGATCCTTTTCTAACAAGCAGTTTTGTTTATTAAATGTCAGTGTTTTCATCATCTATGAAAGTACTCTGTGGGAATAAACTGTGGTGGTGGTGGTGGCATGGTGTTGTCTTATCAGTTCCTGATAAGGAACATTTTACTGAAGTTTCATGTATCAGTTAACTAAGGTAGCTTCTGGGTTGGACAAATAAATGTCTTTTCATTTAGAGTCAATCTGCTTGTCCATAATACAATGAAAATTTAAAGCAAGTTTCCCATTTGTCTTAAATAATTTCAGTTGCATCTTCTGATGTCCTTATTTAATGCAGGCTTTTCCAAAGAGATCAAGGAAGAGTGTACATAAATAGTTTTTCATACTGAACGTGCTCTGCAAGGTGTATATGTATATAAATTTGTTTGTTTTTAATTGTAATTAACCACATGTCAGTTGCAAATATTTGCAATGAAAATCTAATAAAGCTTGTCTGAGATTGGTTTTCATTACCATTGCAAAACTAGGAACAAATGAATAAACACGTATAAAAGGATCAAGAACCGTATTGAATGTACAAGGGATTACTTCCAAGGCTTCTAGCTCCCTTGGATTTGTGAGCTGGCCTGGTTATGGTTTTTGCAAATGTTAGAACTTGAGACAGATGTAAAAAGAGACTATCCGAAGATTTTTCTGCAGTCAAATATTCATAATAACAGCACGAAGTCTTTCTTAAAATTACAAGTCCTTCTATAGATTGCTTTTACAATTTTGCACCACAAATCGTATCTAGACATAGAATTTGGGATGCAAATGAAAAGGAAAAAACTGAACAGCTTCTGTCTTGCTGGCCTTGAGTCTTGCTGACAAGTAGTGATGTAAAAATTATAAAACTGCATGAATCACAGTGTCCAGAATAAAGCCCAGACTTAACTTAAAAATCTGATTTTAATAGGAACAACTTTCTTTAGTTTTTCCTTGCAGCTTCACTATGTTAGTCTGGGCTTCACTGATGTGTTAGTTTGGGTAACTCTTAAATATTTTTCTACTGGTTTCTATTTACATTTGAACAAGAGACAGTGTTTACTGTACACTTAGAAATGAACTCTTGTGAACAATTCTTAGGTGAAAAGAATGACAGCTAAATAAATACTTCTGTTTAAGCCAATCATCAGGCGGGATTTGCTGTATTTTTTTAAGATTTTTTTTTCACAGATCTCATTAGACTAATTGTAGTTAACCTCTACTTTCTGTACATCTGTTCTCAGATTAGCTTTCCTTGCAAAATTATATTATTTGCTTTTACAGAGATTATCTCAAAGCTTTGGATTCCTAAATCTATAGATTAATACATGGAGCCTACAACAGATACATCTGTATATCTCCTTCTGTCCGCCTGCACCACCATCATCTGGTTGAGATGTAGGATTACTGAGACAGTTTGTAATGGAAATACATTGCGATACCAGTTTGGAGAAAGTGAGAATTCACTGTGGAAAATAAGAGGCTACTTGAAATCTGAGGCAGCAGCCTGTGTCGTTATAGTAGGGCTGCCTAACTTTGCATTGAGAACTCAAATAAGAATTTTTACAGCTGGCTTTGAATCTCTAAGCTTCTGTCTTTCAGACTGTCTAAAGCTTCTTCACTGTGACTGAAAACCCACTATTGGATTTAGTCTTGCTGACTTTCACAGCTGTGGTTTAACATGCTCAAGATGAGAGCTTCATTATGGAGCCTTTAAAATTGTTAATTCTTAGCGAGAATACTAATAGGGATAGAAAAATAAAATCTGCGTACCTGTAGCAACAGGTAAAGTACAATCCCTGTGAAGTAGATGGGTTGAGAAGAATAGGCACAAGATTGTTTAAATAAATAAATAAAAATCAGTTTGAATACATGTGCTTACCTTTCAAGTGACTTGATTCGGTTGTGCCTGTTTTCCCTCTTATAAACATTTACACATTTGAATTGGCATTAATGTTAATGGAAAGCAAATTCTGAACTCACATGTGATTACTTTCTAGAGCTGAATCTGAAATGCTGTGTCCTGCTGGGAGGGGAAAAAAAAAAAAACAAACAACACCTTGCTAAATGTCAAAAACATTTACAGGTGCTGGTAAAATTGTATTCCAGGCCTTGGACCTAAAGATATGCTTATTTATATGCTTATTTCAGCCTAGTTCTCAACAGTTTTTCATCCTTGTCTGAACAAACTTACCTGAGAATATGGTACAAGGATATTTCCATTTTTTTCACCTTTTCGGTACCTTTTAATTTATTAGCATGACACCTTCTACAGTAGAGAACATGGAGCTGTTCTCTTGTCCGTGGCACTCAGGTAAGATCACGTAAAGCTTTGTTAATTTATAGGGACCCAAGGTTTTGCATGAACCTTGAGCTTACTTTGTGGAGGCACCAAACTCTCTCCAGAGTTTGAGCTAGAGGCCATTATGGTGGATGAAAGACTCTCCTTGGCTTACTGGGCACTGGTTCAATACTTTGAGCTTTTCCTGCTTCCCTGTGGTCCGTTTTCTTCACCTGATTATTAGGTGACTTCACAGGGAGTTGCAATATCATATTTGAGGAATGCGCTAAATAAGTGAAAATAACATTCTTGCACTTTTCGAAGCTTTTTCAGATGTATTAATCTCAGAGGCACAATGAAGCATAATGAAAATGTTATTAAAACCTGTATTTAAATGTGAGAATGAATGCATTATAGCTGCTTTAAAGGGTATTTGAAATATCTGTTTCATGGTCAGACCGGATTTCTTTGACTCCAGCTGCTTGGTGAAGTTGTTGCACTGTAATCTTGTGCAGAGGTTAAACACAGCGTGCACCAAGCTAAAATAACAAGACATGCAGATTTAGAGACACACTCATGCAGCCCTTAGCATTAGTTAAAGTGCAGGTAGTACTGTAGTTTAATACTGAAGATTTCACAGTGCTGATCAAACCTTACTACCAAATTTTCCTGCATGCTAGGGCATAGCTGCGGAAGGACTGCCCAACATGGCGCCGGCTAGGCATGTCTCCATAGGTTAAAAAAAAATAAAATAAAAAAAAAAATAAAATAAAAACAGCACAGAGTACAAATGGTTGTGTCATCCACATTATGCACTTTATTAAAGGCTTTCTCTACTTTAATATGTGCAAATCTGTTGACTACCTGTCACGGGATCCATGCTACTGCCACAGGAGCTCTTTGTGGAGGGACAGGGTGCAATTATATCCAAGGGCTTCTTAACCTCAAAAGAAAGATTGCTGTTTCCCACTCACTCTGGTATTTGTTTACACACAGCCCTGGGCTTAGGTTTTTGTAAATAATAATAAAAAGCAACAGTAGCTTCATTTAGAATAAAGCTAATTTTAAAGCATAGATAATGCCTAAGATATACAAATATATGAAAAATATAACCACCCCTCACCTCCCACTCTAATGTGGCATTAAATTTCAGCTGGGGAGAGGGCAGCTAGACTTCCCCCCAGAATGCAGCTGAGCAGAAGCTGGAATATGTTATTGTTGGCCCCTTCCGTGTATGTATGGACAATGGGAGGATCTCAGCTGTTGTCACTACTTTTTTCTCCTTGCCCTACACGCAAGATAACTATCATTGGTTGGCCCTGGTGATGTGGAAGTTAAGATGCATGCACCTCTCAACTGGAAGGACACTTTTTTTGTAATTGCAGTCTGATGTAAAAGTAAATTCAGTCCTATTTGCAGCTGGATTTTTCAAAGGTTCCGATCTTTGGAGATCCCTCATTGCTTCACTGAGGGATTTGTAAAAAAGATTTTTTCAAAGCAGTTCAAGGAAAATTCTGAACACTGAGCCAACCGTATACATTTTCATTTTAATGTTTCTAATGAGATTTGATAGCATGATATTTAATAAGCAGCAGCATGTTGAGTCTCCTGGCCTGAGCCTGTTAGAACCATCTACGCTGGCCTCTTATGCTGTGTAATGAAATAAATGTAACCCGGTCTGATGCATCAGCTTTGAGATGTCACTCCTGCTGGGGCTGGGGGAAGAGGGCAATGAATCACGATGCTCGGCAGCTTTCCTATCAAGAATGTGTTACAGATATTAACCAATGCTCATCAGCAAAATGCAGTTTTAGAAAAGGTGGCTTAAGAAAGCCGAGCTGTTGGAAAACAGGCAACAGTACAAATCAGAATACTCATGACTTGTGAGCATTTTAGTGGGTTTCTTTTTACTGCTATTGAGATAAAGCAATTCTGGAATGACAGCGTAAATGTGAAGTTTCTAATTAGTTGTCCATATTAGCTCTGCCTCATGATGATAGGATAGAACGTTTTCAGAATTGTCCAGTTTTATCGCTTCTTTCCTAGAGGCACAAAGCATCATTTAATGTAGCAACTTGAGCTATGTTCTTCTTTTCTTACCTCCTTTTCATGCCTTCACATAAAAGGAATGTAGTTGTCAAATGGTGTCTGTAGGAGCTGAAAGACGACTACTAACATTTGGATCTGGTAAAGAGCTCAGCACCTTCTCTGTTGTTTATTATGTCAGCAGGCTTGTGGATGTCTGGCATCTTTTTTCTGACTTGAACTTGGGACCTCGTGCAATTGGGTTGTGTTAGAGTGATAGTCTTTTGAATTGAATGTGAAATAAAGAGTTCAGTAAGAAACTGTGAGGCCAAGTCTTTGGGCTGCCTTCTTATCTCTTACTTGGGTTTTGTTTGAGTTATAAGAGCTGTCGTCTGCTAACCAAGCAAATCAACACTGAATCTTTAAATGAAGATTTGTCTATCATCTATCTACATCCTAGCATATCTATGTTATATGTCTCCAGTAGAAATGTTAATGAATCAAGCAGCACTGTTCTTCCCGTGAGGTGAATGAATACTACTTATCCCTTGAGAGGTTGGAGTCTGGGGAACGCTGTGGTTTTTCCAAAATCACATAAGAAACTAGTAGCAGGATAAGATGCATTCTTTTTCCACAAATTTGTTAAACTTCCGTGATAAAGCATTTCTGGAAAACGTTGTTGTTTTCTATGCAAAGTATTATTAATGACATTTCTCTTACAGTATTAGCCAGAGTAGCCTTGTGATTTATGCATTAAATCTGTGAGCCAAGTTCTGGGAAGACTGAAGTTAAAAATAGGGCAGTAATAATGAAAAAATTGAAGTAATTTGGCCATGGAAAATGTTATATAAAAATTCAATAAAAGATGATAAAATGAATTTAGAAGATAGTTTTTGATTTAATAATCAGGAAAAAAAAAGGAACTCGTGAAAGACAAGGATCTCCCTTCTGCCTGCTCATCTTTTCTCTCATACTTTTGTTTTTTAATATGTTGAAATATGCCTTATACCATGCAGTAGTTTGCACTAACTGTGATGGATTTCATTTTGTGGTTGGGGTTGGGGATACCAGCCATTGCCAGCCCATCCATGGGCTGTGCTTGGCCTCGTGCTTGCTGATGGATGGCACAGCAACGCGTGTTGGAACTAGCCAGGCCTAGAGCCGAGCCAAGCTCCCTGACAATCTGCCAGTTCAGCATATGTCCCTGGGCAGCGTGTTTTAGCAAGGTTAGTAGGAATCCCTAGCAGCAATTTAAAGCCTCTCATTGCTACTGAAAACCCTGGGGAAAGAACAGCTCCTCCAAGCACAGCTCTACTTGCGTGGTCCTGGGGCATTTGCACTTTAATGCCTTGCAAAGTTACCTTGAAGTTCTGTGCTTTTGGCTTAATTGTTCTAGTGTACACCTGTTCTCCACGTCAACTTCTGTTTCCTCCCCCTTTTTTCCAAGTGTAGTTGTAGTTCTTCTAAGTTGCTTTGGAGAAAATTGGCTATAACTGTGTTACTTAAGAATTTGAAAGTTAAAAAATAAAGCAACCCCTTGAAAGTTAGAGAACAGATCAGAACTCTGCTGCCGCTGATCAGTTCAGTAAGACAGAAGAACTAGGTGGGGATAGGGCCCTCAGCCTTTATCTCTTCCAATGAATAATGAAGGTGTCAGTTTTGCCAGGGGGTGCACAGCAGGGGTGGGCCATAAGACCTCCAATGTGTTCTTTCACAAGCAGATAGGGAACAGGAACAGTTTCAGAATGATCGCACCCATGGGGTCACTTTGCTTTATAAACTAGCAAAGAACTTGACTGTTGTAATGACAAGAATAGTGAAATCTATTTCAGCATGAAGACGAGCCAGTAACATTTCAGCCATGTTCCAGCCATGTTCAGCTGCATCATGTCAAAGGACCACATTCACCATCTTAACAGTTAGGAGGTCTTTCTTCAGGCCCATGTTCAGGACAGACAGAAGCGCACCAGCCCTTTTGGTGGTTTTTATTGACATGTTTCCTTGTATTTGAACCCTATGCAGCACTCTGATATTTGTTAGCTCCTGTTCCAGGGAAAAACTGATAAAGTGGACAACAGGAGAGAAGGAAAGGGGATGGGCATTTCTGATTTCAAAATCTGCATTGTTTTGAAGCATTAGTTTGCATTATGCTGGTAAGCACTTGAGTTATTTGTGGAGCACGGTGTTGCCTGTCTCAGTTGCTGAAAGCTGTTGCGATGAGGCTCTGCAGGTAGAACTTCACACAGATAATTCCTCCTAGTGTAGGGCAACAAGGTGAGCTGCCTTTGTGCTTTTTGTTGGTGGTGGTTTTTTTGTTTGTTTGTTTGTTTTTTTTTGTTTTTTTTTTTTGTTTTTTTTTTTTTGCATTTGGCAAATATATAGAGGTGTTACTTGTTTCAGTCCTAGGAGGAATTGTTTCCACTGTGTACAAGAAGCCTTGATGGGAAGCATATTTATTTAAAAAAAGAAAAGGCAGACTGTTTTCTGCTGATAGGCTTGGGATTGGTATAATTGGAAACTTCTTTCAGGATTTCCTATTACGAGTTCCTTTGTATTATATTCCTAGTGAGCGTGCTTACATTCATTTTAAGATACCATATTTACTGGAATTAGGTACAGACGTTTCCCATGGTTTTGCTTTACGTGGCCAAAGCAATGATGTAACTGCTGCCTGCTGTCTGAGTGTGAATAGTCACCTAATGCATTCATTACTACCATAGGGCTGTAATTTGAACAAATATGCTGATTTGATTATCTGCTCTAAACCAAAGAATTCTGGGATGGTTCAGGATGAATTTTCATAGTGACTCTGCCATCTTTGCATTCCTTCTTTATCCGTATAGCTATTTGCACAATTCCTGTCCTGTGCCAATCAGCTCCGCTAATATTCCTTAATTTTTTAATGATAGTTTCCCACATGGCTTTTTGTGGTGCAGATCATTGCTTTTGCAAATTATGCAGGCATTAAAGAAAATCCTGTTTTTTCTGATAGAAATATTTCTGAAACTGGAGAATATAACCCCTCTCCCTTGTTTAAGATAAACTGGAAAAATAAATTGCCTCTCTGCCCATTATGAATGCTAATAACTAAGTGTTCGAGTTCAGTTGTGTGATGGAGGGTTTTATTTTGGAGACTGAATCATTAAACAGAAGAGCTGGGGCATAGGTTGGTGGAATTTCTTGTTTCAGAGAAGGAATCAGCTATAAGGAAACACATAGCTGAGTGTGCGCTTTGGTAGAGTGATGGCCTAGAGATGAGAACAAAGAATTTTCTTCAGATGGTTTCATTCCTGTTTTATTCAAGGAGTAGGATTTCTGGGACTCAAGTAATTTTATGCCAGTTCTCCTGATTGTTGCACTGTTGTTCTAGTGCCTATTCAATAAAGTCTGATTCTTCCCCAAAGTGTTGGATTATTACACATGTGCTGTTGATTTCTGGATATAGAACAGTCCTTGGCAGAAACATTAGATATATTGCATATGTGCCCTGTGAGGGTATAACATGTCTGTAGTCAGTCTAGGGTTTTTGCCAGGAAAAGGCTACCTCATGTCTGGAAAGCCCAGACAAATTCCTTATAATTCATCCAGATGAGATTAGAAAAGGGGGGAAAAAAAAATATATTGTACACCCACTACCCCCAGAAAGACCCCAGGAGACCTTCAGGAGTTACCTGTTATGTCTCCTTGGTGGAAAATGATGTCAGCTACACCTATGACATTCCTAATTAATGTCTCTAACCTGCTCTGAAAGACCTCCAGGAAAGGTTCTCTAGAGCTTCCCTAGGCAAGTCATTCCCATGCTCTGCTGTCCTTAATTTAGAAAGACTTTTCCTAAAGTCTAAATTTAACCACTTCTTTTAATCTGTTTTCATAGATCACATTTTCCAGCACTTGATTATTCTAATAACTTTCTCTGTACCTGGTTTGGGTCTATTGTCACAAAAAAAAAAAAAAAAAAAAAAAAGAGAGAGAGAGAAAAGGGGAGGGTAGGACAAAGGGAACCCTAAACCCTACTTTACGTATCTTTGTGTCTTGAAGTCTGTTTATGCTCCACATATCTTTGTGAGGTGTTTTTTTGTTTGTTTTGTTTGTTTGTTTGTTTTTGAGGAAAACCTGCAGAATAGCATAATTGACTCATGTTCATCTTGGAGACCCCCTGCAAGGATTCTGAATTTTAATCCACCTTCCAAAGTTTTGGCACTCTTGCTCTACTTTGTGATATTTGCATTTAATAGAGAACTCTTCCATCAGCAAATCATCAGTGATGATTTTGAGGGGAATGGCATCTAGATGGTGCTTTGTGCAGTCTTGTTTGATACCTCTCTCTTCTTTGACAACGTGTAGGTCACCAATCTGCAGCCATAATTTTGCCTCTGTCATACAGGTGTTTGAAAGAGTAAACTTCCCCGGTTTGCATAGGAGGACATGATGGCAGCATTAGATGCCTTAAGTCAGAGCTTTTTATTTTGTTTTAGAAAGAAATTAGGCTGGTTTTGATGTAATTTTCTTTGGACAAATCCATGTTGGCTGCTCATAATCTCCTTGTTGTATTCCAGGTGGTTATAAATGGTTTGTTTGTTCCAGATTTTTTCCAGGAAACTGCAGTTAAGCTGCCTAGCCTATAATTTTCTTCTCCTCAATTTATCTTTTTTGATACTAGGCATTAACTCTATATTTCTCTGCTTTTCAGTGGCCTTGCCTGTCTCGTACAAGTTCTCAGAGATAACTGCTGATCATTGTTCCATGCAGTTGTTTAGGTAAAAAGGAGATGTGGGATATCCCTTGTACACCAGAAAAATATGACTCTAAATTATCTTCTTGGAAGGAAAAAAGCCCCCCAAACCCTGACAATTGGCTGTATGTGTGGGTCCAAGCATTTTATAATTCTTCATTTAGCAAACCTGAAAGTGGAGGGCGGTAGTGTAAGAAGTAGGGGAGAGAGCACAGTCTGCCCGGTGAATAAATTGCCTTCCTCCTTTGTCTCCTGCAGACCATCTTGTTGTCTTTAATAGCTTGCCCTGTATTTCAGTAGTTGCTATGGCAGCTAATAATTTATTGTTGAGCTAAGTAATAATTGCTTTATAATTATAAATCCAAGCAAAATGCTGGCACATCTATCTGAAAACTTATGCACTAATTCTTTTCGTATCGATCTTCCTCCTCACTTGATCTTTTTGCATTTGTGAATTATGTTTTATCTCACCTGTTAACAGCAAGCAAAATTAAACTAAAGCCTTTGTGTTTTAACTTTTAAAATCCAGGTCCTAGAAAACCTCTCTGACCAGCACAGCACTAGGTTACCTCTTTGGATGCCTTGATATAAATCAAGCAAAAAAGAAAGTTGTTTAAAGCCATCCCTATGTGCTTCTACCGAGATATTTTCTCTGCTTTGTCTTAAAAAAAAAAAAAAAAAAAAAAAAAAAAAAAAAAAAAAAAGGCGATAATACTAATAAATGTGCTTTGTTTTTTATATGTATAATATTAAACATTAATGGAAAAGATGCACGTGGGCAAGAATTTTCATATATTAAGATGGAAATTTCCAATGGGAACCATCCTTTGCTTAGATATTGGCAAAAGTTGAGCACTGATTTTGTTGCTGATAGCTCGTCTTATTGCATCCTTAAGTTGCTTCCAGTCTGTATGATTTGTTGCCTCTTGTAGCCTAGGTTTCAGCTATTTAGCAACTATATTTCAACAGGTTGAGATAATTATGAGTAGAGCAGGGAACTGATGTGGCTGAAAATGGAATTATATTGTATGTGTAAATGACAGAAATACTCTTTTTCCAGCAGAATATTTTCAGATAAAGTACATTGTAGATAAATGCATGTTTTTCTATGTGGGAGCTGCATTTCTCATGCCAAAAAAGAGAGCCATTTTTATTTAGTAACATTTTTAAGCAGCCTGTGCAAAGCTTTAGTGGTAATGCAACAAATCCAGGTCTTGTTATATCATGCAGTCCTCACAAGCTAGATGACTTTAATCCTCGCAAAGTCCCTGTCTTGAAGTGTTTCTAGGTAAACAGGCACAGCATACTAGTTTTCATGACCAATGCATCTGCCTTGGATGTAGTACAGACCACAGCAAATGCCCAATGTGCAAAATGCATGTGAACTGCTCTCCTAAGGATGCTGAGATACTATACACACGCTTGATCTCTGTGCTCACTTATTTGAAGATTAATCTTGATTTAGGAGACATTGTACTTTGCTTGGCAGTGTGTCAGTTCTATGAAGGCACTGTAATAGGCTAAAGTGTTTAGTGAAAGAGGAGGCAAAAGCAGTTTAGTCAACAGTTCAGTAGTTATAAATCTAGAAACAGAGCAAAAACAGTGAATATAGGCTTCACCTTTTTCTAAATGGATGTTTCTTTTATACCTGCAGTAAGATATAAGAGAAGGATTGTGTACTGCATTTATAGTTTAGGATCTTCACAGTAGTTTCACTTGAAGGCATTTGAGATGGCTCTGCAGCTAAATAACATTAAACCTTAGTGAGTAATTTTAACTGCTGCATGGTAGAGAATGTAAGCAAATATTTCCAGGTAGGTGATAGCATGGAGATATCTTTCAAGAAGGAGGCTTTGAATTTCAAAATGTATATGAAAGCTGTATCACTTGCTGTGTATTTGTTTTGTAAGACAAACTGTTTTCAGATGCATTTTCATCTTGATTTATTTTTATTCTCATTGATAACCAACGTAAAGCACCCTTGAGCATCAGGCATTTACTTGCTTTTGCATCTAAGCAGGCCCAAGTACCAAATGTACCGTTGGGCTGTGAGCATACTGTTAAGCAGGCTGCTGATGATGGCCAGCCTAGGGAGCCTTTGTGAATGCAGGCATGTCTGGAAGCCCATACCATAGCCTCAGCAGTGAACACACACCTTTCACAGCACTATGCTGTCTATTTTTTGCTGTAGTTTCTGGTATCTAGTTGATTATAATATATATATATATATATATATATATATACATAGCATTAAAAGCCTTAAAGGTCTCATGCTGAAAAAGTGTAGTCACGCTGAAATGACAGATAAAGTAGTTCAGCCAAACCAACAACAGCCTGCAAACTTGCTTTCCAGGTTAACTTGGACCACTTAAATGCACAGAATGGCTTTTTTTTTTTTTTTTTGAGGTTGAGATGAGGGATTTGGCAGAACTCTAAGTGCCCAAATGATGTTTAAAACTCAGCAATTATTTAGAATTGCTCGGACTTGCCCGTGAACTAAAATATGTACCTTAAAAACAAGAAGGCAAATACATCTGGATGGTAAGTAATGATCAAACCCTTGTCTGTTTACTGTTAATGCATGTGGTCCTATTTTCTGGGGGTCAAAGAAATCAGCTCTGGTAGTGAAAAATTGCTGCTACCTAGGGAGAAGTCGTGATTGAGCACCGCAGGGGCCTTTCCACGTGGTTGGGTGCAGCAGCTACAAGCTGTTCTGCCCATGGTCAACCTCAGTGCTGAGCCCGAGGGGTTCTGGTGGGCAGCGTCCATGTCAGGCTGAGCTGGTGAGCTCAAGGACAAAGTCCAGCAGGGCTTTGAGCTGTGAGTGTGGGCTTTCTGCTACCACATCAGTGACTTTATTTTTATTTTTTATTTCAAAGCTACTTTGTGATTCTTACAGTACTGTTACAGGATTGATCCAGAGCTCTGCTCTGTCTTTGACCCTGTTCTTTGTTGCAAGTGACTGGGGAATACTGTCAGGCAGGGCCATAGCTCCCTTCCTGTGTCTGTAGCTGGTTGCACTGGTCACTGCTTTCTGTTTCAGTGTGCTGATGTTTCATTTACCACTAGCACTTGCCTTCTTCCACTGTTTTTTTCCCCTACTGACTATAAGGGATGGTTTACTCATGTTACATTTTAATTTTGCCGTTAATGTGCTTGATTGGAAAAATGTTCTTGTAACAGTAATAAAAAAGTGTGTGCAAGACAGCACAAATGACATGTAAGCTTATGCTGTGAGGTTTGGTTAATTGAAGATAAACAAATTTATTATCTTGCAATTAGTGTGGCTTGTATATGTAAATGGCTTCCTAGCAAGTTCAACAACTTGATTCAACATGCTGCTTTTGACTTGGCACCAAGTTTCATTTTAACTTAAAAGCTTCTTGGAAGAGTTTTCCTCTTGGTTCTCCTGGCTCCTTGATATATAGACTAGATACCATATCATGCTCTTTCAAATTCTTCTACAGAAAACTAGGTGATGGTAGGGAATTATAAGCTCTCTGGAAAATGCACTTTTTTTGTTGTGTATTTTTGCAACATCCTTCACAGCTGATAAGTGATACAGGGGCTGTTAGACACTTCAGCAATACAAATATGAATGTGAGCAAGCACAATACAGATGTAAAATGCTTTTCTTTTCTAATTTCAGAGTATAATCCAGCTCTATGAGATGATTCCTAATTGATAGGAGTGATTAGCTTTCTTTTATTGTTACCGTTTTCATAAGAGAAGAGGCATACAGAATAGGAGAAATTAGTAGTTTGGGATCATGGGAAGGAGTGCTGTTGAAATGTGAAACTGTTGTTGGAGCTAGGCAGACTCATTCTGCCATAATTACCCCATTGACCCACAAATGAACTTTACTTTTCAAAGAAACAATCTTGGAATGTTTCCTGGGGAACATTTTGCTGTTGATGTGTGAGCATACAGTGCAAGATGCTAAAGATATATCAAAACTTGTGGCTACATATTAGCATAATGATGAATGCAGCTGCCTAGCACTGCTATACAGTCAGTTTATAGCACATCGTAACTTTTATAGGATTGCTTGTGTCCTTGTGAACAACTGTCCATGGAGCTGTGTGATGCTCAAAGATGCCATTATTTCTAGATGTTTAAAGTGCATTGTTCGAGTGAGTATGGAAAACTCGGGGCCTGATGCTAGATAGTGCTTTGTATTGAAGGGGGACTCGGCACCTTGTAAATAGGACCAGAAGTATTTTACAAAAAAAGATGGCATGGAGGGTTTGTTTTTAATTCAGTCACGTAGCTTCTCCTTCTCCCATTTAAAGGTATGGATCTGGTTGCCTTTGCTGGTGCTTGATCAGAAGCCAGCAGACATATTTATACTGCATTAGCCAGCTTCTAAGCCTCTTTCCTTCTACCTGTGTGCAGTGTAAGGAGCTGTGAACCAGGACTTGATCACTTGAGATATCTGTAGACTAAAAAATGTGTTATAGCAAGGAGCTAAACATGCTGGAGTATGAACTTTCTGATTAGAGTAAAATCTAGTTCTTTTCATGAAATAGCTGTTTCTGAAGAGTAGGTTTGCTGCGGCTACTCAGATTTCCATTTATGTTATCAATGAAATCTTTCAAAACAAATCCCTGGTAAAAGAATAATCCTGACAATTCAAGGATGAGTTGTAGCTGATAAATAAGTTAAATCATAATATAATCTAAAATGGTCTAACACACTGAGAGTTAATTAAATAGACAAAATTCTTAACATACTGATGACCCAATTCTGGAATTGATCAGTAAGCCTTTGCCTTTGTAACAATAAAGATTTTTTTTCAATTCTTTGACATGGTTTTAATAAGGTAGCTGTGGAAATTCTTAATGCTTATAATGGCATTTTTTCACTGAACTAATTTGTGGAACTTATCATAAATATGAATATCACTATTAGATTATATTGTGTGGAAGCGACAAAAGCAAAAGTGTTTCTGGATTATCAAAAGTTCATCTTGAAAACACTTCTGAGCTTTTTATTTATTAATTGTATTTTCCTCAGAGGTAAATTCCCCTGATTCTTCGGAAGATGCAGCTCTCAGGTACCTTTCATTCCAAATCCTTGCCCGCATAATTAAAACACAAACTCGAGACCTTTTTCTCAACATTTCCATCGTCTATTTCTCATTATGCTTCTTGATGAGATTTTTAGGCTTCACAGAACACCGTCTAGGCAGCTAATCCGATGCAGTGCTAAGATCACAGCACTTCTTGTGTAATTCTTATTAGGTTAATCAAGAAACTTACTGAAGCAGGAGGTTTTTTAAGGCCTGCCAAGTCTGAAACCATAGATCAAAGTTCATAGCCCTCTGACCTTTTTGCCCTAACTTGCCTCAGCAAAGTCTACATGAATGGCCTTATTGTGGTTATGGCAATGTCCGAGAGTCTGTACATTTGCAATTGTTTAGGCTTAAGAGAGGCATTGTGTTGTGAGTGATGAAATGCATTTTCTTCCCTCTCCAAAGTGTAAAGGTTTCCACCTCCATTGCCTATACAAGTGCACCGGTGATCACAATAGCGCTTAGGTGATCCTTGTTCCTGCCGGACTGAGCACCCGGCTTTATGACAGGGTGTAATTAAATGCCTCAGAAGGCAATGTTAGGAAAACAGCAGTGAGGAACAGGGGAAAAGCTTAATTTCCATATGGTCAGCCAAGCAAGAACAAGACCATCATTGTGATCTGGAGTAGACAGTTTAAGCATTATTAAAGAGATGTCTATTCTTTATGCTGTCTCTCGAATGGCCCTGCACTTCTTTGATTGCACTTCTTCATGCTCAGAACCTCTCCCTAAACCAAATGCTTTTTGCATGGCGTGACTTCTTTGGTCATTAATTTATTATTAATATAATAGCAAGGATTATTTTGAATAATAACACTCAACACTCTTCTTAAGAATGAAAGTGAAATAGTTTAATTAAATGAAGTTTGACCCAGAAGGGCTTAGGAAATTTTCATAAGGTTGCATTAATAACATTTTGATTTACTACTTCCTTTTTCAGGGGGAAATTACAAAACAAGATCACAGTAGGGTTTGGTGCTCTTAGGTAGGGAACATGGGGTAGAAATGCGACCTGTACTTCTAAAGGGGATCTGAAGTTCTTTGGACAGGTTAGATTGCATTCAGTTTTTTTAAGCTTCCCAAGTTAACTTCTCTAAAAGATAACCAGTGGCTCTCTGGAGTTAGCAATTAGCTACAAGCTTTTCACTCTTGTATATTCTATTTTACAAGAGTGAGAGCAACTTAAGTACTCAAATGTAAAACTGACACCCTTATTTTAAATGTGCACGTCATCACACAGCTGCTATAATGCTGGGGTGATTTTGTGCTGCACCTGACAACGCTGGCCCCAGAGCTGGTGGGAATTTGGGTGTTTTGGGCGTGAGCTGTGGCTTTAAGAAATTTGTCTAAGCAGGGTCTGTGTTCTCTCATGGTCAAAAGAGCATGGGTAAAAGTATGCAACTTCCACAGTGTAGAAATGAAGGGAGAGGGGGGCGACACGGATATTTTTTTTCTTGATATGATTGATTAAATTGAAAGTAAATGTTTAAGAACAGCATAACACTGTTTCTGGAGGAGCTAGCTTGAAAGTCAATACTTGTATAACAATAAAATCTGGCATTTCTGAGCACACACTTATGTATGTAGCAAAGCATAGGAACGTGGTACCAGACACTGGAGGAGTTTATTAAGAGAAAGCAAGAGATGTTCAGATCACAAATTTACTAATTAAAGAGGAGTGTCGATTGATTAAAGCAGGATGTTCATTTACAAAACAAAGCAAACGAAGCGGTTCTGGCAATTATGGCCCTCCCTCTTATTGCAGGAAAACATTTGAAAGTTTGACAGGCAGTTGTTTACTTAGTGTGTGCATTCAGTTCTCCTCTGATCTTCAAATCTATAGAAAATCGCTATCACCTGCAGGAAGTTCTCAAGATAAATACCCAATGGCACATCTTGTGCAGTCAGGCTGCTGCCTTTCAAACAGGAAAAGTGAAAGGCAGAAGCAATAAAAAGGATGTCTTTGAGGGGTCTAAATTTTTTCTGCTCAACCCCATCTTGACTACAGCTTAATACTAAGATGCATCCTTTTGCCTGCCGCAGCCAAGCCACTGTCCACTCTGTGTAAAACAGAAGTGTCAGTTTTGTTCGATCCTTAGATACTGAACATTAAGATGCATTAGTATTAGAGGAGGCAAAGTTTATTTTGGTAGATTGATACCAATGGCAGTGTGACACATGATACAACCACACACTGCATCACCTTGGGAAGGAGCATATGGGCAGAAGAGAATATTTTCATCACCCTAAGCAAAATAATATGCAGTATTACCTTATTTATGGCTTGAAAAAGTGACAGAGACAGTTAAATCTTTGTGTCAGTCAAGTCCTGATTTAAAGCTTCAGCTGTCAGTATTCAAGAATTCAAGAACTCAATTACATTATGACCTTTCATCTTTTTCCACTTTATGGCCCAGGCTCCTCTTCTCCTCTTTTTTTTTTTTTCCTTGTGCTCTTTCCTTTAAATAAAAGCAGGGGTTGAAAAATCTCTTTCCCACGACTGTGTTTTTTTTTTTTTTTTTTTTT
Organism: Cygnus olor; assembly: GCF_009769625.2. NCBI lineage: Eukaryota > Metazoa > Chordata > Aves > Anseriformes > Anatidae > Cygnus > Cygnus olor. The sequence continues at coordinate 12,720,624 of NC_049179.1, forward strand.
TCTCTTACATAATTATCATTTTCACAGTTGTTATTCTATGGCATTTCTTCCTGGTGTATTCTCACTTGCAAAGCCAGTGGAGCCAAATGGGATTTACCAATTTACTTCTGGAAACTAAATGGCCTAATGTTCCTCTGTGGTTATCTCCCCTTTCAGCTGGTGGGATATATGCTCTGCCTTCTGCCTGCTTAGTGCCCTGTAGATAAATTTGTACAGAATTTCTTTAGCTGTCAGGGTGATGGATGGGCGGTACAGTGGAGCCTGCTCAGCCAGAGCAAGTGGCTGCCTTTGCCATCCATCACTCTTCTGCTGTCAACCCCCCTGATCGGGACTTCAGAGCAGGTCCAGATTTCGTCTAGGTCACAGTGCCACAGAAAAACAATTAGTTTGTCAAGGATATACATATTTTAGCATGAGGATATTTGACATCTGAAATGCTGCTGTGTCCAGTATTCAATAAATCAGATTTTTGTTTTAAGTAGGGGCTGTGTGCAGAGGAGAGAGTGGAGTGTGTCACATTGGGCATTGCTGTAGCTATGACTGTGGATGGTGGGGGAGAAAAAGCATGTAGCAAGTTAGGAAAAAGAAAATGGAAAAGAAGCGTTTGATACCTGAGCACTTGAAGCAGATGTATATTTTAACAGGGATGTTAAAAAAACAGCTCTGGCCTTTTTAAGGATTTAGGTTTTCTTTCCTACAAGTAATTTTTAGTAACTCTGGTTGTCTTTGGGCTTTAGATCATTCTCTGGCTTGATTTGTTGGCTCCTTTGACGCACCAACTATTTGCAAAATAGAGAGAAAAGTACCAAACTAAATTGAAGTATTTCTTCCTACTTGTGTTATATTTCACTAAGACTTGCGTTTTTCTCTATGTCATTACATTTCACGCGTTTAGCTGGTAATTTAAGTTGCTGCTCGTAAACACCAGTCAGGATTTTTAATTCAGGGCTGTCCTTAGCTCTTGCTCATGAACTTAATAGGACTTTTTTTTTTTTTTTTCCCCCAATTTAAAGCTGTTGGAGAGAAGAAATGAGATACCTAGGCTGACAATTCATTTACTTGGCAGTGAAACGGGGTTAACTGTGTGTTGATTGTTCTGCAGTGGTTTTTGCCGTTCTGTGAGGGACTCCTCCACAATTCACAGACCTGCTCAGCTTCTGCTGTGGCCAGCCCACCGCAGGCATGCTTCCAGTGGCTAAATGTGGCTTCCCTTCGGAGGGTGCTGGCTGTCGTGTCCTGCTGGAGAATACCTGAAGCATGGGGTCGTGCTGAGAAGGAGAACCACTTTTGGTGTGAAAAGGCTAGAGTGTTATTACAAACCTGCTTTCTGGGCATGAATCTCTTCAACAAAAGATGGAAAACCCCAGATTTGAGGTTGTCAAAGTGGTTACATATGTACAATACTACCCTTGAGCGTGCAGTGGGGTAAGAGAACAGATTACACGTGCTTTGTAACCCTCTCCAGGCTAACAGCAGTGAATCCTGTGGCAACCTGAGCAGGGTTTCCATACTGGCCATGCACACCCACTGAGCCTGATGCAGCACTAACATCCTTAATCTGTATGCAAGTCTTTGTTCTTGGGTCCCAGCAGTTCTCTTTTGGGAACAGACGTGGTAACAGTGACTGCTTACAATCTGAACAATCTACTTGTATTTGCGTGTATAAACCAATTAGCTATAAAGCATGCTGTGGTACTAAAGTTGTATTTAACATTTCAGTGCCTGAAGAAGGTGTTGCAGCATTTTGCAAATGAAATGGCTTTGCAAATAACTATAATGTTCCGTGCTTAAGTGGAGAAGATGCTTAAAATCATAGTCTTTCTTTGCAACTTGTGTGGCATGCTAGAAGTCTGTGGAGACAGAATAGCTGTGTTGTGGGTGTGCTGAGCAAGCGCAGCAGTAAGTCAGCTCCTTGTTCGCCTATATTCCCGTTATCTGTCACCATCCTCTCTGTGTCAGTCTGAGCAACTGTGGTTACAGGACTGTTTTCTTAGGAGACTGCTACATATTTATATTTGAGCGAGGAAGATTTCTGCTTGGAGCTGTTACCAGTGGATCAGCAGGGAAAATAAATCTTTGCTAAATTTGCATTTTTACATTTTCAAGTGATCAATTACGTTTATCAGGTTTCTGGATAAACACAGATTATCTCTTCAGCTCAGTAAAATTAAAATGTTTCTTCTCCATATGCAGAGCAGAAGCTCTTGCTGCATGGATGCTGTGCAGACAGCCTTCTTGAAGGCTGTGAGAAAGATGATATAACTAAGTCTGTGTTGACATATTTAGAAGGAATTAAGCCCTCTGCACATCTGTATTCTAAGGAGGTGGCTTTTTCAACATTTGTTTACACAGTGGAACAAATCAGAAATAGCCACTGTAGCTGAAAGCAATGGAGACTTTAACTTGAGCAGTGGTATTTCTTTCCCAATCCTCTTCTGAACTTCTTTTAGACAACTGTTTGTTGCACTATTGTATTCAAAACTGTCCTTCCTGTTTGGGAAGAATTTAAACCTGATCCTGGTTTATTGAGAGAGAAAATGAGTCTACAAAATGAATAAATAAAACATATTATCATAGTGGGGAATAGTTATTGGCTTCTTGTTTCTGATAACTGATAGAAGTTCATGGAAGCAATATGCCCAGGGAATGACTCTGAACATGGGCCAAGTGGGGTGTTTTCATTCTAACTTCTTTCTCTCAAATAAATGGAGAACCTGGGCTTTGGCAGATGGATAGCCAAGAGTACAGGAGTACTGTAACTGCTACAGGAGCTGCAAGCCAAGCACCAGGCTGAGGGGTCACAACATAGACGGTAAATATTTAAATGTATTTTGAAATGAGTGCCTCTGATTTTTAAAGCCTTTTAACATCTTATACAATATTTGGACAGAATAATGATTATTGTGCTTCACTCATCTTGAAAAATATCAAGTGACAGTTCAGCTGACTGCTATTTTATGCTGCTATGTCTGCTTATTTGCATCGCAGGTGGCTGTAAAGTCAGCTTTATGGGGAAACTAGGGCTAATATTTCTGAATACCTGTAGGATCATCATCTGGGGCTCTAAAGTACCATTGCAGGTAGTGTGATGTGTGTTCACATGGGCATTGAGGAATTGTCCATCTAGTTTCAGTGGTCACAAGCTCCATATAAATATAGTGACTGAAGTCTGATGCTGCCAAAGAAAGGAGAATGAGCAGTTTAAAGCAGTGAAGGACAGACTACTGAAGAAGGAACAAAATGGTAAGAGTTTGTTTGGAAGATAAGTATTCAATACAGCAAGGGCAAGGTATGCATTACATAGCATCTAGGGATTTGACTTAGTTACCTGTAACAAGGCCCTGAGATTGTGCTGTTGGAATCGCTGGGTGTTCGGTATGTGGAACTGAATTTTCCATCTGAATATCACCTTGGTGTTTTAAAGCTGGAAGATACCACTACAGTCACCCCTTTGTTTTATCAAAGAGTACTTGTATATTCAACCCCAAATCTGTTTAATCTTACTTTCTGTACCTGTTGTTCTTTATCAGTCCTTGGTTAAAGCCCTATAGTTATCAGTGCGTTGTCATTAGGGGTGAGATATCAAAATAAAGCAACTGATGTGTCCTAGGTGTACTGACATTTAGTGACTCCCACAGTTCCACAAGAGCTGCTTTTTCTCCAGGGCTCTGCTATGAACATGACCTTCTATAATGCAAAATATTAAAACAACTGTTTTAAGCTTCATGTTTTAGTTCTAAAAGCAAAGGAACAAAGTCACAGTGGAAGCCAGCTGGCAGACTTGCATAGTAATGTGCAAATCTTTCCCCTTTAGACATACCAGAATTTAAATTTGCACTTAAATCACAAGTCAATATGAATTTGAACTATCCAAGAACTCATTTATGCACATCACAAAGCCAGCCCACAAATTGGTACAGTACTTTTCACTTGGCAGTCCTTCCTCCAGAGATATCCAGGACAGAAATAGCAAGGGTACCGCAGGCCAGATATATGCTGGCAGAGCTGCTGATGGTAGAAAACTTGCTCAACACCTGCCTGGTTGTGCTGTGCCTGGCTGCCATCACCTCTGTTAGACTTCTGCATTTACGATGACTGAGATTGTCTGTGTTATTTAAGAGTAGTGGTGTGTGGTTTTTTATTGTTTAACCTGAGCTAAAATTTTAAATGCTGTTGAAGTGCACAAGAAGATAGGAGAGCACAGCAGGGCTGAGCAGAATCAGTGTTCAGAAAATTGTCACTTCTTGGGACTCAGGCTTGCAATCAGCTGTGCCTAGGCAAGCACTTGTTCCTCTTCCCTGCTGTGCGAAGCTCTGTCGGGGCTGACAGTTCTCAACGTGGGTGTGGAGATCTCTGAATTTAACAACTCCTTTTTCCTTAGCATTTAGAAACTGAAATTGGTATAATTGGTAATCAGCCTATTTATTTCTGTTTGCTTGAGTTAATGTCTGTTGGTAATCCCAATGACTTTCAAGTGAACTGTGTAACATCAGGAATAAATGTGGATCATTAATTAAAAAAAAATAATAATGAATGTAGGTCAGGATGAACTTAAATCCTCTCAAGGCTACATGGTCAGCACTGGAAGACATGAAAGAAATCCTCAACCCAACTTGTTTTTGAGACCCTGAAGAAAGAGGTTCCATGAGTGACACAAAAACACCGTGGTGGTCTTACTTGATATGAAACAGAAAACTATGCCTATGGTGCCTGCAAAGTCAGTGGCACTGCAAAGAATGTAGGAAAAAAAAAAAAAAAAGGTTTTACCTGGGGATTTTTGCTGAACATTAACCTATCATTGAATCCTGCCTGGATAATTCATGAGATGGCTAAGAGTCTCCTCTTATATGCACGCTGTCTCCAGCACCCTGGCGTGCTTTACCTTCTGGAGAACGAGAAAAGCTGGCAGGGATTCCTCTTGCTGGCACTGACAGCAACATGTTCGCTGGCAGAAGTATAAAGTTCCACTCTGCAGAATTGCTTTTAACGAGTGTAGGATATCTTGGAAGTACAGAAGACTGCAGCCAGCATTGATTGCTGTCCCAGCTAAATTCCTTCTATACGCTGTGCGTAGGACCTGTTGTATCCAAGTAGCAACACTTGAATTCTTAGTTTATTTTGTATCTCTGCAAATCTACCCTTGCAAATTCTGAGCAAGATGATGAGAAATTCTTGATCTTACTTTTGCTGTGTAGTTTTTAAATAGTTTATGTTAGGAAAAAAAAAAAAAAAAAAAAAGGAAGCCTGATCCATTTCAGAGAAATAAAAACATTGTTTTTGGTTTTTTTTAATGGCTTCCTTCAAAACTTTCCTGAAATATTTGATGATCGTTTAAAGTGACTGAGAACCTGGGGAAGAAATGGCAGGCACTAACTAAAGCAGTAAGTACCCTGGGAACCCCTCTTTCCTCTTGTGTATGCCAAAATTGGGGTGCTCTCAGTGCAGAACTCTTGCTGTGGCAAAAAATAGCAGCCTGTGTGGACCTAACTCCATGCTGTTCTCTGGGAGCGAACCGCAGGTTCCCTCGGAAGGGCTTTGCTTTCGATGGGATCGCTTTGATCCAATTGTGTTAATCTGTGTTAGTCTGTCTGCTCTAATTACACCAGGGTTTTAATGGCAGTGATAAGTGGAGTTAGTGCTCGTTATCTTAGTTGGGAATGACTACAGTAGTAGCCTGTTCCAGCAAGACTGGAAGATTTTAACTATGATTCCTTCATGAAAGGCCATCATTTGTAAAGACAGTGCTGCACAGCTGGGGAACACCCCTGCTGGACATCCCCCGCCTGCTCTGGGTGCGTCCTGCCCTACAGTCTGTGGCTGGTTAGCAGTTCCTGAGGTTGAAACACAGGAAAGATGGGCACTTCGGTTTCTCTGGCATGCGTGCTCGCAGGTCACAGGCTGGCTGTTCATTTTCATAAAAATGGGACCTCGTTGCCTAACTTTTCTGTTCTGGATCACGAACTGTCTTTTGATACGCAGCTAGCTGCCTTCTTAACTTTGCCTCTGGTCTGCTCTGTCTGTCCTTAGCAGCTGACTGGAGAGCCTACCTTTATAATTTCCAGTTTGCTTTTGGTAAGCTGCTCCTGCACCAGCAAAAGTCAGTGAAAACTGCTCAATCATTTCACAGGGAGTGGATTGTGGCGTTGCTCTATAGACGGTGTTTGGTAGAAATTCCTTTTGAATTATGGACTACAAATCTTGTAATTTTTGTTCGTGTTGTCTTTGATGTCTATGGCTGAACTGTTAGGTTAACGACTTGTTTGCTTTATCCTCATTTATATATTTGTTTTCTGGATGAGATGGTTCAATAGAAGTGTTTGGAGGGAACATTGTGTTAGATATCTGGCTTTTTCTAAGAGAAATATTTTTCAAAAGCAGTAACAATGTCTTATGAGACTTTCGCTTATCTGTAGTGTGATAGGATGGAGGTTTTTATAGTAAATCTTCAAAGAATCTCCATCTCTGATTCATGTAGATGGATATCTTACTGAAACACTCTTCTGGCATGTGAAAGCAGATGAATAATTCTTGCTTTGTTTCCTTGGTTATAAAGGGAAATGATTTCTCTTAACAGTAAATGATTGCAAGAAGCTTATTCATGCCATGGTTTGAGAAAGTATGTGGAAAATATGGCCATGGCAGAATTGCAGTTTGGCCTTAATCCCAAATTCGCATGGGTACGGGGTTCACCTGAAGGACTTTATAGTACAAGAATTGTGACCACAAAAAGAGAGCTAGGGAAATGGATGAAGCATAAATAGGACTTCCAGACCTGGATGCTACCTAGCAAAAAAGACATGCGTTGGGTGGAGAGAGACCAGAGGTGAGCAAGAAGGATGGCAAAAGAAAATGTAAGCTGTGAAGGCAAACTGAAAGAATTTGGTTTGTTTAGTCTAGAGGTTAAGCAAAGAAGATAGAGAAGATGTAAGCAAAAAGCTGCTGTTTGAAGGAAGAGAATGATCTGTTTTTCATGTCCGCTGGGGACGGGACAAGAACTGATGAGCTTAAATTAAAGCAAAAAGAGATTAGAAGTTAGATATGAGGGGAAACTTTGCAGTTGTAAGGATAATTAGTCACTGGAATAGATTGCTTAGGGCTGCTATGGAATCACTTCAGCTCTGTAAGAACAGGCTTGGCAAACATCTGCCATAGGCAGCAATGCCTGTGCCTGGGAGCAGCAAGGTAAACGAGGGATGGCTGGGGCACCTTCCTGTCCTTCATCTCCTAATTTCTTTGATGTACTGGTTGTATTTCTCATTCTCACACTGTTGTTTTTTGGCACCCCATCCACCCGAAAAATCTTGGGTAAAATGGAAGATGTTTCTTTGCCTACTTCCATCAATTGTCAGGAGGACAAATATAGCATAAACTTTTATGACTGAAGAAGAGTTAGCCTGTAGCTGATTTTGCTTGGGAGCCCAGCTTTAGGGCTACCACAACTCCTGCAACATCTGCTTCACTGTGGGGTAGCAGGAAACAGCTTCTATTACGCTTTATCAGCAAAAAGTCAGATCCAAAAGTGACAGGGCAAGCTCAAAAGGAAAAACAGCTGTTGATGAGACTAGTGACTGTGCTGTGGGCCTCAGCAAAATAAAACTTGATGGGAAGGGAAAGCAAAGTATCGCTTCATTCAGCTTGAAGAAAAATTTCCATGGTCACAGATTAGCAAATGGATTTATTCAGCAGTTTGCACAACCTGTTATTCACACTGCCGCTTTGCACGTTATTGTCAGCTGTCTCAGTCACCCTGCCGGTGCCTTCCTCAAGGCCCCAGTACTTGGGCTGGTTTTAACCTAACAGCGGGGGTTGTTTCACAGAGGAAACAAGGTGGGGATTGCAGTTGCATAGGTCAATTCTGTTGGATAAAAGGAAATGGTGGATATGTTCAGTTCTGTAATTGTACAGGCTTCATTAGAGCTTTAGGCTACAATAAGGGAAAAGAGGGAGGGCTGAGGTATAATTCAGGAGTGCATAATGTCAAAATTGCCAGCGCTCAAATATTGAGCGGTCTGTAGTACTGAGAAGACATAAACTATCATCCTCAGATTATTTTCTCTCAGATTTAGGGCTAACCATTGACTTTAAAACAGAATTTAGCCATAAAATCAAGTAAAAGCTTTATTGTACTAAATAAAGTGGTGTTAAAGCATCCTAGTTCCTTATTTGTCTTTTCAGAAAACATTTTAAAAACTGTGGTTGTTATTTAGAGAGAAAAGCTGGAATTCTTGCTACAAGCAAGGCATTTATTGTCAGTGGTATCTATAAGGGATATTAAAAAGATAGCGTGTCATAATGTCCACTCCTTTAAATTCCTTCTTTCATCTTCGGTTTAAACCTTTTATTGAATAACTATCAAAATATTGTTTGAATAGAAAGACATATTTAAAAGCAGAGGCGTTAAATTGTGCAAAGTGTGTGTCTGTGTGTATCCATCTATATAGTTACAAACCTGCATTGCATAAATGCAAAAAAATACCCCAAATTTGGTGAGGTGTCTGTGTGTGTGTGTAGCTGTTAATGAGCCAAGTGAGCTGAAAAGCAAACAGGATGTGCCTCATTTCCCCTGATGAGCTTCTCTGAGCAGGATCCTGGAATTTGCCTTCAGGTGAAATGTCAGGGATTGCACTTTCCCTTGGGAGAGCCAATTCTAATTAAGCAGCATACAGTCAAAATCATCTCTTTGTTCTGCCTTTATTGAGAAGCACTTGAATACCAATTTTGTCAGCGCACTACAGTGGCACGCTACCTGAATGTATCTGAGTACTGCGATGTTACAGTGGAGTGTAGGAGTGAGTATAAAAGTGATGGTGCCTACAAAATCTGCTAAGTGGAAGGAGCAATAGCTGATCCTTGTTATACCAGCTTTGTTTTCAATTTAGACAAGGTGCAAGTAATGAAAACTTGTTAATTAAATAGCATTTTGTTGGATTTATTTAACCTGGTGACATAAATGGCACACTTAAAACAGTGAAAGCTAGTCTAGCAAAACACTATAGGATATGGAAAACTTACCCAAACAATATGGAGAGACTGCAGTTTATGCAGGAGAGGAAATTATTTTAATTAAATGGGAGTTGTATCTGTTTAACCTGAATTTTATACTGATTTTTTTCCTAAGCATTCCAGGAGATGATATTGCACAGTGTGGTACAGAGAAATCTCTGTATGATTTTGTATGTTGGTATATGGACTCAAGATAGTGTAAAGATGCAAAAACAGATTTCCTATGCACATTTGTGCCTCTGGAGTCCAAGAACATTCAATGTGTGGTTTTTAAGCACATCAGAAAAGAAAAGCAGAATCAAATGTGGGTGTACATCTGGCTTTAAATTTTTTACTTCCTTTCAATTTTAATCCATTTTGGTTGAGCTGAGCTTTTATTAGTAAAGGACTGATTTACTACCCATAGCTGTGTGTTAGTTGTGTCATAAGCCTGATCTGCTCAGAGCACATCTCAAAATAAGCCTGTGAGATATTAGACAGTGATACCTTCTTTTTCAAAAACTTTGTAGGCATTGGGCAAAGCCCATGGAAGAGGCATTAAAGTGAGATTTACTGATTCATGGGTTACATTTTGCACTGTCTTCAGTGGTATGCTTAAGGCAATGATTTACTCTATTAATGTTCAAAAAAAAAAAAAAAAAGTAAATCTGGACCACGTTGGTTTATGCTGAACTTGGCCATGTTATTTTTCAGAGATGTTTTGAAACTTCCTGGGGTTGGTACTGGAGTGGATTTACATTCCTTCAGTTTTTGGAGCAGGTTACAACTCAAATAATTCTCCAGATTCTAACACGTAAATTATTCAGACTTGTCAAATTTCACCCATTTTTATTTACTAAAAGTTGCCAAATTCTGCATAGTCTGTATAAGATTTTCAACTGACTTCACTAACTTGCAGATAAGCCTTTGCACATGTAGTGAAATCCTTAACCTTGTGAGAATTGTACAGTCTGTGTTTTTGTACTTTCCTAAGAAGAGTTCTTCTGAGCTGCTTTGATTTGAGACTTGTATTTTACTAATGGACATTTTGCTTTTACACTATGTGGAATCAACTGGATGTGATTATAAATGAGTGTGATTATGACAGTGAAACAAGATTTTTAGAAGCATCTATTAGTATTTAGTTGTCCAGCTTTTGGGATATGTTAAAAGTTTGTGATTTCAAAGGGAATTGAGATCTGTTTCTGAAAATGGGATTTATCTGGAACCTCACACATTCATCATTAGTACTAAAAGTTCTCCAATGAGAAATAACACATTGTTCAATTTAAATGTGAAAACGGGGTGACTACTTTTGGCAGTAATTACTCAAGAAATCTTGTTCTTGACCTTAAGAAATTCTCCTTGAGAAATCCTGTAATCACAGTTGGTGAGGCATGTTGGGTGTATTTAGCAATTAGGAAGTGGCCATCAGATAGCATAAAACTGCAGGTCACTATCTTGAAATGTGAAATATGTCAACCCTCTGCCAGGCCTGCAGCCTTCCAGATCTTCCATATTATGGCCATTACTGTATTTAGCAACCGAGACAGCTTCGTTGCACAGGTTGTGGTGGGACATGATGCAAAAAGTGCAGGAGCTGTGTTCCCCAGGGATCATTGTGCAAGTTGCAAGGCATCTTTAAAATGCTCCCAGAAATGACATACCGCTTGCAGCTGAGGCAGAGCAAGATGCTCATTTGGTGAGCATGTCTCCTTTTGGCTTGAGCAAGATGACTTCTTGCCATGTATGTGCTTCAGGCTCTGTTTTCTTTTATTTTTCTATTGTCAGACATATAGTAATGCCAATGAAGAACTGAAGAGCCACTTGGATTAATATTGGCTAATGTGATGCTGGCATAGTTAGGCATCACAACTGTTCTGCTGGAAAGGAACATTTTTCTTTCTTCATTTTATTTCCTATTAAGCTTCGTTCCCTTTGAGAAACAAACTGAGGTATCACTGCAGGAATCAAACAAGCATACATACAAGAGAGACGTTAACGGTCTGGCTCAGGCACTTACGTTAGTGAAGAGCTTCTTGGTGGTTTTTGTAACACTTGTTTTCCAATACATTTTCTTTTTGAACATACCTGAACATAGCAAACATTTCCTAATCTGTTTTGGTTCTTCCAGAATACTATTTCTGTACCTTACGGTAACTCACCGTTCTGACATATTTTGGTGTGAACACTTAAGGTTGCTTTTTTAGTTTAGTAACTCAGCTTCTGATGCATGGATGTTGTTGTAAGTGAAGCTGCGAGAGTTAATTAAGCTTCATGGTGGAATGCTTTATTGATTTGACAGATTATTCACTCTGTAAAACTGAAAACATTTGTATGCATGATGTAGTACCATAAGGAAGTTTGGTAAACGTTTTGAACAGATATCTTTTAACCTGGAAGATTTATAGGCTCTTCATAGGCCTGTAAGTTACATTAGGGGAAAAACAAAAACAACACACACAGAGGATGAAAAAAAATGACACTGTGACTGGTGAGATTAAAGAGCTTTGTAGTATTTTTGGCTCTATTCCACGTTTATGTAATATGAATAATATAGTTTAAATGTAGGGGAGTTAATAGTGATTGCCACTTGGCTAAAATCAGGGCTTGCTCAGGTTTAAGGTAGCATTGGTTGCTAGAGGAAATCACGCATGCATTGTCATCTTTGTTTCTGAGATAAACAGGAGTTGGTCTGAATTCAAATGAATTAAAAATTTGTTTTTGTTGGTTAGAGAGGAAAGAACCTGACGGAGGTTTGTCTGTCCTGTACGGCAAACAAAACGCGAGGCAAGAGTGAGCATTGGTAAAACAGAAGGTCCTGGGTGGAACCTGTCTGAGGTGGGAGATTCAGTGCAAATCAGATAAAAGTAAACTTGTCCCAGAAGTCTTCAATGTTGGAGCTTGCTTACATTGCTGTATTGCTGCAGCTGGCCGTCAGTACAATGTGAGTGGGTCAAGAGATCTATTCCTCGTGCCATAGATGTCTGGGCATACAGCTCCAGTTCTCACCAGTGCTGGGAAAGCAGTGAGTTTGTTTAGGCAGTACAGAAACAACAGCAAAACTCCTTAAATAATTGTTTAGATAATATCGCTCATTTGAGATTGTATTCACTGCTACTAATTAAATTGTCGGCCTAACAAGCGAAGAGGTAAATTTTGGCACCATACTAAACCACAACAATTATTAATGTAATTAAGCTTAGTTATCTGTGTAGATTAGCAGAATGGGGCATTTAGTATGGCATAAGCATGTAGCTTAAGCTGTGTTGTGTAATGGGGTATAACATAGGAAAAATCCTTCATTTTTTCCCTTGAGCAAAACAGCAGTAAGAAGAGAGGATGCCTCAAAGGTACACTTTGCAGAGTTAGAACAGAACTGCTGATTGATAACAGAGGAAATTTAATATTCTTATTCTCTGACTAACTTTGTAGTAAAGCCAAGCTCTTAGAAACAGTTGATTACAGTTTCAGTAAAAATATTTAGACGACAGCTGTAAGCCTTCATCATTTCTACACATATGTTACAGAGCTCTTTTGTTGTTTCAGTATGTGTAAAGGAAGAAGTCAAGACGAACAAGTAAGAACAGATCTGACATCCTTAAAGTTATTACCAGCAAAAGCATTGAAAAGACAAGGCAGGTCATTTGCTCCCACCCCCCGAGTTTAACTAAACATGGTGTGAATTATTGATGGATGGGGTTTGCGCCTCAGTCAGCATTTCTCTGCCAGGCTGCACATGCCACGTAGCGTGAAGGGATCTGTGAGGTGGATAGTAGTTGGGACACGCTGAAGAGACGGGAAAAATCCCTTTTTGCCTACCTAATAATAAAATCTCATTATCAGTCTAGGTTTGAAATCTGTTTAGACTGTCGGTTCTGTATGAGAATATTGAGGCTTTTTCTTTGCTCTCCAAAGGTGATGGATTGATGAGAATTTCCCATTCTCGGTATTGAAGTCCTTAATAGCCTGGTGCCATGTTGTGTGGCCAGCACGTTGCTACAAACCCTATTGAATCAGCTAGCTGAAGTGAGCTAGGCATTGTCAGCATCCCGGTGGTGCTTTATTGATCCTGGAATCAGACTTCATCTATACCGCTTCTCAGGTAGCTTCTCTGCTGATGCATGTTGGTGCTCGCTGTGCTACTGATGGAGTTGGCTGCAGTCAGAAACAGCTGGCGAGGATTACCTTCCTCTAGGCTGTCATGCTGGCTTTTACAACTGATTTTTTGGCAGGGTGAGGGGCTGAGCTGCATTCTGCAGCCGGGGAAGATGCTGACATGGCTAATTCCCATCCTTTTGTGGCTTTGCAAACTTGCTGCCAAATGGCTGCAGTTCTGAAGAGCTGAACTGTATGCAGAGGAAATGATTCTCTTCAAGCCTATGGGTTGCTGGAAATTTTAAAGAGAATCCTTTTCCAGGGACTTTTATTGAGCAGTGTCTGAAGACAGGTTCTGTTTTGGACTTACGGTTTCAAGTATTTATTTTCATGAGAAATGTTAGTAACAGATGTTCCTTTGGGAAAAGAGACCCGTCCCTTGACAGTATTTTTTTTTTTTTTTTAATTTCTTGATCTCATGTGTTTATAATCAAGGCATTTTCTGCCCCACCAAAAATACTGTTTTGGCAGTGCTCTCGTATTGTGTGCTTTATTAACAGTGAAGCAATCATACACTGTAAACAGTTTCAAGCAAGCTGAAAAGCAGGACAATGCCATCCACATGTGCTGTATAATGAAAAATCCTGAAACAGGAATTGGGGGAACTTCCTATGGAAGTGACAGTGCATTCTCAACAAGTCTCTTCACGTCAAGTATTCTGTATGCGGACTGAGAGGTGATGTTTACATGCACTCAGCTGCTGATTTATTCATAATACTTTGAGTCATTTGTCCTTGTCTTAATACATACTGTAGTTTTCTGGTATTTTTATAAAAAAAAAAAAAAAAAAAAAGGAAAAAAAAATCTGATATCTAGAAAATTATATTTTGACTGTTCACTCCATTGAACTCTGTTCCTTTTGTTTTCTTCCTGAAAATTATTTTTGCTTAAATATTTTGATGTGGGAAGGTCTTGACAGGGCTGTTTACTTTGACAACAAATTCAAGTGTCATATAATAGACTTATTTATGGCAGTGGATTTGAAATGTGTAGCTGTGAATATCAAGAATGGAGAAGAAGGTTCTTGTCATGCTCTGGAGAATTTCCTAACATCCCAAGCACCTGAGAGTCCACCCAGACTAGTTGGGAATTCGAATTCTCAGTACTGCAATGCACTGTTGGAAAGGATTATTTGTGCAATGGTTCAAGAGTAGTATTTAATCATGCCTTTCGTTCTACCTGTGTGAATAGGAAGACAAATCTTAATGCAGGTTTTGCTTAGGCTTTGTCAAGTTGTGACTGGCTAGCCTCATAGGCAGAATAGAACTGAAAATGTCTGTATATTAATGCATGGAGAGCAAATGCTTGTGAGGAAACCTCGTCTGTCTGTGTGGAAACTTCTAACAGTGTGCAAGCCTGTTTTGTGTGGTGAGATAAAAAGAAAACAAGCTCTAGATGAGGTCTCTGTCATGATCTGCTGTAGCTGGTCTTGATCCAAGCTCTCAGTTGACCATTATCTAATAACATGCCAGGAAAAGAGCTGTAACTCTTTTCTTTTAAAGGGTTTGGTAAAACTTTGCCCCAAACTAGCCTAATGGGAAGATACTCCACTCCAAGTAGAGCGTTTATTTTATGCCCCTGTAAAAAGGTCTGTCCTCTTCTTCCCAAGCTGCACCAGAACCCCTTGGTTTGGAAAACAAAGCTGGTGTCCTGTCCCAGTTGTACAATAGCTTCACCCTTGCTGGGACAATGTGGGAATGCAGTGGCAGCAGATTCCAGGGAAAAAAAAGCATCTGAACACTTTCCCTAAATTATCATTTACCTCCTAGACTCTTACCATCAAATACTGAAAGGTACTCAATTTGACTTGGAATCCAAATCAGGCCTTAAAATTAAACAAGCGCCCAGACACCAACTCAGTGCCCCAAAAGTGAGAGGCAGGGAACTGCTGAAATGCGAGGTCATGTCCAGAGCAGGATACAGGCTCCATGAGCTCATCCGAGATGTGGTGGTGGCTGTGTGTGCATGCACACGTGAGAGATTTGTGCCTGAGGCTGCTGGGTGATGCCTCCAGCAAGGGGAACCCGAGGAAGGAAGGAAGAGAGGAGGGAGCGGGAGTGTGGATGGAACAGCAAACCACAAAAACATCTCTTTGATCTCTGGGGGGAAGAAAAGAGCACTTAAAGTGAAAGGCTGTGAGTCAGAAAAGCTGCACTGCTGAACTAATTGTAAGATAAATTGCAGGACCTTCAAAAAACAACCATAGTAGTCAAGGTGGTACATTGTACGATAGCCACATTACAGAATTAGTAAACATACTATAACTGATTGCACGTTTTTCTGTGAACTTCCAAACTGACCTCACATAATACTTCACCTTCCTACTGTTTTATTAGTTAGCCAATGCAATGTATTCAGAGAAATTTCAACAAAACAGTTGCACAACTAAAGTCGATTGGGTGTTTTTGTGGTCTTGGATAACTTAGCTCATGATGCATCATAACCTGTTTTTTTTTCAAAGAAGGTTTGATATTCTTTGATCATTTGTAGCCATTTTTCAGAAGAGGTCCCTCACTCATTTTTTTTGGATTCTTTGTGGTTACAATGTGTGAGCTGTGCCGTGCATAACAGCACATATGGTGCATTGGGACTGCCATAATTCCAGGGCCGTGCCACCATGTGGTACATAGAAAGGGAATGAGGGATGAGCATATTGTTTGTTGCCAAAGAAAGTAAGTCTGAGCTCATTCCTGAAAGCTGTAGTTCCTGATGTGTAGGCACTTCTTGAGAGCTCAAAATCATGAGATACAGCAGTGGGTCTTACAGGGAAGGCTGTGCAGCATATATCCTCTGGGGGCATCAGAAAGCCCAGGAAAGCTCCATCTGAGCTTTACGTTCTTTCATGCCCTCCTCCCTTTCTCATCTCTCATTTCTCCACTTCTGAAAATGTTCTCTCTAACAGCCATATGAAGAGTGTGACTTTTATTTTAACTGCTGGGCTTCAGTCTGAGATTGAGATCTGTTGTGTGCATGCAATGGCAAGAAGCTGACAGGGAGGCTGCCTCCTCCCTTCCATTCCTCTCCCCTGTCCTTGGCAGGCCGAGAATTGTGTGAGGGATGTAGGCTGGCAGCTGCTTGGCTGTGCTTCCTCCTGTGAAGCCTTCAGACCCGAGCACTGTGTCTGTGTGTGAGAGAAAATGAGGGGAAAAGGAGTCCTTGGGTTAATACTTCAAAGAGGTTGTACCTGGAGTGGAAGGGCAAGAGGGAATGTGGGTGAGCAGGTGGGTAGACAGCTGGGATTGGGGGACAGGCTGGCCATGCTGAGGTAGCACAGACATGAGGTCCCAGCTCCTGGGAGCCCTCTCAGGGCACTACAGGCACTTGCGTGCACAAGGGGTGCCTTGAAAGTCCTGCACATGTCTGTGTAACTGCTGGTGGGTGGGTGGACCTATGTCTGGACTCTCCAAGTGCTGTGGATGTGCGTGGAACGGCAGTGCATGCAGTGATGCGAATTGTAAGCCTTGTCTGAGATCCTGCTTGGTGCCTCCCTTGCTGTTATTTGACTGGCAGCACCAGATTTTCTGGCTTTTGAAGTTATTAAAGCATACTTGTATTTCCAAAGAGAGAAAAAACAGCAGTCGCTGTAGATCAGCTTTTCAGTCGAGTTTTTTTGTTTGTTTGGTTTTTTTTTGATTCACTTAAGAAAATGTTGACTTAAATAATGGTATAAACAGAATCCATATGAAAGTTCTTGTTATTCTTTCTTTTGTTTTCTATATGTTGTATTGCTGTGATGGCATCAAGGAGATTACCCTTTGCAGGAGTGCAAGACACCGAATCCTTCACAGCTCTGCGCAAAATGTTGCCCTGTGGCATTTCAGCACAACAGTGCAGCTTGTTGCAATTAAACTGTTTTTACTTCCATGTTCCTATCTAAATGTGCCTCCTCCTTCCTGGAAAATTAAGTGGCTTAAACCCTAATGGGAGGGTGTGCAGACTGTAATGTTCCTTCATGTGTTCTCAGATGGACTTGTCTGATTTTTCTCCTTAAACTGCAGGAAGAAGCTGATACTTACAGGCTTTTTACCTTTTAAAAGAGTATAGAATTGGGGGATGGATATTTTTAATTCACTTTTTAGAGGCAGAAAAATCAAATCACTATTGTAACAATTTTCAGTTTTTGATTACTGCAACCACAAAGTGCCTAAGTGTAAGTTGTCCTAATGTAACGACTAGAAGGATGTTGGAACTCTTCTCATGAATGCAAAGACATGCATCATGCCAAGCTAACTTGCTAGAATTGCATCTGTTGCTTGGTTCTGCCCTACCATTTTGCTCCAGAGCTGGGGCAGGCATGAGAGTGCACTGTGTTCCCTAACAGAGCCATCCTGCTGCAAAGTGTCAGACCTTTTCTCATCTGAAAGGACTGGCCTACACCTTTCTCATTGTTTAAATAAACAACAACAAAAACTGATTGCTTTAGGGAAGCCATAGCAGCTGTCAATTTAACTTCTTTGAGCCTCTTTGTACCTAGGATTTTTGTGGCCATTGTGCCAAGAAGCCCTGCCTTTTTACAGCCAAAGATAAACATGTTACTTAGACTTATTTTGGTATAAAAGTGAATTTGCATAAATGAGATTTGTTTTTCTGGTGCTAGCAAGCCTGTCAACTTCAAATGGAAGCCTTGTTGGTTCTGCTGGTGCCCATTCCTGGCAGTGCAAATGTATATATGAAGAGATGATATAAAAAAAAAAGGGGGGGGGGGTGGAGGGCAGAACTTATTAGATTACATTCAGCTCTGTAACAGCTAGTTTTTTTTACAGCTTTCTGAAAAAAAAATGCTTATTAGAAAAACAACTACCACACTGAGGAGAAGAATCAGGGCTATTTCAAGCATATTATTTCACTGTTTCTTGCCAGTGGGAGACTCAGGGAGGGGGCTGGGGGTTTACAGTGGCTAGACAGACCATTAAATTGGTATTAAACACTTTTCCATATGAAGGAAGTCCCCTTCTGCCAAATATCCAGGAGCAGGGGGATTGGTTTCAATGCAAGTACTGCTGGGATGGGGCTAGATAAACTTTGAAATATTAAGAGGTCGCTGGGGTCAGGGCGCAGGCTTCAGAGCCCGTCTGGCTGGCTTCCTTGTAGACTCTTGGAGAGCTGGCACACCGAAGCAGCATGACGTCCTGCATAAACATCTGATCCTCCTGACCAGTTTTTTCCATGGTATTAACTTTCTTAACGCAGGGGGGAGGGGGAATAAAAAAAAAATGACCAAAGCTGTTTTATATCAATTTTTACCATGCGGAGCCACAGCAAGATTTCTGTGCTGTCCCACACAATAGAGAGGGCAAAAGAAGAAAAAGCAGGTTGCCAAGCTGCTTGTATAGATTCACAAACTTTGCTCTAGTTCCTAAAATAGCAGCACAACACAATGGAGGGCTCCTCTGAAATGATGATAAAATGCACTGCTATTGATTTTTCAGCTGGTTAATCAAATGGAAAAGATAAATAATATAGACCATGCAAATCTGGAAAGATGCAGAGGAATGCTAAAACTCCAAATCAAATAAGTGGTAAGAGGACTGGCTAACTCCCCAAAGCAAAGAGAACCCAAGTGGAGCAACACTGTCAGGATGGAGGCCTGGAGATCAATCCCAGGTTGTGTGGGCAGTTGGCACCTTCGTGTTGCTGGTCGTTGTCCCTTTGGGGCCATAAGTTGGTGCCACAGGAGCTAGTGCCGTTCCAGGCTGCTGAAGCTGCATGTTGTCCTCTGCAAAGGTCTTTGGAAACCAGTTTGTCCCACGGGACTGCTATGCGCAACGCAATCATGCTTTCTGTTTGGAAACCAAGACAGCTAAGGGGTAGCAATGTCCTGGCTAAATTGAGTAAGGTGGGGCTGAAGCCTTGGCTGACTGGATATGTTTCACTTTCCTGGAGACTAGAGCCAAGAAGAATTAAGGATTTGGCCCGTAACTTCTATTATTAAGAACATCTCTTCTGCCCAGCTTGGCTTTTGTTCACTGAAAAGCAATCTTTCGACTTCAAAATACTGATCTCAGTTCAGTAAAAACAAGCAAGCGGAAAATCTCTGCTGTGTTATCATAAACTTCCCTTTTATACGCTGGAGTTTTGCTTGGTTGTGCTTTAATACAGACTCTAGATTCTGGAAATAAACTAATAGGTTTCCTTTTCTGAGCTTGACCATGAAAAAGTTCATTAATGATCCTGTATACAGCTCGGTACAAACTTAGACAGCACTCTACATGGGAATCCACCGGTGCAGAGCTTGGTGGAGGCAGCTCTGCTCATTTCCAGGGGAATTTGCTTGGTATCTCTGTACTAGCAGATGGTATTGTAGTAGCTGAGCTTTACCCAGAGAATGTGGAACCATTAAGTAGTCAGTGAAGCAGCTCAGGAGTCTGCATTTTCAATACAGAAGCATGATGGTTTGTTAAATCTGCTAGTTGGTTGTGTAAAAGAAAGAATTGCTTTCTATTTTAAATCTGGAAACTATTTTTTCATAAACATAGCTTCATTTGCAAAGCTGTTTTGTTGTTTCTGTAAGCAGTGGTGCCTGCCCTCCTGCCTACAGAAATACAACCTTTTCTGGAAGCCCTTGAGGGCCAGATGCTACAACCCTATGCCTATAACCTGACCAGAGGGCAAAGCAATTTGATCATAACGGGCGTGCATATATATGTACAAGTGCAATAGGACTGACTCTATGGTTCATAGTTTGCACGTGATCAAAATGCACTTTGTGGGTGATAGGTTTGCATCCGAAGCATATGCATTCCTGCCATAAGGCTGGAAGAAAATCTGCTGTATGTTGGGAGTGTTTGTTTTCTATTCAATACAACATCCAAATCTGTTCATCTGAATAAAAAGGGACGTGCCGGGTTATACTCCAAGATATTGTGACGACTAGTCAGTCAGCCATGAAGGCAGAGACTCTAATGACACAGAAGACCAGTGAGTGTAGCATGTAGGGGGAGAGCAGGAACAAATTAAATGACAAAGGCAACCAGAAAAGGTGGAGTATGTTGCACTAAAAGCTGAAAATAACTCCGGGAGATGAGAAACCCTGTGGTATGGGGTGTGGGGGGGAAACCAGAGCTTAAAGAAGAGAGCAGTGGAGACCACAGCAATGACCGAAGTCCATTTTTATTTTAACCACTTACAGGAAGGCGGTGAGTCACCTCTTCCAGAGATCTTTGATTTATTAGCGAGGTGAGTTTCCTGCTATGGAAATTGGAGCCAGGAGAACTGCCAAAGAGGGAGGAAGAGTGTGCGCAGATATCTTTGTAAGCTCTGCAAGGGGGGGAGGAGCAGGAGGAGGAGGAGGCAACTGTTTGGCTGGGGAGAGGAACATACCAGAGACACAGAAGTCAGAGAGCAAGAGTTATGTTAGCCCTTGTAAAGGTGAAAAATATAAAAATATTGTCAGAATTTCAGATAAAAAATGCACACCAGTAAATTAAGCATTCTGACTTTTATTTTTATGGATTGGTGAGTGCAGAAAAATTCAGTCTTGAAACTAGAATACTCCAGTAGGTCATTGGAAGGTCATCTGTCCAATAAGTTACAGAGCTATGTTAATTTGTTCCACATTGGGCTTGAAGCCTACAATGAGGTGAAACAGAATTTTATGGAAATGTTTTTACTGAAGAAAAGCTCAAATTTTCAGGTCCTGTCATTTGTGTGCTCTTTCTGGACCTGACTGGAGAGCTTCAGAACCTTCTGGTAGTACGATGTTGAAATGCATATTCTTCTTATATGATTTTGATTTTAAAAGATTTTTTCTTTTTTAATTCAAATTTTTCCACTTGAAAATGTTCTGAGAAGTTGTAATAGACAATAAAGCCCATCAATACAGTAAAACACTTCTGACAAAAATGCAACATGCTGGACTGAATGTCTGCATCACCTGTATGCTGCTTGCTTCTCATTGGAAGGAAGACAGGTCACTTAGAGGTGACCTTAGCTTCACCTTCCAGCTTCTTCCTTAGCTGAAGTGCTCATGGATTTGAACTGAAGTATGTGTATATGTAGATGTGTGGGTATTGATAAAATATTAGCACTGGGCACTAGCAGAAAATAGGATAAATCTGTTTAAAATGCTCATGAGTAATTACGCAGCAGTAAATAAAAAAAAGAATATGTGCTGCGTGTTCACTCACCCACCTTGTCGAGGATCTTTTTTAGCTGTAGAAATTCACAATACCTGAAGCTGATCTTCACAGGAAACCAACAGAAAACCAACTTGTACTTTTTTTTTTTTGGGGGGGGGCTTGACTGGGGTTCAGGCTACTGCCACGTGTTCAAATACCTTGGTTTCCATCAAGGTGGTTTCCTTTTGGAGCTTTGCAGTTCAGGCCAAATTATTGGCCAGGTGCTATTCATCCTCACTAGCTTAGATGAAATATTCATCATCATCATCATGTTAATATTTGTTATGTGGATTCATTTTATGTTTTTTTTTTTTCCAATTTCTTCTACCTCTTCAATAACTCCTCAATTTCTTGCTAACCTTAATGCAAAACTAAGTTTATTATTTCGACTTCCAAAGATGATTATTTGGCATTGAGTAAACAACCTTGGCAATGTACTTGCTCACATTCGTCCATAATAACTCCCTGCCCCTATTTTATCATTTACAGAATTGCTTTCTAATCCTTTTCATGGTTCTTTTTAAAATAGCTTTCTTATATAATAGATAATAACATTTGTTATAAAATGAAAGTAAAACCAATTAAATCTGCCTTATTGTACTTGCAAAAGATTGATGTGTGTAAAGTCTAACAGCTTATTTGGGGATTTTAATCTAAAAGTGCCCTGCAATAACATTCTGTTGTGTTCTGGGAACTAGCTGTAATAGAGAAGCCACTGCCTGCAGAGATGCTGAACTAAATTAAAGTATTGTGTGCTGGTATTCTAGCATCTGCCTCCTACGTTAATCTGTGGAAAATGCCTGAAAATACCCTAAAGTAGCAGCCATTTCTGTGTTTAAGTTTGAAAGCTTTTTGTATCTGTTCTCATTAATGTTGCAGTGCAGAAGATTCACTGTTCAGTAAATGAATTGAACAGAAGCTTCTGCAAACCAAGACCAGACTGCAGTTTTCCCATTTCTGTCTCCATCTTATTTTTTTTGTTTGTAAAAGGTTTCAATTTGAGCACTAGGGACCTGGGTTTTACTATGCTTGCTTCAACATATGTATTTCCTGCTAGGAAGAAGCAAACTAGTTAAAACAGAATGAACACTTCAAAAATTTAAATATTATGCTATCTGAATGATTGAGGATTTCTTGATCTACCTTAGTCTTTCGCTTGAGTTATATTTGCATATATGAGACTGTAAGTGTATACTTTCTCTGAAAGGTGTGTTCTGAAAACGCTTCATCTTCATTGTAAAGTCTCTCATTTTGCTCCTCCTTTATAACACTTTCATTCATCCAGCCCTGGATTGAGAAACAATGCCATGTGATTTACGACTGTATATGATATAAATAGCTGAAGCTCTAAGAGCAGCAAGTAGTAAACAGACTGTAGGCGGTAATATATTTGTGGTATTTTTATACATGAATAATCCATGAGTTTATTAAAAAAGTCTGTTTATAGATAATTTAGGAATAGAAGAATGCTTTAATTCTTGAAATAAGTTATCGTCTCCAGCTTCAAAAATAATTCTGTGAAATGAAAAATAAATAATATAGAAAATAACTATGATGACTTGTCAAACTTAGCAGTTGCTATTTCAGAAAATAAAATATACATTCACTGGGACAAGGGCTGCAAACAGAGTATGCATCTCTGAGGGTGCTCCCCCAACTGCTAATCTCTGCCATCGTACCTAAGCTGTAGGTGAACAACCTTGAGCATCCTCCTTTGGCTGCAGCTGTACTGGCCGAAAAGGCTCCTGCTTCCAGCTGCTTGTCCCTGTCCCATGCCTGAACGTTATTGCCCCCCTTTAGAGCAGGCAAAACCATGCTGTTTAAATTGTTTTAGGAGTTTCTATACACCTCTCTGTCTCTGGGCCAGTGAATAAGTTCAGTATTGTCATGCCAAGCACTGTCCTAGCATGCAGTATAGCCCTGCTTGGAGATGCTCTTGGAGTGCCTGGGGCAATCAGGGCAAAGAAGGCCTTCTTCTATACAAGACAGACCAACCGATTTGTAAATCTGGCCTGAAAGAATACCCGTGCTTTATAAATAATGATTATGGCGTTTTTGAGCCCTTCCCTTCATTGTTTCCTTTAGCCAAAGATATCTGTTGAATTTGAACCAAATTACATCCATAGGTTATGACTGATTTGAAAATTATTTTTATAGCTGAAAAACTCATTTCCTTCTCCAAAACAACAACAACAAAAATCCATCAATTCCTTTCCCATCTGAGCTCTTTTCTGCTTCTGATTTAAGTTACTTTTATGGGTTGTAGCAAGCTCCTGTATGCCTTTCACCTCAGGTCTCACATACTTAAAAACTATTCTTAGAAAAAAAAGAGGCTCTGTTAGGATAAATTGGTATCTTAGAGTGCTTGCAATATGAAAGGTCGTTTACTAATATTAAGTAGGAATAGTAAAAACTAGTTTTAAAATGGTTACAAAGGCAACAATTTGAATGGGAAATCAGAAAAGGACTGTGAAGAGAAAATAATGAAGGCATTAGGAGAGTGTCATAGTGCTTCAAACTGACGTTCCTAATATGTATTTAATTAAGAGCCAATAAAGTGGAATTTAAATGTACATAAACTAAACACAGTAGAAACTTGTTAATTTGCACTCTAATAATTTGCAGACTTTATAATTCATGAAAAGAAAAAAAAAAAGCTTCCTTCTGCCTCTCAGCAATGGTTTAAACTAGAGGCAACAGTGAACTAGCCTGTTATTAATACTTAGTTTCTTTGGCAAGTATATGAGGAAGCGGTGGCTAGTGTGTATGACCATATTGTAAGGTATTAACTACTGGATCAGAGTTAATGAAATGAAGTCCAATTTACAGTGCATTATCTTTGCATTCCCCCCTCTTTCAGACAGCACCCAGTGCAACTCCAGGATTTTCACTGATTTGGAGTTGATCATAACAGAGCACTTTTCACAAAGGCACAAACGCACAATTCGCAGTAACTCTCAGGCATTAAAACCATAAATCACTGCCACCAGTGGCCCAAAGGCCTGATCACAGAGGCTTATGAAGGTGCACCTGGAAATTCCTTGGGATTGTTCAAGTTCTCTTCCAGGAGGCTTGAGTGAGTTGTGGTGGTGGCAGGAGGTCAGCTCTATTGCTGATGTGCAGTTCAGTGTCTGCTGGAAAGCTCCCAGTCTTCACAAGTTATTCTCAGCTCCTTTGCCTTAAACAAGCTTTCAGACTGATATGAAGTTTTCCAAGATGAATCCCTATAGGTCAGTTCCTATCCATTACTGGTGTTGGTGTTCGTAATCAATATAGGTCTGATTTCATTGCCTGCTCTGACTTGTGCAATATATCCAGATCGTGTTGTTTGGTGATGCAGCTTTACTCTCTCTTCCTACAGGCATATTTACATAGAGGGAAAATTGAATTTTATGCTATTCCGTGACACTAGAGATGGTACTAAATTAATATTTGACTATCATTTTTCAGCCACTTCCAACCTGTTATTCTCATGTTGTGTCTGATATTTTCAGCTTTAATGGGTGAGAGTTCATATGGCGTCTAAAAATATTAATCAAACCTAGGGAAATTCTAAACATAGCATATCCACTTAATTCATTTTGTAATTAGATTGAGTTATTAAGTAGTTTTTTATTTCTAAACTCATGTTTACTTGAATGAATTATGAATCATTGTTGATTACCACCACAGTATTTATAGTACTTTCCTTTGAATTCCAGGTGTGTGAAATGACCTTGACATACTGCACCAGCTCCACACTCAGTCAGGAAAAAAACAACGCAAATTAGTGTGACTGTGTCAGATGAAGATGTTCCAGTTTGCTTTAATTCTGACTAGTTACCCAGAAACTGTCTATCCAGTTGTACGTGAAAACCTGGAGTAAGGGATATTGAGCCAAATTTCATCATCTGCCAGGTAATTATAGGTCTTGTTATCTTCAGCTGGGAGTAACCCATGTAGAGGTATGGGCAGAGTAGGACTCATTTGTATTTGTTCTTCTCCTGTGGTGTATTTGTTTAACCAAACATACTTACCAGCAGCTTTCATTTTGCAGCTAGAAGGCCTGTAGCAAAGTAGAGGAGCTGGCATTTGCATTGAGATTCCAATTAAGTTGAAATTAGCATGAACTTCTGTTCAGTAGCTGATGTTTAATGTATGGCAGATGAAATGGTACTTTGATAAACTGACTCCAAGGATTGTTATGACATTTCTTGTCTGCTTCCTACAACGTGATTAGACTGCCATAGTACCATGTGCTTAATAGTTAGTGCTATCTTGTGCCATACCTTTCTGGCACAAGAACTATCCAGATCAGTGTGTAAGGCAAAGCTTGCTTGTACAAACAAACCCCTCACAACCTGACACACACACCACACTACGCTTTAAAAAAAAAAAAAAAAAAGCCCCCCTAGACAATTGAAAAACCCATCTTAACTGTTGTGGCAAAAGCAAGGATGAGAACCATTTTAAAATGGCATAGTAAATTACTTTTCTGCTTTATTTTATTTTGTATTTTCATTTAAATAGGTGCTCTCTTAGAAACAGAGTGCATTAGAAATGTTTGCATTACATTCTCTTGGCAAAAACCAACCAAAAAGCATTAAGTACTTCAGCCATATCATGTGTTGCAGAGGCTGACCAGCTCCAATTTCTTCATAAAAGAATTGTTTTTTTACTATCATTTTTTGAGGAAATGTGGGTTACTAAAGTTCCATTAAATCTACAGTACTGAGGCTCTAACAAGAAATCAATGTGCCCTGGTGACTTAAACACTTCCCTTTTAGGTGGTCTGTGTTTCTAGAACATATCTCACGTTATGAATTTGCCAAGGCTCATTTAAGCAGAAATTGGTTTGCTTCTGTAGTAGGAGAATTTTCCCCCAGAACAAAAGGGATCGGATCATCTTGTGCTGCTTCTGTTGCAAATGGTACTGTTTCTCTTCACCACATTGCTCTGTTTTTTCCTCCCATTGCTTGCAAGGAAAGCTGCTCAGGCCAAGAGGCAGCAGGAAGCTGTTGACAATGCAGAGAGGCCCCGAGACAGGCCATAATAGCACAAGCCAACTGCTGGGAATTTAGTGCAACATTCCACGGCTGAGAGAAGATGACCAATAAGACAAAAACGTTATCCTGGCAAGGAAGTGCTCAAGGATGTAATTAACAATGGTAAGGGAAGAGAAGAACAGGTATGAAAGTGTGAAATTATCAGAGCTAAGTATGCAAACCTACTCTTGTTGGTCAATGTTAATGATTTTTAAAGAAAGTACGACTGGGGAGCATCAGCTGCATTTGATTTAACTGCTGCTCCATGTGGCAAATTACCATTGCTTCCATTCTCAAAAAATGTTATTTCACAGGGTGGCACTGAAAGGCATGAGGCTTTCCTGTCCTATGGCACCTGTCTCGTGGAAGTTCAGCCTTCACAGTTCCTGGGGAAGTTGTGCCACAACTGAGAGCCACGTCTCTGCTAGGGCAAACCATACCACATGGGCAGCAATTTTCTAGTGCTCCCTTTCTGAAGCTGAGGCCATCTTCATGCTTTAGTTTTAAAACATGGCTGACAAGATGATTTATCTCATTTTTTTTTTTACTAATGCAGTTGTTCAGCCAATTTTTTTTTTTTATTGCAAATTATAATTTAATTTGTGTATCTTTGAAAAAATGTTTTGAATTCCTCATGGTAGTCAAGATCTTTTTCAGTCTATTTTTTAACCATTTCTAAATTGTATTGCCTCTTTGGTAAATATCAGTAATTTAATATTTATGGGTTTTGTTCTTTTACATATAAATGTTTCTCCTAGGATTAAGCTTGAAATAAATTGCTTCATGTTGTTACCCATTACTTGTATTCATGGGTAAATTAAAGTGTCTGGTTCCCTGTCACTGATTTTTTCAAACGTTAGTAATTAAAACTGTAGAAGCATTTTTAGTGCCAAAGATTAAACAGATATTGGTGGACACACCAGCTTTAGACACAGATTTGGCAGGTAAAATTGAAAGTAAGAATGGCTGATTTTATATTCATCTTTAATTTTAACTTTTCTGACCATCCGGGTATGTTTAAAATGGAAAAATAGATTATGAAAGAGTTTGCCACAATTTTTATTGGCTTGCATCTCTAAAATGAGAACGTGTGAGAAGAGAAACTTGATGTATGTGGAGAGATGTTTACCCATTCTCTATGAACTTAACCTGAGAGCTCTTACTCGGTTCATTACAGCAGCTGAAACGACTCTTCCTGCTATAATCTGACCACTTTGGGTTCTGTGTGTACTAACTTCAAAGCCCATTCCTTATGCTGATGAATGTCTTGCTTCATATGGTCCTAGAACTTACTGTTGTTCTGAATGTCTCTCCCTGCTTCCCTGCTATTGTTACCTTGTGATTTCTCATGATTACAGCACATTTTTGTGAAGCCACATTGCATCTCCTGTCCTGCCAGACACGGTCCTCTGTGTCTTAGTAGGTGGAGGGCAGCCAGAGACGATTTTGCAGCTGCCTTGTGAAAATCCCAGTGGCTGAGACCTCAGTGCTGTTAGGATATACACACGTCCAGATTTTCAGAATTCATGCAGGGCCCTTTCTGAGCCTCAAAATGTTCCCAGATTCCTCCAATAGGTGCGCCCTGCCTGTCTCACTGTACTGCACTGTACTACTTTAATGTCTATTCTTTCTCCAGAGCATAGATGTATATGTATATATATACATGAGTATAGATGGAAAAAAATGGTTATAAGCCACTTTATACTTGTCTAAATACAGGCCAAACCTCACTGTAGTATAAAAATCAGAGATGATTAAAAAATACTCTACTGTATTTCTAGATATTGGAGGGTTCGAATACTAAGTGCTGACTCTTGCCATACTCTCCTGTACCAACAGCCCACCAAGGACTAGCAGATTGCTGATCTATACCATGACATGTGAGGGGTTCTCCACCCTTGGGGGATTCTCCCAGCAGACTAGAAGCTCATCTGAAGACTGTTTTGCAGTACTGGAACAGTTTGAAGGAGCTGCCTCCCATCAGCAAGGGGAGCCTGTTGTGTCTAACAGATATTTGTACTTCTGTCTCAGAACTGCGTGAATTCACATCTGAGTCTTATCCTGACCAAGTATGTTTGAGTGGGGTCCTTTCACTTATGCCATTTGTGGGTCCACCCAATTTAGTCTGCCAGTCTGTCTGCCGATGCTGAGGTTTAGAGGCTTAGGGTTTAGAGGATTTTGGGGGGAGCTTTTATGTTAGCTGCCCAAGTTCAGCCTTTGCTGTCTGAAAGCGGGCAACTGCTCCAGCTGGTGCCTGGATGGGCTGGTGTCTGGCAGGGAGTGGCTCTATTTGGGTATGGGGCCCCATGTCAGACTTTCTCAGTAACAGGAGAATTTTGCTCTCTGATGTGGTCCTTTAGTGCTTTCTTACTGAACATGCATTTAATTTTCCTTTGAACTGTCTGGTACATTTAGTAGTTGGAAACAGCTTTCTTTCGTTCCACCAAGTCCAATCAAAGATGGCATCCGTCTTGTATTCCAAGTGTTATTAGCTTTACAGGAAGTTCACATGCCTTTTGAAACAGTGCATTAGGCTCATGGCTCTATTTCTACGTGTTCATATGATTGGCTCAATCAAAAGAAAAAAATCTCATTATGTCTGTGAGGACATTTGCTTTCCTAAATCATTTGAAGCTAACTTTATCAGGCCATTTCCCCAGAAGGTTTGTGATCTCATCTTTTATTAAACTCTGACCTTACCTTGTCAACAAGGGTCAGATGTATTAGTTTATAGCTCCCTAGCTTCATTTTGCCCAAGTGGCACCCACTTTGCTATTTCTCTGTCATTCAGAGAGCTACTTTTCTTCCAGCTGTGCTGCAACTCCTTAAAGGTAGGCTGAAAATGATTCATCTCTGGAGTTCAGCTTTTCTCACTGTTAGTATGTGGGCATGGTTTGCTCTGGGCTGTTTGTTGTTGCCTTAGTTTTCCCCTTTCCCCTTCTCTAAGCATGTAGCCTGACCACCCACTACCAGCCTCCAGCCATGCCAGTTAAAAGGGTTTGTCTGCAACTTTATTTTACATAGAAAATCATAGATGTGCCTTAGCCACTCAGAAAGCTACATAAACCTTCCTGAAATCAGTGCTGAATCCAAGTCTGGGTGACGGTGGTCTCTGGATGCTAATTTCACCAGCTCGGTGTGATTCAAAGACCCTGTCTCTCATCCCTGCAGTGCCAAGGGGCAGCTGTCTGTCCTCAGCTCCCAGTCCTTTCTGTTGGATGGAGCATTTCTCACTTCCATCTATAAAGTGTTCTGCTGAGCTGCTGAACATTGTACAAGAGTTACAGGAGTGCCTCAGAGGTGGGAGTTTCGGTAGTTTATGTGTTGAGGTTTGCTTGTGAGTCATGGAAAACTGGGAGAGTTGGACTTGACACTATGTTTTTCATTACAATTTTACTTTTATCCAAAGGGTTAGGTTTTTGTGTGTGTGTGTGTGTTTTTAACTTTCTTAATCAAAGCAAATTTTTCTTCATCTTTGAAATGAGTGTGAACAAGTGTGATGTGTCTGTCTTCAGCTGGGCTTTAGCTCTAGGAAAGAGAATCTTCTCCATGCTTCACTGCCACTCTCACACCAAGCGAGTCCATGTCTAACCAGGAATGTAAATGTCTGGTTGTTGCCTCAGCCTAATTTCTGACAAGTTTAGAAAGTAATTTTATTCTTGTTGAGAATTAAGAATGTATCATTTCTTAAGCTAAAACAACATCTGCAAAAATATAAATCAGAGGTCCCGTAGCATTTCTGTTTCTTCTCCTGGAAGATATAGTCCAATTTTGGGAATCGGTTGGCTGTACATCCCTGTTGATATTGGGGCATAATATTAATTTATCATGTCTGTGAATTCTGTGTGTGTTGTCGGTAATATACTCATGCAGCTGTTCATTGAGCCTCATCTGATCCCTGAGCCATCCTGGAAATGTGTGTTAGTGTGTCACTGTTGAATGAAATTTTCCATTTTTACAGTCTGTGCCTCCACCTATTTATTACTTGTATTGTCTCAGATTAACTCTAGTACTTACCGGCACCTTTTCTGCCTTTCTATCTTTTTACCTGTTAGTTACGTCCTGTTCTGGCTACCTTTCTCACTTTGCCTGCTGCTGTATTTGTTGATGAATGGCTCATTTCACCCCAGGCCACATAATCAGTACTCCTCTTCTTCCCTTGTTGAAGATTTGAAAAATGTACTTGCAGAAATCTGTACAGATAGGACATTTTGTGCATTCAGACCAAATTAGAGACACAAATCCCATTAACTTTAAGGTACACGATATATTGTGCAGC
Source organism: Cygnus olor (assembly GCF_009769625.2). Lineage (NCBI taxonomy): Eukaryota > Metazoa > Chordata > Aves > Anseriformes > Anatidae > Cygnus > Cygnus olor. Next base: position 12,751,184 of record NC_049179.1, read on the forward strand.
TCTTTGAAAATTTACGCTCTTGCCTTTGTTTCTTGTTTAGGTCACAAATTATACCTGATTGTATTATGGCTACAACTGCATCAGGTGTTTTTTTTTTATTGTTTTTGTTTTATCTCACCACCACCACCCCTTTTTTTAAACAGTTCCTATGCTCTTTCTTGCAGGTAAACTATTTAGTGGTTTTAGTATTTAATTCAGTGGTGAAATCATCACTGCCTCCAGCATGCACAGGATCAATCCTTACAGTTTTCTGTCTGAAGTCTTATTTCCCCTCTTGGGCTGGAGAGATGTGTGTATTGTACACCGCAGTGGGTGGGGTATGGGCATGCATGCAGTTTCTGGAAACATTGCCAAGGCAATTGTCACATGCTGTTACTAAATATTGCATTTCTTTGGGCTCAGAAAAGCAAAATAGCCCTCTTCCCCAGTCTCACGACATGAGTTAGACATAGAAATAGTACCACTGCCTCCTTTTTAAGGCATGGTGTAGAAATACAATGGGAACAGAAGTCCAAATCTGTGGGGAAAAAAAATCCACGATGTATATTCTCTGCATTTTTCTTGTAGGTTTGCATTATCCTTTATCAAATCTTTGTGGCCACCTCCTTATCTTGCCTCTAGATTTTAGCATCTCAAATGGCTTCCCAATTTCTACTTATTTCACTGCCTAATTTTGTTATCAAGCAAACAAAGCTCTGCTGTAGGTTGTTAAGTTATGCTGTAAGTTTGTATACAGGGAGAATCACTTTTTGCTCTGAGTACTGCAATAAGCTAATGCTTTTGTTCCGTACTGAAAAGCTCAGTGAAAAATTCTGTTCTAAGTTATGGTGGATGATGATCAGCGTGTTGGATGAAATTACTGCTATTTTATGCTGCTACTGAGTGAGTAAAGGAGGCCCTAGTTTTAAAACATGACTGTCAGGTTTGGGGTTTTGTGCTGGTTTTTTGACGGCATTTGAGGTCACACAACCTAACAAACAAAATACATTGTTTTGTCTTGAATGTAACAATTGGTTCTGGGGAATAACATTCAAACCTTGCTTTCAGTTGTTTGGAGCTGCTGTTAACTGATAACTGACTGCTAAAGGGAGGAGGAATGGTCCACTGAATTTACCCAACTTTTTTCTACCTGTTCGTTTGCTATAGTAATGTGCTTTAGTTTCTAGAGATGTAGTAAGCAAAGTAACCTCCTAAATGAGAGGACAAATCTTGTTTTCAAGATGAGTGTTGTTCTTCCATGACATCCTTTCCTGTTTTTCTCCCTTCCCAAACACCTTTGCCTCCTCATCTGACAAGCTGCACAAACCCATAGCGTCTTTCCTAGTGCGTATTTCCACAGGGCATGGAAATGACTTTTATTTTGGGATCATCACAACTCCTGCTGGATGAACACTGGAGAAAGAGGAGATGAATGATGTGGGAAGCTTGGGATAGTTCAAGTCTTTGGGTGACATAAGATAGGTGAGATATAGTGAACAAGGGGAAGGATAGCAGGATAGGCTGAGTGGCCCTGTGATCCCAAACTTGAGGTGGTTGCCAGCAGCTTGCAGGTGCTGTATATTTATGGAAAGCTTAAAGAAAACAGCTGGCCAAAGAGTCCTACTCCTGCAGGATCCTTCAACTTTGTGTGGCCCTACATCCCCCTGAACTCCTGAGAGAAGAGGTTTCAGGTACCTCCTGCAGTTTCTCAGCTTTGGCCTGAAGCAGAGGATAAAGGATTAGTGTTGTCACTCAAAACCATCTGGAAAAGCTTTTTGTGGCACTGCTATGCTATTTCAATGACCATGAAACAGTGGCAATATGAGAATTTTCCTGTGCTGCTATGTTTCCATGCCCTGCTTTTGCTGTCCACTACTTACTGTTAGTTTAAAAAACATTTGAGAGGCTGCTGAGGTTACTGTTTGCCCTTGCTGCTCTGAAGGCCATGAAGGTAAAAATGTTTCCCATTCTTTGTTTTGTCAGTTTTTTATCTCTTGGTGTTTCAATAAGATTATTGGCTTTACTCCTGAGATCAAAACAAGAAATAAAACTGTTCAATAAGAACTGTAATGGGGATGCAACCTACTCCAAGAAAATTAAAATAATATCCTACATTTTACAGTCTTCTTCACATGATTTTTACGTGTAATCAGGAGCAGCCTGTCCCCCCAGCAGCACACTACAGGTTGTGACCAGGTTGCCATAATCTCCTATTTCCAGATTTTTTTCTTTCTTGCATCCACAAATGAGAATTTATGCCATTTGTATGGATGTAACGTGCCCAGATCACAAGCTCTCATCATTCTGAGATCTGTGTCTGAGCTGTAACACTAATTTTTGTCACACTAGTATCTCAAAGACTAAATTATGGGGTTGCTTGTAATTCTGCAGTGTATCGGACAATCTGATCCCAATTTGATTACTGACTGCAGTACAGACCACAGACATCAGATCCTAGCCAATATGCCTACATTATTTCTATATGGTATATTCTATTTTTATTTTTGTTGACTTCATTGCAGCTTTATAATTAAAATCTCTCCATGATATCCTGGAAAAAAAAAAAAAAAAGTGCCCTGTCGTCATCGCCAGTTGGATGTTCTCATTTGTTAGAAAATGTTGCAATGATAGCTATTGCACATTGCTTCTGCCTTTCATTATAGACTGTGGTGTTCTAGGGATCTTTAATATATAGATTATTTGACCCAACTGAGTGAAGTTCCTGTTCTATTTGTGAATTTTAATTTTAGGATTATTGGTTTGTTTACATTCAACAGTTCTTTCTGTCAAAACAATCAAGCTTTTAAGATTTTTCTGCTTTATTTGTATGTTATGACCTAACTCTTACACATTTAAAAAAAATAATAATAAAAAAACACGTGTAGATAATACAGCAGTCATACAGTATGGGTAGACCCCTGTACTGGAGTCTTATACATTTAAATGTTCAAAAATAAACGTGTACAAAGGCTATTGCATATAAAGTCAGTTATTCAATATTTAGAAAACATCAAGATTAAAATTCTTGCATGCAGACAGGCATTTACAAGGATTTTCAGAAGGGTCTAACAAGATAAAACGTTGAGCTTCTGTTGAAATTTTTCAAAACCTGGGCCTAAACCATTATACTTTTGAAAAACCGTACAGGTGCTGCTTGGATATCTGTATAATTTTGAAAATAAGTGGTATGTGTTTCACTGGAAGTCAGTGGGGTTTGGCCACTGATGTTTTTGTATCAGTATTAAATACTGTATACATATCAAAAGAGTCATTCTGAAGTACTAGACCACTTGTCAGAAATGTGGATTTTGTTTAGATGTTTAGGAGATTTTCTCTAGAATGCACACCTGAAAAACTTAATTGGAGCAACTCAAAGAATATAAAACTTAAGTTCTTCACAGAAGTGAGGCATGTGAATGCAAAACTACCAGACATATAAAGTTCTTTAGAACAGAAAAGGCAGGTGCTCTTTGCTTTTGAATGATTAATCTAAATCCAAAACTATTTTTTTTTTCAGGCTAAGCATGAATTTCCATCATTTTTCAGTCCTGAGCCAAGTCTTTACTCTTTGAAGATGTCATTAAAACCACCTCAAAGTCCCTCTGCCTCACACTGTTACTTTCAGGAATTGCTTAAAGGTAAACAGTAATATAAGTTGGTGTTATAAAGTGAATAATTAAGAAATGAGAAGAAAGATGAATTAATGTGCTATCCATGAAAGTATCTTGCTGATAATTATATGGTTTGCAATTATACCTAGTTTAATCAGACAGTAACAGTGAGGAGCTGTGGCTTTTAAACCATTCTTTGTTTGGGGGAAAAACTCTAATTTGTTTGACATGATTCATTTGTGTCTTTGTTTTCCTAAGTGTTGTTTTATTGTTGTTATACTTTGAGCTATTCACTTGCACAAATAGATGCATTAAAATGGAAGAGAACATATATTTTAAAAGGAAGAATGGAGGACCAAGCTGAATATTTGCTGTTGGAACTAAAAATATTAATCTTTATGTTGCTGGATATTTCTTCCCATCTGTAAATTGGGGAAATGATCACTTTCAGAATGAACTCACAATTTAAAACTTCAAATTACATTACTTCTACTTATACACTTAATGGCTTCCCATAGAGGACTCTATTGTGCATAAATTACAATAGTACTACCCAAAAGAGTTAAGCTAATATTGCTTGATAAGATAAGGTAGATGAACACAATCAGTCCACTTCGGAAACGGAATGGAAAACTGTTCTATTGTTTTAGGTATATTTCAGGTGTTTTCTCTTGTCCTTTCAAGTGTGATCTGTATGTATGTATGTATAAAATATCTGTCTCTTCCTATATGCTATTTCATTTTGTTAAAGGCTGTTTTTCTACTAATCTCATTTTAAATCATCTTTGTTTTCCATTATTACAAAAAAAAATAAATCAGATTATTTTTAGATAGTTGCTGTTTGTAATCATACGGCAAAAACATTTAAAAGTTATTGACGAAAAATGGAACATCCCCCTGGGTTTTATTGCATTGTTCAAAAAGCCTTACTGCAGTTTTGGCCTCTGGTACAGTGGATATGTAGTGTAGCAAGAGAAGAAAACACTAATCGGTGTTATCTTTGTTAAATCTTTCATAGAATCTTGTATGCATGATGCAGGAGTGAGTGATGAATACTGTGGATAATGCAACCATCATTGCACAATGAAGCTTTTTAGCTTGTATAATTTATAGTTCTGTTGATCCAATTCACTGCAGATTTTTTTTCACTCACCAAACTAATATTTGGGTTCAAATGTTCACTCTAATGTCAGGGTCTGATATTTTTACCTCTCCCTTTCTCTTAATTTTATTGATTTTTCTAAGCCAAGCATTCCGTAAATTAGTTATAGTAGAAGGCTTATTGTGGAATGTGATATAATTGGCAACTGATTGTTGATGTAGGAGATTTATGTTGGCCTTATAGTGATAGTTTCTTATAATTGAAAACATATGTGATTTCTAGTGTCTAGACTTGGGAACTTTCCCAGGAAGGGAGTTCCAGGTGGTTATCTAAGCAGAATAGGCCAAATGGCTACCACTTAAATTCTGCAGACATGGGAAGTATGCAAATGCCGCTGGCAAATATAACTATATCATAAATCTACGTTTTAAAATTGTAATATATCCATTTACATCTAATGGTTTGACCGGCTGATTTGTTTTATAGATTAATTTGCAATCTGGTTTTAAAACTTGAAATTTGCTTTCCCTTGATTGCTCCCTAAACTGAAATAATGCAAAATGCTGAGGTGAGAAGTTCTTGATATGCCTGGATGTCAAAAAGTTCTACCTCTACCATGTGCCTGATTTAGTTGGATTAATATGTGTGTTTATCTTGAAGTAGGAAGTAGTTACGCTGCAATATTTATGAAATTAATTCTGTGAAATTTTGTTTAGAATAGCTAAGTTACATGGCACCTTGAGTTTTCATTTGCTAATTGACTAATTTGTGGAAGGGTCTCAGAAAGGAAACGTGCCTGGAAGCTGTACAGCCTAGTAAAACATGTGGTGATTTGATATTGTCCTGATCCCAGTTTGCTTCGAACATGCTCTGCACGTTAAAATATCCCTGGAGAAGGAAAGCACAGTTGGCTATCCCAGCATGAATACTCTGCAAATATTGTTCTGGGACCCGCACAGCCTGTGACTCACAATGAATATTTTCAGCTCTGGTTCTTACTGTACAATAGGAAATACAAAAGAAAATAAGTAATTTGCAGGGGCCTAACACAGTATGACTTGATCATTGTGTTGCTAACAGAGAAAAGAGAAGAGCTACGTTAGGAGAAATGAAAAGTCCTCTCAACTCAGGTTTCAGATGCCAGATGGCTGTTTCTTGTTGTTTTGTTGTTGTTGTTGCTGTTTTGTTGTTTTTTTTCCTTTCTTTTTCTTTTTTCTTACCTGTTAAGATAGCAAAGAATGACATACGTTATCTGGCTCTGCAGCCAAGTGTGTGGTCCAAATTATTTTTACAGAATGCCTGACAAAGTCTGCTTGCTTGCCTGCCCGCCTCAATCATTTTTTCCAACTAATTAGAAAAGTCTGCCAAACATTGTTGGGCTAAGGCACTAATTATTCTCAAACAAATGTTTCAATTTTGTACAAGTTAGGAAGTGTCTCTGGTTTAAATGACTACGTGCCAAGATGCCAGAGTAGTCAATCCACTTTCATTTATCAATATGTCTGGAAGTCCTGGGGGACCAGGGGATAAAACTTGAAAGCACCATTTTGAAGCAAATGGAGGTCTCTGGACTTCCGTGCTTTTTAAGGAAGTAATGCTGTAATACTTATTTTGTATACGTTAGTTTTAATGAGAAGTAAAAGGTCTCTCTTCCTTCTGGAAATGCTGTTTCTTGTGATATTTGTAACTGTGTTGGTCCTTGGATTCTATTGTTTCTGGCATGGAATCAAAGGAAGTTTTGTTAGTCATGCAAGACTGGTCTATCTAATCCTGTCTCAGGTTTTATAGCCCACTCGTTACCACCCTATCTGAGCGTTACAGAAGATGGTCTCTGATGGCAAGAGCACTGGAAAGCCTTTCTTTGTAAAAGTTCAGGTTGAATTTGGCAATCTGAAGAAACTTGTATGGTTTAAAGAAAGCTTGCAGCTAGTTTGCTGAGCAATGGGCCTGAGTCTGGATTCCGTGCTTCCCTACTCAGAAGTAGCAGTCAGCTTCCAGAGCGGTCTCATCCCACCTCAGATCTGGAAATGTTTTGGAAATATTGATTTATCTGGTACAAGGTTCGTAGTCTAATGGTTTGGTGCGTCACTAATGAGATAAGTGCTTCTGATCAGCTGTATGTGTACTGATATGTAATACTTCTGCCATCTGTCTCTCATACTGTTTGCCCTCATCCCCAAAGTTGCTCTGTAAGAAGCAAATAGATTGCCATACTTGAGTCTCTTTGGCTTCTGTTGGATCTGCCCATGTATAATCAACAAAAAGTGTTTCCAAGAACAGCCTTCCTCCATTTCTTGAAAGTGGGGGGATGCATTCTTTTCCAGAATAAAATGTTTATTTTATGCAATGAGATGACAAGAAATTCAACAGTTTATTTCACAGGGATAATTGGAGTGGTTTACTCATTAGCCAACTCTAGTTTGTTTTGTAGATGTCTTAGCTCAACGTTGCTGGATTATTTTTTTTTAATTGTATATTAAGGGGGTGTGGAAAATGAAAGAATTAAACCATCAGAACAGCAGAAGAACTTGGAGCATTTCATTATTTGATTAGGTTCCAGCAGCCACCTGTGCCAAGGAAGAAAATGTGCCTAAGTATTATGGTATTTGTATCCCCTTGAACAGTTATTCACATTAGGGTAAATGGGCAGTCATAATTTGTATTTGAATAATGTTTTTTATGTGTTTTTCTTTTTAAAGCTTCCCCTTCCTTCTTTTAGGGGAAAATATTGAACCTGGTGCCTGATTACTTTGTATCGTTAATTACTTTTTGCCCTGATCTGCACCCACTGGCTTAATTGCCATCTGTCTGTGTAGTGCGTTGTGTGTGAAGTTTTTAAAGAATTTTGAGAAATTATTTGTAAAGAGGAGGTAGACACTGAAAAATGTTGTCTCTGTACAGTGCTGGCAGCTCCTAGAACTGGCTGCATTGCAGGGGTACATGCAGACAGATGATCTCAAGGAAGACGTTGCAAATAAAATATTCCTGGTTCTCAAGTATGATGTAAAGCAACAAAAGACAAATGAGATGTGATTCTCAGGGTGTTCCTCAAAGTTCAATCCATTGTCATCTCTCACACAGCAAGGAAGGTTTTAAGAGAATGGTGTTACACGCTTAAAACTTTATTTTTCTATTTTGTTCCTCTTTTCCTTCTTGTCCATTCTGTGCATTGTTATTTGCTAGATAATTATCCCTGCTGGTTTCAAGGTACTGACTGCCCTTTGTGAGGACATGAATCTTCCTTGTAACATCAATTACCTGGTTTATAACTGGTTATAAGCACTGAATGTATTAGACAGTTGGTAACTTGTTTGCACTTTTGACAGCTGGATATGTGCAGATTCAGCCCTCTTCTGAGGGGTAGGGCAACATGGGGGCGGATATGGATTTGTTCAAGGTGGCAGCTGCTCCCCAAGACTGGTAAGGACCTGGGGGCAGCAAAAATATCAGGTTACCTAGTTATGCAAAGGTTGTGATGAATTCAGGATCCTCAATACTTCTGTGCCATGAGGATCCCCCTGTAGCTGTATAAACTTCTCAGGTCCTGCTTCATCCATTTGAAAGATGCTTTATACATAAAAACACTGCAAGCGTTGTTAGTATAGCAGAGGATCCCATTCCCGTACATCAGTTTTTCTTCGAGCTGTATTCTTCAAATAAAACTTATGCATCCTCTGTTTGCTTTTTGGAAGTGATAAAGGCACAAAAGGAGCAGGATAAATATTAATGTATAACCTGTTATGAGTCATTTTTTTAAGATAACAGAATGGAGTACCCCGAAATCAGCCCCAGTTACAAATGAAATATTAGGTGGAGTATATTATACTCCTTCAGAAACAAAAGAAATTTTTTTTGGAACAGATTCCATTTTCATTTAGGGTAATTCCAAACAGTAAGTAAGGTTGTTGGAGGCCAGAATTTACACCCTGTACTTTAGCACAAGTACTTCTCTCTTCATGAAAATGTCCATAAATGACGTAACTCTCCTTTTTTTTTTTTTCATAAAAAATAAATGTATGGATGCCCTTAGAACATGGTAAGTTCAGCTATGTGTTTTTATGCTACATAATCCCTTGTACATTGAAGATCTTGAGTTTTATGGGAAGCCACAGTTGTTGTCTCTAGTGAAAAGCTATACTTTGTCTGAGAACATTTCCTATTTTGTTTATCTGCTCATGTGAGTTCACAAAAGTGCAATGGAAATCCGGTGGGAGTAGCATTCTGTTGTAGCTATATGACTGTTGCATTATTTTAAATCAAGCAATTTAATGGTATAAAACCTGTTGCTTTTCTTTCTCGTAATGCATTGCTACAAATAAACTTGATTCAGTAGAGACCTGGTTGTACTTCATTTTTTAATTTGCTCTTTTTGGAAGAATCCCTTTGGAACTGTTTTCTGATATCTTTTTTCACGAAAAAAAAAATAATGCACAATTGAAATAATTGGGAGGAAATTTCCAAGTTTGCAAATTTTTCTTGAAATGCAGGTAGCTGAACGCTCTCTCAGCAGCTTGGTAGTTTCCCCATTTGCACATATCATGTAACTAAAAACAAGTTTCGTCTGTGAACTGATTTAATATGGCTTATCATTCATACCTGACCTTTTTGTTTCCTTAATGCAAACTAAAGGACATCCTGATTGAAAGCAAGAGGCTGGGCCCTTGACTGGTTTTATTCTGAGGAGGAAATGTGTCAGCACTGTCCAAGAAACCAGTAAATTGCTCTTTCTGTGGTGTTTGGGCGAGCGATGAATTGCTCTCTCAAGGGTGTCACTAACTCTTAGGTTGTTTCTCAGCGCATCAGTGAAGTCTGTGCATTGCATAAAGTAATTTCCACATGAGAGAAGAGCATTCTCTTATGAAGGTTAGCTGTAAACTCACCCTAAGGGGCACGGAATGCAATGAATGAGAGTTTGAAGTTGTCAGGTACATGATTGCACATAATACTATTCTAATCACACTCCTCACGATGGAAAAAAAATTGGCAGAAATGGAGGAGATTCACTGTTCCAGAGAGAAACACTGGCACTGGACAAGTAGCAGGGATAAATCTTTCTGTTCTCTGATATATTGGTGTGGTTGCTGTTGTGCTTGGCAGAAAGCATTCAACCTAAAAGGTTGTAAAGTTTATAGCTGTTCACACTGTGTCGCCGTGTTATGGAACCCAGTAGGGCACAGCTACAGAAAGAGATTTCTTGAAAATCTTGTCAATATATTTTGTCATTTCATGATTGATTGAACTGCAAGCATAAGCTGTGTATTTTAAGACAACACTTTTTTTGTTATGAAATTACTGTATGAAAACTAGAATCTGCTGCTTGCTATAGGTGCATCATTCTAATCCAGCAATAGTCCTTCCTCCCTTTTTAGTAAGAACGTCTCCGTGTCCCAGCCTATAAGAATGATGCACAGGTTTTCAGCTCAGAACGGATTTGGTTGCAATATATAATTGAGCAGTGGAGTGAGAGAGTTTTTAAACTATGGAGTTGATTTTAAAAGTTGACATTGGCATTAAATGTTCTATATTTGGAGCTCCTGCCTAAGAGGCTAAAATGGACATTTATAGATAGAAATAGTGATCTGAATTCCCCTCGTGGGTTTGGCAGATAGGTTTGAAAGTTGTTTCATTTTTGTGTGCAATTTTCTTTTGGCAAGAATGTGTGGAGAGGGGTGGAGGAGAGGTCAATTTGTCTATGTTTATAGGTGCTGACAAGCTGTCTGAGATTTATTTTTAATTCAGCTTGTTTAAAAATTGCATAGCAGTGTGTTTTTTAAAATACACTATTGCCAAAAATATTTGTGTTAAGTTGTATGTGTATACCATAGCTTTTGTGACAGAAATTGGCTTCATCAATGCATAGTGCATTAGTTAGACAATAGCTGGTTAAATCTGAGCTTCCAAAAGTAAAAAAAAGAAATACATTTTTTTTAAAAAGTGGTGATGACTGAAAAGTTATGCATTCTGTGGTTTTGAGAACTAGCTTATACTTTTACTTATTAATCCAATTAGTAAGGTAAATGCTTTTTGGATGTTTTTTCTCTGATGTGCATCAATTTCAGTGTGAAATTAATGTTTAATGGTAGTTTAAAATATATGTTTTCTAGGTATTTTTAAAAAAGCTGCTTTCAAGGTTGGCAACATTATCGTAAAAGCTCTGGTTATTTCCAAATAAAATCAAATTTATCTGGTTTGAAACAAATTACAAAATAATTTGATTGAAATCTGAAGTAAAGAGCTAACCTGTAAATGTTGTGGTTAGCTCACTTGTTTTCAGCCCACGTGGATTATAACCGGCACGGCTTTATTTGCCATGCAGGTCCTTGGGGAGGGTGAGTGAAGGAGCAGCTCACCCGGACCCTGCTCAGGATCGGAGCCTCCTTCCCTGCAGACTGGCTGAGTGTGTTTTTGCCAACCCTGGGGGGGTACTGGAGCTTTCTGCTGCATGCAATGGTAACTTGTAAGCATAATGTTGATGAAGTGAATTGCTGCGGTACTGTGTTACCAGCCAGATCTTCTCTCAACTGTACTGCATTGATACTGAAATATCAAATAATTGTCAGAGAGTGAGCTAAGACCTGTACAGCAATCCCTGCTGTTTTCACAAAGGCACTCTCTTCCTTAGCATGGCAATTTCAAAAGGCTGTGGGCCAAGCATTGCAACCCAGAGAAGATGTATAATGAAATTCAGTTAGATATTTTTGTCTAATTTAAAACAGCCCAGGATGTGAATCGGTTAACACTTCTGTAGATATAATTAGCCATAGCAGTCTGCACTTAGGTAGCTTTAGCCTCAAATCTTTGGTGCACCTTCTCTTTCTGAAGCAGTGACTCTTCATCCAGAATTTGATGCATCACTTGACCGTGGACTGATCTAAAATGAAAACTTATATTAAGAACAGTGCCAGTAGTAGTAAATGGTTACGTTGCAGGAATCATAGCCAGTTCAAAATTGGAATTTCTGAAAGGGGGGCTGGAGTCTTAATCTCAAACAGCTCTGGAAAAATTGCAGCTCTGGTCTCCACAGGGAAGGAGAAGGGGGAAACATTAATTCAGAAAACATGTGCAGCACTCCACTGTATAAATCTGGAGTTCAAAAATAAACTTTTTTTAGCATGCTTGAAAGTTGTTGCTGACTACTGCCAACTAGAAGATTTAATAAAGAGTTTAACTTTGTGCAGCCCAAGCCAGCTCTGCAAACACATGCTTTCCCGCTGAGATCAGAATGAATATCTAGTGCAGTGTGCAAGAGCCAGACTGTACGAGCAGGCCTGTCTACATGCATCCCTCATCTGACTTCAGTTATTGTTATGGTGGGCACAGTTCCATGGCTGTAATCATTGCAAAGAGTGTGTGTCCAAAGCTGCGCTCCAAACTCTATCATGCTGCTTACATTTTTCAATTATTTTAGTAAGGTCGTTTCATCCGCAAGATCAGGCTGTTTGGTAAATGGACACATTTACCTTCGCAGCTATAAATCTCTTTATAGAAGGTATCTTGTGCTCTCCTTACATATCTTCCAGCGTAGGATTTTATACTTCTTGGAGCTTAGCCCTGGCCATTTTAGAAAAGTCTTGTAATATAAAGAAAACAAATTAATAGATGGTGTAAAAAGTCACATTTTTTGTTAGTTCTTTTTAAGGTGCATTTTCAAATCTAAATTTAATCTTAAATATACTTCAGTCAATATCTTGATGGGGTAGATATGGGAATGGAGTTGAAAACATATTTTTGTTTTCAGCCAAGAATTTGGCTTTTGTCTAGGAATGTGTGCTGGTGAGAGTGTTTGGGAGAACAGCTCATCAGGCTGTGCGTTGGAGTTTGTGTTTTCAGCCTAGACCTTCAGTCTTCTCTGAGAAGGGCCTCGGAGTACTGAGAAATGAGTTTGCTGTGCTTGTTCTGGAAGGGATGAGACTTCTGTAACGTTAAGCAGCACTGATTCAGAGGAAACTTGTCAAGCCATGTCCAAAATCTGTTTAGCCGGATATGTTGTGACTGGGGAAAGTCAATAAATAAAGGAAGGAACCTTTTATACCCATGGCCACATGATCAATCACTTCAGAAGATACCATCTCTGGTTCTATTCCTTCACATAAACACCCCTTTCCAGAGTGGCTTATAGGAGGAATATGTTTTGTTTGTCAGAAGGTAAACAGACTAAAACATTGCCAACCTGTCAAGAAAAGTTGAGGGAAAAGAATGTACCTTCCTGATATTTGGGTATAATGGGACCAGGGGACTTAGGGAATAGCAAGGAGAAGGAGAGTTCTTTTGACTCCTCTGAAAAGCAGATTGAAAAAGAATACTTCAAAATGAGAAGCTATTGGTGATGGGATAGGACATGGGATAGGAATACAGTTGTGCACCAAATCCAAGTTCTGCAGTGATAAGCTCCCTGACTCCTGCTTTGACTAGCTTAGGCTTCTTTTCTTTCTTTTCCTGTCATTCCCTGATTACCAAGTAAATATAAACACTTTGTATTTTCCAGTGAAGATACAAGAACTAATACTCTAGATCCATAGATAAAATTTTGCAAGCAAATGCATTCTAGGATATTGTGTGACTATAGAGAAACAGGTGAAATTAAGCTCCCCTTGCTTAGAAACTGAGTCTTTTGCTTCTTGGAGACTTCTTCTGAAGCCTTACATGAACATTGCTGTTTGTGGTTTCACTCCCTTTGTTTGGTTTATTTTGGTTTACAGTCATGATGAAAAAATGAAATGAAAATAAAAATGAAACAAGCACTAACCAGAGCCAATTGCTCTCTGCATATTTGTGTGAGAGAGAGTATTGAGGTTTGGTTTTATTGTGTCAGTCTCAGGCTGGTTCAAGGAAACAGTTGGCAGTAAGTGTTCTGCTAACAACTAAGCAGTTGCATTAAAGTAACACTAGAAGACTGAGAAACCAAGAAAAGAAATGAAATTCAAATGTAAGAACTGTGCAGTGTTCAGGGAAAAAAAAAAAGAGAGAGAGTGTTTACAGATGCTGGTGGCTTTGCTGCTTATTCTTGGAGCTCCAACTGTGTGTTGCTGGGGGGAAAAAAAAAAAAGAAAAAAACTTGCCATGAGGAAGTGTTTTGGATGTGAACTAGAGTGTTTTGAAATGCCCATCTTGTAAAAGTTTATAAGGACAGCAGGGAAACCTGATAGCTGAAGTTTCAATGAATAGCCCCATTTGGCAATTATTCCCAACAGAAACCAATGCCCCAGGAATTTTGCTTGGCACAGCCTACTACAATTTTTGTATGGCATGACTTTAGCTGTGTAAAATCCACCTAGGAAAAAGTGGTTTTAAGATTTTAGCTATTAGCTGTAGGGTTGAGGGTACTGGGGTGTGGAGAGTCTGGCTTAGATTTTTAGCTGCTCTTCTGTTTTCATCTAACCCCAGACTGTTTTGTCCTAGAAATGTGAATTCCCAGAGTCATCTCACTTAACTGAGCTGTTAAATTTAGGATTGTAAATGTCCTAGATTCTCAATATAGTCAGTGAGATATGAGTATCTCCAAAGGGTAATTTGACCCCTCCAATAGCTGAATCTGCCCCTGAGGGTAACTCTTCTTTGCCTTTATGGTTGCGAGAAGTCCTTAAGACTTCGCAATTTATGTGCCTAATTTATGTAGCTATGAGTGTGAGGATTGTACCTGAGCAAGTATGTCTTACCTAGCTTTTCTTCTTTAGGCAAAATGCCTTGTGGTATTTTGATACACAAAAATTTGTCTTAAAATGCCTGAAAAGAGATTGCTTCTGACGCTGAAATTCTGGCTTCAGCTGCTAAGCTAAGGCAGAGTGGGGCAGGATAAAGGAAGGTGGCAACAAATATTTTCCAGCAAATATTATCCAGCACATAAACATGGGAAGTGCACAAACCTTAGAGATGGGGAAAGATGCCATAAGTCCTCCAGTTCTGCAGAGAGATGGAACAGGGAAGTTGCTGTCTGGCAGCTGAAGTCAAAAGAAATTGGGGAGGCAGAGGAAGATGTGATGCTGTCAGAGCACAGGTAAAAGGATGATAGAAATGATGTCCTCAGTGCTGAGGACAGAACACACAGATCCTAGAGAGATACTGTGCCCATTGAGGAAAGGGGTCTGCTGTAAAAAGCGTTAAGGGTTATGAATGATGTTCTCAGTGTTTTCCCCCGTTAGAATAAAATCAATGGTGCTGCCTCATTTTGAATGCTTTGTGCGACTCCAACTGTCCCATCTCAAGAATGGTGTGATGGAAGTTGTAAAAGTGCAAGAGAAGGTGACGTGATCAGAGGGATGCGATGGCTTCTGTGCAAGGGAGGTTCCAGTAACCTAGTTTTTTTTTTTTTTTACAGTTTCAAGAAAAGGTGACTAATCAGGGGAAGCAAGATATATCGGAGCTACATAAAGTCAAAGTGATATAAAGAAAGTGAAAAGATAGTGATTATTTATTATTTCTCACTATACAAAACCCAAGTGAAATTATCAGGCAGCACATAATTAAATTACGGAAGCTATCGCTACAGGATGTTGCAGATGCCAAAATAGAAATGGTTTCTTAAAGTGATTAGATAAATTCATTTAAGAATAGTTCATAAAGAGCCATTAAAGACACTGATGTGGGGCCAGCCTCCAGCTCAGGAAGTTTCTAAACTGCAGGTTTGCTTAGAATTGGCAGGGCATGCCTTATGCTTGTCCTGTATTCATACCCTTTCTGTAAGTATCCGTTTTGGCTGTTATCAGAGACAGGATACCAGGCTAAATGAATCTTTGGTGTAACCCTCTGTATGGCTTTCTTCTTGCTAAAACACACAATAAAGGTCTGCATTAAGTATCTGCGCTGCAGACCGGATGCAATTTAGCTCTGAGAATTCTAATTTCTGCATATGATATTATTCTTTCATTTATAGTGTTACTTAAGCACTTGCATAAAAAACAATCTAGAGGACTAAATCCAGTGGTACAATTATGTGTCAGTTCCCAGTGCGCTCTCCTGCTTAATGTTCTACATATGCTACGTCGCTACTGGCCCATATTATGTGTATGTTAATCTGGTCTATGCAAATTATCTTTCCGCATTTCTCTGTAGCTGTTTAATAAGAACACTGACCTAGGTCAATTACCTTTAATTATCTAGGAGGTTTCTTTTTAGTGTTAGTATAACCTTGGAAAATTATTAACTAATATGTAGACCCTTGTGTATAGGTCTCATTGAAGGCTGTTTCTACTAGCAATTAAGAAGTGAAATGTAATGGAATTGCTACTATCTTTTTGGAATTATTAGTCACATCAGTCAAAATACTTTTCACTCCGGCCCCCATTGCTCTAACTTCTTTAGAATAGCAATGTTTGTAGTTTCCTGCTGAAGTAGTGCTGAGAGCCAGAACCAAGCAGCAAGCACAGTGGGATGCTGTATGTCTTCTGTAGCTTTTCTAGGGTTTGCCCTAAGAAGAATTTCATACCCATGTAACAGTTGCTAGCAGGACAAGAAGCTTTTGTTTAATATTCAGCATGCAAACTGATTTCTAGCTTAAAGTTTGGGTGGCATTTCCTTTGAATGTAATCTGTTGGGGAGTATCTGCCTTTCCCTATGTATGTTTAGTATATGTGGGTTAGTAGTCCCACCGGTGCAAATTAAATGAGTTCTGTCAGTACCCATTTAAAGTTTTATTTGTAGTAGACCCAGTGAATTGTTGTGGAAAATTGCTCATACAAACTTGGAGTCATACAGGTGTATTTACTGGTGCATTTAATGGGTTGTTTACAAGCAAATTGGATGAAATATGCAAAATTTGACACTCCTGCTGAGGTAGAGGGGGATTCCAAAGTCTTAAAAATACAAGCAATAAAAGTCTGAATATTTTACTTTTGTCAAAGTAACAGTTAAGTATTATGACTTCCTGGGCTCTTTAGATTCCCATGATGCCAGCTGTGTGTTCCAAGAGTCTGGAAAGCATGCAAATCCTTGAGTGCTGTAATAATCTTTTGTTGGTGTGAGTGAACCTCATATTGACCTGAAACTCTCAGAACACCCAGCTTCCAGGTGTTTGGCCCCAAAACTATAGGATCTATAAGTGTAGTGCTGTTTGCACGATAGGGTGATCCTAGAGTTTAAGGCCATGGGAACCTAAGCCTTTGCAGGCTTATTCTCATTTCAGCCTTCATTCTCATTCCTGTCATCCTGTTAAAGCGGGGACAACCACTTTTATGGGCCCTCTATGCAGGAGCAGGACTGTGCTTTGTGTGGAAACAGGTTTTCTCTTTTTTAATTCTTAGTTTTATTTGTTTTGATTATGGGTGTGTATTGTCCTCTCATCCTTTCCACCCCCACCTCTGGAAGGGTGGAAGGGTCCTTTCTAGAGATTTTTTATTCACATATAGCATTCGCTTTTGAAAATTTTGGAAAGCTGCCAAGCCAAAGAAAACACTTCTTGTACAGTCTTTTCTGAACATGCAGGGAAACCTTGCAGAGGCTTTAAAGCTGCAAAGTATTGGAAAAATCAGGGACATTTGTAGTATTTGTATAGTGCTACAAATGTGGTGAGATATGAAAAGCTGTGATGGGGGGAAAAAAATCTCTTAATTTGTCCTATTCTAGAGAGAGTGCTGTGACAAACATGAAGAGAGCAACTGCTGCCCAGAGAACGGAAGTGGGTTACAGCTCGGAGGCAATTTGCAGGGGAAGGAGAACATGAGGTTTGATCAAATGCCAAATTAATTTGTTGCAAGTTCGCTTGTGTAAATAGACATCATCTAAGACCTCCTAGTGTGTCATTAGAAGGGTAATATCAGACATGTCTTACAGATGGGAAAACTGACGAATGGAAAGATTAAGTGACTTTCCTATGGTGTAAAAACAGGTCACTGACAGAGCTGAGAGAAGAACTGAAGCTTCTGGAATCCCATATTTTTCCTCTGTTGGACCATGTTGTCTCAATTACAGGGATGAGAACGCTAAGAAAACCAAGCCTGGGGTGCTGTTTGCCTCCAACATCATTGCATTGGTTGCATGCTATTCTTCTAAGAGAACTACTTCAAGAATTGCAGCAGAAGAATGTGCTTCTAAAAGCCATTTTGATGAAATCCCAAAACTAGCAACAGCAAGCAAACCTTTCTCACTTTCCAGCTTGATAATAAACCTCACCAGTTGACAGTTTATTTTCTATCCAACAATCAAGTCTTGACTGAAAGAGCACTTGATTCTTGAGTAGGCAATAACAAGCGTAGGCATGGAGTTGTTGCCACTTGTGCTTTCATTTCAACAGAAAAGTAGAAAACCAGATTTGCTGAAAATGAATTGAAATGTTTCCCTTAGCCCTCTTCTCCATGTATATCTATTTTCTGTTCAGTTTTCTTAAATGGCATTCACAGAAGCTGACAAAGATCCCCGCTTAGATTTTTGTCTTTTGGCTTTTCACTTTAGGCTTATATAACAAGGTAAAAGACTTGTCTTTCTTTCTAGCTTTTATAATGAGGTAAAAGACTTGATTTTCAGTCCAGTTATGGAGGTGGTGAACAGAAGAAGTGAATATTAAATAGAAGTGTTAAATTGAAGCTGTATGGTTCACATAACCTGACTATATGCAGTGAACTCAAATGAGCTGGAGGTCAGTGAGCAAAGCATAAAAACATGCCCATGGAAAATTTGGTTAAATCAGGGGATGTATCACCTCGCTTGTGTGTTTATAGTATCTAGAGGAGGAGATAACACAGAAATTGAGGATTTGACTGATGTATCTGTTTTGAAGGCAAAATAGGACTGCTGTGGGGCACTTTTCCATTCCTATTCCTTGCAGCATTAGTCCATTCCCAGAGCTATGTTTCAAGAAAGACTACGACATAGGTATGCTTGCTAGCTTGGAGCTCTGGGGGGTAGGAATTGTTAGTTTTATACAAAGACTGGAGCACTGAAGCATTGACCTTGATTTGGATCCTGAGGTGTTACCATATAGAAGTTTTCAGTGCGTAAAGGAATAGGATTATAGAATTACTGCAAAATGTTCCCATGCATAGCACCATACAAGCTACTATGAAGAAAATTAACTCTATCCCAGCCAAAACCAGTATAGCGTGTCATGTCCAGGGAGACATCTGGTATATTCCCATTCATCGGAGTAAGATAAAGCCATTGGCAGCTACCTCACAAAGCTTCCTTTCTTAAAACTACGTATTGTATTTCATAGGTTAGCTAAAGGAAACTTTTTTTCTCAATTAGTATAAATCACCATGGCTTCATTAATTCCTTAATAAGGTTCCTTTGCATCAGGTGTTGCTACCACCCCAGAATTTCTGTACTGTTTGAGTAGAGAGAGAGAACCTTTAAATCCCATCCTTCATTAGAGGAAAGCTCTTTTTTCCTTTGTTACCCTGCATAACAGCTGGTAATACAAGAAAGTGGTCTACCATCCCCCCCAAATTCTTTGAATTCTGCTTCTAAAGCTCTTCTTTGAATCATATTTTCTAACATCTCTTGGGGCTTTGGGAAAAAAAAAAAATCATTCTCTTCAGCATTGCACAGACATTGACTGGGAAATCTCTTTATCAGTGGTTTAAATCAAAAGTAATTTTTTTTCTCCAGAATCCATTTTAGTCTCCTGTACTGCTGTTTCTCAGTGTGAAAGAATCTATTTAACTGCCTGCTTTTTGGATGGCTTT
The DNA here is from genome assembly GCF_009769625.2 of Cygnus olor. NCBI lineage: Eukaryota > Metazoa > Chordata > Aves > Anseriformes > Anatidae > Cygnus > Cygnus olor. The sequence goes on from NC_049179.1 coordinate 12,770,491, forward strand.
TAATGTTGTTTTTAGATTTATACAAGGGGTATTTTGCCAATGAGTCTCTTCATCTTTACCACTAGAATGATTTTTAATGGACATCCAGTAGTTTCATACTAAGTAGTTTCTTTCAGCTTTATTCTCCCTAGGGAGGAATGCACTGAATGGCTGGAAATGTCAGCAGCTGCATTAGTCGAAGCAGTTTAGCTGCTGCCACCTCCTAGATAAATCTTGCCCTTTTTCGTTTCTGTGTTTCTGACTGTTTCCCTCAAAGTAAGACAGCCAAAAAAACTTCCTGTCTGGCATAATACAGATTAGGAACTAAATTAGCTGCTATTATAGATGGGCATTTTTCTATTGATTTCAGGGTGAAATCCATTAAAACTGGCAGAAAAGTTGCCTGCATTTCCGTAGAGTCGATGAAATCAAATAGAAATATGAAGCTGAGAAAAAGGAAGGAATGTGTGCGGCTGTGTGAAGTAGAGTCGAGCTCAGCCATTGGAAAGTGGAATGAGGACCTTGCCTGCCTGTCAGAGAAGGTAGGTACAGCATGGGCACTGCCACTCCTCTTGGCTATCGCTTGACACACAGATGAGATTTAACAAGGAAGCAAATTAGCCAGGATACTCATCCTGTCCTTCAGAGCATCTGATCATGGGCCTGGTTGGAGGCTGGAAATGAATTCAGTGAACCTTTGGTACCGTGCAGCCAGGCATTGCCTGTCTTGCCCTGTTCATAAGCTGGTGAAGTTGGCACTGCAGTTGCTGATGGCTTAGTCGTGTATTTTGTCTGAAAATGTGTAGAGCCAAGTCTTCTCCCAGGAGTAGAAGTTGCTGGTAATAATTCTTTTACTTGTCTTCATTCATATACATGTTGCAATGATTAAAAATAGCAGCTAGATGGCTGGAGAAATTCTCCATGTAATAAAACACATCTGCCAATGTATTTTGCAAGTTGGCCTGTCAGGAAAAGTCCATAGTCTTAAATATGCTTGCTTTTTTTTCATGTTAAGTGATCAATAAATTCAGAGTTCTGGCTGTATAATTCATTATGTTACCTGGAGGCATCACAGGTTGTGCCTCAGAGTACTGCTGTGGATCTGTCCTACATCCAAGGTCCTCAAAGAAAGGAGAGATTGTGCTTTAGACCAGTAGAATTACATTAAATGTATACATAGCTGCTTGATTACAACTGTGATCTTGTGTTAAATGTTCATGATACTTAATACTGGAGCCAGCATATCCCACAGCTGTGCAGTTGTTTGCAGTGCTAAAAATCAGGATTTTAGGAAAGTGATTGTATGTCTTGAGTCATCAGCATGGATTAGCCCCCAGAAATATTTTTTAGTGTAATGGGTTATCAAACTTTATGGTTGCTTTCAGAATGTGTGTTTTTACTGCTTCGTGGTAAAAAAACTCTAATTTGAAACTATTTTTTTGAACTACTAAGGCACAGTGACCACCTAATTGACAGGGTGTTGTTAATGAGAACACTGGAAGGCTTTTCAAAAATCTATTGTAACTGTTTCTGAGTTAGTCAAGCAGCCAGCCTGACAAGTTTGTTCCAGTTAGGAGAATTTGGTGCTGGAGACAAATGTCTTTCATGAAATCCTGTTTACTTATAGAGATGTGCCAAGCACCTTTTCCCTGAGCATAGGAGGATCAAACAACAGGAGATTGTTTTCAGCTGGTACTCAGACCCAAAAGCTCTGTCTAGGATTTTCTCAGTGCTGCATCCCACATTTGCCCAGCCTGCATCTGGATATCCTTTATAAAAATCTGTTTGTATGTGGTGTTTCTGCTGTCCTCTTAGTCACACCCACGCACCAGTCAGACAAATCTTCTTTTGCATAATTCAAATTCCTGCTTTGGCCTGTGACAAGCTGTATGGTAGGATCAAGGCTGTTTATATATTTTTTAATAAAGGAATTAGACTATGAATTGTTTTTTAAAGAAAGTGTATTGGTTTTTGGTTATAATAGCAGCTCCCATAGTCTATTCTATAGGGATATTCCTTTTTTTAAGCAATGATAAAATAGATATTATGTGGACAAGCCCTAAGCAAGCACCTCTCTTGCACAGGGAGCGTTCTAGAAGTAGGATACTCCCTGTGGCTGTGGTTTTCTGTGAGCATTAGGAGGATTGTCATGTGAATTGCTTGTTTAGCAATTTTTGAGTTCAACGTCTGTATTCATCATTGTCTTAGAGTGAGTGGGTGTTTCTTAGCTTTGAGAAAATGCTCTGCTGTTCATCCCATCAGTGTGTGAAATATTAAATGCAAGCAGGGAGGCTCTGACTCCAGGTCAAGGTCCAGAAATACTCTGAGTCAGAGAAGTGTCTCTGACAGAATTCTTACCCTCCTGTCACCTTGCTCCTGGGAACAGTAGTTGATCACTGGCCAATACAGCAAGTGTCTGGGCTGCAAGGAAAGTGAGAGCTGAGGCTTGCTGACCTCTTCCTGTGGAAGGGAGGAGATGTTCGGGAGCAGGGTTGTTCCTCCTGGGAGGAGATGGCTTTGCAGCAGTGTGGATGGAAATCCAGGTCATTTGCTGCCATTCCTGTTTTCCTTCAGTTACGGTTTCTACATACTGTCTGGGTATGCCATTGTTTAGTACTGATATTGTTAAATAGTATTCCCCTGGTTTGTACTACCTGTGAACACTTTTTGTCAATCTGCTTCTTGGGGAATAGAGCTGCTCTGTGGATGGTCAGACTGAGAAAAATGTTTGCAACATAGAGCAAACACCTAAGGCTATGGTTACCTGCCAAGTCATTGTAGAGGACCAGGAATGTGTGTATGCTTGCTTGAGTGTTTGTTTCAGAGGTGAATTTTATTGAACTTTCTCTTTTCAGCACTCAAGCTACAAAACAAATGAGCCAGAATTCTTAAGGAGGTGATGATAATACTAGTATATTGTCTAGAAACTAGCTAGTTCAGGTTGTGCTTCATTATTTACAAATCCCAGGCATATTTTCATACAATTTGTACAAGCAGCATAGTGCACTTTTATCATGTTCCTTCCCCAGACCATCTTTCCTCCTTATCTAAATGTCCCCAGATTCTTTCATCTCTCTCTGGGAAGCAATCAGATGGTTATGGAAATCCAGCAGGCAGGACGAGTCTTTCAGTGGTGCTCGTGACTCTGAAGACAGGATTCTATCCTGCATAGAGCAGCCCTTGGGCAAACTAAAAGACCACCCATTTGCAGGACCAGAATTCAAGTTTCACATTGCTTTTTCTCGGCACCCTTAAGCAGAAACAGACAAGGCACAGGGCTGAATTTGCTGCTCCCATACATACTTAAGGATAACTTACTTTTGGAATATCAGATTTGCAATAACCTAAAGCCATTAGGAATGGTTCATGAACATTCAGGCATGCATATATAATTCATGCTAACTGAATACATTTATGTGCACGCTTGTAAAACGGAAACAGGTTGCAACTTATTAGTGGAATAAATGGAATTGCTTCTTTATAGCATGTTTTATGCTTCTCTCTAATTTAAAGCTAGATCATTGAAATATAAAATTGGCTGATAATTACAATAAATATTCCTAGAATGTTTCTACTTTCCAGCTTATACATAATCTTTGTTTCTTTTTTAAGCGTTTTTTTCTCTTTTGGATTGTTCAATATATACTATGAGGTTTTCAAATCTATGCTTGTGGGTAAATAGCTTCTAAATGAAGGCTTGAGGGAAAATGTCAAGTTTTACCTGAGTTAAATTATTTTTACTGGAGATTCGATGGAAGGACTGAATCCACTTCAAAACAGCTGTTGCTCTTAGCTAAATTCCTCCTATATTATTAGATAGCTTTACCAATATTATGTTACTAGAGTGAGTTGGGGAGGGATGAAAACAAACAAACAAAAAAAAAGCATTTTCTCATGTTGTATTGAGTAAGAAAGAGAGTTGAAATGGGAGGTTGTTTCTTTTTCATGTGTAAAAATATCCTGTATTTTATGATCTTAATCCTCAAATGGAATAACTCTCAGCTGTACTTTTTGATGTTCATGAAACAATGGAACAGCTCATGCACAATATGTCATTAGACTCATAAGGCTGATTGGTTTGGGGAAGTATGTACATCCACAGCTCTACTAAGAGAAACACACAGGCTTTCTTAATATTGTTTCTTCATAGTGTTTAAGAATAAAATTTTTGTGTGGCTCTGTTTCTGAGCTGTATTGCAGTCAAAATAATTAGCCCTATACTCAAGAATTAATGTGGATCTCAGCGCTCGAATTTTTAGCAGACTAATAAGCAGACATGTAAGTGAATCATTATCACGGCCTCTACAGGACAAGATGGGTGTGGAACTGAACATTTGCAAAGGTCTTAGCTGGTATCTGAGTCTTATGACCACAATTTAAGATCTTAGTTTAAACTTTTATTTTTATTTAATTGAAAGAAATAAAAACCCCAGTAGACATTTCTGATTTAGTTCTGATCAGATAGATTCAGATCATAATGATTTCTTTATTCTTATTTCAAGAAAAAAAATAAGGTATGACATGTTCATTATTTGTTCTTGATAAGTTAACTGCTATATATTTTGTGATTAAAAACCACGTGGAGGAATGCGGTTGCAAAACCACAGCTTTTGCACAGAGAGCTAGCTAAAGTTAGAGCAATTGGAATTACTGCTATTGATGTATTTTTTTATTGTTTTTCCTCAAAGTGAAACAATTATAAATATTAAATCTGTAAATATTGATATAAAATATAATACTGTTCTTATATTTAAAGGAATGAATGCATGAAGTTTTTTATCTGCCCTTATTTTAATGAGTTGAAACACCAAAGGAAAAAAGAAACAGAGGAGAAAATTCTGTGGATTTTTTGAGATTCTGTGTCAGATGGAGCTTTGCCTTTTCCTTGTGCCAGGTTTCATTTTCAGTACTTCTCTTTCCTCCTTAGAATGAAAATGTTAACTAACGCTTCCTCCCTTACTTAGTCCAGCTTTATCAAAGTCAACACCCAAAGTTCTGTACTACACAGCTCTCCTTTTTAGAAATGTTCCAAAACATTCTGTTGTTATTTTTGTCTGACAGAAATCTATATGTCTTACAAATGCTTTCTTGTGTTGTATTAATGAAGGCAGCTAACATGGCTACTACGTGGTTATGGTGGACAGGAGACATGAATGTTTACAGAAGTGCTGAACTTTGAAGGCTGGCTGTGGCATACTACCTAACTAGTAATCATTGCAATAATCACCCTAGTTTTTCTATGTCAAATTGGTTAATAACAACCCAGGATTACACGGCCGTGAGACTAATGTCTAGGTCAGACTACTCAGAATGGTTAGAATTTTAAATCCCTTACATTAATCCGTTTGGTGTATATCATGAAAGTATAGCCTGTAGCTGTCAAATTACATATGCACTGTGAGTGTAGTCTGTTTAAGTTCAGGACTTAGCATCATGTATTCCAATTCAATTTATTTTTATATCTCATCTTTCACACAGAGGGTCTGAAAATGCTCAACAGTGAGAGACAGAATAATGAGATAATGCTTTACAGAACCGTGTAAAGTGTCTTGCATATATAGAAAGCAAGGCAGAGGTTGGATTTCAGTGAGAGAAGACAGTTGCAAATTAAAAGCAGTGGTAGTATAAATACAGAGCAATTCTGATAGATGAGACTTTGAAGGGTGTATGTTACTTATGGGAGGAATAACACAAGGATGGAAAGGTAAAAATGGCATGATAACCTCTGCCTGAAGATGAACTCAGAAAGTTGCTGAGGGGCTTTGAAAGGACATCAGGATTCAACTGTGAACAAATGTAAAAATGAAAAAAAAAGATGTTAAGGTTCATTTTAGACAAAATTAATCCTGGTCTGAGCAAGAGTTACAGTGATGTTATAGAAATAGGGGGAAGCAGGGGGGAGGACAGCGGATGGAATCAATATATATGAGTGTGGTGAGATGACTAGGTATCTTGGATTGAGTGTTTACTCCCAGATTGTTTCACATCTAGGACATGATACTTTTCCCATTTCTCCCAATATGCAATATCCAGCATTCCAAAATCAAAGTGAGAATTCCCCATTGTGGGATTTAATCTTTTTTTTTTTTTTCTTTAAGACACTGCCTTTCCTGGACTGAGTCTCATGAATTGTAGTAAGGAAGTAACACTGAGTTCTTATTTGAAGACAGTAGCAGTAGAATCAGGGAGAATATTCAAATTGCTCTACAGGAAAATCAATGTAATTTAGATTCACGTTCCTGAACCACCTTAGTTAACTTGTACAAATCTTCTAATGTAGACCAAATTTGGGTTGAGGACTACAAATACGTTTACACTAATTGCATAAAATTGATGGGCCAGGCTGAAACAAGCATAGATCAGGAAAAAAAAAATTATATATATATATATATATATATAGTTAAAAGCATAGAGCCTTAAGCAGTAAAGAATGGAGATGATACAAAACCAGAAAGTAGTAAAAAGCTTCAAATGTTTTTTGTTCTTTGAGGACAGCATCAAAGACAGATTGTTGGAAGGTCTGGGAAGGACAGACTAAAAACCAGTGCTGCCTTAGGAGAAGAGAGAATAATCCGTGTCCAATAATAATTAAAAAAAAAAGTAGGGATTCAAAGTGAGGGGGACGGTATTTGGGAAGAGGATATCATCTCATCTTCATTGAATTGTCAGAGAAATAGGCAATGAGAAATGAAATGGTGATTAGGTAGTTAAGGCCTTTTAAGGTTGTGAGTAGAAAGAGCCAGTGAAGGAAATCATGAAAAGCGAGGGATGGAGAAAATGGAATAAGAACAGGATGATATAATGGAGAAGAGACTGAGATTTAAGAGGATTCAGTGCTACCTACTGTAGTTTAATTATATTATACCATAATTATATTAATTACTTTTCCACTTCATGTTTTAAGGCAAACTGTTATGCTAATTCTAGAAGAAAAAAATAAAGTTGTCTCTCTCGAATAAACAGAGTTTTTAGAAGGAGACTGAGGTTTCTGAAGAGATGCAATCAATCCATTGTGAGCAATGAGTAAGTGGATGGATCTCTCTGAAGAGAGGTTGGATGCAGCTCTGGGCAGCCTGCTCTAGTGGTTGGCAACCCTGCCCAGAGCAGGGGGATTGAAACTAGATGATCTTTAAGGTCCTTTTCAACCCAGGCCATTCTATGGTTCTATGAAGAGGAGGTAAGTCCTGTTCCAAATACTTCCAACTGACTGGTTGGTCTTTGCTGACCTTCACTCAGCTTCTGGAAAGACTTGGCTTTAGAAGGTAACCTCAATCTGATTTGATGAGATGTATAGCATCTGTACATAGTTTTCTGCAAATTTTTGATACACACCTTAACGTGTTATAAGATTGTATAGTGTGCTATAAGATTGAATTACAGCAGTTGCTTTACGCCTAAAGAGCCTTTTATATAAATGAACTGGCTGGAAATCTTAGACAATTGTGATTTTTTCCAGAGATGAATTTGTCATAGGACTACAATATGACTAGTTATTAAATATTGTTAATATATTAACTACTAATAAAAAAGTCAAACTGTTTAATGTCATTATGATTTTTAAAAAAATGACCCTTAACATAAGTCTTGACATAAATTATAATTGTTTACACAGCCCTCCCAGCAGTCTACTAAATGCAGCTTGCCACTCAGAGTTTTATAGCTGTTCTGCTTGAGACAAACTATTCTTTTACATGTAGTACTGGGCTGTAATGCAAATTATCACTATAACAGGACATAAATAAACCCTGTTTTTTGCTTCTTTTAATTATATCACATATGTTATAAAAATAGAAAATATTTGAAAAGCTATCATCTCACATGAACTGGGCAATCTTTCACATTTTCTCTATCTCTTTTATCAATAGTTTTCCCCTAGTTGTTTTAAAATGTTAGCGTGATATGAAAGGTTTCATATTTAAAAGATTTCATCACCTTTAAAGGACATTAAATGGCTGAGCTTAGTTGAACACGTGCACTTTCTGCTCTGTGGGGTGGTTAATAAAATATGAACTTAGCACACAGTCTAATATTGATTTCTCTGGGAAAGACTGGATTGGTATTAGGTAATGTTGTTTCATATGGACAGCAAATGACTTAAAAGACCTTCTCAGCTTTTTGATATTCACACTGTACTTTCAGCACATTCTGCAAATATATCTGTACATTCTCTGTCTGACCAAAAGTAGTGTACCTGATACATGTCAGAAAGTTGGTCAGCATTTGCTTTGTCTCTCTTTGAAATGCTTAAAGTCATCTTTTGTAATTTAGGGGCTTGGTTACAAAAAGCTGCGATATAGCCTCTGATATTCAAATAAGAATGCCCTCAAACAACACAGCTATGACTTTCTTGTCTTCCTGAAAGAGAGTTTGATAATGTTTGGTCTGTCTTCTGGGGAAAGCAAAACCTTAGCTTTCTGTTCCCTTGCATTGCTAGTCCAAGATCCAAGCTGTATTTCTATAAAAACATGAGCAGGTTCAGGAAAGTGTGAGGGAATACTTAAAATTTCATTAATGCTAGGGCTTGAGAGGGAACTTAGAAGATTTGTGTTAACTTCCAGAGAATGGAGGGTCAGTTTTTCAGTATCCATTGATACTGAATTTTTCCTAAGCAATTCTATGTTTAAACCATCTCGTCAAAGGACCAACTATAAACAATTCTTCTTTGGTAATGTCATCTCTTTACTGAGACTGTAAGTATGCTGTGCAGGGTAAGGGACCATATAAATGAGAATTTCTATTATTTTTGGAACCTCGCAGTTTTGCAGTGAGCCTCAGCCACTATTAGGGTAAAGTGGTCATATAAAAGAAATGTTTTACCAGTGGATAATGAAAGCCTAGCAGGACAAACAGGATGGAAATGTGAGAGTTTGGAGATCTGCTCAGAGGTGAGTGGGTTATAGAGGGCTATAGTTAAGATGGGGATAAATTTTGGCATTAGGGGTACCTGTAATTTTGTAAATAGTGGGCTAAATAAATTCCCTCAATAAAGTCTGGGCATCAGTATAAAGAAGCTATTAGAGCTGAAACGATGGAACAGATCTAGTAATAATTGAAAGAGAATCTTCAGTTTGTGTTCAATAGCTATTAGACCAGATCCTTTCTGACTTCAAAACATTTGACTGTTCATTTCCCAAAGGGTCTGCTTCATAAGCTGAAAAACTCCGGTATTTTTGTTTTCTTTGTCATGTAAATGAGCATGTTTGGAGTCCTCTTACATGGGATTCTTAAAAACATGAAAAAGATTTTCAAAATATCAAATCAAAACACCTAAAAATGAAACAAAACAAACATAAAAGGCCTAGATAACACCCCCCCCCCCCCCCCCCCCCCCCCCCCGCAGCTGGGAGGCCATTGTGGAAGTATAAGGAGTGCAGAACCACATCTTTTTTCTTGGTAATATTCTAGTAATATCCTCATTGACTTTTTCACTGTACTTGTATTTACTGTATATTTATTATATATCTGCAGTGCGTAATGTAATGCAGAGTTTCTTTTGCCCAGATGCAGGTGTAGTTAGAGCCCCCAGATAACATTTATCCGATCAGAACTTTGCTGAGCCCAAACCTTTGCTGAACCTGATTATTTTCCCTCTAAACTGAATGAAGTAAACATGCTAAATTTTTTAAGCTCCTTTTCCTTAAAGACTCAGGACTTAAATCAGGTTCATCAGGTTTGTTGCTTTACATGTGAAGATTAGGATTGGAGTTACTTTGAATATGAAAAACCTATGGATAAAAAGCTGACATATTGGAATTGGTTTAACGATTGGCAGAATTCTGTAGGTAGTAACTTGGTCCATGATGCTTAAATCCTTGAGACCACCTTGTACGTTAAAATAAACAACCATGTGCATTTCCAGCTGCACATTTGTCTTGTAAGTGGTGGATGTGTTTTGAGTGTTTTCATAGTTCTTTCTGAAAAGTGGGTTATTTACTTATTACATATTTAGAATAGTCTGAACTGTCTTTTCTGAGACTTTTTTTGAAAAATATATTGATTTTATTTTCCTTTCATGGTCAAATATGAATATAAATCATGACACAAGGGATAAGTTAAAACTGAATCCACTAAGGGAGGTATTAACTCCTACAGAAAAGTTGTGACAAAACTTTTTACTGACTGTCTCATTCAGAAAGTCTTGAAGCTTTCAAAGTGGTCACATACTGCAGAAGGCATGTGATAGTATTGTCCTGGTTTGAACAACCTGAACTGCAGATGTCTCCTGCTTGAGAAACTCAACCCTTTTGCTGATTGATTGTACAAGCCATCAGGTTGTGCAAGCCGTGAAATTCCTTACACTGTGGAAATGTCAGGTGGAAATTTGATGGGCTGCAACTACCAAAAGGGAAACTTGAAGAGGATGCTATGATTAGCACTAATATTCTAGAAAAGACACTTTGGGATCTTTGACCTTGTGCAATTAAAGGTCTCTCTTTAGTATCTGCTTCATCATTTAATGTCCCCTGGTGCCTAATATGCTGGTGTTTTGTTTCAGTACCAACTCCAAGGGAAGAGTGCCACCTACTGAACTACCAGTTCTGTTTTCTGCAACATCTGTATTTGCCAGCTTTTTCACCCAAAATACTAAACAAATCCTGTCTTGCTTATTGTAAGAATTATGAGAGGATAAAGGCCTTTACACGGCATGGGCATATGTAATGTTTTTAATCTGGATGAGATTACTACAGGGTAATAATGCACCCTGCATTTGCAAATGTATTTTTTTTTTCAAGTGTGGACATTGGAACTTGTGTTTTAACATGCTAATTATAAGAGACTGCAATAAAAGTGAAATTAATAGCAACCCACACAACATTACTATTATCTGACCCTGATTTGAACTCTTCACTGCTATAAGTGCTAAAATATACTGTTAATGATTTCTTCAGAAATATGCTAATAATTGATGCAATATTTCAGTCTGTCTCTCATAAAAACTAGAAATGTCGTTTAAAGGAATTAAAACAAAACTTTGTGCGTCCTGCTAGATGCTCAAAAGCATATCATTGTAAGTCTCTCATGCAAAACCTTTCAATTAACCTTCCATAAATATGGATGGAATAAAGTATATATTTATTCCATAAACTCTTCATTCCAGCATGACTGCAATTGCAGATCTTTCTATGTTTTTTCCTACTAAAATCTTTCTTTTGGCAAAGCAGAGGGGAAAAAAAAATCCATCTTTGGACATGTGTATTTTCATTTCCAAAGAAAAAGAGGACAACTTCAGTTGTGTAGAAAAACTGAATCTCATGGAATGAGTATTTTGAATGCTTTCCAGACAGAACTTCAAAGTTTTTGTTCAGTTGGTAATTTGGATTCCCATGTATCATTTGGATTTACAGGATGACTATAGTAACAGCATGAAACTAGACCAAGTGTCAGAATAGAAGGCTTTGTTTTACATGCCTCTGCTTGAAGAAGAGATACTGAAGTAGAGATTAAACTAGGAATAGTGAGTCTTTCTAATGGGGTGAAGTAGTTTGAGAATTTACATTTTTTTGCTAATATTTGCATCACAATCCCTTTGTGACCTCATATAAACAAGCTTCTGCATCTGACAACTTGAAGTCTTTCCTTTAGGCAGTTGCTGGACCATTTGTAAAATTAAGATGGCTCATAGTTCATGTCAATTCATCAAAATCTTCCACAGACATTCCCTCAAAATTTGGCAGAAAAGACAACAATGGGCATGAAAGCAAATGGGGGGAGAATATGCACCAAAAAAAAAAAAAATGCAGAGAGAGAAAATTCACATCTGTTTTTTTTTTTTTTTTTTTTTCCATTGATAGGATTCCTCTGTCACTTTGTGAAGTAGACTGTGCTGCCCCATGAATCCAGCCTATCACAAATTTATCTCCAAGTGAAAGCAGCAAAATCTTGTTGTGCGTACCCCACCCCTCCACACTCCTGGGCACTTTTTAATATTTGTGTTCCTTTTTATTGTGTAGGGTATTTTTAAAAGCCCTGAAAGTTTGCAATCAGTATGCTTGAAGTAGATGCACAAGTTGTGGCAGGTGGTTCTGGATGTTCCACTCACGGGACAAAGCAGGTTATAGCTCGGCCATAACAGAACTTACCTGTATTTCTTCATCTCATTTTTTGCATTTAATAAAGGAATTAGCTCATAAATTCACCCTTGTTCCCCTCAGGCAATCAGAGCCATGGCTGTAGAGCTGTACTGTGAGGAGGGTACAGAGGATACCACGGTGGAAATTAGCCAAAATGTTCACCCAGTCTCACCAGCTCAGCAGTCTTAGATAACTTCAAAACTGTGTTCTCATCAAGTCCTGTTTTAGCTCAACTTCATCAGAACAACTTTAGGCATCCTGAATGGTTATTTTGTTTTGGAAAAAAACAGCTGACATAACCATTCTTATTTTGTGATGAAGCAGAAAATTTGATAGAAACAAGCTGTTATAATGTGCTTTTAAGCCTTTTTCTTTGCCCTCCTCCATAGTTTCCAACTTTGGGTTCTTTTCAGGTGAGTTCTTCCATGCGTGAAAGCTGACAGGTTTCAAAGGCCGTTCAAATAGCTGCTTCTGACAAGAAGGTTGCCTTTCCTGGCGTGCTTCGGCTTCAGATGCACCAAATATTAACCATCTTCCACAGGGATCAAGACCTCAATTCTGGAAAAAGCTAAGGCATCCATACACTTGTAACCACAGTGAGATTACTCATGGGCTTAAAGTGCTTAGTACCTGGCTGATTCATGGTTTAATAGGAGGCTCTTTTTACTGTAAAGAAAATCAGTAAGACACTTGACTCTATCATTTGTTAGGTGAAGTTCACTGGTAAAGCTCTTATCCCCAAACAGCCCGTATTTAGAGGGTGATTATATTCACAGAATTCAGTGATGATGAGTAAGATTTTTATGCACATTTTTTCTTTTATTTCCCTGTATTGGGTTTTTTGGAGATGTATCTGTTCTGATTATCATAAATACGTAGGTTGCTAGAAGTGTTTTTATATGTCATGCTTCTTATTGTATGCAAGAACAAACTGACGCTCTATCCTTTTTGCAGCAAGATGTTACTGAGTATAGATGGTGCAGAGCATCGGGTTTCATGTGTTTTCTTTGTTTCTTTGCAGAAAAATGAAGTGACAGGTGCTTAGCCTCATTTTTCATGCTAGCTTTGCCATGCCATTTTCACCAATAATGAAGGCAGCTGCCAGAGCTTGAGGAAATCAGGCGAAAAATTCAGCTGGCAGGTAGACCCAGTCACTTTAAGAAATGTAATCTTATGTCAGCAGATGGTAATTAAAAGGCAGAAGAAATAAAATTTTGTCTCAGTTTTCTGCATGGTTACATCAATTAAATCTGCAACAGAAATGCAAGCAGAAAATATAATTTATTGTCATGTGGCTACACAGTATGATTGTATGCAAATCTAATGATTTGTTTTACAAAGACAATTGCAATTTTTTAAATCTAAGTAGAATAACTGATCGTTTCCAGAGAGTATGTGTATGCTGTAAATCTTCAGTTTTCAATATGCCTAATGTAATGAAAAGCATCTCCTTGTTTTCTATTCATTGTTAAACCTCAAATTAGGGTTCCACTGCCTATGTGCTTCCAGCTTTCAGTAACACCAATTTTAATTCTAAGAGTTCAGTAAATCTTAATGTGGAGAACTAATCTAGCTCAGGCCTCAGCAGGAGTGCATCCTATTAAGAGAATATCAAAGAAGTGCAAGATTGAACCTGGTAAGAGTTATGATCTAGCAGGAAAATGATGTTAAGGTTGTGACGAGATTCCTAAGGTTTTCCTGTTGTTCCTTCTACTTAAAGACATCTAGTTCTGAGAACAGAGCCTCATCAGTCTTCATATGTTACTACTTATAGCTGCTAGGATCATGAACATGTGCAAATCTGTTGAAGTGTGAAATAATCATAGCTCATTATGGTAGTGACGAAACTGTAATGCTACTGTAGTTACGTCACTGTTTCCATAGCTAGCTTTGATTTGCAGGGGTTTTATGAGTCATGCATAAAAATTCACCCAATTTTATAACCATTCACCCAATTCTGAACATTATGGTATAGTCAGACTTTGAATGATATTTTACTAAATACAGTGATTATTTTTAAGACAGGGAGTTGCTTAGTTCAAAATTGATTGAATAACTAGATGCTTATTTTGTAATTCTGCAAATCCAAGCACATTTGGTTTGTGATACTGAAACTGTATGTCCATTCTTAACTCTCTTGCACAGTCTTCATTAAAGACAATGAGGAATAACTAAGATACGTTGCTTAAATATGCTGTCTCTGGTTCTTCTGTCTTGTTGACTGATTGCTGATACCTCTAAGCATAATGGAAATTTTATCGCTGTAGCTCCAGTCTAGTGAGATTGGTATAACAAGCAACGCTTTTTAAAATAGATTTTAAGTACTCAGTCAAATAGAAATGCAAACACAGTCTGTAGAGCTGATCAAATAGATTACTTCAGATCCACTAGTTAACTCTAGTTAAGTCTAGTAACATCCCTGCTTGTGTGTGTATATATATATATACATATATAAAAATAGAAGATCATATAATGATGTAGGATTTTTAATTTTTTATAGGTAAGAATGAGTATTAGTTTTGAATAACATTCATGGGTTCACATTTATTTTGTGTTTGCCTGTGGAATATCTCTAAACTTTTGTGTTTAAGAAAATGAACCATATTTCATTGAGGAATTTGTTTAGTGACTGTTTATGAGAGAAGAAAAACAGGAGGGGGGAAAAAAAGGCATCTAATGTGTGGGGAGACAGCCATACTGCTCTCAGCTGGGCTTTTCTCTGTTTTTCATCGTGGATCTCAACATTTGCCTTGTGGTCTCTGGTGATGAGCATTCATGTCTACAGTTCCTTTTACCATCCCTTGGTATCCTGGACGCTAGCTGGCAGGGTGAGGAAGTGGTGAATTTCAGTTATTCTGGATCTTAGGTGGTGCCTTTTATATCCACAACAAGTAAAAAATCTCTTGGTAAATCACTGAAAAAGCTGGAATTGTGGGCAAGCAGAGCGGTGGAGTTTGACTTCACTGGAAAAAGCCTTTGTTCGTGGTGCCTGAGCATCGGCAGCTAGCTGAGCCTGTGGCTGAGGATGTCCTCTAAAATTCCCAACACCAGCTATTTGCTCTTACCACCATCCTGACCCACAATGCTCTTGTTACACAGTTCCTGAGCTCTTTTTCCCCCACTAGTACTTCTATTGTCATGTGGTGTGGTACTCAAAAGTGTGTGTGTGTGTCCAGAGAGACCAGAAATGCGTTTTCCCTAGTGACCTAAACCAGGTCTAATTCTTGGACTTTGCTGAAAGTCTAGGGCATGTAACCTGTCCTCCCAAGTATCAAGTTTTAATTTCCTACTTTTTGTCACTTATGCCATACCACACGGTTGAGTCTTTAACCTTTTTGAGTATCAGAGATTACAATGGGACAAATGAATGAAGGAATTAGTAAAGTAAAAGTACAAGTGGATGAAACTTTCTCTGCCTGCTGCCTGCTAAACACTTGATACTATTTCTTCATATTTCTCCTTTTTTTAACGACCTTTTAATTGTATTTTGGCAACAAGGAAGGTTCTCCAACACTATTAAACCTTTTGCTTTCTCTAGACACTGACATTTAACCTCTAAGTTGTTCAGCCCCAGGTTTTAGATCTGGGAGCTGTGTTTGTATTTGCCTTTGCTACACGCAGCAAGTCTGTAGTAGGCTGTGAATTCCTGTGGTATCAGGGGGTGTTCATTATTGTCCAAAAAGCCAGTGCTGCAGCTTTTGAAATTTTGTGTGTCCTCTGAAAAAGGATTATTATTTTATATATATATACCCAAAAGGATAAAAGCCTTTTTCAGCAAAGGCCTTCCAAAAAAAAAAAAAAAAAAAAAAAAAAAAGCTATATTTCTCCTGCTGGGACTTGGTGTTGAAGAAGGAAACAGATGCTTCATTTGGTTTCTACTCTCACACAAAAATCAATGAGGAAGGTAATATAAAGTCAAGATTCAGAAAATGCGTGAAGCAACACTGATGCACTTATACTGGGCATTCTCTAAAATACTTAAATGTGAATAGGGATTTTCTGGCCTTAGTCTTTAAGGGGTCACTTAGAGGGACCTAATGGTCTTAAAAAGCTGAACCACTTCTCTTGACAAGCTGGGGTTTCTGTGTACTTCACACCTTTCGCAGAAACCACTGATAAATAAATCTTGGCTCCAATATTAATTCCCTGTCCCTTACAAACCCTCTAACCAGCTTCCTCTTCCATTTTCAGAACTAAAAGATGGTTGGGTTGGGCTGCTTTGGAAATGGCAGGGGTGTTGGGGCTGGGACAGGCTGCGGTCTAAAAACTGAGTCGGGGGTTAAGCAAGCTGTTAAAAAGGGAGGAGATGTGGGAGAATAAGAAAATAGTTTGGATTCAGTTTGACGTTTTCTTTTATGCTCGTCCTAAGTCAGCTCATGCAGCAATAGTAATTTCTCAGCGCAGTGTCAGGTATGTAAATAAATGTGACAGCCTTGCCTGCTAACCTAGGCTGCCTGCTAGAAATTATCATTCGTTATCATTATTATTATAGCTAACTAACTCTGAGTCTGATCCCACTTCAGTGGTACAGAAATGGCAAAAATCCCAGTCACATCAACAGTGTAGGCTCAGACCTGAAGCTCTATTATTTAAAGAAATCCAATTGTGATTAGTGACCGTAGTTCTGCTATTGTACCTGGGATTTATGTTCTGTTTCTTAATGGAGTGTGTTAAATGAGGAGCTGTAAAATAGTAGCTACTATGAGAAAAATAGTTTAATGCGATTTTAGAGTTTTGATCTAATGTGTTACCAGATGTAGCCTCTCGATCAGTAAGACAGCTTTTCTTGGACAACATTCTGCTCCAGTGGATAAACTTCAGTAATTACCCTGCCACCACAATTAAAAAATAAAAATAAAAGTCTTATCTAGACTTCTCGTTTGTTCAAGCTGATGAGAAACTGATAAGATGGAGTTTCAGTGCCTGTGACATGTTGTTATCACTTGGCAGCGTTCAAATGCAGAGTATTTTAAAATTAAATCTGTAAGTCTGCGCATTACTTTGAGGAAATGTGTCAACAAAATGCTGTCAGCTCTTTGCCTCTTGACAAGCTGTATGGATTTCAGACTACTCTGAACTGTAGCTTGTCCATCAAATCATCAGATGTCCTTTTTTGGCACTATTGGTAGTGTCGTTAGGTTGCTTGGTGGCTTTTTTTCTTTTTTATAAAGAGCAGAAAGAGAATCTGATTGTAACTGAGGCCTCAAATCTGGTCTTGATGGAGTAAAGATGGCAAGTGAAGCTTTTTTTTCTGATGAATTGGCAATGAGAAGAAGGGAAGCCCTGAAGACTTTCATGCTTTGCTCATTTGATTTCAAATAGAACTGGGTGTCCTGAATGGCAAGAATGGCTAATTGGAAGCTGCTTCCTTCAGCCCTACAAAAGGAAGTAAACTCCTGGAGCATTTGTTCAAACTGTTAAATGTCACATCTTGAGGATTCTTACTCTTGTCATTGTAGTGTATAATTTTCTATCCTCTTAAAAGGATCAGCATTGAAATGGCACCTATTTTCCATTCTGAGAAAATCCTCTGCTTGTGAGGTACTTCTGGTTGCTGTTATCTCCACATCTCATGAATTGGCTTGGCTGGAGAGGTTCAGCTGTTTCTAGTTTGCACCGAAAGAGAATATAATACACAGATTCAGTAGGTTTAATATTTTACCTGCCAACTTAATGGATTGTTAGATTGAAGCATCTTGTCATGAGTTGAAAGATGGTAGAGTGCCTTTCTAGGTTAACTCTGTAGATTTACTTGTGCACAAGTGTTTTATGTGCATCCATGTACTGTGCTTATGGATTGCCTTCTTGAGTCCATAAGCTGCTTTTATTTCCTAAGATCAACGTGCGTGTGCTTCTCAAATAATACAAAACTAAAGACTATTGTATAGGGGTTTGTGGAAAGGAAAGCTGATCTTTTCTATCCTATGCATTCTTAAGTTTTGTTGCAAAACGTAGGCTGGCTGAAGCTCCTTCATACGGTTACACTTTCAAGTATATTTACTCAAAATTCATGCACTGTGACTCTATCTTTTGTTTGTAAATTAAATCTGATTTCCTTGCATTCTGTAATAGCCTGCAAGTTTTATTTTTCCTGGCATAAATGCACTTTCCGTATGTCCTTCGGTTAATCAAAGGTAGAAGTCTCTCCCTGAGAGAGAGATTAGTTTGTCTCATTGGAATTTTGTACTGCAGGATGACAGTCTTCTCTGGCACAGAGTAAGCTCACCACCATCTACAGTATATGTGAAATCATAATCAAAGACAGGTGCTTTTCCCTGTTATAAATAATCAGTGCTGCTTGCATAGGCCAGGAAAAATCCTTGTTTAGACTGGTCTTTCTTTCTTGGACCTCTGTATTTCCCTTGGCCTTCCCTTTTTTCATCTTTTCTGTCTCTAATTCTAGATAGTTGTCTAAGGAAATAAAAGGAATGGGGAAAGTAGATCTTGGCACACTCTGAATTCTCAGAAGTTTACCCTATGGAGTGAAATTAAATACACATGACATATAAAAGGGAATGGCCTTTTAATTTATAGCAAAAATCCCAGTTCACAATAAATCCGTTCTTTCCTGTTTGTTCTTGTTCATGATGAGAACATGTCATATGCTTCTGTGAAGCTGATATAAAAGCTCTTTGTTCTAGGTAGGACTATTTTTTTTTTGAATTGGTGTATGTTTTTTATGTAAATATCAAATAACAATTGTACACTTTTAAATTGGAATTTACTTGCTTTTCAGCAAAACCTAGTATAGTACCGTCTATTTAAACAGCTTCTTACAAAGGCCCAGTCCTTCAAACTACAAATAGTCTTCAAGTAGTTGTGAGATATTTGAGATGTCAGGACTCCAATATGAAGCCTCTTATGGATAGTATTTTCAGATCTCTTGTGGAAAAATTCAGTTCGGGGTAGATGCCAGTAAGAATTTTTAACCTTGGGCAGTGCACAAAACACTGAGCTTTTCAGCTGCAGTCACTACCCTACCGACATGCATCTTATTTAGATTTTCTGCACTCTTTTCTGACTAAACTGTGTGTGAATGTTTGGCTGTAGTGTTTTGCATTCTAGGCTTCCAAATTCTTGTGCTATTTTTTTTCAAATATATGTAGTGTGCCAAGGCAAGGACTGTGAAGAGAGCATTGCATGAGTGACTGGTTGCTGCTGCACAACCAACATTGAGTTCTAATCCTTTAAATATCTAAGCACTACTGAGGTCAGTTTTTTGCCATGTTCTGTGCTCTTACAGGAGTTTGGCAAGAGCCTGCCATTAAGAAATGAAAACATCATTTTGCTTTACAAAGAGGCTCAATCAATGTGCTTGAGATATCAGTTTTACTCCATTACATTATATTGCTGCAGAAATATGCTTACAAAGTGCCCTGGAGTCTGATCTCAGTAAGACTGAAACTGGTAGCACAGCAGATCGTGATCGTTCTTACACCATTCATCAGCAAAACCTTCTAATGTGGAAAGTAATTTAAAAAATATCTGACTAGGGTGGACCATTATGATGGAACAGCAGGATTTTCTTTTTTAAATCCTAGTAGATTAACATTAAAAAATAAAAATAAAAAAATAAAAAAAACACTGCCAGTGGGTGTGATAAAAATTCTGTGCTGGTCTCCTATGAGAACTAACATTTTCTCTTCAAAAGTCATTCTTGCTTGGGATAGCATGGGGGCTGAGAAGCAGTTTTTTCTTCCAAAACATGTGGGCCAATTGCACTCTTGACCACTAAAACTCTGTTTTCTTGCCTGGTTTAAAAAAAAAAAAAAAAAAAAGCTATGGTGGTTTGCCTGTTAGTATTTATAGTTTTCTCCTTTACCTAATGTGTTCCTCCTCTGCACAAGACCATAAATACATTAGGGGGGCAAAGGAAGGTCTGATCTGTTTGCCCTTGAAACATACACTTGAGTTTGTTGACATTAGTCACATTAATTAATCATTTTATAGACTCCAGGTTTCCTAGCAGAAGGATCATCTGATTCAAGCAATTAATCCATTCATCTGATAAACACCCACTCCTGATATTAAGGTGACTTATACCTGTTGCCACCAAAATAAATAAATAAATAAAAATAAAAATAAAAACCTTAGCAGACAGGTCAAATGCAGCTAAACTGGCTCTTAGATTTCAGTGCATGGCAGTGAGTGTTTGCCTGTCATAATTTTGCTCTGTTTTCTACTTCTGCAGGAATCATTTAAGAATATAATGACACAAATCTAAGGAAATGAAATCTCTCAGCTTGAGTTTTCTTGGTAAGATTTTGGTTTTTTCCTACTGCAGTGAGAAGGATCTGACTACATTCAGCCACTTGTATTTCTTTCTCATTGAATAGACAGATGGTTAGCTGTGTAGGACATGGACAAGGAAAAGCACAAATCAGTCTGTGCTTGCAGACTGACTCTGTTTCTTAGCATGTTCAACCTTGACACAATTCTCTGATTATGAGAGTCTGGGCAGTGAAAGTCCTATGCAAGCTACATGCTCAAACTATCGTCAAAATTCCTGCTCTATCTGGAATGCCATGGAGTCTTTCTGAAGCCTTTGTGTTAGAAAGTAGCATGTTTCCTGATAGCTGATACTTTGAATTTTGGGATAAAGACGTGCCATAAATGTATTGGTGAGAATTACCCAGTGGATATTTACACTGTCATCCACTGGAGAAGCAAGGCACTCACTGCTAGTGATATGAATGTTGTGTGTTGACTTTTCAGCTCTACTGGATGTACCTTAGTCTTATGTCTAAGTTAATCAAACCAAAACTTTAGCTGTGCTCCATTCTCTGGAAGAGGTTTCTTTTTTTCCCTCTTTCCCTCTCCCCATATTGCTCAATTTCTCTGCCCCTGATAAAATGGCAAGTTAGAATGGAAGCCAGTTAAATCACTTCACTAGGGAGCAGTGAATCATCCTGTCTGTGGGTGAGAGCCACAAACAGTAGCTTGATGTCCATAAGCATGAATTTCACTGCACTTTTGTTTAAAGTCTGTTTAGCTAAACCAATGCAACCCGTTTAAATGTTTGTTCTTGAAGGTGTGATAAACTTAGCTGATAAATATTTTAGGCTAAATAATGCAATGACTAGATTAAGGTAAATTGCTAAAGGAAGTTTTGCTACAGTTTGTGCTTCTGTGATTGACCAGCCCAGGTTGCTTCCCTGTAAACTGGCTGGTAACACAGTCTGCACCTCCAGCCTTTTGAGGTTCTCTTCCACCAAAACCGGGCAAGGTAACAGTATCCCTTGTGGTACACTCTGTGCCTAAATAAGACTTTTGTTTCTAAAGCTATCCATCAGACTGACTTTGTGAGCACAGGAAAAGTATAAGCACTTGCTTTTCAGTTAGTAATTGTACAGTTGACCGAGTGCACTGTTTGCAATCCTCTTGACTGATGTCACTTGAAAGTAAGTCTGTTTCCTCCTTCCCTTCAACCCATGCAGGATAAATGTAAACCAAAAACCAGGTAACTGTGATTTCATCCTGTTACACTACTGAGAAGCCTGGCCTAACATTGCTAGGAAGTAGCCATCTTGTCTGTATAAAAACAGTAAGTGAAGAAAATCATTCAAAATTTGTGCATGGGAATGCAACACAGGGGACTTAGGTAGGAAAACTGTAATAAAAAAAAAAAAAAAAAAAAAAGCTCATTACAAAAAATAATTTATGAGGTATCTTAGAAAATTTCATTCTCAAGCATGAGTTGTTAGCCTCTAGTAACTGCTATATTCATCAGAGCTAGGATGTTTAGCACTATTTGCTATTTAAGCCTGGTTTGGTTTCTGTGATGTGCACAAGCCCGTGTCACAAACTCAGTTTGAACAAAGTGGTTTTGGGGGCAAGCAAGAGTCATCAGATCGAAGCAAGTTGGGTGGTTGGCATTGCAGAGACCTTCAGCTCTGTTTTCTGAGGTGTGTGTGAGTGTGTGCCTGTGTGTCTGTGCTTCAGAAGCAGGTGTGGCTAAATGGGAACGGCCAAGAGCAGGGACAAAGGCAATACCAGACTGATGAGGAACAAAGATGGAAGGCAACATGGGACAGATCGGAAACAAAATGACTCAGAGCTGGAAGTGGGCCAGCCTCTTGTACTTTTCTGGGGGAATTAATTCTCACCAGCACATTTAATTTCACATCCTCTGTCTTACCTTTCCATTCAAGACTTCCAAAAAATATCTGTTTTAGGTATTAAAATGGCCCTTCTTAGTTGTTCCTTATCTTGGCAGTTTTCAGCAGAGCTGCCAGGAAAGCAAAACAGTCGTCTTTAATCTTTGAAAGTGTCATCAGGGAGCTAAGAGGCCAGGATAAGGTTTGCTAGTAAATGTGTGCAAGGGGGCTCCTCTGGGGCTTTCTGCTTTTCTAACTGTTTGCTTTAAGGATGATGAGTTTGTGCCCTCCCCCCGTGAGACAGTCGGAGTTTGCCTGTTGTTTCCTCCAATCTGTTTTGGAGAGGAAGAGAAATAACCCAATCAGTCTGCTCTTCGAGTTCCTGAAAGATCTCTTTTTCAAGCTTTTTGGCTGTAGCAATTTTGTGCTTTCCAAGGGTATTACTGAGTCACTCGCCATCCCCCAAAGATCTGTCATCAGTGCTATCTGGTTCCTCCAGGGAATAGCAGCAGCGATCGTAGCTCTGTCAGATTAATGTGGGTTAAGGTCACCGTCCCTTGGGCTAGCTGGCTGGCTTGCCTTGGAGAATGGGGGCGAGGTTCTCTAGGTAAACAAAAATCCCTGTGTGATAGCGAGCTGACATTCACACACATTAAGAATCCTTATTTGAAGCTGCTTTAGGCTGTGTGAGAACACGTCTCAACATATCTTTGTCCAATCTCAGCCAGTGTGCTGCAAAATGAGCAGACACTTGAGCAGGTCTGGAATTTCCACCTGGGGAGGGAGGAGAAGCACACCAGCCCATCAGGCAGCATGTTGGCCTCTGTCAAAACCAGGCAAATGGATTCAGGCTGCTCAATGACTTTGTGCTGGCTGCAGTCACTAGTTACTCTGAACCCATTCATAAATTATGGTTTAAACAAGCTTTTTCAAGAGCTTGAAACAATTAGGTGCATAGATCTAAAATAATGCACTGCCACAGTAATTTTTGTTGTGTGTCTTGAGTATACAATACTCAGTCTTTGGTGGAAGCCTCCATCTGTGAGATCATTATTACTGACACTGTTCTGAAAGAAATTTGAGTGGCAGAAGAGAAATAAGTTATTTTATTAATTATTTGGCTGCACAGATGGATATGTAATCCCTAGCCAGATGAATTTAGACATTTTTATATAAGCAACAAGGTAGATCTTCAGATATCCAGTTACATGCATCCACTATAAAATTAATATCATCACGATCCCATCTTGAATGTCTCCCCCCCCTCCTTTTTTTTAAGGCATCCCTCTCCTCCTCTTGTGTCTCAGTTTTTTCTTTTTCAGTTCAGTAACAATCACTTCAGCAGAGACCCTTTAGATTGCTTTGATAAAACCATTCAGAAAGATCAAAGAGAAAGTGCAACTCAGCTGGTGGCCTTTCCCTTCAGAACACCGGCTTTTAGGCTATGTCTCAGCTACAGATGTTTGCTGGCAGGGCTGTGTCAAGCCACGTTTGATAAGGAGTTTGATCCCTGTCAGGAGGATTTGTGCTAGGAGAAGCACCAAGAGCAGATGCAGTTTTTCTGGCTATGCTGTATGTACTTGTTGGGCAGGAGTGAGCAATAAACAGGACCAGAAAAAGCTTCGTGGTGTAAACGCAGTTTTGTCAGTACAAAATGCATTCGCACATCCTCAACGCTCCTACTGCAGTGGCATTCACCTGCCTGCGGTGCCATTTCTAACACAACCTCAGCACATCCTAAAAGTTTTTGCCAAAGTTGCAGTGCTGCACAGGAGGTAAAGAAATTGGGCTTAGAATGAATATAGCTCTATGGGTAAAGACCCTGGAGGAATAACATGGTAAAATATCACTCTAGGGTTGGATTATCTTATTTATTTTTTTTAGCAACTGCTTTAGTCTGTAGTGGAACAGAGACTCATACTGATGCAAGTTGTTGGTTTTTGGTTTTTGTTTTGATTGATTGATTTTTACAGCTGGAATGGGTTTATATTACAGTTTAGTTCTATCTAATTTGCTGGAAAACCTTTATATAAAAGCAAGGCATTAGATTCTTCCAAGTAGCCGGGTTTTTAGTGGATAGAAATCCTTCTGTGAAGATCAAGGGAGAGGAGATGGACCTCTAAAAGGTGACTGGAGGCCTTGGAGGCCTTTCCGTTTTTGGTGGAAATGCAGCTCTTCAGTGTTTGCCAGAATAGATCATAATTCTATTCTAATGAACATTTCCTCTTGGTAATGACTCAAGCAGGTCAGTAATTTATGTACTTAAGAAATACAGAATTCCTTCCATTTTCAGGATGTTGTGTTTGTAGTGCCAAGGAGATGCATTTTGGGGAGAGCACCTTCCAGCTTAAATGCTAAAATACCAGAATAGAATTATGGGCTGCTGAGAGTGTGTTTGACAGTGGTGCAGGGTCAGGGTGGACATCAAAGGCAATAACTGTGATTCAGAGCTGCACCTTCTTGAGCAGAAGTGGCTCTCAGTTTTGCAATGAGAGCTGCTCTGGGCTTTCTTATTTCAAATGAAATGTAGGGCGTGACATTGTTCTCTCCTGCCACACTCAAGACAAAATAGCTTTCCTTTAAATTTGTATCTTATTGCATTTGTTTTAACTTGTACAGGTGCAAAAGATGGTCCAGAATGTTGATTTCATGCTACCTTTAATGCTTATTACTGAACTCCACTGCTGTGAAATCAGGTAAGTGCTCTTTAAGCACAGGGTCGGCTTGTTTGTTTGTTTTAATAAGAGCACTTACCTTTACTGAATAGCAAGTGTTTATGAATGCTATTGCCTGATACCTGCATCTGTTTGAATGAATGTGAAGTTTACTCCCTTCCTAACCAGCCCTGGATTTTTTTGGCTTTTATTTTACATGAGGTTTTTGCAAAGGTTTCCAATGTTGGTAGTCTTACGGGGCTTCCGGTAAAGGATTTTTATTATTATTGCTTTTATTTTAAATAATGATCTGATTAACTTTTTTTTCTTGTTATATTTTTAGTTTTTTTTTTTTCAAAAAGTATGCTCTTCAATCACACTTCTGCAACAACCTACTCACTTGGGAGACTGATCCAAAGCTCTTTGAAATCAGTGGAAAGCCTCCAGCAGGTTTCATGAGATTTGGCTAAGGCCTTTTTTCAGAGCATGAAAATTGAAGCTTTTTTTGTTTCTTACTGTTGCATTCTTAAATCTGAATAAGTAGAAATTTGAATTTATAAATCATAGTGGATCTACAATAACAAAGGACTTGTAGTTCTCTACTCTAAAGGATATAGTTTGGCAAGATGTAGAGCAGGTAAATCTTACAATGTGAATAATGTAGACAACCGGAATTAAATGCAACCAAACGTACCCTGGATCCAAGGCT